>NC_133802.1:4189246-5599246 GCF_043250625.1 Sebastes fasciatus
AAGACACATTTAAACTGTAACTTTAATGGATCCTAGTTTGTTTTCATGATGTTGAATGGCTCAATTAACTGTTTTAACAATTTAAATCTGGAATTAGGTTTAGTGTTTTTATTTATGAATCTATTTTATTGGCATTTATTACCTCCGCCAAGGCCGAAGGCCTAGAAAGAAGGTTATGTTTTCACCGGCGAAATATTTATGTGTGATTAATCGTGTGATTGTCCATAGTTAATCATGATTAATCTCAAATTAATCATATCATTTTTATCTGTTCAAAATTTACCTTAAAGGGAAATTTGTCAAGTATTTAATACTCTTATCAACATGGGGATGGGAAAATATGCTGCTTTATGCAAATGTATGTATACATTTATTATTGGAAATCAATTAACAACACAAAACAATACCAGATATTGTCCAGAAACCCTCACAGGTACTGCATTTAGCTTAAAAAATGTGCTCAAATCATCACATGGCAAACTGCAGCCCAACAGGCAACAACAGCTGTCAGTGTGTCAGTGTGCTGACTTGACTATGACTTGCCCCAAACTGCATGTGATTATCATAAAGTGTACATGTCTGTAAAGTGGAGACTCGTGGGTACCCATAGAACCCATTTTCATTTAACGCAAGTGTGGAGCATTATTTAGCCTCCTTCCTGACAAGCTAGTATGAAAATGGTTGGTACCAATAGATTGGTACCTTAGGTTTTAGGAGTGTCCTATGATGCCAGTATCTTCACTCTTCACTGGCTTTAAAATCTACTATGTAAAAATCAAAAGTTGCATTTATGCGTTAAAGAAATTAGTGGCGTTAAAACAAATTTGTATTATTGCGTTAACTATGACAACACCTAAACTGAATGAAATGGTCATTATACATTTCATTGTATGTAATACCATAATTTGTTATAATTGTGTTTTTGTGCACACATTATTGGTTTAAAAGGGCCGAGTGGTCTGAGACATTAAGGTTTTAAATTGTTATATGGGAGTAGGAGCTGAGATCTCATGTCTGACAAGTTGGTAGTTTGTCTCTGATTCCTGTTGACATTCTAATCCAGGTGATATTGCCTTATTATAGCAACTCACTTTGACCTTTGTTTTTACAGGGTTTATTGTTCTGTTTTTATTACCTATATTGATTTTGTTCATTCGTGTGTTGAGCAGGTTTGTGCCGGTACTCATGATTAATCTACCCAACCTGAAAAACACGTCAAAATCACATATACCTAAGGTTAAATTCTACCTGTTAGTCAGAAGAGAAGAAGGACACCCTATGAAATGTCAGAGAGAAGGTAGAAAATGACAGTAAACACAGTTTCACCGTGTTGTGTGACAGAATCTAGTGTACCATTTCCAGCCACTTGTATCCACAGCACCTGAATGGGCCATAAGTGTGTGCATTTTTGAGTATGAATGGCCCCAGTGGGACTCACAGTGATAACCTGGGCCCTGTGACTGCCTCGCTCTGCCCACTGAGCTCTGCAGAATCACAAACAGGAACCTCGGCTCTCGGATTCGGATGCTGCATTCCTCCAATGACAACGCCTCGACGTAATTACATCAAATGTAGCTCAATGAATTTCCCTAACAACACATTTGTTTCCCAGACTTCTCCATCTGGCAGAATCTATTACGGAGGAAATGTTTGGGGATCGTATTTAGTCGGCCATTGCGAAATGGAACAGGAATGAATTCTGTCCCGGTCGCGGATCAAAGTACTGACATCTGCATAGACGAGACGCCCAGGCAGACAGACGACGGAGAGACAAGGACAAGATGAGCTTCTCAATTGCATTTGCCTCTCTGTTTTTCTTATCATGCATGGCCAAATCTTCAATCCCTCAACGAATTACCTGTCTCCCGACACCTCCTGTATCTGCCTCCCTGCACTCTGCACCACAAGCCCACCGTTTATTAATCTGTTTTTTCTTATTACCAGTGGAAATTGAAAAGCCGGCTCACTTGTAACTGCTGCCCGTTGCTATATTTCCCTCCTCCTCTTCCAATTAGGAAAGAGACGATGAACTGAGAGACACTGAAGGAGGAAAGGAAAGACAGCTGGATGTTGCAAGGATCCAGGACGGGTCTGTTTTCCCCGTGTGTGTGTGTGTGTGTATGTATACGTACGTGTGTATACAATGGGTCCTTTCTCAAATTGGTGACAATAGAGAGCTACAGGAATGAGTCCTAAAACCCGGAAATGAGTTAGCATTTTAGCACTTCCGGTTCCCTCGTCTGGAAGTCAATGGGTTTTTAGTTACTTAGAAGCCTGAAATAAAGTCTATGGTTAACACACGCTGAAGAGATTTTAACGCTTTGTTCTACGATATAAAATACGTCAGTAAATACCACACTTGTGAATTTTACTCAAGCTTTTACGTGTCTTCAAAAAGGCGGTTGCAAACAAGTGGCTAAATTAGACTACTAAACGTCATCACACCGACTCGTCCGCCTTCACAGCCTCGTTGTGTTTATACTCACGCTCATGTGACTTTAGTGTAGTTTGTTTATAGCCTAACGTTAGCTTTTTACCTCTGGCGATTGCATTTACACTTAAAAAATCATCAAAGTGGTCATTTGATTCAAGATTATCTTGCTGAATAAAACATGTGAGTATCATAAACGTAAGTGTTTGCCACAGAGCTTATTTTCTGCAGTAATCCATAACCCAATGGAAAAATCCCATTGGTTTTTTGTCGAGGGAACCCAGGGCGATGCTAACTTCCTGTTTGGCCAACAAAAATACGTCATCCCTGGAGCACTGTATAAGGTTAGGTTAAATGTTACAAATGATCAAGCTTCATCATCAATCAAGAATATACTACAATACGATATACTCTTTCAAGACATCTCACCCACAATCACCCACAAAAGTGACCCCACTTCTGAAGACGCCGACTCGAAAACCCCATCTAAAGTATATAGAACTAGAGGGCCGGTCTCGCTACCACCTTTCCTATCCTACAGTTGCACAGTCTGCAGGTTTTGCTCAAGTTTCCGATTTTCTCTCGCCAACCAAACAAATATGATTTCAAGAGTGGTCATTTACTTCAATATTAGGACTATTAACGCGATAATAACGCATTAATGCAAATTCGTTTTAACACCACTAATTTCTTTAACGCATTAACACAATCGATACTTCGTAGGTTGTAGCAGGCTTAGTTTCATATATAGAGTAAAGGTACAAAACCTTAGGAATCCATTGGTATCAACCATGTCATACTAGCTTGTCATGAAGGAGGTTAAATAACGCTCCAAACTTGCGCTAAATTTTGGCGAGGAAAAACTGTCATGTCCATTTTCAAAGGGGTCCCTTGACCTCTGACCTCCAGATATGTGAATGAAAATGGGTTCTACGGGTACCCACGAGTCTCCCCTTTACAGACATGCCCACTTTATGATAATCACATGCCGGTTTGGGGGCAAGTCATAGTCAAGTCAGCACACTGATACAGTTGCTTGCTTGAGTTTGCCATGTTATGATTTGAGCATATTTTTTATGTTAAATGCAGTACCTGTGAGGGTTTCTGGACATAATTTGTCATTGTTTTGTGTTGTTAATTGATTTCTAATAATAAATATATACATATATTTGCATAAAGCAATCATATTTGTCCACTCCCATGTTGATAAGCGTATTAAATACTTAACAAATCTCTCTTTAAGGTACATTTTGAACAGATAAAAAATGATTAATTTGCGATTAATCATGATTAACTATGGACGATCATACACATGACAGCCCTATTCAATACGGATGATGGGACGTCCCCTTCAACTCAGTCTTTCTAAGACTGAACTCCTGGTGATCCTGGCCGGTCCGTCTGTCCAGCATGACATTGATATCCAGCTCAGCTGCACCTCGCTCTCTCCATCAGAGTCTGCAAAGGTCTCATCTGACTGGCGATCTCTCGCCTTGTAACGCTCTTCTGGCTCTGAACTGGCTCCCTCTTGCTGCTTGCATTCAGTTCAAATCTTTAATGCACCCACCTGCCTGAACTCCCTCATTCACTACGATGTTCAAATTAACCCTCATTTAATTTGAGGAAATCTCTATCTAAACTCCTGTGTGCTCCCTTGGTGATGGAACGAGTTGCCGAACTCAGTTTCGAGGGTACTCTTCAGAGAGTACCTATTCACTTAACACACTCTCTCTCTCTCTCTCTCTCTTTCTATATCTTTCTCTCTACAGAAAAAAACTCTCATTTGCTATACACTTATGTGTCACTTCATGCACCTGCAACCTTGTACCACTTGGAACAGAACATTGTGACACTTCTTGATGTACTGTGCCTCAGATTGTACCGCATTTGAATGCCGCTTTGGACTAAAGCATCTGCCAAATAAATGTAAAATGTATATATATCGTTTCCTGATAAGAGGAGCGCCTTGGATTTTGATGATGCGATTTAATACATTTTAAGACTCCTCAATGACCTGCAGACTCTCTGTACTAGTAGTTTCCTCTACCATCAAATAGGTGAGGTGGATCCCTTCGCCTTAAAGAGCTGATAACGCTGAAAATATCCCATTAGTCTGAGATTCAGTGGAGAGTTTTACTGTTCCCCCGATGGTTCCAAGTGCAGTTTGAGAGTTTTTCTTTTCACCCTGACTGGAATAAACTTTTTAAAACTCTGGCGTGTAGCATACTACTCCCTCTGTGTCTTACTTTTGTAGCCAGCAGCCGGGTCAGGTAGATCTCAGAGACCATCTTGCTGCCTCGGTCGCCCTCCCTCTGGTCCGAGTGGTCGTGGTTCTTCACCAGATGCCACAATTTGGTTCCACTCTCCAGGTCAGGGGTGATCATGGGTGTTCGGGACCGTAGGCTGTCTGGACTGCTGGCTGTCCTCAGCATACTCTCTGAAACCAGATACACACAAAACAGAATTATTATTCGGAGGAACTATGTCGGCTTCTGTTAGAAATGTTGTGATTCAGAAAACAAGCAGAAAAAGCTGATTTCCCTTATTAGAGCAAATATTGCAGCCTATTATTCTTCTCTTTCTCACAGGTAATAAATACAGTGGAAACCGCTTATAGTGATCATGTCTGTCCGGGTCAAATCGATCACTATAAGCGGACGATTATCATAACCAAATGTTTTGTTGTTGTGCATCATTTCTCATGCAGATTACCGTCTAATTGACATTTGTACAGTATATTTATTACATGAAATCAAGGTAATGAAACTGACAGCTTTGCTATTTACAGGCTCGCTACTAATTATGCATTACCGTTTTTGGGCGGCTCTGCAGCACGAGCGTGCATGCAGAACGGCGCCCCTTTGACCTAAACTTGAACTTTATTACATTCTTCATATACATACAGGCACATACATGAAGATTTGACCTCTGAATTGAACCCATCCTAAGCATGTAAGAGCAGTGGGCTGCTGTAAAGCACCTGAGGAGAGACTTGGGGTTCAGTGTTTCGTTCAAGGACACTTCGACATGCAGACAGTAGGAAACGGTAATCAAACCGCCAACCTTGCGGTTAAAGGAGGACCACTCTACCCACTAAGCTACAGCTGCTGGGGCTCCTCATTCTCTCACCCGGTAGCAGCGCGGAGGGAGACGAGCAGCGGCCTGCATGTGTGCGGCAGAGCCGGTTGAGGATCGGCAAAGTTTCACTTTGGGGGCATTACGTGGCCAGGCATTATTAATCCACCTGACGAGGGCGGCTTCATCCACAGGTGCTTTCTCCTCGTTTTTTAGTTGGAGAAAATTATTTTCTTTTCCCGTTATGATGTCAATGTACACACAGCGTCAGCTTCAGGCATCCAGCCGTAAAAGCAGACGGTCCGCGAGGCAAAGTATGACGGGAGTAAAGTTAAAAAACAAAAACTAAAATTCAATTAACGTTAGTCTAACAGAGTTAGTGTTTTTCTGTATATTGTCATGTACGAAAAAACCCAAAATGAACACTGTAGGTGGACTACTTGATTACTATAAGCAAATTATTTTAACAGCATTTGTAAAGGAATGATTCTGGCCCAAGCTTTTTGATCCATAAAAGCGGTTGATCACTGTAACCGTGATCACTATAAGTGGTTTCCACTAAACTAAACTAAAAACATGTAGATTCTCAATACATGACAGGTAAATTAACTAATAAACCAATAATCCCCCAAAATTACGGAAGCCCTGAAAGGCAAGCAACATTTTTTAAAAATTTTTTTTGGTGATCCATTTTTTAAGTCTGATCTAAATTATTTTCTGTCCTGTGTTTATAAATTGCAAAAGAAAACTTGCCAAACATTTTTTTTTCTTCTGTAAAACAAGTGAAAAAAAATTTCAGACTGATCTTTTTGGCAGATTTTTACTTTAAGTTACTTTTTTTTCTTTGCCTCTTAGTGAAAACAGGTGGAAACATTTTGTTTCTCTAATTTTTTTTCCAGGGAAAAAAAAAGTAACTTAGAAATATAATCCTGGCAAAACATTTTTTTTTTACCTGTTCTTAAGCCATGAACACAACAGAGAAAATAATTAAGATCAGACTTAGAAAACGTATGACCAGAAAAAAATAAATTCTCTATTGCCTTTCAGGGCTTCTGTACAAATCCAGCGTGTTTCTTTAATTTTTCTCTCTCTTTTACAGACTGTGACTCACACTCTCTATCATCTACGTCTGTTTCATTATTCATGGTGCGAGTGTCAAAGTTGATTAGAGCGGAGCAAGGAGATGCATATCTACGACTGTTCCATTTAGGATGGAGAGGGGGAAAAGCAACCAGGGAGGTGATGTGCACATGGTGGGCGGGGGAGGACTATCTCCTGACTAGCTGTTGCTCCTGGGGAAGAAGATATATGAAATGGATAGAAGAGGTGGAGAGATAAAAGAGAGAGAGTTGCTGATGCATGTTGCAATGCCTTTATGTTTGGTGAAAGGATGGAGAGGAGAGGGATATGACAGGAACAGTGGGGGGGTGGGGGTGGGCTAAAGGGACACAGAGACAACTCAGGTGAACGGAGAGAGAGGGGGTGAAATGGAGAGTAATGGGAGAGCACGGGATAGAAGAGTGAAAGAGGCTGAGTGGGGTGGCGTCTAGTGCTGTTGATGCTCTTGCCGGCGAGGTGCTGAGTGGCTTTGATTCCAAAACCCATCATGGCCACTGGTGGCCAACATTTACCCGCGCTCATAAAACCTCCTACACACACACACACACACATCCAGGCACGAGCACACACCCACATGATCACAATTAAATCATAAAGCAAACACACATTTTTGAAAATGTATTTGCTGTGAAGCAAAATAGCTGCAGCTGTGTCTTTTAGCAGGGTGAGATGATTCATAAAAAGCCAAACATTTGATTTCAGAAATCTAATTTCCCCCCCGCTACATCTCTCTTTACTAACCCACTACTCAAACAGTGTAGGTGTTGTTTGATGCATTTCTTCAGATGTTTCCATTCTTATTCAAGTCAAGGAGCCTCCGAATAGATAGGCTACAGAATCAGGGATTTGTTGTGAGGGCTATATAGTATATATATATATATTAGGGCTCACTTTTAAAGCTAGAGTGAAGATACTGGCATTATATAAAACTAGAAAACCTGAGGAATCAATTGGTAACCATGTCATACTAGCTTGTTGAGAAGGAGGCTAAATATCCCTCAAAACTTACGCTACATTTTGGCGAGGAAAAACTGGCATGGCCATTTTTAAAGGGTCCCCTTGACCTCTGACCTCAAGATATGTGAATGTAAATGGGTTCTATGGGTACCCACGAGTCTCCCCTTTACAGACATGCCCACTTTATGATAATCACATGCAGTTTGGGGCAAGTCATAGTCAAGTCAGCACACTGACACACTGACAGATATTGTTGCCTTGAGTTTGCCATGTTATGATTTGAGCATATTTTTTATGCTAAATGCAGTACCTGTGAGGGTTTCTGGACAATATTTGTCATTGTTTTGTGTTGTTAATTGATTTCTAATAATAAATATATACATATATTTGCATAAAGCTGCATATTTGTCCACTCCCATGTTGATAAGAGTATTAAATACTTGACAAATCTCCCTTCAAGGTACATTTTGAACAAAACAAAAAAATGTGCGATTGATTTGCGAGTAATTAACTACGGACAATCATGCGATTAATCTTGATTAAATATTTTAATCGATTGACAGCCTCTAGTTTAGAGCTTGTTTGTTGTGGGCAAAAATATGTTATCGCAGGTTTAAATACATGTCCACACACACTGTCATTGTCCTGGCCTCTCTCATGGGTCAAATAGTCAGTCGTCATCGGTCTGGCGACAATTTGGACTATAGGGGCAGCGGCAAATATTTTGGGAGTTCCTGTGTAGCCAGCCAAGACTTCCTCTTCTGTGCGCCGGTCATTGATTAGTGTGCGATAAGCACTGGACTTTTTGTAGGTGTTTTAGGTCCAGACAACATTTTGGGCTAAACTCTATAAACCGATATACGCATATGAATGCAGATAATTAAAAAGCTAATAAAAAAACGAAGTCATCCTGACACGATAGCCGATGTGTTCCGATATCTCATGTCGGACAATGCGCTCTGCCTCTTTTGCCGTTTCTGTTTACCTGCACGCAACCAAAGCACATTCAAACGTGATAAATCAATACTACGCGGAACTACAAACAAAAACCAGAGATTTTACAGTTGCCAGATATCTGTTTATAGAGATTATTAAAATAGAATATTACCCACTTTCATGACATGGTTTAGAGGAAAAAGCAGAGGTATCACTCTCCTGCTATTTTCAGGTACCACAATTGTCATCAGAATCTGCCTTCAATGGATAAAAACTCTGATAAAGAGTCCTGTTTGGGGATGCCAAGTAGCCTGATGGTTAAAGTGTGTAATACATTACTGCAACATGACTCCAAATGACTCCAAATTCCAGCCAAGGACTCTCCCTATGTTTCCTGCATTTCATCTCTACAGTGTTAAATTGAGGAAAAAATGCTACCCCAAAAAGTGCTCTGTCTATTTTCATTTTACACACACAGAAAAAAAAGATTATTAACATTCTAACCTAAAATTTTGATGGGTACTTTTAGAGAAAATCCAGGTTGTTGAGTCTATTTCAGTTGCGACGATAACAGCCGTGCACGCCTGAGGGGTCGCTACCCATTTTGTATCAGACAAGGGGTCCATTTATTTTACTACAGAGTAATTTATCTTCTAAATAGTTTAATTTTCCAGTGAAGTATACCGTATTGACGCCCGGGCCTCTGTCTATCGCTGACTGCCAGGTGTTCTTTCTCTCTCTGTCAGCTGGGGATCGAGGTGTCTACTTTAATGCCTGTCATTTACGGGCTGCTTGGAAATAGCCGTGGAATAGCCTTGGCCTGGGCTGATAGCGACGGATAAAAAAGGATTGCCATTTGCAAAGAATGGAGGCCCCAATCATGGCCACGATAAACAAAGAGAAAGAGCGAATGAAAGAGTGAGGGGGGGGGAGGGTAGGCAGTTGGAGAGATGGGTAATCATTAGATGGAACGATTTAAATAGGGTCATGTCAACGAGCAGAATGGGAGTCGTACCGTATCTGCTGAGGCTCTTGGTGAAGGTGGAGGAGTTGGAGATGTTGTAGGCGGAGTTCTGCTTCGGCACCAGGGCGATCACCGAGCCGTCTGTCACCTGCGCACCAAAACAAACACAACAATATATTCACCGTATGAATCCAACCTTGCTGTTGACTTTTGCTTGTGCCTTTTTTTTATGTGCACGTCGGTGCTAGCGTACCTGATAGTGAGCCAGCGTGTTGAGTCGTTTCCAGTCGTTGTCGATCTTAGTCGTGACATCTTCGTCTTGCAGAATGATTCTGGCCATCCGACCTTGCCGCCATTCTTCAGGAAGACATTGACAGACATGCCCACTTTATGATAATCACATGTAGTTTGGGGCAAAAAACATGCCGTTTTTTGAATGCAGTATTAATGTGTTATTTTCGCCTATTCTAAAATGCTGTGTTTGAATATTTCTGCATACTGGGGTCCCTAAACAGTCTCGGAATTACATAAACTGGGTATCACTGTAAAGCTGAGACTCGTTTGGATCCAAAGAGCTCCACTGTATTCATGTGTGATGATGTTAGTCCCCAAAGTAGCCATTTCATTGTAGTGAAACCATTTTTGGAAATTTGATGTCACTTTTGTGACCTCGAGGATAATCACAGCCTCATGAAACTTTACAGCCACAAACTAGAGACCTAGAGCATTCAGAGGATGGATGGTTTTCCTAGGTAGATTGACAATAAGGGGGTTTCTGAGCAGATTCTAGAACAGAAGTGCTCGCCATCCAATCGCTGAAAAATGAAATTCCTGCTGAAATCTCTTAATGTCAAAAGTTTTTGAAACCAAATCACTGCATGGCTTTTTCTATGGTGTTCCTCGAGGTCTTGGTGACTTCATGTGGTATTTTGGAGGGATTATTGATCATTTTTATCAATTCTCGGGTGGTAAAAAATGGTTTAATTTAGCAACAAATCTGTGTAACAAATGGTATCAACCCAAAAGTTGCTGCAACAACTTATGAGACATAAGTAAGCATGAGAATGGACACCATATACTTCTATTATAAGCCCTTATACACGTTCACAATTTATTTTAAATAAATTAACTAATTAATTTATGTTTATTTATTATTTTTAGGACAATTTGACACACTGCTATCTCCCCTTAAAGACCCCCTGTACCCCCCTAAAAAAGACAAAAACAGGTCTATTGTGGGTCGCAGAGGGTTGCGAGAAACCTACTCATGTAGCAGTTGATATAAGTACGCCTCTGGACCACCATATTGGCCAGTATTTCACACCTGTGCACATGTCTCATGCACATCCAGCAGTGTGTGTCTTACCCAGGTCCATATCGGAAGCTTTGGGCCTTTGTGAATAGGGGCTGCCCTTGTACACAGCGTCGAGCAGCTTCTCTTTGACCTGAGTGATGGTGTCACAGTTCAGACCCTTGACCGTCACCTCCTGAGCGTTCTCGTTCTCTGGGTTTACACAGTGCAACGTCTGGAGGGAAAAAAGAAAACAAACAGGTGGAAACAAAAGGGAATTGGAAACAAACACAAGAAAAGACTTAAGCACAGATGCTGCCAACTAGGGAGATGTCTGGATGATTGTTTCGGTGCATTTGAATGTACATGATGTGCATTTTCACACCTAGTTTGTTTGCAAGCTGCTATTTTAAAACCTGGATGTTTTCCTGGTCCGTTCAGTTTGTTTGGGGCTATAATAACTTTCACACATGGGTGCAGACCAAAACAACTGTAGCAGATCCTGCCGACAAGTAGGTTTGTCTGGATGTTTCCAATCCAAACCTCGAGTGCTTTGTTTTGGAGAGAGAAATGATTAACGCCGGGCAGTAGTGGGGCTGCAGGTTCACGGCCAGATCACGTTCTCTCTCTCCCAACACAACCGATGCTGAAGCGCCATGTTTACCCTGAAAGGAATCCTTCCCCACAGCACACTTCTGACCAATTAAGCAAACGGTGGTCGCCAAATTTCAGCCGCTGATTATTCGGAGCTTTAAAAAATTGTCCTCGTCAAACGTGACCGAAGCTTAACAACTCCTCGAGACCAAAGCAGACAAAGCCTCGAGACACAATAAGTTTACTGACCAGTGTTTTGTAGTCAATCTGTTGCCTGATGAGCTTGTCCTCACTGAGGGAGTAGCGGGCTTCTCCTGTGATGGCGTCTATGGGTCCCTTCTCCATCTGCTGCTTGATGGCACAGTAGAGCATGAACAGCGGCTCCCCGGCACACTCCTGGTGAGGAAGCAGACAGAAAACAGGAGAGTTGCCAGCAGTTAAAACCAAAAGACTGATTTACTTGTCTTAGATTCTTTCATTTGAATGATTGTTAGAGGGCTGAAGGGGCAAACGTGTTCAGTAATTCACAACAAAAACAGCCCTTTTGGGTGACATTTTATAATAATCATCATTAATGAATGGTAAATTGATAGTTAATTGAACTTTAGTTTATAGTTATTTTACTGTTAACAAACAACAAAATTATGATTAACAGTGTTTACTAATTATTAGTAATGTTATAATTTCTGTTATTTTCTCATTAGTTTGTGTAATATGAAATAATTAGTTTATGAATTATTGGGGCTGTCAAATTTAACGCCACTAATTTCTTTAACACATTAATGCAACTTGCGATTTTTAGATCGCGCTGTTTTAAAGCCGGAGTCACGAGGGGTAAATAACGTTCCAAATCTATTCAAAAATTTTTAGAGGAAAAATTGGCAAGGTCATTTTCAAAGGGGTCCCTTGACCTCTGACCTCAAGATATGTGAATGTAAATGGGTTCTATGGGTACCCACGAGTTTCCCCTTTACAGACATGCCCACTTTATGATAATCACATGCAGTTTGGGGCAAGTCATAGTCCAGTCAGCACACTGACACACTGACAGCTGTTGTTGCCTGTTGGGCTGCAGTTTGCCATGTTATGATTTGAGCATATTGTTTTATGCTAAATGCAGTACCTGTGAGGGTTTCTGGACAATATATGACATTGTTTTGTGTTGTTTATTAATTTCCTATAATAAATATATACATCTATTTGCATAAAGCAGCATATTTGCCCACTCCCATGTTGATAAGAGTATTACATACTTGACAAATCTCCCTTTAAGAGACATTTTGAACAGATACAAAATGTGTGATTAATTTGTGATTAATCATGGACAACCATGCGATTAAATATTTTAAATAATGCTATAATTTCTGTTATTTTATCATTAGTTTGTGTAACATGAAATAGTTAGTTTATAAATGATATATTGTATCATAGCTGATAGGAGATGATAGCAATTACATTCTGATAACATTAGTAAATTATTTATTAATAGTCTATTGTTGCACACATTATACCAATTTATATTAAGTATTTGTTAATGATTACCAAATGATTTTAAACCTTTATAAATTGTTTGTAAAACATCTAAAAAGGCATTATCTATCTATCTATCTATCTATCTATCTATCTATCTATCTATCTATCTATCTAAATAACGTTTATAGACGGTTTATAAACCAATTATTAACCATTAACAAAGTGTTACAAATATCTAATGTATGTCATGTTTATAGTTTTACAGGTTTACAAATAACTTGGTAATCATTAACAAATACGTAGTGTAGTTTATAAAATGTTATAATGTGTGCAACAATAAACTGTTTAAATAGTGATAATTACAGCATTACTAATAATTAGTAAATTATATTAATCATCATGTCATTGATTGTTAACAGTAAAATAAGTATTAACTAAAGTTTAATAAACTATCAATGTATCATTCACTAATGACAGTTATATAAAGCGTTACCCAACTGGGTACAGTGATTTGTTTCTTTCCTTCCTATCCCATGAATCATTGCACAACCCTTAAAAAGGGGTTAGAACACAGTGTATCCATCCACTTAATATCACAAGGATTCAACTCAAAGCCCGCTCATGAAAGCGCTTATATCTGCTATACTGACAGCTCTGGGGGATATCTCAGGCTGCTGCAAATTAGTGTCAGGGGCGCAAGATATTTCAATTTAGCGTGGAAGTTACTGAGACTACAGATGTAAATACTGTGAGCCCAGCCGCGGTTCATCTGATTTGCAAAGTGTCATTAAATGAGGTCTAAAAAACGGGCTGTTTTGACGTGTGTTGAGCATGTCTGAGAGGTAATTAAGATCAGAGAAGAAAAAGTGTTTTTTTCTGCCGCTGAACTTGGAATATTGATCGAAGAGAGAAAAAGTTTTGCAAGCGTGCATTTATCCCACAAGAGGAAGGCTGCATGTGAAGACAAATATTAGCCAGCGCAGCAAAAAAAAGATCAATGACTGAATGACTCTGACTCGCTTATTCCTGTTAATTCAGATACAAAATAATATAACGGTAAAGTATCACTGGCTACTTCAGTCACATCACACTTTACTTGAGCAGCTGTGACTTTTTGAAAGGCTGGAAAATAAGCAGGAGGCCACTGTGTCACATGACTGATTGTTATGCTGAGCTCAGCGCAACACGTGACAAGTTTCTCTCACTCTCACTGTTTTGACTTGGCTGTCTCTCATATGAGTCCATGAAATAGCAGATTTAACACTTTTAACATTTCAGAGGCAACTTTCTTCGACGCAGTTTCCTGTGATGAATCAGGTGCTGCAGCTTTTTTTTTTTTTTTTTTTTAGTGTATTTCCATTCTCTCCTCCTACATTTTGTGCCTCTGAACGGGAACACCTTAGAATATATGTTGCATGACACCAAACATGCACTTTCTATCTGTGCTCTTCCATTTTACCAGCACTGCACCACAGTGTGCTCCTTTAGTTAATGAGGGCTAATGCAATTTGACGGTTTATCACAGGCGTATTCAATTACTTTTTTAGAAGAGGCCAGAGTTGAAAAACAGTGAAGTGGTAACGTTGATGAACGGGAATAAACTGTCTTATTGGAAGAAATTATTATTAGGAAAAAAAACAAAACCTTTTCATATTTATAAATGATCAAAGGGCCGCATTCGGCCGCCAATTGAATTAGCCTGGTTTAGCATCGAAAGAAGGGCCACGGATCCTCACCAAATATACCTGTAATATATCTGTGTTTAACGGCGGAAATGTTCCACAGTTATACTAGTTATCAGTAATAGAGTTCATGACATGCTTTTTGATTTTAGGCCCCAAAGTAAGCCGGTTTCTATTCCAACCAAACACAACACCACGTGCAAAGGGGAGACGAATGTGTAATAGGAGTTGATTAGTTGGATTATTTCAATCTTTTGAAAAGTACAGATTAAACTAACATCATAATGTTCTTACACACCCCCAGCACTTTTCATCTGTCTTCTGTCTCTCTCTCTACTTCACATTGCCTTGTGAAGCAGTGTTAGCATGACGAAGGCCCAATTCTAAACCGGTGCCTACACCCTCCCACTCTGAGATTGAGTGAACTCCATTTGTAGGGTGTAGGGGGCGGTTTGGAATTGGGCCGCTGTTGCAACAGTGTTATCAGGTTATCATGTTGTGACGTGAAAGGTCAAACAAATCTGAACCTGCTGATATTAAATATGGGAAATGGTCAGACTGACACTGGGAGTCAGAATCCAGCCTGTAAGATGAAGATGGAAACAGGTATAAAGTATGGACAGATTTAAATACATTCAGCCCCAAAAAGGCATTTTTCACTGCGATGAAATTTTCAGCATCGGGTGAATCAGCCTTAAGTGATCTCTTTCTTTCTCTTCCCGTCTCTGACTTATAGCAGCGTTATATAAATCTTTTCAGTTCTCTCCCACTGTCTACATCTCAGAGCTTTATTCGACCAGACACAGATGTTATAAATATGTTTCCCACTCAGCGCTCCATCAAAGACACTTGCCAATCAATAGTGTCATTAGTCATCACTTGGGCCCAAGGAAAACACTCCCGACTGAAGTAGCAGCGGTTTAGAGGGGAGAGAGAGGACACATCACGGCCAATACTCATCCTGACGAGAGCTTAATGATCGACCGAGCAGTGCTCAGGGAGACACTTCAGACTGTGTGTGTGTGTGTGTGTGTGTGTGTGTGTGTTGGAGATGCATGAGGTCCAGATGAGAAACAGGGGAAAGTACTAATTTATCTGTCTCACCTTCAAGCACACTCTACAAATCGCTTTTTCTTTCTAACACCTCCTTTTTTTTTTTTTTTTCCTTCTCTCTTTCATCTTCCTTATCTTCATCTCTCTTTCACATCCACACAATATGTTCTTCATGGAGCTACTTTGGATTCTGTGTATATTGCAAATGTATAAGATGTATAGGATGCTATTGTATTGGGTTTTAAAAGCTATAACAGGTGAAGCCAGTAAATTATACACTGATTCTGAAAGAAACGTGTGCTTGAAAATGCTCACCTTCACAATAATTACACTAATCTTTAACTACAATGTGGCCTGTAATATGGAGACGAGACGGTTTATGATATTTGTATGATGTCGTAATGTCAGAGGAGTGCAGCTGTCATCATTTTGATTTCCTCCTTAAAAAAAATAATAAATCAGTTATTGCAGGTTTAAATTAAACAAGAACACCTGGAGAATCAAGGAAAAAATCATTTGGTTGGCCACCAACCAGTAACACCTGCAACCTATTACAAAGCAGGCTGGTCTCATACACTGTTCGTAACTATACCTACAAAAAGTAATGCACTGTAATTTGTGTGTATCCCAAATCAATTTGTGTGTAATTCTCGTAGTCGTGAAACTGGAAATATAAAGAGCGGCAACTGCGCGTAGGGAGGAGGTCGGGGTGGAAGGGTGGTCAAAAAGTACCAGACTTTAACCCAGGAGACCGGCGTTCGTATCCTGTGTGAACCCAGAGGTTGACGGATTTGTCACGTAACTGTGTTATTTTAACCCAAACCAAAATCTTTTCCTAGACCTAAATAAGTAGTTTTGTTGCCTAATCCTAACTAAGTCGACATTTTCCCAAGCCTAGCCAAAGAGCATAGAAGCAAAGAGACGAAACTTCAGTGTCTGCCGCCATTTTGGACTGAAAATGCTTATTACATTTAGAATATTTTATTGTTCAACACAGGCCATTTCGATAGAATATGACAATAGAATAGAAATAATTTTGTTTTACTTTTGTACAGCACTTTTTATTCAAACGGTTTGCTGGCGTCCGGTAGTCGCTTTCAGTCCAAAATGGCAGAGCCGTACCTTTGCTGTTGGGCGCCGACGTTACCATGGAACGACCAATTGACTTTCACTTCTCGGCAATATACGTTCTTTTGCTTAACTAAGTAGTTTTATTCCCTAAACCTAAGGAAGTTATTTCCTGTGAAGACGGAAGTTTATTTTGAAAACTGTATGCACGTAATGAGCGGAAATTGACACGTGTTGCTGGACATTGGTAGAAAAATTAACGAAAAAAGGAGGAATAACTGATTCATAAGGTATCGTATGAACTGTTGTATGAAAATAAGTTGCAAAAAGATATTTGATATTTGATAATTCAAGGATTCCAAAGATAACGATAATTAACGAATGCTGTTGTAACATAATACTATTTCTCTTTTTTGAAGTCTTTCCACTGTGTTTGTCCTTTTACTCCCCCCTTCATCTCTTCCACTCATCTGAAGCACTGCGCAACAACATGTCTGGCTACTTACATACTAATGTTTCCAATGTTCTGGACACCATGACAAAAACAACATCTTGATAAACTTGTGCTAAAAAAACACGGAGCTAAACTGATGTTGGGATGTTTTTGTTTTTTTACTTTCTCTACTTTCTATTACGCTACCCTGCCTTCTCCCCTTTGTCTCCTACCTCCTTCTTCCTCACCTCCTTCCTGCCTCTCCTCCCCTTTCCCTCTTCCTCTCCTCTCCTTAATCCTAATTGTCATGCCCTCCTCTATTCTTCTCCCCTCTCCCCACCTCTAACCCCTTCCTCTCTTCCTTCCCGCCTCTCTCACCAACCACCCCCTTTCTTCCCCTCCTCACTCCACCTCCTAACGAGAACCTCGTTAGCATCTGGGCCAATTAGGTGGGCAGCTGCTAACGAGATGGAGCGAGCATACATCACGCTGTTATGCTTTCGCCTTCCGCGCCCGGGCCGCTGCACGCTTGTCGACAAAATTTGCCTTTACTCCCATATAGTGGCTTCATTAAGGCTCCCTAATTGTATGCTGACATTTACATTTCAGGGATATAATGGTGTCTCTTGTTGTATAGAGAAAGGAAAAGGCTCTGATTCCTACATCTCTAACAGTGGAAATCAGCAATGCACAAAGGATTTTGTGTATTTATTATATTTTAGTTAAAGAAATAGAAAATTTAACAGGTTTTAAGTAACAGTTTATGTGCATTCTGAGCACAGAATACATGCATAAACTATAACCATGCTGTGTATACAACATAATAATCAAAATGAAAGAATTACATCCAATTTAAGGCCATCTTCTTCACAGTCCCCCCCGCCCCCAGTACTCAACTCCTTTTTGCTTACTATGTGACAATAATATCATAATGTGATTAGGATTACACTGGCATATAATGACAGCTTCACAATTTGTAATTAGAGTTTGGAGAGGAAAAGAGAGAGAGAAACAGCAGACCATTTCTTTAAGCAGGGAGCGAGGAAGAGTGGACGGGGGGGACGACGAGGATGACGGGGGCGCGTGAGGACAGTGTGAGCGACATCGCACCCCCCTGGTGAGGAGAATGACCTTAAGGCGGAGAGCAGACTGACAGCGGAATAATGACAACAGAAGCTACGCAGATGAAAGAGAGATCAGAGGGAGAGGAGATGTGAGCTAAAAGAGAACGACACAGAGATCAGTGAGGAGGACGTGTCGGCTACAAGAGTGAAATTACGAGAGCGGAGAGGGGATCTGTGGACTAAAAGAAGGACATTAAAACAGCAGAGGAGAGAAGAAAGGCAACGCTGCTGGGAGGCTTTGATGATCTACTGTTTGTATACTGCACTGGTAGGGCCGGAAAAAATATACAGCTGATAAAGGAAAACCCCTTTTAATAACCTCGGTGAGATAAATGCAGCGGGGAAATAAAATAAGGTTTTAATAAAAGCCTCTAACACACAAGGCAGTGTAAATACATTTAAAACAAATCCCCCTTCAGATGATGAGTATTAATCAGTGTTTAGAAGATACAGCCAACAGATTAAATAAGGATGTTATAGGAGCATAATAAGGGTGTTCTAGGATCAGGCCTTGTCGTCGTACTTACCTTGAGGAACTTGTACAGGAGGAATGTGAACCAGTTGGTCAGCATCTTCTCAGCGACGGACTCCGTTCTGACAAACGGGGAAAAACACCACATGTGAAAAGTGACATTAAAAAGAAAAGTTCTAACAAAATGACATGATTATGAACAGGCGTTATTTTCGCTTATCCTAAAATGGTGTATTTGAATATTTCTGCACACTGGGGTCCCTAAAAAGTCTTGGAATTACATAAATTGGGTATCACGGCAAATATGACAATGGATCATTGTGGATCCAATGAGCTCAACTGAATTCATGTGTGATGATGTTAGTCCCCATAGTAGCCATTTCATTGTAGTCAGACCTTTTTTTTTTTAATTTGACCTCCCTGTATAAAATGACCTGTGGTGACCTCTAGGATAATCACAGCCTCATGAAACTTTACAGCCACAAACTAGAGACCTAGAGCATTCAGAGGATGGATGGCTTTCCTAGCTAGATTAACAATAAGGGGGTTTCTGAGCAGTTTCCAGAACAGAGGCGCTCACCCTCCGATCGCTGAAAAATTAAATTCCTGCTGAAATCTCCAAAAATCACAGCATGGCTTTTTCTATGGTGTTCCTCAAGGTCTTGGTGTCCTAATATGGTAGTTTTGGAGGGATTAGTGATACTTTTTATCAATTCTCGAGTGGTAAAAAATGGTTAACTTTAGCACCAAATCTGTGTAACAAATGGTATCAACCCAAAAATTGCTGCAACAACTTATGACACATAAGTGAGCACGAGAATGACCATCATATACTTCAATCATCATGTTCTATGCTTTTATACGCTTTCACAATTTATTTTAATTAATTAATTATTTTGTATTTCTGATTTATGACTAGAGCAACTCGACACACAGTGCTGAGCTGCATCTCAAATTAATCTTCAGGTTCCCAACTTTCAGATGATGTACACCACTTCTATGTGCCATCTACTGTTGACCTGCTATCTCCCCCTAAAGATCCCCTGTACCCACCTAAAAAAAGACAAAAAATGGGTCTATTGTGGGTCTCAGAGGGTTAAAAGAACTGCTCCATTTAAACTGGTGGTTACCAAACCTGCTTGGGGTTGTGGCCCAATCAAAAAAAAAAATCAAAGTGGTAGCATCAGTGTGGACATGAGCTGTGAGAAGCGTCATTTGAGGACTTTTACAGCCCTCAAAAGGTGAAAGTATCACGTTTGTTTCTACAAAAACAGGCAAAAAGTAGAGAAAAATTAACAATTTGAACATTTGTACAACACACCTTTTTTTCTTCAACTTAAATCACTTTGAAAGCCCTCAAATTTATCTTCCCGGCTCCATGTTTAAACACGACTAAATATTCATTCATTATTCATTTATTAACGTTCATGTTCATCTGGCCTGCTGTGCACTTTACATTTGCAATTCATTCATTCATTCATTTGCATTGTTTTCATTATTATCAGAGGAAACAACTAGAACTCAATGAGTATTAAAGACACTCAGTTTTCACAATGAGTATTTTCTTCAAACAAAAAATTTTGAGTTTTCACCCTAAAACAATGCATGCTGGGAAGTGTGCTGGTATGCTAATCCTCTTTTTGTGGAAACTTAATTTCATGAGTTCAGCGAACACTCGGCCGTACGTTCATTCAACCCGTTTCAAGTCAAAAGACTTCAAGTTAGAACAACTGACGAGTTTAATCAAACTAAATAATATAATAATAATAAAATTATATATTTACATTAAGTTCAAGATAAAAGATGAGTTTATTCCATTACATTCCTGTGAGGTGTTTTACAGCCTTTAGTCTATATTTGTCCCACGTCTCTCCAAATCCTCCTCACCTCCTGAGCAGCAGCTTGGGATGGTTTTTGCTCTCCAGGTTTCTGTCTATCAGGTCGGACAGCAGCTGTTTCAGGACTCCGGTGGCATACTCCATCTCCCCCTGCAGGGCCGTCATGATCAGAGACGCCACATTGCCGCGGTCCCGCATCGAAAACGACCTGGAAATGTATAAAAATAACATTCAATATTTCACCACTGCTTTCCCCCAGCTTTTGTCGAGTCACGTCTGAAGCTGCTCCTCAAAATACACGTGTAACCTCATAACAGCTCATTTAAATATTAATGCACATTTAATCTTAATCAAATGGTGTCTCGCTCTGTTTTGCCATAAACCATTTGGCTAAGTGCTTTAGGGTAATTTTAGAGCTGGTAAAATGTTTTTACTCTGTTTATCAATTTGCCTTTCCTGTCCTAATCAAAGGGGAAGCGCAGCCCTTTCATGTCATATTTATCAAATTAAACAGGTGATAAAAGCACACTTTCCAAGACAAATGAGCCTTTTTTTCCCAAGAGACCTGTTTTTATCTGGTCTGAAACCTATTATCCAGTATTTCTAAATGAGCTACAATATTTATTCCGAAGAAAACCCCCCACAAAAAAACAGATGAATTTTTTATTTCATTAAAATGAAGCATAAAATATGCAGTATACTGTATTCACATGATCCTATTCTGATGGCTGGAAATATCATGTGGGTAAATGCTAAAGCTCTTGAATGATTTATATATTATAGTTTTTTTCCAAAGTGGTACATATTGTTTATTAAATTGTAGAAATTTGTTTTGGAAAAAAAAACAATTTACTGAAAAAATAAAAAAAATGTATGTCTGAACAATACATAAATAAATAAATAAATAAATAAAGATTAACACCTCTGTGCCTCCAGGGTCCGTATGAATGTCAACAGGAAGTGCTTCTTGGTCAGCAGCTGGCCAAACAGCGTCAGGGCTTTCTCAACGTTTGCCTGGACCTGAAGAAAGACACAGAGACACACGAGTTACAACAGAGAATAACGGCAGTGTCGATCTATTTTCTGGATACAAATATGTGTGTTCTTCATTGAGGAGCATGTTTTTGTATTGTTGGAAAAAAAAACATTCCTCTGCCTTTTACAATCCTCAATTTTCCCAAAGAACTCACCTTTAATCTGAGTTTAAGACGTGTATGTTAAAAGCATATGACATCACAAATAGTGATAGCTGTGGGAGAGACACTGACAGCTGTTGTTGCCTGTTGGGCTGCAGTTTGCTATGTTATGATTTGAGCATATTTTTTATGCTAAATGCAGTACCTGTGAGGGTTTCTGGACAATATTTGTCATTGTTTTGTGGTGTTAATTAATTTCCAATATTAAATATATATATATATACATTTGTATAAAGCAGCATATTTGTCCACTCCCATGTTGATAAGAGTATTACATATTTGACAAATTTCCCTTTAAGGTGCATTTTAAACTGATAAAAAAATGTGCAATTAATCGTGATTAAATATTTTAATCGATTGACAACTCTAATATTCACATATTGTACTGAAGATAATTAAACTTTTTTTTTTGTGGAAAAGCCACATCAGACACAACTTGTTTTTATTCAATCTTTGTGACTTTCCATTACAATATTGAAACAGATAAATGCTGCATTGTAAACTTGTGGAATGAAAAGTTGATTTTTTTAATAAGGTAGCCAACCCTGAGATTTAGAAAATGACTAATTGCAACAAAAATCATCGTCTTTCAGTTTGAACGTGGACACCCATGAGGAGATGGTGTGTGTACAATCAATTGCCAAATATAAAAAATAACAAAAATAATAAAATAGATAAAACTATTCATATTCTGAGCAACTGTGAGCAGTGAGGCTTTTGTTTTTTCACCGCGTGATGAGCTCAGATCGGCTTGTAAACAGCGAGGTAAGACTGATTGGCTACTCTCTCTCCCGCTGCACCGCTGTGTGCTGCTGTCTGAGTGTTTGCCAGTTGTCACTCTCCAAATGATTTCAGCAGACGTTTTACATAATTGTCATCTTGACATCGGGGGGCGGATGGGTCAAAGCATCCTCCAGTTGAATATCCATAAGACAAGAATTTTAATCATCGGTCCTGACCGAGCTGCACACGCTCTTTAGCAGTCTGGACTCCCTGCGTACCCATACATCATCTTTGTTTATCACTTTAAGCTTTTAATCTTCCCTTAAAGGGGCTGTATGTAACTTTTTACACGTATAAAACATTTTTTATTGCCAATGTGTGAACAGATTGTAACCTAACCTAAAAAATAGGTTTCCTCTATCAGCTTGTAGACTGCTTTTAATGTGAAGAACCCAGGCCCGTTTCTTTCTGGAAAATCCAACGAATGTGATGTCATGCCGGCTCGCGAGTGCCTTAGCCGTAGCTAACGTTCAGTTAGAAATGGAGTCCGCTAACGCCAACAAACGACCAGCCCCCACCACAACTCAGGCTCCAACACAAATGTGAAAGTTATATCTAGTGAAGTCTGTCTTGCAAATCAGGAATGTGACCGACGTCGGAGGAAAACTAGAATTGTGGGAGTGTGTGTGAAAGTGGGAAGTGAATGGTGAAACAAGGGAGAGAGGGCAGCGGCGAGTGTGTGAGAAAACGAGCGAGCAGCGGAGCGGGAGAGAGTTAGTTTAGCTCTGACAATATCTGTGAATGTACAATGGAAGTTGCAGTTTGTGCAGAAATGTGTCTTGTTTCCCTGCTGCTGAGTGAAGTGACGGGGGGTTAACTCTGGAGCAACTAACGTTATCGACTCCGGCCTAAGTCTCCTCTCTGCCTTCTGACCACGGTCGGGAAGCTGAAGCAGGAAAAGTTAAGGCTGGGATTAACATTGGTCGGGCCTTCCATTCATGGACAGACCTTTGTTTGGTAAGCTAACATTACTGCCAAGCAAGTGAGATATATAATGATATTGTGGTTTTAGCTGCTAATGTTGCTAACGTTAATCAACATGATTCCTGTCACGTTCAGTCTCGCGTGTCAGTAGTGCGAGCAACAGGACGCTGACTGTCGCTGACTCAGCGGCCACAGGTGTCACTGTTAACAAGCATGTTCTGATTCTTACATAGAGTCCCTTTAAACTGAATCTTTTAATAACGCTTGTGACCAGCCTGAACCGACCCAGCATGGGAGAGATCTCTCCGTCAAACAGAGGAGGGAGGAAGAGATGGAAGAAGAGGAGGTGAACAAGCGTTGGGGGCATATATAGCAGGCCTGTGTGTGTGTGTGTGTGTGTGTCGGGCTTGGTGACAGAGGTGCACCCCGCTTGTTCCACTGGCTGGCACCTGTCACTACTCATCAACAACACACTGAAGCCCCCGAAGACGCCTCTCCTGTCGCTCACTCACTCGCTCCATCTTCCTCACCGCTCTAATTCTCTCCCTCGCACTTATTGTTGACTGTTTCACATCATTGGTCTTCCTCCCATTTTAATTCCTCCCTCCCGCTCTTTGTCTTTGTGTGTCTCTCTAGCACACACACACACACACACACACACACACACACACACACACACACACACACACACACACACACACACACACACACACACACACATCATTTCCACCTCCCTCTCTCTCTCTCTCTATTGTCATCCTTTTGTACCACTGGAACATCTATTCTTTCTTCCTGGGATGTGCCATAATAAAGTGTCTGGGCCTCTCTCTAAAGTGCTAAATGAGATTCTCGGGCCTCCAGGGTGGATACTGAGTGTGTGTGTATGTGTGTGTGTGTGTGTGTGTGTGTGTGTTTGAAAAGAAGGAGTGAGAGCAAGAGAGAAGAAGAAAGAGAGACAGATGGAGATGCATGTATGACCGAATTTCAAAGAGAGCGTTAGGAAGGGTTCATCAAGCTATCTGCACGGTGCATGTGTGTGTGTGTGTACATGTACTGCATGTATTTGTGTGTGTGTGAGAGAGAGAGCCTAACCGGTGTGCAGTGTGGCTGTCTAGCTTAGGGAAGAGAGCAGTCACACAGAGCAATAAAGCTGGGAGTGTTGGTTTACACAGGCCATTGGATTACAGCGGCAACCCCTGGGGGAAATACAGAGGGAAGGAGAAGGAAGTCTAGACATAACTATAAAATACATAAGATCCCCTTTACTTCTCTGGCTGCCTGACACCTCAAATTAAAGGTGGACTGGATTTTTATCGGGGGACATCTCACCCACAGTGTCATGTTTCTGGTTCTTTATTTTGATTTGCCAAAAAAGTGAGAAAATTTGATATTTTAGGACCTCTCAGGTTGACCGCTCGATAAAACCAGCTGGGCGTATTCATGCCAGGCATTAAACCTGACTTGCTTTCACAAAGAAAAGTTGAGATGATGTGTGAATGCCAAATATGTTAAGCTGTATAGAATAGCAGTTTAGGGTAGGGCTGGGTTCAGATAGGCAGTTCCATTTTGCATCTGGTTCCCGTCTGGCAAAAAAACACAGATTTGTAAAGCCAGTGATGTCAGTCAATCTCTCATCAAACCTTTTTACAAACGCAGTTGGAGTTTAATCGTTGGCTGTTGCTCTTTCAAAATGAAAAGGCGGGGATCAGTCCTCTATGCAAATGAGCCCGTCCAGCGCGACGCGTCTTAGACCAAGCTGTCAAACTAGGCGATCTAGTTCTAAAATGAAATGAGGTTCAGCAGTGGCATGGCCTATTTCTCACTTAAAATGTATTCAAAAGTAGATTTTGTAGTTTTGAAGTAGATGAGCAGGTCATTAATGTTTCCCATATTTGAATAAAAATTCTAATTTCAAGCCCTAATACAAATATACAAAGCAAATATGTGTGTGTATATTCGTGCTTTTCATTTGTCTAACGCACATTGGTTGCTGACATGCTGTGTTTCATTTTGTATTACGTGTCCTGTCTTATTTTACTAGTTTGTTTAGAGGTGTTTTGTCACTGTGCGTATGGTTTAATTGGGACCTGCCAAGGGGCCTGCAGATGAAAAATAGCTTAAAGCTAACTCTCTCCAACAAACGGAAACATCTATGTTCAATATTGCACAAGGGTCCTTACAGATACAACTAATACAATCTAATTAGCAGTCTCCCAGGTAAACTTGCACATCATATCAATATTTAAATCACCTTTAACATTCGTAAAAAGTAGTTAAAAGTAGACTGCACCTGTTTCACACATTTAATTACATTTCATGTTCTAGTTTTCAGCTTGTATCTACAGGTTGTGAACATTCATTAGGCTACAAGTGAAAACTGTGAAAACTGTGCTGTGTTTCTGGTATCTCAGATAATAAAAGGTGACTGCAGAAGTGAATTAAATGTTTCAGCTTGTGTTATTTCTAACTTTATGAGCTTAAAGCTTAACCTAATTAAATTCAATAAGAAAATCCCATTGAATTATGTCACAAAACTTTATGTGAGTCTGCAAAAGTGGTAAAGCTAAATACGTAGGAGGGAAAATATGGAGTCTAAGTGCCCTCTGCTACATTCCTGTTGGTCAAGACTTTTAGATATTGCAATATCAGTAGATTTCACTTTATTAGTTATAGCGTTATAGTCTCTGCTAGAAACCACAATAGGCTTTTTTTCTATCTCCAAGGATGATTCTACTGTATTTAAGTAATCACTTCTGTTCCTTGTAGCCAAAAATAAGAGAGGATGAATCACTAAGAATGAATCAAAAGAGGATGACGTGGCAGCTATGAGACCGCCCAGAGGGCATTTTTTTCTTCATCTTCTTCTTCTTCTTCTAGGAATATAAATCTACTTTCTGGATTAGAACGATTAAATGAAGCTGTAAAAGGTCAAACAAATTATTCCTTGACTCCAAAAAGTCAGTGCTCCAATCAAAGTCAATGGAGCAGCACCAGATTCTACATCTTAATGATACTGCTGATTACAAACTTGGCTCTCTTGGTTTCTAGCTCTCGAGGAGAGTAGTTTATGTTGACACACCATTAATTGTACTTCCCTGGGTCTCAGCGGTAAAATGTCTTTATAAATCGCATGCACTTTCTCCCTTCAGCTGTGCTGGCAAGGTGGTTGCATGCACTGGCTTAATTAATAACTTAACAGTGATGTATAATGCAAGTAAGAATCCTGGTAACCCTGGATCTTATTTCTCCTTCTCTGCTCTAATCCTCTTTCCCTTCATCTTTTGCTTCATTTTTGCTTTATTTTTTACATCTCTTTATCCTCTTGTATTTCTTACATAACATTTCAGTCAATTTCAAGCAATCCTCACTTTAAAACTCTAAGTTCTTCACATCAAGAGGATATGGTGGTGAGCATCTGTCCCATGAGATCATACTAATGATGATACTAAGGCTCTTGACAAGTCATTTGCATTCATTGAGAAAAGCTGAATGCATCGGCACAAAGAAGGTAAAATATAGGTTATGATTGCTTTAAGGTGTCTGGAGTTCATCTTGCATCACATCTCAGACATCTTTTGGAGAGAACTGTCTTTGATGAAACATGTCATGGGATAATGGCTACATAGACCATTTTTGTGTCTACGTCATGATTTCGTCACGGTGTTAGCTGGAGGCAAAACAAAGGAAAGACTAGAGGCTAACACTAGCAGTGGGCTAAAGTTACACATCGAAAATGTCATCTTGCTAGCTGTCTTGCTAATTCCACCATGCTATAGAAAATGAGCCCAACAGCGGACAGCACTGGGTCACGGTGCCTCTGCCTCACTTTCGTCGCAAGGAGACTACTTCGCTGGGAGGAGAGCAGGCGTTAGCTAGCTAGCTATGTTGTCAGTCTCCGACCAAGCTAGCTAGCTAACTAGCCAGTTCTGGAGACAGACAATCTAGCAATCTAACTAACATTAGTCAGCCGTCTACTCCTCCTGAAGTAGTCTGCCAGTGGCGTAGGGGTCGGCTAATCTGGTCCCGTTGGTTAATGTTAACTTTCTCAACTACCACTGGTGATCCTGGAGAGTGAGTGACAGCACATATTGAGAGAAACTAGTATTTTCTTCAGCCATTGTTAAAAAAAGAAGCCAACAATACTTGCTAGTCAGCGTTAGCTAACGTGTTCAGAGAATTTTTCTGCCTCCACTTAACGCTCCGCCCACAAAATACATCATCATGTTTAACAACAGAAAAGAGGTCTATTAAGCAGTATAGCCAGAAGGACATTCAATCCAAATTTCACTTCTTTTTTCTACTTCTGGTGTTAGTTTATTAGTGCAAAAGGCTTGAATCTTGATTGATTATTTGTGGTGAGTTTGTTTCAGTTTCAAACTTGGTTGGTTGTGTACTGACCCGTACCTCCATCTCCTTGAGCACAGGGTGGTCCTCAATGCCGGGGAACAGGACCCTCATTGCGTAAGTCCGATAGTCCAGGAAGGGAATCCCAGCTCCGTCCAGCTCCTGGGTCAGCTCGTGGATGTCCGTCTGAAGCTCGGCAAAAGCTATATGACGAACGGACAAATAGAGAAGGTGATTAGATGAGGGATGTTGAATAACCATCCTGAGTGGTACGGTTGTTTTTGTTTGTACAGACATACATTGCATTCACTTCACAACAGTTGGTTGCCAGTTCGTTGCACAACCTGCTTATTTTATGGTCGAGTGGAATGACACTCAGACAGACAGTCAGGTCAAGTGATGAATCTTTCGTGGTAGAGTAAGGAAATCATTTTGTAATGTAGCTATAGGCCTACTTGGAGAAAGAGCTTTAGAGTGCTACAGGAATGAGTCCTAAAACCTGGAATATATATATTCCAGTTGATAGCTTAACGTTAGCTATTTACTCCTGGCGAATGCATTCACACTTCAAAAAACATAAAAGTGGTAATTTGTGAAGATTATTTTACTGAACAAAACGTGAAAGTATCATAAACGTGTGTTCGCCACAGAGCTTATTTTCTGCAATAATCCAAAACCCAATGAAAAAATCCCATTGACTTTTTGTCAAGGCAACTTGTGCGATTCTAACTTCAGAGTTGGCCTACAAAAATACGTCATCCCTGCACCACTCTATTTATGACTAACTAGCGCGAGATTCCCAGCTTGCTAGCGTGCTGGTTGTTAGCTCATCAGCTACAGTAGCTCAGCAACTTTCCCTGCAAGTAGTCCTTACAAGCCCACATTTAGGATGACCAGTTCACTCAACAACACTGCAGGATACGCTCTGTGACAAAGAAAGCACAAGGACTTCCTTGGTTGAATTAGAAAGTGACATGTTTTACCAGATTAATGCTATCAATCTGTAACACTGGTTATCCCAATTTCATTATTTTATGAAAAGCAGAGGTTGGAGAGTAATTCAGTAGCCTAATTCATTATATGATGCTCAGCTATGACGAGGTAAGAGGCCCAGAAAGGCAATAAATAAGAACTAAAACAGACAAGAAATAAGCATGAGGGAATACAAGGGTAAGTAGACATTAAAGAATAATAACAGATCCAGAATCAGTTCTATTGCATTAAGGACATGTAATAAAGTGTGGTTAAAAGAGCAGCGATGTGATTTCTCTACAAATTTTTACCTAATTTAGAAATGTTTCCGTACACATAAATCCTATAAAGATAACACTTAAGAGAAAAATGACAGGGCTGAAATATGTAGTGAACTGAATTTTTTTCCTTGGCGTCTTAGCCCCGACAAATTCAATCATTGCTTGTCCAAAAAAGACCCAAAACATAATGAAATAATAAGGGAGAGCTAGCTTGGGGGAGAGAGCAGGAGAACCAGGAGACAGAAAAGAAAGTTCCTGGAAAGGAAAGTCAATTAATTGCATGAGTGGATAATTATTAAAAGAGCGACAGATGAGTTTTCATGCATAATTTCTTCCAGCTGTTATTGGACTGTTTGGTCCACTATAGAGATGGAGAGGAGAGGAAGCATAGAAGATAAAGGGAAGACAGAGAAAAAAGGAGGGAGGAGACGAAAGAAAGATCAGGAGGTAAAGAGGTGAGGGTGACAGGGGAAAGGACATTCAGAGGACAGAGGACATAAGTGGACCAAAACAAATAAGAGCAAAGCAGGTTGAGGTCAGACCTGCGAAGAAGTAGAAAGTAGAGTAGAGATGAGGACAAAAAAAACTAAATAGGCAGAGCAGATGAAGTAGAATAGGAGATAAAGGCAAGTAAAGAAGAGGAGAGGAGATAAAAAGGGTTGCTTCCATTTTCCACTCCTTCATCTAAACTCCTCTTCTACCAATAACCAATCCCTCATTTATTGCTCAAATGATAAATTGTTCTGCTTAAAAAGGACCAAGCAGCGGCCTACGTAAGACAGAAACAGCATAACGATGGCTTCTGATTGGCTTGAAGGTTTGTTAAAATGACAGCTGAGACTATGACTTTGTTGAACTGCAGCCACTGTGGCCATAAGCAGTTGAAAGATACTGAATTCCCTTTGATTTATTTTTGAGTCAGTTTCAAAGACATCATGACCAGACTGAGCCCAAACAGAACGCAACCACAAGCAAGAAATAATTAACATGTCGGTTACAGCAGTATGCAGGCATCAGGGGTGAAAAAGGTGGCAAAGATGTGAACCCATTGTTTTTTTTGTTTTTTTTTAATCGTGCAATTTGGTGCATGATTTTAATCAAAGGCTGAGGCAAAGGCACCGATTTATACATGAAAAGTATAAAATAAAACATTTTACCTTAAAAAAAGGATGCTGCTAGTGATGGAGTCCTATTTCTCTTCTTGTACTTATTTAACTATCCAACTAAATTTTAAAAATAAAAATAACACAAATATCTGTACTTATAATCTTTATCAACTTTAAAAGGCAACCACAATCTACATCAGTCAAAAGACAAAAGTTAAAAAGATAATGATAATCTCTCCTAATACCCCAGTAGTGCAAGTGTCAAAGACAGACTCAATCCTCCTACTGGGGACTGAGGGAGCATTTTGCTCACTGGTCATTTTGGTGAACTATTTTCAACACTTTTGAATTACAATGTACAGACACTGAACAAACACTTTCCCAAAAAGGTTACAGGTCACTCACAATAGGTTAGCCTATATATCTGAAAAGCATCTATAATGCTATGAAATGGAAAATAGTAAATTAATATAATAATAAAAAAACTTAAACTTGTGCATTAAGAGGTGTTTCAATTAGTTCCACCTTTTGCTATACTGCTTCTGTAACTGTTTTATCTTGTTCTGCTTTTGCGTCTAACGGCTGCTTGAAAGCAGCGGGGATAAATCCTCTTGTGGTACTAACTGCTAAACTTAGCACTTATTGCTAGCGGCGTATGGCTATAAGTTCCTGAGCAGAACTTGCGCTTGTGAATATCGCCATCAATTTCAAAAAGTCACCGGATCTGCACAAATCCCATATGGATGACCATGTAAGGCTGTGTAGCAGCAAAACTCCTGAGAGTATTACATCGAGCAAGAGTGCATTTTATCTCTTATGAATTCAACTTTTCATTCGTAAGGGGGAGATTGTGTTATTTCTTCTCTCAAAAGTTGCATCGTCTCCCTTTAAGTCAAGAGTTCTACCACTATTTGAAATCGGTGCAGGTATATTCAGCTACACATAACAATTACAACCAAACATATTGGATGTTTTATGTTGCCAGTTAACTTTCACTGATCAAACCAACTTAAAAAACAAACAAATTGATTGCAGCCTTAAAAAGAGCTTTTTTTAATTTGTGCTATTGTACTATCAGGAAAATGCAATGTGGTGTTGTGACAGAAAGGACTGACATCACATTAATATTGTGAAAATTATGATCCCAGTCTAAAGCAATCAGAATTGCACAAGATGTTCAGAGCCAACAATCCAGGAAACACACCCATTTGATGTGATTTTATTTTTGTTACTGTGTCTGGTAGGTTCCTGGGAAAATCTTCATGTTTTTCTGATTGGAGTACGCAAAGAAAAGACCTGTCTACACAAAGCCTGGGAAGTGAAGTGTGAAAACGCCACAGCGCTGAGTGTGCTTACATTAGCATGTAAACAATGCTTTGCCCACGAGATTGTTAGGAAGCTCATTTGCATTTTGTTTGCTTTTGTCTCAAAAAACATCTATATTACCTCCCTTGAACCAAAAAGTGACACTTGCCAGTCAGCAGTTGTCATTTCTAATGTGTAACTACTCATCCGTGACTGCTAATATGCTAGCTGGGATGATAGTGTACAGTGCGATGTCTGCTTCTCACGGATGACTGAACCAAACGTCCCCCGTCTCTTCCCCTCAAGACTCACACTCTTACTTTTGCTATCACACACACACACAGGCGGCGGCCCGCCCACTTCATCTGTTCCTCCGCCCACACACACTGTCTCGTCTCTATAGGCCAGCTGGGAGTACAGCAGGCGGGGCGGGGTGGGAATAAGGCCATGCTTCATTTCCTGGAAAACGGAGTGCTTTTTTTTTTTTTTCCTATTGACTCGAACTCTGTCTGGTTTCTCTTTGAGGAAAGAACAGGGTTTCTAGTTGTGTTTTTCTTGAAAAGCACTAATGTCAAAAACGATACAAGGAGAGAACACATTTTCTGAAAATGTCAGAAAACAGGCATCGATCACCCTGAACCTGTAGCACTTTAAATCAAAACCTGCAGTTTTTTTGTTCGACAAATGATCCTTGGCGGCTGATAGAGCTCTGACTCTGTGTCGGGGCTGTAGTGTAATCATATTCTAACCTTGTGCCATGGCTGTGTGTGTGCCTATGTCATTACATGGAGTTTAAACACCTCCACATCAGCTCCCTCTCAGCCCAGTCTGTCTCTTGTCTAAATGTTTCCCCCTTGTTACTTTAACCTTGCATGACCTCACTTTCACAATCTCCCTCCCAACGTCTTTTTCGGACGCTCTTCCGCTGCTGTGGTGTGTTTTCACTCAGTGGTACGGACAAATGACCAACATGTGAGTGCTCTCCATCACCATCATCAAAACAGCATATAAGGGGAAAATCTCACAATTGTGTCCATCCATCCATCCATCCATCCATCAAGAGTGAGATTTCCATGTTGTTGTTTTTATTATAAAGCAGGTCTAGGTGCTATATTCATACTGTGAAAGTATCAAAACGCGAGTAATGCATACGGGCGGTATTCAGAAACTGTGTCTTTAAATGAGTCGTCAGGACTTCTGTAAGGTTGTGATGTCATAACTACACAGTCGCCGGTAGAAGTGTTGCAGTGATGCTGTGAAGATTGGGACGGCGCAGATGTGGAAGACCGGAAAAGCTGACCAATCAGAGCAGACTGGGCTTTTTGCGGGAAAGGGGTTTAAAGCCCCCCCTCCAGCCAGTGTTACGTCCATGTTTTTTGGTCAACGTTCTTTCTCAAACAGAGAATGGGGGGTGTGGTTAATAGTCAGACGTAATTCATTACCACGGCAACCAGATTGCATTGTTTTTACTGTTTATCAGACCACAAGCGAGACAAGAACTAGCGCAACACATCATCTCTCTCTCATTCGCTCTCTTCTTTACTGTCTCCGCCGCACGCCGGCTACAGCGCCGGCTACAGCGCCGGCTACAGCGCCGGCTACAGCGCACTGGAGGACGGTTGGATATGTTGCCGAGGTCCGCCGTTTTAAATGCGTTTTTGGGGCGTTTTGGAGGTGCTAACACCGTACCCTCTCGCCTCACTTTAACTCTTGTTTTCATTTGGGCTGAACGTTGTGCTTTCCGTGGTCCAGACCCGTTAGAGGCCGACAAATCTCCAAAACGGCACCGGCTACTTTCCGTTAATTTCTCTTTCAGACAGAGGGTGAATACGGGTATATTCAGACAGACAGTATAAGAACAATAATGTGCTTTTTGAACATTAAAACATGTAAACATGTTCTAGTATAAACTCAAAATACACGTATGAACCTGAAAATGAGCACGATATGTCCCCTTTAAAAAACTGTGAAAAGGAGCTTTGAAGCTATAAAGTTAACTAAGCGACTTTATAATATTTTTAGTGTTAAATGTTTTTTCCCCCTTTAATTCATCACTCATCTGTGTGTCATGTATATATATATATATATATATATATATATATATATATATGCTCTACATGCAGCAAGGTTTGGTTTGCCTCCTGACTAAATGTCTGTGACAATGGTAATATAACTGTTACTAAACTGGCTGTATGATTTCATATCAGCCCTGTATTTTCATAAATAAAACACTTTTCTTTGTGCTATGACTCAGCTATGACACAGTTATGCACTTGCCTCAGTAAACACACCCTGCAGAAACCCCGTTGTCAGTGATGATGGCAGCATCCAACCGCTGTTGATTGCATCTCTGTCTGCATTCAGAGTTCTCTCAAGTATCTCTCCCTCTCTTCGTATTTTCTTTGGCTAACATTCCACACTGACAGTCGAGTCTGTAGAAATGTCCTCGGACTTTGTTCAGTCTGCACATTCATACCATCTTGTATAGCAGCAAACACACTGTTGTCACCGCCTACCTTCTTTACACTCCAGGGCCACTCTGGATTCCAGGTTGTCCATCTGGAGCTGCAGGCGTTTCAAGGTGCGGTCGGCGTCCCTCGACTTCCTCTTATAGGCAATCAGCACGGCGATGATGACCAACAGAAGCAGGCCGCCACCTCCGCCGATGCCGATAATGGCGGGAAGCGTCAGCAGGCTGTCCGAGTAGATGTGAAGAGTCCCGGGGGAGTACTCGAACCCACCAGCACGAATCTGAACACACACACACACACACACACACACACCCAACTGATGTTTAAAGATGAGGAAGAAAATACACATAGTTACCTGGGATGAGTTGTTCCTCTGGTTACACTTTATAATAACCATCATTTATAAATGGTGAATTGATAGTTAATTAAACTGAGTTAATAGTTACGTTACTGTAAACAAACAATGACATTATAATTAATATTTTATACTAATTATTAGTAATGTTATAATTTCTTATAGTATACATTAGTTTGTGTAATATGAAGTAGTTAGCTTATAAATTATATATTGTGTCATAGCTGATAAGAGATGATACCAATCACATTCTGATTACATTTGTAAACTATTTATTAATATTGTTGCACACATTATAACATTTTATAGATTATGTATTTGTATATTATGTATTTTATTTTACTTTTAAGAAATTGTTTGTAAAACATCTGTATTATCGTATTAGTATTATCTATCTATCTATCTATCTATCTATCTATCTATCTATCTATCTATCTATCTATCTATCTAAATAATGTTTATATAGCTTCACAAAGTATTTGTTAACCATTTAACGACGTATTATAATCATCATCTAAATAAAGTTTATAGATACTTTACTGGTCTATTATTAACCATTAACAAAGCGTTACAAATATCTATCGATGTAATGTTTATAGATGTTTTACAAGCAATTTCTTAAAGGTTTACAAATCATTTCGTAATCGTTAACAAATACTTATAATATAGTATACAAAATACTATAAAGTGTGCGACAATAAACTGTTAAAATAACCTACATCACTAATAATTAGTAAATATTATTGATTAGAATTTCATGGTTTGTTAAAAGTAAAATAACTATTAACTCTTTAATTAACTATAATTGACCATTTATAAATGATGGTTATTATAAAGTGTTACCGTTTCTTTTTAAAGGAACTTTAACGAGGTCGAAGGTTCAGTGCGTTGCCACCAAGGCGGCTCTACCACAGTCGATAAGGGAGAGGAAATTGCTTCTTATTAACATTCCCCTACCACATTCTCTTCAGCCGGTCTGAGGTTTTTAAACTACCGCCTTCGCAGAGAGACATAAAAAACAGGCAGCGGCCACTTTCTCCAGCAGCAGGTGGTTTGAGAACAGACGAGGTGGTCTGATGAAAGAGAAGCTGGTTGACCCGATTTTCTACCACAAGGATCATTAAATCTTTATCTGCTCTGCACTCGCACTAAACAGGCCCGATCTTTGACGAGGAGGCTTACATCGCCTCGACTGCTGTGAAACACGTCTTGTAGGAAAGGTTTTCAAGTCTTGCCTTCGGGGGAGCAGCTTCAGAGGGTTTTGGTAATGAAGATCTCACAAGTTAACTTGTAAGCTCAGTCCTTTGAATGACTCACCTCAGCTCCTTCTGCATTCTCTGCAGATATTTAGGCTCCGATATTTCGGGTTTTTGAGAAAGATATTTTGTCGTTAATGCCCTCATTTATCACTGTCAACTTTAACAAACTGATTTAGGTCAGAGACTGAATGCTGTGTACGTGAACAAGGTTAAAGCAGTGAAGGTAGACACAGACAGTGTTTTCGTCTTATATACGCGCCACACGTATACACACATATACACCGTACACATACTCGACTAAGTAATCACCAGCATTTAAATCTCTCCCCAAGGAGTCTTGGTAATTATGGGAAGTCAAACACATGTTATGTTTTTTTTTTTTTCTGACTAACTACATTTACATAAGCACACTGTGTCTCAGAAAGAAAAGAAAAAAACCCTCACAGCGCTGGAATCCATCAAATCAAGCTATCCACGAGGGGGGTTGATAAACGATTTAAAATGAGGTGTGATTATGCACTTTGAAGCTCTTGTAAGTGCACTTGCATGTTAACATGATCAAAGTCTGATTTAAAGAAATAAAATGGGAGAGGCTGTTATATCAATATCAATGTAGGCGATACCTACAAATTGAATTTGAACAATAGTAGAGACAATCAAATTGGCTTGTGTTTAAGATTAAGCAGCCGAATAGCTGCGTGGAAATGATCAGGGTGCAAAGACGGAGATTAAACTGAATTTACTTGGACACAAAAGTCAGCTATGGTATGAGTTTGGATTAGTGTGGTTGCAGAGAGACAGTTCCTCACTAAAAACTGATCATTTCAAGAAGTTGCAAGTCCAATCTGAAGCCAGCAGTGAGGTTTGCACAAGCTGATGCAGCTTCATGTACTGCACTTGTGTTTTAATGGCACCGCTGTCAACGTATTGGACAGGCTCAGAAGTGTTAAAATGCAACTCATTTCTTGGTTTTAGGACTCATTTCTGTAGCACTATATAGCCATGTAGATTGTTTACGTTCATTATGTCAATTTTGTGTGTGGGGTGGGGTGGGGTGGGGGGGAGTTGGAGGGAGGCCTGAAGTGTTGCCGACTTGGATACTCTCTCTCTCTCTCTTTTGGAGCTGCTAGCTACTTTTATTGGAATTTTATTTTATTGAATCTAGTGTACTATTGTTAGTTTCTCAGCATTACTGACCTACCTTTAAAGGGACTGTTTGTAACTTCTTACACGTATAAATCATTGCGGGTCGGTGTCCCGCTCGCGTGTGGCTACGCTGTTCAGACTCAGACTCCAACACAAACTACACGGAAGCACCAAAACCGCAAAGATCTATCTAGTGAAGCCCGTCTGTTAAACAGTGTTGGCCGCGGTCGGAGGACGCGGGGGAGACCGTAGCTTTGGTCTCCAGGACCGGAGTCTCTGCTGTACTCTGCTCCTCTGCTCCTCTGCCTGCCTGCCTTCACTCACACACCGCGCTCGTTCTCACTCGCTCTTTCGCTCCACTCTCACGTGCATGCCTGCACACTCCACACTGCAGAAGAGTTAGTTTAGTTCTGAGAATATCTAGTGAATGTACAGCGGAAGTTTGTGCAAAAATTTATGCTGCAGCTCCTCCAGACCAACAGAGGTTTCCCGTGTCTTGTGAAGTGACGGGGCTCCACAGCGAGTAAGTTTATCTTCTTCGACCAAAACTCCGGTGTCTCCCCTGTTCCCTCCGGCCGCGGTCGGAAGGCTGAGGCAGGAAAAGCCAACACTAGGATCAGCATTGATTCATGGAGAGACCTTCGTCTGGTCAGCTAACATTACTGCCAAGCAGCTGAAATATAGAGTGATATTGTGCTTTTAGCTGACGTGTGTCGCCTCACTGTTTTGAGCGATGCTCATTCAAGTCTATGTAGAGCGAGCACAAGCGCGAGTGCGAGCAACAGGACGCTGACTTTCGTTGACTTAATGGCCACAGGTGTCACTGTTAACAAACAATTTCTGATTCTTACAAACAGTCCTTTTAAGGGAAATGAAAAAAGGTGTCTTCTGTATGTTGCCACACCAAGCTTGAGTCAGGTCAAGGACTTGTTTTTTTATGATACAGGATAGATCGCCTGGGTCACTCAAAAATCTATGCTCACATATTGGATATACAGTAGGCCTCGACAGCAAAATGTATCAATAAAACAGAATGTTTGGTGGTACGGGTTTGCTTTGTTGTCCCTCACATTGTCAATTATCATCTAATAAGAGATCACTGCTACATCTGCTACAATTATCCAGGGGGAAACGTATCCTCAGATGACTTGAACGCAGCGCGAGTATAAGTAATATTAAGTTGGTGACACATTTTCTAGGCATTTGTCTATTTTTATACTCCTGACAGACTGAAGGACTGACGGAGGAACTTAAAAAGCTGAAGGCCAAAACAACAAACAAGTTTCTTCGAAAACTCAAGGGAGGCGCACAGCTGCCAACACACAGCTGAGCATCTGAAGGGACACGCAAAGACGCGCAGACACACACACACACACATACAGCAGTTCTCTCTGTACGCCCACACACACTAGCCCAGTATGTCTGGACACCCATTGGGGTCCCCTGTATGTAGGTCATTGTACACAGGGAATATTATTGTGCTACAGCTGTGTCCTTCTCTGCAGCATTCCACACAGCACACGCAAAGACAAAGATGTGCACGTGGAACACAAACATACGAGCGCTCACACACACACGAGGAGGAAGCCACAAACACACATACAGCAGAAGAGATCGGAACAGACAGCTCCATTTTTTCTTCGGCTATTGTCAGACGAAGGACTAACTCCACCACCCCCGCCAACACATCTCATCGCTCCGATATTCAACATGACATTTTGTTAAAAAAAAAAGAAAAAAGGGGGTAAAAAAAAGAAAATAAAATCCAGTTCCTCCTTGGAACTGGCTGGTTGCGTTGAGAGCTATCATATTGAATTACATGGATGCGCTGTCAGTGGCTTTCTAGGTATATTGGCTGTAGCTTGTGGGGAGTAAATGTCATAAAGATGTAGTGAAATGACTGTGAAAGGACATTGGTGATAAGTTTAAAAGGGGTAGGAGGTGTGGGGGTGGAGGGGTGTGGAGTTGAGTGGGTGTACTGACGGGATATTCAGACGAATATATTCAGAGTGAGTGCTGCGTCGCCTGGCTGAGGTTTGACCTTCCTTTCCTTCCAATACAGACGCTCCAGGAGCTGCGCGGTGATTTTGAAAGTCTGCTCCAGTCAGAGTGAATCAGGGTTTTTCAGTCTGTTGACAGCTCTGTGGACAACTAAAGCTGAACGGTTGCCCCGGGACGCACTTGTAAACTTGTTATTTGACTTGTTCCAGCACTATTCCCTTCTGTGTCGTAATTTCAGAAGATACGAAACTCTAGAAATAGTTGCAGCTTGTGACACTTCACATAGGAAAAACAGGAATTGGAGAAAAGAAAAAAAAAAACGCAACTTTAGCTGTGATTTGCTGAGAGTTGGACAAAATTTGCACATCAGAAAGGTTTATACAGTGAACGAGGTTCCTGGATTAGAGCTTAGAGACAAGCTTAGCGTCTGCATATCAGTGGCATCCTGGAGAAACAATTCTATTCTTAATACCACCTTTTATGTTTCTGAATAACTCTAGGACAGAGTCGTGGACACAAACTGTAGCGAAAGTGGAAACTCATACACTTCTTACCACAATTTAACTCTCTGTTTGCACACAGTTGTAGTCAATTTTCTAGTCTTATAAATATAATTTTTTCGTGGATTAGGTATTATTAGACCGTTAATACTTCTTGAGAAGTAGTTGTGTATATAACTTTATACTGATAGTATGTTCCAAAAGAAACTGGCCATGTTAGAAAAGCCAAAATATCAGGTGCACAAAAAAAGGGAGCTCTATATTTACCTTTAATTGAGGTCGGCAAAGTCAAGTGAGATGAAAACGGTGACAGAAGCCGAGCCCCTGTAGGAGAAGGGGGACGCTGGAGGGCGATTTTAACATGTAACAGAAGCATTCTGGTGCACTCTGAGATGAAGAACGGGGAAAATAATGTTTTCATAAATGTTTTCTGCTGTTGGAATCTTGTAAAGGCTTCCAAAAAATATTCCCCAGCTAACCTACACGACCCGTTGCGCAGACTATGGAATTCAGTTCAACAGCATAATTTTGAAGCGCGTGATTTTTAGTGCTGAGATGATTATTGACAATTCTGATAATCAATTAATCATCATTACAAATTAAATATCTCTGGATTTGGGGACTATTGATTCAACAAAACAAGTAATTGGAAGGCTCTGGGAGCATTTTCCACTATTAACCGAGTAGACTAAATGACCAAAAAAAATAATTGACAGTTTAATTGAGAACAAATAAAGAATTGCTGATTTTAGCCTGTGCAAATATTCCAAGCGCTTGCTGTTGCTGCTTAGCCGTGTGCCCCTTTCTTCTTCGCCCTTTTCTCTCTCTCACTAGAACGGCTCAAGCAACCCTGGCAGCGGAATTGAAGACGTGCCTGAAATATTCTGGCAGTCTCAGGTCATGCTAAATGTGACAAAGTTCAGGGTATAATACATCAGACCGGCACATACGGGTACTTAGCAAAAAGTCAAGGCCGCGCCCCCTTTTGGGGGAAAGACAACTGAAGATCTCATAGACTTCAATACAATTTGACGTATGTTTGGATTGCAATTTTGACAAGTTCGTATGCATTCATTCGTCGTTATACAAACATTTGTTTTATACACATCTTGCCTGAACATGAGCGTTCGCGATACCTTAATAAATTAAGGTTGATCGCCCGTATGTCCCTTCAGTGTTCCCCCGTCCAACACAGTGGACAGATATTGCTTATCCAGACATCTATACATATTTGAATCCCGTTAAGTTAAGTGTTGTCTGTAAATAGACAACATGTTAATAGCCAACTGTTTGATCTATAGGCTGAGATTTAGTTGGAGATGACAGTCTGATGCTGCTATAATATTAAAGGTCCCATATTGTAAAAAGTGAGATTTTCCTGACTTTTATATTTTAAAGCAGGCTTGAGTCCTATATAAATACTGTGAAAGTATTGAAATGCTCAATCCATGGGGAAATACACACAGCACATATTCAGAAACTGTGCGTTTGAAACAAGCTGTCAGGACTTCCGTCCATTTGTGATGTCACAAATGTACAATATTGAGACCATTTCCCGGATTTAAACGTAAACATACTAACTGTGTCCCAGTTTATTTCCTGTTGCAGTGTATGTGAATGACATCAGCTGACAGGATGTAAACATGGACCCAAGCTGTTTCCTAGCAACACAATTCCGTTGCCATTCCGTTGAAATGCGCTAAAACGGAGTGTTTCAGACAGAGCGTGAATACAGGTATATTCAAGCAGACAGTATTAGAAAAATAAAGTGTTTTTTGAACATTAAAGCATGTAAACATTTTCTAGCAACACAACAGCTTTTCATCATATTCTCTCCTATGACAGCGAGTTTCTTTCCATGCTGGTCTTGTCTATAGCTTGGAGCCATAAAGCCCCTCTATTATATCTTTTTTAGGACATAGCAGGGGAACAAATCAGAGATCAGGGTTTTGGGATTTATTGTTGGTGCAACCAACTACACAGCAACTCTTCAGCATAGCGTTATTACTATTACCGTTTTTTTTAAAGTAGAAGTTTGGAGACATGTTTCAACTTCTTCTCTTTACGCCGTTATCGTCTATGAGGGACACGGGATGGACGCGTGGTCATGTGAGCCTATTCTGGATGACGTTATGCCGGTCTGATGTATACTGGGCTAAGTGTCACTGCAGGGAGCGACTTACGGAGCAGTGGTGATGAGTGTAGCTTCGATTAGAGTTGAGAGTGGGTTGTTGATTTACTGAGGGTAAGGTAAATCATAATTTGTGTACTATTAAATATCTACACCATCAAAGTAAAGTGAAGCCAATCAAAATACGTGAAAAAGTGAGACGGCACTGAGGGACTCTCTAATCCAAAACCAGCAGCACCTGCAGCGAAGAACTGCTGACGCCTGCACAGCTGTTGAGGTGGATACACTTCAGCTGATAGAAAAAGAAAACATGGTTTTCAATCTGCAGACATGTCTGGAGGTTCACTGTGGACATGTTGAACCCGTTATGTGAAAAGTGAATGATTTCCCCGTGAGTTGCGTATTTCAAACTCTTAATGGATTTACCTCAACAGCGCTGAAGTGGTGCAAAGTCTGCAGATCTGTGCTTTGTATATTGCATGTTCAGTCATATATTTATCAGGGAGTCTGAAAAAACTTCCACTGCCTCATTTTCAGCAACAGGCTAGCTGAAGGCCAATGAAGATCAACATGTTAATTAAGCGTTAAATATTTAACAGCAGCCTTGGTGTGCAAGCTCAATGGAGCGTATCCTGGATCTGTCATGAGGAAATCGTTTAGAAAAGACGCGAGGGGTTATTCACATAACTCAACAACAAGGTTAGAGTGACATTATGGGCTGAGATTGTCAGGCTAGAATGTTTTCATATTCATAAACATGAATTACTGGGTCAGTGTGGATATACCAAATAGAACCGGTGGTCTTTTTTTGTCCTTTAATAGAACTGCTTTTTGAATAAATCCAACAAACAAAAGAAAACTGACCCAGTTATTTAATGAATAACAAAGATAAGAAATGAAAACAAATTAGATTAAGAAAGAAGTCTACCATGAAGGTCTCAGCCCATAATGTGCAGATTCAGATAATTCATTCAATGCGTCCAAAATGGGATGCAAAAGTGCATCATTTAAGGAAGTCAAAGTCATGTCACTGATGGAGACAGAGATGAAGAGACAGAGGACGCAGAGTGGTGATCTGACCGTGACTTTGTGTTGTCCGGTGAGGTTGGGCCATTCACACAGCAGCTGGCTCTCAGACAGGGTGAGGACGCAGGGGGTCTCTCCAATCAGCACCGTGTAGTTGAGACGACTGTTACCCGGAGCCGCTGGGATCAGGTTACGGCCCTAAAGACAGACAGAGACACTCGGTTCATTTATGCACACTTTTTAATGCAAACCCACAGTGTGTGTGTGTTCAACCCAGTTGCCAGAAAATATGTTGGCATTTCTGCAAACCACTGAATACTTGTTTCTTTCATAAATACGCTTCATATCAGCCTCGTATCACGCACGTATACGTGGTTAACGTTGTGTCACTACTGGTTAGGTTTACGCAACAAATAAACTACTTTGTTACGGTTAGAAAAAAACCTTGGTTTGTTTTAAATTAACAGCGTAACAATGTAACGTAACAACCATAACAACGAAATTAGTGTAACAATGTAACCAGCATAACAATGTCACTAACAATGTGACTAGCTTAAAAATGTAACTAGCGTAAATAAACAACCACCCTTAGCAGACTTACATAACGTTACGTAACAAGCTTTACAAAGTCCCGTACAACAATGTCATGTACAACAATGTTGCATAAAGAATTGTTGCGTAAAACAGCGTTGCGTAAAACAATGGTACTCAAAAAGTGTAAAGTCAACGTTCTCTTTTGGTTTTTACGCGGGACACCAACAGCGGTCTCCTGGGTTAAAGTCTTGTGTTGCAACTGATTGCTGATACACTGTTCTCATTCATTTGATTGTTGCTTAATGTGTGAACTAAGGTGTTCTAGGATCGAATATTCCCAATTTGTAATCCTTTTTTAAAACAATTCTGATAAGTCAAACGAAAAACTGGAGAAGAAAAATAAGACAGGAAGACAAAGAGCACTAAATGCATACTGTATATATTATATAGAAGCAGTCGGGAGGCACACAAACTCTCACCAACCAATACTGGTTTGTCGTCTGTCCACTAAACTGAATTCCACGCATAAAGCCTGCACCTGAGGTGTGTAAATTCTAACATTTGTCAATTTCAGTTCCAGTTTTTCATTTCAATATCAAGTCCACTAGTTCCAATTTGACACACACTTTGTCTGTGATGGAGGGGAGGCAGTTAGTGGTGTGAAAAGCGGGAACTCAAGCAACAGCAAGAAAACAAAAACGCAACGGGGGGAAAGATGAATACAAAGAAAACAAGACAGATAGGAAACGAGGCGAGAAAACATCAGGAGATGCAGGCGCGAGGAGCGGGGAGAGCAGAGAAAAAGATTACGAGAGAGGTAGGGAAAAGATGAAAGGAATATATACTCTAAAGTGAGAAAGAAAATGGGACTGAGCAGAAAACAGAGCTGGCGAGCGAGCGAGATCGACGGAGAGGGGGGGGAGAGAGAGGAGATAGCTGCCGCGTCTCCTGCTGGCTTAGCAGTGGGACGCAGAGACAGACTCCGTTTTCCAATCCCATCGTCTCTGCAGGCCGCCACCCAGCCCCGCTCTGCAACCCTGTAAACATGCATCCCATTCCATCTCGCAAACACACACAGCCTCGTAGCCACACACACACACACACACGCAGAGTTCAAGCAACACACGTACTCAAGTTGAAGCCACACATGGAGCTGTTGCCACACACACACACTACAGGCAAGAAGCATCATGCGGGGACACGCTCTCAGAAACACACACAGGAAAGCACTCACCAAAGACCAAGACCAGATAAATGTTTTTTTCTCTCTCTCTCTCGCTAACACACCTCAGTGAAAACACAGCCGACACTTCAGATGAGAAATTAATTGCGTGGCGAGCGCGGTGCACGCATCTCTGAGAAAATACAACCCCCGCATCCCACCCCGCCAAATTGCATTTTTGTCCGTCTCATCATCAGCGCTTCCAATGGGTAGGCAGTTCCACCAACAAGCCAAGCAGGAGATTTGGCAATTACTGCGAGGCTCTTTGCTAATAAATTATCATTTAAGAAATAAATTACGACGGTTATGCTGCTTTCAATCCCTTCATGGGAATAAACAGCGTAACGCACTCTCTGTGATAACATAGGAGATAGTCAAGGCGAATTCTGGCAGAAGATAAAAGCACCGAACACTGGATTCAATGCAAATGTTAACACATCAATGCGGCACTCATTGAAAATAAATGGATTCTATATTGTCTTTTTATTGTGCAAAGTGTAGACTCATGAAAGGTGAAGTTATACGTGGTTTACACAGACGGTCACGAGATTGCAGTCAATCATTGTAGTCGAACGTAGATTTCGCATTATCTGTACATTCTTGTTGACTATACTAGACCCCTGCAGAGTCCAACCACCAGAAATGTGTTTATTATTATCACCTGTTGTGAAATGGGTAACGTTAGATCAGACATAAGTGTGATTTGACTTGGGGGTCCAGGGTCTGTTTGGTTGACACTGCGGTCGGCGTTCCAGTTTTCCTCAGCGATTCCTCAACAGGTATAACGTTAATATAAAACTGGAGACTTGGATTTTGGTCTTGTTATTAGTACAACCAGTCACACAGCAGCTCTTTGTATGTCTGGCAGGTGAACATTAACTTTAGACCCCTGACGGATCTCTATTAAACAGCGTGTTGCTGGTTGCTAGCAAACGTTAGCGGCTAGCCATCAGTCCGAAAGGTAACGCCAAAAGTCGACACAATACTGCAGATATGTCCGTTCATATTTAAACAAACATTAGCTAACGTTAGCTGTTAGCACTCAGTCGGAAACGTAACCACAAATGTCAATAGGCTACGATAGTGCAGATACATCCGATTCCCATTTAAACAAACATTAGGTAACGTTAGTTTTTAGCCCTCAGTCAGAAACGTAACGCCAAAAGTCAACACAATATTGCAGACATATCCGATTCAAATTTAAACGAACGTAGCTAACGTTAGCTGTTAGCCTTCAGTCAGAAACGTAACGCCAAGAGTCAACACAATACTGCAGATATGTCCACTGTTAATGCAAATGAAAACCAATATAATCCGAATCTTGTGGACCGTGGGCCTGTGTGAGCTTCCAGCACTAGAAAATGAATTACACAAATTGAAAAGAGTGTTATTTAAGAGGGCTCGAGGCCGCAGAGGAGGAAGTCAGTTAAAGAAGGTGCTGTTAGTTACTGAATGAAAAAAATTGGCCTTGGAAGGTGTGGACGTTGGTTTTCAGCTTTCAATTATATATTTTTGAGACCCCCCCCCAACCCCTTCCAAGAGACCTTGTAAACACATTTGAGAGATTCTTTTTCGTTCCAGTGACAATAAAAATGTGTGTTTGTATGTGTATGTAGGCTTTGCCATTACTAATACAAGATAAGTTCAATATGTTTGAGTCTCGAGCTGAAAGTAGAAAAACCTTGGGAGAAAAACATTCACAGTACCACCACTACCTGAGACCTAGGTTTAATAAAATATTTAGAATGTTTAGGTAAACACATGTTTTGTATGGTTGCTAAGGTGCTCAGGCTGTTCTCATATACTGTTCGTAGCTATACCAACAAAAGGTTGTGCACTATAATTCGTATATAACCCACGTTATCAATTCGTTCGGTATAATCGTGAGCTAGGAGAGGTGATGTAGTATAAAAACTGAGAAAATCTGCGTATCAGGAAAAGGTCGAGGTGGACGGGTGCATCTGCGGACTTTCACCCAGGAGACTGCTGTTAAAGCCCAACAGGCAACAACAGCTGTCAGTGTGTCAGTGTGCTGACTTGACTATAACTTGCCCCAAACTGCATGTAATTATCATAAAGTGGGCATGTCTGTAAAGGGGAGACTCGTGGGTACCCATAGAACATATTTTTATTCACATATTCATTCCAGATCCAAATCTGGATAATTTTCAAAAACCAAGTAAATGTGTCAATTCTGTACAAGTGTCACTGGCGTTATTCTTGCTGCATGAGCTGTCTAAAGGGAGTCTTTTCAGCTTCCCAGCTACACTGTACAACACGTCCCTGACGAGTTGTGTTTACACAGCTCCCTAGCCAATGCTGTTTGCAAGGTAAAAACATCAGATCAGAGCACTAATGGGAGAAAAAGTGAAATGTACGGGAAAGCAAGTAAATCTACAAAAACAACAGTTGTGCCTTTCTGACCTTGAGAATGAGCGGCGACGTGGGCTTGAGCTCCAGTACCCCGGAGGGACTCAGCGGTTCAAACACGGGGTCGGGGTAGTAGCTGAAAGTCTCGTTGACCACCACCAGAGCGTTCACGTTGTCCATGTAGAACCCGATCTCATCCGGGCCGGTGCCGGTCTCGGAAAAACCCAGATCTGAATCGGCCACTGACGGAGCCAGGCACACCATGACCGAGTTATTATACACCGTACAGTTCTGAAAAAGAAAGAGAGAGAGAGGAAACAAGAAAGAGTTTATGGCTTATGTTTTCAGTCAAATCTATAGATGAGTAGGGAGTCGTCTTTGTATGAAACTATATGTGCACTGGACACAAATCCAAACCCACTACTTTTCATCATAATCCAGTTAAAGTTCTATTTACAAGAGAATGTCTTGTATAAAACAGGCAGAAATACTAAGAATAACCTGCATGCTATAATTCTTTTTTAAAATAGACCCGTCGGGTATAATAACCCATCCTTTTTGTAAGTCAATGCCCTGTGAAACGGCGATGCTGTTATGCCTATTGGAAATGTAAATTGGTTGCAAATTTATGATCAACTGTTAATAATGGGCAATGTGCTGTGTGCCTTTGCTTGTACCTGAGAATGTTTTACATCGTTGCTTTTTGAAGAATACATGAATACAAGATGTCATGGTCATCTTCGCTTCAATTTATAGTACGTTTTGGACCATTTACAAAATGTTTTTTCTGCATACAGAAGATAAGCTTATGTATAACTGCTTTATTGATTTAAGTACACCTACAGTGGGTATGTATATATTAAAGTTCAGTGAATGAAAAGATATTACTTCATCTCACTTAAAGCGGCAGTAGGCAGTATATTTTTGGCATCATTGGGCAACAATTCTATAATAACCTTTCAGCATATTGTAATTCAAGTGTTCTGAGAGATAACTAGACTTCTGCACCTCCTCATGGCTCTGTTTTATATTGACTGATATTTGATCAGCGCTGCCTAGTTTGACCATTTGTTTGGAGTTTGTGAGTGATTGACAGCTGCTCAGAGACAACAAGGCTCCAGCTTGGCTCTGATTGGTTGTTTTCCTCCGGTCTGTGAAATCTTGCAGATGCCATTAGGAGCACCGGAGGACACAGAGGCACATGATTTTTTTCAGATTACCTGTCTCATGCACTACTGTCAGGATATAGTGGCCGTTTATATAAAATATTTTTTTTTAATCATATTTGCTCCATTTCTACCTACTGCTGCTTTAACTCCTGTACTGTTTGTACACCTGTGCCAACACTCAGAGAAATGTAAATATGAAATAATATGCTTATTGTTTGCCTTCATCTTTTATTTTCTGAGTACATGACTTGCGAATGCAGTGATATTCCATCAAGGCAAGTCTTGCTCTGAGCACGTCACCGAGATTTCAAGTCAATCCAAACATTCCATCGCATTACAGTTAGGGCTGTCAAAGTTAACACGTGTTAATGCAATTCATTTTAACGCCACTAGTTTCTTTAACGTATTAACGCAACTTGCGATTTCTAGCTTGTAGCGGGCTTAGTTTTAAAGCTAGAGTGAAGTTACTGGCATCATATTAAACTAAAAAACCTAAGGAATCCATTGGTATCAACCATGTCATACTAGCTTGTTGCAAAGGAGGCTAAATAACGCTCCAAAATTACGCTATAGTTTGTCGAGGAAAAACTGGCATGGCCATTTTCAAAGGGGTCCCTTGACCTCTGACCTCCAGATATGTGAATGTAAATGGGTTTTATGGATACCCACGAGTCTCCCCTTTTACAAACATGCCCACTTTATGATAATCACATACAGTTTGGGGCAAGTCATAGTCAAGTCACCACACTGACACAATGACAGCTGTTGTTGCCTGTTGGTCTAGAGTTTGCCATGTTATAACTTGAGCATATAGTTGTATGTTAAATGCAGTACCTGTGAGGGTTTCTGGACAATATTTGTCATTGTTTTGTATTGTTAATTGATTTCCAATAATAAATATGTACATACATTTGCATAAAGCAGCATATTTGCCCACTCCCATGTTGATGAGAGTATAAAATACTTGACAAATCTCCCTTTAAGGTACATTTGAACAGATAAAAAAACGTGTGTTTAATTTGCGATTAATCGCGATTAACTATGGACAATCATGAGATTAATCACGATTAAATATGTTGATTGATTGACAGCTCTAATTGCAATACAATAGTAATGCCACTTTGACCAAAAAAAAACACAAAAGCAGACATGATGTTCATTGTGATGGATTGCCTCTCTCAGTCAAGTCTCTGTAGGTCTGGCTGTCACGCAGTAATGAAATGAATAAGAAAGGCCGTCTGGAAGGGTTATTGAAAAATGTAAAACACTATGGTATGCTTTGGAAAATAGCTGTCATTTCAGTATTCATGATTTGTAGTAAATGGGCGACAGCATTAAAAAACATCAGCGTGGTCCCTTTAAGTGCACTTTGATAAAGGGGCTGTGTGGGATGCATCATGCAGGCTGTTTGGCTTCAATAAGCGACAGCTTCACCTGCAGGTTGAAGTGCCTCGGTATTGTTTGGAGTTCAGTTCTTAACCTTGACAACTAAAGAGCTCCAACTCACTGTGACAATCACCTAAGTGCTATGAGAATCTATAGAATTGATGGAACTCTACAACTTTTCAAATGGGACTTCAGGTTCTCCATGGATCTTTTTTTTCTTTTGTCTTCATTCCCCAAAACATTCTCTCTATCTCTCTCTCTCTCTTTTACACACACACACACACACACACACACACACACACACACACACACACACACACACACACACACACACACACACACACACACACCGTCTCTCTCATGTTGTCTGCTTTCTTTTTGTGACACCAACACTCATGTGGTGCGGTGACATTTGAAAAGCTCTGTGGCCTGAGGTAGCGTTAGATGTCTGAAGCTGTAGCTGTAGAGAGAGAGCAGACGTGAGCAACGCACACAGACACACTGTCTGCCACCTTCAGCGGCTCTGGAGAAGCAGTCGTCTGCAGATATATTTTCTTGTGTATGCAGAGGGGTATGTCTGAATCTATTTGTCAGTTAATGTATGTACTGTATTTGTAAAGATGAATAATGTATACCGTATATACTGCCAGGGTGTGTTTGTGAATTCATATTTGTGCCGGTGTGTCTTCCTGCCCGGGCTGCCTGTTGGTTAGTCTGTGCTTGTAGTGTGTGTGTGTGTGTGTGTGTGTGTCATCCACATCAATACTCACATGAAAGGACTCTGCCTGCCCATACTTGGCCCTGATCTTTGGTTCTCGGATGGTCGCGAGGTTGGTCCCGCTCACTGTCAGCAGAGTCCCACCACTGTAGGGACAAAGAGAGAAGGGGAGAAGATGGAAAAGATATCTGTGATCAGTAGCAGTTTGTATGTACCTGCAAAACGGAGCCTACAACTGCAGGAAGTCATGTGACAAATGTTCCAAAAGAAAAGCTGATGAGAACTTTCTGCTTTGCCAAAGCAGCTCTGTGAACTGTGTTTGCAGAGAGCAACATCTCATTACAACATTGAAATTAGAGACCATTAAGCTGCATACAATATTATGCTCATAATAAGAGTTTTTACTGTAGGCATATGCTGAGACAAGTCGCAACTTTCAGCCTGCATAACATTTGCTGAGCTAACTGTCTCCTGGAAGTTACGTATATACTACCAATTTGGTTTCCCGATTACGTAGTGGGGTCAAACACAATATAAAAATATAAAAAAAATATTATTAAAAAGAAAAGTAGAGCTCAGGGATGAACCGTTTACAATAGGGATGAGTATTGGCAAGATTCTGATGATACGTTACATCTCATGATATAGGGGTAACGATTCAATATTGCGATTAGGGATAGAATGATATGACTTTTTCAGTCCCAATAGCGATACATTGGTTTTGGGTATCGGCCGATATCAAGCACCGATCCGATACCAGTGTTTAATTATTAAACTGTATGCTTCACTGTGTGGAAGAGACTGGGATCATTCTTTAATGTTTAAGGCAACAACAGCCTTGACTTAAACATTGCTTTCCTAACTTTGTAAAACAAAATGTGACCGATAAATACATAGATATTAATTTATTTAATTTTACTTTATTATTAGAATAATAAATTGTACACCAACAACTTGGTAAAAAATCTTCAAAATTAACAGAGATTACAATTTGCGTGTAAACCTTTTTAATGCAGCAACAAATTGGTGACTAACATCATCACACATGAATACAACTAGACTCATTTGATCCACAAGAGTCTCAGCTTTACAATGATACTCAATTTATACAATTCCAAGACTGATTACGGACCACAGTATGCAGAAATATTCAAATACACCATTTTAGAATAATTGAAAATGGTACAAACAAAAAATAACACAAACAGCTGCTTGTTTTTTTGCCCCAAACTGCATGTGATTATCATAAAGTGGGCATGTCTGTAAAGGGGAGACTCGTGGGTACCCATAGAACCCATTTACATCCACACATCTGGAGGTCAGAGGTCAAGGGACCCCTTTGGAAATTGACAGTTTTTCCTCGCCAAAATGTAACTTTGGAACATTATTTAGCCTCCTTCCCGACATGCAAGTACGACATGGTACCAATGGATTCTGTTTTCTAGTTTCATATGATGCCAGTAGGTTCACTCTAGCTTTAAAACTGAGAAAAAGGGACAAAGAGCAGAGTGAGAAATTGAGCGAGGGGGAAAGATCCACAGAGACACTCTACATACTTTAATCACAACTCCATCCGCAGTAAATAATATGTGTTTGCCTTGAGCCGGTGAAGGTCACTGGACTGAATCCAGTAAATAACAACGCCAGAACTTGGCTGAAGCCCCGAGCTTCATTTTGTTGGTGAGCAGTGTGTGAAGGCAGACTCACAATGTGTAACGATGTCTATGTGGTGCAGGATCGATTCTTAGAAGATATCATGTTTTTCTCCATGACTGAGACTGTTTGTTATATAGAACGGCTGATTGGTTTGCAAACTCCACCGGTCAAATTGGCAAGTGTTTTTTGGAGTTTGTGATGCAAGTTTTGGAAAAAGTTTAGGTAGCCTTCAGTGGTATCCCATGTTGGTCTGACCTAAAATAAATGGTGGACTTGTTTCTTTTGATGACCCCCCACAATGCAAGATTACAAGTGCTGAGAAAGGATCGTGAAGTTCACTGGAAAAACACAATCGCTATTATAGGAGGACTCTTGCCACTTGTAAACAATGACAATGGAGTTAGTCTTTCCTTTTTTTCACTGCAACACTTCTATTGGATTTATGAGGTTTTCATGAAAGATCTCTTACCTTCTTGAAGCCTACCTTGTTTTACAGTGGCAGTTGCAACCTCTGAGAGCAGTACTCTCCTCTGTTTTCTGCTAGGAGGCGTTCAGTGCTGCCTCTGAGAAATATAGTTTGGAAGATTCCCTATTCCCTCAAGCCGTAGATTCAGAGTACCCCGCTTCACGAGCAATAGGAGTAAAAACTCCTTTGTTTCCTGTGCAAAAACTCTTTATTTTGCGCATGTAATTTATAATTTTAGAGATTGTTTTGCTGCAGTAATGTATTCTGTATATTGTATGTACAGGGCACATTTTTGTATGTTTTGTTGTTCTCATTTTTGTTTTGTACTTTATCTTATGCACCTGACTGCAATTCATGTTTCCCATCTGGAATAATAAAGTGACTGAACTGAACTATGGTGTGTCTTTCTACAGGTTTTTCACTGCCTGGAGGGGGATATACTGTAGTCTCTCACACTGCTGCCTGAAATAAAAGGCTGAGATAAAACCTTGTATCTTGAAAAAGTCATAAACAATATGCAGCTCCCTTACTGCACGTTGGACACTAAAACATTTTTTGAAAACATGCAGTGGGCATCGAATGAGTATTTTTGGGCCTGGGTGAAGTCTGAAGTTCAAACATCCCATGGCCAACACCCACGGTTATGATATCTCCGTAGGCATCTCGCGGGCTGGATGCGGTGTGTAGAGCATCTAATTCTCTGCTCAGAGATCCCTGTGCCTGACTGCTGCCTCCGCTATCTACACCTTAAAGACAAGTGTTCTTCAGATTTACTCCCTCTGTTGCTTGGGTATCTCCAGTGGTGACGTTCACTGCGGAGGGATACTGCCGAGATAGGGAACGGCTCACTGTCACCGCCGTGACTATTTAACTACAGGAGTCTCTATTCTGGAGACTGACTCGCCACTTACTGTGTTGTTCTTTTTCTTTAATATTGTGGAGCTGAACCCCAACGTAAAATTTCAAATGTTTGAAAACCAGACATCTGGGCATATCTTGACCAATCATCTTTAAAGACCTGTAAACTGTGGAGTCCTCAAAATATCTACGGGAGCTGGACCTATAAAACAGCCCAGTACACAGCAGTTCGTGAAATAGTCCCGAAATTTAATGTATTGATTCGTGTACACAGACACGAATTTCACATTTTTTGTGAGGGTCAGAACGAAATCAATTCGTATGTAATCCATGTAATTGTAAACCGGGAAGTATAGAGAGCTGTGAAAGCCGCATAGGGAGGAGGTCGGGATGGATGGGTGGGTCAAAAAAGACTTTCGCCCAGCAGACCGGTGTCCGTGTCCTGTGTTAAACCACAAGTCAGAGTTGATTTATTTGTCACGTACTTTCAATACTTAAGTTATGGCACTTCTGGTGTTATTTTGACCCAAACCACGATCTTTTCCTAACCCTAACTAAGTATTTTGTTACCTAAGCCTAACCAAGTCGATCTTTTCCTAAACCTAACTTAGTAGTTTTATTTTGAAAAGACTGGATCAGAAATTGACACATGCGTCACGTGTTGCTGGACATTCGTAGGAAAAAGCACGGAAAATACGTCGTTAAAAGTCGTGCTGAACTTCACGAAAAAAAAGGGAAATTCATGTCAATGTACACGATTCAAATAGATTACATTTCCTGACTATTTCATGAGCTGCCATGAGACTGTGTTGTATAAAATGCTCTTCCAGTTCTTGATCCCTTTATCCCAATTCCTTATTCGCCATTCTTAAAGGATTCATGATGACTTGGATGGCTTTGAGTAATCCAACAAGTCTGCTTGTATTGCTTCCATGTGGACGCCATTGGACCTACCACATAAAGTATCCATTGGAGAGAATTTTCACCACTTTTACCTTTTGCAGCTGCAGGTGGATGAGTGGTGATCCCACCAATGACCCACTGATTCTAAATTGTAGGATTAAGATGTGACGGCTGGAGCTGACAACCATTTCTGTCTCTACAGCGGTCAAGCTTAAGACCGGTCAGCGTACGCCGAGTCCTACCTCCCTGACAAGGAAGGTAGGACTTCCCTGTGGTAGTCGGAGTCGTTGCTAAATCAGAGGAAGTTCTAGTTCTCCCTGCAGGATCAAGTAACTGATCCTGGCAACACATCCGCAGGCCATTATAGAGGTCATACAGACAGACACAATAACTAAAAAGTTATGTTATAGCATCACACCGCTCAATGGGGGCATTGGACAATCCTTCGTCCTTGGCTCAGCTCGCAGCTTAGAGAGTACCCTCTCCAACCCTCCACTACAGAGGGATAACAAGGCACATTCCTTCTGGTGGGTTACCATGTGCCACCATTGATTTCTGCCAAACGCAGGTGTCTTTTCATTGTCGACATTAATCTGACACTTATCCAGAATGACTGTGTAAAAGCGCCAACAGCAGAGTAAGTGATATGGTGATACGAAGTAGAGACAGAGCCTCTTAATATCTCGTATAGAGAGTCTGGCTGGCTAACGCCAGACATTCATCTCTCACTCTAATCCAGGACGACTTACAATAACAGCAAATGGTAATGATAGGGAGGGACAGAGAGTCAATGATAAAGGTAGACGCACCATCTCTGGTATTGTTGGTAGACAAAAGAATTCAAGACTGACTATTCTTCTCAGCAAGAGGTTTTTTTCTTCTTCTTTTGGCAGGTTTCCCATTACTGGCTAAGACGATCGGGTCCCATTCATCCTAGATTTCTTTGGATAACAGCATCGTGCGTAAGCTGTGACTGTAGCTGTTATTGGGGATGTAGCAAGTCTTTGACAGGGATTTTGACAGCTGACGTAGGTGTAGCGGTATTTTCTCTGCTCCTACTTTTACACACTATTCAAATTCACTTTTTGTGATGCTGTATTCTTGTCATTTTCTACTACATTACTGTCATCTTCAAGAGCCAAATTCAGATCGAGCAACTGGAAATGAGACACTTCAATTCACTATGGCTGAGTGCCATGACACTCTGCCATGATGTGCTGAAATTAATTTTGTACAAAATCAAGTCTGTTCTGTTGAACAGAGTCTAATTAATTTGAATGAGTTGTAATATTGTGCCACTTCCACCTAAACTAAACAACAAAATGTATTTTGTTGTTGTTTTTTTAATCTCCTATTATCCTCTTTGAATGCAAATTAGTTTTCTGAACTGTCACAGCAAGGGAATGTACATCTATTAGTTTGGACTGTTCCCATGATTGATATTTATATTAAGACTGTCAAATTTAACACAATATTAACGCATTAACACAACTTGCATTTTTAGGTTGTAGCGGGCTCAGTTTTAAAGCTAGAGTGAAGATACATCATATGGTCTAGCATCATATGAAACGGCAAAATCTCAGGAATCCATTGGTATCAACCACGTCATACTAGCTTCTCACGAAGGAGGCTTAATAACGCTCTACACCTGCGCTAAATCTTGTCGAGGAAAAACTGGCGTGGCCATTTCAAATGGGTCCCTTGACCTCTGACCTCAAGATATGTGAATGTAAATGGGTTCTATGGGTACCCACGAGTCTCCCCTTTACAGACATGCCCACTTTATGATAATCACACGCAGTTTGGGGCAAGTCATAGTCAAGTCAGCACACTGACACACTGACAGCTGTTGTTGTCTGTTGGGCTGCAGTTTGACATGTTATGATTTGAGCATATTTTTTATGCTAAATGCAGTACCTGTGAGGGTTTCTGGACAATATTTGACATTGTTTTGTGTTATTAATTGATTTACAGTAATAAATATATACACACATTTGCATACAGCAAGCATATTTGCCCACTCCCATGTTGATAAGAGTATTAAATACTTGACAAATCTCCCTTCAAGGTACATTTTGAACAGATGAAAAAATGTGTGATTAATCGCGATTATATATTTGAATCAATTGACAGCCGTAATATATAGCTATCTCTATATACTGTACATATCTATATATAAAGTATATCCATATATATCTATCTATCTAGAGAGAGAAAAAGAGAGAGAGAGAGAGATAGATGTATAGCTAAACAAAACAAAGTATTATTATTAATCTGGCCCATATTGCTGCATAAGCAATGCTTCAACACCTGTATGTTTAATACTGTGTTTGCTCATATACTAGCATTATATTACTGTGCTCTTTATAAGAGAGACGAATGCGGCTGATTAACAAAGGAGCAATGGAGCCAAGGCCACTTTCAAATGAACTGATTTTTAATAATGTTTCTGCCACAAATGCATCGTGGGACGAGGCAGACTGCACTTAAACAGTATAATACTGCCTGTCCTCCTCCTCCTCCTCCTCCTCCTCCTCCTCCTCCTCCTCCTCCTCCTCCTCCTCCTCCCCCCCTCTCCTCCTCAGCTTGATGTATATTTGTGCTGAGTCCCTCTGTCCCCGTTGCTCCTCTCTTTGTCTAAGTGAGTCTCTTTAGCTCAGGTACATGCTTCAGGGAACCGACAACAAGACAATCAGGATAAACTCTCAGGGATAGCTGTGGGAATCCAACCACTGTTGTTAGTATTTCTCTCTGGTCTGCTCCCCTTGCTTCTCCTGCCATCTCTGTCCTCTCTTTCTGTTTTACTACTCTCTCTGTTTTCCTTTTTTTCTCACCCTCTCTTCGGTTTAATCCTCCTCTCACTGACTGTCAAACATCATATTATAAATGCTGAAACCACAAGTTGTGATTACATCAAAAGGGGGAAGATTAGCTGGACATTGCCTAATTCAAACAGAAATAGTGGCAAACATAAATTAAATGCACACTTAAAGGGGAACTACGGCCATTTTCAAAATGCATACATGTTATTCCCTTGGTCTAACACAGTCCAAAAAATATTAGTAAACATTAATAACTCTCTCTCAAATCCAAAAACTAGAGTGCTAAAACTCAAAATTGTGATGTCATAGGGTATAAAGTCCAGTACTGCTCCATAGACAATGAATGGGAGACTGATTTCGTGGACCCACAGAATGTTTGTTTTCTTTTTTATACTCCAATTAGCTTTATTGTATTGTAGTGCTCTCAGTTCTGCAGTTCTCACTGGAGACTCTCGGATTCATCTAGAACATTGCTCCCAATTTATTGTCTATGGAGCAGCTCCACACTTCATACCCTACGACATCACAAGTTTGAGTTTTAGTACTCTAGTTTTAGGATTTTGGAGAGAGCTGTTCATGTTTACTAATATTTTTTGTCTTAAACCATAAGAATAACATGTATGAATTTTGAAAATGGGCGTATAGTTCCCCTTTAAGGCTTGGTCACACCAGCATTAAACAGCAAAATGTTTTGGGAAATCAGGAATTGTGATTCACTCATTGGGGATGAAATAATTTACATGAATATTTTGCTTCGAGTTAATCTTTGGGGAACTTTGACACACTGTTGACAAAGAGCAATGTGTCCTGACGGTGCTGGCGGAGAGCCGGAGGTTCCAAAATGGAGTACAAATGGTATGAATACATGTTTGGAATAACAGCGTGAACTAAACGACCTGTTAGCGGATGAGCTAACGCGGTTGCTAACTAAATCCAGTTAATTAACAGTTAACAAGCTAGCTAACATGAAGAGCTTTTTCCCCAAATAACTAATCTTATTTACTTACTGATATTATATTCCATTTCTGCCAATAGATGCACCTAATTGTTACACACTGTTCCTTTAAGTAAATGTGCACTTTCAGTTTATTGTAAGAGCTGCCTGCTTGTTGCCTGAATCACTATCAAAGAGTATCGAAGCAAAGAGGCGAAACTCTGATGCTTTTTTGATAACAGCCTCTAGATGGCGCTGCGGTAGCGCTGCCACCATATTGGATTGAAAACGCAAATGAGTCTGTTAGCATGGATGTATAAAGAGACGTCTGTTCATCGCAGGTTATTTTTTTCTTAGGTAAATCAACTTCCCAGTATGAACACTTACATAACCCTCATTTAAATCATTAAGTTCTAAAAGATGTTAAGTTCACTTATAGCCAAATCCAGAGTTATTTCCTTTGGTATAATGAACATGCATCAGACCCACGGGATCGCACCGCCATGCACGCTCATATGACATATCAGGTATGTAAGCCTGTACCGTAATGGATGTATTAACGTCTCTGTTCCCAAACAACCGTCTATCTGCCAGTAGCTAGTAACATGACATAAACAGAATTTAATGTAGTTGTAGGTTATCAACACGCAGGGCAAAAGCACAGGACACAATCTCTTCTACATCCATGGTCTGTGGTCTGTTCATCGATTTTGGAGCTCCTTGACATGAAAAAGTTTGAGATTGCTCTCAAAATCCGCATGCTGCATTTCTAACTTGCATTTATGTCCATCGCTCACTTTATGCTCCTCTAGGAAGCAGCCGGGCAAAAAAAGTTCAGTTAAAAAGTATAATAGTATGCATATTTAGACTATTTAGACTATTTAGACTACCCAGTGCAACCAGTTTTCTAATGCTTACCATTAAGCATCTGCACCGGAGTAGTGGGGATATTCAGTGCCTTGCTTAAAGGCACCTTGGCAGAGTATACTTGCTGAAGCAGTGGCTGCTTTAATCTGCTTTATTCATCCGGCCGGTTTTGGGAGGAGATTTGAAAATTTAGGTCCAAAATTGCTTCTCTAACCTGTGCCGCTGCCCAAATATCTTTCCCCCCGGTGTCCCAGATGAGCCCTCCTCATTGATTTATTTTTGAAGTGCTCTGTCTTCTTCCTAAATGGAATATCATCAGCCAAGCACAATGATAATGCACTCTATTCACCCCCCCCCCCCCCTCTACTGCCCCCCCCCCTGCTCTTTTCTCTTTCTCTTTCTTTCATCCACTCCTGCTATCGTCAACCAAGCACAATGATAATGCTCTGCAGGCGTGCATGTATTAGCACAAAGGCAGACAATGAGGCAGATATGAACCAATATGATATCCCATCTCATCGGTTCGTTATACTTTCTACCTGAGCCAACATGTGACACTGTGACAGAGGGCACTGGCTGAAACGCATCAGCTAAAATTAAAGCTTCCGCTAGCTGGAAGCGACACACACAGTTTTGTCGCTGTGTGTGAGGTGTGTGTGTGTGTGTGTGTGTGTGTGTTCTTTTGTAGTTTTCTCAGCCAGATGGAGGAGGGATCTGGGGCCAAACATCAGGGACTCTGGGAATCAGTGGGGTGTGTGTATATGTGTGTGTGTACGTATGTGTAATTTTTTTTTATGTGGGATCATCACCCCTGAGTGAGCTTCCTGAAGTAGAACCCCAGGTTTGAGCGCCACGCACACACACACACACACCCACACCCTCGCGGTAGGTGTGCGGCGCAGTGATTGGGCCTCAGCTGCTCCTCGGCCAGTCCTACTGGGCAAAAGGAGCAGGGCAGGATTCATCAACACTCCTCTCTAACAAGCACTGCATCTATCTGCCACCATCTACTGATGAGTCACCGCAGGGGGGGGGGAGCAACACAGAGAAGGAAAGAAAGGAACAGGAGGGAAGGAGGTAAAATGAGGGGAAACAGGACAAGATAGCTGCCTGTTTCAATATCCTGAAATAAATGAAGAAGATAGGGAAGGAAAAAAATGCAGAGAATATGGGAAAGGAAAAAGCGTACAGCAGGTGTTCTGACATATGTTAGAACGAACAGGCCTGTTCAGACAGGTGGGTAACATAATACTGTCAACTCATTAATCTTGAAAGAATTTTAGGCACCGCCAAATCACAGGTTTGTAATAGACAAAAACATTATGCAGGAAAATATTCACCTTCGTTACCTGCCAGCATCCAGCTCTTAGAGATACACTTTAGATCCAAACATTTTTTCAACCCCCTGACAGCATCCGGGTTTAGAGTCGTTTCAATTTTTTTTTTTCAGCGTCGAAATATTTGCCGGGCATTGACTAATCCAATCAGAATTAAAATCACCCAACCCCAATCAGCAGAAAAACCAGGGAGGTAAAGGTTCTTTACAAGCAACCCAAGTCTCCATCATAAAGATGAAAGATAAATGTGTGAGTCTGCCCTCCATGCCAGTACATTCACTTTAATGTGAAAGTCTTTGCATGTGTGTGTCCTCCCCAGTGACGCTCCGTTCATGTTCAACGCTGAGCAGTTGAGGCTCTTTATTTATCTATTTAGCTGGGGATGTACAGTACAGTACTGAGCCGATAGCCGCTGATGATTTCCTGCACTAAAATATGTCTTGATTGAGCCAGATGAAAATTCTCCGGAGGCAGCATCAATCTATCCAAACCCCGCTGTCGGAGCTCACGTCCAGTCCGCTCAGACTGCTTCACCAATGCCTCCTTACATTTATCCTGCTAATGCTGCGGTATTACAAGCAGTAGTGTAAAAATTCAAGGTCGAAGCTCGGATTTTCCTCAAGCCTCCATCAGCCTTTTAGAATATCCACCCCCTGCACTCCAAAAAATTCCAGTCGGAAACAATTTTTTTTTGTTTCGCATCATTTATTGAGCTCCCCCCAGGAACTCTCCTGAGCTGCTTGGATTCATGTTAGGAACAACAGCCATCGGTTGCTATAACTATTCAGATATCCTCTCTCAACCCAAATCTGTTATTCAGTGAGATGGTAAGTTTCCAAAAAGAGATACTGAGTACCAGTTTGTCTAGAAGCTGTGGTTGGGCTACAAATGGGCATGGTGAACATAAATGGACTAAGTCAATAAAACTAGGTCATCCATCTAAGTCAATGATAACGCAACACGACAGTTTACCTGGCGATGCTCCAGTCAGGCTCGATCCTCAGGACAGTGGGGTCTTCAGTGTAGTTAAACTTGACCTCGGGGTTTCGGAGCTCGGCGTCGTCGATGTCCACCAAGACCGACGCGCTGCCCGCCGCTAACCCGGCTGGTGTAACGCACACTATCTCACGGGCATTCCTCCTGGAGGGACAGACAAAAAGATAAGTTACAAATACATGCAAGATTGCAGAGAGAATAAAAGTGAAGTGAAGTTATTTTGGGGAAAGAAACAATTCATCCATCAACAGAGAGACGGACGGCCTCAACAAAGAAGCTGTCTAGCAGCGTCTGATCTCTCTAAAAACAGAGCTATAATAATAAAGAGGCAATGACTACATTCCCTAAATACTGAGGGCCACGCTGAAGCGTTGACGTATTTAATGACTTGCTGGTTGTGCTCGTAATTACCAGTGTCCAGCCTGGGAAGCTAATTAGTATCATTCTCTTAAAATCATATTGTAACCTGCTAATTCCATTAGATAATCCCACTTGTGACCAACGCACTTCAGCTCAGCAAGCCACGCAAGTCTTGCAAGATGGACGCTCTGTCCTGGCCTGATGGATCCATAGACTGTGTATGTAAGAAGTGGACGTAGTTACCGTGACGTCACCCGATGGATTGTGGACTTCCGTTTTAAAGCCAGAATTTCGTCGTCGCCATTTTTTTTTTTTGCAGAGGTGGAAAGTTACTAAGTGCATTTACTCAAATACTGTACTTAAATAGAAATTCAAGGTACTTGTACTTTAGTTGAGTATTTCCATTTCATGCTACTTTATACTTCTACTAGAATACATGTCAGAGGTAAATATTGTACTTTTTGCTGCATTTACCTGACAGCTTTAATTACTTTACAGTTTTGCATCAAAAATAACTGCATGGAAGTGAAAAGTCAAAATGTATCATATAATTATTCCACTTGTACTGAGAAAAATAATTATGTAAAGAGATTTTTGTAGGATATGCCCACATTTTCAAAGGATGTGAAATAACAATAAGACTATATTATGACTGACGTTACCCCTCCTCTATAGTTAGTATTTTATATAAAAATAAACATGATGCGTTCAGTGTAGGGAGGAAGAGGAGGATGTAGAAACAAGTCATGTGAAATCATGTTTAATGAAGTTTACACCTGCTATGATTGGTGCACCGACAAGGATCAGCGGCACCAGTCACAAACACTGAGGGAGGGATGGAGAGAGAGTGTGTGTGTGTGTGTGTGTGTGTGTGTGTGTGTGTGTGCGTGTGTGTGTGTGTCCCATAGGCAAAATAACATTTTCAATTGCAGTCCCCAGTAGCTACACTATCTAATATGTATTTAGCACAGTTGAGTGGTGGCTGCTTTTCTGGGCCATGACTTCACAGGAGCGATGTGTGTGTATGTGTGTGTGTGTGTGTGTGTGTGTGTATACACTTTAATGCAGTGTTGCACATTCTATTGTGCCTCTACTATATGCTATGGCAGTCACACAGAGACGACGGAGAGAGTGAGAGAGAGTGAGAGAGAGAGAGAGAGAGAGAGAGAGAGAGAAAGAGAGAATCTACAATATCTAAACCTCCGAGGTCCCTTGGCCTGTAACCATAGCAACCCCATTCACAAAGAACACATGCCCACAGCATCCTTCACAAGATGCCACAAACACACAGTCCCATGGTTAGGGTGTGACAGATGAAGACAGAGTCGAGTTAAGCGAAGAGTCGCGTCGAGGTGGAATCTGTTGGATTACCGTGAGGGGGGACGGCTGATGTGACATCAAAGCTAGCATACTGTTGCTTCAATAGAGATTAGCTAGGAGAGGCTAATCCGTGCATTTGACAAGCGAGCAACTGTGGTGATACTTTGGTGTGTTTTTTCATGCACTAGATTAGGGGAAGCCTGTGTGAACGCAGACAAAGACACGCCGTGTGTCTGCATGCACGCACACTTCAACACATACACAAAACATCCCAGCCTGACACACAGATTACATGCTTACATGTGCATGTAATATCTTTAGGATTTGTTTGCAGTAAACACAAACACATCTTTGAACAGTTTATTTATGCACATATTTTCTGTAGCTATTAATTTCCTGTACTATCTACAGTACCTTCAGCCATAATTATGAATTTGTTTTACTATCTTAAGTGCTTTTTTTTGGTCTTATTCTTATCTAAATGATATTCTCCTCTGCTGAGATGTTCCAATTTCCTCACAGGGATGATTAAAAATTAAATTTTGTTTAATTGTTCCTTACTTTTTGAAGTAGCAGGGCTGTGGTCCTATGCTGACAGACACGTAGCTGCCTGCGTTGAGGTAGCTTCCCTCGATGGTGACCCGGGTGCCCCCGGAAATGGGCCCCTGAGACGGCTGGATACGGGTGAAGAATGGAGTCTGGAGAGGAGAGAGAAAACATTTATCTGTCTTTAGCGAATATAAACACATTTACAGACGCTTCATTCTCAGAAATCAATAGGAAGTAGAATTACCACCTCGCTGTTGTCAAGCGACTCACGGTATTGATCCAAAATGGCGGAAGCGTAGCTCTGTTGTATACAATCTTTGCCCCCATATTTAGACTACCCAGTGCAACCAGTTTTCTAATGCTTACCATTAAGCATCTGCACCGGAGTAGTGTGGATATCCAGTGCCTTGCTTAAAGGTACCTTGGCAGAGTACTTGCTGAAGCAAATTAAGTCAACCTTACTTCTAGTTTGACCCTCCCACCTACCCCTCCCGCCCACCCGCCCTCAACAGACTTTCACGCTATTAATACTACGTCACTTGCTCCGACCGTCAAATAACGCCGCGGGTGGGTTTACAATGTAGTTAGTTGAAAGCCCGGTTAGTCACATACTGTTACTAAAGGGTGCCTCCGTGCGTTGGATTTTGATGCCGAGGGGCGCTGACCGAATGGCGGTATTTGATGAGTTGGGAGTGAAAATGGGCTGGTTTGTGCCAAAGATATTCCCTCCAGGCGTTCCTGAGATATTGTGATCACGCCACAGCTGTTGCCGGTGCGGAGGTGTAAAAATCAAGAACATATCAGTGACAACAGCATTTATATGTAAATAGTCTAAAAAACAATCATCCTGTATACCATCGCTTGATTATGATTCAATCAATTATGTCATCTTGTTTTGATCTGTAATTTCAATGCACCCCTTGGACCATCGTAATTATAAAAATGACAGAAAGCAGTGATATGATGTCTTGCACAAAAAAAAATCCAATCATGTGGCACACAGTGGAGATTTATGCTAAAAAAAAAAAAAATGTAAATTAAATGACATAAAAAGAAGTCTCTTTCTTATAGGTAATATTCAATTAGGCAACATATAAAATTTTAATGGCTTGAAAACAAAGTATTGACTGAAAACTGCAAAAATTACAGAACACAGTAGTTCTTCATGAAGGTGTGAGTTGCTGACTGCTTCCACAGACGTGCTAAATTTGCCTTTGTGTGCCCAAAATATAACAAATTTAATGACACAATGATCCTACATGAAAACTGAATATGGCTGACCAAAAGAAAACCAACATTAATCTGTGGTAACTTTAAAACTAAATACTAGAAATACTCTAAAATACTTTAGAGCCATACTTTGACTTTCTTTATAAAACCATTCTCAAATTGAACCCTTTGCTCAGTTACTGGAGACGTTTCATGAAAGCAGTGTCCTTTTTTGAGTCATCACCGTCCACATAGAACAACTTTGTTTGGTGCTTACCACAAAGGTGAACGGCCTGGACGACAGGGCTCGGTAGTCGTTGACGCAGTCTCTCACACACACCTCCACCTGAGCTTCTTGGACCCTGTAGCCGGTAGCGTCGTTCAGCAGACACACTATTCTGTGGATGGAGAGTTGAGGGGATTCGTGGAGAAAAGGAGAGAGTAGAGTCAGGTTGTTGCTGTTCTAGTCTAGCACTTATACGTCCCATAATGTAAAAAGTGAGATTTTCATGTCTTTTATATTATAAAGCAGGTTTAAGAGTCTGTCTAGTGCTTTTATTGTGAAAGGTACGAACTTACGGCCGTTGTGAACATGGGGGGTATAAGCGTATTTTCAAAAATTAATAAATACAAAGTACTTTGTGGCCGTTTGTGTTGTGATGCTGCTCTGCTCACGTTAAATGCATGTTGTTCGCGCTGCCCTCTCGTTGTGCCCTCTCTTTTCTCTCGTCTGTCTGCCATTTTTTCCTTCAGCGCAATGCATGATGGTATATAGTGCTCAGTGTGTGACTTTTTACGATATAATAGTGATGCTCACCATATAGGTATAATAATTCTCACTATACATTCGGACAGCACAACAAAATGGCGAACTCACTATATAGTTTACTATACAGTGATTTCGGACAAAGACTATGTGAATGACATCAGCTGACAGGAAGTAAACATGGACCCAATCTGTTGCCTAGCAATTCCATTGCAATTCCGTTGAAGCGTTTCATACGGAGGGTAAATACAGACATATTCAGGCAGACAGTATGAGGTATGAGGACAGTATGAAAATAAAGGGATTTTTTAACATTATAGCATGTAAACATGTTCTAGTAGAAAAAAAAATAGGTTTATAATATATTATAATAAGTATGAACTTAATATGGGACCTTTAAATGACAACCAAAATTACATACTTTTCTACTTACCTGTAGTGCTATTTAGCAATTTAGATTGTTTTGATGTGAGTTACCAGCTGTAGAGATGTCTGCCTTCTCTAGAACATAATGGTACTAGATGGCACTCGGCTTGTGGTGCTCAAAGCGTTAGTCAAACTAATCCACAGACCTTGTTGTGAGCAGTTTCAGGTAGGAACTATTTTCTTTCTACCGAACTACACCCGGCAACTGTATAACCACGCATCTACTCATGGGCGAGAGGCTCGTGCTTGTGAAAGCGCGAGACGGTTAACATTAATGCTAGACTTCCAACACTCAGCAACTCCCACCAGAACAATCTAGATTGATAAATAGCACTACAGGTAAGAGAGAAAACATGTCTTTTTGATTTAGGGGGTGAACTGTCCCTTTAACACATACCATCTTATCAAATGCTGCTTCAACACACCTCACATCCACAGTATTTCAGGAGGGGTGACCGAAAGAATAAATGAAACAGAAAAAAAGCTGACAAGGGAGGAGGGGAAAAATCTAAAAAAGGATGCACATCCTAGACATGTTTGAAGTGGTGCGTGGATGTCAGGAATAATGTGCAAAATAACTGATGTGTGTGTAATATTTGAATAGAGATGCCCTCTATCTCAACATGCATCGTTTCCCAACTAACTGCACTACAGAGGGATTGTTTGATCTGCGTGAACTCAATTCCTCAGCCGTGTAGGACCCTGCAGACGAGTAAATGTCAGGATGAGAAAAATAAAGGAAAGAGCATATGTAGGGAGTAATGGAGGGGAACAACAGATGGAATTTACACACACACACACAAAACCTAATATCGCTATCTGTTCAGCTGCTGAATGAGTCTGCATGGACACCTACACAAAAAAACGTGTTCTGGTTGACATTTTTCATTTGATTGGTCAGGATGAGAGAGGTACTGGTTGCCGCTGTCTTCGGGGAGTGTGTCCTCAGATCAGTGAGTGTGTGTGTTTGTGAGGCAGACAACTGCTGCCTGTGTGTGTCAGTGCATTCGTCTGTGTTTCCGTGCCATTATCTCAGTCTGTGAATGTCTTTCTGTGCATGTGGATGTGTAGTAGTAGTATTGTGCTGTCTCTCAATTTGGGCACTTCTGTATTTACACGCTGACAAATATGGCAAAATGCAGTGCACTATGAGTTACCCGGATGGTATTACTCATAACGGTCAAAAAGTTGAGTGTGGAACACTGGACAAGTTCTCAACGGTCGCCATCTTGGCTACATAGCAGAAGGGGAGGTACCAGTAGCTGTTGCTCCGATGAACACCCCACTATACAAAGGTAAGTTAAAGTGGCAGTAGGCAGAATATTTTTCAAGTCACTGGGATAAAATTCCATAACAACCTTTCAGCATATTGTAATTCAAGTGTTCCGAGAAAAAAAATAAACTTCTGCACCTCCTCATGGCTCTGATTTCAGGCTTTAGAAAATCTAGCCCGTGATGGGAGACTTTGGCCAATCACAGGTCATTTCAGAGAGAGAGAGAGCGTTCCTATTGGCTGTTCATTCAACGGCGGCAGCTGTCAATAACTCGCAAGCCACGATCAAATGATCAAACGATCAAACTAGGCAGCGCTGACCAAATATGAATTAATATTCTGTTACTGTAAGGCCTATAATGTTTTTCAGAAACATCTTGTAGTGTACTGTTTAGCTGTAAAATGAGAAAGTTTGCTCCGGCTGGTGGGCGGTGCTTGGTAATTCCTCATCTGTTCTCAACATGGCTGCCGGGTCACAAACTTTCTAATTTTACAGCTAAACAGCACACTACAAGATGTTTCTGAAAACATTTGAGATGAGAAATAGGCATTACAGTAACAGAATATTGATTCATATTTGATCAGCGCTGCCTAGTTTGACCGTTTGATCGGAGTTTGCGAGTGATTGACAGCTGCTCAGAGAAGGCAAGGCTCCAGCTCGACTCTGATTGGTTGTTTTCCTCCTGTTTGTTAAATCTTGCAGTTGCCATTAGGAACACCGGAGGACACAGGCACATGTTTTTTTTTCAGATATGCACCACTGTCAGGATATAGAGACCATTTTATAATTTAAAAAATATATATATTTACTCCAATCTGCCTACTCCAGCTTTACTGTTGTCGGATAGAAGCCATCAGTTTTGTTTATTGGGTTCATTTAGCAGTCTGTAATGACTTGTTACCACAAACAATAAAGCTGCTAGCTAGCTAGTGCTAACAGCAGCGATAGCCCACCCTGCAAAAATTCACGCACTATGCAAGTAAGTACATAGTGTACACAATGTACTACATAGAAGTGTACTAATGGAAGTATCCAAATTGAGACATATCTTTAGTGTGTGTGCTTGAATGCTGGTGAGCGAGTCCTCTGTTCCTTTAACTTACCTCTCTGCGCTCACGTACTCCTCCTCGATAGGCACGCAGGGTACCTTGCCCAGTCGGACGCCCATCTGGATGTCTCTGAACTGCAGACCCAGGTTCTCCCCCAGGATGGTCACCCTGGTTCCCCCTTGGCGAGGCCCCGTCTCAGGGAACAACTGGACCGACAAGAGGATGGAAGACGGGGGTCAGGATGGATGGAGGAAGGAGGAGAGAAGGAGACAGAAGAACAGAAGAAAAGAGACATAAGAGCAGGGAGATGTAAAGGTGAAGATGAAGGAAAAAAGAGGCAAAGCTGTCTCAGTATGCTAATATACTCACACACACATTAAGGACACAGAATGTATTCACAGTTTCATATGCTGCCCCCGTTCAACTAGTTTAATGTCTGAAAATGGTCCTCAAACATGACATAGCACGGACAGCCCCACGCAAACACACACGCAGGCATATACACGCATAAAAACACAGCCACCGACCCACACCGTACAGAATTGCCCATATCAGGTGATTTAAGATTTAATGAAGAAAAATCACCCTCTTGGCTTTGAAAAACACTGAAAATGAGATAAAGAGAGAGCGAACCAAACGGGCACCGACCAAAGGCATCATCTTGGGAGGTTTAATTGAAACTTATTACGCCGGCTTGGCTCCGTCGGCGGGGCAGCGGCGGTGTAACGCTCAGTCGCGCCGCCCGAACCATAATGTGATTTATCTAGCCAGATTATGGCGCGTAACGGGGACAGGTGTGGTGTGACAAAACAAATATGGTGACTGATGGACGGCACACACACACGCACACACACGCGCATGCACGCACGCACACACACACACACACACACACACACACACACACACACACACACACACACACACACACACACACACACACACACACACACACACACACACAACACCCCGCAGCACGGACATGCACACACAAAACCTAATCCCTAACAAGCATCATGAGGTAATTATGTGTAATCTGTCCATTGCCCTATTCTCCTGCAGACAGCGCGGTGTGGAAATGCAAACTGAGGCGCCGACAGTACGGAGGCATAGCGCTATTATTAAACCACAGACAACAGACCTTGACAAATGGGTGATTTCGACAGTGTGGACTAGTTTGGGGGAATGAACGATTCGTCTTGCCAGGCACATGAGGTTTAACTCTAAACTTTTATCAAAGTCAGCTGAGATCCAAACCCCCGCACCCTGCTTCGGCAACCAACGGCTACACTGTTGGCTAATGAACAGCACCACCAGAGCAGCTGGAGGTGAAATGCCTTGCTCAAGGGCACTTCATCTGTAGTCACTGATAAAGGGGAAGAGCCCTACTCATTGAAAAAAAGGTAAGCAGATGGTCCGGGGTTTGCATATGAAACCTTCGGTCTACTGCATTGCCAAACATATGGAGAATCATTTTTCCACAGAAACACAATTAAAAGGGAAAATTGAGAAAATTAAAGCAGAAAATTGGAACGGAAAATGGAAAAATCTAAAGGAAAAATGATCAAATTAAAAGCTTAAACGTAAGAGATTAAAATGAAAATGACAATTGGAAACGATAAAGGGGAAATGTAGGTAATAAAAATGGAAAATTGAAAATATAAATGTACAAATTAAAAGCTTTGCCTGAAAGCCAGTAGTAACAAACTCAGAGAATGACATGAAAAGTAGGGCTGTCAATCGATTAAAATATTTAATAGCATGATTGTCCATGATTATTTTGATTAATCGCAAATTAATAGCACAATTTTTATGTAATACTCTTGTTCACATGGGAGTGCATGGGATAATATGCTTGCTTTATGCAAATATATATATAGGACCCATAGACGGATCCATAGAACCCATTTTCATTCACATATCTTGAGGTCAGAGGTCAAGGGACCCCTTTGAAAATGGCCATGCCAGTTTTTCCTCGCCAAAATTTAGAATAAATTGGAGCGTTATTTAACCTCCTTCCCGACAAGCTAGTGTGACATGGTTGGTACCAATGGATTATTAAGGTTTTATATTTCCATATGATGCCAGTATCTTCACTCTAGCTCTAAAACTGAGTCTACTAAATACCTCGAAATAAACCGAAATATCGGTTGCGTTAATGAAATTAGTGGCGTTAACACGTTGTTATCGCGTTAACTTTGACAGTCCTAATAAAAAGATTTTAAAACTTAAGAATTTGAATATTTCCAACTATGACAACTCACAGCGGTAGTATCAAAAGAAATTTTAACCATCTTGTATTTCTACAAACAGAAAAGCATGCTAAAAGATGCTATAATTTCATAAAAAATACACATGGATAATTAATCTATTCAAAATGAATAGATCAAATGATTCTTTGAAATGAGCTAAACCTTTAATAATAGTACGACAGACTGCCAGATAAACCCCATTTTGGAAGCTCCTGCATGTTAAGAGCAAAAACATAATACCTTTGGCAGCATCATGCTACAACAGACGTTAACTACACAAAGACAGACCGACAGGCAATATCAGTCATGTGTTCAAGAGAAAGAGTTTGAACTGAATCTAATATTCCTGCTAGGGCTGTCAAAGTTAACGCGATAATAAAAATTCATTACAATGCCACTAATTTATTTAACACATTAACGCAACTGGCAATTTTTAGGTTGTAGCGGAAGAGTGAAGATACTGACGTCGCGTAAAACTACAAAACCTAAAGAATCCATCGGTACCAACCATGTCATACTAGCTTGTCGGGAAGGAGGTTAAATAATGCTCCAAACTTATGCTAAATTTTGGCGAGGAAAAACTGGCATGGCCATTTTTAAAGGTGTTCCTTGACCTCTGACTTCCAGATATGTGAATGAAAAAGGGTTCTATGGGTACCCACGAGTCTCCCCTTTACAGACATGCCCACTTTATGATAATCACATGCAGTTTGGGGCAAGTCATAGTCAAGTCAGCACACTGACACACTGACAGCTGTTGTTGCCTGTTGGGCTGCAGTTTGCCATGTTATGATTTGAGCATATTTTTTATGCTAAATGCAGTACCTGTGAGGGTTTCTGGACAATATCTGACATTGTTTTGTGTTGTTAATTAATTTCCAATATTAAATATATACATACATTTGCATAAAGCAAACATATTTGCCCATTCCCATGTTGATAAGAGTATTAAATACTTGATAAATCTCCCTTTAAGGTACATTTTGAACAGATACAAAATGTGTGATTAATTTGCGATTAATCACAATTAACTATGGAAAATCATACGATTAATCACAATTAAATATTGAATCAATTGCAGCCCTAATTCCTAGTAACGTCTGAATGTATGGGAGTTTGAAATGAATACCTTACAAATGATCTATAAAACGACATACTAACTGCAGTGAACTGAATTAAGAAACCAAGAGGGAGAAGGAGAGAGCGAGAGCAGTCTGGGCCAGGGATAATGCTGCCTACTATTTGGAAGCTGACTCGCGTTGGAACCTCAGGCGCCAGTAGAGCCTCAGCACTTCGGTTCCACAAACACAATAGCTGGTAAACACTGACCAGAGCGAGTAGCCATCTAGCTCTAGGGTACGATATGGACAACAGATGTCAGGGTGTGGAAATGGGGCTTCAGATGGTTTTGGAAGAATGAAGCTATGATGCCACAAAACACAATATCAGCTAGCCACCAAGCCCTGGGATATAAACACTGGCAGAGCCACAGACAGACAGGCAACAGAGAAAGAAGAGTGCTGTTAAAAGGGATTACCATCATCATCTGAAAAAGGGACGCAATGAAAACTATGGGAACACACACTATCGCACCATTAACACACACAATAGTCACCAGGCTGTGGTGGAAATGCCTCAGGGCATGTTATGCATATTAGAACAGTTTGAAGGGAGCACATTTCATTTAACTGGGGATGTTTTCCCAGTAATAGGTTTACCTGGTCCCGTAGGAGACTTTAGATGAAAGCTATACTGGAATTGTAAACTGTAGTTAACATTAAATGTCCAGAATAGTGATAGCAAACTTACTGAATCTGTTACTCAACTAAACTAGCCTTTTTTAGTGACCATCGGCCACTCCTTACCCATATTTGTGAAAAGACAGGTGAGGCTGTGATTAGGGATGTCATAATACCAGAAGCTTAGTAGTCGATACCAAATACCAGTGAAATACAACAATTCTCAATACAGATACCATTGTGAAGTTAAACAGTAAAACTCTATTATATATTTTATATTGCTGTGAAAACATCTCCTTCAAAAAACTAGTTTTATTCAAGTTTTTGCTAGATTATTTGAACACATCACAATACTGTTAGAACTGCCCCTTCACCCAATATTCATTTTAATACTCAATTTTACTGAATAGAGCCAAAACGCATCATAGGCCCTGTTCAGACCTGGTATTAACATGCGTCCTCAGTGATCGGATCACAAGTGGACAGCTTTAAGTACAGGTGTGAACGCACTCAAGACGCATTGAGGACGCATTGAGATCGGATCTTCTAGACCACATTCAGAGGTGGTCTGGGCCACATATGACCACATTCTTTTAGCAGTGTGTAAGCGAATGCGTCCTGGGCCACATTAAGGACCGCCTGCTCATCTGATGTCCAGCTGGGATCAGCGGGATCACCGTGCCCCTCAGGTGAATAAACAGGCAGACACGGGCGCTTGTCAGCATGGAAATGGCCTCTGTGCTCTACTGTATGTAGACTAGGCACGCAAAGTGCATTATTATCATACTGTCGGAGATGTGTCAGTGTTTTTGTTTCGCTGCTTTGCGCCGAGCTGACACCCGACTGCCCGCGCTGTACCCCGCCCTTGGCTGGCAAAAGCAGCGATGCCGGTAACGGCAGCGCTGGGGTCCCCGGGGACCGCCGGTACAATAACCTTTTATTTTGATGTTAATACAATGTACCAGAATTCATGAATAGGATAGTAGGATATTACTACTGACATTCATGTAATATTACGTCACAACTGCTGCTGTATCAGCCGTGTGTTTACTACGTGTTTATTTGCATATGGGGCGGGGAAGTGAGATCGGATCACAAGTGGCCACTGAAGATGCATGTGGAGACGCATTTTAATGCCAGGTGTGAACAGACGTACTTAAAGCTGTCCACTTGTGATCGGATCACTGAGGACGCATGTTAATACCAGGTGTGAACACGGCCATAATTTAGCACTTCCAGTTGACATTAACTGTTAGCGCTATGTGGGACTGTGCTGCTTACCGGGTTGCTAACAGCTAACGTTAACTAGCTCTTGTACTGCTGATTTCAACATAGATTTGTTGTTCATAATGTAGCATTATCAGGGAAAAAATAAGGTGCGTCTCCTGGACGCGTCGATAGTGAGTTTACTGTATCTATCGTCCCCTGTGGTACTGTAGAAAAACGAGTACCGTCGTGTTTTCAGAATTTTGGCATCGAAGTATCGGTTTCTTCTGACATCCCTGGTTGGGATTGCTGGGGCATCTTTTGTGCAAACTGCTTCCATATGCGTCCATCAGCGGGATCATGATGGAGCTCTTTGAGACGGGGGAAGCACCGAGAAGTAAATGGAAGCGCTGGGCGCTGCCGACCAAATGCAGATTCTTTAAATACTTCACGGAACAAGGAGACTTAAGCAAGCAATAACATTGCCTCTAAGAAGCCACAGCATGATCTCTAGCTATGTATCTGAAACATGATCGTTGTGGTGCAGAACATGGAGCCAGGCCGCTACACCTCCTAGCTATTGGTTTGTGTACCATTATGTTATTTCTGTGAGTGTCTATCTGAGAGTGGGTTTCCATTGGAACCTCAGAAACTCTTGGAAGTATACAAGTATGGCATCACATAACAAGATAACCAGTGCTGGCTGAGCCTGTGGGCATGCAGCAGACGCCACAGTGTGGAAATGGGACCTCAAAGCAGCTTTAGACTCATGTTGCTATGATTTGACACAACACTACCACATTCAAGCACACAACCACCACTCTCTGGGGGAATGTAAAGAACAAGACGCCCTGAACGCTGGAAAATGGACCTCAGGTGGTTTAGGGAGGATAGTGATCTGATACAACACAACCACATTCAAGCACTAACTAACTAGGATGTATTTCAGAAGGATAGCACATATAATTGTTCCTCATGAGCAGCCAAACTGACCCAGGACTCAACTGACATGAGGACCACAAATGCTTGTGGAGTCATTCTAGTATAACACGATCTATGCCAGCTACTAGCCGCTAACCACTGAAGCCTGGAGCTGATCAGTGAGCCTGTTATTCAGACTGAATGGCAAATTTGTTACTACTCCGTCTCACGTTACATTCCTTCTTAGCTGTGTTGTTTTGGTGGGAGGCTTTGATGTAGCTCCAACCAATCACCAATGACTCACTATATAAAGAGAGGCGAAGTCCTTCCGGTGGACCACCATGGGACCTTATTTCGGAATAAATTTGAATGGCGAGTGGCATATTTACACATATATTTGTCAATTCAAAACATAATTCTGCAAGTCATGAAGGTCGTAGTTTGTTGTAAAAGTGTTGAAGTATAATGCCAGGATCAGACTACCAAATATTTTTGACGCTTACGATGGTCACTATGTCAGATTAGACGATTGAGATTCATAAATTCTTGTTGTGACTCGGCCGCGACACATGACAGACTACACGTCGGTCCCCTGTTCCGACAATACACTGTCTCCCGGCACCGTCGTCTTAATATACAGCATGACCATGTAAAGGGGCCCACGAGGCGAAAGCGGGCGCCAACGGGAGGCTCCATGCGCAAAGACGCAACGCCGGTGGTGTTTTTTACTCCGGCACAACCTAGATTGAATATCTTACTGCGAGGTCCGGCAGCAGTTGCGCCGGCAAAGTCCGATGACATCATTCTGCATAATAAGTAGCCATGTGCTTCTGTTTATAGCTGTGTACGTCAGCCGGTCAAATTCACGGCCGTGACGGAACACGTCGTGGAAAGCAAAAAAAAAAAAATCAAACATGCTAGAATTTCTGTCGGGACGTCGTGATGCGTCCCAGACGTGGCGTTGGTTGTTGTGTACTATGATACACTACACAACATAAAACGATTGATTTTTGCACATGACAGTCATTTATTGTTCCCGATCCGAGTAGACACCCTACGACGGCTATAATTGGGCTGATATCGTGTAGTCTAAACCAGGCAAAAGACTGTGAAAATACGTAATTAGAAAGACCACGCACCCAAGAGTCGCGTAAGTGGTGTCTCTCTCGATGAAGCTACGATCAACGGGTCTCGCTCGTTGTTTCACTTACCGACTGATAAAAAGTCCAGGAGTCGCTGGATAAAACACATCAGGTAAGATAACGTTTCATTTGTGCGCAGTCATGGCTTAGTTAGCTAGCTAGCTAGTGTTGGTGATGTATGTTGTGGGAGACGAGAGATGTAGTTCACTGAGCGGTTTCACACAAAACTAAATGATACTACGACAAACCTACGACAGACTGAGACTTTCTTGACTTGAAAGATTATGTTTTAAATTGAGAAACATATGTGTGATTCATGGCGCAATTCAAACTGGATCCAAAAAATATTTGTCTCTCTCCGTTGACTACCGAACATATTCGTGTCAGAAATAAGGTCCCATGGGGTCTGCCAGAAGGGGCGGGACTTTGCCTCTATATATCCGGCTGATCTGACATCATTTTACGTAAACATCAAATCTGCATTAACCAGCACAGTTGGCATAAAACCCCAGTCAAATTGAGAATGCATGTTGTCTATGCAAAGATGGATAAAGAAAAAAAAAGGAGTTCCCTCCACCATGTCCACTGTTTCCCAATTCTGAAACCCCTCAGAGCTGGAGAGGAAGTCTGGCTTTATATTAATGTCGTCCATTGGGGTTCAAAGCTTTGGAGGTAGCAATAAGTCCAATTAATCTTTTCATCTTTGGCATATTTTTGTGGCCACTTCTTTTGAATACCACTGACCAGGAATCCACGGGAGGTAAAGTACTATGGCGTCGCTCCGTGGTGGTGTGGCCTTTATATTGCAGTCCTAACCACATAATAGCCACATCAAATCATCGACAATATAGCAGTGGTTTCCTAGTAGTCTGTCATCTAGCCTGTACACGCATTATGTGTGTGTGCGTGCTGTAACAGGGTAACCTTGCTGTGGTCTGAGCGGTAACCAATAGCACATGAGCCATGGAAGTAGAGCAGCTGTTAAATACTGGGAAAGTTGTTCATGTGGTCAGAAAATAGTTTGGGAAGTCTGCTAAGGCAGTCTAATGAACGGGAAGTACGGGAAACTCAATTTGCAATGGGCCTTTTCTTTCTTTCTGGGGAACACTGCCTCAAACAGATAATCTATAAATAATCTATAGTTATGATGTTCAAATGTGTGTGTGTAAAACCTGGGAATGCTAAATTGGGAATATAAATTTCTCAAAAGTGGATTTTGGGTGTTTGGAGACGTTATTAAAGGGTTCTTGTTTTCAACAGGATGGACTCAGGCTGTTTTAATGTGCTGCTGGTGGGCTCTTGTTTTCCATTTGGGGTTACTGCCAGTGATACCTATGTGATTAATAGGGTTGGGAGGGGTACTTTAAAAATGTAATCTGATAATTACGAATTTAGTCAGTAACCTAATCAAAGTATCACAATATTAAGGTAAGGTAAATTTACTTTCTGTTACTTCTTGATTACCTCAATACCAAATATGCAAATAAAGACAAGAGAAAAATGCTGAATTTTTTCCATTATATTGTATGTAAAGCAGAAAAGCGCAACAACACAGTGAACAATCACAGTACAGTGCAAGTTATACCTTCTAGCTGTGAAAATGCTGTCATCATCCAAGGACTCAAATCATTTGCTGGATTTTAACTTGGAGCAGCAGCAGCATCCATATAAATTAAATTGAATTAAATCAACCTACATGCAAATTTCCCAGTTTTGTCCTGTATTATGTTTGGTGGACCAGAAATATTGAAGGATTCACTCATTTCCCACTAAACCGTCTTTTCACGCTGGAATGCATCACGGCAAAATTAATAATCTTGATGCACTGTAAAGTGTGCAAACCATCCTGCTTTGTGATAACTTGAACTGTACTGTGATGTTGATGCCGTTTCTGCTTTACATACAAAATAATGGCAAAATTTCCACCCAGTGAAAGCATTTTTTCCACCAACGTTAGAGGCCATTGTGTATAAGACTTGTGTCGTGAAGTGTTGTAATGTGTGCAGATGTGCATGGCGATATATTTTTCTTTACTTTAAAATGTATTTTAAAATTGTAATCCTGCTAGTAATCCCCATTTTTGCAAAATGTATCGGTAATCTAATTACATCTTTTTTTTCTGCGTAACTGTCGAATACTTTTTTTGGGCTAAACCCATTTTCATTCAGATATCTTGAGGTTAAGGGACTCCTTTGAAAATGGCCATGCCAGGTTTTCCTCGCCAAAATTTACCGTAACAGCGTTTTTAAGCCTCCTTCCTGACAAGCTAGCATGACAGCATGCTAGCTGGGTGTTAAGGGGTTAATGAAATAGCTTAACCTCTGATGGTCTAACGTGCAGTTGGTGCTGTATGGCCAATTTATGGTCTGTTCACATAATCAGTTCTGCTGGGAAATGTAAGCATCACATAATTACATAATTACATAATCATCGGGTGGTTTTAAAATAACTGATGTACCTTCTTTCCTTTAATTGTTTTAATTAGCCTGTTCAAGTCTACAGAATGCCTGATCAGTGAATAGAACATGTACTGTACTGGATATTATATATCATAATGGCTGCTCTACTTGATAAATTAAATCCTCCTGGAAGGTAATATAACCTAAACAGGGCAAAATGAATCCATGAATCAAGAGAGTAGAGACATCTGCTATTGATATCAAGATGTCTTTCACTTTTTACTTTCAAAGCTCTTTAGACAGTTATTACTCCCAGTCTACCTGTACTTGTTCTATATAAAAACACATCACTCTTATACTCTCCCTTCTCCTTCTCACACCCAGACACATGCACAAGTTGTGTAGGAATCAAACCAGAAGAACTTCCGAAACCTGCCTTTCATGTCTGCCTTCTCCGCCATCACATTAATAGTTACATAATTTTCTCATCAAATTTAGGTAACTCTTTTATCCAGACCAACTTATCTAACTAAGTCATAAAGCAAAGAATCTCTCTGTCTCTATATATGTATATGTGGGTATGTCCTTCACATATCTCGACAACTGTCCATCTGATCGAGTTCCCACTTGGCAGGAGTATTGCTGGGGACCCAAGGACATGCAGTGTCAAAGTTGGTGCAATTTGAACATGCAATAAATATTAATAAAGAAAGAAAGATGTAAGAATCAGAAATTGCTTGTTAACAGCAACACCTCTGTCAACAAAAGTCAGCGTCCTGTTGCTCGCGCTTGTGCTCGCTCTACATAGACATGAACGAGCATCGCTCAAAACAGTGAGGCGACACACGTCAGCTAAAACCACAATATCACTCTATATTTCAGCTGCTTGGCAGTAATGTTAGCTGACCAGACGAAGGTCTCTCCATGAATCAATGCTGATCCTAGTGTTGGCGGAGATTTGGTCGGAGACGATAACATTACTCGCTGCGGAGCCCCGTCACTTCACAAGACACGGGAAACCTCTGTTGGTCTGGAGGAGCTGCAGCAGTTATTTCTGCACAAATGTCCACTGTACATTCACTAGATATTCTCAGAGCTAAACTAACTCTTCTGCAGTGTGGAGTGTGCGCACATGCACGTGAGAGTGGAGCGAAAGAGCGAGAACGAGAGTGGTGTGTGAGTGAAGGCAGGCAGAGGAGCAGAGTTCAGCAGAGACTCCGGTCCTGGAGACCAAAGCTACGGTCTCCCCCGCGTCCTCCGACCGCGCCCAACACTGTTTAACAGACGGGCTTCACTAGTTGTAACTTTGCGGTTTTGTTGCTTCTGTGTAGTTTGTGTTGGAGTCTGAGTCTGAACAGCGTAGCCACACGCAAATGCGCAATGATTTATATGTGTAATAAGTCCCTTTAAAACAAATGAGAAAAGATTAAACCAAGTGACACAGATTACACCATTACTATCAAGATAATCATCTGAACCATTAAATGTTCATTTGAGCTGGAATCGAGCGTAAATATCTCATCCTATTCACAGATTTTATACCTGCTATGGAATAAATTGCCTTTTGTTGGACAATAATGTTTGTTCTGATCCTGATTTTATAACAGCTGAGGATTGAGAAAGCCCGTTTTTCTTACTTCTTCGACTAAGGAAACGCAGGTCAGAAAAAGATCCACAAACGAAAAGAAAAAGAAAGAAAACAGATAGGAATGAATCTTAAAATATGTCTGACCAACACTGGATTTCCGAGCCTTCCAAACACATCAATGCACAGAGAGACAGTGACATACAAGAAGGACAGTTCAAAAAAGAATCAAACAAAACAAAACCTCTACGTGCCTCTGTCTCTAGAGTAGCAGTTTGATGTAACAGTGAGTAATAATACCGTTTCTGTGCCAAGGGCAGGCACAAGGTCCCAACAAGAGTGTGTTTTAATAGCAACACATTAAAATGGAGCAGCTCGCACTCTCAGTTCAGGACACGTAGGGCTTTCGTGACCACGGGGGCTTCGACAAAGAGAGCTGACGCAACGGCCTATCAAGGTTTACCAGCCTTGGATCTCGGCAGGTGACTTTACACTCTTCACGAGTCGACGAGATTATGATGTGGCGCTCAAAGAAGCCGCGCTGCTTCTCTTTGCAGGTGATTTTAGAACTGTAACACTGGAGGGACTTTTGATTAGAAGAGTTTCTTTTGGTTGTTGCCGAGTGTGGATGTTGGATGTGCTTTTTTTTCTTTCATACCAATGGTGAAACTGTTGAGTAATACTGTGTATATATATATATATATATTGCATTGACGTGATACAAACTTAATTGTTATGGGGGTTATGGTTACTTATATTTCAATATGTCTCATACATTACATTTTGCAGAATTTATTAAAATTCTAAACAAATACCAAGCCAGAGCAAATAATTGAAATAGTAGAGCAGGATGCTAATGGAATGTTTTTCCATGTTATGATTTGAGCATATTGTTATGCTAAATGCAGTACCTGTGAGGGTTTCTGGACAATATTTGTCATTGTTTTGTGTTTTTAATTGATTTCCGATAACAAATATATACATATATTTGTATAAAGCAAGCATATTTGCCCACTCCCCTGTTGATAAGAGTATTAAATACTTGACAAATCTCCCTTGAAGGTACATTTTGAACAGATAAAAAAAAAGTGTGATTAATTTACGATTAATCACATTTAAATATTTTGAACGATTTAATAGCCATTGAAACTTAAAGAAAAATAATGACTTTTTGAAGACACAATCTGGGATCTAAATATTAAACAAAGGACCGCCCTGCCAAAAACAGAATATTCTAAACACAGGACTAGAACCTGCTGTCACTCCAAACTGATTGGTAGATTGGACACTAGATAACAACTAAAGCAGTTTAAAGAAGTTATTGTTTTTGATGGTGTTGTATAGTGAAAAAGCAATACAGGCCATAATTCAATTATGGTCTGTAGTTTATGTGGTCAAAACTACTGATTAGGCCTTTAATGTTTGAATGGGACCCACACTAGCCTCAGGATTAAGTTCCAGGTATGTTAGCTCGGAGAATGATGAATGTGTTATGTGGCTGGGTTTTGGGTTGTTGTATTTCGTTTGACCATGGCCAAGAATCAACAACCCCAGAGCTCCATGTTTCAAGCAGTGGCTCAGGAAAAATGCTGTCCGCATCATGTGATCCCTCTACAAAGTTGGACTCTTCTGTGAATTGGAACATGCTCTATTTTATCTGAAAAGAAGCCAGCACTCTCTTTCTGTCTACCTAGCAACCATTCATCATTAAACAGTAGAAAAAGTACTAAAAGTACATTCTCTCAAATACACAAACTCTCACAGCCTGTTCAATATTGAACAGGTGCATGCTGAACAGGTGGTGTAATGTACTGTATGTATGTGGCCATACCAACAAACACACACACACACACACACACACACACACACACACACACTTACCTTAGTGATCTTGGGGTGGGTGCAGCGGCTGTTCCCAGAGGTGGCGTGCATCCACCCTCCGCCTTCAGCCAGCTGCAGCGGGAGGTGGGAATTCCCGCCGCCGGTACATTCCTGCCTGAGGGAGCACTTCCTGTCCTGGACGCACCAACCACATTCAAACCTGGGGTCAGCCTTCAGGCACATACCACAGCTGTCCCGCAGCGCTCTGCACTTGTACAGGTGGGCTGGACGGGGGACAGAGAGAGAGAGAGAGAGAGACATTTGATGTGAGTTGCAGTCATACAAACATTCCTCACTCACTGGGGGAACAGCAGTTTTTCCATTATCTAACGTGTTCACTGTTAATGTTGACTCTGATCAATAGCCTACATGTATAAACACATATCAGAATCAGAAATACTTTATTGATCCCCGGGGGGATATATATTGTATAAACATAAAAACATGTAAGAAAATAGAAATAAAGGAGTATGTACCGTGGATTATACATAATGCTACAATATAAACACAATATATGTAAGAAATATAAGTAAATTCTAGGCATGCACCAATACCGATACCAGTATTGGGTATCGGGTTCGATACTGTGCTCATGTACTCATACTTGTACTCGCAAAACAGCTCCGATACAACGACATCGATACCACTTTACGGCAGCGCGACATTAACCTCTCGTCACCATCTTTCGGGTCCTATCACACGCGTTCACGCTCCACCTCCGCGACGGTGCGGGTGCTGGTGATGCGCCCGACCCCGCAGGGCCAGGATCCCACCTCAGGCGGCGCGCGCCGGCCCTCATTTTCATTGCGCCACAGGGTTTTGCTTGCACCCTCTGACTCGCTCGTGCGTTACACTCCTTGGTCCGTGTCAGGTGGGTTGCAGGCATCGCCGCAGACCCTTTTTACGTTGGCCGAGCCCCGCCGTGGGGGAACGACGCGGTTGGGGCGCACTAAGGACAGTCCACCCCGGTGACACTTTGGCCACGGACCTGGGAAGCACCTTCTTCCCGAGGCTTTCCAAGCCGACCTAGAGCCGGTCGCGGCGCACCGCCTTGTATGCGGGACTCCCCAGCCTGCCGCTCACACCCTCCAGCTGGCTGTTAACGAGGGTCTTTTGGCACAGAGTAGTACTGGTATCGGTACTCGGTATCGGCGAGTACCCAAATGTAAGAACTTGTACTTGTACTCGATCTTAAAAAAGTGGTATTGGTGCATGCCTAGTAGGCTAAGTACTCAAATTAGAAATAAAAAAATATGGCAGTGACATTCCCTTATGTATGGCCATAGCATTTATGATGTTGGAAGATTAGCATGCTAGCTTACAAAAACAGTGTGTAAAGACTAGCTAACTAGCTAGCCAATTTAGCACCAGTATTTTTTCAGTTAGCAGCAAGAGCACTAGAAAGCATTAAGAGACATGATATCACAGAGAACGTCACACACCCCTGTTCAACTCATAGAAAGTTTCTCTTAGCATTATTTCATTATGTAGCTTTTCAGAAAGAGTTATGAGAAAATACATGAAACCTGTCAGCTAGCGGAGCAGAGGCTAACTCAGGTGGAGTGGGACGGTAGCTCTCTTGTTTCTTACTTTGCACTGTGAGGTTGAACTGAACCTGCTTCCACATGCTTGCTACAACTGTCACATTTCTGGGCTAGTACCTGCTCCGCTAACTAGCTAGCATTATTCCCTCCACCATGTGTTTCTGTAGTTTTAATTTGAAAAGCTGAGACACAATGTTGCACACAATGTTTGGGTGTTTGGCCTTCACTCAAAGGTTAATTGATATCTAGCCTATACTACTGTACTTGTAACATTTTAGCTTAATTTGTTAGCACCCCAAAAATAACTTGAATTTCATTTTACCTTGTTTAAAATGACTGGGAGCGAAAAATAACTATTTTTTACCTTTGGACCGAGCCAGGCTAGATGTTTCTCCATTTCCTGTCGTTATGCTAAGCTAAGCTAACTGGCTGCTGGCTGTATTTCTTTCTTTTTGATGCTTTCTTTATTGAACTCATGCTCATTTACGGAGGGATGAAAAGGAGACAAAACAAACAATAATTACATATACATTTCCTAATGCCAGAGTTCACGCTATATGCATTAGATTAATTTAATAACTTAAAGGTGTTAATGGCTTTTTTGTTTTTAACATTGGATAAGATGGTGCTATATTGTTTGAATTCATTAATAACGTACAGGAAAGTTGGCTTGGTTCCTGACCATTTTGTCTTATGAATATGGAATTTTCCAAAAATAATAACTAATTCTATGATATACAGCAGCTTCATAACTAGCACACATATATGACATAGATCTCCTCATTTACCTCTCAGGAAGAAGGCACATAAGCATATTTCACAAAATTTTGAACAATTGCAACAAAAGTTGTACCTACTTATTCATCAAACTGCATAGAACATTTGTATCATTTTTCAACTTTTGGGGAAAAAATTATTTTACTACATGTTAAATGCATGAACTAGTGTTGCTTTATTGTACGAAAGTTACCTTTCGTATACTGCTTGAGAAATATTATTCTGATGAACAGAAAGTTCTGTAAGTTGTTAATTTGAAAGAAAGCAAGAGTGGCAAGAAAAAAGTCCAAAAAAAGTAATCAGGAGTTTGTGTCTGTGAGCTCGAGAGAGACAGAGAGGAAGGAACAGCATAAATGAATGTTAACCGCCTAAAAACCTACGGTAGGTGATTATTACCACTATGAGGCGGTTACGTTGAGAAAATAACTGCTTCCACAGATAAATAGAGGCAGAAAAAAATGAACAAGCAACCTAGAGGGATATTACAGAAATTAATTCAACAGGTAATGTCTTCTAACGCCAATAGGGAACTGATAATTTGTTGTGTAAAAAAAAAAAAAACATTCCCTCAACTCTGCTGAGTGGAAAAAGTCATTAAAAGTAAAAAAAATGAATAAATAAATAAATAGATAAATAAATAATTAAATCCTCAAACACCTGAGAAAGGAGACGAGGGGGAGATGAAAGGCAGCGGGGAGGAGAGAGAGGGGGGATACATTTTAGCTGTGCTTGTTAACAAAACAGCAACACAAATTGTTATGAATTTAAAGATGGTGAGGCCCCGCGAGGCCGAGAGAATCAGAGAAACAGATTAGAGCCAGAGAGAGTGGGAGAGGTTGAGAGAAAAAAGAGACGACAACAGAGAATCTGTGCGAGTAGAGAAACGAGCACAAACAAACAGCGGAGAGAGAAAGTCGCATGCAGACGAGAGAGAGAAAAAAGTACAGGTAAATGGATTTTTTGTTTTGGTTCCATTTGTCGAATGTTAATCTCTATAATTATCTCAGTTTATACGACAATGCCAAAAGGTTTGTTTGCTGTCACACCAGTTAAACAGATCTGAAATGAACTGAAGTGGAAAAACAGCAAAAAAAAAAAAAAAAAAAAAAAAAAGCAACAGAGCATGGAAGAATCTCCTCCTCTTCCTCCTCCTCCTCCTCCTCCTACTCTTCGGCAGTCAGACGGCGAGCCGGACTTCAAAGGGAGCTTCTTACGTATCCATCTGCCTGCCTCGGCCCTCTGCTCGGGCCCTAATCTGATTAGCCACGGCTCAGCTTAAAAGTAGCGCGACGCTAATTAATCTGAACCAAATGAATGATTTAATTAACATTAACATCTCCACTTTACACCGGGGCAAAGCCGGGCCAGCGCCGAGCGGCTCTGCTTCAGACGGATAATGCAGCTCCGGATTGAGAAAGAAAGAGACGGGGATGGAGCGGGGAGGGATTAATAGAGGATGGAGAGAAAAGAGGGAGGAGAAGGTCTTCATGAGATTTGTGTGAGTGTGGACGGTTTTATAATGCATGTTTTTAAGGAGTTTTAACACTAAGCATCGCATTGAACTCATAATCATAATAGGTGTTCTGTGAAGCTTTAGCACAATAACTATAATATATCTATGGGGGGGGGTTGAGGATTGTTGATTCTAACTGATTACTCATCCATAGCCTCGCCAGCTGGTTCAGTTTAAGTCTGTTTTGTTGTGAGGAACAGAAGCAAGCGCTGCTTACTCATAGTCTAAACAACAGGAACACACTTGTCAAGTTCACACACAGCGCCTCTAAGATCGTTGGATTTCACACTCCCAAACTCCTGACACCATTTGCTGTTATGTGCAAAGCGCTCGCATCCCCCGGGGGTCCGTTTCAAGAGTTAGCTGGATAACTCATATCTGGAGCATGGACTGATGTCAAAAGCCCTGTTATCACTTTTATTCAAAGTAGGACTGTCAAAGTTAACGCGATAATAACACGATAATTTGTTTTAACGCCACTAATTTCTTTAACCCATTGACGCAACTTGTGATTTTTTAGGTTGAGTGGGCTCAGCTTATCACGAAGGAGGTTAAATAACGCTCCGAACTTACTCTAAATTTTGGCGAGGAAAAACAGGCGTGGCCATTTTCATAAGGGATCCCTTGACCTCTGACATCCAGATATGTTAATGAAAATAGGTTCTATGGGTACCCACGAGTCTCCCCTTTACAGACATGCCCACTTTACGATAATCACATGCAGTTCGGGGGCAAGTCATAGTCAAGTCAGCACCAAGCCCCCAGGAAGAGCGCCGGTCGTCGATTCCGACTTTCGTAGTGGCCAAACGGCGGTACTACAACTTCAGTGTCCGTCACGTGATGCCATTGGGCCCAAAAAGACTTTTTCCCATAGACTTACATTGAGAAAGAGACGTCTGTAACTCACCGGATCATTTTTTAGGTGAATCAAATCCCCAGTACGAACACTCTGATAGTCCTTATTTAAATCTTTAAGTTTTAAAGTTGTAAAACGCACTAATAGCTGAAACCAGAGTTATTTTCCTTTCTCCATTCATGTGAGTGAGACCCAGTCCGAGGCAGGAGCGCAAGCCGTGATGACACCAAAAAAATTAAAGTTGTAATTATGTTCTTTAAAAATTTAAATGATCTTTAAAATTCTGACTCACTAGTGAGAGAGACCAATCCAGGAGGATGACTAGTACATGACATGACGGCATGACCCTTGACCGAGTCATGTGACCAATCATCTCGGATGCTACTCTGTCAAGATCCGGGTACTTTTCCAGACGGAAGTCGAGCCATTTAGGCTTCATGCGCCAATGAGCAACTCTCATAGGAATGAACGGGGCCCCACCTCCAACGCTGTATCCAGTTCTTTTAATACATCCATGGTCAGCACACTGACACACTGACAGCTGTTGTTGCCTGTTGGGCTGCAGTTTGACATGTTATGACTTGAGATACATATTTGTTTTGCTAAATACAGTACCTGTGAGGGTTTCTGGACAATTGTTTTGTGTTGTTAATTGATTTCCAATAATAAATATATACATACATTTGAATAAAGCAGCATATTTGCCCACTCCCATGTTGATAAGAGTATTAAATACTTGACAAATCTCCCTTTAAGGTACATTTTGAACAAATAAAAATGTATGATTAATTTGTGATTAATCGCGATTAAATATTTTAATCGACTGACAGCCCTAATTCAAAGCTATCCAGACCACTAAAATCCTGCTTTTTGGTACAAGCTTCTGAACTGCCAAAACGCACCCTTAGTCCATGTTTAACACAACTGATCCAGGAGATTTAAATAAAAAAAAAATGCCATATTTCTAATACTTTGAACCGAATGTTGGGAAATATCCGATAGCAACAAGTGAAGTAAAGGCACCGAGACCACTTGATTCACCTTTATGTTAAATATTTTAAGCCATTTTTTAAAATATCAAATTGGCAGATCTATTTTCTCTAAGCTGGATGGACCTATAATCAATAATTGATCCAAAAAAGTTATATCTTCTATGAGGTCAGTCATTGCTTCATTTCAACCCGAGACTATTATGGACCCTCTTTTTTTATTTTATTTATTCTTATTTAACCTTTATTTAACCAGGAGGTCCCTTGAGATTAAAATCTCTTTTTAGAGGGAGACCTGGCCAAGATGGCACGCCATTATAAAGTTACAAAAATTATACAATGAAGCATTTTAAAACAGACAAAAGACAACAGATACATAATACAAAATCCAGTTTAGGAATAGCAATTGCACTCTTCAGTTACACAGCTTTTTTTATCAGAGCTTTGAACTCTCCCAGGGAGACAAAATCATTAAGCTGTAGTGTGTTCTGAAGGTTGTTCCATGACCAGGGCGCAAAATAGGAGAAAGCTGCTCTACCAAGTTCCGAGCAAATCCTCGGTACCCGGTAGAGCAGCCATCTAGTGGAGCGAAAGTTATAATAGCTGTATAATACAAATATAGGCCTGTATTGCTCAGTTGACTTATCTGATTGGGAAAAGTCATCGTTCAAAATGACAGTCCATCTACTTGATTGCACAGAAATGTGACTATATGTTTAGTTGAGGCATCACACGCTAAACTCAGGACGTTTAATCCCCCAGACAGGACCTTTCGGCACAGACAGACTGACAATATTAAAGGAGCATATTTGAAACAGAATAACACAAGCAGAAGAATCGGGTCATGACCGATAAGCAACTAATTTTCCAAGCAATCTGCAAAAAGAACCGCACGTCTGACATTTATCAAAATGAGGTCAGATAGAACACAAAGGATGTGAGATTAACACGTGCGCGTGCGTCATCTAAAGACTGAACAGAACAGAAAAAAAGAGAAGAGACTACAGTAGGACAGATGAGTTAATCTGACTCCAGACATGCAAATTCAGAGCAAAACACTGTATGACACACTTGAGAGCAAGACTTATATTATCTTGTGTAATGGGACGTCTAAAATCATTAGCCTCCACCACCCAATATATTACACTTGATAAAGAATTTAGAAATGGTAATTGTTTTCCACTTCATGCACAAATAGCGATTAAAAATAATAAATGCCATCCCTCCGTGTCGCTTTCTGTTTTTCTTTATCAATCCCTTTATTCTCATCTACCCCCCCTCCGCCATTACACGCTGCATTTATCAACCTGTCATCCACCCATCCTTCTTCCCCTTCATCCTTTCTTCTGCCAATTGGTTTTCGCCATTTGTTTATCTTCCTCTCTAACATCCATCCCTATTAATTTCTCCCGTTGGATGTTTGTTTGTTATCATCGCCATCCATCAATCACTCCCTTCTGCCTCTCTCTTTTATCCCTGAGACAAGAATAGTGTTTTTCCAAAACGGATGGTACACTTTCACCTTTCTCCCTGATGGCTGTCAAAAAATGAAATTACAGATTTCTCATGAAGGGGAAAAAACTGCACACGACGTTGTTGTTTCACAGAAAATCATTACAGACAGATAAACAAGCGGGGCCCATTCAAATCTTTTTTTTTTTTGCCATGCTCCACCAAAATGTGACTCAAGAATAGACTTACAGACAGAGAGAAAGACAGAGAGAGAGAAAAAGGAGAGGTTCTACCTTGAATGTTGAACGGGTTGTCAATCACAAAGTTTCCATTCCACACCACGGAGAGGTCGACTGGTAGGTCACTGATGTCACTGCCCTCGTAGTCGTACTGAAACAGACCAGAAAGACGAGGCGCGTGTGAGAAATTGTTGATTTATAATGGATTCAATGCAAATCGGGAATTGTGTGAGATATCGTTTCATTTGCATAGTGATTCGCCCCGGCTTGTTCACCGCAGACAGTGATACAGGCCCGAGCATGCACGCATGCATAAATCCATATTCACCAAAACAGACATATTTCATAAATACACATAGAGAAATAACAGATGGGTTCCAGCTGAATGGGCACGGACGAAATGGAGACAGGAATGGGATGGGGAGGAGAGGAGATGAGGTAGGATGGAGAGAGAGAGAGACGAGAGGAAGAAGAGGAGGAGGAGGAGAAGTGGTCAGAGAGGTGAAAGCAGACATGCGAGAGGACCTTATTCATTTACGCATGAGCTAAGTGGTGGGATGAGGGTATGGGGAGAGATAAGATGCGGAGCAGTGTAAAGTGAAATTGGCATTTCCAATTTGCTCCCTGACACACTGGATTTGATAGACGGGACTCGACCATCCCAAATGGGCAATGGGGCCTGAGACACACACACACATACACACACATACCTACACACATACACACACAGACACACACACTTATGATACAGTCAAAACTTTTCTCCACTCTTCTCTGATTCACTACCAATGCCTCAAATACCAAACATATCACAAGAGTGAATTATTGTGTGTAGAATAGATGAAGTTAAAATGCTGCTGTTGTTTCCCCCACACACAAGTTAAAGGTCCAGAGTGTAGGATTTAGTGACATCTAGTGGTGAGGTTGCAGGTTTCAACCAACTGATGACTCCTCCGCTCACCCCTCTCTTCTTTTCAAGCATGTCGGAGAACTACGGTGGACTTCAGGTAACTTAAAAACGTGGAAGGCTCTCTCTAGAGCCGGTGTTTGGTTTGTCCGTTCTGGGCTACTGTTGAAGCATGGCGGTGCGAGACATGGCGGACTCTGTGAAGAGGGGACGTGTCTAGAAGGGAGTCTGCAAACTGTGAAATCTGATCTGAGATCTGCAAAAAACTTTCAAAAACTCTCGCGAGACTCGCTGCCCGACGACCTATCCTAACCTTAACCATTCAAGATCAATGCCTAACCTTAACAATCTCGTGAAAGTTTTCCCAGTTTGCAGGCTCCCTTCTAGCCACTACCGTGAATAGGACCTGCTCTTTATGTAGATATGAAGGGCTAGTTCTAAGCGAACGAAAAGTCAACAATTCTTAGTTTCAGGTGATTATACATGAATGAAAACAGTTATTTGGGCTGTCAATCGATTAGAATATGTAATCGTAATTTATCGCACATTTTTGGTATGTATATAATTATGACTGGAAATCAATTACCAACACAAAACAATGACTAATATTGTCCAGAAACCCTCCCTGCTTGAGCACTCAAAATAGTCTAAAATTGCCACTGATGGAATCTGTTAAGCTGGTGCTAAAAAAATAAAAAGGGCGGGCCTACTTAAGAATAATGAGCTGCATGGGTTGCCTTTATACCAACAAAGTAGATCATCGTTTAGTTTAGCAGGTTGTCAGCTGTGTGACTGCCCGGCGTAACGATACTCTGTCGCCCGGCGTAACTTTAGCGAGTGTCCGACAAACCGTGTGCGCATTTGTGCTACATTAGCAGCTGTAGCTCTGCTGTGGCTTTGTGTTCCTCGTAGCCACACACACATACGCTTTGTCAGCGCGGCCTAACTTTAGCGAATTTCCGCCAGACTGTGTGTGTGTGTGGCAAAGCAAAATACATGTTATTTCAGATCAGTAATGGTGTCAGTTCAGCCTCAAGCCTCGAGGAGAAGGCGATGAAACACAGGGATGAATAGAAGAAAGAGAAGAAATCAACACAAGGAAAAAAAAAAAAAAAAGGAGACATTGTCAGCAGCCACAGAAGAAGGAATGTGGGAAGTTTGGATCTCTATTGAGACGGTTAAGAAGCTGAGAGGAACACAGGCCGATGAAACCACAGGATTCTGGGAGGTCAGCAGCTCCGGAGCAGAGGGATTCAACCCAAACACTCTTTTGCCACAAAGGAAAGGCTGATTGGTCTTATTCCCTTCCCACTAGTTCAGCATGACCCTGATCCATCACACATGAGGTAGGCTGTTGACTTTATTAGCATCACCATTACGTCCCACTGTTTAAAGGCCTGTGTATGGCAGCCAGTAAAACCACAGGACCCACACACACACACACACACACACATGCCCACACACTCCTCACTCTGTGGCGTGGCCCCCATTAAACTTTAAGGGCTTCGACTTGTCCGCCGTCACCAAAACACTGGGTGAGCTTGTTCTCTTGTCAGTCCCCTGCCCACCCTGCTGCCCGCCACATCATGCTTTATTCATACTGTCACATGGTTTAAAACACCGACGCAAACCACACTGTGACACTGCGACACCGTGCTACACTGAGCATCACCCACTCACCCACTAACTCACTTCCTCGGGACACTTCGGAGTAAAAGAAGAGGTTTTCGGGCGTTTCCAAAATAAAGAAAAGATAAGGAAGAGAGATTACAAGAAGAGGGATTTCAGGAGGGAAGACACATTAAGCTAAAACTGCTGTAGAAATAAACCAGTGATTCTCAAAGTAGGGTCTGGGGACCCCCAGTTGTCAGTGGAACTCTGTCAGGGAGTCCGCAAAATAATGTGCTATAAATCATATAATTGTGCTGTATCATTGAAAAGTACATATCTACAGATGGGGGCCATATGCGGCAATAAAAAAAATATATTGTGTCCATTACTACCACCCATGTTAGTTTTGGGCCTATAGAAACTCTGACATGATTTGTGACACATCACGTCAATCTGTCATGAATCAGTCACTTCACTCAGGAAGCAACAAACTGCTCCTGCAGCTGCTTAGCTGGCTGAGAAGATGATAAAGCTTGATGAAAAGTCTGGCGATCACCAAAGCTATTACAATTCATCCTAAGGGAACGTGTGTACTAAATGTTATGGCAATCAATCCAACAGTAGTCAAGACATTTCACTCAAAACCAGAAATGTTAACCTCATGGTGGCAATCACCAGAGTCAATAGGCTTCCTTGTCTGGGACAAAATTTCATGCATTTCAATGCATCCAGCAATCGTTGGTATATTTCAATGTGGACCAACGTGGTGGACCGACAGACCATTTAGAGCCATGCCGCCAACATGGCTAAAACCTTATCTGAAAAATATTAAAGCCACATCAGGGGAGCATCTCTTTAAGCTGACACTTTAATAATGTATCACACTGGTCTTGTCACTCACCAGTTATTACCGTACTATGACCTCTGAAATTAGAATTTCTTCTCTAATTAAATGAGATTTAGAAGTATGGATGGCACCTGATATTAGATGCAGGCATTTTGCCACGACTTTGGGTCCAATTTACAAGGACAATTCATATATTTATCCACTAAAACCTTCCCTATGAAGTTCTTATCAACAATGTAGTGATCATTTTTATGGGGTCACTGCCAGCATCTATTTCTCTATCTTCTCAATGGAGGTATGCTTTAAGGGTGTCCTCTGGCGGTATCTAGCGATAAGGTGAGGAGATTACAACCAACTGAAGCCTCTCCCGTGTGCCAAGCGTGTTGGAGAGCTACGATGGCCGACGCGGAAAGGTGAATGGCCCTCTCTAGAGCCATTTGGAGCAGAGTCAGGGCTTAGAGTGTGTGTGTGTACGTGGGAAGTGAGTGGTGAAGCAAGAGAGAGAGAGCTGCGGCGAGTACTGTTATCGACTCCGGCCCAAGCAAGAAAAGTTAACGGTTTGTCCGTTCTGGGCTACTGTAGAAACATGGTGGACTCTATGTAGATGTAAACGGCTCATTCTAAGCTAACGGAAACACAACGATTCTTATTATCAGGTGATTATACACTAAAGAAAACATACTTATTAATATTATTTTCCATTTCTGCCAATAGAGCCCCCCTAATTGTTACACACTGGTCCTTTAAGCTTTTGGATGGACAGAGGTCTAATTCTGGAATGAGGCTCTGCATGTCTGTCTCAGTTAGACAGTCACCTTTTGAAAATGTTGACAGATGCTCAGACATCATGATTAGAACTGTGGCATGAAAGAAAGTACATCTAATTATGAAACACTGCCGAAGCTGTTACCTCTACTTGAACCTGTCTTTACAAAACGGCAGCATTTGAAAGGATGGATGTGTGTTTGAATATTGAGTGAGGGCTGTCTCAGACTGAGATGCTTTGAGGGGGAAGTTGGTATACTAAAAGAAAAGACATTTAATACTGTATGCTAATTGCTAAAACAAGATAAATATTAAAAAGGAGACAAGGCGTATTTATCTCATTATGATGGTAGAATCTTTCACTTGTTTTCAGCTTGTTTCTAATAACTTATCGCTACACAATCTTATCCTGTACATAATGAAATCCCTTTTTTAAAGTTTTCACCCTTCCTCTCACACAGCAGATAGTTAGTGTACATCAGATCTTGTGTATTCACTCTGCTCTGGCCATGTGTGTGTGTGAAAGTGATTGTGGTGTATGTATACTTCCTGTATCTCTGGAGCTCCAGAAGGGAAACCGGGAGGGCAGAAGCAGGTTTCAACCGATATTCTGACATGTAATCTGACTGTAACTAATGAGCAAGTATTGCCTACGATGATGTCAAATGTCTAAACCAGAAAAAAAAATCCATTCCAGTTTCACCTCGCTGTTGCTTTGACTCGTGGGCTGAAAGCAATTGGACACCTTACACCTTAAATCATCTTTTAAAAACTCTCGGCTTAATGAGAAACGGTCGCTGTCTTTTGTTTGTGTGATTTATTATCCGTCCTCATGTTTTTCCACATTCCCCGCATTTAATTATGTTTTTTTGTCTCCCAGCCATCCCACTCTGGGTTCCCTCTTTGGCCTCCATGTAGGATTTCTTCCATACTAGGCATTCCTCTGGTCTATGGTGATTAGATGTTTGGGTTTTTGTCCTGCAGCTTAATTGATTACAGTTATGAAGCAATGGCGCCGGAAGTAAGGGGGGCCCAGGGTACAGCTGAGACTCACATAATCAGAACCTGGACTGAAGCATTTATTTACGCAGTCTATTTTTTACACAATACGTGCGTAAACTTGAGGTTTATGACCGATAAAAAAGCACTGAATAATATACTTTTTTTGGGCAATTTTGCAATCGGCGGAGCAGAGTGTGGATCTTTATCCAATCATAATCAACCATTGTGTAGCCTATTTCAAATGAAATCAAAGTGACCTGACACCCAGCTGGCCACAGTTACATAATGAACCGAAAAATATTTTTACACTTTCTCAACAGGTGGGCTGGCCCCTCGCCGGGCGCATCGTCTGGTGCGCCGCGACCGAGGTCTGCTTGGAGAGGCCCGACCGTGAGGTTTACGTCACCCCTCGCTCCGACCTCGCTGTTGCCCGGAGTCGTTGAGTTCTCGCTGCGAAGTGCGCCCTCTCTCCCTGTGGGGGAGGGATTCCCGGCGCGACTGTCAACCGGGACAGAGAGTCCTCAGTGCGAAGGGTTTGCGGCGATGTCAGCACGCCGTCTGGTTACCATGCTTATGCTGTGTGACTTTTTGACATCAGCATTCTTAACCATACAGCCTTTATGATTAAAACCGTTTACCAGGGCAACAAGTTCTTCATAGATCTAGCCTCGTAATGTTGCTCTCAAAGTGCTCCAGATTGATGCATTTAACTTTAATATGTAGGGCTGTCCTGAATACCAGTTTTTGGGCTTCAAAGCGTCGGTAAGAAATATTTAAAGGCATTCGAAGCTGGTGCGGCGCAACAGGCTGACACGTTCTTCTATCTGTCTCCGTCTCCCCCGTTTCAGTGTCCAGGACAGTGGCGCTGTCGCACTACTGTACACACACAAACCTCTACACACAACAAACAGCAAGAAAGACTAATAATAATTAATGTTGAATATGAATAATGAATGAACAACGGATGAAGCTTCAAAGCATTCGGGTCAGCCCTTTTAATATGTTCAAAATGTTCTTCACTGTGTCTCAAAATCCTACGGGTAACACTGTATTATGTCATCCAAAGATGCCCCCCCAACTTCAAAACTCATTACGGCACTACTGCTATGAACATACTGTATACTGTAGGTGATTGTCCTCCAGAAACAGACGGCTTCCGGTTGAAATATTTGCTCTTTGGTACTTTTTTTTAAACTTACTGAACAGCTATTGACTACCAGCATGTCACTGACTTTATCTGCTACAGCTTTGATCTAAAAGTAGTGGCACCAGTGTTGTTTAAAACTCTGTACTGGTGGAACCATGTGGGTAAAAGTTGTAAAAGAAGAGAGGAGAGGAGAGGAGAACAGGAAGTTAGGTGGAGGGAAGGGTATAGGAGGAAAAAGAAGAGGATACGGTAGAGGAAAGTTGGGTGGATGCAAGTGGAGGACAGCTAAAGTGCAGATAAGGGGGAAAGCGAGAGGAGAGGAATTTGGAAAGGAGGAGGGGAGATTAGAAGAGAGGCAATGAGAGCTGGGAAGGGGATGACAACGAGACGAAAAGAGGGGGAGACAGAAAGAAGGAGAGAAATCGGACATACATAAACGAGTGGAGGACAGTGGAAGGAAGGAGGGGATGAGGGAGAGGAGAGGTACAGAGACGAGGAGAGGCAATGAGAGGGGACGAGGGAGGGAGGGAGGCGAGGTGACACGAGGAGAAAAAAGGAGAGGGAGGGGAGGAGGTGTAAAAAAACTACAAGGTGAGCACAAAGCCGTCCCTGGCCTCATTACAGTAACACAGCAGCCTGGCTCGGGTTCATTCGTTATCTGCTCCTGCACTCGTTTATTCTCTCGCTACATGAATCGTCTCCATGGATTGCATGTCCCCGTGGATTGTATGAATAGATATGGCTTGTGTGTGTGTGTGTGTGTGTGTGTGTGTGTGTGTGTGTGTGTGTGTGTGCATGCTCAAGCGTCTGAGGGACTGAAAACTGCCGATGTTAACAAAACAGAGCAGCTGGCTGATGAAGGGGGGGGGGGAGGTAGAACAACCGGGAGGTGTGTGCATATGTGTGCGCGTCCATGTGCAGGTCACCCTCATGTAATTAGTCATGTTGAAGGATACCTGAGTGTGTGTTAAAAATACACTGCTAGTGCACAATACACACACACACACAGACACACAAGTCCCCCATTCCGGTTCGGTTTAATTTACTTCAGTTCAAACTATATTTCATATGTTTAAGTTCACTCTTGTAATAAATAAAAAAAAGATTCCATTCAACCATTTGAACAATATACCAATAAAAAATTCTTCACACCTCACCTGGCACTTCAACTTTTGATTTCACTTTGTTTTAGTGACTCTCTTTCTCAGCTACATCTGATACGAGTGTGTGCTGTTATTTGTTCTTATTAGGGCTGTCAAAGTTAACGCGATAATAACACGTTAACGCAGCTTTGTTTTAGTGTCACTAATTTCTTTAACGCATAAACAGAATTGATGTTTCGGAGGTTGTAGCGGGCTCAGTTTTAAAGCTAGAGTGAAGATACTGGCATCATATGAAACTACAAAAGAGTGAATCCATTGGTACCAACCATGTCATACTAGCTTGTCGCCAAGGAGGTTGAATAACACTCCAAAATTGCCTACATTTTTGCGAAAAAAAAAAAAATGTCATTGCCATTTTCAAAGGGGTCCCCTGACCTCTGACCTCAAGATATGTGAATGTAAATGGGTTCTATGGGTACCCACGAGTCTCTCTGACACGCTGACAGCATTTGGGTTTGAGTTTGCCATGTTATGATTTGAGCATATTTGTTATGCTAAATGGACACAGTTAATCACATAAAATGTGTCATACATAACTTTAACTTTTCAGTTACACACATGCTGTAAGAGTAAAAGGAAGATCAATTGTGATCAGGTTTACATTTCCTTTCGATACATTTAAATGTGCCTTAGAACCACCTGTGAGGGTTTCTGGACAATATTTGTTATTGTTTTGTGTTGTTAATTGATTTCCAGTAATAAATATATACATACATTTGAATAAAGCAGCATATTTGTCCACTCCCATGTTGATAAGAGTATTAAATACTTGACAAATGTCCTTTTAAAGTACATTTTGAACACATAAAAAAATTATTATTAATTTGGGATTAATCACGATTAAAATATGGACAATCACTAGTTATGTCATTATACTGTAAGTTACTCTAAGTGGTCATGATTTGCTTTAATTTTACAATGTTATATGTGTTGTTTTTGCATAGATTTATTGATATCTTTTCTCTTTTTGTCTATGAACACACAGTAAGCTAGGTACCAATCGCCTTTGCTCCAAAATGCAGGCTATTTGGCAAAGTGCATTAGTGGTATATAAACTTATTTTGTAGGAGGCAGTGCTGCAGAAGTGCACAAGCACGTGTCTACATTAGCCTACGTGTGTTACTCTGTATGTGTGCTATATGTACCATGTCTGTGAAAGTTAGGAAAGTCTACACCAATTTGTGGACTGTGAACACACAAACACACACACACAGTCTGTCATCCACCTAACATGTACTATGCTGCTCACAACAGGGCCAGAAGCATGGACTTACAGTGGGAAGTTCATACCAGCAGACACACACACACACACACACACACACACACACACACACACACACACACACACACACACACACACACACAGAGAGTTTGATAGCCTATGTGTGTCAGTGCAATAAATCATGTAAAGCAGGTTGCTGGTTGTTGCTGATGCTACAGTCTCCGTCTGCTCCACATGATTAGGGAGAAGATCATGTGGAGAATCTCCATATGTCTGCTTCACGTTGGGCTTCCAAACCCCTGGGGAGGATGTGTGTGTGTGTGTGTGTTTGTACCATGAACAAACCAGTAGGTACCCACGCAGCTTGCATCCTATCTGTGTGTGTGTGCGTGTGTGTGTGTGTGTGTGTGTGTGTGTGTGTGTGTGTGTGTGCGCCAGCGTGTGTTTTCCTGTGAACACCCCAGTGTGCATCCATGCGTACTTGTGGGTCCCTGGTGTATTTGAGTATGCACGTTCAATGTTTCAGTGTTTGTCGAGGGGCTAAATAATGCACAAAGAGACAGTAAGATTGAACGGATGAGTGTACATCTACTGCTGGCTAATTTTCTCTGTGATTTATTACACTCTACTGTCCCAGTCACAGCCAGCTGTGATACATATACACACACTTCCCTACTGAGAATACTGAATACAATGGTAGTGGGTACACAGGCTCTCCATCATCGATGGATCTTCTGTGTGCTGATCCTCTCAATTAACTCTTTCATTCTCAATTTTTCCTATAAACACACCTATTATTACTGATGAGAACCTGTTACTCGCAAAGGGAAGGCTACACAAACATTTACATCTGGGCTAAGAGAGCATGCCGGCGTGCTTTTAGCTTCTTAAAGCTGCACTAATCAATATAAAAAATGTGTCAAATGATGTGTGTAATGTAGAAGGGGTCTTTAGTGGTGATGAACCCACACAGATTTAATACCAACTCTGCAGCTACGTATTGCATTTCTTTAAAGTTGGGGGAAGATATCTTGACTTTTAGTTCCTAGTATAGTCAAGCTCCAAAAACACTGGATCCTTCACCTCCCAAAATGTAACTTGATAGATTAGACATTAGACCCTACCTAAATGTGTCGATTCATCGGCAACAAATTCATCGGTATCAGCCGATATTCACATGGTTGACTTACATCAGCGTACCGGCAAAAAACATGACTTTTGCCGATGGCAGTTGCATCAATTTTGCGCCGGCTAAATGTTGTGTTTGTTATTTGCGGATCGGTTTCGGACAACAGTAACCAGCTGCTGATTCAGAGAAAGAAGCCACTGGCTGAACATGACCCTGACGGTGGGCACTATGTGCACGTGTGGTTTGTTCACAAGTAAAAGTGAAAGTAAAAGTCGGCCGTGTGGGGATATTACACTGTCTCGGACAGCGACAAGAACGATGTTATATTCAGTGACAAATGAAGCAGTAAAACAATGGCTTACAAGATTTCTTAAAAACAATCAACGTGGTCTGGATGGGAACGAACCTCGTGTGTGTGTGTAATGTGTCACCAGAAGCCTGTTAGTCCAACGAGGGGTGACGCAGAACCCAGAACATTACCCGCTCCCGGGCGAGCAGAGTGCAGCAACACGTCGGGGCCGCCGCATCGTAGTCCCGTGGTTTGCATGGGTCCATGCAATATAAATTTACAGTCATCAGTTATAATGAAAAGCAGGTTAAGAATACGCAAAAAATCAAACAAACTGCTGAAACTCTGAGAGCCAGTCAAAATAACACTGCTATCTTATAATCTTCATATGTGGCGTCAGCCTATAGGTTACGTCAGCTATCTTTGTGTTTACTGTGCTTCTAACCGGGGGCTGTTTTGATAGTTTGTGGCAGAAACGAAAAAAACTACTCGTATATTCGTGTCATCCTCCTCGCCACCAGGATACTACTTCGCTGGGAGGATTGCGTGCAGCAGCTCCGGGAGACAGACCTTCAGTTAGCAGGTATGTAGCAACTTTGATTTAGTCAGTCCAAACCCCAGGGTTGGGGGCCGGGGGCCCAGAGACCCCACAGGATCAGAAAACTTTAGACCCAGTGCTCCACCAGCAGGCTGTGACTCACTGGTTTGCGATGCCTGAATGCGAGGTGCTGCAGGTAACTGCTAACTGAAGGCCTGCCACCCACCCGCCCTCCTCCCAGTGAAGTAGTATCTTGGTGGCGGGGACAACAAAACAAAAACACAAGTCTTCTTTGGATTTAATCCAATAAAAAAACTACCAAAACATACATGGACCCCGTACCTTCAACGTGACAAGCCCTTAGGGCAGCTCTACTTCTTTGTCCTGGACTGAGGGACAGACTGGACGCTACAGTGACTCACTGATGCCTCTCGAGATACAAGTGGTATAACAAGACAGGACGGGCCGGGGCTAGCTGGTTTAGCATGCTCATTTAAGTAGATATCTCTGCAACAGATGTCTTCGAGATACACTGTAACTTCTTCACATTCTGCTGATAATGTTAATTCCTTTTTTTTAATGTTTTAAACTAAAATGCTGGCTAGATCTCGTGCATTGCCCTTTTCCTTTACGGTATGAAAGTCACACTTGAAACTTGCTTGATTGGTGTGATCCATCACAGTGGATATGAAGTCAGCATTCATTTTTTATCAAAGTTGAGTGGGTCATGCAATGTAGATTTTTCTAATCGATCTGCACTCAAACTGCATCGCCACGCCACAATAATGTCACATTGACAGAATTCAAACTCGGTCTGTGATTGATAACTCGACTCGAGCAAGTTTCTAATAGATGTTCATTTAGTGTGAGAAAAGGCCTGAAACAGCAAGAAAAAAACAGAAAATGTCAAAATTATACAAATTAGACACTGTTTTTTCAAGTGCCTTGCTCAAAGGCATCTTGAACGGTAGTTGTTGGGCGGGATGTTGCTAACTTGTCTGACTTCTGTGCTGTACAACTGAATAGGTATGTGTGAACACTGTCCCTATTGTCCCCACTGTCCTCCCGCCCTCCGCACTTCTAGTTAATCTCAGCAGTTTCACTTTTGCACGGATCATGATTTTCTTTTCTTTCAGCATCACTTTCTCAAACATGCACATCTTTTATATTCCACATACTCTCTCTCTCCATCTGTTTCTCCCTCATTTGTTTGTTTGCCCCCAAGTCTGCTTGCTGAGCTTAGTCTTTCCTTCCTCCCCTCTGTCTTTCTTTATTCTTCCCATTCTCTCTTCCCTCTCTCTACTCCCTCCATCGCTCCTCTTTGTTGCGTCGTCATTGTCTGCTGCTAATTCCCTCACCTCCTCTTTGGCTCTCTCTTTCTTTGTCTTTTTTTGCTTCCTTCTTTTTCCGTTTTAGTGGAGTGCCAGGCTTGCGTGTGTGTGTGTGTGTGTTTATGTGTGTGTGTCTGTCAGCCTACAACACCGCTGCAATTCATCATCATTTTATCTACAGCTCCCTTAATTGGATCCTATCACCATCCCACCTGACGAGGAGAGAGGTGGGGGGTGGAGAGAGGGAGGCTTACTCATTCACAACACCACATGGATCTGCTCTCACACACACACACACACACACGCACACACACACACATACAAACTTCCGCCCCCTGTGTCTAGCTTCATAAAGAGCTGCAAAGTTGTGTTGAGGCTCGTATATATTTGCTATTCCTCCTGCTTCCTGCAGAAAAAAACAAAACACTGGGATTTTACAAAACATTAAAGTGCACTGAGGAATGAAGAAATGAATGGATGTGCATGTGTGCATGTGCACCCATTCAGTTTGCCAGTGAATTTGCTGAGGAAGGTCTCTGTCTTCCAGCATCAGCAACTCTCCGCAGTAGTACCGGTGTTGTAATGCATGTACGGGAGTGTGTGTATCAAACATTGGGGATGGAAACTGCACACGGCTATTTCCTGGAGTGAGTGCTGGTGTTTGAAAACACTGTGAAAACACTTAAAGGGACTGTATGTAACTATTAACACATTTACAGTATATTGTTTTTTAATGCCAATGTGTGAACAAGTTGTAAGCCAACCTAAAAAAATGAGACCTTCCGTGGCTTTCTAGGTGTCTTCTATCAGCCTGTAAACTGCTTTTAATGTGAAGAACCCGGGCCCGTTTTTTAGACGTTTGGTTAGAAATGGAGTCCGCTTACGCCAACAAATGACCAGCCCCCAACACAATTCAGACTACAACACAAACTCCACGGAAGCACAAAAAAAACTAAAGTTATATCTATTGCAGGCTGTCTTGTAAAACAGGAATGTGATTGACGTCGGGCAAAAACTAGTGTTTTGGGAGATGTGTGTGCACGTGGGAAGTGAGTTGTGAAGCAAGAGAGAGAGAGCAGCGGTAAGTGTGTGAGTAAACGAGCGAGCAGCGGAGCAGAAGAGAGTTAGTTGAGCTTTGAGAATATCTGTGAATGTACAGTGGAAGTTGCAGTTTGTGCAGAAATAAATGCTGCAGCTCCTCAAGACCAACAGAGGTTTCCCATGTCTTGTTTCCCATCTGCTGAGTGAAGTGACGGGGGGTTAACTCTGGAACGAGTAATTTTATCGACTCTGGTCCAGGGATACTTGCCAACCTTGAGACCTCAAAAATAGGGAGGATTTCAAAACCAAAGCGGGGGGTCTGGCGGTTCTCCTCCAGAAAAATGTGACTTTCAGAGACTTTGTTTCCTTCATTCTGATGACATTTAAAGAATGAAAATAACAAAATAATAAGTTCACTGCAACAGCAATAGGCCTACTTTTAATTTTACTTTTAATTCTCAGGAAAGAAAACTGAATAATTCGCCCTTCCGGCATGAATTGCGTGAATCTCTGGTATAAACCAGGCTAATACTCATCCGTTTTCATTCATTTTTTGCCCCTGCTTGAGTATTTCTTTCTCTTAGTATCTCAATATCTCAACAACGTGACAACAGTTGAGTGATCTGAAACCCGTTATTTCCAATGGCTTGCGGCACGCCACGCCAGCTTTGCTGTGATGCTGTGATGTGCGGCGAGCGCAGCTCAAACCGATGCCCCATGTCGCAAGCAGCTCTCCTCTGCTGGGAAAATACATTTGGTGTTGCTCTATTGCCATCTGGGGGGAAACTGTAGGGCTTATGGCTTATACTGTACACACTGTACGATTTCAGATATACGTTGAGATAACGAAAACGAAAAAGAAAAAGGTGTAAAAAATTTTAATAAATCGGGAGAAATGCGGGAGAATTGATTCCCAGGAGGAAACCGGGTTAGGGCAATGAAAAACGGGAGTCTCCCGGGAAAATCGGGAGGGTTGGCAAGTATGGGCTCAGGAGACCATTCATCCATCGATTTTCTTCCATTCATGGAGAGACCTTCGTCTGGTAAGCTATCATTACTGCCAAGCAGGTGAAATATATAGGGATATTGTGGTTTAAGCTGGTTAATATATCTAACGTTAATCAACATGATGCCTGTCGATCACGTTCAGTCTTGTGTGTGTCGGTAGAGCGAGCAACAGCACGCTGACTTAACAGCCACAGATGTCACTGTTAACAAGCAATTTCTGATTCTTAAATGCAACAGAGATTGAACAAAAACAGCAATACATGGTTTATCTATTTTTAGAAGCACTGGGGTGATAACGTCAGTGATGGAAGTCAGGACTTACTTCTTAGAAAGGATGCTGAAGGTTGAATGGAGTAATTCAATAAAGCCTTTAGTAACAGTCTTGTGTGTTTAACTTTGAACAATTTATTCAAATGTTAAACTTGGTGTACAACAATTACGTTTTTTTGCAGCTCTCCCTCTTTTCAGTAGGCTTTCAAGTTCAAATCTGACAAAAACACATGATAACAACCCGAAAAAGTCAAAATCACTCTCATGAAGCAATTACAGAGACACAAGCGACTAAATATGCACAAATTACCTTTTCCAAAACACAAAAGAACCGTAGGAGCCATCACACACTACGATCTGGAAATCAACTTCAATAACGTGCCACAAAAACTACTTTCCGTGTCACCGTGCAACATCAGAGGCAGAGCTCTGACTTCCAGGATCACAACGCTGAAGCTCATTCTTTCCCTTTGACTGGGTCGAGTTCAAAAAACAGCAAGCGGCCGCTAAATCAGCGATGTGCTCCCGAGCCCAGCGGTGGTGATGCAGGAGCCGGCTAAATGACCCGCAGCCACTGACGAGTGTGTGACAGGCTGAAGAAAAGGCGACCGGCGAGGCTGCCAGAACCACACGCCGGCTCCTGCTGCCTTTTTTACTGTAACTGCGAGGACTCGCTGTTGGACCTATCGCTGTGAGCGAGCGCTGCGGTGCGCGACTCGCATGTTAATCATATGTCCCGTTAAGTAAGTCATAATTGGTGTCGTTAACATGCCTCCCCCCTCTGCCTCGCGCCCTGAGTGGAGGCTGAGGAAATGAACATTGCTGAAATGGTCACTGCCTATTAGCGGTTGACAGTTTGACTGAGGGCTAAGAGGCAGGAATGAAGAGAGAGTGGCTTGGCGACAATCAGTCCCTGCGGCCATACGCCCTCAGTTTCATACCACACCAGTCTATTACTGCCGGTCTCTCTGTCTCACGCTGCAGCAGAGCTAAGCAGCTGTAAAGCCTACCGACGGTTAAACCAGTACGGCTGTCCTGAATGGAGCTCCTGCTGACAGATTAAACAGCCGGGGTCGGTCGGAGCACTGAGACATTTGATCAGGATTTGCTGCCTGAGATGGTAATCAGTCAATAGCAAGTGACTTATTGTTGTTTTTGCTCCATCTCTGTTGCATTTCAACCCTCTGAGACCCACAATACACCCGTTTTTTTGTCTTTTTTCAGGGGGGTACAGGTGGTCTTTAGGGGGAGATAGAAGGTCAGCAGTAGATGTCACATAGAAGTGGTGTACATCATCTGAAAGCTGGGAACCTGAAGATTAATGTGAGATGCAGCTCAGCACTTTGTGTCACTGTGTTGTTCTAGTCAAATAAACATGAATACATTAATTCATTAATTCATTAAAATAAATTGTAAATGTGTATTAGGGTTTAGAACATCATGATAGAAGTGTATGATGGCCATTCCCATGAACTAATATGTCTCATAAGTTGTTGAAGCAATTTTGGGGTTTTGTTACACAGATTTGCTGCAAAATTTCACCATTTTTACCACTCGAGAATTGATAAAAATGATCAATAATCCCTCCAAAATACCACATTAAGACACCAAGACCTTGAGTAACACCATAGAAAAAGGCGATATGACCTAAAATGTATTTTGCGGTATTTTTTTTTGTTTTTTTGCGGTGATGCTATTATATCACGGTATTACAAAGATAAAAGGGATACTATACTCCGAACCTGATTCTACCTCTTTCTTTCTATTGGCAGTGTAAGGGGACATATCTTAAAGACAAAACATATTTTTTTAAAAACAGATGTGTTTATTGGCTCCAAATTGAAAATGAGATATAAGCCTACACATGTTTTGGGAGGAGTAGCCTGCCCTATAATGTAAATGTAATGTGATTCATTCAGAGTTAATAATAGTAATCATGCTCTTGTTTTGAGTTACGAGTGAACTATAGCCGATTGCCGAGCAAAATTTTTTTGTTTTATCACATATTTCCCAGCCAAACTGGGAATTACATTACATTTAAAAGAATTTACATCTTTGAAGAAACCAAAGGCTGTGATAACCTTTTTACATCTTAAACCACATGAAGAAAGAGTTTGAAAATAGGCTACAGCGTAAACGCTGTTGGACCGGTACTTGTAAAGAAGACAAAGGGATCGTGAGCAGTGCGGCTTGGCTGTGGGCGGCTGTGAAGATGATCTGTTGAGGGCTGGCGGTAGCAGCTCAGCAGCAGCGATGCTGTCTGTGTGGACGCCACACACGTAAGAGCCGCAGCAGTTCACCCGCGCTGCTGTGTGGCTGCTCTAACCTGTTCATTTTGGCGCCGTAATGACAATCGCAAAGGTTCCACAATGAAACGGAACGCCGATAACCTGTACGTAACCGCAGACAACCTGGGAGGGTGTGACGTAGTTCATCGGGTGATTTATCTCCCTCATGTGTGCGCTAAACCGAAACGTTTGTTTATCAGTGTAATGGCAGTATTGCAGAATCCATGTTGAGGCCAAACGTGACACCGGTGAGGGTGATGAAAACCGATATACTGCCCACCCCTCTAATAGCAATCCCCCAAAAACTCCCATTTATAAAATCAACAGACATTGCATCACTTGATTTTTTTTTTTTTTAGCCTTACCATGGTCTTCTGACACTGTATGCTGCTGCTGTTGAACCTCAGAGCCGGGACGCTGTGTGTGCTGCCCTGGATGTGGAAGATGCACTCATAGTTCCGCTGTCCGGACTGCGGCTGGGGCAGGTTCTGCGCCAGCAGGGTGATCGGCCTCATCACTCCAGCAGGGATATAGATCTGGGTGGAGGGCAGGATCTGAGGGCACTCCTACAGAGTAGAAAGATATGAATAAAGAAATTGAGACGTGACTGGAAAACGAAAGCAGAAAATCTCAGTGGGAGGCAGATCTGAGCGGACAGAATGTTCTGGACATGCTGCTGTAAAGAAAACTGCAACACAGTCTCACGGCAGTTCATGAAATAGACACAAAACTTTTTTTTTTATTTGTGTACATAAACACAAATTTAGGTTTAGGAATAGACCAACTTGGTTAGGTTTAGGCAACAAACTACTTAGTTAGGGTTAGGAAAAGATTGCAGCTTGGGTTAAAATAACTCCGGAAGTGGCGTAACTGAAGTACGGAAGCTACGTGACGAATACATCAGCTTTGACTTGTGGTTTCACACGGGACACGAACAGCAGTCTCCTGGGCGAAAGTCCTGTGTTTTTTGACCCACCCATCCACCCCGATGTCCTCCCTATGCGGCGTTCGCCACTCCTTATACTTCCCACTTCATAATTACGTGGATTACATATGAAATAATTTTGTGCTGACCATCACGAAAAAGTGTGAAATTCGAGTCTATGTACACAAATCAATACATCCCATTTTGAGACTATTTCACAAACTGCTGTCCAACTTGGCTGAAAACTGACATCTTCTCCACTGAAAAAAAACACAGATCCTATACACAGGCTATTTGTCTAATTGACAAGTAATTTATTGTGTATATTAGAAATGGCAGCATGTCATTACAGATGTGCATAATTACCTAGGAATCATTTTATTTTTCCTCCCGAGAGCATCCAACCACATAACCACAGCGTCCTTTGTTCTCGTGGGTGAATATGTTTGAAGAATCAGGCAGCCTAAAACCTCCACTTACAAATTATCAACACTCTTGAGGATCAACTCTTGTCCTATTTATGAACCACTGAATATTCAATGTGGCAGCTACTTGTCAAAATGAGTACACGCCATTTTGGAATCAAACCCTTCCCGGTATTAATGAGGCTGTTATGGATATTAGGTATGTTTTTTTTTGCCTAAATGAATGCACTAAAGGATATTCTAATTCTTTCAGCGTGGACAAAAAATGAGAGCCTGAGGCAGCGTCTCTGAGGAACATGGACAGTGTTAATTCTACCACGCTGTACTGTGAAAGAGCTACTGTCTCACGGATTAGAGAGGGAGATGACTGAGGGGTCAGCGCTTCCATTCAGCGGTTTCCTGCTGCTTTTCAATCGATACAAATTTGGCTAGAACAGTAGCTTTGCACCATATTAATTGAAAGAATATAATTGAAATATCTAAGTGTTTTTTCTCAGCCCTAAATAAATCAAAAGATGACATGCAGCTGTCAGCTGGAATCCATGCTACAGCACTGCTCTACAATTCATTAGTGTTTTTCAAATGAATTTTCAAGATTTAATTTAAACATGCTCATGTGTGGCACTGATACTGCAGTATTTACCTCTATAGCATACTTCCTATCAGTATGTTGAATTTACATCATATACTAAAAAGTATCACAGCTATCTACCTGTATTAACTTTTAACATCTTCATTTTTCTTATCCTCCTGAGCCCTAGCCCTATTCCTCGGAAAAAAACGCCAAAAATAACTACCCGAAAATGAATCAGGACTAGCTCCTCAACCATAAGGCTTATATGCATATATCTGGTCTCTTTTGAAAGGTAAGGAGCTAAGGAATATTAATAAATTGTAAGTCAACTAAACTATGTTACCATAGAGATCACAATGGCAAACAAAAAACATTATTTTTCATCCTTGCCTAGTATAAAATCTTAATTTCAAAGGCGATATCACCATTAAAACCAAGATCCCAGAGACAATGATGGAACTGAGTGTGTTCTACTACTCTTTTATTACAACTGTAACTATAAAATTTATTAAAATACACTAAAATATAACATTTATGATACAATTTATAAAGATATATTCATGTTTTGCACATATTTATTGTTTACATATTGACTATTTAATGGGAGTTTTACTTAAAAAAAAATATCTATTTCCATATAGCCATGTTGTAAATAACATTATATCCTAAAAACATTGAAATATGTAGCAATCAACACAATGAATACTGATCAATACTCATACCGTATATGTTTGAAAGCTCGGAATTTCTAGCTTACAACAATATCAAGCATGACATTTAGCCTTACATCGCAGATATCGCGGATCTTTTGATCACAACTTGTTCTAATATTTAAATTTGTTTGGACTACATACACTTGGTTTCAGGATTCTGAAAGCTGAAGAACTCCGGTTTTCAAAACGGTACGACAGTCATATATTCTATAAATAGGTGAATATGAAATAGTGGTGTTTTCTAAACTACGTCACGGGTGTCGGGCTCTTAAAAAAAGAAAGTATGACCGTGGTGTAAACTTTCACTCATTAATAGGACAAATAACTAGTTTAAAGAGATTTAAGTTGCCTTTTCTTCATTGTTCCAAGATGCTAAAATTATTGTGTGTCGAAAATGCTAATTTATATGAAGTCTGACTAAAAGGCGGTGACTTGTTCAGACATTTTCTACAGTGTAAAGCGGATGAACAGAGCCTTTGCAATATCATAAAGGCTGTAATTACCACTAAACAAGTCATATCCACTAATGTGTGTTTGGTATTCATCTGGAGATGCTCTAAACAATCATAAAGGCCATACAAATACCAAACTAGAATTTATGAATTAAGTCGTATTCCACTTTAAGCACCATTAAGCAAACTATAATTTTCCTATTAGGATAGCAAACGTTTATATCTGCAATGATAAATCAGCGGGAACGGCGTTCTATTTAATCAGGAATGAATACCTAAAGTCAAACCACAGCAGCCGCCTCGTACTCTGCAGAGTAATCGCAGTATGAGTTAGCTCCGTGCAGAGGTACTGTCTAATGGAGCATCGGTAATGACTTGCAGATTGGCCTGGGAATGGCAGAGAGAGGTTTGGACATAATGGCACCAAGAGACACCTCTGCTCCCATCACGACTATATAGCACACTCCCACAGCCGGATAGCACTGGCGCCATATGGGGAGGTGAAGGGTGGAAAAGTCAAAGATGTGAATATTTATATAAGATTATATGACACAGGGAGCGTTTGAAACACTGTTTTTCATCTGTAATTCAACGCAGTTCAAAGCTGATAATTGTCATGTAACACTGTAAATAAGATAAAGGGGGAAATTGATCTCATGAGTTGTTGAAATGCTTCTATACAAGGAGATCTGAAAAGGTTTTATCATCAACTCTGAGAGACCTACATGGACTCATGTTTGTCTTCTTTTGGGGGGATACAGGGGGTCTTTAGGGGGAGATAGCAGGTCAACAGTAGATGTCACATAGAAGTGGTGTACATCATCTGAAAGCTGGGAACCTGAAGATTCATTTGAGATGCAGCTCAGCACTGTGTGTCAAATTGTTTTATTCATAAATCTGTTATAAACACTGTGTTTTGGTTAAGCGCCTATTCAAATGTTTGAAAGTTTAGAGTGTATGAGGGCTTAGAACATTACGATAGAAGTATAGCATGATGGTCATTCCCATACTCACTTATGGCTCATAAATTGTTGCGGCAATTTTTGGGTCGATACCATTTTTTACACAGATTTGGTGCAAAATGTAACAATTTTGACCAGTTGAAAGACATGCTGTGATTTGGTATGAAAAAGCTTTTGACATTTGGAGATTTCTGCAAGAATTGCATGTTTCGGCGATTGGATGGCAAGCGCTTCTGTTCTGGAAACTGCTCAGAAACCCCCCTTATTGTCCATACACCTTGGAAAGCCATCCATCCTCTGAATCCTCTAGGTCTCCAGTTTGTGGCTGTAAAGTTTCATGAGGGTGTGATTATCCTAGAGGTCACCACAGGTCACTTTATACAGTGAGGTCAAGTTTGAAAAAATGGTTTCACTATGTGAAATGGCTACTATGGGGACTAACATCATCACACATGATCATTGGATCCACAAAGGTCTCAGCTTTCCAGTCATACCCAATTTATGTAATTCCAAGACTGTTTGGGGACCCCAGTATGCAGAACTATTCAAACACATCATTTTTAGAATAGGCGAAAACAACACATTTATACTGCAGGCAAATTACTGCATGCTTTTTGCCTAAAACGGCATGTGATTATCATAAAGTGGACATGTCTGTAAAGGGGAGACTCGTGGGTACCGGTACTCGTTAGCCTCCTTCCCAACAAGCTATGCAAGGGATGCCTCAGATCGCCTAGTTTCATATGATAGCAATATCTCTACTCTAGATTTAAAACAGAGCCCACTAAAGACAGTAATGTCGGCCAGGATTGCCAGCGGGAAGTTCCCTTAAAGCTGCACTAATCAATATTCTTTAGATTAACAATGGGTCAAATAAGTATGTGTAATGTTAAGTGTGTCAATACAGAACACAGAATTGTCATGCAACAGGCTGTGCAGAGCTTTTAGCTTCTTTTAGCTAATTGTTTTGGTTTCCAGGCCTGTAAACTCTAGCTGCAGCGTTACGACGTTTTTTTAGCAAAAAGCTCTGATGCTGACTGGTCCCCAATTGAGGTAAGGTGATAATTAGGTGATAATATGTCAATGTTGTGTATTTTAATTTGTTCTGCTGCCCCCAAGTGGCTGAAAACAGAGAAAATATCAATGCACCGTGAAAACAATCCATAAATTAAAGGACCAGTGTGTAACAATTAGGGGGATCTATTGGCAGAAATAGTATATAATATTAATAAGTATGTTGTCTTTAATGTATAATCACCTGATAATAAGGACTGTTGGGTTTTCGTTACCTTAGAATGAGCCATTTATATCTACGAAGTCCGCCATGTTGCACCGCCATGTTTCTACAGTAGTCCAGAACGGACAAACCAAACACTGTTAACTTCTCCTGCTTGGGCTGTAACGTTACTTGCTCCCGTTGCCGCCGCCGCTCTCTCTCTCTCTCTCTTGCTTCACCACTCACTTCCCACATACACACACATTCTACACACTGGCTCTGCACCAAATGGCTCTAGAGAGGGCCATTTCCGCGTTGGCCACCGTAGCTCTCCCAACACGCTTGGCACGCGGGAGAAGCCTCAGTTGGTTTCAATCGCCTCACCTCTACCGCTAGATACCGCCTGATCCTACACACTGGACCTTGAAATACAACAAATACTGAATGGCTTTTTGTAGAAGTAGATGTCTGCCAACTGTCTTGGTTCACTTTATGACCACAACAGGGTAATGTGAAAGCTGCTACTTGGAATTACCAGTACTGTAGGAGGCTGGGATGAACAGGTTTTTTTTCCCAGCTGGCAGCTCATATTCACGGAGAATCTAACATGATGTGAATGCGGCTGTGTAGTGGTAAGAGAGAAAGAAGAGGAAGAGCAGGAGGAGGAGGGAAGAACTGAGGAAAGAGAGACAGAGAGGAGATCAAATCAATGCCAGCGAGCCCAGTGAAGCAGATTGTCAATTAGTGAGTCTGACAGTTAAAGTTTAAAGTATTCACAGATGGCGACAGACCGCTAATGAACTGCTTCTAGCCTCTAATAAAATGGAAAACAGGACTAAAGAGGCTCAGAAAGGAAAAGGGAAAAGTGTGTGTGTGTGTGTGTGAAGAGATCCTCTGACTGGATGGTAGAGTATCTAGTCTGAAGTAGCGGTCGTTGTTAATGTTGTAGAGACCGGGCTCAAGCATCTGCTCCAATTGTGGCATGGAAATCCTGTTTGGCTGCCACACACACTCTCACACACACACACACACACACACACACACACACACACACACACACACACACACACACACACAGAGACCACTTCACATCTGTGCCTCTCTGCTGCACATTCTGGTCCCTATTGCTTCCACACACACACACACACACACACACACACACACACACACACACACACACACACACACACACTCCTAAGGTCTGTTTCCTTATTACTGATGCATCAGAGTCAGGATAAAAAGCCCGGCGTCACATTCCTCTGAGGAACATGATAATATGCACAGCACGCAGGAACACACACACAAAGGCATTCCCCACATCGGGCCTACATATACAGTACAAAGACTCACAATCGAGCAAACACATAAAGGGAAAAGAGTGGGTGTAACGCGCACACACACTCGGAGGAGGAGGGGGGGGAGGAGGGAACGAACAAAAGATTGGGGAGCAGAGGATTGTGGGAGCTGTTTCATTAGGAGTGGTGACAGGTGTCAGAGCTGAGTCTGCATCAGATAGCGGAGCAGTTCGACACAATGAGACACAACAATCTCTTTACCTGGGGGATTCCTCTGATCCCTTCGCTTTCGCTCCTTTCTTCCTCTCGCTCACACTTGATCTTTTTAACATTCTCTTTATCTATTCTCTCTCATTGTCGCCTTGTTTTTCAACCTGTATTTCAACTGAGCGGCATCCTCTTTCCCAGAAACAACTTTCATCAGATTCTTGCGTCTCCATACCTGGAAACTTCCCAGTACAACTAACGGGCTGCACAATTAATCGAATATTAATTGTGATTTTGGCTTCCTACGACTGCGATATTATCGTTTAAAATGCTCCGCTCATAGAAAACTCTGCTGCATAAATCAAGCGCTTCCTAAACTAACAGCTAGAGATGAACTGTCAATCAGCAGCCGATCGGAGCCGCTGGTTTTCAGCAGTCTCATATATCCGGATATTTTTGCCGGTTACACATCCATGTGCTATGACGGCATATTAGGACCACATTGAGGCAAAAAATAAATCTGAGATTTCGAGAATAAAGTCGTAATATTAATAGAATAAAGTCATAACTTTACGAGAAAAAAAGTCGTAAAATTACGAGAATAAAGTAATAACATTACGAGAATAAAGTCATACATTTACAAGAAAAAAAAGTAATATTATTACGGGAATAAAGTAATAACTTAACGAGAAAAAAAATCTGAATATTACGAGAATAAAGTCATGGGTTTCACGTGTTATTTTAGAGGGGAAATATAGCAGCGTGCCGCCTGTGTGATGATGGGAATGAGGAACGTGGCGCATCGTGTGAAGTTATACTTTAGTTTAGGTTTCACAAATAAGGAAATTCTTAATCTTTTGGCACATCAGCAGCACATTATCATCAGTATCAGGACTTTGAAAAGATTGTGCAAGAAACTGCATTGTCCTCTCGCCCGTTTTGTTGGTTGCTGGTAATATGTTTTCCTAATATTACGACTTTTTTTTCATAAAGTCACAACTTTATTCTCGTAATATTTCGACTTTATTCTCGTAATTTCAGGATTTTATTCTCGTAATTTTAAGAGTTTCTTTCTCTTAAATTTATGACTTTATTCTCATAATATTACGACTTTATTCTTGTGATTTGAAGACTTTTTTCTTGTAAAGTTATGACTTTATTCTCGTGATATTATAACGTTATTCTCGAAATCTCAGATTTTTTTTTTCCCTCAATGTGGCCCTAATACTCCGTCATACATGTGCAGCCGCCACATGATGGTTTTACGTCGGCACACAGCGGCAAAGTCAGTAATAACATACACAACATAACGAAGTTCTTCAGTGTGAGTGAAGAAGACATAAAGCTGCAATTTGTCACAACTGCAAGTCCAAAATAAGCCGTGGAGGAGCAACCGTAAAAACATTTGGAACAACCAACTTAATCAGATACTTATTATATTGCAATTCATTCCCATGATGCTGCTCAGAGTAATCACAGTGACTGGCGATGGTAAATTTTAACGCTATCATGATGTGTTCAAATGTAATCTTGTAAAATACAGTTTTTGGCGTGAAACTTGAATAAATACACTTGTTTGAAGGTGATGTTTTCCCAGCAATATTACAGAGAAACATGATTTGTTTAACTTCCTTACACTAACTCTAAGCAGTTTATAATATATAATTAGAACTACTAATGCCAAGATTTTTTATTAATCAAAGCGAATATTTAAATAAAAATAATAATCATTTATTTCCTAATCATTTGAATTGTGTGTTTTCATGGCAATAACCACTATAGATGACAATAACAAAGTAAAGGATAACATTTGGAGTTTTTGACGGTTGGAATGTAGCACGACGTGGAAGTGAAAGCAGCGCTCTGTTTATTTAAATGTGAAAATGCAACACAAATATTTTGTCCCTAAAATCAATGAATAATCGTGATCTCAATACTGATCAAAATAATCTTGATTATTATTTTATTTTTTCATAATCGTGCAGCCCAGCACCAGCACACAACATACTTAATGCCTTGTTGGGATATAAAATTTACTGCAGTGCGAGTCGGGGACGAACGTTGATGCAGAGGATGAGCAGAGATAAACCATCGGATGTGAAAGGGCGAGAAGAGGTGAAGCGAGAAGGGAAGGAGGGGAGGAGACGAGGCGAGGTCTTGGGAGCCATACACTCGTTTATTAAAGTGTGGGATGAGAGTCGAGGAGGTCAAGTTCCCAACAGAGCGAGGCAGGGGGTGGAGCTCCGCAACATGGGAGTCATACACGCCGCTTATATATATCCGCACTATTTCCCAGACGAGCAGTACAGACACACACACCCAAACTACGCTCTACATCTAGATAGATATACCCAAAATGCACATAATACACACACACAAACCAAACCCCATTTATCCTCACACACCGACTGCTAGATCAAAAGCTAAATCCTGCCCTCTGGCTCTGTGCAGTAAACTGGTGCAGACTCAGGCCAGTGGAATGTTTTACAGTAGCCTTGGGGCCAAAAACACAGACACTGTGATCAAAGGTAGGAAAGGTAAGACCTCAGAGAAAAAATGAGTCGGTCTTCCGTATTACCATTGTAAAACCTCTAGGTCTCTGCCAGAGCCCCGAGGCTACATTTTGTGGGAAGTGATTGATATATTCCCAATGTGTTTATTTATATGGTGGCCATTTGGAACGGGACAACTGGAGACTGTATGCAATATGCATATTATTATGATTTGTGACTATGTAGTTCGATCACACTGGAGGATTGTCAATGCTAGTATGCACACTGAGATCTGAAGTGTTGTTGGGCATTTCTGTCCCACATTAGGGCTTCTTCACAGCAGACATTTTGACATGTTATAGTAGGAAAGGCACAGCTGTATAAGAATTAGGGCTGTCAATCAATTAAAATATTGAATCACTATTTTTATCCGTCCAAAATGTACCTTAAAGGGAGATTTGTCAACTATTTAATACTCTTATCAACATGGGAGTGAGCAAATATGCTGCTTTATGCTAATGTATGTACATATTTATTATTGGAAATCAATAAACAACACAAAAGAATGACAATTATTGTCCAGAAACCCTCACAGGTACTGCATTTAGCATAAAATAAATATGCTCAAATCATAACATGGCAAACTGCAGCCCTACAGGCAACAACAGCTGTCAGTGTGTCAGTGTGCTGACTTGGCCATAAAGTGGGCATGTCTGTCAAGGGGAGACTCGTGGGTACCCATAGAACCCATTTTCATTCATATATCTGGAGGTCAGAGGTCAGTAGGACCCCGTTGAAAAAATGGCCATGCCAGTTTTTCCTCGTCAAAATTTAGTGTAAATTTGGATATTTAAAACTGAGCCTGCTACAACCTAGAAATACTGAACCACCATTGATAGGTTAGTAGATATCTAGTACATCGAGCACATCTAGTACAAGTAGTATCTATAGGTGACTGACAGCATCGTTGTCAGCTGTGATACCCAGTATACGTCATATTACAGTTAAGAGCTTACTGAAAGCCACACCATGGCTGTGTCTGAAATCACTCCCTATTTCACTCATTCGCTATTCCATATGTAATAGACACTCAACAGAACAATCAATAGTGAGCATAAATAAATAAATGTACTCAGTCGGACCCTTCAGACAGTCAATATAGTGCCCTATATGGTAAATAAGGAGTGATTTCTGCCATGTGAACAGTGATGCAATCGCATAGCTTGGGGGGGGGGGGAATCATCAAATAACATAATCAGTGAGGAATCTTTAAAGTGAACTGAAAGAAATGCTTAAAATCAGCCAAGAGAGCGGTAATGTTCACCTCTAACAACAGTTAAGCCTAAAGCAAATGCAACATATAGTTTTCCATTACATTTGGGCAAATTTGAGACTCACGGACGTAGGACAGTTACCTTCGGGTGATGTCATATCTATAAACTGCTATATAATGAAAAACACAAGATGGACCAGTTGTATCCTCGGTCATGTTCATTTCCTACAACTCTACCACAGATAATATTCTGTTTCAGCCTCTCTCGTCCGTTCTTCAGTTTTTCTCTCCTGCTCTCTCTCTCTATATGTCTTCCTCTCTCATCTGATCCTCCCTCCCTCCCTCTGCTTTCTACCTGCTCTGCTGTTTATTTAACTGGGATGATGAACTCCTGCTGGCTAGGACGCTCTACTGCATTATCATATTCACTTTTCCTCTCTCCTCCGTAGCCTCCTTTTCTTCACATCCTTCACTCTTTGTTGGTTGCTGGAACATGATCACGATATCGGTGTAGAGGACTTTGAGCAGGCCATCAAAACAAACAGAGGCTATAGTTAGATGATATGTGGAGGCAGGAGTGAAATGGAATGTTAAGAACGTATATTGCTAAGAAGTGAAAGTCAATTGTTCGTTCCATTGCAACGTCAGCGCCCGGCAGCAGAGCTACGTATTCGCCATTTTGGACTGAAAGCGACTACCGGACGCCAGTAAAACGTCCGCTCTTCAAATTGCCGTACAAAGAAAAACTAAATTATTTCTATGCTGTTGTCATAAATTTAATGTCTCTACCGAAACGGCCTGTGTTGAATGATACAAAATGTATAAATATGCATACTATTATAGCTATTTACTTACTTACTTCTTTATTTATTAAACTTTTTTGCCCGGTCGCTTCCCAGAGGAGCATGACGTGAACGAAAAATCCAGCACACAGACTTTGAGAGCAATCTCAAACTTTTTCATGTCAAGGATCTCTAAAATGTCCAACAGACCACAGACCATGGATGTAGAAGAGGTTGTGTCCTGTGCTTTTGTCCTGCGTGTTAGTAAATAACCTACAACTACATTAAATTCTGTTGATGTCATGCTACTAGCTACTGGCCGATAGCCGGCTGTTTGGGAACAGAGACGTTAATACATCCACCACGGTACAGGCTGACAGCATACAGCCCATGGGTGATAATACAAGTGATGAATTACAGCCAATATATCCATTATTACAGCTAGCAGGAACGGATATGTCATATTGAGCGTGCAGAGCGGTGCAGTCCCGTCTCTTTGTTTCTATACTCTTTGGTGAAAATGTTTATGAAGTTCAATTACTTTTGATGTTTTGGCAAAACTATTTATGAAAGAGGAAAAAAAAAAATGATATTCGAGATGAAAGACGGAACAAACACACAACATATGTAGCTCTGACACACACCTAAAGTCATCATCATATTATCTCTTTTACTTTCTTCCCCCCTCACTTCTAATTACTTTCTATCAGGACGGAGACATCCCATCCACGGTGATGTCACAGATGAGGCAAGGGCCCCGATTGGCTGCCGGCTGTCGCCCATGAGGCCACCTCACCGAGGCGCTGACAGACTCCGAGTATGATGGATGAGGGAGTCTGTGTGCGTTTGTCTATGTGTGTGTGTGTGTGTGTGTGAGTGTCAGGGGGGGGTCAGGGCAGTGTAGAGGGTCCCCACGGATTAGCGTTACAGTCCAATGAACCGTTTCAGAAAGGAGGGAGGGCAAGACCCCATCGACCAGTGCTTTTACACACACACACACACACACACACACACACACACACACACAGAAAGAAAGACCTGATATGATGACCACATCTCCCAGGAGAGAGAGAGGAAGAGTCATCTGTTGAGCAATGTTTCAGTTTTAGACGCTAATATAGTTATACCCTTAGAGGATAAATCTAACAGAAAGAAACACACACACGCACACACACACACACACACACACACACACACACACACACACACACACACACACACACACACCAGAGAATACAACAATAACGTGCAATGGGTCATGCCGGTAATCCCGATAGATCTCTCCATTCAATCACCACACAGACAGGTCATAAGGCTGTATCTATATAGATCTCCTCAAAACACTTTCTCCCATTCGGACACATCTTTCTCTCTCAGTGTATCTCTCTCACTCCGCATTAACAACGTTTTCTTTGTCTCCGTCTCATATAACCCCCCAAGACAGGTCAAAACTGGAGAGAGCTTTATCAACCTAAACATCGTGAACTCCAGCTATTTCTGCCACACGTTGTTCAATAAGACCCCCTCCCTAGTGGCTGCCTATGCACTGAATGCTGCTTTATGTAAAAAAAAAAGTTAAAGAGGAGAGGTCAAACGAAGGCCAGATACAAACTGATATCCATCAGCACGGCAGCCAGGTAGTGCTACGATACTCTTGTGGGCCTCGCTGCTGCAGAATAATAATGTTTGATATGTGGATTGTGTACGGCTCGTAGACTGGTTTGGTGTGTACGTGACGAGGCCCCACGATACAATATTATCACCATACTTAAGTCAAGATACGATCTTACTGCGATTTTACACATTTTGCGATATGCCACCTTTTTTCAGCTGCAAAATATGCAGTTTGTCAACACCTGTCTCATCTAATATAAGGCTGTAAAAGTTAATGCGATAATAACGCATTAACGCAAATACGTTTTAAAGCCACTAATTTCATTAATGTATTAACGCAACTTGCGATTTGTAGGTTGTAGTGGGCTCAGTTTTAAAGCTAGAGTTAAGATACTGGTATCTAACTTAAAAAATGTGCGAATAACTATTTGAATTGATTGACAGCCCTAGCATCTACATGATGAGATATGCTGAGTGTTGCGATAAGATATATTGAGATATGTTGTGATTTATTATCTTTTTCAACTGCAAAATATGCAGTTTGTTAACATCCATTTTATCTAATAAGATACAGTTTTCACTCAGTTCATCTCAGAGTTCTCATTCACATATCTTGAGGTCAGAGGTCAAGGGACCCCTTTGAATATGGCCATGCCAGTTTCTCCTCACCAAAATGTTGCCCAACTTTAGAGCATTATTTCGCCTCCTTCCCAGCAACCTAACATGACATGGATGTTACCAATACAACTGCTACGACCTCTGAAACACAGAATAGCGATTGATACTTGCCGCCCGTGTATTGATACAATATTGCCACGCAAAAAATCGCGATACTATTCTGTATCGATTTTTTTCCCCCCACCTCTAGCACACGAGTGGTCCAGGACCACGATCACGGCTTGACAAAACCCATCCGCCTGCCACCTAAAACAAGGAAAATGAAAATGAAACCATTAGAGCCATGCATACATGGCTCAAACAGTTCAACTTTGTGTTAAGCGATCAAGCTATGGAACAGATACCGTGCCTACTGGGGAAAAAAAAAACTCCACTCTGACTCTACAGAGCTCTCCATCCCACATGTCTCCATTAGAATAGCATTGCCCTGTGTGGTATCTCTGATGACCAAGTGTGATTGTGTGTCTATCTGGATCCTATCAGGACTGGATGGTCAAAGAGGAGGATGTAGCCGATAAGCATCAGCTAGTGGATCGATAGGAGCCTCTAAAAATACACAATCTGTTTGTGAGTGTCTGTGTGTGTGTGTGTGTGTGTCTGAGGGTGACACAGAAGATACATGACAGATAACGAGAAGCTCTTCAGGACGGACTCAGCTCCGTGTTCTCTTTTTTTTTTCTTCAGCCCGCAGGATCAAAATTTGATGAATTTTGTTTCATCTCGCGAGCGGGAAATGACACAGTGCTCCTTGTCATGTGGGAACCAAAAACAGGCTCGCAACCCAGTTTAGACCGTGACCCAGTGAATATTAAGAGATTTCTGTGACCCACCTAAGAATCAGCCGACCTTTCAAGGTCAGTATAAAAGCCCATGATAAATGTACTCACTTCCTCATCATCTGCCTTCATGCAGTTGAGTGTATTTTCTCCATTAGTCTTGGGACGAAATAATGAGTTTCTCGGTCCCAAAGGTGCTAGGTCGGAAAAGTTTAAGCAATGCACAACACAAGCCAACTTCACAACAAAAGACATCGCAATATCTAGTATGCAAATTCACTGGGGCCGAGAACTTTTGAAAGCGATCGCTTCTCTCTGTGCGAGACCCGTTTCATGTTTTATTCCAGATTCGTGACTCATCCCCTGTGCTTCATTTCAGCAGGAAAACATTTCATCTATTTTGCTCAAATGACCCGAGTTCCTCAGTCGTAGTCTCAGGTGGAAGGAGGGCAGGCACCCCCCCATCGCAGTAGACTAGGAGCTCTTCTGTTCAATAAAAGACACTTTGAACTGCGTTAGAAGCCTTTGTCCACCCACTCTTCTCAGCCCTTTACTACAGGGGATACGGAGCGAGGCGGATCGTGTGGTAAAGATAAATCACGGGAAGAGTTCACGCTGTTGTGAACTGAGATTTGACACTTAAATAAATGTATGAACATATACAATCGTACCTTCTTTTGAAAACTTGAACAAACTCGGTTGTATTACCCTCATCATTTTTAATCAAAGCATCATATCACCTTTTTCTTCACATCTCGAGGGGAACCTACACCGCTACTCAACGTGACTCACAGCAAAGCCGAACTAAGAACACAGTAGAAAATGGAACTACGACAACATGTGTAAAGGCCTTTTCACAACAAGTCTGTCCGAAATTGTCGCACATAATAAAATAAACACAAAAATGAATACGTACTCACTTTGTGTCAATCACGTTTACATACCTGCTCCAGAACGTTCGTCCGTCACTAAAGTTTCGGAAGAGGTTACATTTTCGGCGTTTTTTCACATCTTTCGTCAAAAGGCAAAAGAGGGTTGTTGGACCACTCAGAGCCACTGTTCGTGCATTCATACATTCACTTTGTTCTCCCGGAACAAAGCACTTAAGCACAATAAATTAATAAAAGAATACAGAGATGCAGAATTTAAAGATAGATTGTGGCAGGTGATTGCAGAGCAGCTTGTAATCGGGGACGGTTGCAGAACAAAAGATGTCGGAAAGATTAGACAGTAGGAAGCCAACCAGTGATTCTCAAAGTGAGGTCCGTGGCACTCTGTCAGGGGGTCCGAGAAATAATTTGCTATAAATTATAAAACTGTGCTGTGTCATTAAAAAGTGCATATCTACAGATGGGGACCATTTGCGCCAATAAAACGAGCATATTGTGTCCATTACTCCCATCCACGTTAGCTTTGGGCCGATAGAAACTCCGATATGATTGCGACACACAGCAGTAAGTCCGTTATTTTAAAGTTGTACCACTTACTGACAGTCAGCTTCAGACTGGTAAGTTTAAATGTCTGGATTTATTCAGGCTATGCCAGTCTTGCTACTGCGCATTTTCTGAAAGCTTTTAAGATCAATTACATGATACGTAGGCTATAACTGCTGTCAAGTTGAGTAAAAAAAAACTTGGCGTGCAAAGACCTTTATATGTGGAATCTGTGAAATGGCTGCTGGTACCTGTACAAAGATTCATAAAACAAAAAGGAACAATGGCAATCCTCCATTTCTTTACCTGTCTTATCTAAACAACGCACTCAAAAATGACTCAGTTTGGACAAGTCAAGTCAATTTGCTTCATATAGCCCAGAAATGTCCTTCAAAGGGTTTTCCAACCTGTACAGCATACAACACAACCTCTATCCTCAGACCTATCAGATCAAATGTTAGCCTGCATGATGCAGTCATGTCAGTCAGTTCAAAGCAACGATTATGCTTTGAACTGGTTGAATTGAGTGCCCCTGGGTATGATTACTTCTCCAAGACCAAGAAAGTGTTCAGAGGTGTCTTGTTGTTTCCTTCCAACAGCCTTTAAGACATGTTTACTCCTGTTTGGTGGATCTGTCAGATGTGAAACCAATATAACCACAGGGCCAGGTATCGAACCGCAATACTTTTTTTAGAATTGAGACTGAAATGCGTCCATTGCATTGTGTAATCAAATCAAAATGCTTTGTCAGATCTTTACATATTCTTTAATCAGACATTTCAAGATTTAGGTCACTACTTTGCCAATTCTTTACCGGTTGATTTCAAAATCTTTAAAAAAGTATGATTTGGTACAGGCACCGAAGGTCAGGTATCATATTGACACCAGTGTCAAACATGACCCAGCCTTATACAACCACGGTTACAATGAAACAGAACATAATGTATATCAACACTAGAGTGTTTCAAAAGCCTTCACAGCATGGAGCACATTGTATACCAATAACAATATATTTGAACCTTCACATTCAAGGACACGTCTGCATTCATTTGCTTCTATAAAGGTAGAAACATTCTGGTACCAACATGTAGCCACAGGACTATACCATCCTTTATACTAAAGGGTTATTCAAGCAATATAGTCAGGAGACTTATAAGAGAGGTTTAAAAACACATTGAAAAAGTAAACTTTTAGTCCCTAGTATTGGTCAAGCTCCCAAAGCAGCGGGGTGTATATTCATAAAGGAAATCAATAGTGTCGTTAATAGACCTTCAATAGACCAGGTTGAGCAGTAGGCTGCTCTTTGTGACAAAACACCGTCTCACGGCAGGTCGTGAAATAGTCACGAAATTTAATATATTTGATTTGTGTACATAGACACGTATTACCCTTTTTTTTCATTACGCTCAGCACGACTTTCAACAACATATTTTGTCAGCAACACGTGACGCACGTCAGTTTCCGCTCCAGTCTTTTCAAAATAATATTACTTAATTAGGCTAACGAAAAGATTGAATTGGTTAGGTTTAGGCTACTAAACTACTTAGTTAGGTTTAGGAAAAGATCGACTTGGTTAGGTTTAGGCAACACACTTCTTAGTTAGGCTTACGAAAAGATTGAATTGGTTAGGTTTAGGCAACAAAACTACTTAGTTAGGTTTAGGAAAAGGTCGACTTGGTTAGGTTAAGGCAACAAAACTACTTAGTTAGGTTGAGGAATAGATCAACTTGGTTAGGCGTAGGCAACAAACTACTTAGTCAGATTTAGGAATAGATTAACTTGGTTAGGCTTAGGCAACAAACTAAGTTAGGTTTAGGAAAAGTCTGAGTTGGTTATGCTTAGGCAACAAACTATTTAGTCAGGTTTAGGAAAAGATCGACTTGGTTAGGCTTAGGCAACAAACTAGTTTGTTAGGCTTAGGAATAGGTCGACTTGGTTAGGCTTAGGCAATAAACTACTTAGTTAGGTTTAGGAAAAGATCATAGTTTGGGTTTAAATAACACCGGAAGTGGCGTAACTTAAATATGGAAGTTACATGACAAATATATCAACTTTGACTTGTGGTTTCACACGGGACACAAACACCGCTCTCCTGGGCAAAAGTCCTTTGACCCACCCATCTACCCCGACCTCCTCCCTACACGGCGTTCGTCGCTCTCTATACTTCCCAGTTCACAATTACGTGGATTACATTTGAATTGATTTCGTGCTGACCATCCCGAGAAAAAAATTAATAAATTAGTTTCTATGTACACGAATCAATACATAAAATGTCATGACTATTTCACAAACTGCTGTGTGACTGAACTTCATGCAACATTGGTGGATTGCCCCTTTAAAAAGTAAAAAACAAAAGAACCATGCATACAATGTAGTCAACCCCCTACCTTTTCTCTACACATTTGGTCTTTAATAAATGCTTTTAGGAATAAAAAAAATGTGATCTGATCTCGTCCTTTACCTTGCATACGGTTGAGATAGCCTGTTAGCATAGAACAATGGACTGAAGAGCATTGATACCCTAGTTAATTCCCCTGTCCCTCTGCCTCAGTGCACTATTCAACAGTTTAATGGCCATTAAATTTATCCACTGAGACGGTGAGCATCATCAGAACTCTTTCAAAACTAATTTCCCACATATGATTACTCATGTGCCTTCACAGGAAACTGTGGAATGAAGTTTATTAAGCCTTCGGAGTGAGGGGGAAGTGGGGTCAGACGGGAAACAACACAGGGAAGTGTCATTTGGATTGAGACACACACAAGAGTTACAAGTCATCACAGACTCTCAACCCTCCGAGATCCGCGGGAATGCAGGGATCCCGACCGACTTTACCAACCGGTTCAGTTTTAGAGGTAGAATGAAGCTACAGAAATCAACCAGAAAACCTAATCCATTGGTAACAGCCATGAGGAAAGAGGCAAATTAATGCTCCAAAAAACTGGTATGGCCATTTTCAAAAGGGGTTCCTTGACCTCTGACCTCATGTGCCGATGGGTCTCTCCTTTACATACATGCCCACTTTATGATAATTCCACACCTTTTGGTGCAAAAACCATGCAGCTTTATGCATGCAGTACAAATGTGTTATTTTCGCCTATTCTAAAATTGTACGTTTGAATATTTCTGCATACTGGGGTCCCTAAACTGTCTTAGAATTACATAAATTGGGTATCACTGTAAAGCTGAGACTCTTGTGGATCCAATGAGCCCAACTGTATTCATGTGTGATGATGTTAGTCCCCATAGTAGCCATTTCATATCGTGAGACCATTTTTTAAAACTTCACCCCACTGTATAAAATGACTTGTGATGACCTCGAGGATAATCACAGCCTCATGAAACTTTACAGCCACAAACTAGAGACCTAGAGCATTCAGAGGAGGGATGGTTTTCCTATAGGTAGATTGAGAATAAGGGGGTTTCTGACCAGTTTCCACAACAGAAGTGCTCATCATTCAATCGACAAAAAAAAATGCAATTCTTTCAGAAATCTCCAAATGACAAAAGCTTTTGATACCAAATCACAGCATGGCTTTTTCTATGGTGTTCCTCAAGGTCTTAATGTGGTATTTTGGAGGGATTATTGATCATTTTTATCAATTCTCAATTGGTAAAAAATGGTTAAATTTAGCACCAAATCTGTGTAACAAATGGTATGAACCCCAAAATTGCTTATGAGACATAACAGAGCATGGGGATAGCCATCATATACACCCACAATAATGTTCTAAGCCCTTATACACTTTCACATTTTATTCATGTTTATTTCTGATTTATAACTAGAACAGCTTGACACACAGTGCTGAGCTGCATCTCAAATTCATCTTCAGGTTCCCATCTTTCAGATGATGTACACCACTTATATGTGACATCTACTGTTGACCTGCTATCTCCCCCTGACAACCCCCTCTACCCCCGCCTAAAAAAGACCAAAACGGGTCTATTGTGGGTCTCAGAGGGTTAATATTTTCATAAATTCATCAGGAGCAGTTTATTACATGTACATATTTATTATATATTCTGCCCTGCTGGGTATGTGCATCAACGAGAGAAGCCAGGAATAAGGCAGTGAACAAGGATGTGAATGAAAAGTGGCTCAGAGTGACTTAATCATCGGTGACATTTGAATATTTCCTATTTATGTTCTGCAGACAAAAGTAAGTTGTGTAAGACAAACACACGATGCAATTAAATGTTTCTCAGCATGCCGAGCTTCCAGCAAAGAAGAAAGTAGGGCAGATAGCATTAAATAAATGACATGGAATTATTAAGTAGATGCTGAGGAGACATGATGCACGGGTATAGTGTCGTGACCCTGAAGTATCCTTTCATCTCCTGAATGGTTAAAACATCCCTTGCTTCCTCCTCCCACTCCTCCACCCTTCTCCTCCTTTCATCAACTCGCTCGCTCGCTCGCTCGCTCGCTCGCTCGCTCTCTCCTTTCCTCCTTGTTAATGTCTCTCCCTCCAACTCTGATGTCTTTCTCTTATCCTTAATCCGTCCAGCCCGGTTCTTCCTCATTCCTCCTATATCATATCTCCCCGATCTCGCTACTGTCCCACTTTTTCAAAAAATTATCTCCCAAACATTATTTAAGTACGCCAACTAAAACGACACGATCAATCAATCCTAATTTCATAAAGCTTGTAGAGAAATTGGCCTCGAGCAATTTGGACAAATGCGCAGTCCAATCTGCCATCTTTCTAGAATAATGAGACAATTAAAATGAGCTCCCTGACACAAACTTAATTACAGTCATCGTCTCGTGACCTCTGGCCTTCCTCTGGAGTGAGAAAAACAGTTGATAACACATCGAGCCAGGCGGTGTCTCTTGATATCGCTTCCATTTGTATTCCAGTTATTAGACTTAAAGGGATAGTTTGGGTGTTTTGATGTAAGGATGTATGAGGTACTCATCTATAGTCAGTGTATTACCTACAGTAGATGATGGTCAGCAAGACCACAGTTTGGAGAAACCGATACAAGAGCAAAGTAATGCACTGCTGTGGACGGCAGAAAAAACTTATTTTAGGAAGAAATATCCATCTAAAAAAAATCAATATTAAAAACTTTGTATATGAATCATCATATACATACAGGTACAAAATTGTCCTCTGCATTTAATCCATCCTAAAGCATTTAGGAGCAGTGGGCTGCTGTAAAGCGCCCGGGAGCAGCTTGGGGTTCAGTGTCTTGCTCGAGGACATGCAGACAGAAGGAGCTGGGGATCGAACTGCCAACCTTAGGGGTGAAAGAACGACCCACGATATCTGTTTCAGTGTATGTTATATTTGGAATATTATCTCCGGTTTATCATGTCGTGAGACAGCTATACGGTCTGTGTTTCCAAGCCGTTATCTATACTTTCGCCAAAGCCACCAGACTCCATTGACAAAAACAGTAATTTGCTGGTCTACCGCTGATCTCGATCGGTTAGTTTGTTTGCGTTATTGTGTGACTTTGGTTAGTCTGGATTCACCAAAGTCATACAATAACACACAAAAAAGTAACCGATCAAGGCAGTGATTTGTGTGTTCTGCGAGGTAAAATAACTGTTTTTTTTCAAAGGAGTCTGGTGGCTTTCGTGAGAGCATAGATGGAAACAACGGCTTCAGTTCCCCGTCGAAAACGGCTGTCTCACAGCAAGGTAAGGCGGCGAAAATATTCTAAATACGGTGTAAACTGATATTGGCCTTTCTTTTAGGTGGCTAAAATACATGTTGCTGCTGCCTCTGTCCACAGCAGTACAATGCTTAGCTTCCATAGGGTAACTCCTGTCTGTTTTTACAAGCTGACCGTCATCTACTGTAGGTAATACACTGACTATGGATAAATACCTCATACAAGCCCACTTAAAAAACACCTGAACTATCCCTTTAAGCTTATGGCCTTATTCTCACACAACTTTTAGAGGTGTCAGTATCAGTGTATTTGATTTATTTGCCTTTACTTAACCGTGCATTGTTAACTGTAGAAGTGAAGGGGTTTGAATGTGAGACCCGTGCGCAAAACTACAGGCTGGCTAAAATTTGTTAAAGGGAAACCTGCATAATAGAGTGTGCACTATTTTTTGCAGAAGGCATTTCTTTTTTAAATTTTTCTCATGTGCAGTGTGCACACAGTTTCATAAATGAGACCCTCTAGTTGTTTTAGCAAGCTGGCTTATTCTCCAACAACTAGGCCACTGCCACACTCCTCCCCTTATGTTTTATTGTGGATGCTCAACCTTTCGCTTCTCATCTCATCTGTCTCTCTCCATTAAACACGCCGACGATCAGAGAGGCATCTGGAGATGCATCTTTAAGCTTTAATACACTTTGAATAATTAACACACACACACACACACACACACACACACACACACACACACACACACACACACAGCTGAGTCTATCAGTGGCAGGCAGCTCCCCCCAGCCAGAGAGAGACCCAGAGGGAGAGGGGAAGCTCGCTCTGTGCCAGCCCCGGCCTCGGAGCCTCGGAGCTGGGCCGCTCAGAGCTGTGTACCAGCCTGTGCTCCAGCAACAATGGAATGACAGATGTAACTCTGACACCCTCAGCTGAGAGACAGAAAACAAAGGGGTGTCTGGCTCCAGCTAATTGACTTGTTGAAGGAATGAGGGAGCGGGTGAACAAGAGGAAAGAGCTCATTGGGTTAGAGATCAGAAAGGGGAACCCGCATGGAGATGGCTGGCGAGGTGTGTGGCGTGCCTTGAGCAGTGATACTACATCAGGAGTCTGTGTGTCGGCTTGCTGTGCGTGCACATGCAAATAATGCATCCCTGCGAAAGATATGACCATCTTACTGACTCACCCATCACAGTGATTCATCCTCTAATTAGCAGCACGAAGGTTAACACTGATCCACATATCTATATTCACCTTCTGTTCATCTGGAGCCTGAACACAGCCTGCTAATGATTATCAATGAGGCTATAGGCTACAAAGCCACCGGTTCAATCTCCTGCACAGCAGCAATGCATCATGGTACCTACTGTACGCGTACTGTATTTCACTGAGCGTAAGGAGGTCAGGCTTCTCGGGAAAGAGGGAGAGAGTGGAAAGAAGGAGGAGGAAGGGAAGAAATAAGGGATGAACGGGGAAGAAGGGAAGAAAGGGGAGGGGGGACTGAAAATAGGAAGAAGTAAAGTGGAGGAAGAAAGAAAAATGGGATGTAGGGGAGGAAAAAAGGAGGTAAGGATACAGGGAAAGAAGGAATGAAGAGAAAAAAGGAAGGAAAAAGAAAGAAAGAAAGAAAGAAAGAAAGAAAGAAAGAAAGAAAGAAAGAAAGAAAGAAGATCCCACTGAGTCAGAGCTGGGGAGTTGAAGTTTCACATATTGAAAAGGTCAGTAACTCGATAGTTAAATAAAGTGTTTCAGAATGGGTGATGCAACACGGGCTCATAATGAGCACTTCTTTTGACACATTCTGATGACTTCACTCAGTCTTAATGAATACATCAGACAGAAATAAATACCAAGCTACACTTTCCTAAAACATGAATAAATAGAACTGCAGCTCTAAAATCGACACGATCCAAGACCTCAACAGTCTTTGTGTCAATGCTGAAAGTGGGATCCATTATACAGTATGTAACTAGGCACAAACTAACGGTGTGGAAGTCCAGCCCAGTCTCACAGCAGTTTGTGTATTGATGTATTGAATCGTGCACATAGATAATAATTTTTTTCTGTAATTGTCAGCACAAATTCAATTCGTATGTAATTCAGGTAATTGTGAACTGGGAAGTATCAAGAGCGGTGAAGGGAGGATGTAGAGGTGGATGGGTGGGTCAAAAAATACAGGACTTTTGCCCAGGAGTGCTCGTGTCATGTGTGACGCGCCAAAGTTGATTTATTTGTTGCGTAACTTCCGTACTTTAGTTACGCCACTTCCAGAGTTTTTTAACCCAAACCATGACCTTTTTCTAAAGCTAAGTAGTTTTGTTGCATAAGCCTAACCAAGTCTAACTTTTCCTAAAGTAATTTTATCTTGAAAAGACTGGAGCGGAAATTGACACGTGCATCACATGTTGCTGGACATTTTAAAATGCTGTACGAATGACACGCAAAAATCAAGAAAGGCGTATTTATTGCATGCCAAACGTCTTGTGCATTATCGTGACATTTATACGCCATTTCGTGCGAACGGGGCTGGTTTTCCAGAGCCCTCTGCATCAGGAATACACTGTGATAACTCAGTAGTCAGTAGTGATGTAAATGAGAGGGCTGTGTTTCTTTCACGCAGCCTTATGCCTACTACACTGTTCTAAAACACATACAACACTGACTGTATGACAGAGGGTTAAATGGCTGTGCAAGCTGCAAGCACTGAGTCCAAAGTTACAAATAAAGCTTTTGAAATGATTAGAAGTTATAATAAAAAAGACCTTGTAACTGCCAATCAATTGACTTGGTTTGAATATTCTTCAATATGTGTTTACCAGTTGTTTTTTGTGCTTCTCATAGTTCCAATGATATATGAAGGCAATATTAGGATATCATCAATAACCAGAAGCTCAGATCACGACTAATGACAAAACTGTTGTTGCATGGAGTTGGAGCGTTTTAGGCGCACACACACAAAAAAGAAAAATAAGTCAGTGCCTATCAAAGCTCCCATCTGGGGCTGTTACTTGGCAGCCATTTTGTGCCTCTGCTGTCAATCATGCGCCGCATTAATTCATTTGTGGGACATGAAATATCCTGAGTGAAAAGCGAGCCCATCCAAAATGAATGAAGGACTTAATTAACAAGCGAACAAATTGCAATCAGCGAATGAATAAGCAGGCACGCTCGTAGACAGGAAAACAAATGCAAACAAACCTCCTTTCCTATTACTCTTTCTGCTGCTTTTTATTAGCCTCTTATTTTTCCTATTTCCTTCAATCTGAATGAAGTCATTTTGAACCAACCCGCGGGCGGGCCCCGGCGTCGGGCCCGGCGTCGCCTCCACCGGCCCCCAATGCTGGGATTCATTGGAGCGCAGCGAATTTGTTTATTTGTCCCGGTGTTTGTTTCTCTCATTGTTTGTGTTTATGCACATTTCTGTTCACGGCCTTCTCAAGTGTTTCTCCGACTCTGGCAATTTTCTGCCTGGTCGCCCCTAATGTGCTTCTCTGTTTATCCGCTGTCACAACGCAGCTGATTTATATATATTTACATATCCAGGAAGTGACATCAGACAATTAAATTCACTTCGAGAAGGCAAAAAAAGCGATACATTAGCGGTGATCTGTTTACACACAGGATGGGGAAAAAGTGTATTTTTTGTGATGTGGCAACGGATTCACAGATGCTATGAGTTTTATCAGATATGAAGTGAAGAAATATGACAAATGCCTCTGGGAAGATAACCAGTGTAGTGTGAATTCAATCACTTTGGCAACCTACTGCTAATGACACAGGGGGAAACTTTTTCAGGCAGCGGAGATGGGCAATATTGCTTTCAGCAGGGGCTACGAACTGGCAAATTGGAACAAAACCAAGGCTATGAGGAGATAAATGTGTGATGACAAAACTGCTGCTGTTGACTGAAGTGTGCATATGCATTGCGTCAAAATGTTACCTAGTCAATGACAGAGAGAGAGAGAGAGAGAGAATATATGGCTACATCAAACACACATGCGTCCATCACTCTCTGTTGTGTTAATAACAATAATCCATGTAAGGATGTGATGAAGGCACTAGTATATATGTGTGTGTGTGTGTGTGTGTGTGTGTGTGTGTGTGTGTGTGTGTGTGTGTGTGTGTGTGTGTGTGTGTGTGTGTGTGTGTCTATCAAAATTCAGCACAACCCCCCTGACATTCAAAATGTCTTGGTAACCATGGCAACGCCTGCACCAAAAAGACAGAGTACATCAGAAGACAAAATAGGAAGGAAAAAAAATAAGATAAATAAATAAAAGGCTGAATTGGTGTGGTTCTCCAAAACAAGATGAGGACGGCTGTCAGTCTGGTGGGTTTGTAGGACATGTGATGACAGGGTGTCCCCCTTTCTGGCTCTCGACCGGCACACGCACGCACGCACGCACGCACGCACGCACGCACGCAAGCACGCAAAATGCCCTGAAATTGCTACCCGTTTTGTAGTCTTTAACAGACACCATTACAGACATTTGATGGATACCCATACACTTGGACACCAGCAATGTCTAAAAGGAAAATGTTTGCCACCTTTTATGTGGATGTCCAATCGGTGTTGATGGTAAATGTAGTGGATTGAAGCAATACATTCCTCGGTGCGTATATTGACAGAGAAAGTGGAGTTCGCAGATGCAAAAATCTGTTGTTCTTCCTGCTTCCAGTGCTGTTACGTAACAGTGACGTAGTTGGAGGAAAAGCAGAAACAACGGGCTAGTTCGGCGTGCATTTCTCGTCTCCACCTCTGGGTATAGCCAGGAGAAGTGCTCTAGATGCCGCTCAAAAAAACAGAACTTCCTTGTTTTCTCGTTGCTTGTATTGCAAACTAGCTCCAACAGCTAAATTGGCATCCCAAAATAAGAGTGCAGTGGATGTTATGGACGAGGATACATTATACATTTATGTTTTGACTGACTCAGATATTCAGCTGTATTTATTATTCGAGATTCGAGAGTATATGGCAGAAGAAGAGCTGGTACTTGTAGGCACTGGCGGCACGGCTCCCCGAGCAGGACAACTCAGCTTTCTCGGCCAATATAGCACACGCACTCAGGAATGTATCGCCTAAATCGACTACATTAAGCATCAACACTGTTTGGACCACCACATAAAAGGTGGTTAATTTCCCTTTTAACTAAAAGACAATGGTCATGTACACATAATTGTTGGGGAGGTTGGTGCCCTGATTGATTTATTACATATATATGGAAATAAGATTGGATTATATTCACCAGAAGTATAAAACAGTACATGTCCCTTATAAATTATAAACACAATACCTCTAATTTGTGAGGGAAATGTCTTTAGTCTTTGATTTTTAGGTTGTTGGAAAAAAAATAATAAATAATGCCTGACAATGACTGATATATTTGACATCTCTGACTACACACACGCTGAAAATCAAACATTTTTACCGAATCAATTTAAATATTTTCCCAAGTAAAAGTCCCTAGAAGTGTATGATTCAATTGTTTCCCATGGTCTAGTGTTATAAATCGCAATAAATCGTAATATTGAATCGCAATACTTAAAAACCGCAATGCATATCGAATCACACACACAAACAGGGAAATCCTAAAAACACGTAGGCACCCTCACATAAACATATGCAGGCAGACAAACTTGCACATATCCAAACACAGCCCTCCTTCATGCCCACCCACACCGAGTACTCTGAGTTGTATGTTTTTTTCCTGATTATATGCTTTCAACGTGTCATGTTTTCAGCTCAGAAAGATGGAGTAAGTGAAAGAATGAAAGAGAGAGAGAGAGAGAGACGTAAAAAGATAGCACAGGCAGCAAAAAGGCTGAGTGAGAGAGGAGAAAGATGCAACAAATAAAATGGTTGTCTGAGAGGATAAAATAAGATTTGTCGCCTGACAGCACAGGTGAGAACAGAGGAATGACAGAAAAGAAAAGAAAAAAATCTCAAATAGCCTTCTATCGCCTTGCCTGCACATGAAAGTGATTTTAAACTTGTGCTTGAAATAGAGACAAAACTGAAGTGAAGGTGGTTGGGTGTTAAGTGGGACTTTCTGAAGACACCAGAGTTCTCTCGTGTTTGTTGGTGTGGATTTCTGTGTTTGCGTTGGAGACCGTGAGAATTAGGGGACTGTGGAAGCGAGTCAGCTCACGGATAGATGAGGGTTTTCATGCAAATATAACATTTGGGACGGTAGTGCGCTGCCATTTGCATACTCATTCACCCCGACTTGTTTATAAGTGAATAAATCCAGCGCTGCTTGGAGTACAACAGCTGCTGCTGGGCCACTCACAGCAGCGCTCATTCATACACACACACACACACACACACTCCAATGGTGTGCATGTCCCAGCTGCACCCTTGGAATTGCTATGCCACTGTATCGTACTCCTGTGTGCGTGCGTGCACATGCGTTAAATACTCGTAAATGTATTCATGTGTTGCTTCGTGTGTCTGCTCTCCTGAATCTTTGTGTGTGAGTGTTTTTGTGAGAGCATGTTGAACTACATGGGTGGTTGTGCGTTCCCTCACCTCCGAGGTGTTGACTCGTCCCTCCTGGAAGGAGCAGTCGCTGGCGTCCTGCGTGCACATGTGCCGATATTTGCACCAGTGACAGGGGAAGTTTCCATTAACACAGGATAGGCACCTGGAGCGAGGGAGAATGAGAGAGAAAGAAAGGAGGGTTAACGTATTTTAAAGCAAAATAACCAAAAAATCTAATTAAATATAATCTCTCTTCAGTTTGACGTCTTTGGCTGTCCAGAAATGCTAAACTAGGGGTGAAACAGTGTCAGGTTTGTCCACCAGAAAGCACTGTCAAGTTTATTTTTCAACTGTCAAGTGTACCACTCAATACCTTGGTCACAATCTTTAACTGCAGCCCAACAGGCAACAACAGCTGTCAGTGTGTCAGTGTGCTGACTTGACTATGACTTACCCCAAAACTGCATGTGATTATCATAAAGTGGGCATGTCTGTAAAGGGGAGACTCGTGGGTACCCATAGAACCCATTTACATTCACATATCCTGAGGTCAGAGGTCAAGGGACCTTTTGAAAATGGTCCTGCCAGTTTTTCCTCGACAAACTTTTGTGTAAGTTTGGAGCGTTATTTAGCCTCCTTCCCGACAAGCTAGTATGTCATGGTTGGTACCAGTTGATTCCTTAGGTTATGATGCCAGTATCTTATAGCTTAATAGTGATATTAGTACTGGTCTCAAATATCCAGTAAAAAAATGACATCTGGAAATACTGAATACTCAATTTGGGACATACATGTCCTCAATGCAGCATAAAGCTGCATCAGAAGACATCCCTGTATTAGACATTATTATTCTTTAATGTGAACCATAATTAATGCTTTCATCTGAGAACAAATTCAAAATAAATTGAATGTGTAGCAACATTTAGGAGACAAACATAAATAACCAAACATTTGAGAATTCTATGTTGCTATTTGTGAAATTGCGCCTTCTAATTAGCATGAAACACCGTGATGAAACCCAGCTTCTACGAGCTGGATTCATCATAGATTAGGTTTGAAATGCTCAGGGAGAGCTGTTGCCAAGTGGAATACAGGAAGAGTGGAAAGATAGATGAAAAACCCTTCAACAGGAGACGCGTATCACACGCTGACAGGCCGAGCGTGGACACGCATCGACGCGTTCGCACAACATCAAATGGTTACGGCCAAATCTCCAGAAATCGCGTTGGAGCGACGAGTGTTAACTGTGGCTTCCTGCATTAAGACTTTATTCCAGCTGTCAGCGAGGCCAAGGCGGACGCTGAGAGAGAGCAGGAGAGAATCCTTGGCGATCCACTCCTCCCTTCTTATTCTCCATGCTTGGAGGCTTACAGTGAACTAAGCTGGCAGACCAAGATAAGCCTGTTTTTATATAACACTTGTTTTTTTCTTCTTCTTCTTCTTCTTCTTCTTCAGAGTTGAGGAAGCAAAATGAATATATGCAACATGGATTACCACACAAAAACAAGGCTATCATGGCTACCAGAGAGAAAAAAAAAAGCAATGCGAGGGAAGTTTGTACAAAAACATAAAGGTTAGTTTAGGATTTTACTTTTATATTTACAGGCTGATGGACCCCAGCTAGCACATGAGAAGTTAAATCAACATTTGCTCAATAGTTATTCACTTTAGCAAAGCTTTGTTTCATAATGAACAAGGGGAAATAAACCTTGGCAATGGCAAACATATTGTCTATATAGGGCTGTCAAAGTTAATGCCATAATAACACCACTAATTTCTTAAACGCATTAACGCAACTAGCGATTTTTAGGTTGTAGTGGGCTCAGTTTAAAAGGTAGAATGAAGATACTGACATCATATGTCATATCACAGGCCATACTAGCTTGTCAAGAAGGAGGTAAAATAAAGCTCCAAACTTTGGCAGAAAAACTGGCATGACCATTTTCAAAGGGGTCCCTTGACCTCTGACCTCAAGATATGTGAATGTAAATGGGTTCTATGGGTACCCACGAGTCTCCCCTTTACAGACATGCCCACTTTATGATAATCACATGCAGTTTGGGGTAAGTCATAGTCAAGTCAGCACACTGACACACTGACAGCTGTTGTTGCCTGTTGGGCTGCAGTTTGCCATGTTATGATTTAAGCATATTTTGAATGTGAGGGTTTCTGGACAATATCTGTCATTGTTTTGTGTTGTTAATTGATTTCCAATAATAAATATATACATACATTTGCCTAAAGTAAACATATTTGGACACTCCCATGTTGATACGAGTATTAAATTCTTGACAAATCTCCCTTTAAGGTACATTTTACAAAACAATTTGCGATTAATCGTGATTAAATATTTTAATGGATTGACAGCCCTAATAGAAAATGATTAGATCAGCTTTAAGACATCAGATAAAATGTGTGACGAGTCACCATTCACCACTTTGAGCCTGTCTAATATGTTGACAGCAGTGGCATTAAAAAATTAATGCAGTAGCATGTACTGTGAAGAACAAGACACGTATTACATTCACTACATGAAGCTGCATCAGCTTGTGCAAACCTCATTGATGGCTTCAGATTGACTTGCAATATCTTGAAATTATCAGTTTCTCTGCAACCACACTAATAAATATATACATACATTTGCATAAAGCAAGCATATTTGCCCACCCCCATGTCGTTAAGAGTATTAAATACTTGACAAATCTCCCTTTAAAGTACATTTTGAACAGATAATCATAATAGTAATTGCAATTAACTATGGACAATCATGCGATTAATCGTGATTCACCATTTTGATAGTTTGACAGCTCTAATTCTATTCTAAATTCACCCGTCAACATGTCCTGTAACATGACTTAATATATTTTGTTCAGCCTCTGCTTGATCATAATTTTTTCAGGTGTTTAAATATGACCATTGACATATTCATATCACGCTGTATTAAATCACACTCTGCTTTTCTGTCAACCCACGGGAGTCTTTGTCACATTCTTGTCATTTTTAATGCAGGAGGTCTTTGCTAGCTGCAGAAACCACTTAATATTGGGCTGTAAAGTGTGTTGCAAAAACGATGAAAACAAATTAAAAGTTAAATAAACAATAATTACGGAGACTGACAGAAGTTGATGACATTCTCTTTTCAACCAGAAGTCCTGGCTTTGTAGTCTTTACACCACTTTTGAACTAAATTCCACTTAACTGGCTTAAGAACAGCGAGCTCTAATTACATGTTGCGTCAGTCCTCTCTCCAGTATGCTGTCAATGTACTCAAGCAGGCCTCCTATAACTCAACCCACACACACACCCACAGTCTCTGCTCGCCAAATCACATCCACCCTGAGGAAGTGACTGGGAACATGTGGGGTCCTCTCTATGGATCCATCATCCAGCTATATAGCTCTCCACATTTATTTGCCCAACGTTGCTTTGCACTGCGGACTGTACTCCATGTTAATATCGTGTTAGTTAGATGACGATCGATGCCACTCTCATGTCTGTACACTAAATGTGAAGCTATAGAGTGCTCCAGGGTGATGTGTTTCTGTAGACCAACCAGGAAGTTAGCATCGCCCTGGTACCCTCGACAAAAAGACAATGGGATTTTTCCATTTATAGCCTAACGAAAAAACAGTGACTGCACGTAACAAGCGGAAACTGAAGCAATAGTGATACGTAGAGCGTCATAGTTGGAGCTGTGAGTGGGAACGTGTCGTTTATATCACATTTGTTCAATTCGTACAAAATCTCAGGCTAGAGTGGTAGCTAACGTTTGGCAAGAAAGCAAATAACTGCATTTTCCTAAAATGTCAAACTATCCCTTTAATGTTGATACATTGAATAAATTGAATCAAATATATTGATTAATGAAGCTGTAAGACAAGCGTGAAGTGAGCTCCTTGAGGAACTATTCTCTTTATATGACACACGCAGTGACAACCCCGTAGAGAATTTGGGAGTTTTTAAGCCTTTTTCTTTTTAACTTGCTTGGAATTTATAGTGCTGGACGTGTAATTTGTCATAATGTTACGTGCTGTGTTGAGGCTTAAGAGCTTGTGTCCAGTAATCCAGGAAGTTTTCTGTGAAGCTCGTATCGAGGCTTGTACTGTTTTAGACCAATGACGTAAAAATCGAAGACGCCCGAAACCGAAACACAGTTGAGAAATTATTGTTCCTGAATAAAAATGAATAAAGTCTCCCCTCTATCATTTTCCTTTAGTTAAGCACATTCACTGCCTGCTGTTCCCCGGTTAAACCACTGCCTCACATCTGTAATATATCTTCCCCTTTGCTCTTTGACCAATAGGTGGTTTCGTGTGCACGTGAAGCCCAGACGAGGCTTCGTGAAATTAACCCTTTTGCGAAAAACAATTTGCTCGCCATCACTAGTAATTTGGCAGTTGTTTGCTCGCATTAACCATAACCGCGTCAAGGCAGCATGATGATAACGCTGTGTGTGTTTCAGTTTGTTTTAGAGTTTTACTGCCACCCGGAGGCCAAAAAGTGTATAACGTTTTAAAGCTGCATGACATTACCTTGCCACGGGAAGTCCCTTCTTACAGTCAAAGTTACTATTAGGGGTTATAGTAAAATCTATCTATGCTGAGCTCATTATTGTACTGTACAATGCCTAAATCCATACAGCCATGTAGGCATAGGTTGACATTCATTTCACAGTACATTACGGTCATGTTGCTACCTTATCAGTGACAGATACAACACACCAGTAATTCAGATACTTTTGTATTTCAATTTCTTAACAATTCACTACCCACTTCCTTTCACAGTTTCTTTGTAACTAGGTGTCAGATCCACTCTTATCACACCAGATCTGTTGATCTTCTATATAGTCAGCTCTATAGAAATAGCCTCGCTGTCACTCCTCATTCCTGCTTCTTAAAAGAGATCTCAAACTTCTCTCGACAGGGTACAGTATTATTATGTAAATGAGGCGGATACAGCGAAAGAAAGCAGTGTAAACATTTGTTATCGTCATCCTTTTTTTCATTTATTATTTTGTATTCTTTTTCCTCGTTGTCTTTTTATCCCTAGCATTTCTTGTTTGGAAATAGTATTCTTTTTAGATATTTTATATTTTGACAAGCCCTCAGGTTTTTTTTTTTTTTCAACCCATCTCTGTGCATTTATTTATGTTATTATATATCTCTTCTCTTTTTGCTATATTTTATTATACGCACAAATAAAGAAATAAAATAAAACAACGCATCGCATCACAAATATTGCCCTGTTTCTAATCAGCTGCTATCTGGCTTTGCCTCGGAAAATAAAAAAGGAATGGTTTTTATCTCGGATAAAGCTCATGAAGAGATGCTAACTTTACTGTTTTTAACAGTAAAATCAAAGGAAAAATAAATCACAATAGTACCTTCACTGTTTGACAAGTGATCTCTGACACGTCTGTAGTGCGAAAGCGGCCCAGTAATGAGCCACCACGGGGGTTTAAAACCGGGTCCTCCAAACTGAAGGACAATTGCTCAGCTCACAATGCCACCCCTGCCGCCAGAAAGACTGACTTTAAATTGGATTTCAGTCTAATCCGCATTCTGTCTTTGTCTCTCTGTCCTTGGTTTATTCAGATTTTAGAGGGTTAACTCCTAAATCGCCTGTATTGGAGTGTCAGAGTGATAGGGGCTTCATATAGCCGGCGATAAGCTGCTGAGACTCCACTGAACTGCAGTGTGAGGTTTATAATCAATGCCAGTGGATTTCCATGGGGAGCAGGGTGGACTGAGGTTATGCTAACAGTCTGCTGTTTGTTAGTAGAGCTGGTGAGCCAGTTCCTCCTCACTATTAACCCCGGGGTTTATCGATTTCTTGTTGCAGGGGACGTGTGGCCACACATTCGCAGCCCTGTGTGTGTGCAGCGCGGCCGCGATAACACACACTCGCAGAGACTGAGACACACCTATACACACGAGCTGTCGCCCGTGTTGACATCGTAGCATTCCTCTGGGTCACCTGGGCTGTGGAGACTTGTCCTACAGTAGAGCTGTCAATGCCTGGACGACTGACTCGGGTAAGTGGCCGCGCAGCTGCAATGTAGTCAATAAAGTCCCCTGCTATTTAACAAGGCCCGGCAACAGAGCTGGGTCAAACGCCTTTTCATCTTCTCCGAGCTTTTGTTCCGGGCGAGGCCGGATCGATGGAACAAAGCTGTTGATATGCGAGCAATGGCACCCGCACAAACGTATATGAAAGTGCTCATTTCATTCTGCTCAATGTGGATGGAGTCACAGATAAAAGCTGCAATTCTTTCCTAATTAGGAAGTATCTAACGCTCACCAGAACATGACAACATGTGTCGATCTAAATGGCCTGTGACCCATTTTGAAGCATAAAGCTTTAATACCCTAATCAGTGGGGGGGGGGAGGGAGGCGTTTTTAATGCCAGAACTGACATATTTGCTTCATTGAGTCTATGCAGAGGTAGAAGGAAGTTACCGCTTTTATTGTTGTAGTCTGAGTAATGTGACGTCGTATCCGTCAACCAAAACAAACCGCAGTAAGCCGAAACGACAAAGTAGAAAACGGTGGAGGGTTCGCATGGATACGACCTGCACCGTCACATTTTAAATCCAGCGTGGTAAACACTACACATCCAGTAAAGGATGGAAACACTTTGGGTTTCACACATTGCAGGAAAAACAGAGCTAGACATCACGGCTAAAGCTGCATGCTAACTCTGTCATGGACAGGAAACGCGGTAACGTTGCGGTCAAGCCAGCCGTCACTCATCTCCGTGATCAAATGTAGCCAACGCTACAACTGTAGAGCACCCATATACTGACATTTATGTTAAATGCATTCAAACGGCCCCGATGGAGCTGACCATGGATGTATAAAGAGAACGGAGCTGACGGGAGAGCTAGAGACGGACTTGGAGAAGTTAGAGGAAGTATACACGTGTGACTACATCCGTTTTTCAAAATACGGTGTTAACAAAGGGAGACGTATATACAAAATACATATATGAAAATAAGATTGATTGGATTATATTCACCAGAAGTATAAAACATTACCTGTCCCTTATAAATTAAAAAGAAAATACCACTAATTTGTGAGGGAAATGTCTTTATTCTTTGATTTTTGGGTTGCTGGGAAAATTTTTTATATAATGTCTGACAATGACTGATATATTTGACTTCAGGACATCTCTGACTACATACATGCTGTTTCAATTTAGATATTTTCCAAAGTAAAATCCCTAGAAGTGTTTGATTTCACTTTTTCCCATGGTTTAGTGTTAAAAAAGTCAACAAAAAATGAAACAAATCATAAAATTAAATCGCAATACATATCGAATCGGCACCAAAGTATCGTGATAGTATTGAATCAGGGGGATATGTGTGTGGTTCCAGCTCTACTAGTCAGTGCTTTAAGCAGCCATAGGCATGTTGTGATTCTGACTAAAAACTCAAGATTGGCTCGACATCATCTCTCCCACGTTTCATGTGGACATTGTTTAGCAGAGAGATTAGACCGGCTGTGCTATGTGATCTATTAATAGGCCTCTTTGTGTTTTATCCAATAAAGCTCCAAAGTGAGCAGCAATAAAATGATGCATACATCATTAAGTTTATACAGCACAGGAACCGAATGAGAAGTTTAGACTCTCAACAGGGGACTCGGACTCATTATGCGTTATTATTGCATCTTGTCACGGCGATGTCCAAAAGCAGTACGTCTCAACCCGCAGTTTAATTAAAGCGGGTCACACCTATTGAAAAAATTGGACCAACAACTATTGCAACAGAAATCGACTAATGGTGAAAAGTTGAACTGTTTCCAACAAGATGAGTTGCCAGAAGTTGCCAGTGTAGTCTCTGAGCAGCAGGCCAGAGCGAACGTTCTGCCTGGAAGTGAGAGCCCTTCCTGGGGGCCGGAGCGTGGGCTGGTCCCCTCCCTTGAGTGCCTCTTTTCACTGCATAGATTTCAGCTCCTTTCATATTGTAATGGTCATGGTGGCCTGAGGCTGCGGCGCTAACCTTTTCGCTGTGTGGGACGCATTATTCCTAACACAATGGACACAATCTCTGCCTCGTTCGCTAACACTCTGCTTTATATCTCGCTCTCCCTCTCCATGCCTCCTTCTCGGTTCCCTCAGCAGCTCTCAGGGAACAGCAGTTCTCTTCCTCGTCCCACTCTTCCCCTCCGGCGCTCTTCTCCCTCCCATTTGTTTCTCTTCCTCTCTTTAAAGATGTATTATTCTTCCTCCCGCATGCTCAATTAAACAATTTCAAACCTTTTTTTTTAAAATGCAAATTTCTAATATTGTAACAGCGTATGTAACTAGCTCGCAGCGTTATTTGCCGTGCCAAGTCTGTGTGCTGTTTGTGTGAGAACGTGCGACGCAGGTGCTGCATCCACCTTTGAGCGTGTCTAGCGAAGCCTGTGTGAAGTTGCACACGAGCCCCTCCGGGCGCCTGCCTGCCTGCAGGCTACTCCGCAGCTCGTGCATCTGTGCTGATACTGTACGTCTGTGTGTACTTTCACCCGCCCACCACGCCCACGAGGAGAACTCCATTATCTGCCGCTGAACGCCGCTGGCTCCGGCGCCCGGCCTCCTGCTGCAGGCTGTGTCAAAGATTGAGAGGTGGAAGGTGACGGGGAAGTGTGGGGGGGAGAGGGGTGGGTGGTGTATAATACGTGAGTTTATGTTACAGCTGCCACGGTGATAACTGCACTGTAGTTTTACAGTCCTGCGGAGGCCTGTGGGGGCCGGCGGAGCCGACATCAAAGGCTTAAACAGCAGCACGCCTGTTTATGCAGCAAAGAGAGGAGGGCTAGGTGGGCTGGTTAATCAGGGGTACACGGCATAAACACACACACACACACACACAAATGAGAAAACACTTCCTGCATCCACAAAAATATGCATAAATATACACTACAGTGGAGTTACTTTGACACATCCTGTACGCTCTTTAACTCACAAGGAACAAACAGAAAACTCCACGCGCACATGTTCACACCCACACATTAACAGAATGAATCAAAGCTATTGAACTGGGCCTGGAGGCGCTGAGAAGTGGCCCAGGTGAGCTCTCTCTCCAAGCCCACTCCATTATGACCATCTCACACAGGCGCCCCGGCTAGAGCTAATTAACGGCCTATTACTATGCAGATATATTCAGGGCCAAGAGCGGAGCGCAGGCAATAAATGGGCCTGATGAACGAGAGAGGGGCAAGACAAGGGAGGGAGGGGTGGGGGGGTGGAGAGGGCTAAGAGGGGTCGGGGCCGGGGGAGGGAAGAGAGGGATGGGAGAGGAGAAAGTAATAGGCAGACAAGAGGAAGGTGGGAAGGCAGGAGAGGAAAAGAGGGGCCAGGGGGATAGGGGGAGGGATGGTGGCGTGGAAGAGAACAGAAGCAGGACAAGTGCACTTTACACTCCTTATTACTGGCTGCTTGTAATGCCGGCGATTCAGGGATTAAAGGTTATTGTCATAATTTGTAGTTTGGAGTTTTTTCTTTTCACTGTTTTGGCCCGGGAACTTTTTCAACAGAGGGACCAGAGTCTAAATTGAGTTCCTGGGTCATAGTTTATTTAATGCATTTTTGGTCTATTTTCTTAATCTTCATGGTTCCTCGGATGCATTAGAAAAGCACAAATTAAGCCAAACAAGAACAGAAGAAAAGACACTTTGGAGACAGAGGGCCCTATCTTACACCTGGCGCAAAGCGGAGCACAGCGCAGCGCAACTTTCGCTGCTAGTATCACACTGACACAGTTGTCATTTTCACGCCCTGCGCCCACATTGTCTAAGTAGCAAATATACTTACGCCCATCTATGCGTCCATGGGCGTGTTGGCCTTAAAATGCGGTGTGGTCAGGCGCATTGTTGGCGCATTGCTATCTTTACGCGGCAGAAAGTGATTGTGCCATTAACCAACAAAAACCTGGTCTAAAGTCTGGCGCAGTATTTTCCTGCTATTTAAAGGGTACATTATTCAGATAGTAAGATGTGTCTACACAGGCAGGTTCACATCACGCACACACTCTGCTTGTTACACACACAGGGGTGCAGCAGCAGCTCTCCTCCTCCTCAGTTTAGTACAGTGTTGGCGCTAGAACAATGTTTTTATTTATGTTAAGGAAAACACTAAATTCAGGTGGTAGGTGTCAATTCAGAATATAATGGAATATAATGAAGTAAGGCTCTCAGGAGTTCCGTATTGCTCAACCTGCAGCGTGCTCTCAGCGCTCCTCCGGCAAGCGCACCTGAATCTTAAATGAAATGGGAGATGACACTCTGATCGGTTTAATTCCTGTTACGTCCGAAACACACCTATGATTAATTAAGGGACTAAATACAACCCCATTTCCCCTTGCACCTTACTTTGTGGCCAGGTTATGCGCCGTTTAACTGTGGAGTTGGACACGCCCTAAATGCACCCGCGCCATGCACTTTAAACCATGCGCTATAGATAATTTAAAAAGGGCCCAGAGTTCCTGGTACTGTTTTTCTGTTTCGGTTTTCCATATGTCCTGATATTCTGACTCTCCTTTGCCTTTTATTATTCTTTTCTTTTACAAGATATGTTCATCTCATCCCCAAAAGACAGAGAGAAAGAAAAGGAAAAAAGCCCCAAATGGGTTTTGTTCTTATTTTAGGATATTGTAAATGATGTAAACATTAGGGGAGGAAGTAATGCTGTCATCAATCTACGCTTGGCGAGAGAAAGAGAAATCCACTTTGTGTATGCCACAGATGCATTTTCATTTCAGGTGTATCGACACAAAGTGCAGAAACCTAAATGAGAGATGTGAGCCTGTGCCAGGTGGTGGAAACCGGAGTGGGAGAGGGAGAGGGAGAGAGGGAGAGAGGGAGAGAGAGAGAGAGAGAGCGAGAGAGAGAGAGAGAGAGTGTAACAGTGTATCCCACTCAGCGACTTCAGAGCAGCAGCCAAGAGTCATTTAGGAATGACATTTTATTTATTTTCATTTAACCTTTATTTAACAAGGCAGGTCAATTAAGAACACATTCTTCTTCATTCATTATCAGGCCCATCTTGCTGCTGCTCTGCTTCCCTCTCTTCTCTCCCCCTCCTCTCTTTGTGGACCTTCGACTGAAAATCTTTTTCAAGACAAAATCACTGTTGAGGGTGAACAATTTTGGAAAAATTAATTTTTTTCTGACCTATATTAGGATTTAAACTCCAGGCCGCCAATGTGTAGTCGACATAGCATTAAACAAGATTTGTTTTTAGTATTTTTTATTTTCCATTTAAAGCGCCTATAGCTACGACTTTTTGGAAAGACATTATTTCCGCTCTGTTAAAGAGAGTTTCCAATACTTCTTAATGAATGTGTCACTATCTAATTTTTCATTTGATTTACTGTCATATTTACAAGGATTTACAAGAATTATTTTATATCAGCATTCTATAAAACTTTGGGTAATTACAGGTAGATTTAGATGCATATTGAGATAATGGGAAAGAACTTCAATTGTAAAAATGTTTTCAATCTTTTAAACGTTGAATACGCAATTTTTGCGTAATGACATTATATATTATATTAGGGCTGAGACGATACACCTATCTCCCGATTCGATACTATCACGATACTTGGGTGCCGATTCGATATGTATTGCGATTTTAAGTAGTGGGATTTGTTAAGCATTGTGATTCAATATTATGAGTTATTGCGATTTTTGATAACTTTTTTTAACACTAGACCATGGGAAAAAGTTGAATCATACACTTGTAAGGACTTTTACTTTGGAAAATCTCAAAATTGATCTAGTAAAAATGTTTGATTTTCAGCATGTATGTAGTCAGAGATGTCCTGAAGTCAAATATATCAGTCATTGTCAGGAATTATGTATTACTTTTTTTTCCCAGCAACCCAAAAATCAAAGAATAAAGACATTTCCCTCACAAATTAGTGGTATTTTCTTTTTCATTTATAAGGCACATGTAATGTTTTATACTTCTTGTGAAAATAATTCAATCAATCATATTTCCATATATGTATTTTGAATATAAAGTTCCCTTTGTTAACACCTTATTTTAAAAACTGGATGTATACACACGTGTATACTTCCTCTAACTCCTCCAAGTCCGTCTCTAGCTCTCCCGTCAGCTCCGTTCTCTTTATACATCCATGGTCAGCTCCATCGGGGCCGTTTTTATGGATTTAACATAACTGTCAGTATATGGGCGCTCTACAGTTGTAGCATCGGCCTATTTGACCACGGAGATCAGAGTGACGGCCGGCTTGACGGCACGTTACCGCGATACGATAACGTTTCCTGTCCATGACAGAGTTAGCATGCAGCTTTAGCCGTGATGTCTAGCTCTGCTTTTCCTGCAATGTGTGAAACCCAAAGTGTTTCCATCCTTTACTGGATGTGTAGTGTTTACCACGCTGGATTTAAAATGTGAGTTTGCAGTTTGTATCCATGCAAACCCTCTGCTGTTTTCTGCTTTGTCGTGTCGGCTCATTGCGGTTTGTTTTGGTTGACAAATACGGAATGGAAATGACGTCACGTTACTCAGACTACAACAATGAAAGCGGTAACTTCCTTCTACCTCCACATAGACTCAAACAAAGCAAATATATTGATTCTGGCATTGAAAAAAATCGATTTCAAACTTGTAAAAAAAAAATTGCGATACATAGGTGAATGATTTTGTTTCCCCACCCCTACTATACTGTATATGCAAATAAGCAAATGACAGCATTTAGCAACATCTAGCTGAGCTGAAGCTAAGTCTAGCGTCCCAGAAAAGCAAAGATGCTTTGAAGAAAAGACTGCTCTATAGCCCTAAATACCAAAGGTCTTATTTCAAAGTCTAAAGGTGATAAGCTAAAACACTGATATAATAAAAAAAACTGTAATATTCTGACCACTGTCTGCTACCTGCCAGCTGTTGGTCACTTGCACTGAAAGACTACCATGCTAGCTGCTAACTGTTCTCTATAGACTCGCAACAGTTCAGTATGTTACTGAACTTTAGTATGGTTTCTTTAAAAAAAAAAAAAAACATCTTTGGAAGAGTATTAATTGTACAGCCCCAGCATGCAGAGAGCAGATAACATTATACAGACAACAGCAGTTTCACTTTATAGCTTGGCCACCTCACCTAATTAGTGTTAATTAGCTATTAGCTAAGAGTTGTCCTTACAGCCAACAACAGTCAACAACTAAAACAGCCCTTTAACATATCATACTTTGACTTATTAATGAAATCTGGGCTCTTATAAATTTCAGTTTTAATAAAAAACAATTAATTGTTCAGCTCTAACAACCACAAATAATACTGCATCGACTGAAATAACATAGTAGATTTATATGTTTAATGAATCATTTCTTCACCAAATTAGAATAGTGTATAAAAATGTGTGTGTAGTCTCTCCAGTCTCTCTCTCCTTCCCCGTTCTAAACATGCAAAAACTGCTCTCAAACCAGTGCTGAAAAGCCAATCAGCATTCCTATACTTAAATTAGGGATAATTCATTTCCAAGAAACACGACTGACGCGTTTTAGCCTCCCAAGCTCGGCTGCCCATCGAGGTCTTGCATGGTTAGCAATTGATTTATTATTTCACTCACCAGTACTCCCTTTATTGCTCGAGATTTAATTAACTAATTGATTTGTAAAAAGCTTGAATACATTGAATAATGAATTAGCAAAGGTTGCATGCTGTTCTCTCCATTCTCCATTATAGGAGTTATTTGCAGGCCAATATTTTACCATTATTGCTTTTGGGGTAAGAACCACAGTCGCCCCTCTATTGATCAATGCTTTCCACCAGTCTGCATCTAGCCGGGTGGAGGGCATATGCAAAGAGACGTTTTCTCACTCCTTTCTTCCACTTCTAATTCAACTCCTTTACACTTAGTAACAAACTCTTAATTTTGAAAATTGAAACTAAAAAAAAATCAAAAACTTACGATTGGTGGACGCTGCAGTTGTAGAAGACAAAGTCAACGCTGGCGAACTTCTTCCCCGTCTCCTTCGACTTCAGATACAACTTTATAACACGTTGGTCACCTATGAGGAGTCACAAAACACCATATTACCAGCATGCTTTTCTTTTTTTCTTCCAACAGTCTTCCAATATTTCTATATTGTACAACTGATATTATCATATACAGTAATGGAAAATGTTTCATGAACCCAGGTTCATGCCCGAGCCCAGGCGATGTGTATTCTGAAATGTTAAGCCCGGAGCTGAATCAATAGTATTTCGTAGAGGAAGCGGTTCTGAAGCTGTCCGTATACATTTATGGATTGTGTGCAGTAAGTTTGTGAATCAGCAGTTTCTTATTATGATAATCACAAAGAAACGGGTGCAGTTAAAGAGCGGAGTGACTCATGTTTCACACAGATGAATGAACAGGCTGAATGAAGCAAACAATTTAGATTTGTGCAGCATCAAACAAAACCGCTCAACCGAGAGGAGCCAGGAATGAATTAGAGTCGTCTTCTCTCTAAAACAAAAGTTTGTTAAGCGTCCGAAATGTTAGGAAACTTTCTTTTTTTTTAGAAAGTGCAACTTTCAGACACTCAGAGAACCTAACAAAGCATGACAACTGTGTTAGCGCGACTAATTTACTGTAGCTCCAACATGTTCAATATTGAATACATAAATGGAATAAATTGTAAATATTCATATGAATAAATAGTTGTCACTTTTCTTGACAGTCGTGTTGTCACTGTCCTCTCACCTTTCAGCCAATCACATGTCCCCTGCCTCCTTAGCAAACAAGCTCAACAACTGCTACCAGATTTAGCCAGTTAGCACCTGTTAGCTAGAGCAACAACAATATCATCATGTCATTTTTATTGATCTAGCTTAAAGAAACCCGAGAGCCCCCGGAACCAACCATTGATGTAGTTAGATAACGCCACTACAACTACTCATAATCATCTATTTATAGAACATATGAATGTTATACCGCTTCAGAAACCTGATGTTTTCAACTTTCAGAGTCCGTAAACCAACTGTTTGTAGTCCAAACTATGTCTTATTACCAAGTATTTTAACAATAAAGTCATACAGGTATGATAAAAAGATTTTTTTTTTTTGCTCATCTCTAGATGCTTTTCCTAAACGGTCTTGCTGAAGCGTAACATCCGAGGTTTGCCCACTATTTGCTTGTGCAGAAAATATAAAAGAACATTTTCCTCTAACATTTTTAAGGATATATATTATGTTTGTATTGAAAAAAGTGAAAGAGGTTAACTGTGTCTGTACTGTGCATTATGTTTAATACATATTTAATAATGTTTTTTTGTTATTAATTTTAAAGGGCCCATATCATGCTCATTTTCAGGTTCATGCTTGTATTTTGGGTTTCTACTAGAACATGTTTGCATGCTTTAATGTTCAAAAAACACATTACTTTTTTCATACAGTCTGTCTGAATACACCTGTATTCACACTCCGTCTGAAACGCTCTGTTTTAACGGAATTGCGTTGCTAGGAAACAGCTTGGGTCCATGTTTACATCCTGTCAGTTGATGTCATTCACATACACTGCAACAGGAAATAAACTGAGACACAATTCATATGTTTACGTTTAAAACCGTGAAACGGTCTAAATATTGTACCTTTGTGACATCACAAATGGACAAAAATCCTAACGGCTTGTTTCAAACACACAGTTTCTGAATACGGGCTGTTTGTATTACTCCATGGATTGAGTGTTTTGATACTTTCAAAGCATTTATATATCACTTAAACCTGCTTTATGATATAAAAGACATGAAAATCTCATTTTTTACAATACGGGACCTTTAATATCAAACACTTTGAGGTCTCATACAGATATTGCTGATTTTGAATCGTAACGAAATGAACATTTTCTTTCAGGTCGAGAGTTCAAGTCAGAGATCTGGGAACTTCACACCATAATTTTACAATTCCACATCTTTTGGACCCCCTTTGTTTTTTTTGTATGTTGGGATATTTTCTCTTTACCTTGGTCTCGTGTGATGGGGGACACCTCTTTTGTAGAGGGTGACAGGCAGAAGATCCGTCCACCATAGATGCGTCCTTCTGTCTCTACATAGTCCTCGAACGAGCAGTTCACTCCGGCAGACAGACTGGGCACGTTCTGCGTCTGAAGCGACAACTGGGAGAAGGAAGGGAAGCAGAGAAAGGAAATCAATATACTTTTATTAGTGATGCAATAAGCACGATTTCTACTGCCCCACTGCAGAAAATGATGCTTTTCAAGCTCAAACTAAAAATGATGGACATATTGTCATCAGTGATGACTCAAGAGCAAGCTTCACATTTATCTTTCTCACTTGTGCTGTCCATCTTTCTCTCCCCCACAAAACAATACACAAACTGACACATCTAAACACACACACACACACGCACTGACACACCGACACACCAACACGCTGTACCTGCACTTCTGACATGGTGACAGAGATGGTGTTGGGTTGGACGGAGAGTCGGACGCACTGCTCCACTCTGGTGGTGAAACGCTGAGGCTCCTCTGCTCGTTCACAGCGATCCTTCCTCGAACATCTAGAGGAGGACGATACACTACAGTCACATCTCCATTCAAAAACCTCATAGATCATATTCAATTCAGATCTGTTTAGTATATTAAATACGCACTAATCTTGTTTACTGATTATTTAGGTAAAATACATTTTGTTTAGTTTCATGCACCAAGGTTAAAATGTGGCATTGGTTCCATCAGCTGCGTCACGCTCGTGAGAAAAAGTTCCCCTTCCTCACAGAGTTAACATTCAAGGTCGCTTGAAGTGCATTATGAATTAGTGATACAGTATTTATTGAACAACTCCAGGATGCTGGGTTTCAGGCAGAGTTTCTGTTTATTAGTGGTGTATGGATGCATGGAAATAAGTAGATTAGGGAGGTGCATGTGAACAATCAGTTGAAAGACAGCAGTAACTGGAATACCGTGTTTTAGTGGCTACATGATAGTTAGAACTTTTTCAATAGCACTGTAAAAGAGTGAGAGTGTTTGAGAGGGATGGAGCTCTCAGGATCGTGACGTTTGGTATCCTGACAACAATAGGCTATGTACTGTATGTGTACTTGTATGTAACCAGGAGTGGCATTAATCAACATGTAACTTTGGTTCAACCAGGTTTTAGAGCTCTTATAAATAACTCAAAGGCTGTCTATCATAGTATAGCACAACAAACAGCTCAAATAGAGCCCAGTAGATAAGCAGAGTGAGAAACCAACGGGGCATAGCGCTTAGTGCACGCAGAGCATTGAAGTCAAACTTGCATTAGCTGATTGGCACAAGCTGCTCATTCATGCTTCACCATCGGTGGCTCGTTCATCAGCTGACTGGTAGCATCCAATCATTTTAACACGTGTACATGGATTACCCCCTCCCCCCCCCCCAAACTGAAAGTAATAGTGTCTGCTCCTTACAGTATCTCTGCTCAGAGTAGCAGAGGTCAAAAACACGGGATGAGAGACAGTTGACAGACAAGATGATGGCGGAGGATTTGGTGTCAAAGTGAAAAGCAAAAGTGCCTATTTGGCAATATTTTGGATTTAAACACAATGCTATAAGGGATCCATAACGTTAATGAGGCAATAACCAGGCAGAGGACGAAGCGGTCGCAGCCGGTGTGCGTGTTGTCACAAGTTTATTAACCGGCGTGAAAATTTCCTCACCGTGACATCCCAATTCCCAGGGCTTCAAATACCAGAAGTTTTGTAACGGCCCTCTGTTAGCGATGCACAAGGCACCGGGCTTTCAAGTAACTCCAATGTAAACCCCTTCTGCGTCAGTATTAGACGCTCGGAGCAACTGCTCTGTAAGTCAGGTGACGTAGTATAAAGAGAACAAAGTCTGTGTAGGGAGGAGGTCGGTGTGGATGGATGAGTCAAAAAACACACAACTTTTACCCAGGAGGCCGCTGTTCATGTCCCGTGTGGAACCAAAATTCAACGATGACTTATTTTAAGTAAGTACGTTCTGTAGAGTACTTAACTTACATCACGTCAAGTTATGTAGCTTACGTGATAAATACTAATTTTAACCCAAAACCACGACCTTTTACTAAACCTAACCAAGTAGTTTGTTGCCTAAACCTAAGTGATGCCAAGCGGCCCTGACCGAGCGTCCATATATGACAAGTATGTGTTTGTTTGGATTCTCAGTCGAGTCCTCGTAGCATCTCTAATTCTTTGGGATCTCCCTCATAGAGCAGAACATTTCCGACTAAATCTACCTGTATTGCACAACTGTAATTTGCTACAAATGGTGAGTTCATTGACACAAACATCTCCGACTGAATTAGCAGTCAAACGAGTCAAACCACGTGCATTTCTTATACACACAACAAACATCTGAATAAATCCATATGTTCGCAGCTTTAATAAATGTGCATTTTCATCTTTCTGGGATTTTTTGTTGTAGTTGAACGCAACCCTTATGAGGCTGTAAATTGTAGCATTTGCAGTGTTAAAACACATACAAGAATGTAATGCCGAGCAGATCTATATAATACTGGTGGCCATGAACATAAAAATGACTAATACAAATGGAGCTGATAAAAATTCCACAATCCTGTGCATCACTGTAACATTATAATTGACTGCAGAACACCCACTTAAAGAAGAGTATATGCACTTACACGTTATGTAGCACACACCAGCCACAGTGAGGGTCCCCTGATCCCAGGCAGGCTCCACAGGAGCTGTACTGCTCACAGCTCTCCACTGATACACGGGTGACCTGGAAATAAAACACACACCTGGTTAATATCGTACACAACACACTGTGCACACAACACCTTCAAACAGCTTACACCGTATAGGCCCCGGTGTACGCGGGATCTCTCGGAGGTGTCCTCGCGCCTGGAACATGAGATTAAAGGAACGAGCCCACTGTGACTATCAGAGATAAACAGCTCTGGAGGTGCTGCTTACAACTCCTCGCTGCTGCGTACGACAAGGCTAACTAGAGGGGGGAGAAGTAGAGGTTCAAACACATGTAAACACACACTCGGGTCAAGATTACACCCCTCTGACAAACATCTCTTTGTGATACACTGTGTACTGCCCTTCAGTTCTCATGTGGATCAGGGAACACCGATGCAAGCTAGCAGTTTACTTCAAGAGACACTAAACAGTCTAGAAAAACAAAAAGCTCCACTGGAGCTAGAAAATTAATCTTCAATGTCTGGACAACGCCCCTTTTAAATTAAGGGGCCCCTTCTGGTCACTTATTTACTTCCTGTCATCTACAGTATAGATCCATATGTGACAGTTTAACAACTGTGCATGTTCCTCCTGTATTATCTTATTGTGTTCATGGGATATGTATTGATCTTTTTTAATTGTTGCATGTTGAAGACCTTTTCCCCAATCACCTCTTATCACTGGTAGTATATAAACTGGCTTATAGTACAAATTATTTGAACTGAATTGTAACAGATTAAAACTGAAAGAAAATCAATTTTGACCGCTCTTTTCTTAAAGGTATACTATGCAGCATTTTCCTAACGAAAACAATGTATAGACTGATACAAAAACAATCCTGGGTTGTGCGGAGGTGTGCAGAGTTTATATGTGCTTTAGAACGTAACTGCTGTGAGACTCTGATTCAATGCTTTGTTCTCATTAACGCCGCCCCCTCTCTTTATTCATTCTCTAGCTCGCCACCGCTGCTGTCTCTCTCTTTCTCGCTTGCACGTTGAGCCAGGGAGGATAGGGAAACTTCGAATGGTCTGTTTACAAACTCCAACCAACAATGCTGCATAGTATACTGTACCTTTAACCTGACTCTTGAAAGTACCCCAAATGTATGGATGTGCAATTAAAAAATTGCCGAAGTATCACTTTAAGGCCTTTCATGCAGCAATGAACCCATTCTGTCAGGATGTTTTGCCTTACCTTCAATACTATGGAGGACGGAACCTGCCAAAATCAAAAAATATATGAAACAGATAAATAAATGAATATGTCATTAAATGTAGCAAAAATAATATCAAAAATAAATGTAGCCATTAATAAACTGATAAAATGTGACATAAATTGATATTTATGTTTTAATTTGCTTCTTTATTTATTTATCTTTGTATTAATTCCCTTGTTTATTTACTCTTGTTTAATTTCCCCTTTTATTTATTTATTTATTCATGTATTTATTTTTATTAATTTTTAAATGTATTTATTTATGTTTGCTTATATTTCTCATTGTTCATTTATTTTAACATTTATTTTGTAATTTATTCATTTATTTTAACATTTATTTGTAATTTGTTTATTTACTTTTGCATTTTTTATTTTATATTCATTTTTAAATGTATGTATTTATTTATGTAAGTATGTATGTATGTATGTATGTATGTATTTATTTGTTTATGTATGATTTCCCTTTGCATTTCATCCCATATTTATTCCCCCAAACATATTTATTCCTGTATTCTTTTCTTTACACATGTTTTTATGCATTTCTGCCTCATTATGCAAATGAGGGGACTGTGGCTCAACATGTGTCATCAAAGGGTCAGGGTGCAGGACTATATGCTTGTGAGCGAGCTAGCTAACGGTGTCTGCTGCCGCTTATCAACTTATGTTTAATAATATTATTGCTACATTTAATGAAATATTTATCTATTTATCAAGTCATTTATTTATTCATTCAGATATTTTTTGATTTTGGCAGGTTCTGTCCCCCATACAATACCATACATTCCGAAGCATGATATCCCGTCAACAGCTTTAATTGTAAACAAAAAATGTATGTTCTTGATATAATCTTCCAGCTGTCTAGAACTACAAACCTTCAAACCAACAAAAAAATTGCCCATTAAAATGGGAGTTGCAGTACACAAGAAATACTTCATCTTCATTCACTTTAAACTGAAACCTACACATGGTTGACAAATTTTTTGCACTAGTTCCTTGCAAAGAAATACGCTATTGTACATAACACCGTTGAGATAAGCATCAAGGGTTGCTCCTTTTGTGCGCTAAATCTCTACCGGCTGCCATCTGTGTGTCTGCATGACTACGGTAAGAAGATGAAACTTTAATGATCTCTTTGGGGAAATCGGAGAACATGGGTATTAACGAGGACATCAAACAGTGCCGTCCAGATGTACCTGCCTCTTTAACTGCAACTAACTATTAACTATTTAACCAAAGAAGTACACCAACATCAAGGGGGGAAGAGTGAGAGAAATTATCATTAAAGAAATCCATTCCCACAGATAGTTGTCTTTGCACTTGTCATTAAACGGACATATTTTCTGCTGCTGCCTGCGTTTTCACCATCCGCCATCTGTCTGCTCAACTATCAGGAAGAGTTACCCTGAATTTCACCCAGCTTGTAGAACGCTCTAAAGTCCAGGAATTATCCTAAAGAAGGCGTTTTGAAATGATTTAATCATACCTGTTCACACTCGGGTCTACTCTGCTCTCGCTTAGATCTCAAAAATCACCCGCGCATCAGCATCCATGTGTTTTATCTCAACTTGCTGGAAGCAGTTTTGCCGGTGACAGACGGATTGGCAGACATAAAACTGCCTCAGGCAAACACACACACACACACACACACACACACACACACACACACACACACACACACACCAGTGAGAAAGTTACAATTTGGACCAAATTGAGAGTTTGAGACAAGTTTTCTGGGGAAGTTTTTTAAATACTTAAAACACATCACTGACCACCCAAGACACAAGTTCACACGTACGAGCACACGCACGCCCGCTCACCTCCAGCTGCCTCCGTCAGGTGAAGTACGACATCAATAACACTGCAGAGGCAGGGGGCACACCAGGTGAGCTGGAAGGTGGTGAGGGTGAATTCTAATGGCAGCTGCAGGCGCAGCAGTGTAGAAACCTTCAAAGAGGAAACTCTTTCCTTCAACTTCTCAACCTTCAAACAGTGTATCAGGCTCTTTTCATGTCCTTTGCCTCAACAACTGCTGCATGATTAGTCAGACACAAAAGCATATGTTGGTTTTCAGGTCACCGTATACTTCAAATATGGTCTTCCATCAGATGACTGCGTACTGCAACGGAGCAAGCCCTTTGCCGCCCTCCTGCAGGGCGACATGTCATTAATTGGTGTATGATCATGTATCGGTGTTGCAGTTCAAGTCTTCAAAGACTGAAATCTCTCAACAACTATTACACGGATTAGCCATGACATTTGGACATGCATGGTCCCCAGAGGTGGATCCTGACTTATCATCTTGCGCCACCAGCAGGTTTAAGTTTTCACTTATCCAGTGAAAATATCTCAACATCTGCTCGATAAATTGCAGCAAAACTTTAAATTAAACTACTTAACTTTCTGGGCTTTGTGTAAAATGGTGTAATGAAAAACACCTATGTCTATAATGCATTATCAACATAACTATAATGTGTTATAATCTGCACTGTGTAATTATACTTATCACTCATTAATATTAATAATGCTTTATAAAAACAATCATAACACATTTTATAATGACTTACAAGGTCAATAACTATAATACTTAATTGCCTGTCACTCTTTTTTGCGAGAATCATAATGTATTCCCATAGTTGTAATACATTATATCTTTTATATTTTTTTATAATGTCATATATTGCATTTTAATCATATATTATGTGTATTATAATCATATGATGCATTATATGTGTGTTTATAATGCATTATAGACATGGGCTTGCAAAAAAAGTGACCTTAGAAGTGACAGTAACATAACATTATAAAATGATTTAGAATGTGATTATTGTTATAAATCATTATGAATATGTATGTAGTGCTTATAACTATAATTCTAAAGTGCAATAAGCAGATTATAATGCATTACAAGTGTGTTTAGAATGCATTATAGACACGGGTGTCATAGAGAGTCAGCCAATTAGACTGTTATCAGGTCATTAAATGGGTGTCATCAGTTGTTATAAGCCTCATAGATGTGGGTCAGTATATATTATAAATACACAAACTATTATAACCATTTACTTCTACACTTCCTCTATACTCCTACTACATCTCAAAATGTTTCATGTCAAGGACCTCCAAAATCGATGTCCAATAGACCACAGACCATGGATGTAGAAGAGGTTGTGTCCGGTGCTTTTGACCTGCGTGTTAGTAAATAACCTACAACTACATTAAACTATGTTTATGTCATGCTACCGGATGCTACTAGCTACTGGCCGATAGCCGGTTGTTTGGGAACAGAGACGTTAATACATCCACCATGGTACGGGCTTACACCATACAGCCCATGGGTGAAGAATTACATCCAATATATCCATTATTACAGCCGCATACAGCTAGCAGGAAGCTGGCAGAACCGGATATGTCATATTGAGCGTGCAGGGCGGTGCAGTCTCGTGGGTCTGATGCACATTCATTATGTTGAGGAAAATATCTCTGGATTCGGCTATTAGTTGCAAGTAAGTGGTTTTGTTGCCTAAACCTAAAAAATATGTTTCGTTTGAGTTCAAAACATTTCATTCAGTTTGACAGCGTGTTAGAACGTGTTGCTTTTTAAGTTTTACCTTCACTGTTACAGCGCAGTACAACAGGTTAAAATGTGTTGTTTCAAAGTTTCGCTTTCACCAGGTAGTAGGTGTAGTAGGCCCCTACTGACCCGCATGAATGAGGCTTATAACAACTGATAATGCACATTTAACGAGTTGATAACAGTTGAATCGGGTGAGAATGTGCTACCGAAAATTCATTTATTTGTAAAGTTGCATCCCTAGACAGCTTTCATAACAGCGCAGCTTTCAAATAGCCGCCAATAATACCTCCATTTCATCCTCAGACTGTACATCTCCTCCTTCCGTGTCACTCCGATATACAGTCGAACACAATAGCTTATGGCAGATTCATAGCATGATAATAGTAACCTGTGTCCGATAACTATTATAATGCTACCATTACCAGGCACAGGCCTCTTACAGGAAATAGCAGCAAATTGCAGTCATTACTTGCACCTGGACAAATACCATGCTAGTAATACAGCCACAGCATCTGATAGAGGGAGGAAGAAAAAAAAAAAAACATGTCACGCTCAAGCACAATAGCCAGGGAGAGAAGTTTATTCAATGTGGCTTTGTGGTAGTAGGGCGGATGATGTATTCCAATGGAACAGTTCAATTATTGAGTTTTAGAAAACAGATAATGGGATGGGAAACGAGAGATGCTCAGCCAAAGACTCTTTGTCTTACTGAGGTGGCTCAGGAGTGTGTGTGTGCGTGCGTGTGTGTGTGTGTGTGTGTGTGTGTGTGTGTGTGTGTGTGTGTGTGTGTGTGTGTGTGTGTGTGTGTGTGTGTGTGTGTGTGTAAGAGACAGTAAGTAAGAGAGAACCACCTTTTTATATTAAATATGGCATTTTCATTCCTGGCCTATTTGCTGTTGCGGAGGGAAACACATCCATCTAAGGACAGTGGAGGGAGGCGGGGGAGGAGAGAAGAAGGGGAATTAGGAGATGAGGTGGAGGAAGATAGAAACCATGAGATCACAGTGGAAACAAATTTCCATTTGAAGCATTCATTTTAGTCTCCAAACTAATAATTGACAGTGTTTGTGGACAAAAGAAGCTTCCAGTGGGATTCAGATGCGTCTTAATTTTTTAAAAAGTCAGCAGGCCAAAGGACCTTTTCTTATAGAGCCCCCCTTCCTCTGGAATAACCTCCCTATAGACATCAGACAGTCTGATTCTGTGGTGGCCTTTAAATCCAAACTCAAACCCATCTTTTTGCCCTAACTTCCAATTAGTTAGTTAGTTAGTTATTATTTTATTATTCAACCTTTCTCTGCCCCTCCTGATTTTTGGAGCCTCATTGGAAATGATGGACCTGGACCTCCGGGTGATTTCGGGTGCTTTCACTTTAGGTACGATTGATCCGTACCGTGCCCGAGTACGATTGTCCCCACTCCCTACTCCCCCGCGGCGCAGCTTTCAAACTGTACTTGTTGATCCATACCTGAGTGCGCTTGCGTCACACCATCTACGCGTTTTGTGATGATGTTGCTATGGTTACATTTTAGCTGAAGAAATTCCAATCTCATAGGCTACAATGGAGTCGACCTTCCTTTTATGCCTTGGAGACAGTGTCAAGGACGAACCTCTCGCCTGCCTTCCTACTATATCAACTATGGGATAGCAGTTCAGCGGATGAGATTGTGCTGCGCTCATACGGAGATTTCAGAGGAGACAGACGGCGATGAGAAATGCCTTTTCAATTCTACTCGCCAACTGCTACTCCCGTTCATCAATAAGTTGAGAAACAGATCAGTTGTTGACCAAAATCTTCTCTTTTGATTTACACAATGCCTTTGAAAAATGTGGATTAGCTACCTAACCGGTGATAGAAGTTATGTTATTGTAATGACGGTGACAGCAGCACACACACACCTATGCTCAGGTAACTTGGCGAAGTGCAGTGGTGGAAGAAGAAGCCTATTCAGATCCTTTACTGAAGTAAAAATAGCTACTAATAGCCCACCACACTGTGAATATATTCCACCACAGGTAAAAGTCCTGCATTCAAAACCTTAATGCAGTAAAAGTATAAAAGTAGCCTATTATCAGCTAAATGTAGTTAAAGCAGGAAGTATTGATAGTATACAGTAGATGTGTCAGTAAAATGTTCTCTGTCAGTGTTTTCCTATTATGTCGGATGTTGATTAGTCTTTGTATCAATTCAAATCAGTCCAAAGGGGCTTATTGGCATGGGAAACATACAAAAGCAACTGTGAACTAAAACAAAAATCTTGTCCTCTCTCTAGGTTCCATGGTGGTGAGGAGGTCGTGTCTGTTTGGCGGTGCCAGGAAGCTGCTTGACATCTCCTGGATCCATCTCTTCATATATCCTCACATTATATGTAGCATTTTTTTTTGTTATCCTGGAAGGGGGATCCCCCCTTTGTTGCTCTTCCCGAGGTTTCTTCTATTTGTCCCTGTTCAAAAGGTTTTTTTGGGGGGGGGGATTTTTCCTCCTCCGATGAGAGGGTCGTACTGTAAAGGACAGAGGGTGTCGTATCCTGTACAGATTGTAAAGCCCCCCCTGAGGCAAATTTGTGATTTGTGATATTGGGCCGTACAAATAAAAATTGACTTGACTTTGCCTGTCATGTTTCCAGAGTGGAGGAAAGAGGGAGAGCTGAGGAGATGATGGGGGAGAGTTTATTACAAATAAATAACGGCTACAAATGAGCCTCTCTCATTTGGGTCATGATAGAGAGGCTCTTAATTTGCCTGGTGGCAGATGAGGGGAGGGGGCGGGGGTGAGAAGAGGAAGGACGGGGGGGTGGTGAGGGATGCAGGCGAAGGATGGATGAGAAAGACACACAAATGTAATTGCGACTGATGTTTCATTCCACATATGGGGCCCGTGCGGTGCCAGCTAGCCGCGGCTATAGGCCCGGCTGTAATTGTCTATTCTGTATAATATGGGGGAGAATGTGAGGCGCTATTACTACACAATAGGCTGATGGATGGCTTATTCTGCCAGCCAGCTGGATTTTTAAGAAATACAAGCGCACACGTAACCAGCAACGCAGATATGCAATTTGTGGTATGCTCATTCTGACGTGATAGAGATAGTCTACACGTGTGAGTCAATAAAGTATGAACTTTTAACATGTGGATATGAAGCACGATGCAATGAAAACAAGGCGGTCGCCAGGTGCACAACACACACACACACACACACACACACACACACACACACACACACACACACACACACACACACACACACACACATATTCTGGTTAGAAGAGCTACAATATGAATATACTAGGGCTGTCAATTGTTTAAAATATTAAATCACATTTTTTATCTGTTCAAAATGCACCTTAAAGGCAGATTTGCCAAGTATTTAATCAACATGGGAGTGGGCAAATGTGGTGCTTTATGCAAATGTAAGTATATGACAATGAAAAACCCCAGAAACCCTGACAGGTTCTGCATTTAGCATAAAAAAATAAAATCACAACATGTTAAACTCAAACCCAACAGGCAACAACAGCTGTCAGTGTGTCAGTGTGCTGACTTGACTATGACTTGCCCCAAACTGCATGTGATTATCATGAAGTGGGCATGTCTGTAAAGGGGAGACTCGTGGGTACCCATAGAACCCATTTACATTCACATATCTTGAGGTCAGAGGTCAAGGGACCCCTTTGATAATAGCTATGCCAGGTTTTTCCTCGCCAAAATTAAGCATGAGTGTGGAGCGTTATTTAGCCTCCTTCCCGGCAAGTTAGTATGACATGGTTGGTACCGATGGATTCCTCATGTGTTCTTCTAGTTTTAAAACTGAACATGCTACAACCTAAAAATCGCAAGCTGTGAGTTAACTTTGACAGCCCTACAATATACATATACCTACACCTGTATAATAATAATAATAATAATAATAATAATAATAATAATAATAATAATAATAATAGCAGGATCTAAAATAAACACACTTTTTTTTTTTTTCTTTCAGAGGCGTTTCCGCTATTTTTGAAAACTGTCCAATTTCCGTCCTCTCTCCTGCTCTCTCTGCCTCTGCCTGTCTCTCTGTTATGCTCTCATCTGTCATGAATTTGGCTGGACACACCGAAAAACACAGCAAATGAGGCCATAGATCACAGGTAGACACCGGCAGCCTTGGAGGAGAAAGACGGAGAGGAGAGAAACAGAAGGAAAACACCGAGGGGATTTCTCCATCATTATCCTTTAAAAAGTGCATTCTTGTTTTCATAAGCTCTCTAATCACGAGCAGGTATTAGTCATATCCCAACAACAAATGGGCAATGGGAAACACGCTGTGGGGACACCCAGCACGTCTTTGACAGCGTATATGATCAGCAAAACCTACACAGGAATCCCCTTCAACATGTTTCTCTTTTTCATCTTTCCCTTTTGTGTGACTCCTGCACGAGGCATATTGAAAGGAGAAGGCAGATTGCAGTGTGAAACATCACTGTACTGTATTGTCTGGATCAGGCTAAGATTACAGCCTTAGTGACTACAAGGAGTGTCCCCTTTATACTAAAGAAGAGGCCCTTGATTGACACCTTAATTCTCTGCTCACCAGAATATAAAACAGAATAGTTTTGGGGAAATCCTCTTATTTGCTTTCTTGCCGCTCTGTTCATTAAATATGACGCTACAGCAGCAGACAGTTAGCTTAGCTTAGCATAAAGACTCAAAACAGGGGGAAACAGCTAGCTTGGTTATGTCCAAAGTTAATGAAATCGGCCTACCATCATCTTTAATGTGCACTAATTAACGCGTCACATCTGGTTTGTTTAATTGGTACACTACAGCAGCAGACAGTTAGCTTAGCTTAGCATAAAGACTGGAAACAGGAGGAAACGGAAAGTCTGGCTCTGTCCAAAGTTAACACCTTAAAAGCGCAAACTAGCGCATTACATCTGGCTTGTTTAATCGGTACAAAAGCCAAAGTGTAAAAACATTACATTGTAATGTAGGCATGCGAGAAAAACAACGTTTACTTCACAAATTCAAGGTAAGTCGGGGTGAGTAATTGATATACGAATAATCATTTTGAAGGTGAAGTATTCCTTTAACACACACACACACATTCAGTGACTCAGTTTAGCTCTTTCACAAATCAACTTTGGCCCATTTCCTTGTTCAAACCCAGGTCACGCTGTTCCTCTCAACCACATTAAGACATCTCTCTCTTTCTCTCGCTGTCTGTCTTTTTGACTGTCTCACAAATCACATTCTGATCAGCCGATCACTCATCTCTCTGCTTTGACAGACAGCCGGAATGTTTGTGTGTGTGTGTGAGGCAAGAAAAGGACAAGGACTTTGGCAGATATGCCATTCAAAGATATGCTAGTGTAATGCAAATTAAAAGTCCTTTCTTTGAGTCTTTGACAGCACACTGCAAATATGTGATTCATATAATAAAAACACATTGAAATATGACATTTAAAAATGTCATTATGAGTTATGTTAAGTTCTTCTTTTCTTTTTCCAAGCTAGGATATATAACAAAATGAAATAGCAATAACATATACATATTAAATGGTTTGGAACATGGTGATGGATGGTAAATGAATTTGCATTTATATAACACCTTTCTAGTCTTGCGACCACTCAAAGCCCTTTACATTCACCCGTTCACACACACATTCACACACTGATGGCAGAAGCTGCCATGCAAAGTGCCAACCTGCCCATCAGGATCTCACCGACGGCACTTCAGGAGCAATTTTTGGGGTTCAGTAACCTGCTCAAGGACTGCTGCATGCAATGAATTGCTGGAGGAGCTTGGGATCGAACCGGTAACCTTCCGATTGGTGGGTGACCCGCTCTACCCCTGAGCCACAACCGTCCCCATGCAAGTCCATGCTAATTGCCTCAACTGCACTTTGTGCTGAGACGGTGTGATGTGCACTTCAAAACAAGACTTATGTCCAGCTCTGAAATCCTCACAAGAAAAAACCTAGTACACTTCCAATGGGATCCACACAGACTGTTAATGAGCACATGAGCAACTGCTATCAACACATAGCAGCACTTCCTCTACTGCTGTCTACTTAAAGGACCAGTGTGTAACAATTAGGGGGATCTTTTGGCAGAAATGGAATATAACATGAATAAGTATGTTTTTTCTTTAGTGTATAATCACCTGAAAATAAGAATTGTGTTTTGTTACCTTAGAATGAGCCGTCTATATCTACATAGGGAGCGGGTCCTCTTCGCGGAGTCAGCCATGTTGCAGAAGAAACAGAAAAAGCTTGGTATATCTTTTCTATTTGTCCAGAGTGGCTGTTTACATCTGCTTTGGAACCACTGCTCATTTTTTTATTGTGCAAAAAAAAAAAAAAAAAAAGTCTGTTTGTTGATGCCACTGGTTAAACCCACAAGGGGCTCAGTGGTCAGGAAAAGTCAAGTGTTAAACATAGAAAATGTCTTACTCAGAGATACTTCAGAGAGGATATTCACAGTTGTCTACTGCTTGAAATGACAGTATCTTTAAGCAATAGTTCCATCACTAATTTCAACTTGCCCACGCAAAACAACTGCTAAAACACGGCGTTCCAAAACTCAACTCACCAATTAGCTGACAGGGCCCAAGGGCACTTCCGATAGATTTCTGTCCCCTCCCCTCTCTTATTCTCCCCCGTCCCTGTCTTCACCAACATTTTTTTTTTTTTTAGCCACTTCAGAGTTGGACAAACACCAAAGAAGCTGCTTAAAAAGGAGCGCGCGGCAGTCTTTTCTCCCTGACCTCCAAGTGCAGTAAATGCTGAGTGAATTGAATATGAACCTCCTCTGATGTGGTGCCAGGGGTAGGGTTTCTCCACTGTGCAGTACAGTACTGGCTAAGTACATTTCTGTACTGTAGCTAAATCGATACACGGAGGTACATCATCAGACCATTATGCTACTGTCTGAGGGGCCTCGCGGAGGCAGGGGCGAAGGCATCTGCTGCCAACGGGTCACCTTACGAAGCTGTTTTACAAGCGGAGAGGCTTGACCTTGGCCCCTGTGCGTACAGCGGCAGAGACGTGGTGGTGATGCTACAGCGGAGGAAAGATCAGAGACTGGGCTTGGCCTCGCAGGCATATTACTGCGCATCAATACGAGAATTACAAATCTCCAAACAAACAAAAAATGTAAAATACAAAACCCTCAGGCAGTCTGAATTGGAATAAAAATGATAATGGGAAATAGGTGAATAGAAAGCGTCACCTCATAGCTGGATAGTAGCAGGAAGACTGGTAAGCATATGATAAGTGAGTAATTTGGCACAAAGGTACAGTACAAAATCAATAGAATATGAGCTGTAATCCACTTAGTCATTTACTTTAAAGCAATTAGGTGATGTCATCCGTGGGGACGCGCAGGATACAAGAAATATCTGTCTCGGTGACATCAACAACAGAGGCTGGTGACAGGATGAAAAATCTCTCCTGCCCTGCTGTTTTATTAGATCGGGACAATTTGAACATGTAACGAGGAAACAACGGCAGTGATAAAATTGATTTAGTGCCATTGTTCATTTTTTTTATGAGCACAAAAATGACGTGATATCGCCGAACGGAAAGAGACGGACCAAAAGCTGGAGGCAGCAGAACGATACACGGAGGGAGGAGAACATTGAGAGACTGTCTGTGTGAGTGTATGTGTGTGTGTGTGTGTGTGTAGCAGAGACACAAAGAGAGCCATGTATAAATCCATCGCTCGCTAATCGAAAACTCTCCTCTCCTCACGGTGAATCGGGCAGTTTTATGTTTTCGCACTACGTGTGTGTGTGTGTGTGTGCATGCGTGCTTATGTGTGAGCCCGGTACTGCTGTACAGATACGCGGTCTATACGCTGCAGTCCAATCCACCACTTTTAATTATGTGTGTGAGTGAATATGGGAAAAGGTAAATTGCTCTGTCAAGCTGGGAAATGGGCTTTGTGATGTTTGAGCTCTCATCACTTGGCATTTCTATTATTCAACAAGGAGAGAGGGATGGAGGGATGAAGAGGAGGAGGAGGAGGAGAGGACAAACAGGGTGGAGGTACACCTCACTTCTGGAAGTGATTATTACAGAGAGAATGTATATAACAGGCTTTCAAATTACTTGGCGAGAACAAGTCCCAGTGCAGGCCTCACCGAGGAGCTGATGTCCGCGAGCCAATGGGAAGGGTTTAGTGTTTCCAGAGGTGAGGCGCATCACTTCCATCAACAGACATTCTATAGTTTTTTATGGCCCAGCAGCCTGTTGTTGCACCAGCTGTACAGAAGTTCTCTCTTAAAGGTCCCATATCATGCTCATTTTCAGGTTCATATTTGTATTTTGTGTTTCTACTAGAACATGTTTACAAGCTGTAATGTTAAAAAAATACATTATTTTCCTTATACTGTCTGCCTGAATATACCTGTATTTACCCCCTGTCTGCATTTCAATGGAATTGCAACGGAATTGCGTTGCTAGGCAACAGTTTGGGTCCATGTTTTTACTTCGTGTCAGCTGATGTTATTTACATACACTAAAAATAGAAATAAACTGGGACACATTTAGAATGTTTTCATTTAAAACCCCTGTAATGGTCTAAATATTGTATATTTGTGACATCACAAATGGACAGAAATCCTAACAGCTTGTTTCAAACGCGCAATTTCTGAATACGGGCTGTGTGTATTTCTCCGTATATTGAACGTTTTTGATAGTTTAACAGTATTTATATAGCACTTAAACCTGCTTTATCATGTAAAAGACCTGAAAATCTCACTTTTTACAACATGGGACCTTTAAGTTAAATGATATGCTGAAACTGGTTAGTCAGATACTAAATCTATGTCTATGCTTGGTTGCGACACAGAGAAGCAAGGCTCATCTTAGCTACTCTGGCGTAAAGTCCACTCTAATCAAAATATTGTCGTAGAAAATGACGTTTTCACATTCTGTGGCCAATCAGTGAAAAGCATTATTTTTGATTCAGTTTAGCGAAGAGGCTAAGGGCTAACTAAGTAGATTTGTTGCATTATTGTTTTGTTTTACATGTTTATCACGTGTTTAAATCTGCGACCGCATTCTGTGAGAAAATACATTTCCCTCTAAACGTATTTTGGATATTTAGGGAGACAGGGTTGAGTAGAACAGATGGAATGGCCATCTCTTTGTAAAGCAGTAATGGCCTAACCCAACATTGACCAAATTCACAGTCCAGTCAGAGAAGAGAGAGAGAGAGGGAGAGAGAGAGAGAGAGAGAGAGAGAGAGAGAGAGAGAGAGAGAGGGAGCGAGAGAGAGAGGTGAAGAGCGCTGAGGAGGTGGGGAAATATAATTGGTTTGCAGGATATGGTCTGTCCCTTTCTCCGACTCTTCCTGCCTCATCTTTTCAATATTCTTAGGGTCCTCACTTCTGTCTCTCTCTCAGATGGAGTGAGTTTGTGAAGTAACTGCTCTCCCAGTAGCAGCTTCAGACAGCATAGAGAAGAATAAGGATCTCCCCTCTGCTGCAGAATGTGAACTTGTGTTCCAGCAGAGGCTCCCTGGCTTGCTGATGAGGAGCGTCTTCCTAGCCAGAGGCTGTGTGGACTGGAGATAATGTATCGGGGTTTAAGGTCGCTGGCCAAGCCCTGGGGTGGATAAACTTGTGCTTTTTTTTTTTTCAAGCCACAAAAAGTATCCAAAAGATAAAACCTGTAGCTGCTTTCTCTGGACTCTAGATAGACATTACATTTATGGATCCGGTTTAATGACAACATACAAGTAATGAACAGTTCCACGACCGAAATAGCACAGAGTGTAACCATGTATGAGCTGCTGTCTTGAAACATCAGAAGTTTAGAAACGTATGCACATTTGCCCAAGAGACAGTGTGCCACATTAACATGTTCTCATCCCAACTCGTCACATACCACCACTTTGTCTCGCCCTTTGGCGCCACTTTATTTTCGGCATGAAAAATCACAATAGTTACCCTTGGCGTCACTTTAGGATTAGGCAACAAAACCACTATAGGTGAGTTAGGTTTAGGAAAGAACTACATCGTCGGGCTTAAAACTACTGCGTTTGTACAGTGAAAATGACACTGAAAGTTTTGAACACGGGACACGAACAAATAGCTGATTGTAACATGAAAGTGAGACTTAACACATAGGATAGGAACAGCGGTCTCCTGGATGAAAGTCCTGTCTTTCTCTGGGCGTTAACTGTTGCCGCAGATGGGTTTACATTATAGTTAATGGAACCCCCGGTGCGTTTCATACCGGCGCTAAACAGTTCCGTGTGAGGTTGGTACCAAACGCCGATGGCCGTGACAAAGCCATGGTATTTAACGCATTGGGAGAACGGGCTGGCCACGACCAAGAGGGTTCAAATGTGAACCCAACGACTTGATTGGAAATTAACTTTGGTTGAAATATTTTGGGTAGTGACATAAAATAAATATTTAAATATTAAGTTGGGTATAGCTATAACCTTGTGTTCAATCTATTATTTGAGACGTTTGTAACTATCATTAGTATAAACAAGTTGTGAATAAAAATGTTGTCCAACGTAATGCTAAACTTATGATCGCTAACGTTTGGCAGGGGCTAGTAAAGATTAGCTTGTTGTATATATAGCTGATAATGTGTTTGTCAAATTTTGCGTCATTACCTTTTTTTTCCTGGCGGGAATGATTTAAAAGTTCAAAAAAATCATAAATTCAGAATATGTTTTAGCACACATCAAAACATCACTAAAATCAGGCACTGAAAAACAGTGTTCATGTTTTCCGTTTTATTCTAGAAGATACAAAAACTATTACAATGTGTAAAACATTATAGCCCTGGACTATTGTCAAAGAGGCTGTATGGAATGTCATGTGACATTTACCCTCGTATTTTTTTAGCAAATTTAGTCGAGTATCGCTTCCACACCAAACACAACACAACAAACTGTATTTAGCTAGGTTTTGGAACTGGTTGTCTGACAGGTTGTCAGTGTACATGGTTAGTACTGATGGGGTCCTTATGATTTCTAGTTTCATATGATGCCGGTATCTTCAATCTAGCTTTAAAACTGAGTGTTCGTAAAATTGCAAGTTGCGTTAATGCATCAAAGAAATTAGTGGCATTAAAACAAATTTGAGTTAACTCGTTATCATCGCCTTACCTTTGACACGCACAGTGTGGATGCACTTCTTGCATGGATGGATGGTTATAATATATAACAGTATCACGTTGGATCGCATCGAAGAGGAGGCAACGTGGTTTCTATACGAGGCTTCTCCTCTGTCACTGCCTGGACCTCCTTACAGTCAGCGCACTAACATGCACAGACATGTAGTGGACATATCAGTGCTCATGAAAAATAAAACACTGGCTTTAATAATTGAAAAGGACGTTCTGGTGGCAATAGCAGTCATCTTTAATGCAGATGACAGGAGTTAAAAGGGTAAATCTGCGAACACTCCCAGCATGGACTTTCAGCTTCTGTCATTCTGCTGAGCAGCCGCTGAGCACTGCTGGCTGATACTGAGAGACTTGTTGAACGCAGGCCCAGTGCTGAGATTATCATTCTAAGTGATATCATCGATTAAGTCTTATAGTCTCTGTTGACAGCTCGCCATTTTTTTTTGTAATATTCTGAAGCTCTTGTAGCTCTTATCCAGAGAAGTGAGTGAGTACTTTGGCTGAGACTTTGGACCTTCTTGCCATCAATTTTTGTAATATTATTTTTTGTAATAAGTAAATCTAGTATTTCTGTCATGTTGATGTAGAAATTCAGCCTAATTCTACAGTCTGCAGTCTTGAGAATCTAGACACTCACACATATTCTACTGCTTCAATCTTTTTAATGCTGCAGTTGAAACAGTGCTCAAAGTGGAAGTATTATTCACATTCTTATTCTTATTCACATGTTGGCGTGTGTATCGGCTGGTATCAGCAATCTCTTGCGACTTATTCCTATTTATCATTATTTCTTTGAGCATATTATACAGTGTCAGTCATAATCAGCTGGGATTGTATTGCTATGTTATTATACTTGGGCTATGCATCTTCTATAGTAGGCCTATAATACTCCAATGATATTCCAGCTTGAACATTATAGGGTTAAAGTGATGTGTTTAAGTGTTTTCCTGTGTTATGTGTAGCCTATAGTTGGGTATCATTCAGGTTTTAGGAGCAGTATTCTTCTACATATTATACAGCAGAATAAAGAGACACATTCTGAATTCCTACAGTGAATAAAGGTACTAGGAGATATTGGGTTTGGGGGTTCTCCCTCTAGGAAATTTGAAGATTTCTGACCTAAAGTTATGCAAATTTACATCATTTTGGACCATTATTATTACTAGTTAAATGATTATTTTATTATTTACACGTATCACAGCCTTCGTCTGAACATTTAATTCTTCTGGAAACGTTTTCCCTAAAAGAGCAAATTCAGAAATATTTTAAATAATGTTTCATTAATTATATTTGATCATAAATAAAGCAAAAAAAAAAGATGATGAACAGTTCACTAATTATTTTGCAAAAAGGATGTGGACATTGTATTGATTGATTACCCCCCCAGTGTGCCATCTGTCAGTTTGTCTCCACATAGTTTTTATGTTCGTACAACTAATGAGCAAATACACTGGCACTGCGCTGCTATGAATCGCCGTTATGATCTCCCTGATCCATCAGAACCTGATATGGAGAGGGCAGAGAGGAGTACCGGCAGCTTTTGAAAAGTGCTGGTGCGCAAGAAAAAGGTTCCCGGAACGACAAGGAGTAAAATATAGAAGTGCTGGAACCGGTGAACACCGTCCCACTTCGAGCACTGGCTGGTTGAACGATATCCTAATACATTTGAGAATTAAATCCCATTCTGAATCAACTTTTTCTTTCTTTGCACACGTGCATGATACTGTGGTCCAGCGCGTGCAATTAAAAAAATCAGTGGGTGGTCTCCCTCAGCTTGAATATGGATTTATGAGTCTTCCTGTACATTACATACCGGCCTCCTGGACTGGGACTTTATTTCCTCTGTCACATCAACACCGACGCCGTCCACTCATATCAATTACACTCCACTTCCTCTCTGTGCTCATTCAGACACGTGGAAGTCAATTATGTCTAATTGCTGGTAAATTACACAGCACTCACATGGCAGTTACTGGCCACGTAGCGGGGAAAGTCTTGTTGAAGGTTATCACATCGCAGTCATTAACCGTTATGAGATGAGAGAGCCGGGCAGGTAAAGGAAGGAGAAGAGGGGAATGTGGACGTAGCTGAACTCTGCAAATCAAACTCTCAGAGATGAAGTCGTTTTAACACAACAACACCTACATGCCAGGACTGCAGGAATATATATGATATATATATACAGTATATATATACAATATGTATACACAATACATTGATCTGGATGTGTACGGTGGTCTTCAAGTAACATAAAAACACAAAAGTCTCTCTTCTTAGAGCCAGTGTTTGGTTTGTCCGTTCTGGGCTACTGCAGAAACATGGCGGAGCAACATGGTGGACTCTCTCAAGAGGACCCGCTCCCTATGTAGATATGAAGAATTCATTCTAAGCTAACAAAAACACAACGATTCTTAGTTTCAGGTGATTATACACTAATGAAAACATAGTTATGAATACACCTCAGCCGGTGCGCACCAGTCCTCACTTTCATTGCGCCACAGGGTTTTTAACTCGCACGCACATTAGACTCCTCGGTCCGTGTTTCAAGACGGGTCAGGTGGGTTGCCGACATCGCCGCAGACCCCTTGCACCTTTTACGTGAGCCGAGCCCCTATCTGGCAGCACGACGCAGTTGGGGCGCACAGAGGACAGTCCGCCCCGGTCGACAGTTGCACCGGGAGAAGAGGGAGAGAGGGCGGTGCGGTCCACAGTGCGGCGAGGTCCGGGCGGGGAGCACTGTAAAGCTGCGGTCACGAGCCAACTTCGCCCCGAGCCTTTCCAAGCCGACCTAGAGCCGGTCGTGGCGCACTGCCTCGTATGCGCGACTCCCCAGCCTGCCGTGTGTCGCTCACACCCTCCAGCTGGCTGTTAACGAGGGTCTTTTGGCACAGAGAAGTACTCGTATCGGTACTCGGTATCGGCGAGTACCCAAATATAAGTTCTTGTACTTGTACCCGGTCTGAAAAAAAAGTGGTATCGGTACATCCCTTAATATTATATCCCATTTCTGCCAATAGATCCCCCAAAATGTTACACACTGTTCCTTTAAATAAAAGTGGACGATGCAACACATTTAATAAGCTTCGATAGCTTCCTCCATTATGGACTCTCCGGCTCCCCGTACCCTCCAAAGACTGTCAGCACTGTCAACTGATTCCACAGCGTTTCAAATGCTAGTGTGACCAGGCCTTTAAAGGGAATATGGTAGTTCTAAAAACAATCAAACTAACAAAAAGATCTTCAGAAGTAACCTTGTTGTTCCTGTGAAACTTAAGAAGTTTCATAAGAAAAACAAAGCTGTAATACTTTTTAATAATAAATATTTCACACAAATGGAGAGATGGTACGTATAGGCTATACTGTATCCCTGGTGGAAGATATGGTATGGAGCTTCATCCTACAGTACATATAACACATTTTAATATTCATGATATTAATTAGCACTTATGACTGTGTGTGTTTCCGTGTGTGATACTGCTTAAATTGCAAATGTGTTCATGCGCTGTATGTGCTACTGTATGTAATTAGCTTGATTGCTCATTCCCCCGGTGTATGTTTCTAATACATCTTTCTCATTAGGTCTTTATGGTGCTATTCCACTGTATCCAAGCTCTTTCTTCTTCTGCTCTCTCCCTTTCTAACTTTCATTACATCAATTGTTAGTAGTGGCAAGGTGTGTGAGTGTGTGTGCGTGTGTGTGTGTGTGTGTGTGTGTGTGTGTGTGTGTGTGTATGTTATATGTTATATGTTAATGTATATATATACATTAGACTTGCTGAGTGCTCGCAAAAACACACACATATATATATATATGAAAGTGTATGAACGCATCCGAGTGTGAAAGCAAGGTGTGTGTAGATCGTTACAAACACACACAAACTGAGCTAGGTGTGCATGTATTAGTGCGCCATGGGCTGTCACGTATCACTGGATCTGTCCCAAAAATCACCAGACCTCATCACGGTTGTCAACAGCAGCTGTAGGCTGTATTATGGGCTGCACTGCTAACCTTGCCTGGCTGTAGGTCATTATATTTTTTGTCTGTGCGATTCTCCTACCTGTTTATCGGTGAGGGCGTATAAGTGCAGATGATCTGGGCTGAAGAGCAGATCTCTCAGGATGGGGCTCCCGTCGCTCACCACCACATTCTCATACAACAAGGCAGGCTGGACGATGGAGTTCACCAGGATCTGGAGGAGGACAGAGGGAAAATGGCAAAGCAATGGTTACAATCCAACGTTTCTTAAATCATTGTTTAACAATAGTATAAATACCAAAAGAAGTAGTAGACTGGCAAAATATGATACCTTTTCTACACTTGTGACAGAGAAATTATTTGACTTTTGTCTCTGTTACACCACTGATTACTCTGGATGATCCAAAGAGCTCACGGTGAACAGTTTTCATTGGAGAACAAGAGGCATGGACTTGAAGATGAAGATGATGTTATGAAGATAGAAGCTGTGTCTGTCAACTTCCAAGTTACGGAAGCCCTGAGAAGCAAAGTGAGAATTTTTTTTTCTGGTGATCCATTTTCTAAGATCTAAAGTGTTTTCTCTCCTGTGTTCATGACTTAAGAACATGTGAAAAAAGTTCAAACAAATTCATCTGTGAAACGTGTGAAAAAAAAAAGTTTTGGCAGGATAATTTTTCAATGTTACTCTTTTTTCATCTGTGAAAACAGGTGGGGAAAAAAGTTTTGCCGACTGTTTTTTTTTGTGTGTGCGTGTTTGTTACTGTAATACTCATTTTGGCCACAAGAGGCTGAAGTGCACCTCTTCCTCGTCTTCTAAATAGGACTAAAAGCATTCATGTTTTATGAACACAAGGTGCGTACATCGTGTGTTAGCAAATTATGTAAATTAAAACTCCCCTAGGAAAAAAAACATTAATTCTTTAGTTAATGTGTTAGTAAAAATAATCTGTCTCACAGATGAAAAATAAACAAATAAATAAAATAAGGAACTTAGAGAGATAATTATTTTTAAGTCATACACAGGAGTGAAAACAATTTAGATCAGACTTATAATATGGATCACCAGATTTTTTTATTTTTTTTACTTGCCTCTCAGGACTTCCGTACAAAGTAGTGTTAGCAAGCAGATTTTTTTAACATTAGCTTGTTGACTAAAAATGCTTTGTTACGAGTTTACACAGTCATGCCACAGCAGTAGGCCTACATATAGTACAGTAAAAGGATAATTATTAGCATGATGTGCACTGGCTGGTGTAGTTTTATGTTGAAAGTTAGCTGAAAGCTAGGTAGTTAGCTGGAAGCTGGTACTTGGTGTGTTTAGGTACCAGTGTTTTCAGTTAAGCTAGCTAGCTCTCAATACCCCACACAAACCAGGAAGAACCAAGCTTACATATCTTTTTTTACATTTATTACATTTTTATTATTCATTCATGTAGTAAGTTACATTTTGGTTGTCTGATTAACTTTCACTACATTTTGTCAGTTTGAGGGCTCCACATTACACACCGTATGTCCCATGTACAGTATAGTGCACCATAATTTGGTTTATTTGAATATTCCCTTGTATATTTATTTGTTATTGCCCTCAGACATCAATTGATCACTGTGTTAAACACAGCTTACCTTGAAGAACAATAAATCATTCTTGTTGAAGACGTTTAATTTTTGTTAGACTCATTCCAGCCTCTTCTAATGGAAAGCAGTTGTGTTCAGGAAAATGATGCATTCGCTTCCACTTCATGTACAAGCAACCAATTCCCATTTCATCTAGTGTAACACTTCAAAGTTCACTTTAAATGCTGCCATCAGCTGAAAAACAGCAACTGAAGTGAGAGAGGAAATTTCCAACACTTTCATTTGGTTCTCAAATTTATGCTTAAACTCAAAATCACACCAGTTGGCTATGGTGCCACACTGCAGAGGGTGTAACTTCAACTAAATGATGGCTCTTTTTTTGGCGCTTACAGTGTTAATTCTACTGGCAAAATTACAGATTTATGAGAGTCCCTCTCTCTTGTACCAGCAAGTAAATCTTCTCCTTCTCTCTGTACTTTTTTTTTGTCTGGATCTTTCTCTTTCTAATTTCCCGACCACCACCTGCTCATCCATCACCTGACAGCAGTTTAGTCTGCAACAACTTTTCTGTGTTTCTGCCGCCTCGGCTCGCTCTTTCATCTCTCTCTTTCGCTCCTTAGTCTCAACAGTCTCTGCAGTTATTAGCAGCCAAATCACTTCCAGAGTTAATCTGTTTTACTGAACAGAAGGCTCATTAACAGACAGACTGTCATCACTGTATGTGCTTTTGTTGCTTAAGAGGAGTGAGCGGCTTTGGTTGAAAGTCAAGTGCTTTGACAAATCAGCTTTGAGGAGTTACTCAGTGGGACATTGAGAGTCTAAACCGTGGAATTGACACTAAAAGGTCAAATGTGCGACATGTACAGCAGAAACAGAACAAAAAAGTATTGTACGATTTATAGGGCCGGGATGACAACTATCACGATACTTGGGTGCCGATGCGGTATATATTGCAATTTTTATGTATTAGGATTCAATATTATGATTTATTGCAAGTTTTTTAACACTAGACCATGGAAAAAAGTTGAATCATACACTTCTAGGGACTTTTACTTTGGAAAATATCAAAATCAATACAGTAAAACTGTTTGATTTTCAGCATGTATGAGGTCAGAGATGTGCATTTAACATAAATGTCAGTATATGGGTGCTCTACAGTTGTAGCGTCGGCCCATTTGACCACGGAGATGAGAGTGACGGCCGGCTTGACCGCACGTTACCACGATACGATAACGTTTCCTGTCCATGACAGAGTTAGCATGCAGCTTTAGCCGTGATGTCTAGCTCTGCTTTTCCTGCAATGTGTGAAACCCAAAGTGTTTCCATTCTTTACTGGATGTGTAGTGTTTACCATGCTGGATTTAACATGTGAGGGTGCAGATAATATCAACGCAGACCCTCCACCAATTTCTGCTTTGCCGTTTCGGCTCGCTGCGATTTGTTTTGGTGACGGATACCGAATGGATATGATGTCACAGTACTCAGACTACAACAATAAAAGTGGTAACTTCCTTCTACCTCTGCATGAACTCAATGACGCAAATATATAGATTCTGGCATTAAAAAATATATTTCAAAATCATAAAAAAAAAAATCGCGAAACATAGGTGAATCATTTTTTTCCTACTCCTAACAGTTTAATGCATCTAGACAACAAAAGTTGCATATTACAGAACTTTTCCTGACTTCCAGGATAGGTGTATCTGTGTGGGTGGAGGAGGTGTACCCAAGTTGTTGCTGTCCAAAGGTCATTTGTTTTAGCTGTCCCTTATGTTGCTCCCACATGAACACAAATACACTGAAACTTTTATTGATGGGATTGTGACCTTTTGTCTCCTCGTATTTCTGGCTGTGAACAACAATACAGAAGAGCTCTCACATTCACACATTCGCTCACGCACACACAGTAAGAGAGGAAAAATAAACTTTGTTTGGCCACTCTAAAACTGCTACATGCCCTGGGCCGCCGTATCGCTTGTGATGAGTGACGGACTGTGGCGGAGAGAGGGGGGAATAGGAGCAGGGAGCGTGCTCTGGCCTACAGCTCGGGGCAGAGGGCAGTTGGAGTGGGATTCAGGTCAGCTGGCACAGAGGGGGACGGCAGACTGGAGCAGGTGACTGTCGATTCTCATCTAGTCTACTAGCCTGCAGGTTTCTGCTCCCCTTCTGTGACCGATGGAAGTTAGAGTGTCCAAACACTGACTTCTCACTGAGGAAGTGGCAGCACTTAAGGGTGAGAAACTTTCCTTAACCCTCCAATGATCCACTGTTTTTCATGTGCTTTTCTTAGAATCTATACGACAAATATCTGCTACTGCCGTTAAAGATTCAAATTCTTACAGTCTTTAAAAGGTATTATATGCCAGAATTAACTAAAAAACGACGTATAGACTGGTACAAAAATAGTCCCTTTCAATCTTCACTTATGCCACACTAGAAGTGTGTGGCGGTGTCTGTTTCTGCGGGGACCCTGCAGACCTCTACCTGGATTTTCTCTTTTCTTATTATTTTCCTTTATTCGGGACGCTTCTGGGCGTCGGCAAAGTGGCTATCGTCCCAACGTGGGGGTGTAAGCCCCAGCCAATAACAGGGCACAGGGTGTGCAGCCCGTTCAGGTGATCAAATGCCAACACTTTATCACGCCCCACGGCATCTGATAACGACTCACAAGTCTCCACATACAAAGCGGCCATATTTCACAGCATTCACTCAAAATCTGGCAACTCCGTGCCTTCTCACAGGGTTATGCGGAGTTAGTTGTGTGTTTTAGAACATAACCTCTGGGAAACAATCAAAACATAACGTTTTATTTCTCTGATTTGCGGCTATATTCTCACTAACGCCGCTCCCTCTCTTCAGTCACTCTATAGCTCGCTAGACCACCGCTAATCTCTCTCCCTCACTCGTTGAGCCGAGGAGGAGGGGCCAACTTTGAATGCTGTGTGTTTACAAACAGCAACCGACAACGGTTACATATTATACCTTTAATGCACACCTTTAGATTATAATTTACAGTCTTTAAATGTACTTTTTTTTTTTTTAAATACGTACATATCATCTGTCACTTTATGTACATATTGTAATATGAACATACCTATCAATGTAAATATAAATCCTAGTCACTGTACATTAAGTATATAGACATATCCACATGCACATGCTGTACTGTACATAATCATCCAGTCCATGTATATCCATCCGGTATTCATTTCTTTGCATTTGTATTGTTACAACTTCCGAACACTTGACTTTTATGAGCACTTGACTTGCATATAGACATTTTATTTTTATTATTGTATTCTTTTATTCTGTTATTTCTTTTCTGTGTAAGTACATTGAAAGAGCTGCATAAAACCGGAGTCAAATTCCATGTATGTATATACTTGGCGAATTGCATAGCGTCATATTAGAAGAGTTTCTAATAAATGTCATCTGTTTACTTAGCTGAAACCCCTGCAGGGACCAGCTTCACAAATTCCACTTCCTCTCTTTGTGTAGTCTGCGCTCACTAAATTCAAAGCCATAAAAGTGGAAAAAAAGGGCGACACTGGGGCATCTGGAACTTTTTGATGTTTCCATTTGTCCAGTTTCTCACTTTCTGGAACTTATTAACGGAGAGCTCAGCCTATAAGATGAAAGAGACTCTGCTCCAGAAGCACTGTCTACTTGTTGTAAAAGGCGCTTATTGAATATGCTTTTATAGCTGCTCCAAGGGTGATTATTAGACCAAAAAAAGCCCATAAAGGATCCCACGTTGATGTTACTGACAGCTTATGAGTCATTAAAACAGGCTGTTTTTTTGCTGATTAGTTTACCTCTGTGGAGCGAGACAATCATACGTATTTTTATCGTGCTCAGCAGGGCCACTCTACGATGAGTGCGCTGAACATTAATTGCTGCTATTTGCATTCAAATTATCCACCAATCAATTAGTTTCAAAACACAGTGTTTACTTGGAATATATTCTGGGCTAAAATGACATATCAATTCAGTCACTTCAAACAGAAGAGAGCAGGGACGCTCCATTTATATTCCAGACACTTAGCTAATGCTCTTTTCCAGGGTGATGTACATTGAGGAAGCAGGAGCAGGTTGCGTGTCTTGCTTAAGGACAGCGCAATAAGACATGCATCATGTCTTCGACCTTTCAGCTGAAGTGCGGTTTCTACTCGGCCACCTTCGGTTACGCAACTATACGGGGAAAGTTGGGATCAGGAGGGAAGTTAAAGGTGACTTTTCCTGATGAGTTTGCAGCCTACACTCCAAACTTCGGAGTCTTTTTCCCCTTTCTTTGCCGTCCCATGTGTCCCCCCGTCACCTCTACCCTCCTGGGATTAAGCTCATTACCAAACCAACGCTGCTATCATCAAGGACACTCTAACCCCCACACACGTTGAGATCCACAGGTGTACACAGAAACGCATATCTGACTAAGTACACACACTCACACCTACAAACCCATATGCCAACAAGTCCTCCAGACTAAGTGCATTGTTTTTCACTACTTTGGAAATCGGCCTGATAACAATTTCAAGCTACTTTTACATTTGCTCCAGACAGACAAAAGCCATAATTCACATTGAATAAACATTCTTAGTGAATATTCTCGTGTAAATTCTATTATATTAGTTCATTGTCTTTAATGTGTTTAATTAATAAGCTGTATGCCTCACTGTGTGAAAGGGACTGGGATCATTCTGTTATGTGATAACATTTTACTGAATTGTATTAAACTGATAAATCGTACGCCAGCAACTTGGTAAAAAAATCTTTGAAGGTATTACAATTCAAGTGTCTTTAATGCAGCCACAAATTGGTCAAAACTTAAACAAGAATTCAAATTCCAGAATATAATATATATATATATATATATATATATATATATATAGTATATAAACATAGAACTGAATTGAATAGTTCGGCCCCATTGTCACGATACCAGGTATTTGAGTCAGTATCGGCCCGATAGAGAGAGGGATGGTTAGTGTGTGTGTGTGTGTGTGTGTGTGTGTGTGTGTGTGTGTGCACACAAGTGTGTAGAGGAGGACGAGGTAATAAAAGTGAACAAAGAGGAGTAATGAGGTTTGGCTGCAGTGGTGCAGTGATTAATACCATGCTGGGTTCAAGCACCGGTCACACCTTTGGGTCAGGTAGGCTGGGAAAACTATCAATTCTTCTTCTTTCAAAAACTCTCCTTGTTTCTTCTTTTCTCCCCCCAGTGGCTTTGTTTGACTTCCTTTCTCCTGTCACTTCCTTCTCCTTTCACTTCTTTTCCTCTGTCTTTCCTTTTGGCATGTATTTATGGAGTGAATTTTTGCTCATTATCCAATTTTATAATTGTACTTTATTCACGCTTTCTTTCATTTCCCTCCCTTTTCTCACCTCCCTTCTGCCTAGTTATAGAGTGCTTCAGGGATGACATTTTTGTAGACCAACCAGGAAGTTAGCATCGCCCTGGGTTCCCTCGATTGCAGAAAATAAACTCTATGGCAAACAAACATTTAGGATACTTAGACGTTTTGTTCAGCAAGATAATCTCCATAAATGAACACCACTTCTATGATTTTTGCGTAAATGCAATCGGCAGAAGCAAAAAGCTAACGTTAGGCTATAAACAAACTACACCGCAGTCACAAAAAAAAACATTGACTTCCAGACGAGTTGTAGGACTCATTCATGTAGCACTCTATTTCCTCATCAACTTCTTCAGTTCATTTCATCCCCATGTTTCCTCTTCATCCCCTTTTTTTCCCTTCCTTCTTGAGATTTCTCCTCCCTGTCCTCATTTCATCCTTTCTCCACTTCAACTTCACTCCCCCTTGTCCTTTTCCTTCCCTCACACACACACAGACCTCTGTCTCTTACTGTGTGTGTGTGTGTGTGTGTGTCTGCATGCATGCGTATAGGTTATGTGTGTCCAGACACAGCAGTGCCCTGTCCAACCTCAGCTGTTAGACATCTAGTTAATTACACGGTTGGACAAAGGGAGGGAAGATGAGGAGAAGGAGGGAAGGAAGGATGCAGGGAGGAGGAAGAAGAGGAGAAGATATAGGAGCAGCTTGTTAACCTCGTTGGCATTTCTTACTGAAGCCGATGTCACGAATGTCCGGTGAGGACGAGTAATGAACCGCTGTCCTAAATGTTCGAGTAGCTCTTTGATGATGGAGGGAACGGAGGGAGGGGGAAAAGACATTTCCTTAATGAAATCTACGCTGGTGTGTGTGTGTGTGTGTGTGTGTGTGTGTGTGTGTGTGTGCGTGCGTGCGTGCGTGCGTGCGTGTGTCTGTTAACGGCTCCTCGTTGTATTCATGATCCCTAATGAAATTGATTTTGGTCTCATCTGTTGAGAGGACGGTCTGACACGCACACGCACACACACACCTAATAACTGACAGCAGGATGTTTCCAAAAGGAATTTCAATTTAATACCAACAGTTAGTAAACAAAAAGGGGTGAGTGAATATTATTAGGGCTGCCATCATCTGAAACAAGAAAAACCTAAAGAACCCATTGGTACCAACCATGTCATACTAGCTTGTTGAGAAGGAGGCTAAATAACGCTCCAAACTTGCGCAAAGTTTTGTCGAGGAAAAACCGTCATGGGCATTTTGAAAGGGGTCCCTTGACCTCTGACCTCAAGATATGTGAATATAATTGGGTTCTATGGGTACCCACGAGTCTCCCCTTTACAGAAATGCCCACTTTATGATAATCACATGCAGTTTGGGGCAAGTCATAGTCAAGTCAGCACACTGACACACTGACAGCTGTTGTTGCCTGTTGGGCTGCAGTTTGCCATGTTATGATTTGAGCATATTTTTTTTACGCTTAATGCAGTACCTGTGAGGGTTTCTGGACAATATCTGTCATTATTTTGTGTTGTTAATTGATTTACAATAATAAATATATACATACATTTGCATAAAGCAGCATATTTGCTCACTCCCATGTTGATAAGAGGATTAAACACTTGACAAATCTCCCTTTAAGGTACATTTTGAACAGATAAAAAATGTGGACAATCATGCGATTAATCACGATTGAATATTAAATAATTTAATAAATGAAATAATTTTAATCGATCGACAGCCCTCCATATTAAACATGCATCTAGTCACATGTTCAAAAAGACACGATGTGATAGGGAGAGATTAGAGAGAGAGTTAGAGAGAGAGAGAGAGAGAGAGAGACGCTGAACGGTGTCAACATGAGTCGGTGTGGTGGGATTTATAAGGTAGTCATGTCAGTGAATGTGTATGTGAGTGTGTGTGTGTCTGACCCTGACTGGAGGGCATCCAAAGTATCACAGCACACCTGCTGACTACACAGTCTACAGCTCTCACACATACACACACACACACACACACACACACGCACACGCACACGCACACACACGGCCTGGTAGAGCCACATCAGCGAGACAGGTTACTCTGAGTGAAATTAATCATCGTTCTTTTGTCGCACCGCTGCTCTCACAACAGGAGGCCGGCCCCAGGTGACACACACATATGCAGACACACACACACACACACACACACACATACACACACACAGAAAGAGTGACGGTCAGACAGCTGGCCGGTGACAGAACGCCACTATGAAGCTGTTTTTCCTAACAGCTAACAGTAGTTGGCTCTGGTTAAAAGAGAACGGCGCTGTGGTCAAGTAAATGTACAGTAGACATCGAGTGTCACTGCTTCAGTCAGATAAATATCCATATGACCAGTGCTCTCATAATACACACCGGACAGATCCCTTTAGATCATCAAGTAAAAGGTCTCCTTACGACCACGAATACATTTCCAATCAGCTCACGGTGCCTTCAGTCATCATGCTCCTACTGGAACTGTCTGCCACTTGAACTAAGGTCTGCTACAGCAGTGTCCTCCTTTAAAAGCACACTCAAAACATATTCTTTTTCACAAGTTTTTAGTTGTGTTTAATGTGTGGTTAATGGGTTAAACTTATTCCATTTTTAATAATTATACCTTCTTATCTTATTCCCCTTTTACTGTAATACTTTCTTATATTGTGTTTTTTTTTATCATATATGATCTTTGCCTGTTTTTTTTTGTTTTATTTGATGCACATTGAGTCTACACCTGTTGTATGAAATGTGCTATATAAATAGAATTTGATTTGATTTGATTTATAATAGCAGCAATCCAGTGCTGATGCAGGGATCCTGGTGCATTGCTCAGAGATTGCACTGAGCCTGGATCAAACTGATCACATGTGTGGCTATCTGTTGTGGTCAGATAAGAATGCTTTGAGGCTTTTGATTAGACTTCCTGGAACACTAGCAAGAACTGAAACATTTAATGCTGCAGCATCAGCATTAGCGACACATGTATAAAAAATGTAAATGTAAAAGATGACTTGCTGCTGTTGCTTCACCCCTTGTGCGGCTCCCCACAACGCTGCAAAGAAGCCACATTAAAAAAAGCATCCTTGAGCTCGTTTGTTTTCTTCATGATCTTATAACTTTACATTTTGTGATTCGGACACTTTGTGTCCACGTTTTTTTTTCCCTTTTCTGCTATTTTTTTCTCTTTCTCTTCTCCCACCTGTAGCATAAAGCTCTTTGACATGTGATATAAAAGTAAAGTTATTTAGTCTGTATTCATCATTCAGAAAGGGAAACCGGAAGACAGAAGACTGCAGATATACAAGCCGTTGTTTATGATACGTACGTACATGAAACAAAGTGGCATCTGCCGACCGTTTTCACACCACTCTCACTCAACACTTAGCTTTATTCCAGATGTTCATGTCGCTGTGAAAATATCTGTGTATTGGAATGATCAGATGAGATGAAGATGAAAAATGAGAAGAGCCTTCTGTGTTTGCCCTCTTGGGTTTACTCGTTTTACTTGCTTTCCTCACTTCCGTTTCGCTTTCTTCTCGTGCACTGATTCGTTTAAGCTGAACAGCCAATCAGAGTGATTTCTATCACTGACGAGCTCTGTCGCCGATTCAACATGCTGAATCGGCCGAAAAGCCTCCGACACAGGTAGACTAGATTCGACGGTGCGGGACACACGGCGAAAGCTAGACTGACAGATGCTCATCGACACTCAAAGTGATTTTTCGAAATGCGATGTCATCGCGACGACAAAGTTAAACAGGGCAGAAAATGAGCGTTTGCCAGAGTTGATCCAAGAGTTTGGTCTTTAAATTGTGACGGCTGTTTAAACCTAGTAAAGATGATGTAACTGCATTCCCTTCTAGCGATGTCGCCACTTTCCCTGATCTCATATATTAACTCAATTGGTAAAATGTCGTAATAGTCATGGGAGTAATGTCCAGAACTACAAAAAGTTAGACCCAAGTTGTGAAAAGAAAAAATTGGACTGCACAGTTTTCCTCACTTTCAGCTGCCTCTTCCTGCCAGCATGTGAAGGGTGGCTAAAAGCAGCACGAGCAATTACATCCACTCCCACTAAAAACATCTCAAATGTAGAACTTGACAACAGCTTGACGTTATTTTTCTTCCCCAGACCCCTGGCCTGCTTTATTAGCACTATTAGCGCTGTGAGGATGAAACTGCAGGGCACTGCAGAGCGTCAAAATGTCACTGCATCCCTTTGACTTACAATCCCTGCTGGGGAATATGTGCTATAAAATGTCACTGTATAACCACAAGACACTAACAGAAGACGTCTCCTTCTATTCAAGTCAGGAGCACACAGATAAGCACACAGCTCCGTTCACCAGCGCTGCATCTGTACCCTTCTTGTCAGATAGTGAGACAGGGCACGGCACTTTTTTCCGCTGTCAGTCGGGCCGGGCTGGCATGGTCGCATGTGTGTGTGTGTGTGTGTGTGTGTGTGTGTGTGTGTGTGTGTGTGTGTGTGTGTGTGTTTACGGGTGTAAGGACTCTTTAATCTTTCACAAGCGTGATGGACTTGTGTTTCCCCCTCAGCACCGCTCTCACAAGCCTTTTTCCACTACACACACACACACACACACACACACACACACACACACACACACACACACACACACACACACACACACACACACACATACATATACACACACAGCTTGCCTCCCCTGCCTGCTCCTATCATAACCACAAGCTGTAACCAGTCCCCGGAACGCTCGCTCGCTCGCTCGCTCGCTTCGTTCTCTATTCTCTTTGCTCACTCACTCTCCATCTCTTTCATCCCTCTCTCATCTCTTCTCCTCTGCTCCTCTTGTTAACTTCATCTCCATATCTCTCTCATACTTTTCTTGTACTTTTGCTCATCGCTCCCTCCTTCCATCTTTCATCCCACTCACATCTATCTTTTTGCTCCACCGCCCTTGCACTGCTAAAACTCGTAGCCATTTAGCCTGATTTTAACCCTCTGAGACCCACAATAAACCTGTTTTTGTCATTTTTAGGGGGGGACAAGGAGTCTTTAGGGGGAAATAGCAGGTCAACAGTAGATGTCACATAGAAGTGGTGTACATCATCTGAAAGCTGGGGACCTGAAGATTAGTTTGAGATGCAGCTCAGCACTGTGTGTCAAATTGTTCTAGTCATAAATCAGAAATAAACATGTATTAATTAATTAATTAAAATATATTTTTGAAAGTGTATAAGAGCTTAGAACACTATGATTGAAGTATATGATGGTCTATTATGTCTCATAAGTTGTTTCGGCAATGTTTGGGTTAATACCATTTATCACACAGATTTGGTGCTAAATTTAACCATTATTTTACCACTCGAGAATTGATAAAAATGATCAATAATCCCTCCAAAATACCACATTAAGACACCAAGACCTTGAGGAACACCATAGAAAAAGCCATGCTGTGATTTGGTATCAAAAATGTTTGGGAGATTTCTGCAACAATTGCATTTTCCGGCAAGTAGATTGCGAGCGCTTCTGTTCAGGAAGCTGCTCAGAAACCAATGGAACCTGTTTGAAAATGCCAGTTTTTCCCGCACCAAAATTTAGCCGAACTTTGAAGCGTTATTTAACCTCCTTCCTGACAGGCATGGTATGGTTGTTACCAATGGATTACTTCTAGTTTCATATATCACTACCTTTACTCTACCTCTAATACTGAACCTGCTACAGCCTCTGAAATACAGTAAAGTCTGTCGGGACTGCGGGTCCATTGGATACGTTTTTTTTACCCTTTAAAACAAGCAACTGTCTCACTTATTTCAGTAACAAGTGTCAAACAAGGCAGCAGAATGATGCAGATCACTCGACTAGTATCAAAAAATGACAAAATTCACCATCTTGAACTGAGTTGATTTGCATTGAAATTGGGCGGAATGGCCTCTGCCCGTTGGCGGTTTGAGATTAGACTTGTTGAGGTTCCTCTCCCCTCCTCTCCTTCGGTCCCACTGTACCATTGTACCACTGTACCCTGAGAATGCTTCTGACATAACTAGGTCTGGCTGTGCGCTACAACAGCAGCTCCACATTCTTCCCCGAGGCAGATCCTGCAGGCCGAGGCCAGTGTGACACTAATGACATCCACACACGTCTGCAGAATGTCTTGTAATGGTGTGGTTGCTGGTGGGAAATCTGGGACCAGCTGGGGGGAATGTGGGTAAGGTAGATTGTAATTATAAGCAGGTCCTAAGCATATCCATGCCTGTTTATGTATTAGGGCTGTCAGAGTTAACGCAATAATAACGCATTATTCTCAAATTAGTTTAAATGCCACTAATTATCTTAAACGCATTAACGTAACTAGTGATTTTTAGTTTGTAGCGGGTTTTAAAGTTTGAGTGAAGATACTGGCATCATGTTAAACTATAAAAAACCTAAGATAACCATTGGTACCAACCACGTCATACTAGCTTCTCACAAAGGAGGCTAAACAACGCTCCAAACTTACGCTACATTTTGGCGAGGAAAAACTGCATTGGCCATTTTCAAAGGGGTCCCTTGATCTCTGACCTCAGGATATGTGAATGTAAATGGGTTCTATGGGTACCCACGAGTCTCCCCTTTACAGACATGCCCACTTTATGATAATCACATGCAGTTTGGGGGCAAGTCATAGTCAAGTCATCACACTGACACACTGACAGTTGTTGTTGCCGGTTTGGCTGCAGTTTTGCCATGTTGTGATTTGAGCATATTGTGTTATGCTAAATGCAGTACCTGTGAGGGTTTCTGGACAATATCTCTCATTGTTTTGTGTTGTTAATTGATTTACAATAATAAATATATGCATACATATGCATTGAGCCAGCATATTTACCCACCACGATGTTGATGAGAGTATTGAATACTTGACAAATCTCCCTTTAAGGTGCATTCTGAACAGATAAAAAATGTGCGATTAAATATTGTAATCGATTGAAAGCCCTATATGCATCTATCTATACTTGTAAAGACTGTATGTTCTCTGCCATCTTCCCCTGGTTAAATATGTCACTAAATAATTTAAGCACTTTGTAACACCATCATCAGTTAGCAGCATTCTGGATTTCAATTTCATTTAGCAGACGCTTTTGTCCAAAGCGACGTACATCTGAGAATTCGTACAACATGAGCAAGGAGATCGGAGGGAACAACGTGAGTAAGTGCCAACAACAGCTTCAAGTACGATTGGACACAGGTGCCGACAGGCAGCAGCACACAGAGGCACATCACTCCTGAGCCTCACGTACTGTATACGTGGCATCTCTACACATCTCAACTTTCTGTAGAAGAAGATGAGGGAAAAAAGAGAATCCCCCTTAAAAGAGTTTCCCTGTTAGCTCCAATGAATGGGTCGGTTGCTCTTTAAGCCACGATGTCTCAACTTCTCAGTAATTAGTAAAGTTGACGAATTTGTAAAGTAATGTGAATGACTAGTACTGTAGGTCATGAGTGATGATTACATTTTCCAAGTGACGGGCCAGGAGCAATAGGCGTGACTGGCTCATGATGATACATGATGACACATAATTCCCAAAAAGCCCCAAAAAATGGTGAATTACTAACAATTTTTCACTTTTAGATCTGGCTGACTTGGGGCTGTCAGTCAGTTCAAATATTTAATCACAATCGCATGATTTTTCAACAGTTAATCACAATTAATTGCAAATTAATCAAGTTTTTTTTCTGCTCAAAATGTACCTTACAGGGAGATTATCGACGTGGAAGTGGGCAAATATGCTTGCTTTATGCAAATGTATGTATATATTTATTATTGGAAATCAATTAACAACACAAATCAATGACAAATAATAGCATACAAAATATGCTCAAATCATAACATGGCAAACTCAAGCCCAACAGGTAACAACAGCTGTCAGTGTGTTATCATGAAGTGGGCATGATAGTTTGGAGCGTTATTTAACCTCCTTCATGACAAGCTACAGTAGTATGACATAGTTGGTACCGATGGATTCCTTAGGTTTTTCTAGTTTCATATGATGCCAGTATCTTCATTCTAGCTTTAAGACTGAGCCCGCTACAACCTAAAAATAGCAAGTTGTGTTAATACGTTATTATTGTTTTAACTTTTACAGCCCTAGATTGACTACTATTCTTTTTCTTTTTTCTTTTTTGTGTGTCCCATCATTGCTTTCTGGAACTACCTGTACACCGATACAAGGCCAGTAGTATCTCTGGCAGAGAATTACTTACTGACGCTTCAGTGGCTGTCATTCTATAGGTCCATTTACTAGCTATTAAGTGGTGCTTAAAATTGGATTGTTTTGTCAAACTGTTTTTTCCAAGGTCAAAAAATAACTTCCGTGCTTTGCTTATAAGCCGACACGGAAGTCGTAAAAAAGCTATGGATAAAATCCTAACAGCTGCCGAGCTTTCATGTCAACAGAGCCATCGCCATGACAACTGAGCAAACTCCATCCTCCTCTAGAGGCCGTATGATATGGATGAAAGCTCCAGAAAAAGCTAGTAAGAGGACGTAGAAGTAGTAGTAGTATAAGGCCTTTCCATTTGCACTTTTGGCCATGCTGTTATCTCTGCAGTTAGGAGTTTAGTATCTCTCCTGTGTCCTTGTTTGTACTTTCAGATATCTGCTTTAGTTTACCGTTTCACTTTCAGCTGTATAGGAGTCGTGTTAAGTTACTGCTGATAAAAAAAAGAACAACATTTCCTGATTTTGCTGCATAACGAAATAATGGGGGACTTTTATTGGGAAGACTTTATAGGAAATGAAATGTGTTTATCACCGAATTAGCGGAGCTTTGCGGCTATTCTTCTACAAAAACAAGTCTACTTATACTGCAGGGACGAAGAGTACAAGCAGCAAAAATAACAGGGTAAACAGATTCTCTCCAGAATCCTGTCACCTCCCTGTGGTTCTATATGTATGGGGATGCCCTGTGTAGCCTGTGAGGCTGTGGATTTCAAAGTGAAACAGAGAGCTTAAGGCCCTGACACACTAAGCCATCAGTTGTCAGTCGGACAGTTTGGGGCCGTCGGTGAGCGTTTGCTGATCTAGTTTTTGCGGTGTGTCCCGCACCGTTGGCTCTAGTCGGCCGGTGTCTGAGGCATTTCGGCCGATTCAGTATGTTGGCGCCTGTCCGTGAGAAAAATCACTCTGATTGGCTGTTCAGCTTAAACGAATCAGTGCACGAGAAGAGAAACAAAAGTAAGGAAAGCAAACAAACAAGTAAAGTCAGGAGGAAAAACACTTTTCATCTTCATCTCATCTGATCGTTCCAATACACAGATATTTTAACAACGACATGAACATCTGGAATGAAGCTAAGTGGTGACTGAAAGCGGTGTGAAAATATTCGGCAAACGCCGCTGTATTTCATGTACGTATCATAACAACGGCTTGTATATCTGCAGTTCTCGGTCTTCCTGTTTTTCCGTTTTTTTGAATGACAAATTACGCTAAGATGCGATTTGTGAAGATACGTGTTATCTGGCCGTCGGCTGTAGTCTACGCGGTGTGTTAAAGTGCAACGTTTTGATCAAGACAAAGGTGACGTGAGGCGACTTAAAGGCTCCGCCTCTGCCTCTGCTAGTTCTTTGATGTGGGGTTGGTGTGTCTGGGCCTTTAGGTCAACGGAGAGAGAACTAGAAAACAATTCTGCACCCAAATAGAACTGCTGTCCCTGAACTATTGTTTTCACACTCCAACCATAATAGCTTTATCTCGACGGCTCTGAGATGACGACGAGTGGCGACAAATCTTCATCTCTCGAGCTTTATCGATGATGTGTGTGTGTGTGTGTGTGTGTGTGTGAGTCTGTATTTGTATCTACACAGCGTTTCTCGCAGTATCTGATTTGGCGCTACTGTTCCCTCTCAGTCGCTCCTCAGAGCTTTGGGAACAATTGCATTTCTCTCTTTTGTTTCTCCCTCTCTCTCTCTCTCCCTCTCTCATCCCGCTCTCTCTTCAACTTGTCACACTCCCCCCCCCCCCCCCCCCTCCCTTTCTTCCTTGATGTACCAGCTCAGCTGACATACATGAGCGGCCAAGCAGAACACACTTGTGTATAGCGCAGCGTAGCAGCGTGTGTAGGTGTGAGTGTACGTCCGTGTGTGTGTGTGTGTGTGTGTGTGTGTTTTGCCCTGCAGTGAGTGGTGAAACTACTGCTAAACTAGCTCAATTTGTCAGGAGCAGAGAGGTGTGGGCCTTGAGGACCACTGTACCGCTGTCTTGAGGTAAACAGAGGAGTATGGATTTAAAAGAAAACGGAAAAGAAAAAGAATTTCAAGAATGAAATTCCCATAGATGCTACGCACACACTTTGTATGTACACACAATTCTGTTGTTTCGGATCAGCCTGACTGGAGCAAACACCAGGAGGAGACGATACTTCATCACTGCCACTCCTTCAGTGTGTGTGTGTGTGTGTGTGTGTGTGTGTGTGTGTGTGTGTGTGTGTGTGTGTGTGTGTGTGTGTGTGTGTGTGTGTGTGTGTGTGTGCGTGTGTGTGTGTGTATGTGTGTGTTGACTTTGACAAAGAGCGGTCAAGACCCCAATGTTGACTGAGCATTTTATGTGTGTGTGTGTGTGTGCGTAAACAAGAGGCCGCCCCACCTCGAGGAGACGACATCTCATTATTAAAGGGGTAGTGCGTATAAATTATCAGCTGCTGGCCTGAATGAACTGAATAAAGAAAACAATGTCACGGTGCGGTCACAGGGTGAGCGTCTACTGAACGAATGATATATGTCTCTCTTTCTTTCTCTTTGCTCTCCTCCTCTGGCCTGTTGCCACGGCGATTAATTCTGGGATGCAGAGAGAGAGAGAGAGCGAGAGTGATGAGAGTGATACAATTTGGACAACCTTGCTTCAAAAGCCAAAAGCTTATCGCACCGACACACACACACACACCGACTGTGCCCTGCTACTGCCCTCCAAACACACACACACACACAAATATGAATCCATACACCTGAAGTTATAGGTGAGTGCAAGTGAACAGTGAGTGATGAGCCTCAGGAATGGTGTGTGTGTGTGTGTGTGTGTGTGTGTGTGTGTGTGTGTGTGTGTGTGTGTGTGTGTTTGTGTTAGCATTTAGTATAATTTTATTTTTACTCTGGTTTAATTGTGAGGTGAAAAAGCTATTAAAAAGACAGAAGAGGCGTGGATTATGAATTTGTGCTGGTAAGATAATGAGAAGTGCAAAAGGAGTATGTAAAAAAGTAAATGTTTAATGTTCTTTCATTCATAAATCTCTACCTGACGCTTTCACACTCAAGGAAGGCCAACAAGGAAGTGCCAGAAAACTGCAGTTTCTCAAATGGCTACTTGAGGCTGGTTCGTAAAGCGAGTCAATCCCCATCGACCGCCATGTTAAAATGCCCGACTTTACAGCAGAAATAAACAAGCTGACAGCCTGGTACAAAAAAACGGTTTTGATCTCTATAACTAGTTTACCTGTTCTTGACAATTGTACGGGGGTGAGTTTTGATATGACCCACCCATTTGATTTATATTAAAGGACCAGTATGTAAGCGTTTACATACTGAATGTTTTTGAATCGTTTTTTTATTGCCACACAATTATTTTATTGTGTGAAAAGGTTGTAGCCTAACCTAAAAAATGAGACCTTCCGCAACTTTCTGGGTTTCCTCTATCAGCCTGTGGACTACTTTTAATGTGAAGAATGCGGGATGTTTTTATAGTTACAGGGCTAACAGTGTGAAACCGTTGCTAACATTCGGTTAGAAATGCAACAACTCCAACACAAACTCCACGGAAGAACAAAAAAAACAAAGTTATATCTGGTGAAGCCCGTCTTGAAAAACAGGAATGCGACCGACGTCGAGTGAAAACTAGGATCAACATCGGCCGGGCCTTCGATTCATGGAGGGACCTGCGTTTGGTTTCGGGTATCAAAACGGCCCCCGAGCTGGCAAAATTCCTATTGGAAATGGTAAGCTAACATTACTGCCAAGCATGTGAAAATATATAGTGATATTGTGGTTTTAGCTGGCTAATGTTGCTAACGTTAATCAACATGATGCTTGTCACATTCAGTCTCGTGTGTGTCGCTTCACTGTTTTGACCGATGCTCGCTCGCGTCTACGTACTGTAGTCAGAACACAAGTGCGAGCAACAGGACGCTGACTGTCGTTGACTTAACGGCCACAAGTGTCACTGTTAACAAGTCATTTCTGATTCTTACATATAGCCCCTTTAAGGCTTAAAGTTAGGCAGAATTGAGGGTGTGGCCGCTTTGACTGACAGCTGGGTGCTGTATCAGGTCGCTAGCTGCTAGCTGTCTGCTCTGCTGCGTCGCCCGGGCTCGCCTCAGCTCCACCGACGATCCACCTCTTTGCCTGTGTTTGGATTAGTCGAGTCATTTTGGATGGCGACGGCCGGAGCCAGCTTGCCCCCAGGAAGTTGGCTCGGGCATTGAAGCAAATTTTCGTAGTGGCCGAAAGGTGGAATTACAACTTCTGTGTCCGTCATGTGATGCCATTGGGCCCAAAAATACTTTACTCACTCATTGACAGGGAAAGAGAAAGAGATGTAACTGTAACTGTAACTCGGGGGTAATTCTTTTTTGAGGTGAATCAAATTCCCATTACGAACACTTGAATAGCCCTTGTTTAAATCATTAGGTCCTAAAAGTTGTAAAATGCACTGAATCCAGAGTTATTTCTCTTCCTTCGTTCATCTAAATGAGACCCAGACCGAGGCTGGAGTGAGGGCTGGGAAGAGGAGTTAAAGGGAACGCTACTGCGCCTGCTCTACGGTCCCAATGGATGAGGAAGATCACCGGATGATCCGGGTACTTTATCACTCGGCAGTCGAGCCATTTTGGCTTCATGCGCTACTGAGCAACCATCACGAGAATGAACGCGAGCCCGCCTCCAACGCTGTATCCAGCTCTCTTTATACATCCATGGAAGTCACCCACCTTGAGCTTCACAACGGCTCATCAGAAACCGATGGGTGACATCACGGAGACTACGTCCATATTTCATACAGTCTATGGTGTAAACACATTTCTTATGGCTAACCAATTAGCAAACACTTGGTTAACTTTGCTGCACATGATGATAGCTCAACAGTAATTGAGGAATTCAAAGTAAAAAAGGTCGTTAGTTGACGGCTGACATAGCTAACATGCTATATGTCTGAGGCAGCTTGTCTCTGGGAGAGTTTCTACATGATCCCATTGTTCTCTTCCTCCTGTTCTCTCTCCTCGTCTTCCCTACTTTCTTGTCTTGGGAACAGAGAGAGCAGCGGACAGTCAGATTAATGACCTCGGCCTCTAACACACTCCGTCTTCCTCTTTATGTCTGTCTGCTGCTGTATAAGAGCCTCACAGCTGCACTGGGATGAGACACACAGGGAGAGCTCTGGCCGAGGAGAGCAGCACTCATATCTGTGGACCGTCTGTCCTCCCGCTGTGCTGTCATTCATCTCCACGTTTGCATATTGGTCGCAGCTGTTGACAGAAAGTAAAAAGTCACTTCCTTTAGCGAACGGGCAGAGCGTCGGCGGAAGGAGCGCAGGTGGTAAATAACAATAAATGTGCATGTATCAACCGATACGTGCACGCCTTTCCCGTGTCTGTGCATCTGTCTGCACTCTGCCTGCTTATGTGAGTGTCTGTCGCCCTACTCGGATGTGTAATTACAAAGGAGAGACGATAAGCCAGCTTTTTCCCCCCTCTCCTGTGGGAGCTCACAGCTAATTATAGAGCCAGCGGAGCTTCAAATTGCCATTTAAAACAGCCATACGGTGGGAGACAATAACACACTCCCCTGGTGGTGTCACCGCTGTGTAGTAAGTGTGTCTGCATGGAGGTATCACAGCAGAAAGAGACAGCACAAGAAGCCGCAACAGTGGGGAGAAAAAAAAAAAAAAGAAGTACCCCGCAGCCCTGTTAGCCAAAAATGACTGATTCCCTGAACAGGAAGCCATATTTTAGCAGGCTGAATTTTATAGTGTGTAGACAGCTGTGGGGGCAGATTAAGACGAGGGGTTCAGGCTGACGTGAGACGTTAACGGGCGGAGGGAGTCTTTAAGTCAACATCATTTAACAGGTAAGTTTCTTTCTGGAAATCGTACTGTTTTCATTTGTTCATTTAAAGCTGCAGTGGGTAGAAATGGAGCAAATATGATTTTAAAAGAGTGAATTTTGTAAAACGGTCACTATATCCTGACAGTAGTGCATGAGACAGGTCATCTGAAAATAAATCATGTTCCTCTGTGTCCTCTGGTGTTCCTAATGGCATCTGCAAGATTTCACAGACAGGAGGAAAACAACCAATCAGAGCCGAGCTGGAGCCTTGCCGTCTCTGAGTAGCTGTCAATCACTCGCTAACTCCGATCAAACAGATCAAACAACTAGGCAGCACTGATAAAATATGAATCAGTATTCTGTTACTGTAATGCCTATCTGTAGCGTGAAATGTTTTCAGAAACATATTTTAGTGTACTGTTTAGCTGTAAAATGAGGAAGTTTGTGACCTGGCTGCCATGTTGAGATAAGTTGAGGAAACACCTGCTCAGCTGGAGCAGACTTTCAAATTTTATAGCTAAACAGTACACTGCAAGATGTTTCTGGAAACATTTGAGGCGAGAAATAGGCACTACAGTAACAGAATATTGATTCATATTTGATCAGCGCAGCCTACCGTTTGATTAAAGTTTGCGAGTGATTGACAGCTGCCTCCGTTGAATGAGCAGCCAATAGGAATGCACTTTCTCTCTGAAATGACCTGTGATTGGCCAAAGTCTCCCGTCAGATTTTCTATAGCCTGAAAACAGAGCCATGAGGAGGTGCAGAAGTGTAGTTATCTTTCAGAACACTTGAATTACAATATGCTGAAAGGTTATTATGGAATTTTTTGTCCAATGAAGCCAAAAATATTCTGCCTACTGCCGCTTTAATGCCAGCCCTAACTCCTCTATAACCAAACACAGACTGATTTCTACTCCTTCACCGTGCAGCACTCTGCCAAAACAAACTCCCAGTTCCTCAGCTGAGTAAGAGTTTGAATCCAGAGGCAATTTTCTACCTTTTAGGCAAGATGGAGAGAGAGAGAGAGGAAGGGAGAGAAGAAAGATGCTGAGAGTTGGAGGTAGGTGAGGGAGAGAGAGATGGAGGGAGAGATAAGAGAGAATTAACCGAAAGAAAGAGTGAGGAAGGCTAGAGAAAGGACAAGGAGGGATTTTGTGGTCTGCGGTGGAATGTGCTTTGAGGGAACGATCACTGCCAACACACACACACACACACACACACATGAAACAATCTTCCTCTGCCTCTGGCCGTGCTTTACCCACACAGGAATCCCATCGTATACTCCGTCTCTCTCTCTGTCTCTCACACACACACACTGTGACCACACAAAAATAAAGACCGTGCAGTAATACACACATTCCTTATAAGCCATATAGCGTTGCATGGTATAACACGTGTGCATATATACACTGACACACACTCATTACACTTAACTTTTCTCTCACACATGCAGATGAATCTAATAGCTGCAGGACATACTGTAGCAGGATAAGATGAGAAACCAACATTAATGAGTCATCACTCAATTTATGTTCATTATGAACACTCTTACTCGTTTGTGTGTGTGTGTAATGGAGAGGAGATGTGGAAGAGCATGGGATCATGGCTCATTGTAGATGTGCGTGTGCGTGTGTGTGTGTGTGTGTGTGTGTGTGTGTGTGTGTGTGTGTGTGTGTGTGTGTGTGTGCGTGTGCGTGCACTCTTTATTGGTGTGTTTCCTGACAACACTCCCTCGGGTTTACATGGGCCGTAACTCATGTGTCAATTAATTACCAGCATGGGCGTGTGTGTGTGTGTGTGTGTGTGTGTGTGTGTGTGTGTGTGTGTGTGTGTGTGTGTGTGTGTGTGTGTGTGTGTGTGTGTGCGTGCGTGCGTGCGTGCGTGCGTGCGTGCGTGCGTGCGTGCGTGCGTGCGTGCGTGCGTGCGTGCGTGTGTGAGATGGAGTTACAGACCATCAGTGTAATGAGTGTAAGAGGAGCTGTAACCAGACACGGGTCCTATCTGTAACTAACACCAGGTTAGATCCAGTCAGAGGTCTGTAGCAGTCATGTTATGTCTGCAATCCCACTCCATGTACTCAGCCATTGGCACGAGGGCTGTCAACCAATATTCTAAACTTGAATATATATTTGAATAGTAAAAAAACAACTGATATTTGATTGTGAAAATTAATATTTGATTGTGAAAAAAAGAAATGTAACAGCAAGCGTTACGTTACGTCTGTTTGTAAACCAACCACGTAGCTATCAGCTGTGAGCTCCAGATCAGACTGGAGACGTAACCACTTAATAGATGGGTTAGTAGTACTTGCTGTCTTCCAACATTTTCACTTTTTAAACAGAAAACACACATTTAATATTGTGATATTTGCTGGAAATTAGTTATAATATAGCTAACAGCAAGTAAGAAACTGTCAGGCGATCTTCTGTTCACCTTATTCAGGTTTTTGTTGTGAAATGAGGAGGTATCGTTTAGGGCGTTCAACAAAAGTTCAGCTCAAAGTGGCGCACCACGCTGTGCAGTGCTGCGTTACTCGAAGGCAGTTAGAACATAGTGTCATGGACATAATGTGCAAAAATAGATATCCAAATAGTTTGAACCTATGTGTTTTTTAGAACTAATATTCAAAGGTCAAAGTATCATGGGAGCTGAAATTGATGTCGGGTTTTAGATCCTTAATATTTGTTTTTCCTGATGTCCCCACTCCTTTTATGTTAGGCATTGGCAAAACGACATGCATGATATGTCTACAATCAAAGAAGCACAAATAGGTATCCTCCAACTAGATATTTATTTTGGTCTTTTATAGAATTTCTGGCATTTTCACACGGCTTTTTCATGTCTAAACTGAAAACACAAATAAAGCTGGTGGATGAAAACCAGTCAACTAATGTCTATTTTTTTTTCTCGGATTCATGAGCTAGTACAGTGACGCTGAAGTGACAGCAGAAGTGTCCACCATGGTTGAACACACTACAACAGCAACAGCTACACAAAATCAAACTTCAGCCACAGGAAACTCTATGAAACAACAAGATTAAGAGTCTCTAGCAAGCGGCGTCCTCCATTGCTGAGCAGTGAAGTCAGTGCAGAAGGGCTAAAAACTGCAGTTCATCGAGTGGCCACTTGAGGCTGGCTCCGAAAGGGAGTCAATCCCCATATAACCCCATGTTAAAACTTAACAGAAATGAACATGTTTACAGCCTTGGTCTCTATAGCTAATATTCTCTTTCATTACAAACTGTATGGGGGCTGAATTTTTATATAACACCCGTTTAAATTAAAGTTATGCATAATTAAGGGTGACTAAACAGGTGGGGGCCATGACAGCGGCTAGCTGTCAGCTATTTGTCACCTCAACTAATTTGAGTAACTGAACTTAGCCTCTGGGCCGTGTTTGTAATATCGATGCCTTTTGGAGATATTTTCATGCACATATCGGACAAATATTAAGGCTTGCTGTGCGGTTAATTTTACAACGGGTATCCTGCTGGCCAATGTGCAGGTGTTGGATGATGGGCTGCTGGATACTGGAGGACCTCCTTGCCCGCATCAGTTTCCAACGGGATATTGGGAACTGTAATGTCTCCGAAACTTGGCTAAATCCTGGAATACCAGACGGCGCCATTCAACTGTGACTCTTTTTCTACATACCAATCATGACGGAACAGAGGACACTAAGTAAAAAGTAGGAGGCGCATGCTTTATGGTGAATAACGTCAATGCACAAATTGAAGGAGCTGGCAGTGCATTTCACTGGGGTTGTAACGTTACCTTATACGGTTTCATATGACAAATAAAGCTACATTGATTGACTGATTTGAAGAAGTCTGTGCTCCAGTTTTTCTTGGTGAAATTCTAACGTTAGTTGTCGAAACATTTCACTCAAAGTTCAACCACATCATGGCGCTAGAGGAAAAGTCAGGGGATCACCTAGATCACCGGACTTCGTCCTGGAGACCATAAATTTCTGTACTAAATGTCATGGCAATTCATCCAATAGTTGAGATGTGTAAGTCTGGACCAAAGTGGTGGACGTATCGACTAACAGACTAGCATTGCTGTCCATAGAGCCGCGCTGCTGGTGTGGCAAGAGATCACCTGAGAATGAATCAAATCATCTAACCCAAATCTCAGTCGGGTAAGCTGCTATAGCTACACACAGACCGTTGCTTGTTTTCCTTGAGAATACACACCCCACCATCACCATACACACCCGCAGAGCTTTTCCCATGACTGGTAATCTCGTTACAGTGCCAGGCAGAGACGTGCACACACACGTGCACATCCACAACACAGCCCGCTGACCCCTTGTTTTTTTTTCACTTCCCACCCACGTGTTTCAAGGGTTCTACATGTGCTATTAAATTCACTAACAACTCATATAGTTTCCAACTCTACCTGATAAAGTGTTTAAAGGTTTTATGGGGCCAGACAACAAATGGGACTCCAGCCACAACAAAAGGAGCTGGTGTGTAAACCATACTAAACCCAAACTACCCTTTTTTATGTGTGCAGAATGGTGTTTACCAACCTTTAACAACCTCTCCAAGATGATAAAAATCTTTATGATGTGAATTCACAGGCAACATTATAGCGGATAGCATCAAACTGAAGCAAGTTATTGGGGGATGGATTTGTTTAAGGGCATAATATGAATCAATGCTTTTGTGCAAATGTAATTGATTTTTTGCTTATACTGCTGCCTTATGCCTGGAGGGTCATACAATAGTTTACTCACCTTTTTATTTACCGCAGCATCATTGCAGATAATGCCTGGCTGTAAACTGCAGCTCCTGGCTGGAGGCTATGAAAGGTTCCACCCTTCCCATTATTGCTGTATCTGTATTTATGGATATAGGGTTTTGCTTCACAGCTGGTGGTAAAGCTAAAGCCTTGCATTCCACAAACAGCCGCCCACCCAGCCAGCGCACACCCGTTACAAAATCAAACGCACCCCGAGGGGAAGATTTAAATATGGTTCCAAACATAAGCAAATGCAGGTTTATTTATTTATTTTTTTAATTCAGCTCTCTTTTCCAGCAAATTTCTAATTAAATGTCCCCACTTTTTCTTCCCTCTTTACGTTTCCCTGATGGCAACCTGTCATTCGGCTCATTTTCTTTGATCACCGATTTGTCGTGGTTATGGCCTTTCCTCTTCTCTTTATTTGTATAAATGGAAAAGAAAGAGAGAAAGAAGCGACGAGGAAAGGAGAGGTAGTGTGTGACCAAGAGGTTGAGTGGTTGGTTTGATCAATCAATCAGTCAGTGGAATACATTTCTATCCACAAATTAAAAAGGTGGTGACGGCACCAATTTGATCTTCCATTATGGACTGATGAGATTTGGATGAATAGTAGGATGGTGATGAGGCAAGGAAGGAAGGAAGGAAGCAGGGATTAAATGGCCATTCCAACAAATAACTGAACGTTTGAATAAATGAGTCAATAACAATTTTCTCAAAAGTTCACAGTCTAATGCCATTCCCAAATACAGTAAATGACTGACCATCAGAATGAACAATTGCACTATATTGCTCATATATTGTTAGCTTATGTACTGCCTATTCCGCATACTGTGTACCGCTCTACAGAATGTTATGGTCAGCTACTTCAACGCAGTTAAACTTGTCCATAACACCATTTACGGGCCGCAATCCTAATAAAACCACAATAAAAACTGTTCACTAGCTCTGAAGTGATGTTTTCATAGAAATGGAAATTATGGCTGAACCCTAAGACAATGTTTTACAAAACATCTGCACAGAAGACAGTACACTAGAACAAGGTGATATAGTTTTTATTAGGGCTGTCAAAGTTAACGCGATAACACATTAACGCAAATTTGTTTTAAAGCCACTAATTTCTTTAACGCATTAATGCAATACATCTTTTGGAGGCTGTAGCAAGCTCCGCGTTTTAAAGCTAGTGAGGAAATTGGTATCTTATGAAACTAGAAAACCTAAGGAGTCCATTGGTACCAACCATGTCATACTAGCTTATCACGTAGGAGGTAAAAAAAGAAAAAGCTCCAAACGTACGCTAAATTTTGGCGAGGAAAAAATGGCATGGCCATTTTCGAAGGGGTGGAGTCTGCACGTTCTCCCCGTATTAGCGTGGGTTTTCTCCATGTCGCGATGACGATGAAAATACGATTAATCGGTCAGCCCTACCAGGGTGTACCCCGCCTTCACCTAACGTCAGCTGGGATCGCCTGTAGCCCCCCCCCCCCCCCCCGCGACCCTGAATAGGATAAGTGGTTACAGATGATGGATGGATGGATGTTGATAATAGTATTAAATACTTGAAAAATCTCCCTTTAATGTACATTTTGAACAGATAAAAAGATGTGTGATTAATTTGCGATTAATTGCAATTGTATAATTTAATCGATTGGTAGTCCTAGCTTTTTTTTATATTTTTCTATTTATATATATATTTTTTTAGGAAATATTGTATTTAGTACGAGAAGTATTGTCAGTAGTAAAGTAGTAGTACTTGCAGAATATAGTAGTGTTTTTAATAAAAAGAAAGACAGTGAGACAGTGAGCAGGTTAGGAGGGAAGGGTATGAAAAGGGATGAGTGGTTTTGAGAAAAAAAAGGGAATGGATGCGGAGAAGAAGAAAGTTTTGTCACTGAATTTGATATTCTCCTCAGGCTGCTCTCAGCCGCTCCAAAAACCTTCCACCACCTCCACCATGACGGAGCCAGGGTGCTGTCTGAGTCCCACCCGCTGACGGAGCACTATCCCGGGGCTGATCTCCTGTCACTCCCCCAAACCAGCCAACTCCTTTGTAGCTCTGAGCTCTTGAATAAAAAGGCATCAGTTCGAACGTCGGGCTGTTGCAGAAGTGACAATGTCATCATTTGAATGTGACATAAGGGGCCCAACACGCCGTGCGACTGAACCCGAATGTGTGAGGGTGCGAGAGAGAAAACTGTCAGCTTCAAACGCGGGGTTGTCAATAGTCATTTGTGTTTGTGGGAGTACGTGTGAGTGTGTTAAGGGTGACAAGTTTCCTTATCTTTGCAGAAACCGTAGCCAACGACAAATACGCTGCCTTTCAAGTGATTTTGACAGATTTAACCTCGCTTTGAACCCGAGAGGAAAACTTAAAAACATGTCCAATCCATTTATCTGGATTAGTTCAAAAGCCTCATACAATAGTGTCAGACTGGTGAGAGGTCAGAGCCTAGACGTCAAATATCAAGGCTGTACATATTTTAACAAAATGAAAACAAGTTGTATGACTGAAATATTATCTGACCAGAACCCCTCCCCCAAAAAAACGTCTAATGGGCTGATTGCTGGGAACATTTTCCCCAAGGACATAAACAATATTGATTTCAATGACTCCATTGGCTATAATCATGTGCCACCCTTAAGACAAACTTGACATTTTTAGAATAGTAAAAATTGTCACTGTTTTTGTCCTGTCCAATATTTCTGCATTGCGGCTGTGATGAACTGACTATCGCAGCTTCTAGGGGCCACTTGTTTTCTCCTTCATATTTTATGTCTTCCTTAGGCTACTTAGAGAAAAGTACTGAAATAAAGACATTTCTTACTCTTTTAATAACATTTTGAAGTTTTTCAGTAAGTGACTGCTTCAAAAAAAACATTATATATGCCTGACAGTGTCTTTATGCAGGAAAAATAACATGTTTGTCAAACTGTATGTGTGCATGCATACAGTAAGTGTGATTATATGCCAGCAGTTGTGTGTGTGTGTGTGTGTGTGTGTGTGTGTGTGTGTGTGTGTGTGTGTGTGTGTGTGTGTGTGTGTGTGTGTGTGTGTGTGTGTGTGTGTGTGTGTGTGTGTGTGTGGTAAGCTTGGGAGGAATGTGGGCATGTGTTGATTCCCTTTTTGCTGTGGGTGGGCCTCGGTGTTTGCTGTGCCAGGCAGTAAAAGACACCAATCCGGCTCTGAGTGCCCTAATCCCTCCATCCTTCCTTCTTTCCTGTTTCACCAGGTCTTTCATTTTTCTGTCTCTCATTTACGCTTGAAATATTTTCTTCTTTCTTTTGCCTTGGCAGACCTCACGGTTACGGTGAAAAAGACAGAAAGAGAAAGAAAGAAAGGAAGGAATACAGAATATTTTGAGTGTGCAGACGCGGGACGTTTTCGCTCTACGGAGACAGGAAGTTCAGCGTCAGTAGGAATGAATGGAGAGACAGAGGGAGGGCAGAAGACAGAGAGAGGAGGGATGGAAACGGCCCAGTGGAAACCATGATGTCATGATTAGTGAGGTGCGACCATCCTGCAGTCACATTGGCACCACATGGACGCCAGTGGAAAGCACACACACACACACACACACACACACACAACCTCTCTGTGTCTGCCACTAACCGATCACAGCTGCTGCAAGAAACAATGCGGCCATTGTCACTCTTAACCTCCATCATGGGCATGCAAACACACACACACACATACATACATACAGTACATGCACAGTATATCAGTATTAATACACTCTGATTCTTCAAATCCTGTGGAAGCATGGCGCTGGTGAACAAAACTGTTTGTTTTGAGGATCCTACGAATGAAAATGTTGCATATTTAAGAGCAAAATACTTAATTGTCTCCTCCCTGAATGAATAAATCTTCCTGCATCTGCCTCTCTGTCGGTAACAGATGAAATAAAAAGCCTGAGTAAAGTTTCTGTGTTTTCCTTCCACTCTATTAATAGAAAAGACACACATGGTGATTAAAACCAAAACTGGCAGCTCTGAATGAGGTTGTTTCTCAGCCTCGTGGGGCTCCTGAGAGAAGAGGAAACATGCTGACTGGGTGGGAAGACTAAACTCAAGCTAACAGGCTGATGTTCACAACTGAAGAAAGACAAGTGAGCATATTAAGGATTAATTAGGGGAGTGACGGAGCTGACGGAGGAATATATAGGCATAGATGCAAACAGTCCCCCTTGTTCTGTGTTAGTGTGTTTAGTTAAAAAGTCGGGGAGGGGTGACAGGGACCAGACGACCCAACAGAAAATGATCTCACAAAATTTCTGTAAATGAAACAGAGAAAAAAAAAGTACATTTATATTAAAGGTCCCGTGTGTAGGATAGGGGGATCAATTAGCAGAAATGGAATATAATATTAATAACTATGTTTTCATTAGTGTATAATCACCTGAAACTAAGAATCGTTGTGCTTTTTCTTAGCTTAGAATGAGCCGTTCATATCTACATAGGAAGCTTCAGAGTCTGCCATGTTTCTAGAGTAGCTCAGAACAGACAAACAAAACTCTGACTCTAAGAAGAGAGACTTTAAAGGTCCCATATCGTGCTCATTTTCAGGTTCATACTTGTATTTTGTGTTTCTACTAGAACATGTTTACATGCTATGTTCAATGTTAAAAAAAAACTTTATTTTCCTTATACTGTCTGCTTGAATATACCTGTATTTACCCTCTGTCTGAAACACTCCGTTTTAGTGCATTTCAATGGAATTGCAACGGAATTGCAACAGAATTGCGTTGCCTGGCAACAGTTTGGGTCCATGTTTACTTCCTGCCAGCTGATGTTATTAACATACACTGCAACCAGGAATAAACTGGGACACATTTAAAATGTTTACGTTTAAAACTGTGTAATGGTCTAAATATTGTATATTTGTGACATCACAAATGGACAAAAATCCTAACGGCTTGTTTCAAACGCACAATTTCTGAATACGGGCTGTGTGTATTTCTCTGTATACTGAGCGCTTCAATACTTTCAGAGTATTTATAAAGCACTTAAACCTGCTTTATAATATAAAATACATGAAAATCTCACTTTTTACAATATGGGACCTTTAATGTTTTTACGTTACCTGAAGGCCACCGTAGTTCTCCGACACACTTGTGATACTATATAGTAATGTAAGCCGCAGATTGCAAAACAGGGATATGCGATATACCGGTATTGATGATATCCATGACATCCATAAAATTGAAATATTTATATCATGTTAATAATACACATATGGTAATATTGTGTAAATCATTTTGTATATACAGTTCTGGTTACAGGCTTTCATTCTACCGCCCTAAATTCCCTATATTTTGAGTGTAATTAATTTTCAAAAAAAGAGACAAAAATACACAATAAACGCACAATAAACAAAATAAAAGATGAATTTGACTGAAAGCATTATTTATTTTATTTTTATATCGTGATAATATTGTTATCGTGAATCCTTTTGGCCACAATAATCATGTTGAGTAAATCTGATATCATGACAGCCCTAAGGCAAAACCGTGGTACCGCCAGCCGCTGACTGTATTTCGTTGCTCATAAAGTGGTGTTATTATGGTAAAGATGGGGTCTGAGTGAGGTGAAAGGCGTTACTGCGGTTTTGCACTCAGCGGCTCATGTAACCGCAGTATTGGTTGCAATCTGCAACCTCACCACTAGATGCCACTGAATGCAACACAGTGCATCTTTAAATGGGAAAATATGAACACAAATGAAACGCAGTATGATGACTTATCATTCGTAATAGCTGCCATTGTCGGTGAGCAGTTTCTCAAATGTTTGCACAAATGCAAATTTTAGTAGTTAATTATTTCTATGTCTTTTTAAAAGCAGTTGACTCGCGCAACTTATTTTATTTTGGCTGTAAAAAAAAAGAAGATTTTCATTGAATTTATTTTGCATCAATTTTGCCTTTCTGAGCCCTTCATCAATTAGAGGCTTAGCTCGACACCTACAGCGAAGTTATATTTTGAAAATTGATGCGAGCCTATAAAGTTGGGTAAACTCTGCTCTGCAAAACTGAAAGGTGTGTAAACAGGTCCGTGGGTCCCGATGCTCCTCGCAGCGGCGCGCTCATTAAGACGGCGAACAGAAACAGACAGCAGAGCGGAGACTGGACCGACCCTCAATCCACAGAAACGCACCGAATCCGGCACAACGGGAAGCCTGAAGAAAACAAGCTGCTTTGCAATTACTGCTGATAAAAAAAATAAAATGAAAAAAGAAGCTCCCAGTTTCTGCGATAAGAGGAATCAGCGTGCGGTTCCTGTTGGCGTACGTGCGTCAAGTGAAGGGAGATGAAGGAAAAATTGATTTTTTGATACGTCGCTCTGTAATGAATGCAATTTCATTTTTGTCACAGACTTGTGTCAGCAATGTATGGAGTCCCTGTGTTATGCCAGTGAAGCATCCGGTGGATTCATGTGAACTCAGAGAAATGGATGGAGAGACGGTCTTTGTATTTCCCATTATTGTGAAGATAAAAAAGCTGCGGCAGAGAGCGAGCTGACCGGCAGCACTGCTGGCACTCCTCACAGGAACACACTCATTAATACGGGAAGCTTGGAAGAGCTGAAACCTCCTGCTACTTCCTGCTAACAAACAGGAGGATCAACTGAACACCTGCTTCATATTCTCCTCAGAGTAATGAGGAACATACACACACACACACACACACACACTCAGACAGGATCACTCCACTTTGAACACTCCGTATCTCTCTCTGGTCATTCGATTCAATCAGCGTGCTGAGAGAGACAGATGAGATCAGAGCTTTGACCTCTACTCATGAGCAGTCATCTGACAAAAAACACACACACACATATACACACACACTCCAAGACAAGGGGCCTATTTGAGGAAATGACATCATCATCAGCCGCGGTGTCGCCGGGGTCAAGGCTGGCTGGGACCCGTCCCATCACAGCGGAGATTACCCCGGCGAATGGTTATTACACCTTATGAGGGATTGCCACGGCGAGGGTGACTACAGGTACACCTCCCCCCACCCGCCCTCCCCCTCCTCCCCCACCTGAGCCGGATTGATAGCGCAGTCCATTACTGATAGATGGATGGAGCAGATTATGGGACGCTCCATTAGTGTCACTTCATATAGGTGGGCGATGTGTGTGTGTGCGTGTGTGTGCGTGTGTGTGCGTGTGTGTGTGTGTGTGTGTGTGTGTGTGTGCGTCTGCAGCAGAGACGGCTGCACAGGAGAAGGGGAACAAGCTGGCACTCGTCACTGATTGTAGTGGTGTCAGTATGGGACTTAAAGGTTATCTACTGTGGAGTTTAGAAGAACAAGAAGTGCAATCAAACTGGGAATCTAAAGTCTGATTGTTGAAGACAATTTAAACATATTTAAATGCATATTTCCTGCAATCTGCAGATATACCATATATTAAATTGCACACCTCTTGAAGTAACTTCACATATCGTTGTACGTCTTATTATATGAATGCTTGTAGGGAGAATCTCTGACTGTATTTTCATACGATTTTATTCTAATGTGCAGTGCTGGGAAATAGTTTCTGAAATATGTAAACAAATATGTGTTTTAGTAAGTTTGTTTTGCATTTTTTATTGGTTTTCCATTAAAGCCACCATACACTTGTTTGCAGCATACTGTATATTGGAACTGAACGTGTATGCAAGCATACGCAGCAGCATTATTCAAATTATTACAATTGTGAACGGTAACCTACTAACATGCCAACACATTCTCACTCCCAACTCGTCAAATAGCACCTCAGTCAGCTCATGATCAACCGTATGCAGATGACCAACTGTATTTTGTACTGATTGTGATCTTTCTTTTCGAGTTTGGGCAACTATATCAATAAAACTGACTTGAATTGTGTGTTGTCCCACTGAGGGATGAACATCCAGTAGGAGGCTGCTCAGTGTCACACACACACACACACACACACACACACACACACACACACACACACAGACACAAAGAACTTATACCGCATGTGTGCACTGAAACGATGCATGCACAGACGCATAATATACTCCAGAGAAGGTGGCCATGACTCCTGCATGTCTGCGTGCTTCATTACAAGCTGCCACCACACCCATTTACCTTGACCCGAGACCATGCCGCTACAGCACGGAAGGTCTCGCTCAATCTTTCTCTCCTCCCTCACCGTCCCATTCCCTAGATGAGGGTGTTATTAACCCCTATGGAGCCAGAGGGAAGGTGATTCACCTCAGTTAAGATAATGCCGCCCGTCCTCACCTCATCTCTTGGCTAATGGAGCCTGGAGGGCTGGCTGACGTAGGGTGGAGGGGGTATTTAATCTTGGGACAAAGATTACTCTGTATCATTAGATGGAATAGAATAGAAGATGCGTAGCTACAGCTTCAAGAAAGACTTTTCATGTCCAGTTATGTCTGCTAAAGGAAATAGGGTGCATATACACCCTTTTTGTGTCGACGCCATGATTAGTACAAAGTATTTCCTTTTATTATTGTGATATAACTTATTATTTTTAATGGAGCTTCCCAGCAAAAAGTATTACACACAATTGTACTTGTATAACCGGCGTGACAATAAACATCTTGAATCTTGAACTTAGCTGGAGGCAAAACAAAGGAAAGACTGGAGGCTAACACTAGCAGTGGGCTAAAGTTACACATTGAAAATGTCATCTTGCTGTGTTGTTGGGTGCCAGAATCCAGATATCACATACATTTGAGATGACAAACTGTGATTCGAGGCTTTAGCGAGCTACAATATATCGACAAAACTTCAGAGATGGAGAGTAAATGTTGCTAATATTTAGCCTTCTGCTCTCCGCCGCGGTGAGCCATTGGCCGCGGTTAGCAGATGAATTATACGCCCTCAATTTATCTTTACAGCGCTGCCGTTGGCCACCACCCTGCTGGTCGGACGGCTGGCTACTAGCTAACTTGCGAATTCCGCTATGCTGTCATGCAACACAGAAAATGAGCCGAACAAAGTTGTCACTCATCTGGCGACAGCACTGTGCTTTCCTACGCTGTGACAAGAGTGTGTGCATGAAGCATTACATTTTACTCATTTAGCGACTGGCTAGTTAGCTACCTTGCTAATTCCACCATGCTAAAGAAAATGAGCCCAACAGCGGACAGCGCTGGGTCACGGTGCCTCTGCCTCACTTTCGTCGCAAGGAGACTACTTCGCCGGGAGGAGGGCAGGCGTTAGCTAGCTAACTAGCTAGGTCAGTCTCCGGACAAGCTAGCTAGCTAACTAGCCAGTTCCGGAGACAGACAATCTAGCTAGCTAGCTAACATTAGTCAGCTGTCTACTCCTCCTGAAGTAGTCTGCCAGCGTCATAGGGGTCGGCTAATCTGGTCCCGTTGGTTAATGTTAACTTTCTCAACTAACACTGGTGATCTTTGTGTGAGAGGAACTAGTATTTTCTTCAGCCATTGTTAAAAAAACAAGCCAACAAAACTTACTAGCCAGCGTTAACTAACAGACATCTATTGGCCTGCTAATGCTTCTCAGGATTAATGTACCAGTAGGCCTATATGCATCAGAAAAACACATTCACATGGAAGTGTGACCTGTGTTTGACACATTTTAAGTCCGTAACTGCAATTTATATGCCATCTATATTTAAATATACTGTATAATTAAGCACATTACACAACTCAAGGTTGCCCCCGTCATTAGGAGAGGCTCTAAATGGTTTGTGGGAGTTTGAGTTTGCTAGCAGGGTGAGCACTGGGTCCTTTTAGCCTGCCGTGACCTGTGATCGATGGAGACCTGGCAGAGTTTTAGCTGCTAACACTGCTGTTATAAGGCTGCTAGCATTGACCACCACTCTGCTCTCTTCTCCGCTGCACTTAACTAGAGGTCTCTCTCTCTCTCTCCCTTTCTTTCTCCCTCTATTGCCAGTCCCCCCTCAGTCACATTCCTCATCCACTCCTCGCTCCACCATCTCTTTTCCTCTCCTCACTCCCACCCCGCCACCCCGCCCTCGCCTCCTTTCCCTGTCGCATCCATCTCTCTGCTTTTAATCTCTCCCTCTCTCTCTCCTCGTCTCCCTCTCTCTCTCCTCCCTGCTCACTTTCATCCCTCTCTCTCGCTTGGTGCCGTTGAGTGACAGTACAGTTAAACTGTTATTGGCTTCTGCAGAGGAAGCAAAGCAGCAGCGCCGTGGCTTGGCAGCACAAAAAGAGGAGTGTGTGTTTGTGTGTGTGTGTTGTTGCAAAGTCAAATATAAAAGTATATGATTCAAATGAATTGTTCCAACTATTGAAAAAAGTTGCATGACTCCGACAGAGGAAGGAGGGTGGGGTGGTGGTGTTGGGGGGGTGGGCTGTAGAAAAATAATGCGAGGGCGGAACATTGTCATAATATCTCAAGCCAATCAAAACACCACAATTCGGTGCTATCTCTTAGCATAACATCACTCGCTTGCACCCAAGAGAACACACATACATGCACACTCTCAGCATTTTAAACTCCAGCACTGCAGCTTTGGGAACACTCTGTAGGTTACGGAATCTAGGTCATGAAATGTGAGTAAAGAGAGAATCATTCATAGCTTTTAATTTCAGCATTCAGTTTCATTTCATTCATAATGAAATGGAAGTCGTGGGTTTGGTGCCAAGAAGTGATATCTGCTTTGGCTTAATGTAGGCCACCTGACTCCAAGGATATGAAACCAATACGCCAGTGTGCATTTCATACTGATGACGGTTAAAAAACAGTAAGAGAAGAAGGATCTACTATGGGGCTGTCAATCGATTAAAATATTTCATCGTGATTAATCGCATGATTGTCCATAGTTAATCGAGATTAATCACACTTTTTATCTGTTCAAAATGTACCTTAAAGGAAGTTTTGTCAAGTATTTATTAATCTTATCAACATGGGAGTGGACAAATATGCTGCTTTATGCAAATTTATGCATATATTTATTATTGGAAGTCAATTAACAACACAAAACAATGACAAATATTGTCCAGAAACCCTCACAGGTTGACTATGACTTGCCCAAAACTGCATGTGATTATCATAAAGTGGGCATGTCTGTAAAGGGGAGACTCGTGGGTACCCATAGAACTAATTTTAATTCACATATCTTGAGGTCAGGGGTCAAGGGACCCCTTTGAAAGTGGCCATGAAAGTTTTTCCTCGCCAAAATTTAGCATAAGTTTGGAGTGTTATTTAGCCTCCTTCGCAATAAGCTAGTATGACATGGTTGGTACCGATGGGTTCATTAGGTTTCTTAGTTTCATATGATACCAGTATCTTCACTCTAGCTTTAAGAATGAGCCCGCTACAACCTAATAATCACAAGTTGTGTCAATGCGTTAAAGAAATTAGAGGGCGTTAAAACGAATTTGCATATACGCGTTATTATCGTGTTAACTCTGGCAGCCTTAATCTAATATTAATAATAAAGCCTACTGTGTTTGCTGCTTCATGAAAAACAAAAGTCCAATGCAGTGATTCCTTCCCTCTTGTTACACTACATTTCCTTTCTATATCCTGTTACACCCTCCAAAGCATTAACTGTGTCCTTGTTACTTTCAACAGAATAAAGTGGAGTTTACTCCCTTTCAACTTGTGTTTCCTGCTTCTCTCTACATCTTACTAAACTCTATAAAGACTCCCTCCTCTTCGGCTGTCAGAATTGTAACAAAGCAGCTTCACAGATTAGATGATTTCACAGCAATTCACATCTCTTTTAGACAGCTGGTAAAATTGCCAACAAGAAGACGGCATCACAATTGTCACTACCAATCCATCTGGCCGTACAATGGCTGTTGCATCTCGAGTCCAACAATGATGTTTTTGAGTCACAAAACTAGACGAGATCTAATAAGAATAATTATCCAACCCCTTTTGAATTCTCCGATAGCTCCATTAGCTTCGAACAGGCGCCTGTCTTGCTATAGGACTGAGCTGTTATTTTGTTTTCACTTCATTCATTAGTCTCACTGACTTTAGCTCATTTTAGTTTCGCTTTGCCGTAACTCAGTGGTTCCCAACCTGGGGCCTGGGCCCCCTTGCACATGTATAACTGAAATCCTAATAACAGACTTACTGGTTATTTTTACAAAAGTCTGCATTTAAAAACTATTTTAAAAGATATCTTTTTTTTGCTACTTAGTAGGCCACATACTGTTCAAACCTGGTATTTGTGCACAGCTGTAGATATAGATAAAGCTACACTAATATTATTAGTATGATTTGTAGAATTAGATTCCAGTGGTGGCTGTGTAGTTTCCGACTCGTGTGATCCAAACATTTCCAATTACTCCAGAGCGTTGTGAAGTCCAAAAGTCAACATTTATTGGAAAAAGTTAGATGTAATCATTTCCAAAATTCAAGACATGTTTTTATCTGAGAAAATATTCTGCTTCATCCATATTTGGTGGCATTTAGCTGACAAGTTATAGTCATTGATGAAAGCTGAATTAATAAAAAAAAAAAAGAGTTTTGTTCATGATCGTGATGATATAAAAAAAATATGGGGTGGGGCTCAGCTTTTCTTCGATAAAAGTAGGTGGGGCTTCAAAGAAAATAGGTTGGCTATAACCAGTCAGTAGTGACTGATTGACATTGACAAGTGCATTGCAGCAATGTTATTTTACAACGGACACAGAACCTGCAGTAACAGATAGAAGCAGCCCACTTAAGAGCCATCATTTCTGTAATTCGACTTAACTTGTTTCACCATTTCGGCTGGGTCACGCCAGTATTTCAGAGAGACAGTTGATGGTACAAATACTTTGTTTTTAATTAATACAACAAACAGAAATGTCTTATTTCCATCCAGTTACATTGTTTTTCACCATTTGAGGTTCGACTGGCGCTCTTAATTACATCATCTTGTTGCGCCCTCTTCTTCTGCAATGGTATAATATAGGGATGTCAATTGATTAAAATATGGAATCACAAATTAATAATTTTTTATTTGTTCAAAATGTACCTTAAAGGGAGATTTGTCAAGTATTTAATACACTTCACATGGGAGTGGGCATATGTGCTTGCTTATGCAAATATATCTATATATTTATTATTGGAAATCAATTAACAAAACAAAACAATGACAAATGTTGTCCAGAAACCCTCACAGGTACTGCATTTGGCAACAAAAAAAATATGCTTAAATCATAACATGGCAAACTGCAGCCCAACAGGCAACAACAGCTGTCAGTGTGTCAGTGTGCTGACTTGACTATGACTATGACATGGGCATGTCTGTAAAGAGGAGACTCGTGGGTACCCATAGAACCCATTTTCCTCGCCAAAATTTAGCTTAAGTTTGGAGCGTTATTTAGCCTCCTTTGCGATAAGCTAGTATGACATGGTTGGTACCAATGAATTCCTTAGGTTTTTCTAGTTTATTATGATACCAGTATCTATACTCTAGCTATAAAAGTAGAACAGAGCCCGCTACAACCTAAAAATCGCTGTTTTAATGCGTTAAAGAAATTAGTGGTGTTAAAACAAATTTGCTTTAATGCGTTATTATCACGTTGACTTTGGAGAGTTAACTGGAGAATTGGCGCCACTGTTTGTCTCAATTAACCAACTCCTAATAATCGCATAACGGTAATGGATGGAAACAAGCATTCATTCACATTTTCTTTTGCTGATTATCTTGAAATTCAGTTAAAATTTGCAACACATTTGGATGCAAACCTGTCGTACGTCACCGAGCGTCTAAAGCTTAATATTTTGTATAGAGGCGACACTTTCTGGTATGACCAGGCCCATTCTATATGGCTCTCAGTTATTTTCAGCCATGAGATGAAGAAGCGCGCTGGGCTACTAGGTACTGGCTGCTCTAAAAAACTGCCTGCCATTCTGGCTGTCGAGTCTGGAGTCTGTGTCGGGCTAGAACAGGATGTTAACTGCCTCAGACACATGAGAGGTTGAGTCTGGGCATCTATGACAGATGAAGCAGTAAAATCATGGGCAATTTTTTTTCTGATCATCAAATTTAAAGACCTAATCCCATCTGTGCTTGATCAAAGGGAGCATCCCAAACGGACATACCAGAGTGTGTTTGTGTGCACAAGGGTACGGGCTCGCATGGTTTCAAGAGTCAAACTCCAATCGAATGGAGGGGGCCTTGAATCTTGAATTTTTGTGTCAATATTTGTGGACCTTGATGATTGGGTTTCTGTGGATTCAACTGTGAGGAACTTCATCCCACAGCATGACTCAGCTCTATACTAAAATAACACAGATAACCCAAACACAGACGAGATAAAAACTCCTGTCTGACTGAGTATTCTCTCTTTCACCCCTATTATAAATATTCATACAATGTGCCAGAGTTACTTTCCGTGTGTGTGTGTCTGCCCTCCTGTATATGTGTGTGTGTGTGTGTCTATACCCTTGCACACGGCAGGACGCGTCCACCATCTCGCTCCGTCACAAATTACCTCATTAAATTTCATTGCATTAAGCCACTTTTATGAATTTAGCGTAGTCCCAGGCCCATTGTTCGCCTGCAAATGAGATTAAAGCAACATTTGCCTTTCTCCCCGCTTTCAATTATATTTCTGGAAGGACAGCTCGGGCACGGCGCCTTAATGAGGAGAGAGGGAAAAAAATAAGAGAAAAACGGGGCATTCACAGCACTTTGGACAGTTTATGCAGGAATTAAGACAATTTAGTAACACATTTTGGGAAAATTCAGGCTTTCATCCCACAATGTTCTGTAGTCGCAATTAACATTTATTATTTTCTTGTGTCAAAACTGCGAGATAATCACAGATTTTTCTTGGACGTTTTTTGTACAATCTTGGGTTTGTTTTTGTCTTTATTGCTGGTAAAAAAATATCTGTAATGGGCACAGAAGTGAATGGCATCCATATAAAAATACAGTGAATGGATTTATCCGCCCATTCAGATTAATAATTAATGCATTTCTATGTGTGTGTTTTGTGTAAACAGCATTGTGTACTCCTTTTGTGTCTGTTATCACGCGCCCCTATAGGGACACAGCGCAATAAAAGAGAGTGAGCTGAGGTTAAGCTTAAGGCTGCCCTCACACGATGCAGATTACAGCAATTGAAAACATAAACACACACACACATGCACGCACAAAAGATGAGCTAACGGCCGATGAGATCGTGTTGCTAGGCAACAGATACAACTCTTGCCAGTAACATGGGAGCTGATGGAGAGCCAAGTCAAATTTTAAATATTGTGGAATGTATGTAAGGATGCCCCAGGGGAGTAAACCTTTGCTCTGGTATGAACGTCAATACTCAAAACTGTTCGGGTGGAACAAATTGAGTATTTGATTTGCAATGATCTGTAAGAATTCATAATTCACTGTGTATAAGCGCACAAGGTTGTGTCTTGTACTCCAGCGGGGGCCATTTGTGAGATTCACTGTCACTCTGGTCTAAAAATCTCAAATCATCTGTTAAAGTGTCACTCAATGAGGCAGTGGAGAAATGGGCATTCCGCTATGGGAGAAAAATGGGTTAAACATTTTTTTTTTTTTATTAATTAAAGGGGACATTAGATGCTCATTTTCAGGTTCATACTTGTATTACGTATTTTGTGTTTCTATTAGAACATGTAACATGTTCAGAAACACTCCAATTTAGTGCCTTTATCTTAAGACCCCCTCCCGAAAAAAGCCCAGTCTGCTCTGATTGGCTTGCCAGAAAAATATGGCACACCTTTACAAAGGTAGTTCTCAAGCTGTAGGCGGTATATTCTAATGAGCCAGCATGAGACACAGGAAGGGGAGCCACATCTGAATGGCTTGTTGAATCATGTGTTTTCTGTACTAGGCAGCCCCTAAGCAAGACACAACAAAAAAAAGTATATGGTGTACGGTCAGTCTGTGACTTCTCAGTCTGTGTAAGTCTGTTTAAATGCTGGTCTGGGCACCCAGACCGGCTCAACTTGCCGCGTTTGGGAACTCCCTTGAAACTTTTAGATTAACCGTTGTCGATCCAAAATAAAGGCAGATTTAGCAACTGAGTGACTTATCTATTGCATAAAATGTTTTCAGAAACACATTTCAGTGAACTATTTTCGTGATATAAGAGAAGAAAGTTTCTAAACAAGCCGCCATGTTGATTCCGGTTTGAAATCTGGGAGCAGCAGCCCATGAGCAAAGAACATACAGTATATTGATACTCTTTGCCACGAGGGAAACGTTCGTCCAATCAGGTGCCTAGTGCCTTGTGTCGCGTGGCAGCCCAACAAGCATCCACTGCTGGGAGGCGAGGTGATCACTCATGCAGGTGAGTGGAACCGCTGACACGCCCGCCTGAAAACCTGAACAAAGGACCGTACCTTGTAATTTTTAAAGAGCAACGGCCAATGAGGAAACCCCAACACTCGGCGACCAATCGTGTAACTTCATCACTCACTCATTCACTCAGTGACAGACTTTTGCGTTTGTAGGGCTGGCCCTCTGCGGTCCAGCCAAAAACTGACTGGGTTGTCTTATTTTACAGTTTGTGGGTTGGTAGGCACTCCAGGTACCCAAATGTATGCGCACACGCACTGAAAAAGTGAGTTTTTCATAATACGTCCCCTTTAAAATAGACAGAATAATCACTCCACTAGTGTCAAGAAAGACTCAACAGAAAATACACATAATATCACGATATTATATTTTGTGATACTGTATCGATTCTCAAAAACACTGTATTGATTTTCGATTAATAGTTTACATGCAAATATTATCTAAATATATAAATAAGTATCCAATTTTATGCATATGGTGGTGTGTTCTTTATGCTATGACAATTTTCCTAAAATTAGATTAAAAAAATCGCAATATATCGCCCTGCTTACAGTATTCATCGCAATATATTGAATTGTGATATGTATCGTATCGCCAGATTCTTGCCAATACATAGCCCTTACATCGACATGTAATTTTGAGAAAAATAGAATGTCAACACTCAACACCTGATTACAGAAACTTCACATGGATGTTTCTATACAGCTTTGAGTCAAACCAGAATAAACAGGCCCCTCCGGCCGTCAGCCGAGTCAACAACCACAGCAGCCAGTGAGCATTGTGTCTACAGAAAGGAGCTGGTGGCCAGTCGGCCAACTATACAGGACAAGTGGGTTTTGTCAAGAAGTTGAAGACTATAGCAGGTCCATGTGAAAGCCTGTGTGGAGAGGCTTATGTGGCTGATCTGCATGTGAAAAACACGGGGGCTGCACACACACACACATTATACGAGGCTTTGACCCTCTCAAAGAAATGGATACACACACACACACACACACACACACACACACACACACACACACACACACATGCACTCCCAAAACAACAAACAAGAGGAGAGGGAAAGGGGGCGTAAAGAAGGAGAGCGAGGGCACACTGCAAAACATAATTTTATTTCTTGAGGATTGGACAACATTACGTGACGTCCTTTTCATTAAGGAACTGAGTATTATATTATGCTGAAACAAATCACGGATTAAATGAACCCACTGACTGAATTCTGACATTATTGTAAGTCTTAAGCAGTGCAGGAGTTTTCAAAAAATAGAAAAACACACGAAACCAACGGCAACAAGAACCGCAGTAAACAGCGAGGGGAGTCTTGTGCGACCGTGGAATCCCAATTTGTTCCCCGTTGTTGCACCAGCCAGAGCGCCATTGACGGAGACTACCTTTGCTATTATTAGTTTTTTTGTTTATAGAACGGTCCTTTCTGTCCCTTTTTTTTTTTTACATCTGCGAATTCAAACTCATCTGTATTCGTCCAGGCTCCGGCATCACTCGCAGCCAAATCCTTCTCCTATGGCGTTCCTCTCAACGCCCTCCAGCTCTTTTCCACAAAAAAAATAAATCTAAACACCTCCCTTCCTTTTTAAACTCCTGTTCTAAAGGCTCGCTTCGTTCCTTTTTTTCTGCCCGTTTTATTTCAAGGCCTGCTATCCCTTTCTCCATGCCTCCTCCTCTTTTCTTTTCATAAACTCCTCCTTCCCCGCTTATTTCCCTCTCCGCTCTCAAAGACATCTCTTCATTTCTTTTTATTTCCAAGTAACGCCTTTTTCCTTATAGCATCTATTGATTCTCATGACTGCTCTTCAGCCAGTTTGATGCGTTAATGTAATTGAGTATGTGTGTGTGTGTGTGTTTCAGAGTATGTTCGTGTGTGTGTGTGTGTGTGTGTGCGAAGGGAAGAAAGTAGCATGTGTTTCACTGCACAAGTGTGTGGGAGAATGTGTGCACTGCTTTATGAGCCTGCACGTCTGGAAGTGTGCGACAGAATGCATGCAGGTGTGGGGGAGTGTGTGTGACTGTTAGCACGCACACGTGCACGTTTAAGCACGTTTATGCACTTCCGTGTGTTAAATGCATATTTGAGAGTAAATGTGCATATGCATGTCTATGCTTTTTTTGCCTGCATGTGCATTTCCTTACAAGAGCCTGCATTTGTGTTGACATCCGTGTGTGTGTGTGTGTGTGTGTGTGTGTGTGTGTGCGCGAGCGCGTCTTCATGCATATGTGTGTGTGTGTGTGTGTGTGTGTGTGTGTGTTTGATAAGGTGGGAGGCTGGCAGATATGACACACCTCATCTTCCTTTCCGTAGGCCTCTATTTTAATCTGGCAAAACAGGCTGTGCGTGTAATGACCTTTAGAAAGGGTGAAGATAAGTAGATGAGGCTGACTGTGAGGAGTGTTGAGTTACTGTATAGAGGAGCCCAGTGCTGAAATAAGGAGGGAGATGACAGAGGGAGGAAGATAAATGGATGAGGGGATGGGATAAAGTGGAGCATTTAACGAGATATATGCAGACAGAAGGGCTGAGAAACACGGAGGAAGACTCTGAATTATAAACCGAAGGGGATCCAAACCTTCAGTCCAACAAGCCTCATGCATGTCCTTACAGAAAGGCCTCTCCATTCTTACGACATCAACTAGGTTTCCATTTCTGTGCTAGCATGGTCAAACCTTGTCTCCTACAAAATTACATTCCCGTACAACTCAACTGCATTCCCGATTACGTTTCGAGGGAAACATTTTTTCCCGGATTACAGTCGCAAAAATTGAAAGAAATTGTAAAAGTTAGGTTTAGGCAACAAAACTACTTGTTTAGGTTTAATAGAAAACATCATGGTTTGGTTTAATTTTTATTTTTTTTATTTAAAGAACATTGCAAGGCAATATAAATTACAGAGCAAATAAGTAGTCTTCTATTTTTCATCCATTTTTCCCTCCCACCCCTGACAATAAAGGAAATAACCAATATAACACTAATAGTTAAAAAGACTTAAGGCAGCAATAAAACCAAAATTAGAAACACACTAGACACATTAAATTATAAAACACATATAACATTCACATATACACAAAATAGCATAAATAAAATCAAATAATAAAATAAATGAATAAAGTAGTAAAAAAAAATAAAAAAAAGTTTGTCTTAAAATGACTATGTTTGTTACGTTATTTAAGCTACGAACATAAATTTAAAAAAGTGAATGTTGACTTTTGGCTTGTTTGGACCCATATTACAGTCGCAGTTTGAAACATGTGGTTCAATAAAATAAATATAAATAAAAAACTTAACAAACTACTTGTCTAGGTTTAGTAATATCCATCCATCCATCTTCAACCGCTTATCCGGGATCGGGTCGCGGGGGCAACAGCTCCAGCAGGGGACCCCAAACTTCCCTTTCCCGGGCCACATTAACCAGCTCTGACTGGGGGATCCCGAGGCGTTCCCAGGCCAGAGTAGAGATATAATCTCTCCACCTAGTCCTGGGTCTTCCCCGTGGTCTCCTCCCAGCTGGTCGTGCCTGGAACACCTCCCAAGGGAGGCGCCCAGGAGGCATCCGTGCTAGATGCCCGAACCACCTCAACTGGCTCCTTTCGACGCAAAGGAGCAAGGACTCTACTCCGAGTCCCTCACGGATGACTGAGATTCTTACCCTATCTCTAAGGGAGACGCCAGCCACCCTCCTGAGGAAACCCATTTCGGCCGCTTGCACCCGCGACCTCGTTCTTTCGGTCATGACCCAACCCTCATGACCATAGGTGAGAGTAGGAACGAAGATTGAACGGTAGATCGAGAGCTTTGCCTTCCGGCTCAGCTCTCTTTTCGTCACAACGGTGCGGTAAAGCGAATGCAATACCGCCCCTGCTGCTCCGATTCTCCGACCAAACTCACGTTCCATCGTCCCCTCACTCGCGAACAAGACCCCGAGATACTTAAACTCCTTCACTTGGGGTAAGGACTCATTCCCTACCCGGAGTAGGCAATCCACCGGTTTCCTGCTGAGGTTTAGTAATAGTTTGGGTAAAAATGACTACAACGTTGAAACAAAACAAAACAAAAATGCAACGAGACTTCTTGGTAAGGTATAGGCAACGAAACTAGGTTTAGTAAAAAAACATCATGGTTTGGCTTAAAATTAAAACATTTGTTATGTTTTTTAAGTGTAAATTATAATAAGTCAAGACTGACTTTTGGTTTCACGCGGGACACGAAATACCTTTCCATCAAAACATAATTCACAACGCGGTTTCTTGAATGAGAACATTTTTTAGGAGACAGAACTGGACTGAGACACAATCACCCAAATGTCGAACACCATTTCAGAGTTATACTTACAGTAAAACAGAACATGCAGTTATTATTCACATACTGCTGCAATCAGTGCAACTTTTTCCGATGTTGGCAGTTCCTACTGTATGATGTATACATTCAGGATCAACATCCATGAATACATGGGAATGTCATTTCTTTCACAGGTAGACCTGTTTGGTCATGAAGTGGGCAAGAATTTCCCATTTCATGGGAATCCATCAAAAATATTTCACTAAAAAACAAAAATTGTGAAGTGAACCTCACGGTAGCACTAGAGGAAAATTCAGGGGATAACCAAAGCCAGTAGGCTTTATCCTCTAGGCACCATGGACAAAATCTCATGGCGATCCATCCAATAGTTGTTGAGATATTTCAATCTGGACCAAAGTGGTGGACCAACAGACCAACATACAGTAGCCTTACAGCCACTCTAGAGTGGCTACAAGTGTCATAACACATGTGCAGTGCCACTCACATGCCTACTGATGGCATTTCTGAGTAGCCTAATCTGTCCTGAAAACAACAATATACGGCATGCCTAGATAAGATGTACAGTACTGTATAGTAACTATGACATATGCATGTAAATTAAGAAATTTGTATGCAGCGCCGTGCTTGTCTGTGTTTCTATTTTGGTTGTAGCTATTGTTATCAGCGCTTTGAAACCTCCGCACCTTGAATCTGTAGTGCAGCTCTACATGCTGATACTTCCCTCACTCTAAATTGCTTTCCCTGGCACCGCTCTCATGTGGTCGGTCGGTCAGCGTTCACAAGGCGTATCGGACTCTCTCGACACACAGCCGGGACGTCTAAACTTTGATGCTCGGTATCTCAGAACTGCACTCCACTCGGGCGGGAGCTTGTAATTCCGAGCTGCTGAGCTAAACGCCTACAATGTAGAAGGTAATGATAAGGATAAGCGTAAGAGGATGAGGTCAGGGGGGATGAATGGAAGTGCGGGATGAGAATGAGGAATTGAGCGGCGCTGAAGAGACTGAGGGGAAGGGTAGAGGGATAAGGGGGAAGGATCGGGAGACGAGGGGGTTGACGGGGGATGAGGGGGATGGCGGGCAGAGCAGCAGAGGGATGACGGGATAAAGGGGGTGGAACGCAGAGGGGGGCTGGGAGGGGGTCCTCACAAGCCCCTGATTATACTAATCCTGGTGGACCCCCCTCATAGCAGATTAGTGCCTGTGCACACACACACAAACACTACACACACACACCTTCTGTTGCCCCAGCACATGTTGATTTGCCCCACTCTCTGGCACCCCGTGGCCACATCCAAATCCCTCACAGATTGGGCAAAAGAGCAGCGAGGACATGGGAGGGACGGTGGTGAAGTCACGATTCCCTTCAAACACGACTAGTTTTGATTCATACTGAACTTCCAATCAGTACAACAAGCTTTTTTTTTAATTCCACTTTCTAAATTTAAGGCTGTCAATTAATTGAAATATTTAATCGCGATGAATCACATGATTGTCCATAGTTGATCGTAATTAATCATTTTTTTATCTGTTCAAAATGTACCTTAAAGGGAGATTTTAAGTATAGCATTTAATACTCTTATCAACATGGGAGTGGACAAATATGCTGCTTTATGTAAATGTATGTATATAGTTATTATTGGAAATCAATTAACAACACAAAACAATGATTAAATATTGTTCAGAAACATTGTCAAAAGGTACTGCATTTAGGATAAAACAATATGCTCAAATCATAACATGGCAAACTGCAGCCCAACAGGCAACAACAGCTGTCAGTGTGTCAGTGTGCTGACTTGACTATGACTTGCCTCCGAACTGCATGTGATTATCATAAAGTGGGCATGTCTGTAAAGGGGAGACTCGTGGGTACCCATAGAACCCATTTACATTCACATATCTGGAGGTCAGAGGTCAAGGGACCCCTTTGAAAATGACCGTGCCAGTTTTTCCTCGTCAAAATTTCACGCAACTTTGGAGCGTTATTTAGCCTCCTGGCCGACGATCTAGTATGACACGGGAGCCCGCTACAACCTAAAAATCGCAAGTTGTGTTAATGCGTTAAAGAAATTAGTGCCGTTAAAACAAATTTAAGTTAGCGCGTTATTATCGTGTTTTCTTTGACAGCCCTACTTGATTTCTTAAACTCTCAAATCTCAATATCAGTACTGTACAAGTCTCAAAAATAATTAGTTGTGATATGATATGGATCGTTTGACTTTTATGTTCCCAAGATTTCCTCTTCCAATACTTCGGCTTCTACCTCCATATAACAGAGGTGTATAGAATTACATTTTTATCACAGCTTTTAAAAGTCATATTTTGACAGAAAATCTTAACTCAAAGTCAACTTTGAGTTTTTTTTCCTGGGTTCGTTGTAAGAGTTCTCAGAGTGCTTGGATTTGGCCCTAAGAACCTCTACTTTCTTGGAGCTGTCTTTTATTATAAATGAAAATTTATAATTTAACTCACGGTTAGACCTTGAAGACTGGGCGCTGGATCCTTAATGTAGATGGAAAAAAGAGGAAAGACAGCAGTCCAATTTGACTTTTTAATATTGCTATAATTGGAGTGCTGTCCTAGCTGTCCTTTATTCCCCATTTTATTTGAAAAATATTGGACAGGTTAATTTCCTTTTGTGCTTTTGGACCCACATGAGTCTTGCCTTTGGAAAAACTAATGAAAATTGTTTTAAAAAGACAATTTCTAAGGTCAGAACTTTCAAGCAAAGTTCAACAGCAAACTTCCAGAGACAGTGGCTTCGTCCAAAATAGCACACTATGCACTACGCACCCAATATGTGTGCTATCGTTGAACATACTTTTGTTAGTGTGTATCTTTTCGGATGCCCTGACCAGTGATTTATGTCATTACTTCCTCAGAGCCTCCTTGCCGGTTGTGTAACCATTGAATTTCCCTTCAGGAATCGATAAAGTATGTCTTCTTCTTCTTTAACCTTGTGCCAACCTCATGTGACCAAAAAGTCTGGATTAATTTAAAATATAGATTACGCCTAGCAAAGTGAAATCTTATACTTACAGTTAAATCGAAGCCTTATAGATGTTACAGAGCCGTCAGACAATGTCCATTTTGAACGTGGTCCTCACTACTGCATTGCATTGTGGGATATTTATGCTACCGTAGTGTCCAGCATTGTATACTGTAATATTTCACCGGAAATAGTGTGCAATTTGCCTACTATTGGTTTCATACTAAGGTTTCAGACATACTAAAATATCTCATATACTGTTTTAACTAGGGATGCACCGATACCAGTATCGGGTCCGATACTGTGCTCATGTACTCGTACTCGCAAAACCGCTCCGATACAACGGCACCGATACCACTTTACGGTGGTGCGCCCGACCCCGCAGGGCCGGGATCCCACCTCAGCCGGCGCGCGCTGGCCCTCAAGGTCATTGCGTCACGCGGTTTTGCTTGCACCCTCTGACTCGCGCGTGCGTTAGACTCCTTGGTCCGCGTTTCAAGACGGGACGGGAGGGTTGCCGACATCGTCGCAGACCCCTGGCGCTTTTTACGTGGGCCGAGCCCCGATCTGGCGCAATGAGGACAGTCCACCCCTGTTGACAGTCGCACCAAGAGCAGCGGGCCGTCCCCGGCGGGGAGAGAGGGCGCAGCGAGCCCTTCGTCCATGGTGCGACGAGGTCTGGGCAGGGAGCGCTGTAAAGCTGCAAGTTACCTTCGCCCCGAGCGTTTCCAAGTCGACCTAGAGCCGGTTGCAGCACAACGCTACCTATGCGGGACTCCCCAGCCTGTCGTGTGTCGCTCACACCCTCCAGCTGGCTGTTAACGAGGGTCTTTTGGCACAGAGAAGTACTCGTATCGGTACTCGGTATCGGCGAGTACCCAAATGTAAGTTCTGGTACTTGTACCCGGTCTGAAAAAAAGTGGTATCGGTGCATCCCTAGTTTTAAAGTACTATATAGCATGTTGGTATGGAATTTCGGACGCAACCAGCGGCTCAGATATTCTGAATAATCCAAAGAACAAGCCCTCAACGTAGATTGGTAAAAAGCGGTTCCTATAAAACTGTTAAATCATACACTTAAACATACTCTTAAAACCATGAGAACACTTTCTTTGAAGCCTCTTTTAACCTACTAAGACGTGTCCTTTAACCAAGCATTAAACTCTCACCTGCTGCTCATTGACCCACATCGGTAGCTGTGGCCTTGCTGAGCAGGTTCAAATGTGTAGAACTACCATGGAAGCAAAGCAGAAGGATGTTTGTAACAGAACATGTGGGCTCAGCAAACATATCGCGTGTGAATAGCTTTAAAAAAGAATGCCGGAGACAGATTGTGTCACAGTAAGCTACTAGTCGAGGAGGTAAAGAAGAGAGGCTGAATGGCAGGATATGCTTAACGTCAGCCAGATTGCACAGTGCAGCACTTCTCACTGCAAATGACACCAAAAAGGATGAAGAGGGATTAGAGAACACAGCATGCTGGATGCTCCGCAAGAGTTACCGAAGCAGTCTTCTAAAAGTCACGAGTTGACGGCGCTGATACACGGCAGCCTTTAAACACATCTACAAATCACGCTCTTTGTCGGGCATGTTTTCCATGGAAATGTCACAGAGGATAAACAACAGTTGAACCATTTTTTCATCCATTTCATTTATCCTGTCTTTACGAGTGTGACTAGTTATAGACACAAATGTCACCGTGGGCTGTGTTTTGTCTGCTTCTGAGTTTCACAGATTAGCTGGACACACACCTGTGTTTCTCTTTCACAGGTCATCCAATACTCCCTCTGCAAATATTAAATTAGTTTCAGATTCCACTGAGACAGAGAGAGGGATGGGGACTAACAAAGAGAGAAGAGATAAAGAGGTCAGGAAATAAAACAAGAGAGAGCTGATATGTTTGTTGTATGATATGTGATTTATTATTATTATTATTTTTTTTTTCTCTAACTTTGGTGATAAGCTTTCATTGCTGGAGATTTGTTTGCACTTCGCCCTCAGAGAGGCAGTGAATCTAGTACTGTGACATCTTTTTTTTTCATATTTTCTAGGGCTGTCAAAGTTAACACGATAATAACGCGTTAACACAAATTTGTTTTAACGCCACTAATTTCTTCAACATATTAATGCAACTTACGATAGGAGGTTGTGTCAGCCTTAATTTTAAAGCTAGTGAAGGTACTGGTATCATATGAAACCTTAAGGAATCCATTGGTACCAACCATGTCATACTAGCTTGTTGCAAAGTAGGCTAAATAACTCTCCAAAGTTAGGCTAAATTTTGGCGAGAAGAAACTGGCATGGCCAATTTTTAAAGGGGTCCCTTGACCTCTGACCTCCAGATATGTGAATGAAAATGGTTCTACGGGTACCCACGAGTCTCCCCTTTACAGACATGCCCATTTTATGATAATCACATGCAGTTTGGGGCAAGTCATAGTCATCTAATTAATTAATTTGTGATTAATCACGATTAACTATGGACAATCATGCGATTAATTGTGATTAAATATTTTAATCGATTGACAGCCCTAGTATTCTCACAATGCCATTTCATAATCTCAGACAAGTTGTTTTTTTTCTCATGAATTTGCCACTTTAATCTGGGAAAGTTATTTTTCATTATGTTGCCCCATCCCCCGGCTCCATAATAATAATATATACATTTTTGTATGGCCCTAATACGCCGTCATACTGCTCTTACTAACAACATTATGATGTTATTTATTTAACGGTTGTAGCGAGCTCAGTTTTAAAGCTAGAGTGAAGACACTGGCATCATATGAAACTAGAAAAGGAATCCATTGGTACCAACCATGTCATACTAGCTTGTCACGAATGAGGTTAAATAACGCTCCAATCTGAAAAACTGGCCATAGTATTTTTCACAATGCGAATTCACAATCTCAGAGAATTCTAATTTTGATCTCGCAAATTTAACAATTTAATCCCGGAGATCCTGAGTTTTTCTCTCAGAATGTTACCCCCCCCCTCCCTCGGCTCCGTAAATAGATATATTTTTTAACACACCAGGCTCTTAGTAACAATATTATTCTTTTATTTATTCGTCTTCCTAATGAAGTCCCCACGTTCAAACAAACAAATGCAGAATCACACCTCAGTTCTGGGGTTCACAGAACATTTGCGGAGCAAAACAAAATGATTCAGAGAATAGAGAGCTGAATAATTATTACATAACGTTATAGGCTTATAAGCTATTTCAGCAGTAATACCTTTAACTTGGTGAGGTGGTGCTACATCTTTCCTCCGCATTCCGTGTCCCACCCACAACAACGGGACACTGATTTTGAACTTAAGTAGGTCATCCATGCGGGAGGTAATCGGTCCATCATCACCCACCACAGCTCCTCCATCTGCATAACGTGAACACTGTCAACATTAAACAGTCTGCGGTGCCAGAAAGGTAGGGAACTGTTGGCCAGCAAAGGCAGAAGCAACTGAGACACTTCTCCCTTTTTTGTGTTGAGACTGAGGCTAAGGAGACATTTACTTATGTGAAATTTCACAGATTATTACCTAAACGGCTTGTTAACTCACTTGTAATTCCCAGGGTTTTTGTGATCTTCTGCTGCTGCACATAAACATTCGGTGACAATCCAAGGCAGGTGTTGCAAATACTAATGCAGAGCAGTGAACCAAACTGGATTGGATTTACAGAGAGAAAAGCAAGTCAAATTAAATAGTAAAATTACGGAACAACAAAGAGGAGATCTGTGTGACACTGCGAAGAACATGTGACATTACTGCAAAACCCATTGGTTTGTGGACTGCTGTTTTGAGGCCTCGAGTTCGGCATTTTGGCCATCGCCATCTTGTTTTTTTTTTTGCAACCAGAAGTGACACGAGAAGGTGGAGCTAAGTACAACTGAACGCTGAATAAGACAGTTTGAGGCGACCAAAATGTTACAATAAACTTTGATGAACTGAAAACACTGTGAAAAGATTAAAGTTCCAAGTTGAAAACATGGACAACTCTCACACCGGACAACGCCGTGGTAGCGACCTGTCTGACCATATTTTACAAAATGAACATCATGCTGTGTTAAAGAAGACTTGAAACTAGCGATTGAGACCATAAACTCATGTTTACAATGTTTACTGAGGTAATAAATCAAGTGAGAAGTAGGCTCATTTTCTCATAGACTTCTATACAATCAGACTTATTTTTGCAACCAGAGGAGTCGCCCCCTGCTGGCTATTAGAAAGAATGCAAGTTGAAGGAACTTCAGCACTGGCTTCACTTTTCACCGTCACCACGTTGTTATCAATGTGTAAGTCTCTGGTACATGTAGGTTAAAAAAGATTTACTACTCAGTAGAGCTGTCAATCGATTAAAATATTTAATCGTGATTAATCACAAATTAATTACACATTTTTGTATCTGTTCAAAATTAACCTTAAAGGGAGATTTGTCAAGTATTTAATAACATGGGAGTGGACAAATATGCTTGCTTTATGTAAATGTATGAATAAATGTAATATTGGAAATCAATTAACAACACACAACAATGATAAATATTGTCCAGAAACCCTCACAGGTACTGCATTAAGCATAAAAAAATATGCTCAAATCATAACATGGTAAACTCAAGAAGAAACTTGACAATGACTTGCCCCAAACTGCATGTGATTATCATAAAATGTGCATGTCTGTAAAGGGGAGACTCGTGGGTACCCATAGAACCCATTTTCAGGTTGTATTCTGAGGTCAAGGGACACCTTTTGAAAATGGCCATGCCAGTTTTTCCTCGCCAAAATGTTGCATACGTTTGGAGAGTTATTTAGCCTCCTTCACGACAAGCTAGTATGACATGGTTGGTACCAATGGATTTATTAGGTTTTCTTGTTCCATATGATACCAGCATCTTCACTCTCGCTTTCAAACTCAGCCCGCTACAACCTAAAAAATCACAAGTTGCGCTAATGCGTTAAATAAATTAGTGGCGTTAAATCGAATTTGCTTTAACGCGTTATTATTATCGCTTTAACTTTGACAGCCCTATACTGCTTAGCAAACTGAAAGGTGGCTGTAAACTCAGGTCCCTGCAGGAATAACATGAAACCATTTCAAAGATTTTTCTCTTTTTCTTTTGATCCCCAGGAAATGTCTCAAGCCATTTGAAAAATTACAGTTGGGATGTGTTTCCTGAACACTATTGTAACCAAAATGACCCACAACATAAAAAAAGTATAAGTCTGTGGTCCCTTAAGCCTCCTAAACACTGCCACTGCAGCCCTCAGACGCTGGCCCCTCTCGCACCCATTCCGCTTGGTGACTTTCCGTGGCTGATTGAATTAATGTTGCATCTGCTAGTGTTGACACGGGAACCCTGCAGTGATATTTTGGTGCTGTCTGTTTCTGTTGGGTCTCCGAGCCAGGACACTCAGAGTAACAGGCAGCGTGGCCTGGCCTGGTGTGCGTGTATATCTGGAAGGGTGCGTGTGTTTGTTTGTTAACTCCTAGGCCACATGGCTAGAAGGTAATAATGTTAGCAACAGGGTTGATAAGTTCACGTCCGCCAAACACACACACAAAGACACACACACAATGCTGGGGCCAAATAGCCTTCTCTCCCTAACTGTTCACTCATCTGAACTTCCTTAAATGGATTTAATAGGAAATGTTCTGCGAAAGATTTATGCATCGCCTCCGAGTAAAAGCTCAATCAAATTAGATTCCAGTGGAGTAAAACACAAGCTTTGAATAGGAGATGACAAAAAAAGGTTCTTTTGGAGCAAAAAACGTTAATAATGCGTAAGTTACTGGGTCCGTTAAAAAGATGACCCCATGCCAGTTGTTATCATGAAATCACCATGAAGGCAACATAGCTATTATTTCCTGGAAATACTCAGAAAACCCAACGAAGTAACGCTCATCCAGGATTTTACAGATGGGTCATCTTTACGGGGTCGTTTCCGACCTCAAGCGAGAAGCATGCTCAATGTTTTATAATGCTGTCAGCGTGCATCCAGGATATCGAATTTTAATTCATCAAGTGAACTCAGTCAACCAATGCAAAGACTTAGAAAACATTCATCAATGCATATACTTCAGGAGGCAGGAGGCATACAGAGTGAAAAAGGAGAGAGGCATCTGGAGAGTCGATAAGTCGACGGCGTGCTTCACCGGGGAGATACCTGTCACACGTGGTGCTTTGTTGTGCTAACGGGGAAATCTATAGAAAATTGCATTTATCATATTTGGTAGCGGTGGAAACATTGTTTCCTTTGTTGGGAAAGAAGTGAACATATTATTTGTCCCCCGAGAGACGGTGAAACTACATGTTCAGGCTGAGGGTGTCTCCAGCTGGGATGATTGCCTCCAGTTTATGTTTAAGCCCCGTCTCCCTGATAGGACCCTGACACAGCGAGCTGACCTCAGAAGAGCTAGCTCTCACAGAGGCTGGCTGATAAAAAAAATGTTCTCACATCTTAAAAGTTGCACTTGAACACAACGTAAAGCTTACAGCTGACAGCCAGTTGGTGGCCAACATATGGACGTATATTTTGCCAACTCGTTTTCACTCCTAACTCGTCAAATATTGCCGTTTGGTAAGTTCCCCGTTGGCATTGGAAACTGACGCACGGAGGCACCCTTTAGCAAAAGTATGTGACAAACCAGGCTTTCAGCTAACTCCAATGTAAACCCAACCACTGAGTTATTCAACAGTCGGAGCAAGTGATGTAGAATGATTAGCGTGAGAGTCCGCTAAGAGTGGGCGGGAGGGGTGGTGGATGGGTCAAATAAACTCAAGACTTTCAACCAGGAGACCGGTGTTTGTGTAACGTTGACTTATTTTGTCACGTCCCTCTTTAGTGCGGTAGATCAAGACTCACCTTTTCAGGAGGTTTCAGACCGGTTGTTTAGTCCACAAGTCATAGTCCGTTTGGCTAGCCCGAATCGGTTCCACAGTGCACAAATTAAAGCGGACCAATTAAAAAGAGCAGCTACTTCTATACAGGGATTCGCTGACTTTGAAATATTGCTGTCGAAATGTTTTCACCTCGACTCGGCCCTGATCTACTGTGCACAATAATCCCTTCTTCTTCAGTTTATCTTGAATGACTTTATAAACGTCATTATTTTTGTAGACTTTATTTAACATATTCTGTGTGTTCTCTTCGGCCCAGCTGTCAAGCAAACATCAAACTTCTGCTTAAATCCAAGTCAGTCCTCTCCCACTCATGACAACCTGTCATTTACCATCTCAACAAAGACCTGCACAGGCAGCCTGCGTTTTGGTTCACTTTCTGCAATTGGGTTGGATTAAATTCTCACTGCAATCGAAGCGCATTAGGGTTCACTTGGAACTGGACCGAGACCACTTGCAAGAGATGTTCTCGGACTGGTTGTTTTGCGCCAGACCAAATGTTGGCTTGTGAAAGCACCGTAAAAGTGTGAAAACACCCTTAGTTCCAATTAAGGAAAACCTTTTAATTCTACAGCAATACAATGATAGTTTAAACAATATGGTGCCTCCAACTTTGTAGCAACAGTTTGGGGAAGGCTATTTCCTGTTTCAACATGACAGTGCCTCTGTGCACTAAACAAGATCATAAAGAACTTTCCTGGACCCTGGCCTAAACCTCATCTCACAGTTTTTTGGGATGCGCTGGAACACCGACTGCGAGTCAGGTCTTATCACCCAACATCAGTGTCCGACCCCACTAATGCCCTCGTGACTGAATGGGAGCAAATCCCTGCATCCTGGTTTCAAAATTTAGTGGGAAGCTGTGAGATGAGAAGCTAGATGATCAGTCTGTGACTGTGTGGCAAAATACAAATAGTCAGTAGTCATGTCTATAATGTTAAATCCAGCGGTACATGTCCACCAGGTCCGGCGAGGACACTAGGGGACGCGCTGCTCCACACAACTGGCCGTTCGAGCTGTGATGTACCCTATCGTGGAATGCACGTGATTGGTCCCTGGTTTTCTGCTTGCCGCTTCAAACAAGAAACATTATGGCGGCATGCTCGTAAACTTTCTGTTATTTCGTCTAAACAATCCACCAAAATCTACTTCTGAAAACATTTTAAGCGAGAAATATGCCACGCCGCTGCTGAGTCTCGTTTCATTTTAGAACTGGATCGCCTAGTTTGACAGCTTGGTCCAAGTTTTGTGAGCTGAACGCGTCACGCTGGACCTGCTTTCCATAGGAAATGAATGGAAAGTGTTGAAACGCCCTCCGGAGTGGAACCACTGACAAGCCCCCCGCCCGCCTTTTCATTTTGAAAGAGCAACGGCCATTGAGGAAAGTCCAACACTCGACCGACCAATCATGTAACTTCATCACTCAGTGACAGACGTTTGTGTTTTTAGGGCTGGCCCTCTGCACTCCAGGCAAAAACAAAGTAAAGAAAAACCCATAAAGCTCTCTTTACTGACGGCCTCCGTTGTCGATTCATCATTCTCAAATCAGTCCGAACGGCCAACACACCTCAAAAACTACAGGTGACGGCCTGACAGCAGCTGATGGCCAGCTTGGTGTGTTTGGGCTCTTATAAACACACACACACATTCACACGGGCATTTTATGGCATATGGCACCGGCAAAAAGCCCAAAACATTGGACATCAAAACAAAATACGGTACAACAACTGAATTACAATGGAGACCTTTGTCTCCCTGGAGAGGATGTTGACAACATCTCTCTCTCTCTCTCTGCCTGCATCTGTTCTGGTCTCTCTCTCCCAGTATTCTCTATCCCTCTCTCTATCTTACACTCTTCTCTCTCCCTTCTTTCAGTCCTCTTCAATTGAAACTGAAAACCGGCAGGACAGGAAAGAAGCCAAATAGTATCAAATGAGGTCATATCATTGACATTGCTCTCTCTATATATGTCAATCTAAAGTTTAACATCTTAATTTCATCAGATGTAGTGAACAAAACAGATTAACTGTCTTAAAAGTCAAACTAAGAGATCTGAAACAGAGCTAAACTCTTCAGTCAGAAAACAGCACCACGGCTCCATTTTTGACAACGGTAAAACCAACTGAGTCGACGCTACAGACTTCAACAGACGAGTGTCTGTTTCTCCGGAGAAAGATCGTTCACGCCGATGTCTGTCTAGACACTGTTGCCTTAGAGTCGTGCTGGAGGGGCAATCACGTGCGCGCCCATGCATGTGCACAAGAGCTGCGGGGAGAGAAAGCCAGCAAGCGTCCCAGCTGTAATTAGCTAATGTTGCTAGTAGGCTCAGTGTGATGCTCGCTGAATGAGAATGGAGTGAAGTTCACCGCAAGGTCACAAGTTGAGAAAGTGGCTACAACACGCACACACACACACACACACACACACACACACACACACACACACACACATACTGTATACATTCACACACTGATAATACACACTGGCTGACACACAAATGCATGTACTGTAGCACACATTCCGATAGTTGGGGCGTCTGGTCAGTGTCACTGTAGTGTAGCAGAAACACTGATAGCTCTGTCAGCCAGCTTAAGGCCTCTGTACTAGAGCTTTGATTCTCTGATTGGACCCGACCCAACCCGTTGAGTCACATGTGTGCATGTGACCATCCAGGTTCACATGCACACACATATAAACATACATTACAGACAGTCAATTACATATTGTGGTGTAACGATAGATTGTGGTACGACATTTGGTGATATGCGACGTTTTGGGTCAGGATCTGATTTGATCAAATCTGAATCCAGTATCCGCTTATTGGAATCGAATCCCTCTCAAGTCCAAATCTGATTTATAAAAAAAAAAGCAACGCTAATGCAACCAAGAGGCATTCAAGAGAGATTGAAAACCAGCTCAAACCAGAACTTTCACCTGGAACTAAGAACCTTTGAGGAACTCATCGCGTTTCGACCGCAGGGACAAGGGTCTTAATTAAGTTCTGGGGACATTTTCTGGGGCCTTTTTAGACCCCCAAAAAAGGCCCTGGTCGGGGGGTAAGACTTTCTGAAAGTACTGGAACTTTTGAGGCTTGAGGAATACCATAGAAAAAAAGCCATGCTGTGATTTGGTATCAAAAACTTTTGACATTTGGAGATTTCTGCAAGAATTGCATTTTCCGGCGATTGGATGGCGAGCACTTCTGCGCTAGAAACTGCTCAGAAACCCCCTTATTGTCAATCTACCTAGGAAAACTATCCATCCTCTGAATGCTCTAGGTCTCTACTTTATGGCTGTACAGTTTCTTGAGGCTGTGATTATCCTAGAGGTCAACACAGGTCACTTTACACAGTGAGGTCAAGTTTCAAAAAATTGTCTCACTATATGAAATGTCTCCTATGGGAACTAACATCATGAATACAGTTGGGCTCATTGGATCCATTAGAGTCTCAGCTTTACAGTGGTAAGTGATTTATGTAACTCCAAAAGTGCTTAGGGATCCCAGTATGCAGAAATATTCAAACACACCATTGTAGAATAGGCGAAAATAACAAATTTATATTGCATGTGATTATCATAAAGTGGGCATGTCTGTAAAGGGGAGACTCGTGGGTACCCTTAGAACCCATTTTCAATCATATATCTTGATGTCAGAGGTCAAGGGACCCCTTTGAAAATCACCATGCCAGTTTTTCCTCAATAAAACTTAGCTTGACAAAAGACGATGATGTCGGCCGAGGGTGCCGGCGCCCTCGAGGACCGTAATAGGTTGAACTATCGATATGATATGAATTGAAGTTTCACTGGGAGATTCTGACTCCTGACATTGAAGTGACACAATCAGCTTTATAGTTTCATTAAAGAAGACTCAACACAATCCACTCGCAATGGCACGGTGGCGATAGAAGGATGTGCCTTTCTCTAACAAATGACCGTCGGCTGAGTGCAGACACCTGCTTTCAAAGAGCACACTGACCAGACAGACAAAAAGCCAAGTTTCAATTTGGCCTTTTGTCAACTTTTTTAATGGAATTAACGTTTATTAGCTACAGCGGATGTAATTTGCCATTGGTGATGTTTGACTTTTCCGACTGGCGAAAGAGACGATCAGTGCCGGTTAGAAATTAAATTGCTCCTTGCTAATAAAAAAGAAAAGAAGAGTTCAAAAATTCAATAGGAGATTCGTCAGCCTCGGAGTTTAGCGGATCCGGGCATTCTGCCAACTTGGACCTGGATCAAAAAATCTGGAGTTACATTTAAAGAATAAAAAATGAATATAGGTATAATTCATCCTTTTATTACAGGGAGTGTTAAGTAAATCATCTCGGAGGAGGGAGTAGACATGCACGAGTAAGTAAGCGCAGCTAGCGTGCACTACGAAGCCCTGTACAGCTCCGTGTGTTTTCATAGAAAGCGCTAACAAGGTCAAAAGAGAACAGCAACAAACATGATAAAGAGAAAGGAAGACGGAGGGGGGAGTGACGGCTCAACGAATCCCTCAGCATCCCTTCCAGTCTGCAGCCATCGCTTCTTACCATCTCTATAAACATTATGCAAATGTCTGTGCCGCTGCCGCCGCACAGTGCGCCATAATGTCATGTTGGCGGTAACAGTGAGCAGTAATCATGTTTAAGGAGTATGGGTGGAGAAATCAAACAAGGGTATTTATTATCCTCCGATCCCTAATCCGATAAGCTGTCATCACTTCACTCTGCAGCAATGCCTTCACTCCCTGCTGCAAAGGAATGAGGAAGAGGAGAGAGAGAGAGAGAGAGATTCGGTCTGACTGAATTATCTCTCTCTCTCTTCTCCGAGTGCAGACAAATCTGGATTTAGCACCGTTATTGTGTCTGTCTAGTTGTGGGTAATTAAATGTAGCTGATAATTTGATCTTTTTGTCTTGTGTCTTTTTTTTTCCCTTTCTCACAGCCGCTGTGGGAGACTATAGTGTGGTGTGTGGTGTGTGTCAGTGTGTGGGGGTGTGTGTGTGTGTGTGTGTGTGTGTGTGTGAGATCAGACTTGTGATGCCATAAAAGACTGTGCGCTCCTTCTAGACGTCTTCCAATTAGAAGGTTAAACAAAAGGAATGTGTTGAATAGCAGCTTTACCCCGAAGGAGATAAAAAAGGAAAAGAGAGGGAGACACAGGTTGACCCAACACACACACACACACACAACAAATAATAGCTGCATTGTCCGATTTGCCCTCTCTCTGTGTGTTCAATGATTTTATTGCTTCATATTATTCACTCTTTCAGGTTATTATAGATATTGGTTATTATATACTGCCGTGCAATAAATGTTTCAAAGCCAAATAATTCATCAGCTCAGCGTGGTCTCACTGTTACTACTGTTGTCCGTTGGGTCTTTTTCTCTATATTTTGTACATCGCTATGGCAACATAGTTTCTAATAAACAGCCATTTAGGACACTGGAGTGGACGGAGTGGCCATGCAGTAGAGAGAGAGGATGAGAGAGCCGACTGGTGCACAGACAGGAAACAATCAATCAAACGCCCTCCCTCCCCCCCACTGCATCTCGCCCTCCCTTTCTTTCTTTATTAAACTTCCTCTCTGTTGACCTTTGACCTCGCGGTTCCCAGCTCCCCACAAGCTCTAAAAGTGAAGCTTTTTGCCTTTTGAACCCCCGTCTACAGGCTTTCGCCCCGAGGCTGGCTGACAAAAATGTTTCTCACTGTTTCTTTTTTTTCTATTTCTTTGTACAAATAAACAACTCACAATGACTGACCTGGGAGCAGCACTGCAGATTACTGGTTCAATCCAAATAAACAATAAAGGGGACACACACACACACACACACACACACATATATATATATATATGTATATATACATATATATATATAAAATCACTCATTTTTTATCTTTTTTTGTCATACTGTCAATACTCTTAATAACATGGGATTGGTGTGGTTGGAGTGTTTGCTTTATGCAAATGTATGTGTCTATTTATTATTGGAAATTAATTAACAACACATAAAATTACAAATAATGTCCAGAAACCCTCACAGGTACTGCATTTACCATAAAAAAATATGTTCGAATCATAATATAATATGGCAAACAGCTGTCAGTGTGTCAGTGTGCTGACTTGACTATGACTTGCCCCAAACTGCATGTGATTATCATATCTATATCCATATATATCTGATCTGAGATCTGCAAAAACTTGCAAAAACTCTCCCGAGAATCGTGGCCCGAAGACCTATCCCAAGGTCAATGCCTGACCTTAACGATCTCTCGAAAGTTTCCTCAGTTTGCTGGCTCCCTTCTAGCCACTACGATGAAGAGGACCCACTCCCTATGTAGATATGAAGGTCTCATTCTAAGCTAACGAAAACTCAACAATTCTTGTTTTCAGGTTATTAAACATAAAAGAAAACAAAGTTATTAGGGCTGTCCATCGATCCGGATATTTAATCATAATTAATCGCACATTTTTGTATGTATATAATTATTACTGGAAATCAATTAACAGCACAAAACAATGACACGTATTGTCCAGAAACCCTCACAGGTACTGCATTTAGCATAAAAATATGCTCAAATCATAACATGGTAAACTGCAGCCCAACAGGCAACAACAGCTGTCAGTGTGTCAGTGTGCTGACTTGACTATGATTTGCCCCAAACTGCATGTGATTATCATAAAGTGGGCATGTCTGTAAAGGGGAGACTCGTGGGTACCTATAGAACCCATTTTCATTCACATATCTTGAGGTCAGAGGTCAAGGGACCCCTTTGGAAATTGGCCATTCCAGTTTATAGTTTCATATGATGGCATATTCACTCTTTAAAACTGAGCCCGCTACCACCTAAAAATCGCAAGTTGCGTCAATGCATTAAAGAAATCAGTGCCGTTAAAAGGAATTTGCGTTAACACGTTAACTTTGACAGCCCTATTTTTTTATTGGTTTAATTATTTTAGTTAACTATGTTTCTGTCTAGACACATTCTGTCTGATGTTATTGAAATATTCCTGTAGATTCAAAGTTACTTCACATTTGTTTTCTCAACTACAACCTTCCTTGAGGCTCATGTATCCGTTCTGTGCTATTTTCCACCTTTAGTTTGATACATACACCGCATGTATGGGGAAGAATGCATCGTATTTGCACCTGATAAAACACAGTGACCTCTCATGTGATTTTCTTGTAATAGTGCGATAATTCAATCCATATTTCTTCAAGTGGAATAATCTTGTAATCAGTACACCTGGTCTGAGATCAGTTGTCTAGTTTGTGCACCTAAACCCCGTCCAACAACTTTGGAATGAACTGGGACGCAGACCAACTGATTGATGCCTTTGGTTTTGGGATCACATATGGGTGTAATGCTTAGGTGTCCACATATTTCTGGTCACAGAGTGCACCTTAAAATGCTCATATAGTATGCAAGTCCATGCACACAAAACGCGCACACTCGAGCACAGAGACCATCTCCGAAAGTGAACCCACCCATGCAGTCCAAGAATCTGTTATCCCTTCGTCTCCCTGCATCTCTCCTCCTAAATCCCTCCCTCCACATTCTGTCATCTGTCTGGCAGAGAGAGGAAGACACACAAAAAAAGAAAGAAATAGAGAGAGAGAGAAAGAAAGAGAGACTCTTGGCTGGCGTGCAGGCTGTTTGGACTGATACAGGAGAGTGTGGAGAGCTCTCTCATCTCTAATCTCTCCCCTTCCTCTCGCCTGTCCCCCATTCCCTCCTCTACCTCTCTCACTAGTCTATCGGTCTGTTCATCTGACTCAACCTCTCCCCCCTGTTCTGCTCCTTATTCCCAATGTTTTCCACACTGAGGAGCACTGTTTATAACATCGGACATCTTCATGCAACTGCAAAGTAAACCAGGCATATCTAAAACAGCACCAACCGGATATGTGGATGCATGTTAGTGACTCTTCTTCAGAACATAAATAAGAGCCTTGTTCATGTTATCACACATCATATTGTGATAGAAATAGGTTCAACTTCAAAAGACAAATCTCACTGTATAACAGTTGATGAGAGAGAAAAAAAGTGTTAAACTAGGGCTGTCAATCGCATCTAATATAATTAGTTAGTCATGATTAATCACAAATTAATCGCACATTTTTTATCTGTTCAAAATGTACCTTGAAGGGAGATTTGTCTAGTATTTTATACTCTTATCAACATGGGAGTGGACAAATATGCTGCTTTATGAAAATGTATGTATATATTTATTATTAGAAATCAATTAACAACACAAAACAATGACAGATATTGTCCAGAAACCCTCAAAGGTACTGCATTTAGCATAAAAATATGCTCAAATCATAACATGGCAAACTGCAGCCCAGCAGGCAACAACAGCTGTCAGTGTGTCAGTGTGCTGACTTGACTATGACTTGCCCCCAAAACTGCATGTGATTATCATAAAGTGGGCATGTCTGTAAAGGGGAGACTCGTGGGTACCTATAGAACCCATTTTCATTCACATATCTGGAGGTCAGAGGTCAAGGGACCCATTTGAAATTCGCCATGTCAGTGTTTCCTCGCCAAAATGTAGCGCAACTTTGGAGCGTTATTTAGCCTCCTTCTCAACAAGCTAGTATGACATGGTTGGTTCAAATCAATTCTTTAGGTTTTTCTAGTTTTATATGATGCCAGTATCATCACTCTAGCTTCTGCAACATAAAAATTGCATGTTAATTCGTTAAAGAAATTAGTGGCGTAAAATTGAATTTGCGTTATCACGTTAACTTTGACGGTCCTAGTTATCACACAATTCGACACTCATATTATGATGAAAATAGGGTCATGTTCAAAAAGACAAATCTGATCGTATAACAGTTGATAAGAAGAAGAAAAACTGTTGAGATAACAGCCATAGTTCAGAAACAACTTGACACAAACAGCATAGTCTAGATATGTTAAACATAATGCGGACACTAAAAGTAAAGGCTTTGGGTGCTGTTGCTTTGGAGATAATGTTTCTAACGTGTTAATAAACCAAACGGTCTTTCTTTTACATGGAGCCTATGAAGACTGTGCTAATCTGATTACTCAGAAACATTCTCCTGTCCAATGGTTTTCCAACGGGGCCCTGGGGACACCTGCGTGAGCACCAGTGGGCCCCTGAGGAAAATGTGGAATAGTGTAATTCCACCATTGTTTAATTGACCATAAATTGTCCTGATATTGTTCCCCAAGTGCAGTCTCTGCTCTCGGCCACCGCCACCGCCACCAGATATGCAAACACTACACGCTTCTGTCAAATGAGAGACAATATAGGCTCCTGTATAAGCTCTAATGTGGCTTATCATATGACAAGACCTGGTGACTTTAAACTAACTCCTGTGTTATTACCACATTAAACAGTTCCACTACCTTATTAACCAATTTCCCCTTGGATGGCTCTTTTTTTTCTATCAGTGTGAGGAAGTCATATGTTGTGGTGCTGCGATTGCAGGCGGCCGTGTGGTCCACTGACCTGGTCAGAAGTCCCAAAGGTCTCATGGTTCTATTTACCACTAGCGTGACTGGCTCATGCGATTAAATGTCACGACACTGGGGTCAGAGTGCAGATTATCAACACACACTGTGAGGGTTCAATGAGTCTGGCCTCACAAGAAAAAAACCACAGTGTTTGTTCAACTGCCTAAAAGGGTTAGCTATGCTTCTATTTACCTATCCCAACTCTGTTTTCATTTAACCATTTTCTCTCATTTTCTCTCTCCATAAGTAGTCTTTCTTTAAAACACAGCAATCATCAGGTAGTATTTAGTTAAACTAAAATACAATATTTACCCAACCTTAACCAAGTTATTTTACTTTATTTTGGTATTGATTTCCATCTTATGATATATTAAAAGACTACTACTGAAGCAAAACCTTAAATTTCATTTAGCCTCCTTAAGCAAAACTGTTTGTCAGTGAAGGTTAACACTGTACATATTGTCTCTTTCACATAATTATATTGAATACTACATAACCAGATAGCCGATAGACTAGATAGACATACCACTACTCTTATTTTGCTTTGACAATTGCAGAGAAAAATGGCAATTTTGGGCATTTTATTTTTACCCATTGACCTCAGTTATGTCACAAAGAGTTCAACTGGTCAAACAAGGCAACCCTGCTCAATGTGTTTTGCATTTTTGATAAGAAAAGCGGTTGAACCAGGGCTTCCAGGACAAATTCATATCGGCAAAAACTAGTGCAAACATCCATCCCTTTATCTGTCTTTGATCCTTGAACTTCTATCACTCTCCACCATCCCTCTATCCATTATTCTATCCCTCATCTCTCTGCTATAATCTCCAATTCAGCCATCCCCACTGCATTGTAATCTGCTGTAATCTGACGGATTAACCTCGCTGCTCTTTCTCATCAGCGGATGGTTCTGGTTCAGTGCTGTGGCTTCAACCGCCGCTGCTGCTCACTTTTTGCTCCTTGACAGTGTGTGTGTGTGTGTGTGTGTGTGTGTGCACAGTTTTCGAGCAGGAAAAAAAATGACCAGAAAGAGACATGTGAAAAAGATGAAATACAACAAATAGATAGAAAGAGGGTATGAAAAGCAAATAAGAGAACTGAATTGAATCCTGCTTAAATAGCAAAAGAAAAAAATGACAATGTTTAGGCAACATATTGTTAAATCTAGTTGTTTACGTGCATCTTGTACCTCAGCTCTATTTTAATCTCAGACTGCACGTGAAGCACAAAGGAACATGTCATTATATGGAGAAAATATAACACCTCTAACACGCGGATTCAAGGAGGTTTTAAGGATTTAAATTTAGATTCTGGTTTGCAGTGTAAAACTCAGAGGCTGTCAACACACACACACACACATACACACACACACACATACACACACACACACACACACACACACACACACACCGCGGTCTAGCTAAACGCACGGGGCTTTCAAAGGCCTGAATCACTCGTGCCTGGCTCAGAAGGTGATCGGGAGCACAAGACCAAATCCTGCACACACACTAACACACACTTCAGAGAGCGACAAGACTGAGTAGATTAACTTCTCCTTTTGGAGATAGAGTCTTAATTAATGTGTGTGTGTGTGTGTATGTGTGTGTGTGTGTGTGTGTGTGTGTGTGTGTGTGTGTGTGTAGGTGTGTGCACCAAATCATATTGATATCTTACCAATACTAATAATGTATATATTAACAAAATAAAAACAGTTGGAGCTGCGGGTGGAGGATGTGAGTGACACACAGATCATGGAGGAAATTAAGGTGCTTTACTCTCTGAGTCCAGCCTGGTCTCACTTATATTTGCCGCAGTAGTCGTTGTTAACGGTGTTACACGTTGTTCGGACGTATACAGATTACATTACTTGCCCCCCACCCGCACCGTTGTTTTGCTTTTTTTTTATAGAAATAAAACTCATTTAGTTCCTTTTCGCGTTTCAGTGCCATGTTGTCAATACATAGTCGGACGACGGACGCTACAAACTGAAAGTGTCTGCAGGAGTCAGATTTCACACACAGCACGAGAGACCGTTGACAGACAAGACGATGGCGGAGGATTTGGTGTCGAAACAAATAAAGCGCCTATTTGGCAATATTTCGGATTTAATGCTATAAGGAAAACCAATGGCGTGTGGAGGATGGAGCGGTCACAGCCGGTGTGCGCGGCGGTTTCCGGGACGAAACCTGCAGCCCTGCAGCGAAAGCTCGACCAAAGAGGTCAGACACACAGCCGTCCAACGATACATCCCTACCAGTCTCACTCCCAGGGCGTCTAATAACAATGCTTGGGCAGTAGCCCTTGGCGTCTTGATCAACTAGCTCCGATGTAAACCCATCTATGTCGTCATTAGACACTCAGAGTGACGGACGTAGCATTCAGAGCGAGAAAGTCCACTCAGGGTGGGAGGGTGTGATTGTGGTTGGGACAAACAAACACGAGACTTTCACTCAGGAGACCGGCGTTTCTGTCTCGTGTGAAGCCATAAGTTGAATAACGTGATGTCTGCTTGCTTATCTTAAGCCAAACCAGGATGTTTTTTCTAACCCTAACCAAGTAGTTTTGTTGCCTAAACCTAACCGCCACCTAAAAACCAAGATCAAGGTCAAGATACGATGCAAAAGACTTCCCCCAGCGTCATTATAGTAATGGCTTCTGGCCAAGCTGCAAAATACAGTATGATAAGTAGGGATGAGATCAATTTGCAGAGTCATAACTCAAAAATCAAATCTGAACACACAGACATGAGACATATTTTTTAGATTCCTACATAGCAAACAGGAAGTGCTGATTCAGCATGATTTTAATGGGATGCAATAGTCTCGATGTTGTAGAGTAACTGCGGAGTATTTGATGCACGCTTATTCAATTTTGCTGTAATAAAAGACTAAAAGGAATGTCCTCATCAAATATATATCCGAGCCACTTAGAAATATGACTCCAAACATATGAAGTAGTATATGAAATGTAATATTGTTGCATTATGATCCACTGGGGAAAGACTAACTGCATTAGGTCTGTTGTTACTGTCTAATTATCTCCTTCATCAGCTCGTACTCCTCTCCATCCTCTCTTCTTCTTCTCTCGTTCCCATTCTCCTCTCCATCCTCTCTTCTCGTTCCCATTCTCCTCTCCATCCTCTCTTCTCGTTCCCATTCTCCTCTCCATCCTCTCTTCTTCTTCTCTCGTTCTTCTCCCATCACTGGTTTCTACAACTCATCGAGTCCTCCCCTTTTTCTTTCCCCTCTCTCTTCTTCTTCTATTGTCCCTCCATATGACTCTGTGACATCAGGCGGCCTGCCAAGTCACTGTACACTTCAATTAGAGGAGAGACCTCGACACACACACACACGCACACACACAATGAAACCAACGGTCGCCTGTCTATCAGCTGAATGCTTCCCAGGGAAAACCAAAAGGCAGCAGAGAGACAGGGTGTGTGTGTGTGTGTGTGTGTGTGTGTGTGTGTGTAGGACTGGCACTTGGAGCGTGTCCTAGAGTGTGACTTTGATATCAGTCTTGGTAATCTAAGTCATTCTCTCCGCTGTATCCAGATACAATAGAAGCAGGCACACACACACACACACACACACACGCATACACACACACACACACACACACACACACACACACACACACACACACACACACACACACACACACACACACACACACACACACACAGACCAGATGGCTGAACAACACCAGCTCTGGTTGGCTCTTTGTCCTCTTCATTCTCTCACTATCAGCCCCGTATATATGTTCTCAGTAGTCCTCTGTGTGTGCTTATCAGTTTGTGTGTCCGTCTTAATGCATGTTTATCTGTTTGTCTCTTTCCTCCCTGAGAAAAACTCACAGTCACTTCCAAACTTTAAAAAGCAAAAATAGTCCGGAGCAATTCCATGAAAATATAATCTGGATTTTTTCGCTTGTGTGCCGGATTAGTTGATGAACAGGAAAGGACAGAGAGAGAAGTTAAAAAGAGAAGAGACATGGAGAGAGTGATAAATAATAAAGTCACTAAATGTATTTCAGGAAAAAAAAAAAATATTGCCAAAAATTGGAGCCTCTTAAACCAGGTTCAGTATGGTTAAGTATAGGATGTTTCTCACTGGGACAGCAACAGTTCATCACTACATCTAATCTTTTGTGTAACTGGTGTCCAGTAGGGGTGTAAGAAAATGTCCAATATATAGAATATCGCGATACAATTGTTGTGATGCTGTATCGATTCTCAAAAGCGCCGTATCAATTTTTAATAAAGAGTTTACATGCAAAGATTGACTCAGTCAATATTTAATTTAATTTCCAAAGAGATGCGCCCTCTTAGTGTATGTGCCTTCTCAAAGAAGTGCTATGATGTTGGATGTTACAGGGACTGTGATAAATGCAAATGCAGATCCCACTGTTCTGACTGCATAAAAAAGTCTACTAATCTAAACTCAGATTTTATGCATATGGTGCTGTGTTCTTATTACTATGACAGTTTTCCAAATATTTATTTAATATAGCGCCTTGCTGAAAGTATCGCGATATATCGCAATATATTGAATCGTATCCCCTGTATCATTATATTGTACGTATTGTATCGCCAGATTCTTGCCAATACACGGTCCTAGTGTCCAGTCAGCAAGCCACTTCCGTGCTGTTAATATAACTGCTTAACATTAACTAATATAGCACTAGAACCTTTAGAGGAATGTTGTGTTATGTTAAAATCTAGATCATATTTTTATAGTTTTTGCATCAAGTATTTTAACATTTCAATCACTAAAACAAATACTGACATCTGGAGAATAAAGTCCAGTGTAAGCATCATTAGCCGTCAGGTTATTACAAAGGTTCTTAACACCACACTATCCAAGTTTATTGGTACGCTCTTTGTTTTTTGTATATCGCCTTATAGCACCCTAGAATTTCAACCGTGGGTTGTATCAATATCAGGGAATGCACCTTTGAAGAAATGATCCAAACGTAATAATTTGACAATCCAGTGAAGATGTCACAATGAATGCACTAAAAGACAAGTAATCTGTGAAACCACAGCTGCAGCCAAAATCTTACTTACTTTAGGTAAGTAAGCATGTGTGTGTGTGTGTGAGAGACAGAGAGAGACGGTGTACATGGAGTGAAGGGTCATTGTCCTTGATTGCAGAGGCCACTCGAGACATTAGATGTTCTCGCTGCAATCACAATGTTCACAAGTGTCCAAATCAGAAATCAGGAAGCTTCTGGATCCAATCAATATCATAAACATCATCAAGGACAACGCTCCGACTCGCTCTCTGACACTCAACCTTCTTATTTTCTGTGTCATTATATCTCCTTGACCTCCACCAACCCTCAGTGTCTCTCTCTCTCTCTCTCATATTAACATATGGCTGCTGAGCCCAGGCTGACATTCTCATGTCTGGCTGACAAACTCGGTTTTAGTTGGACTTAAGCACATAAAGAGAAACCAAGGTTAGGACAATGATTGGGCAAAAAAAACAACCACTGGATTTAACAAGAGCTCATGATTTAGAAAATGCACCGTAGAGTTGGGGAGTTTTTAAGCATAGAAAACAGTGGTTTTCTTTAGATCTGTGCGGGGGATGAAGATAGTGCTGGCTGAATCACAGTTGTCCATAGTTGGTTCATTGTACAAGAGTTTCATACCACATAGGAAGGCTTGTAAGACTAAAAGCTCCAGTAGGCTATAATTAGGGGAGGGAAAAACAATCGATTCACCCATGTGTCGTGATTTTTTACGATTTTGAAATCATGTTTTAATGCCAGAGTCTATATTTTTGCTTCATTTGAGTCTATGTGGAGGTAGAAGGAAGTTACCGCTTTATTGTTGTAGTCTGAGTAACGTGACGTCATATCCGTTCCGTAACGGTCAACCAAAACAAACTGCAGCGAGCCGAAACAAGAAAGTAGAAAACGGTGGAGGGTCCACGTGGATACGACCTGCACCCTCACATTTTAAATCATAAGTGGTAAACACTACACATCCAGTAAAGGATGGAAACACTTTGGGTTTCACACATTGAGAGGGAAAGCAGAGCTAGACATCATGGCTAAAGCTGCATGCTAACTCTGTCATGGACAGGAAATGTTATCGTATTGCAGTAACGTGCGGTCAAGCCGGCCGTCGCTATCATCTCTGTGGCCAAACGGGCCGACGCTACAACTGTAGAGCACCCACATACTGACATTTATGTTAAATGCATTCAAACGGCCCCGATGGAGCTGACTATGGATGTATAAAGAGAACAGAGCTGACGGGAGAGCTAGAGACGGACTTGGCGAAGTTAGCGGAAGTCTACACGTGTGACTACATCCAGTTTTCACAATAAGGTGTTAACAAAGGGAACTGTATATACAAAGAAAAAATACAAGATTTATTGGATTATATTGACCAGTAGTATAAAACAGTACCCAGTGTCCCTTTAAATTAAAAAGGAAATACCACTAATTGGTGAGGGAAATGTCTTTATTCTTTGATTTATGGGTTGCAGGAAAAAACTTGATAAATAATGCCTGACAATGACTGATATATATTACTTCAGGACATCTCTGACTACATACATGCTGAAAATCAAAACATTTTACCGATTTAATTTAGATATTTTTCAAAGTAAAGGTCCCTAGAAGTGTTGATTTAACTTTTTACCATGGTCTGGTGTTAAAAAAGTTAACAAAAATCGCAATAAATTGTAATATCGAATCGCAATTCTTGTAGAATCACAATATTTAAAAATCGCAATACATATCGAATCCGCACCCAAGTACCGTGGTAATATTGAATAGGTGTATCGTCCTAGCCCATACTATAATTGATCGGAAGTCAGATGGTCAAACATCATCATCACCAAACATGGGTATATCTTTTGGATGAATGGATCCTTCCAGGGAGGCTTTAGATGAAACAACACCCTTCACTTCATAACGACTTTTCCTTTAATCTGTCACCTATCTGTAGACGACCTCTGATGTTCCCCCTCATGGAATAAACCACAGAATGGAGTTGCTTCTACCCTAATTGTACCATTTTATTAATCCGAAATGCCATGAATGGTGTCAATCAAAACTGACACACATTTTCCTCACATGAGACGTCAGAGAATACACATAATTGTCGTGACGGACCCCATTGAGTGTGACGTACGCCGTGTGTGTCTGATAAGGCGACAGAAGGGGCCGTGTGTATGCATTAGTGTAAGGGTGTGTTTGTGTATTAATGGACGGACAGATGGGGCAGTCTAGAGGAACAGTTGATGAAGGCTTTACACTGCAGCTGGCCCCTTTCTCCTCCTACTCTGCAGCAAACAAACACTCAGACATACAGAAAATGGATGCTGGCACTGTGTCTGTGTGTGTGTGTGTGTGTGTAGTGGGCTGTTAGTGTGGCAGCTGCCCTGGCATCAGGTGGGCAGCTCCCATTCTACATGAAGAAAGCACAGCTGCTGTAATATGTAAACACACGCTACTTCCTACACTAAACACAAAGTGATGAAGATGAGCTCTTATACGTACGTAGGGAGTGTGAGATTCCCTTTAATCTTAGGGGCAGCGTCTCTCAGCAAATGAACCCCTCTGCAGTTCTATAACACACACACAGTCTGTATCCTTTCCTGCATGTGCCCTCTAATCAGATGCACATGTACACACACACACACACACACACACACACACACACACACACACATGCAGGCTGCATCTCTCCTTGATGTGAAGGAGATTAACATAACAGGCACAAACACACGCTGAAATGTTTCTTCGGCCCTCTAATCAGACATAAACACACACACACACACACACATCTACGCAGCATCTTTCCCTTGATGAGACTATCAAACACATACACATAGTGAGCTGCATCTTTCCTCAGATACTAGTACAATGTACCAAAGAGTCCGACAAACCTGCATAGACACACACTCCCATCAATACACCACACACACACACACACACAGTCAGCTACCCCCTACATGCCAGTTGTTCTCCAGATGCCCCGCCAGATACAGAGACACATGTCCGCCCGTCACCTCCCGTATCTGGGCAGACACATGTTGTGATGTGAGGAGGTTAGCCAGCTTGAATCAGGCCACTGGCACCTGACACCGGTCATCAGCACAGCAGCTGTCCGAACACATCGCTGGGCCGCTGCTGAACGTCTGCATATGTGTCTGGGTCTGCTGTTTTGCCGCGACTTTGTGGCCGCACATGCCCTAACAGCGGGACATTCTGACTCAGTGCCGGGGCCGGTGGTGTCTTACAGTACATGGGCTAGAGGGGGGACCTGGACCTGGACGTTTTCCACTCGCAGTCACAATGTGCTGTGTTCACACTACAGCCATATGTGAATTACATCATAGAGGGGGCAGCCCCTTCCTGGAAGGCAGTGGAGCACATGGAAACAGTGGAACATGGGGAAACAATTTAAAACAAGGCTGGATCGTGTATGGTTAGATTGTGAATTTGTGGCTAAATTGTTACACAGATAGTCAGTGGTCGTGTCTATATTGTTAAATCCAGCGGTACATGTCCACCAGGTCCAGTGAGGACACTAGGGGACGCGCTGCTCCACTCAATTGGCCTTTCAAGCGGTGACGTTATCTATCGTGAAATGCACCTGATTGGTCCCTGGTTTTCTGCTCGCCGTTTTAAACAGGAAACAACATGGCGGCCTAAACTTTCTGTTATTCCGTCAAAACAATCCACCAAAGTGTACTTCTGGAAAAATTTTAAGCGAGAAATAGGCTATGCCACTGCTGAGTCTCATTTCATTTCAGAACTAGATCGCCTAGTTTGGAAGCTTGGTCCAAGTTTCGTGAGCCGGACGCGTCGCGCTGGACCTGCTTTCCACAGGAAATGAATGGAAAGCGAGCAAGCGACGTAGTATTAATAGCATGAGAGTCCGCTAAGGGCGAGCTGTCAACCAGAAGACCAGTGTTTGTGTCCCGTGTGAAACTAACGTTGACTTATTTTGCCACGTCAGTCTTCAGTCACGTGACACGTCGGTATCATCAGTACAGTGAGTCACGTGAGTCATTGGTCATGTGAGTCGTTAGTATCGCCAGCCCCGTGAGTCAATAGTCATGTGAGTCGCTAGTCAGTGAAGTTAACATCAACCACGACCGTTTCCTAACCCTAACTTAGTGGTTGTGTTGCCTAAACCTAACTTCCTGTGAAAACAGAAGTTTATTTTGAAAGGACACTATGCATGTAACAAGCCTATACTGACACGCCGTCCCTGGTGTTTCCAAAAGTAATAGTCTCTCAGTAGTCTCTGATGCCGAGGGGCACTGACCAAGCGGCGGTATTTGATGAGTTGGGAGTGAGAATGTGTGGAGAGGATGTTTTTAGGCAGTTGATAGTAAAATAGTTTGTTGTGTGTCTGCAATCTAACACTACTGTATCACGATGACAAATTATAGCAGCTCCTAATAGAACTGTCAAGTTACACAATTTACATGAACATAGGGACAAATAAAATGTCAATGTTATGTGTAAATAAAAATATACGGTAATAGGAACTTCAAGGAGGACCGGCTAAAAAAACGCCTACAGGTCTGACTGTAGTAAAGTTACCCCATTTAATAGCAGCATTATTTGATATGAAGCTTTATAAACTCTGTTCTCCATGACAACAAAAATGATGACTTCATAATAACATATGAAACAACAATTTTGGCATAGGTTTGTCCAAAACCAGTGGATATTGCCTTTATATTTCGGATGGATTTGCTTCATACAGCCAGCAGGCATATCACTTAGTTTCCATAATGGCAACACCAAAGTCAGTCTCCGCTAGGGTTTTGTGTGAATTAAAGCCATCTCACAGTTGATAGGTTTAGCTGTGATCTTTCCCTTTGTCTCTTGACACTCACAAAGCCTTCCCACTTATCAAAGATTCATTAGCTCACTAATCCATCCATCTAGCTCCATCCATGCAGATCGTCCATCCATTAACATTGAGCCGGATTCCTCCGGAGGGACTGCTGAGATAATGCCCTGCTCAAGGACACAGGGGGTAATACATATGAAGTGATAGCCCACCCGGGAATTGAACCCACAACCGCAAAGGCACATTAGCAGCGGCTTGCCTCTAATAAGTGATGCAGAACAGTATCATATCAGCCTCCGTCCCGGAGGTGGCAGAGATCCTGCTGTTGTAATTCAGATCGCTCTGCCAGCGCTCTAAAGGACTATTTCTGTATCACTCCATGCTCATCGGATGCTGTGCTGACTCTGAAAAAAAAAGGTTTTACTCTTTTTTTCCCCCTCCAACATACTGTCCATTTGTCTCCTCCTATAATAAGTAACACCTGGGGAATTCAAATGCAAATGAATCTAGAGGAGACACTTTAACATGTGGAAGTCAGTCTGAGGTGGAGTCCCATTAATTCATCTTCACACTAATGCATTCATTTCCTGTGTGGCAGCAAAAAAGAAAGAAGAAGGACTTTGATTTCCTCAAAAGAAAGTCATTTAACATGTACTTTAGATGAAGATGTTTTTCAAATCACAAAAAAATGACTGAATACGAATATTCTAGGGCTGTCAAAGTTAACGCAATAATAACAACGCGTTAACGCAAATTTGTTTTAACGCCACTAATATCTTCAATGCATTAACACAACTTGCGATTTTTAGGTTGTAGCGGGCTCAGTTTTAAAGCTAGAGTGAAGATACAACCATGTCATACTACCTCGTCGCAAAGGAGGCCAAATAACGCTCCAAACTTACGCTAAATTTTGTCGAGGAAAAACTGGCATGTCCATTTTCAAAGGGGTCCCTTGACCTCTGACCTCCAGATATGCGAATGAAAATGGGTTATATGGGTACCCACGAGTCTCCCCTTTACAGACATGCCCACTTTATGATAATCACATGCAGTTTGGGGCAAGTCATAGTCAAGTCAGCACACTGACACACTGACAGCTGTTGTTGTCTGTTGAGTTTGAGTTTGCCATGTTATGATTTGAGCATATGTTTTATGCTAAATGCAGTACCTGTGAGGGTTTCTGGACAATATTTGTCATTGTTTTGTGTTGAAATGGATCTCCAATAATACATATATACATACATTTGCATAAAGCAATCATATTTGCACACTCCCATGTTGATGAGAGTATTAAATACTTGGCAAATCTCCCTTTAAGGTATATTTTGAACAGATGAGAAAAATTGCAATTAACTTGCGATTAATCGCAATTAACTATTGACCATCATGAGATTAATTGCAATTAAATATTTTAATCCATTGACAGCCCTAGAATATACATGTATGTTCACATATGACATTCATTTGAAGATATTTTGAATGCTACAAATTGTGTTTTTCTTTACCTGTGCATAATCATGTTCTGAATATATTCCCGCCAGTTAAAATCTATCTTTAATACAATAGACTGCATTGGTTATATATAGAAAAGCCTTGTCCATTTGTCCTCTGGATAGGCCAGCAGTGAAAAACGCCCCATTGAGCTCCATTAAACTCATGTATTTGTATTGCATTGGGTCAATTGGCTGCTGCTTTTCATTTGGATTATTATTATTATAAATGATGACTTGACAATGTTAGCTTAAGACATTGCAATAAGTACATCAACTTTTACACATTCATCTCATCTTAAACTTTCAGACAAACACGTGCATAAAGTTGCATGTAGATGCTCACTCTGATCACTTACAAGTAGGCCTATCATATCACTTTTGTGTCTGCCTTTACACGTCTTTGTATCTGTTTCATCTATCTCGCTTCCTCTCTGTGTTCCTCTACGACTCTCTCTCTCTCTCTCTTTCTCTCTCATGAAAGGCTCGACAGAGATAGCACTTTTTTTTTCCCGGGCTGACGTACACTAATGTACTAATGGATAGAGGAGATAAGGAGAATGAGGGAGAGGATGAGAAGGACAGTACGCCCCACACACAGAGATGAGGCGGGAAATTCTCTAGGGAGGCAGATTTGCGGGCATCCAGCCCACCTCGGTTGGGAGAGAGGGAGCTGAAGGTGACATATGAGGGGAGCAGAGGGGAAGAGAGAGGGGGGGGCTGTGGACAGGAAAAGACCTGAAGAGAGGGGGTGCAGAGAAGTACTAGTGGCGGAGAATAGGATGATGATTCACTCAAACATTAGCACCGCTTATAGCAGTAATATTATCTCTAAAAGATTTACACACCAGAGGATCACACCCAAAAACATCATTCCACTGACACTATTTCATATACGTGTCCACATAATAGCAAGTACACAGTGTGCATGCCGAACTACAGTTTCAGAAACTCACTCACTCACTCCGGGAAGAAGCTCCAGACAGGAATGACACCACTAACACACACACACACACACACACACACACACACACACACACACACACACACACACACACACACGGCTTCACAAAAGCCTGGTGTGTATTCTGAGAAAGTAATAGGACATTATTCCACTAACTTCTACTTAATGGGATAAAGATGGAATTAGTGTGCTCAGGTGTTGCGCTCATCTGCTCATTATGAGTTTGCATTGGAGAGAAGGGGAAGCTATAGTCTGCACACACTCACACACACTCACACACAAACAGGGAAACAGACAGCAGCCCGACCCAAGATTATCAATCATCTCTACCAGCCTGGTGTTTTTGCCATTTAACCAGCCTGAGCTGCCGATGCGCCGCTTCAATCATCGTCTGCCAGTCTAAATGCTAGTGCTAATTAGCATTCACATGCTAAATTACCTCCCATCCCATGTTTCCTGATTAGGCTTAATCATTCTGACAGCTAGTTTTACTGCTAAGCTCGCGGAGCCAATACACGCAAGGCCATCTCAAACTCTAGGAAGAGATCCAAGGCACTCTCTCATTCACTGGATTGCTGGGATTTACAGGGCTTGTATCCTTAGAAGTATACTGGTTAGAGCAGTGGTTCCCAGTCGGAGTGCTGTACTGTACCTGTCCAATGGGTCACAAGATAAGTTGGAATGGTTCAAAGATGATTTACAGGCTTCAATAAAATTATACTGACTTCTTCTGTAATCACTGCTCTTTCTGTAAAACATTGGATAGTTTGCCTCTAAAATTTATTCAAATAAAATACAAAAACAATCCCTTTTGAAATGTAGTGGAGTAGAAGTATAAAGCAGGTGGATGGATGGGTGGGTCAAACAACACAGGACTTTCGCCCAGCAGACCGGTGTTCGTGTCTCGTGTTAAACCACAAGTCAAGGTTTGATTTATTTGTCACGTAACTTCCGTACTTTAGTTACGGCATTTCCAGAGTTATTTAAACCCCAACCACAATCGAGTCCTAGAGCTAACTAAGTCGTTTTTGTCATTTACCTTCCTTACTTAAATTATGCCTCTTCCGATGTAATTTAAACTCAAACCGCAATCTTTTCCTAAACCTAAATAGTTTTGTTCCCTAAGCCTAACCAAATCGATCTTTTCCTAAGCCTAACTAAGTAGTTTGTTGCCTAAGCCTAACCAAGTCGATCCATTCCTAAACATAACTAAGAAGTTTTATTTTGAAACGACTGGAGCGGAAATTGACGTGCATCACGTGTTGCTGGATATTCATAGGAAAATGCACTAAAAATACATTGTTGAAAGTCGTGCTGAGCATCACGAAAGAAAGTGAAATTTGTGTCTGTGTACACGATTCAAATAGATTAAATTTTTTTGACTATTTCACGACCTGCCGTGAGACTGATTTGGCTGTACAGTTAGATGTATTTCTTAAGAGATGATGGGCATCCTGACTCAATTCACACAATACATACTGCCTATTATATTGCCAAATAGCTGATTTCATTAAGGGGGTGGGATACTGTTAACAGAGTAGAGTATGAGAGTGAGGGCGGTACAGTAGATAGGACGGGGTAGTACTGTATACGTCGCACAGAAGCTGAGGAGAACACATGAAGCATCTCGGCAAAAAAAAAGTGTATTAGATAATCTCTGAGTGGGAGGGATGTATAATCGAAGGAGCGGGGCCGGTGAACTTCTGGTCCACCTCGCTGAGCTCCGAGATGCCCTGAAGTCTAACCAGTCTCTCACTCGTCTCCATGTCTCAAGGCAGTGAAGTGCCAGCGTTGTGTCAATCAACCGGTTGGCACAGTTACCTCAGCAGCGCTGCTCCAATCGGCCCTGTCACTCAGACTATCTTCCAAGATAGAAAGGAAAGGGAAAAGTAATTGGATTTGCTGCTAGCAGGGAAATGATGAAATGACATGAAACCACCTCCCCCCTTCACCCACCACACACACATCCACATTCACACACCTATACACCGCTGAGTAAACCTCCCCCTCTTTCTCTTTCTCTTTCTCTCTGCCTTCATTGCTTGCCTCTTTTTTGTTTCTTAAATTTGGAAATACTTCAGGCTGCTGAGAGTTTCTTTTCATCTCGGCCTGATGTGGCGAGAGGAGAGCGCCTTGTTCTCCCAGGTAGACAAAAGAGGAGACGAAATGAGGGGAATGAAAGGATTTCCAGGTTTTTACCGAGATCTGAGGAGGGTTTTTTTTTAAGGATGTTTCTGGCAAACGGCACAGAAGGCGGCCCATGGTGCAATTTCATGCTGTTAAAAGCTATCGGTCCCCCACCTACACCGTGTCTCCTTACTGTGGTGCTTAAAAGAAAAATGTAATCATGTTTGACTTTGAGGTACTGAGCAAAGAACAACAATATATAATGTGTACATATGCTGCTGCTGCTGGCATGAGACTGGTGGCGTTTCACTAGGAGAGAGGCAGCCTCTTCTGACAAGGCTGCATCCTAAACGATTCCCTACACCTAATAGCCATACTGTATGTCCCTACATCCTACTATACATCTTTCATCTCACATTAGACACCCTCCAACTCATAACTTTCATCTTGCAACCCTGAGTCTCCTATCGTACATTCTAGCAATGTCCTTCAGCCTTCAACGCCGTCGTAATCCTTAACGATGCCTTCATGATAACCATGTTAACGCCGTCTATGGGTCGAGTTCACTCGATGAGGTCACGGTTGTGATCATTCATGACTTAAGTTGAAAGTTTCTAATGTTTTGGTACCAGTTAGTTGCTTTTGTCGTCTCCCCTTTTCTCGCACCAAAGCGTGACATTGGAATGCCGTATACACAAAGTCAGCAAGGCAATAATGTTTTAATAACATAAAAGTGAGACTATGTATGAGCCGGCCACCATGTTTCTACAGCAGCCCAGAACGGACAAACCAAACACTGGTAGCACCATAGCTCTCCTACCCATTTGGCACACGGGAGGTATTTTGGTTGGTTGCAATGTCCAACCTCACCGCTAGATGACGCCAAATCCTACACACTGGCCCTTTAAGAGTTTTTTTTACTACTGTTTCTAAGGTCAAGAAAGACCTCAATACATGATGACTCTTGCAGACATGATGACTAGCATTTAGCATTAGCCCATGACTGTCACATGTGAATACAGTGGCCACTGTTCATCAAAGACTATATAGTCTCTCTTTAAAGCCCAACAGGCAACAACAGCTGTCAGTGTGACTTGCTCCAAACTGCATGTGATTATCATAAAGTGAGCATGTCTGTAAAGGGGAGACTCGTGGGTACCCATAGAACCCATTTTCATTCACATATCTGGAGGTCAGAGGTCAAGGGACCCCTTTGAAAATGTCCATGGCAGTTTTTCATCGCCAAAATTTAGCGTAAGTTTGGAGCGTTTTTAACCTCATTCGCGACAAGCTAGTATGACATGGTTGGTACCGATGGGTTCCTTAGGTTTTTTTCATATGATGCCAGTATCTTCACTGTAGCTTTAAAATTGAGCCCGCTACAACCTAAAAATCACAAGTTGCGTTAATGCGTTAAAGGAATGAGTGGCGTTAAAACAAATTTCCTTTAACGCATTATTATCGCATTGACTTTGACAGAGTAGCAGATTAATTTGCCTAGAAAATAGTGAAAACAGTCACAATTTCCTGTATTCAAGGTGACATCTTCAATGTGCTTGTTTTGTCTAACAGTCCCAAAATGAAACGTTAAATCAATTATTATCATTGTTAAATATTTGCCGATTAATTTTCTTTGGATCAAGCTAATCCATTCATCGATTAATTCTTCCAGCTCATCATAAGCTCTTAAATCTTATATCCAGATCAGCATGAATACAGTATCAGCATTCTGTCATTGCTCTGCTTCTTTCTTATTATTACAGTGTCGCTGAATGTAACAGCTACCTTATCCTAACAAAGGCCATACTGCACCATTAAATCACTAAATTAGCTTTGATTTTGACACGGAGCTCTTAATCAGCTGTTCTCTGCCGTGCCACATAAAACCAATAAAGACTGTTAATAGAATGCTGATTTGATATAACTCAACAGTCAGAATTGCAGTATGAAAGGGCAACTTATACAACAGTGTTATTCCTCACACTCACAGTCAAAACCTGTAAAGAAAGAAAGCCAACAGTAATGGAGACGTTAGGTGGCTATTTTGCACATACATGCTGTGTGCTTAGTCAGTCCAGGCATTGTGATTAGTCATGCCAATGTAAAGCAGCAGTCTGGCTTACGTCACAGCTCTCTCCCTCCCTCTGTCTGTCTCACACACCCAGACAAAGACACCATCACTTATCCAATGGACTGCCTAGGTTTAAGATTTACACTAACGATTATATATTCATAGATCAATCAATACGGGGAGTCTAGCAGCCGAGACGTGTGCGCGCAGACCGGACGCGCGTTCAGCAACAGTCGCTTCGTAGGAATTCTAATGAGCGTGTGCGTGTGTGCCGACATCGATACGCTGCAGCTTTACATTTCATTAGGCCAAGGAGCACAGTTTAACTCCCAATGAATAGCAATAAAACCACACAGCCTGTACCTATCTCTCTCCCATCTGCCTCCGCCTCACTCTCTTGCTTCTCCTTCTATCTAATCCTAGCTCCTTCCTCCCTCCAAACTCTGTTTTGTACAAAATCTAGTTCAGTCGTTTAACAGCTGTTGTCCAATTTATTTGGAAAGTAAAGCTAAAACTAATCGCATCCCGTGTCAGAGGGGAGACTCAGCCAGGCACCGACAAATGTAAAAACCTTGCTATAGGTGTAATCACTGCTGATTTATTGTAATTGGTGTCCCGCCTCGCCATTTCCCTGCTCATGCAGACGACTGCATGTTACTGCGGCATCTGCATTGATCTGCGCGAAGACACCGGCGGCCCTCCATCCTCCGTATATTCATTCACCTTCCTCCCCTCCATCCCCGAGCACAGGAAGACATGCAGGCTGAGGGGAAATGGGATTCCGATCGTGCGGGGGTATCATCCAGGATCTGCTGACCCCACACGCTCAACAAGCCCACACAAATCATCTGTCTGCACACACACACTCACAGACACAGTACAGGGGTCAGGCACAAGGACTAGTGGGCCAGGTTTCAGTCGACTTAGCAAAACACCAGACACAGGAAGCTGTGTAAGGAGGCATGTGTGTGTGTGTGTGTGTGTTACATTATCATAGCCTATATAAAAGCAGTTGACAGCAGCATTACTGCGACAGACATTCCAGCTTCGACAGAGACACACGGGCCTATAATGCTTAAGCTGTCAAACTCCTATCAAAAAACTGTAGCGGCTGAATATTTCAGATGCATTTCGCTTTAATAAATCATGACGCATGTAAACACAAAGACTTCCAAACAAAGACATCACCATTTGATAGAAAGGAAATGAGCATCTACAAAATGATTGTTGACTTGAAAGAGTTCCTTGAAAAAAAATCTCTAAAACTTCAAATTGAAATGCTGCTGACAGTGAAATGTGGATGTGTTTTGTTTTTTTTCATTTATGTTGCATTATGTACGTATTTATGCAATTATTTTTATCCTCAGGTGACTGTTTTATTCCCGTCTCCAGAGTATTGGTGACACGGACACACTCGTATAGAGATGTCCTGCTGAGGATAAAAGTGAAAAAAGAACAGAATCAGTCGGATCTCAGATGAAGGAGCGGCTGATTGGCACACACGCCGTGTGGTCTACTCAACATGGGTACACCACACACACATACTGTAAACCCACACACTCACAAAGGGGGACTGCATGCTGCGTGTATGCTGAACATGATGGGAAATTACTGACTAGCCTGTGATTGAGGATGGATTTTGAGGCCTCCCATTGCAAGCAAACACAAAGATCTACACACACACACACAACACATGGGGGGTTTTCGCACCTCGGGAGACACATAAGAAATCATCCTCAGCCACCTTAAAGCCACTCAGATACACTCACCGGCTCTTGACAACACTGTGACGAGACCACCAAACAACGCTCGGCAAGATAAAACCCTGCACAGCTCCGGTTTGTCAAACAGCACGCGCTCTACACATCAACACACAAACACACACTGCCTCATCTCCAGAGCTGCTGCCTGCTGCCGACCTCACACCAAACAACTTTTCAAGTGATTTCACCGTCGCAGACATATTCCCAATGTCGAAATAAAATCATAAAACTCAGTCCGAGATGTCTTATGTCAGTCTTTTTCTTGTCTTGACGTTCTGATAAAATCAAGCAAGTTTAATATTATCGTACGTTCAATGACGCGCACATTGTCAACAACCAATAGGTGAGCTCTCTCTCCAGCAGCAAACAGGAAGCAGCAAACGGGGTAGAAAGTAAACGTCTCTTTTTGACGTTTCCTCCCATTTGTACCGAGATAGAGTGGAGGAGGAAAAAAAGCTGCAGCTCTCGAAATCCCTGCTAAGTATGCTAAATGCTATAGCTAGCTAGCAAAACATTGTCCCAAACGGGCTACTTGCAAGCTAACGTTAGCTATAATGGAATGTTTGCTATAAGCCTATGAGCTAACTGTATGTTTCAGCTGAAGATTTCTGGCTTCAATCATATAAACAAAGAACGTATATTGCAAAGAAGTGAAAGTCAAGTACGTTGAATTCTGTTTATGTCATGATACTAGCACTACTAGCTACTGGTCGATAGCCGGTTGTTTTGGAACAGAGACGTTAATACATCCACCACGGTACAGGTTTACAGCATACAGCCCATGGGTGTATTATAAGATAATAAAAGTAATGAATTACAGCCAATATATCCATTATTACAGCCGCATACAGCTAGCAGGAAGCTGGCAGAACTGGATATGTCATATGAGCGTGCAGGGCGGTGCAGTCCCGTGGGTCTGATGCACGCTCATTATGCCGAGGAAAATAACTCTGGATTCAGCTATTAGTGAATTTTACAATTTTTAGGACATACTGTAACAATTTAAATGTGGGCTATTTAAGTGTAATTACTGGGAAGTTGATTTACTTAAAATTACCCTCTGATTTACAGACGTCTCTTTATACATCTATGGCTATGGACCCATTGGCGATTTCATTCCAAACTGGCGGCAGCGCTTCCGCAGCGCCATCTAGCAGATATTGTCAAAAATACAGAAGTTTTGCCTCTTTGCATCTATACTCTTAGATATATATCTGACTGCAGTACTCGCTCTCTCTCTTTCTCTCATATATACACATGGGTTTCCATTTATATGACTGAAGCTAGCAATCTTCAGATGAAACATACCGTGTGTTCCAATCCACGTACTTCCAGAAGTACACTTCAATGTAGTGCACTTTGTGCACTCTGTACTCACTTGAGTAGTGCGTAAATTTCAGCGGGGTAGGGTCGTCTCAAATCGAATACTCTGCGGCGCACTGACCGGAAGTTTCCCTTCTAAACTGTATGTGTCTTATTTAGTATGTTTAGAAGCAGTGAAAAGACATTTTAAGAAAAAAACACACACACACAATATGCCATTAAAGATGCACACACACACACACACACACATCACAGCTGATGTCTGCGATGATACTTGTGATGACAAAACCATTTGTCAGCGTTGACAAAACCAATGACCATTGAAAATACATCATAAAATGACAGAAAATTGCTTCAAAGTGAAAATGGTTTTCTGTAGAGCATGGGACACACACACATACACACACACACATACACACACACACACACACACACGCACACATTGTTATACGCTGGCAGGAGCATTTGAATCCCCATTTTAGTCACATTTTATTATTATTTATGTCAGTTATCACTGTAATTTATAGTTTTTTTATCGTTCATAATGTGCAAGAAACATCCAATGATAAAAGCCAGAACATAAACATGATAAAATAGCACTACGGTCACTGTCAGAAAATTGTGCCTTACCTGTAATCATATTTTTCAGCAGGTTTAAATAAAGTGGGCTTTGAAAAGAATTGAATGATTATTGAATATTGCCTGTTTGAAGAGTTTGTAATCCTTTACTCCAAGTTAATACATCCATGAGTCATCAAAAATGGAGTTGCAAGGGTTTTCACACCACAATGGCAATACTGCTTCAAACTGAGCGCACGCACACACACACACACACACACACACACACACACACACACACACACACACACACACACACACACACACACACACACACACACACACACACACACACACACTCCAGGATGCCTACCTTCTTCATGCGTCCGCTGCGGGTGCCGGTGAACGCCACGGTGTGTCCGTGGTAGTCGTAGGCCGCCACGGAGGTCATGCCGTCGTCCTTGTCCACGTAAAGCGGGATGCCCTCGATGGCGGTGGTGCCCCCTAGAGGCTGGTTGAAGTCCTGGCCGCAGAAGTTATCGTCTATCTGCAGCGGCTGGTGTGGTGGGGGAATTGGGGGATAAGAAGAAGAGAAAAGACATTAACTCAACCATTAACACTTTTTAAATCCCTTTTCTCGTTAAACTAACATTAATTCTTAAAGAAGGAGGAGGCTTTCCATCTCCCCGGCACTTAGTAGACGTTTTATGGTGCTGGAGCGGAGCCAAGCCGCTGCAGATTTACTGAGAAATGGTGTGAAATTAATGGGCGTCGCTGGAAAAATTAACTTCAGTTTCCTGAACTCCCTTTTTAAAAAAAATTAAAAATAATAATATTTTTTGATAGAAAAGGGGAGACAGTGATATTTGTCTTTCAATCAAGGTCAAACAGCACAATCTAACCAGTATGCAGTGTCAGCTGCTGTGATTAATGCCTTCCCCTCCATACAGCCTTTGATTATTTCATTGTACATGATGTCAAACCAAGCAATTAAGCATCTCAGCATGCTCTGAATGGATGAACAGTTGCTCGCTAATGTTTTAAATATTGATTTCTTTGTATACAGCTTCGGCGATGTAGTTTCTAATAAGAGACGAGCCGATACAGTGAGTAAATCATCAAACGGAGCCGGGGTAGAACACGGAGGGGGAGGGCGAACACATGAGCAGGACACCAGAGGAGAAGACAGAGACATGACAGGAAGTAAATTATAGGTCAGATTAGCATATCATAATCAAAGTGTCTCGTACAGGCACATTGCCACACTGATATGTTGATATGTCACGCTTGATTTATGTGTGTGTGTGTGGGTGAGTGTGTGTAATAGGCATGTCATTAAAAGCATGTGATAGCTATGTTCGCATCAGGAGGTGTGCGGCGTAGACATGAGTAACAGAGATAATCGACTGCATCTAAATTACTGCGGCGACCTCTCTCACACACACACACACACACACACACACACACACACACACACACACACTGTACACACATATCAAGAAGCACAAACACACAACTTCAGGTCCATACAACTCTGAAAGGAGATAGAGCAGATGTACACTCTCTCTCACACACACACACACACACACACACACACACATTCATACACTAAAGTACGTGCAGTGCAGACATATACATAAGTCAAATTTCCTTGCAAAATAGTGGTGCGAATTTTATTAGTTGGTTCATCGAAGTAAACAGTTGGTGCCAGTCAGGTGCCATGTAGCTAGGGCTGTCAAAGTAAATAATAACCTGTTATTTAATGTTAGTTAAATTAGTTTTAATGCCACTAAGTTTTTTTAACGCATTTACGCAACTTGCGATTTAAAGATTGGAGCGGGCTCACATCTTTAAGCTACAGTGAATATACTGATATCATATAAAACTAAAGCTAAATAATGCTCCAAACTTACGCTAAATTTTGGCGACGAAAAACTGGCATGGCCATTTTCAAAGGGGTCCCTTGACCTCTGACCTCAAGATATGTGAATGTAAATGGGTTATCTGGGTACCCACGAGTCTCCCCTTTACAGACATGCCCACTTTATTATCAATAATCACATGCAGTTTTGGGGCAAGTCATAGTCAAGTCAGCACACTGACAGCTGTTGTTGCCTGTTGGGCTGCAGTTTGCCATGTTATGATTTGAGCATTTATATTTTTTATGCTAAATGCAGTACCTGTGAGGGTTTCTGGACAATAATTTTCATTGTTTTGTGTTGTTAAATGATTTCCGATAATAAATATATGCATACATTTGCATAAAGCAGCATATTTGCCCACTCTCATGTTGATAAGAGTATTAAATACTTATTACTTAAAAATGTTTGATTAATTTGCGATTAATCGTAATTAACTATGGACAGTCATGCGATTAAATATGTGAAGTGATTGACAGCCTTAATATATGTTAATATTCACAGGAACAAATATACAGCACACACACAAACACACACAGGATCGAGCCTCCCACGATTAACATGCCAGCTTCCTCTTGTTCATTACAAGACGTATCGTCTCCGTAGAGACTAATCAATCACCCCATCCCTCCAAAACAGCAACGCTGTAGGGGGAACATGTGTGCTTGCACACATATCTGTGTGTGTGTGTGTGTGTGTGTGTGTGTGTGTGTGTGTGTGTGTGTGTGTGTGTGTGTGTGCAGGTTGAAAAAGATGTTGAGAAAAAGCCTGTGGCGGACATTGTCTCCCTTCTAGCAGACTTTCAAAAGGCAGCCAGAAGTTTAACTTCAATGGACACAAAGACACAAAGTGATAGAGAGAGAGAGACACGTACACACAATGCTTTAGCTTTTGTATGATTTACATAAACATGTTCTCAATTTTGGAACTGTTTTGCGAGTAATCTGAGAGGAAGAAAGGAGGACAAAAGGAGAAAAAACAAGAGAAAAGGGAATTCCTTTTTCTCCACTTTTTCTCGAGGCGAGTGAAGCGATGCAGAGGAGATGGAGACAGATATGAAGAGGAGGGAATAAAAATGTAGAAACGCAGAGAGGGAAAGAAGTGAGGAAGAGAGATGGCCATGGCTCAGTGAGAGTAGGAACCCCGGCCTTGACTCCCTGCCATGCAGTTCCCCTTGTTTCCTCTGATAAAGTCAGAGCAGAACCAGACCTCCATTCATTTCTTCCACTCATTTCCTCTTTATCTTCTTTCCCTCCATCCCAGTCTCTCCTCCTCCTGCTAATCCTGTTCTTTCACTGTCTCTTTTTCTTTCACTGTCTCCAACTTCTGTCTTCACTCCCTTGATTCTTTTTTTCCCATGGTTCACTGGGACTGGTCAGTTGGAAATCATGTCCGTCCCAAAGGGGTTATTCGTTTTTTTCTTTCAGCTCTCTGAGCCCATCTTTCCTTCCTTTAACAGCATTATCAGGATGAGGATCCTTGGTTTCAAGCATTTACAGGTCACATGGTTGTTGAGATAAATAACTAAATGCTGTTGCACAGGTCTTTCCATCAATTATAGGGCGAAAAAGAAGACTTATATGCCACGATGGTCAAAAGCAATGCTACTGAATATTAGCACATATCTTTAATAAGACCACTAGCATTCTGCTCCCCTAAAAAAAAAGGTCTGCAACCCTCTTGTTTCCAAATCCAAAGTTTTAAAGGAACACGACCCAGAGTAAAAAATGGTTTATAATAGTAGCTCATAATTACATCATTTAGCCTGAATTTATTTATGCCGGCGCCTCGTTCTTGTAAACTAATCTGCATTCCCAGTGTCTGTCGAGCTCGCACACACAGGAGTGAGATCGCCGTCTTTCGCAGCGCCGTCGCCAGCATGCTGAGGACGCTAATGGTTTGTTATGTTTAGCCTGACTTGCATCATTACCATAGAGTCAACAGCTCAGATTGAGGCACAGTGGAGCGTTCAGTCGACGTGTTTTTTTTCACTGCAGACAAATGTGGCCTCACACAGACCTGACATCTGCTAGCTGTTGTGCGCCTTGTAGACATGTAATTCCTACAGTCTGCCTCCTCCATCATTCCTCTACTACGGCGACGCATTGAAGAGATGCTGAAGCTTTTTCAGCCACATGTACCGAAGTGACTGGGATAATTCTTTTATGTGTACAGTAACATCAGGCTTGACTCAAATAATTATTTCCTAACAAATAAATACATGGATATAAATTGACTGAACTGATATTTATTATTAAAATAATAAATCATACACTAGCAACTTGGTTAAAAAATCTTCAAAATTATCAGGAATTACAGTTCAAGTGTAAACCTTTTAAATGCAGCAACAAATTTCTCAAAACTTAAACAGGAATTAAATTGCCAGTATATAACGTGTATAGTATATAAACAGAATTGAACTGAATTGAATAGATCGGCCTCATTGTCACCGATACCCGATCCAGATATTTGAGGTAGTATCGGCCTGATATCCGATCATCCAGTATCGGTGCATCCCTAGTTACTTTTACCTCACTTCACTGAAAATTAAAGCTGGGTACACCTGAGATTCGGTAACATTATTGCAACACCAAAATGAATACTTTGTTGTATACCTTAATTTGAGCAATATACTTTATTTTAATCTAACAAAAGAAGAAAAACTTTACCTAACAAACGTTAACAAATGCTATTACGGATGTCACGACAACCAATACTTTGGTACCGAGTTGATGCCGCAGGTACCGTCAGGGCTTGAGACTTACGGAGTCCCGTTGTCCCAGGGACAATAGAGGATGTGTTTGGGATAAACTCACCATCGACATACCCTATTTTTTCCCTGATGATGCAACATCGTGAACAAACAAATCCGTGTTTGAATCGGCAGGACGAGAGCTTGTTAACGCTAGCTGTTAGCAGCCGGTAAGCAGCACAGTCCTGCACTGAGCTAACAGCTAATGTTAACGGGAGGTGCCGAGAGGGAATTATGACCTGTTGAACTTCCTAACAAAAACCAGCATGTGAACAGTAATAAAGGAGTGTATATGTTGAAGTACATGGGATTTGTTGTTTTACTTTTGTTTTTTATTGTGGTATCGAATTGGTATCGAGAATCAGTGGTGAATTGCACTGGTTATGGTATCGACTTCTAAATCTCTGGAGTCGTAACATCCCTAAAAGCTATAGATACCCCATCTTGAATATCAAATATCTGTCATATTATCAGGGCCAATTTGAATGGTTAAATCATACTCCAATCATCAGCAGCATAACTCAGAAATGTTCAAACAGCCCTTTACTGTGTCTACTTCTGCCACCGACATCTCAATTCAATTTGTACTTGAAGAACAGAACTGTCTTCCATATTTGTATTGGATTTATGTTTTCAAAAAGCCTATGAATGGACCATCACCTGGATGGTTCTACAGTGTTTGGTGTAAATCAGTGTAATAATCCTTTACTGTGTCCCTAACATAAGGTGACCTGCAGTAGTCTTTTACTAGTGCTTTTATAAGCTCTGCGTAGCTTGTCCCTGTTGGCCTACTGGACCTCTGACCGTGCTATTATTAATACAAGCTATAGCTCATACTCAGGACACTGTACATAGTGCACGCACACATGCACGCACACACACACACACACACACACACACACACACACACACCTTTGTTCTATTTTCAGGGGGTTAGACAAGGACAGAGTCCCCTGTGTTGTCCTTGCCGAAGACCTCTGCTGTACACAGGCGCAGGCTGGCCCCTGGCAACACACACACACACACACACACACACATGTAGACCCCTGCCAAACTCTTGCTGGGTGAATGATGATGGGGTGATGAGGGAAAGAGTGGGGCAAGTGAGATGAGGAGAAAGGAGAGGAGATGGGGAGAGAAAAAAGGGATAAAATGAGGGGAGATAGGGAGGAGAGACATAGGGGAAGGCTAAGAGGTCAACAGCGCTCTTGTCGCCACTAATGAGCCTCAATCCAGGAGGAGAGCGAGGCGAGTGAGAGACTGACAGAGAAAGTTTGAGTTCAGCTCTTTCAATTGTCCATTAACCATGTAAGCAAAAGAGCTGCCTGACCATACCGTGGTGGAAGAACAACTTTTCCACAGTAACGAGAGCACACATCCATTGTCAAACTACTATTTCAGTTACCTTCTATGTGTATTTGCCTTCTATTTTCTTACTTTGCACTGACCACCAGCTCACTATCAGCTCTGACTACATGGTGTATCCTAATCATCACAGCAGAAATATGTTCTTTAGGCGAGACGGAGATTGTTATCTGTGGGGTCCGGCTGGTCTCATACGCCGTTCGTAACTATACCTATGTAAAAAGTAATGTACTGTAATTTGTATATATCCCACGAAATGAATTTATGTGTAATTCACGTAATCGTGAATCAGGAGAGGTCTCTACCGTGTATACGGGAGGAGGTCGGGGTGGATGGGTGGGTCAAAAAATTGCTGACTTTTGCCAGGAGACCGGCGTTCGTGTCCTCTGTGAAACTAGAAGTCAATGTTGGTTTATTTGTCACGTAACTGACGTATTTAAGTTACGGCACTTCCCGAGTTATTTTAAGCCAAATCACCAAGTAGTTTTGTTGCCTAATCCTAACAAAGTCGGTATTTTCCTAAGCCTAACTAAGTATTTTCTTCCCTAAAACTAAGGAAGTTGTTTCCTGTAAAGACTGACGTTTATTTTGGAAAGACTGCATGTATGTAACAAACTTTGACAACGTGTTGCTGAATGAAAAAGAGGAATAACTTTTTCGTAAGATATCATACAAACCGGTGTATGAGAATACGTTGGTGCGGTGCAGGGGAAAAAAATGAGGAAGAAGTTGAAAGACATTTTTTTTTTATGAAATGTTTTGGATCAGGTCTCCTTTTTTATGCACATCATTTTCAGGTAGTATTTCCATGAGTCTGGATCTGTGAAAACCTTTACTCTGAAATCAAAAAGCCATTTTAAGCCATATTATAGGATCCATTGTTGCTGTACTATTTGTGTATTACACTGTGTGTGTATTTGCACCTTATCTTTTTTTCAGCTCACTGCAGCTGTAGTTTATTGGGTATAAAAGCATCTTCATCTGTCTAATCAACTTAAATTGTCAGCGTTTCTTTTTCAAACCTTCATTTAATTTGCAGAGATGTAAGAGCACTGAAAATCACATCACAACGAGAGAGATTGGAGAGAGAATGAGCGAGTCGGGAGACGGTGATTGAGGTAAACAGAGAGGGAGAGCGAGAGAGATGTTGTCAACATGCTCTCCAGAGAGCCAAATGTCTCGAGCATCTCCTCATCCAATACTGGCATAAACACGCTGCTCCAGTCCCATGGAGAGCAAACGTGTGTGTGTGTGTGTGTGTGTGTTAAACATAGCTCGTGTCACATTCCCATGTGAGACAGATAATGTAGAAGCGAGAGTTGTACTACTGAGACACGCCGGCTGATGCAATGAACAACAGGACTTGCAGAGTGGAAAAATGCATTTAATTATGTGAGGGTTAGTGAGTGTGTGCGTCTTTTTTAATAAAGAATGGAGATGAGATTGGACTGCCGAACTTGGGAAGAAGAAGTCAACAACACACATGCACGCGCACATGCACGTGCACACGCACACACACTCTCTCTCTCTCCTGGCTCGCATCCAGGTATTTGTTGTGACTTGGCGTTGGAAGCGGAGAACAGGACTGGTTGGCCTTTAGTTTCCCCCCGTGAGCCAATATCTGCTCTCTAATTGGTTGTTAATGAGTGAGTGTGTGTGTGCGCATGTTTGTTTGTCAGTGTGTATGAAAGACAGAGAGAGACGGTGTGTGTTTGTTTGTGTGTGTGTGTGTGTGTGTGTGTGTGTGTGTGTGTGTGTGTGTGTGTGTGTGTGTGTGTGACAGGGTAGGAGCTCCTTTAAGATCCCTGATGGGTGCAACAGGGATCTTAAACATCTGTCTAACAGACTGGGACACTTGAAGCTTTGACCTGCTTAAACACACACACACACATGCACACACAAGTATGCGTGCACACACAATCCATTGTTGTTCAATGCGCATTTGTGTGCCTGTGGGTGAGCCAGAGTGTGTGTGTGGTGGGAAAGACGAAAGTGTACAGCCGCTGCAAAACATCCATACACACACACACACACACACACACACACACACACACAGAGTGGACTTTGTGCAGACATCTGGCAGTGCAGTCTGCTCTAATGGCAACAGAACTTCGGGCATCTGCATCCCACACCCACACACACACACATGCTGTCACATGCACCCAGACAGCCACAGCGCCTGCCTTCTATCACTGCAGTTGGTATAATAGCTGTTATAACAGCATAAGTACAAGGTGTCATAACTAGCATTTGTAATAATATTAATGGAATGGAATAATAGAGGAGCTTGAATATTGTCACAATCATAATAGAGTGCTACAGGAATGAGTCCTAAAACTCAGAAATTAGTTAGCATTTTAACACTTCCGGTTCCCTCGTCTGGAAGTCTATGGCTTTTTTGAATGGCTTTTTAGTTAGAAACCTGGAATAAGGTCTGTTGTTAACACAAGCTGAAGAGATTTAACGTTTTGTTCTACCATATGAAATACGCCAATAAATACCCCACTCGTGAATTATGTGTCTTAAAATAGGCGGTTGCTAACAAGTGGCTAAATGAGAATACTAAACGTCATCACACCGACTCTTCCGCCTTCACAGCCTCGCTGTGTATACTCACAACGTTAGCTTTTTACTTCTGCCGGTTGCAAGATTACCGAGATTATCTTGCTGAGGAAAACGTGTAAGTATCATAAACGTGTGTTTGCCACAGAGCTTATTTTCTGCAATAATCCAAAACCAAATGTAAAAATCGCATTGTCTTTTTGTCGAGGGAACCCATGGCGATGCTAACTTCCTGGTTGGCCTACAAAAATACGTCATCCCCGGAAAACTCTATGAATGACACATGATTTCTATCTGTCCTCTTCAAAAGGTACCTCGTGGAGTATTTGTCAACTCTGTTTTTATTAGCAGGTCCCCACTTTGTTTGCATCATGTGTTTTTAGTGGCATGCACACAAGGTGGCAAATGTATGCACATGAGCATGCAGGTAATACTGTAGCCTACACACAATAAGGCTTGCCCACTTGCCCAGGGCAAGTAAAATGCCTCGTCAGTCTAGTAAATCTAGCAACTCACTTGGCCAATCGAGCGAGGGCTTGAAAACGCCGGAGTAGTGTGGAAACTTGGCATAAATGTAGCAAAAGTTATAAATTTATTAAAAAAAAAAATTTAATTTGAGATAAATCGCAATTAACTATGGACAATCAAAAGATTAATCCAATTAAATATTTTAAACGATTGAAATATTGAAAAAATCTGCTTTGCAATAGTTTAAATGCATTCAACAATCACTAAAGGATACACAAGACAAAGCAAGAATGTAAACAAACTGTTTTTGTTCATAAGAAAACTCGACAAGGTATACTTTATCTCGTAATTAAGTTGCCAAAAGGGCAAATTTCCCCAAAAGTAGTGTTTTCCTTTAAGGTTTGTTGCATCATTGATGCTAATATAAATGTTGGGAGTAATATTATATCATTATTTTACCATTGCAAAAATCTAAAAAAACTATTTTGTTCCATCATCTGCAAAGAGCATCCCAATCCACTCCAGATCAGTCTTTCCCTTCACACTAATATATCCTGCAAAGCAGCTCAACATGTCTTGGTGGAAATGGCATCACTGACTTTATTTCAGTGAGCAAAAGGCCACTAAGACCGTTGGGCACTATTTGGTTTCTCAATCGCTGACATGAGAAAGGACTGCCTGCTTCTGATGTTTGCATACAGAACAAGGCATCATTGGCCTGATGCTTTTTTTTGGTAAATGTGTTTTATTTTTCTGCGAGTTCACGAGTGGAGGGAAGGCACTTTGACATTTCAGCATCTGTTGTTTTGGCTTGGGTGAAATGAGGAGTATTAAGTTGGAGATGGAGGGAGAGCCTGGCAGCGAGGAGATGTGCTCTGGTGGAACGGAAAGCTGCAGGCGAAAGAGAGAGAGAGAGAGAGAGACTTCAGCCCCATAGGTCAGAGTTAGAGGAATAGCTGGGACGCCGAGAGATCAACATTTATTCGGCAGCTAGATTTATTCCAGACTGTTTCCTTGCTCTGTTGGTTTCATCATTCTCTAGCCATACTTCTATCTTGTTTCCTTTCATTCTTGGATTCATTCTCTCTTTTCTCTCATTCCTTTCTTTTATCTCTCTCTCTCTCTCTCTTTTTCTCCACTTCCTCCACTCCCCCCCCTTCTCTGTGATTGAAAACAGATGTGTCAATGTGAGGAGCTGAAACATTTGAAATGAAAAACATACAAAACTTGACTGACCTGCTGCAACCATAAAGTGTGAACATGTGTGTGTGAGAAAAATATTTATCGCAATACCAGTGGAAGATCGTGTCTGTATTTCTGACACTGAATAGCATGTAACCATGTGCGTGTAAGTCCCACAGTTCTCCCACAATTTCCAACTTCTTGATTCTTTTTTTTTTGTTTTGGCTGGACCGCAGAGGGCCGGCCCTGCAAACGCAAAAGTCAGTTCCAGAGTGCCTGACTGAGTGATGAAGTTACATTGGTCTGCCAAGTGTGGGAGTCTCCTCATCGGCCGTTGCTCTTTCAAAATGAAAAAGGCGGGAACAGTCCTGTGTGTATGTTCCGAGCGGGTTATGGCTAGTGTAAATATGACGTCACGTTCTCTGTTGCTGTTACTGTTATATTAATGTTACATGTTGATTTCTCACTTACTTTTAACTGGCTGAAACAGTCTCAATATAATACTAATGCCTCTATATGACCTACATAAGTAAACGAGATCATCAGCAAGATGATATATTATTCTTGCCACTGGGTCCGATTTTGGCGAAATCAGACGAAATCATGCAGGTTCACAACAAAGTCCCTCAACTCACTTCAGCGGGGCCTGCGGCAGCAACCGGCTCACCGTGGACGGACCCAGATCTGGCTTCCCAGCAGCAGTCGGAGCTTTGGCGGGAGGTGGAGAGCTTTGTACCCGGCAAAAGCGGCTCCTCCTACGGCCAGAAGCAGAGCTTCGCCTCACTGCTTCCATTCATTTACTATGGAAAGCAGGAGAAGCAGTCGACCAGTGCATGAAGAGAGTTTAAGGGCAAGTTGAAGAGGGTCTTGCATGAAGTTGAAAAATCTCAAGTCTGTCCAACTTTGACCAAGCTGTCAAACTAGGCGATCTAGTTCTTAAATGAAACGAGATTCAGCAGCGGCATAGCTTATTACTCGCTTAAAATGTTTCCAGAAGTAGATTTTGGTGGATTGTTTAGACGGAATAACAGAAAGTTTATGAGCAGGCCGCCAAGTTGTTTCCTGTTTAAAACAGCGATCAGAAAACCAGAGACCAATCAGGTGCATGATAGGGTACGTCACCGCTTGAATGGCCAGCTGAGTAGAGTAGCGCGTCCCCTAGTGTCCTTGCTGGACTTGGAGGACATGTACCACTGGATTTAACATTACAGACATGACCACTGACTATTTGTGTAACCATTTAGCCACAAATTCACAGACTGACCGTACACGGTCCAGACATATACTCGGTTTTGACCGAATCTTGTTCTTTTCTTTCTTTCCCCTTTTCTCTACTCCCCTGATTATCTGCATCAGCACAACACAAGCAAGTAAACAAATAAAAATAAGATATGAAATTATTTGCCTGGCAATAATCACATTATTTCCCAGTTGTCTAACATCCCGTCTACAGTCTTTCCCTTTTCCTTCCTCCATTATTCAACACAGGGATCGGTGCATGCAGGAGGCCTCATCAGCTCCAATATTTGTCACACTCAATATACTTTAAAACACCTCGAAACACTCTTTTGGGATAATTGATTTAATTGCAGAGTTTAAACGAGGAGGCTGAATGTGAGCCGATTGCTATAAGTGCCACGCTGGTGAATAAAAAAAACAAAACAAGGTGGAGCAGATTTAAAAATCCGTGCCAGTATCTGCGTTTGTCGAGACTGAAATCCCGGCGGGAAACTTTTCTGGGTCATAATTTCATGAAGGTGTGCAGGAAAACAAAACGTGCAGAGTAGAGGAATCCCAGAGAGACAGAGACAGAGAGGGCTTGGCTCCAACACTCCAGTGTCAGTTGACCATATAGGTTAATGCGCCACAGTGGGACAGCAGCTCGCTTTACCCCAGATAGCCTCGGCCATCCACTGAGCTGATTCCACATGGAAAGCTCCAGTCTGGCGGGCCGCTTTTCTGGCACGGTACACGTTTGTTGACAGCAGCGATGCACACTTTGAACATTTGTGCTTGCTGTAAATGTGTATCTTTCTGTGTAGTGTTTGCAGTGGAATTCAAAGTGGAATCGTGAGGCTCTGAATGACTTTCATTATCTCTGTCAAGCGTGAGACTGTGGGGAGATCATGCATTCCGTTGTGTGTCTGGGTGTGTGTCTGTCTGTCTGTCTGTCTGTCCACGACTAATCTCTCTTACTGCTGGATCCATCTGGCTAATATTTTTTGTGCTCATTTATGACTGTATGCTCAAGGACCTTTTGTGGTTACAGTCATTCACAATTTTTGAATAAACATATTTTATTGACTGTTTCATACCGTCATTGACTGATGACTCCTCGCTCTTCTTAACCGGCCTGTAGTGACCCGCAAGTGATCAACAACTGCTTCGGTAGCAAAATGCATTTCTGGCAATCGGCTAACTTAAAGACAAGCCTTACCTAGTCTGTTGAGGACCACATTTTGGCCTTTGTCGTGGCTCAAAAACTGACATCCTTAGAAAAAGTTGATTTCATTTTGAACCGGAGCATCTGCATATTAATTCCATACCTGATATGTTATGATCCACTAAAGTTAGGCACAAGCTGAATAAATCCCTGTTTTTGTTATCTTCGGCGGAACACCTGAATACCCACAATCCTAAAATGTCACTTCATGCTCATGGGCAATTTTTAAATATTTTTTGTGCTCATACTAGGGCTGTCAATTAATCGATTATCGCGTGATTGTCCATGATCAATCACAATTATTCGCATATTAATTGCACATTTTTTATCTGTTCAAAATGTACCTTAAAAGGGAGATTTGTCAAGTATTTAATACTCTTATCAACATGGGAGTGGGCAAATATGCTTGCTTTATGATAGCTTTAACCTGTTTGTGTATAGGTTTATCGTTGCAGCTGGGCTGCTTGTAAGGCACTAAAAATAGCACCGTTGCGTGAGACGCACTAACCTTGTCGGTTAACGGTTAATAATCGGTTAACAAGGGTCGGTTATCGGTTAGAAAAAAACGGCCAAAATAATCCAGATCGAATGTCGACCCTTTCTTTACTGTACTCATCTGTGTTTGGTCCACCTCAGCCTGCTATGACACATCTGCTACTCTTTGGCCTACATTTACCAAATGTAGACAAACATCACATCTGCACGTTTGCCAAAATGCTCTTTCTATGTAACACGAGCCAGATGATGCTCTTTAAACCACGCTGTCCATCTGAGCACTGCCGACTATAATCTGTGTAATCTGAACTAAAGCCTTCCCTGACAGCTATAATCCAATTAGAACAGACCACTACAGGGATCCACCCAAATACGGGAGCCTGTAGAATACTGCGCTGTGCTGCTGTGTGGTGAAAGTGAAGAGAGGGTGTGCTGAGAATACAGGCACGTAGCTCCAAATACACACTTACGTGCACACAAGACAGCACACAACACGCAGACATGCAATGGCTTATTAAGCATAATTTAACAGAATTATGAGTGACTGCAAGACTTTTGTTGTTGGCTGGATCACGAAATTGATATATATTTTTTTAAGGCTGTCGATAATCGCGATCAATCACATGATTGTGCATAGTTAATCGCAATCTGTTCAAAATATACCTTAAAGGGAGATTTATCAAGTATTTAATACTCTTATCAACATGGGAGTGGGCAAATATGTTTGCTTTATGAAAATATATGCATATATATATTATTGGAAATCAATAAACAACACAAAACAATGACAAATATTGTCCAGAAACCCTCATAGGTACTGCATTTAGCATAAAACATATGATCAAATCATAACATGGCAAACTGCAGCCCAACAGACAACAACAGCTGTCAGTGTGTCAGTGTGCTGACTTGACTATGACTTGCCCCCAAAACTGCATGTGATTATCATAAAGTGGGCATGTCTGTAAAGGGGAGACTCGTGGGTACCCATAGAACACATTTTCATTCACCTATCTTGAGGTCGGAGGTCAAGGGACCCCTTTGAAACTGTCCGTGACAGTTTTTCCTCGTCTAAATTTTGCTTAAGTTTGGAGCGTTATTTAACCTCTTTCGCGACAAGCTAGTATGACATGGTTGGTACCAATGGATTCCTTTTTCTAGTTTCATATTATGCCATATCTTCACTCTAGCTTTTCAACTGAGTCCGCTAGAACATAAAAATCGCACGTTGCCTAAATGAGTTAAAGAAATGAGTGGGTTTAAGATGAATTTGAGTTAACGCGTTATTATCGCGTTAACTTTGATAGCCCTACTTAATATACAATGCTGTTAAGAACAATTAAATAAATAAATAATGCTACACAATAAATAGAAGACTTAAAATAGACCCTGTGATCGTGATCTGTATCAACCGATACTGATTCCTGTGATCTGTGGTCGGCCCCAAAAATCCTGATCGGAGCGTGTTATAATTGAGTTGGGGTTTTTTAGAAATATTTGAGATTCAAGTTCATGCTGATGAAATGCTGACGAAGAACTTGGTAAGTATGGTGAAATCCATTTCAAATGTATACTTTGCATTCTTTTCAATATTAGCGCTTTGATATGTGATATGATGTGTGTGTGTGTGTGTGTGTGTGTGTGTGTGTGTGTGTGTGTGTGTGTGTGTGTGTGTGTGTGTGCGTGCGCACATCTCAATACCCACACACACCAATATGAAGCCAAAACATGACTTTAAGCTTTAACTCATCTCACGGCGCCTGGTGAGCAGCTAGCAGGAAAACCCAAACACAGCTGGGACAGACTGCTTTAGACACACACACACACACACATACACACACACGCACACAGACGCACGCACGCGCACACACACACACACACACACACACACACACACACCACACCCACATGAATAATTAAATAAACAAATACACAATAATGAATGCTTGCAAAAAACACATGCATACATTCATGTCTGTCATAAGCCCGAACAAACACACACATACAAACACAGCATGGAGGCCCATCAATAAATAATTAGACTCTTCATTAGAGGCTGCAGGTCAGCGGTTTGTGAGTGTGCTGCAGAGACAAAGAGTATTGAAGCAAAGACGCAAAACTCTGGTGCTTTTTTTGACAAAAGCAGCTAGATAACGCTGTGGTAGCGCTGCCGCCATTTTGGACTGAAAACACCAATAAGTCCATTGCCATGGATGTATAAAGAGACGTCTGTAAATCAGGGGATCATTTTTTTGGTAAATCAACTTCCCAATATGAACACTCAAGTAGCCCTCATTTAAATCATTATGTCCTAAAAGTTGTAAAACTCACTAATAGAAGAATCCAGAGTTATTTTCCTCGGCATAATGAACGTGCATCAGACCCACGGGACTGCACCGTCCTGCACGCTCATATGACATATCTGGTTCTGCCAGCTTCCTGCTAGCTGTGTGCGGCTGTAATAATGGATACTTTGGCTGTAATTTTATCACTTTTATTATCTTATAATACACCCATGGGCTGTAAGCTGTAAGCCTGTACCGCGTTGGATGTATTAACGTCTCTGTTCCCAAACAAGCGGCTATCGGCCAGTAGCTAGAAGCATGACATCAACAGAATTTAATGTTAACTTTTGTACGGCACTTTGTAGGCGGACGCAGCTCTGCTGAGTTGCAATGGAACGAACAATTGACTTTCACTTCTTAGCAATATACATTCTTTGCAGCTACAGAAGGTATGCATTAGAGTTTCATCGCCTTCTGTTCCCTATGAGCAGATTGTTTAGAGGACTCATAAATGATATTTGACACAGAGACCAGCATAGTTTACGGTTTAGTGAATTGTTGCACCACTTAATCACGTCTAATCCCAGTCGTTCTTGACGGATAAGAGCTGTTCATTTCAAAATGTGACACCCTAACGCTTTATCCACACAGGGAATGTCAGCAGCGCGTGGCGGCTGCCTCGCTGAACGGCCGCGTATTTCACGCATGTGGTGTCCACACCAGCAGCATTTCTGCTGCTGTCAGCCCTTTCTTTCTACATAGAGTTTGCCTTTCATAATGGCCATTCCATTTCATTATAAATGTCATTTATATTTATTTTAGACAGAAAAAGGTTAAGAAACATGTGGTAATTTGTAAATAATAGTAATTATCCACAATTAAAACCCCTTACTATATTCATTCATGGAGCTGTGCAAATCACTGCATGCTCTACAACACTGTCCTGCACATATTTTAGAATAAAAGCCTCAAGTAAACAAATGAAGGAATTCTGTCCACAGAAAAAAAAGCTTGAGGGCATTTATTTTTAAATAAAAGCAGGAAGTGTTTATTCTAAAATATTTTTTTTACCTTTTTCATGTCCGTGACATATTCTACAGATGTCTAGACATTGAAAGTGTAGTAATGTTGCTGGTATGATGTCAAGATACTGTCAAACGATCACTTTCACTGTCTATTGTTGCTGTGAACCGCGTGCGGGTCACAGTAAAAATAAGCGAGACCTCAAATCTCTTGAAGAGCTGCAGCTGACACGCAACCGAGACGCGGTTGAGCCTGCTGCTCACGCGGGCTGTGTGGCTGCTCCAACCTGTTAACATGGACGCCGAAATAAAAAAAAAGGTTCCACAGCCGCCACGTGCTGCTCACGTGGGAGGTATGGACACGCCGTAATACTGAGGTTCAACTTACTGCAGTACCACTGTTGATGTTTCTGCTCAGCATCAACTCAGAAAGCTCTTTCAGACTACTGGTGAGTTGCTGAGAAAGAAAAGGTCACTTCAGGTCCAACTCATACAGCTTTAAGGCTAAGCAGCCACAAGCCCCCAAATACTCCAAATCCATAACAAGCTGACACTCTCATGATCCTACAGCAGCCATTAATCCATTTTGTCAAGCGCTGGAGTTAACAATGAACACTACTGTGCAGTAAATGAAGTTCACAGGCACCATTCATACTGTCCTGAGAAATTCCCCCTATTGAGAATTCACTATAAATTAGGAAGATTTCACTGCATGGTGGGCACCACCACGTGATCCAGCCCGAGGCAGGAAAATATCACAAGACAAAAAGCATATGGGGAAGTGTTACGGCTGGAGTCATTAAAATGCCTCAAGGTATGTCATATTTTGCTGCGTCATCATGCATCAAAATGTCTCAAGAGGCAGCAGTGAAAACTGCACCTCATCAAAAAGTGTTTCCCTCAATGGGCTGTATTCTAGACAGCGTTTGACAGCAATTCACCCCGGCGCTGCATGTATTTATCACTGCACTGCCAGAAAAAATCATCTTTACAAGTCACTTAGTCTCCCACGGAGTCATAAAAAGTTGAGTTCTGAAAACACGGGAGGAATTCTTCCAGTGGCCTGAAATAACACCACCTGTTTCACGGTTCTTTCACCTTCAAGAAACAATGTCAATAAATAAGTGACTTATTTATTGACATTGTGATGTCACGTGATGGCTCCAGAGCCAGATGTAAAGTACCTCATAGTTTGTAGGCCTATCAAGCTCCATTCTTGGCTCATATTCCAATGAAGGGATAGATAGTCGTAGCAACAATAATTTTAAGCCGCACTAATTATTGTTAGGGCTGTCAATCGATTAAAATATTTAATATTAGTCCATAGTTAATCGCGATTAATCGCAAATGAATCACATTTTTCATCCGTTCAAAATGTACCTTAAAGGGAGATTTGTCTTGTCAACATGGGAGTGGGCAATTATGCTGCTTTATGCAAATTAATTAATTATCATAAAGTGGGCATGTCTGTAAAGGGGAGACTCGTGGGTACCCATAGAACCCATTTTCATTCACATATCTTGAGGTCAGAGGTCAAGGGACCCCTTTGAAAATTGCTATTCCAGTTTTTCCTTGACAAAATTTTGCAAAACTTTGGAGCTTTATTTAACCTCCTTCTAAACAAGCTATGTACAGTATATGTATGTACGTTGGCACCAATGGATTCTTTAGATTTTCTAGTTTCATATGATGCCAGTATCTTCACTCTAGCCCAGCACAACCTAAAGTTGCATTAATGCATCAGTGAACTTAACTTTGACAGCCCTAATGTTTATATTAACACCGAGTTAAATGACTATATGCAGTGTGAAAGAAGTCACCCAACTGTGTAGTTCCCCTCAGCTCCACAGTGTTTTGTTCTTTTAGCACATTCCTTTCATCGTACCAGCCACAACTCGTGTTTTGATTCACTTCCACAGCTCTCATCAGCATCGTTTTTCTAGAAGCAGCTCTTTTCAGCAAAAAAAAAAGCTCTAAAACCCTCACTGCATTCTACCTGTCCAGCACCAAACAAGAGGCAGACAAAGCTGGCAACTAGCTGGTGTACACTGCGAAGCATCTAGCAGCTAAAGAGCCAGATATTTCCCCGAGGAGTTGGTGGAGGACAAACAGAGCTAAAAGTAGTGTGAATGGACTTGCATTCACCGGAGACTTGCCTCCAAACGAATGCTAATGTTGCTTCCTGTCTGCTGGATGTAATGTGATGTGAGTAGGTAACTGTTTGCGAACAAGTTTTCCATAACAAGTTTGTCAGGTGATAACATGTCAGTGTTACATTTACAGCTTGTTCCCTCTTTAACAATACTACAGATTTATGGAACCGCATCATTTTCATTATTTTGAATTAATTTCTGAGGAATCTTGTTTCGGTTGTCATAGCAAACACAGGTATGAGGCGTGAATAAGAGATGTAGCAAATTCAGTCACTGCAACATTTTCGCTAAATTTATCCAGAAATTAGCGATTCTGAAAGATTCTGAAAAATCGCTGATTGAAGCTTCTGCATGTATTATTGGGTTTCTACAAACTATAGTCTTTTGCTTCAGCTCACTGTAAATGGTGCACACAACAGAATTTTAAAGTTTTTTTTTTTTTTTTTGGAGAGATTTTTCAAGCATTTTATTGATAGGACAGTGTGGAAAGAGTGTTGGAAAGGGGGAGAGAGAGGAATGACATGCGGAAAGGACCACAGGCCGGATTCGAACCCGGGTCCACCGCTGCTAGGACACAGCCTTGGCAATACATGGGCGCTCGCTCTACCGACTGAGCTAACCAGCCGCCCCACACAACAGAATTTTAAGCTTGGTAATTGGACTACTCTTAACCTAAATGATCATTACATTTCTATCTACACAGGCCTGTACCTTTGACATGTTTTTTTCAAAGAACCAGCTATTTACGAACAATATTAGTAGTATGAGTAGTAGGGCTGTCGAAGTAAGCGCAATAATAACGCGTTAATGCAAATTCGTTTTAACGCCACTCATTTCTTTAACGCATTAACGCAACTTGCAATTTTTAGGTTGTAGCGGGCTCAGTTTTAAAACTAGAGTGAAGATACTGGCATCATATGAAACTGAAGCTAGAAAACCTGAGGAATCCATCGGTACCAACCATGTCATACTAGCTTGTCGAGTAGGAGGTTAAATAACGCTCCAAACTTTTACGACATTTTGGTGAGGAGAAACTGGCATGGCCATTTTCAAAGGGGTCTCTTGACCTCTGACCTCCAGGTATGTGAATGTAAATGGGTTCTATTAGTACCCATGAGTCTCCCCTTTACAGACATGCCCACTTTATGATAATCACATGCAGTTTGGGGGCAAGTCATAGTCAAGTCAGCACACTGACACACTGACAGCTGTTGTTGCCTGTTGGGCTGCAGTTTGCCATGTTATGATTTAAGCATATTTTTTATGCTAAATGCAGTACCTGTGAGGGTTTCTGGACAATATCTGTCATTGTTTTGTGTTGGTTATTGATTTCCAATAATACATATATACATACATTTGCATAACGCAAGCATATTTGCCCACTCCCATGTTGATAAGAGTATTAAATACTTGGCAAATCTCCCTTTACGGTACATTTTGAAAAGATTAATCGCGATTAACTATGGACAATCATGGGATTAATCACAATTAAATATTTTAATCAATTGACAGACCTAAAAAAGGTTAAATAACTGTAGAGGACAGAAATGCAACACTAAACTGGATTAGAGCGGGCATTAAACAATAGCATACATTAAACAACTAGAGCTGCAAAGATTCATCGATTAGTTGTCAACTATTAAATAACTCTGCAACTATTTTGATAATCGAGTAATAGTTTCAGTATTTTTTTTTAGAAAAAAAGTCAAAAATCTCTGATTCCAGCTTCTTAAATGTGAATATTTTCTGGTTCCTTTACTCCTCTATAACAGTAAACTGAATATCTTTGGACAAAACAAGACATTTGAAGACGTAACGTTGAGCTTTGAGAAACATTGATCAACATTTTTCACCATTTTCTGACATTTTATAGACCGAACGTAGTTAACATACTGCAGTAGCTCATCTCTTTTGCACTGATGATTCAACAAGGACAGTTTCATGCTCATCCAAGCCAACTGGAAGTGCTCCAACTGCATGTCACAAAGCATCGTCTTTACTTCCGGTATCCTAAATGCCTGAAATAGCTTCTTCCACTTTGTGACTCTATGAAATACCCAGACTTCTACCAAAGACTGAGTTTGCACTGACAAACCCGTCATATTGCAGATATTATGGGAATATGGTGCTCAATATCCCTTATCCAAATGTCTACTTGCTAGGGTAAGAGGTTGTTTAGGTCATTGTAAAGTCATTGTAAACTTTGCTATAACAAATATTAAGGATATATTAGTGTGCATCATGATGTAAGCACAGCCATTAGAGTCTTAATATTCCCCACCCAGCAGGCCCAAAGCGTGATGCAATGTGTGGGTGATCCATCCACTGAGGGCTCAAGCTAGCGGTAATGAGACTGAAGATACAATAGAGAGATAGAGAGAGAATGAAGCAGTGAACGGACACAAAAACACACACACACACACACACACACCAGCCACCCGGAAGACAGAATACAAAATGCAACCGAAATAGAGTATAATCCTGGCCAGCAGTGATCAACACTGATAAATATTAATAAACACTATTATGCTCAGAGAAAAATAGAGACAGAGTGAGCGAGAGAGGGAGGGAAAAGATAGAGAGAGAGGGGCAGAGAGAGGTAGATTCAGAGAGAGAGAGAGAGAGAGACAGAGAGAGGGCAATAACAAAAGAGTCTTCTTGCTCTCTGTTATTGCAGCCAATTTTCCCTCTGACGTCCACCTTGTGCTTCTGCAGACAATGCAACACACACACTCTTCTTATTATCAGCCCATTTTCCTCTGTTTGTTTCCTCTGTTGTTTTGTCCCTCTTCATCGGAGGCCAGGATAAGAGGTGGGCACACACACACACACACACACACACACACACACACACACACACACAAGCACTCTGAGAAGTATATACAGAGAGGGAGAGACGCAGAAAAAAGGAGATAAAGTGAGTCCTAAACACACACACACACACGCACACATACACAGAGAGGATAGTATCTCCCTCTCTCTGTCTGAATCAGTCTCATTAGTCATGCTGAGGCCGTAGCGTTGCCAGGTCGGCCTGCTTACAGAGCTGTAGAGCTGGACGGCAGCCCGCAGCCGGCGAAGGTCACCCACCACTCAGTTTAACTCCCAGAAGACCAACACTGGCCTCCTCCTGATAATGAGCGGACATAAAGATGCACAGGGAGAGAGCACCCTGTGCATATATACAGAGCCACACCCATCGTGGTGGTGTGGAGCTCTGGGAGAAAAAGGCCCACCCAAACCGAAGAGTACATGGGACGACTCAGTTACACACAAACCTGTTGTTGCTATGCATCCCAAGTAATCTGAATGTAAGATCTACAAAGATGTTTTTGTTAAAGAAACGGTGGTCATTACAGTTGTTCCGATACCTGTATCGGAAATGCGTCCGATAATTCCAAAAAGTTTGGGATTTGATATCGGCTGGGATTTGATATCGGCGAGTACGCCAGTCTATGCACCGATACGACACATTCAAAGATCTGGCAGAGATGAAGGCCGACTGCTGAGTCGCCTCACGTCGCCTTTGTCTTGGCTAAAAAGTTGCGGTCGAACACACTGCAGAGATTACAGCAGATGCGCCAGTTAGCACGTATACGTTCTGCGTCTGCGTGAGAGGAAATAACTCTCCGCACCAGCAGGTGGCGGTGGTCTGTATTCGTCATTCAAAAAGGGGAAACAGGAAGACCGATGACGGCAGATATAAGCTGTCGTTATGATACGTACTGTACGTGAAACAAAGCAGCGTTTGACGACCATTTTCACACCACTCTCACTCACCACTTAGCTTCATTCCAGATTGCCATGTTGTGAAAATATCCGTGTATTGGAACGATCAGATGTGATGAAGATGAAAACTGTGTTTTTCCTCTTGACTTTTACTCGTTGGCTTGCTTTCCTCACTTCCGTTTCTCTTCTCGTGCACTGATTCATTTAAGCTGAACCGCCAATCAGAGTGATTTCTCTCAACACCAACATGCTGAATCGGCCGAAAAACCTCCATCATGGGCAGACTAGATGTCCATGATGGCGCGGGACACATCGCAAAAAACTAGGCCGACCGTCGGCTTGGTGTGTCATGGCCTTTAGGGTTAATCGCCATATTCATGCTGGGTGTTAAGCAGGCTTTGCAGATCATGAATGAAGGAACATTTTCTTGCTTTCAGCCGGGCCATTGTCCATCCATCTGCCCACATTTCTGTCCGTTTCTCTTGCATCATCTTATTCCTCCTCTGTGTTTCACCTCAATACATTTTTCTATCCATTTTCCGTGACACAATGTATTCATCCTGCCGTTACTGAACATAAGGCAAACATGCAAACCAAGCAAAAAGACCTCTCAAATGTGACATTGTAGCTCAAACGCAGGATAAAATGTCCCTCTTGTTGTCCATGTAGCTCTCTTGTTTAGTAAGTTTCATATAAGTTACAGTCTACAGGTCCCAAATGTACTCTAGGGTTAAACAGGAGTGCTGAATCTCAACTCCAATGATAGATGACATTGTAGATACCCTCAAGGACTGACACATCATACAAATGACTCTCTCCTATATGTGAGTTATACTACCTGAGCCGTTGCAGGAAAATCGGAATAGGACTTGGACTGATTTCAAGTCAATTTTAGACAGGGTGTGGAACTGTGACCATAAAGTCCCTCCTTTTAGTAGCTATAAACCTGATACAAGTAGTCAATGTTAATCCACTGCCATAGGAATGGGAGAGTTATATAATAATTTGTAATGAAGGTGAAAAGTTTGACATCTTTTACAATACTAAAAATCGTATAAAGATCTTCATAGAGGGCTGTTTTTAGAAAATTATTTTCTCAAGTGCTTGGTTTGATAGCCTCCAGGTAAAGCGAAAGCGCCCGAGTGTTGACTGACTGACCCGACCTTGTCTCTCGAAATGAGCCGATATGAAAGTTTCCACATGACACTATAGCGCGGAGGCAGAGGGGCTGTCACCGTTCTCATCAGGAAACGCTGAACATGCCCGTACGAGGAGATGATAAATTCATCACGGCGACGTCCCAGGGCGAGCTCCGCTGACACGACCTTGATCGATCGCAGGCAGAACGACAGATGGCCATAAAGGACAATCATGTAACTGTACGTTCATTAGCATAATGACATGCATATACAGTACACTTTTATACTACAAGGCCACATGGCGCCCGCACAGCACCGGTGGGGCTCGTGACAGAGATGCAATGTCATTATCAGTCTTGTTGTGGGACACTTTTAAAAAGGAAATGAAATTAGCAAATATAACAAGAACCTGCTGGATGGGATTCAGTTATTTGAAAATGCATATTGTGTCAGCGCCCAGCTGAAGAGGCAGTGACTTTCCTCCATTAAACAAGAATACATGGCGACATGGCTACCTTTCCCACGAACATATTTTTTTTATATTTTGCAGCGCAATATGAGTGATAAACAAGTTATTAGAGTGATCATCCACAACCCACAAGCGGGTTTGAAAGGCACATTTTCTTTAAATAAATCGCCAGTAATACAGGTTTCACAGCCAGAAACTGTAAAAACAGAACTTGTTTTTCAAATTTCTGCTTCTGTCTGGAAAAACAACCAAATCTAAGCTTAAAATAGTGATATTTCATCAAAATCACTCTCTTTCTCTCTCTCTTGGTCCCAACTTTAGTGAGGACCAAGTCCCAGTACTTATTTTGGAGAACTTACTGATACACAAGCACAAATACTTCAGAGACCAACTTTTCCTACTTCATTTAGTTTTTTTTTACAAAATCGTGAGAACAGATACTTTGGTACCAGGTTGATGCCAAAATTCTGAAAATGTGACGTTATTCGTTTTTCTACAGTACATCTACCATCAGGGCTTGAGTCCCGGGGACGATGGAAAATGTGTTTGGGACAAAATAATGCTACGTTGTGAACAGCAAATCCAGGTTGAAATCGGCAGGAGGAGTGCTAGTAACGATAGATGTTAGCAGCACAGACCTGCACTGAGCTAATAGCTGATGTTAACAGGAGGTGACACTGATTTACATTGTGATTCAGGCTCTATTCAGTAAAAATGAGTATTGGGCATAGGTCAATTCTAATGTTATCATGATGTATTCAAATGTCATCTTGTAAAAAGTAGTTTTTGGCAAAAATACTTGAATAAAACCAGTTGTTTGAAGGAGATGTTTTCAACAGCAATATAAAATAGAGAGAGAGAGAGAGAGAGAGAGAGAGAGAGAGAGAGAGAGAGAGAGAGAGAGAGAGGGGGAATTATGACCTGTTTAACTTCCTAACAAATAACAGTATGCAAGCAGTAATAAAGGAGTGAATGTTGAAGTACATGGGATTTATTGTTTTACTTTTGTTTTGGTATTGAATTGGTATTGAGAATCGTAGAATTTCACTTGTATACATAGGTATGGACTACTACATTTCTGGTATGGTGACATCCCTGTATTACAGTGAAAAAGAAGGCCACAGTGAGTAAAATGTGACGCCCTGAAACTGCTTGGGGTTCAGAGGTTTAATGGGATAGCCACAGGTTTGAAACAAACAAATTCTGTCAGACGTAACCTCTATTTTATCACTACATTAATTTATAGAAAACATACCGCGCACTTATTTTTCAGCATTTATTATACTGAAAATCACTCCAAACAGCATATTATTATGAAAATTACAGTTTTTGAACCATAGAGGACTGACTGTTTTGGGCAGTAATGTTTCCATTAACAAAACTTAACAAAACAGAGGATCCCCCAACATGCCAAAATATAAAAAAAACATGCACTGCAGGTCCAAAAAGCCCTATTTTTCAGGGCAGGGAGGGTAGCCTACTGTACACAGTACTGTACTGTACTTTGTTATTGTCATCTATAGTGGTTGTTTGCATAAAAACACACAATTAAAATGATTATGATTATTTAAATATTTGCTTTCATTAAAAAACATCTTGGCAAACTGCTTAGAGCTAGTGTTAAGAAGTTAAACAGGTCATAATTCTCTCTCTATTATCTATTTTATATTGATGTGAAAACATCTCCTTCAAACAACTGGATTTATTCAAGTTTCTCACCAAAACTACATTTTACGAATTAAATTTGAACACATCATGATAACGTTTTAATTTACCTTCACCCAATAGTCATTTTTCCTGAGCCAACTTTGAACGGCTGATAGTAACACGAACGTCAATGGAGGTGCCATTGATTTATTATTAATTGTCCTCCTGTTGATTTCAACACAGATTTGTTGTTCACAGTGTCGATTTATCAGGGAAAAATAGGGTGCAGCCCCTCAGGTTTAGTAGCGCCATGCTGTTGAGCGCTTTCTTTTCTCTTCACCGTGTCTCCGGTCCAAAACAAACTGAAACACAATACAGCATGCATATACGTCATTGTGCATGCGTTCTGGGGGAAAGCATCAATACAGAGGAATCGATTGTCAGAGATTCCTCCGCGTACCACTAGAGAGAGCACGCAGTAGTTTGAGAGCATAGTTTGAGAACCACTATGCTAGCTCATTCTGACTCCCCCAAGCCTGGTCATAATTGGACCAGTGATGTCTGAAACATTGCATACGCTGTAATGGCATATAACGAATAAAAGGACAAAAACTGGTCCAAAAATCGAAGAATAAGGAGAGAGAGAGGATTGGCTCAAACAGAAGCTCAAAGAGATAAAAAAAGTCCACCGTCAGTAGTGTTGTTCTTAATACTTTAAGTCTACCAACAACCATCTATCAATCAACTAGCTATGAACTAAGAGTTTACAGCCTCTGTGAGGCGGCACTTAGGCACAGCGGTGCTTTGTTTCTTTTCTCATCCCCTCGTCCTGCCACATCCCAATAATTCATCTGACTTCCCACTCTTCCTCACATCTCCCCTTCTCCTTTCCCTTTCTTCATCAACACTACCCTCCTTCCACATCCTCCTTTCCTTCCAATCCTCCTCCCCATGAAACCAACGGAATCCTGCTTTCTTTCATTCCCTCTCGTTCTGCTCCCCTCTTTCACTGGCATCATCTGTTCCCTCCACATTGTATTTTCAGATCACATCCATCCAGGCACTGGCTTTACACACTAAGTCACTCTACACCTCATCACTCAGTGGAAAGTCAAGGAGAGGGCAGAGAGAGATGGTGAAAGAGCAAAGGCTTGAGAAAGAGAGGGGGACAAGAGGGAAGAAGCTGAAGAGAGGGGCAAAAGGAGAGAGAATGTAAAAACGAGGGAGGTTAAAGGTTAAAAATTATAGGCAAAGAAAAGAGGTCAGGGAGAGGGAAATAAAGAGAAGCAAAGCAAGTAAAAAGGCAGATAAAAGAAGGAGCAGAGGGAGAATGGGGTTAGCAGAATGAAAAGAAATCTTTATGCAAAGGATGAGAGTGAAAGAGAAGACAGAGAGGTGGAGAGTAGTCCAGAGATTTATGGCAGGTTGTTATGGAGCACCGACTGAATAACAGAAGGTGAGACCAGGTGAATTATTCATGAGGATACAGGGCCGTGTGTGTGTGTGTGTGTGTGTGTGTGTGTGTGTGTGTGTGTGTGTGTGTGACATGTGGGTGACACACACAGAATGTCTCTCAGGCCCCCTTAGGCCAGCTCATCTATGAGGAAAAGGAAAGACAAGCCACCCACAACCTGTGGACAATCTGAATTATTCCTAAAAAAAAAAAAAAACAGACAGCTGTCCTGTCCTCAGGCTGAATGAGCAGTCTCATTCAGCCGTGGAGATATTTTAACCAAATTATATTAAATTATGATGGAAAAATACACTTTCTTCCCTCTTGATTTTGCCGGTGTCAGTGGTAAGAGATTCCCACCTGCACTACTCGACGATCAGAAGTCAATGTATTCAGCTCTTTTAGTTCTCCGTCTGGTAGGGCTGCACAATTAATCGAATATTAATCGCGATCACGATTTTGGCTTCCAATAATCGACTGCAATATTGACGTTTATAATACGTGATCCGCTCATATAAAAACTCTGCTGCATAAATCAAGCACTTCCTTCACATATCTTGAGGTCAGAGGTCAAGGGACCTCTTTTAAAATGGCCATGGCAGTTTTTCCTCGCCAAAATTTAGCCTATAAGTTTGGAGCGTTATTAAGTATGTCATGGTCATATTTCATATGATACCAGTATCTTCACTCTGGCTTTAGAACTGAGCTCAGTACAACCTAAAAATCATAATACTTTAAAGAAATTAAAGGCGTTAAAACAAATTTGCGTTTATGTGTTATTATTGCGTTAACTTTGACAGCCCTAATAATTAGCATGTCCCGATACCCGATATCGGGTATCGGGTCCGATACGGGTATCGGGTCCGATACTAACGGCTCCGATACAACGGCACCGATACCACTTTACGGCAGCGTGACGTTACCCTCTCGTCACAATCTTTCAGGTCCTATCGCTCATGCTCTACCTCCCCGACGGAACGGAGAGATGGGTCGGTGGTGCGCCCGACCCCGCAGGGTTTTGCTTGCACCCTCTGACTCGCGCGTGCGTTAATCTCCTTGGTCAATGTTTCAAGACGGGTCGGTTGGGTTGCAGACATCGCCGCAGAACCCTGACGGCTTTTACATGGGCCGAGCCCTGCCCTGGGGGCACGACGCGGTTGGGGCTCTCTAAGGACAGTCCGCCCCGGTGACACTTTGGCCACGGCCCCGGGAAGCAACTTTGCCCTGAGCCTTTCCAAGCCGACCTAGAGCCGGTCGCGGCGTACCGCCTCGTATGCGGGACTCCCCAGCCTGCCGTGTGTCGCTCACACCCTCCAGCTGGCTGTTAACGAGGGTCTTTTGGCACAGAGTAGTACTCGTATCGGCACTCGGTATCGGCGAGAACCCAAATGTAAGTACTTGTACTCGGTCTGAAAAAAAGTGGTATCGGTGCATCCCTAAACAGAACTACTAATGCCAATCAATTTAATCATATAATCAAAGCCAATATGTAAATAATAACACAACCATTATTTCCTAATCATTTGACTTGTGTGTTTTCATGCAAATAACCACTATACATGACAAAAACAAAGTAAAAGAATAACATTTAGAATCGTTGACAGTTGGAATGTAGAACAACATAGAAGTGAAAGCAGCGCTCTGTTTATCTAAATGTGAAATTGCGATACAAATATTTTGTCCCTAAAATCTATGAAAAATTGTGATAAATAATCTTGATCCCAATATTGATCAAAATTATTATCATTTTGGCCATAAACGTGCAGCCCTATACCGTCTGGTAAGTTTACATCAACTCACATCATAAGGATCAGCGACCACAACGACCAATGATCTATTCTTTTATCAACCCTGATGGAGCTAAAAACATTATAGAGGGAGCGAGAAAGTTGGAGGATGAAGGTTTTCAAAGCCTTGAGAAAACATAGGCTACTGTATGGCAGGTAGGCGCTAAGCATGAATACTCTTTCTGTTAAGGAGATCATGGTTAAATATACTGTGTTTTCTGCCCACATTCTCCCATAGTGCTATAATGCTGGATTGGAAAAATGGCTAAACGTGCTGTCACACCTACACTGGTTGTTTTGGCCCAAACCAGAATGGAAAATATTACTTAGTTGCATTTAGGAATTTGTCCAGGTTCATACTTTCCACTTACAGGTTAACCAGGGAAACTTAAATAGATGCACGAGCAGCTTGACGTTTTGGTGACCTGCCATCCTGCCATCCTGCCAGGGTGGAGATTTTGGCTTCGGTAGTGGGAGTATGGGGGGAGGGCGATGGATTAAATTTCTGCAAATTTCATTTAAACATTAGGCTAATGTTGGAATTCTTCCCAAACATTGCCTTTAGGGGTTTTTCCTGTATAGTTTGGCTTCAGTTCTGTTCTCACTACTGAGAAATTGCCCAGCAGTTCTCTGAGAACCACACATTTTCAGGCCTCACGGTGCAATTATTTGAAGCCACCCGACAGCATATTTCTCACCTACGCAGACAGACAAACTGAACTAATGGAGTAAATGCTTCAGAGCTCTCGAGAAATGCTTAATATGAGCACACCCTAAACCCATGACCACTGAAATGCTTTTGGCTCGGTTCAAGGTAAAGACAAGCGGTCCAATCCAACCTTATTCCGGGAACTAGCAACTGTACTTGACAGTTAAAGTGAACTAGCATATTCTGTGTTTTCAATTATAAACGAACACATGCACACACACATCCACAAGGGAAAAAAAACAATCAGGAATAACATAATTTTTATGACTTCTGATGATCACAGAATCACTTTTAGGAGCTAGTGCCTCAAACACTCACCGAGTTGATGCAGGCCAGCTCCTTGTTGAGCAGCCAGGGCAGGGAGAGTTTCCCCTCTCCTCTGTAGCACGACTGAATCCTCTCTTTAATCTTCTCCTTTATCCGTCTCATTGTGAACAGACACAAAGCCGACTCCTTGGGCGGCTTGGCTCTGTTCTTCTGACCCTGGGCGAACACAGTAAACAGAACCTCCTCGTGCTCTTGAATACCAAGCGAACGCGCCAAGCGGGTGCCTGGCCAGGCCAGATAAGCATCCTGAACCAAGCGGTACTCCACTCCGTCCTTGGTGCAACCAATGGGGAACTCAACGTAGGAGTAGAACTTCGGATCGTCGACGCACAGACGGACAATTTTCGAGGTGAAGAACTGCTCGCTGCTCGCGTCTGGCGAGGTGAGCTGGGTGTCGAGCTGTAAGGTGAGATAATACACAAACTGCTCGCTGTTGAAGCCGTAGATGTAGTAGATGTCAAACGCTGGAAACTTGGAGAGCGTGTCCGAGGGGATCTTCAGCTGCGAGGAGACAAACTCGTCCTGGTAGACGAAGCTGAACATGTCAGCGTTCTCCTCGTTGGACATCAACTTGCGGCTCGACAGCGTCGGGAAGTACTCAGATTTTCCATCGATGGGAGTGCCGACAAAGAGTTTCCCACCTCCGCCAAAAAGATCAGGGGAGATCACGACACCTGACATTGTGCCTGCCTCGGCCACGCTGGATAGATAGTGCTCTTTGCGGTGGTGGGGCTCGCCGAGCTTGAACAAATCATCCAGACGCAGGAACTGGCATATTCCCTGGGAAGTACTCCCACAGGCAATTAAGCGGTTGTGGGCGGCATCGAGTAGCAGGAGTTTATTGACATTAGAGGTCTGCACCAGCTCGTGGGGGCAGGACTGGACTCCGGGCGGAGGGTAACAGCGAGGGTTGTCTGTGACGGGGCCAGTAACATGGCTTCGTAGCTTGGTCAGGTTGCTGGACAGCTTGTAGATCCAGTTGACGGCGCCCAGGTAGACCTCGCCCGTTTTGTTGTGAACCACCAAATGTGTGAGACCTCCTTCAGGTGGGAAGAAGGAGAGGAGGGGCAAGGAGGAGGAAGGAGTGGAGGTGGTGGTGGAGGTGGAGGTGGAGGTGGAGGACACGGGCAGGGAGAGGAGAAGGAAGAGGATGGGGAGGATGAGGAGAAGTGGGTTGAGGTGGGAGGACATGGCGGTGAGGGGAGGGGAGGTGTGAGCGAGTGGGTGTTGGTGTGTATTTTTGAGTGTGTAATCCTCTACAGGGTCAGTCAGAGCCTTGTAGGACTGCAGGGTATGATGATAAAAAAGAAGAGTTTCCAAGCAATCGACTTCCTCTTTCTTTTTTTTTTCTCTCCGCCGTTGTTTTTATAACCTCATCCCCTGATCCTCAGCCTCGTCCGCCACCAGCCCTGAGAAAGAGAAACAAACAAAAATCTTAGCAAACACAGATGTCAATACATTTCGTGGACTTGTGTTTTGCACTTCCAGAGATCTGACAAAAAGGATTCATTTGTTTGTATCGAAATGACAAGACACTAAATATTCGCCCACGGACTCAGACTCGGAGGCCTCGGTGCTGAAGTCCAAAAAAACAAATGAGGGCACTATCGGCTTTGTTTTATTGACTTCTCGACTCTTGGCTCGCACCACTCGGTGGAGTGCATCTTTTAAAAGAAGACAGGGCCGAACATTGCTCCTGTGCGTATTGATTGTCTGGAGGTATTAAAAGGATCCAGCAGACAAAGTGTGCATGCACACACAAAAATACACTTCGAATACACCTAAAAAAAAGGCAACCTGTGACACAGGAGTGTATGCAAGTAAAAAAACATGCAGATGTGCAGGAGGAGACCTACACACATACACAAAATCACACACAGGGGTGAGCTGCTGATGTGCAGTATTGTGATAGCACGTAAACATCTATAAATTATAAGGGCTGCGGGGAGAATCCTATAGTATATTTACAACAGAGCACCTCCCCTGCTTCTAAAAAAGAAAGAGGAGAGAGGGAGAGAACTGGTCCAACAAGATAAAACGGGAGAGACAGTGAGAGGGAGAGAGAGGTGAAAGCTATTTGGCTTCATACCAGTTCAATATAAAGGCAGTCGAGATGGTGGCAAAGATTACTAGAAGTGGAAACTATAAAAAAAAAGTGAGGAAAAAAGAAAGGGAGATGGACCATCCATCTATTTTCCATCCATTCTTTATCCACTTTTCAAGGTTCAGAGTTGTTAGAGGACTGGGGGCATATCCCTGAATGCACCGGGGGACTGGTAAAGTCTTGCAAAAGCAACGTGGCGGCTCCACATCCCCAATCGTCAACACCATTGTTGTTGTCTCACCATGTGATAAAGACGACGAATGTTATTGAAGGTTTTTACTTGGTTGTGAGAGAGACATGCTGAATAAAGAGCATTCGAAGTGTAGGATAAACATTTTTTGTCCAAAATGTGTCAGTCAAAAGTGGAGTTGGATTTTCTCTTACCCAAAATTCAATTTGTTTGCTGATGTCAGCAAACTCTTGACCTGTCTTCTAACCAGCAGAGACTGCTCACCATCACCAGTCATACCTTACTCTAACTGTCAAGCCAAACCAGATGTAATCATCCAAGTCCTGTCATTTTCTCTGAAAGCAAGCAAAGTGCACTGCAATGCATGCTGGCACAGAAAATTAACTTTACGCAAAAATGTACGCTTGTGGTGTCTCATGCCACATGTCAGCTGAACCATTTGGCTGAAGACAGAAGTGATCTTGGTTACACAATGCTTGCAACAAGAGAACGCTGGGAAAATGCTGCAAAAGTTTTTCTTTAATAAGTTTGTGGATTAATGTCCTGGTTACTAGGGCTTTCCTCGACCAGAAAATTCGTAGTTGATGAAGATCTGTGAAACTGACTTTCTCCACAAAGATACACACAAAAGCATCAGTTTAAATCTTGCGTTTACCAGAGATGTGCTCATGTTTTTTGGAAATAAAACTTAAAATTTAACTTAAAAATCTCATTCAGCATGATAAAGCCTAAAATACGACTGATTGTCTAAAGAAATCTTAGTCGACCAAAACAACCGATTAGTCAACTAATCGACTAAGAGCCTTGGTAGTTACAAAGCTATCTCATTTAAAAGCCATTTTGTTTTGACAAAACTCATCCATCTGTGTAACTTAATCCCTTTGGTGTGGCTCAACAACAGCAGGATACCATGGCAGCCTTGCTGCCAGTTTGTCTCAGTGAACTCAACTTGGGTACTACAACAAACAACATTGTGCCCGCACATCAAAGGTACAAACAACGTATCTGTAAAACTCCCCTCAAAAAATTACACAAGAAATGACCAGTGGGCAACTCCCGGTCTGGGAAGTGAAGCCAATGCAGAAGTGCCTTAAATTTGCATTCTTTCTAACAGCCAGCGACTCCTCTGGTTGTAAAAAAAAGTCTGATTATATAGAAGTCTATGAGAAAATGAGCCTACTTCTCACTTGATTTATTACCTCAGTAAACATTGTAAACATGAGTTTATGGTCTCAATCGCTAGTTTCAAGTCTTCTTCAATACAGCATGATGTTCATTTAGTAAGTTATGGTCTCATTTAGAGTCAGATAGACCATAAAGCAGGGGATGCTTTGGGGAGTGGCTACCTTGTGATTGACAGGTCGCTACCACGGCGTTGTCCGGTCTGGAAGTTGTCCGTGTTTTCATCTTATAACTTTAACCCTTTCACAGTGTGTTTTCACTTCATGAAAGTTAATTATAACCTTTTGGTCACCTAGAAATGTCTTATTCAGCATTCGGTTGTACTTAGCTCCACTGTCTCGTGTCACTTCTGGTTACAAAAAAACAAGATGGTGGCGGCCAATATGCCGAACTTGTGGCTTAAAAAACAGCAGTCCACAAAGCAATGAGTGACGTCACGGTGACTACGTCCACTTCTTATATACAGTCTATGGAAATGACTCCAAGATGTAACATTTTAAAAACGTTATCAGAGCAAATGAAATGAATGCACATACGTATCGGGCCACACAAAAGGGGGGTAAAACCAGAAAGAGAAAAACAGTCTTGGTGTATACATGCACCTGGTGAGTAACTTTAATTGGAATGAACAGGCACCCTCTTGGAACAAGGGTATCCAGTTCTCACAATACATCCATGGGGTCAACCTTGAGAGGAAGACGTTACATTTACTGATGTCCCCTCAGTCTGTCAAACAATCATCTACCATTGGGACAGACACAAAATAGTGGTTCCAAATGCTTCTTCATTGGGAACTGTTCTAAACCAACCACGTACCCACACACTGCCCAACCTTCTTTTCATTAGCTCATTGGTTTATGCTCGGCTAAATAAAGAGCACAAGGCAAAGGCTTGTTTCATAATGGAGTTGGGTCAGCAAACTATTCTCGTCTCTTATTTCTGCTGCTGTTTCTCATTCCCCCCCTTTCATTACATTCCTCTCTCTCCCTCCCTATCTCTCTATCTCCCTCAGACACTTCACTTCTTGTCAATAGTGTCTTTCATCTCCAGCCCGGCCATGATTACAGTGGCCCAGATGACGATGCTGTTGCCTGTCCCATCAGGACAATACAGCTACTGTTAGTATCTTAGACACACACACACACACACACACACACACACACCAATGCACAAAATGTGAACATACAACATACAGTATGTGGTCCGCAGGATTTGTACACACTCTCACAGATCCTACTGAGGAAATTTAACTCACTGCACTAAATGACATGTTGAGATGGTTATTTTTGCAGCATTTTCATCTCACCTTCTCTGATGTATTTTACAAATTCTATAAATAAGTCAAAACCAGGCAGCACATGGACTCAGTGGCCATAAGGCTTTAGTAGCCAGTGGAGCTGCTTGACTAAAAAACAAGTTTCTGATTTAATGTCTGAATTAGATGATAATACAAAATATAACCGCCTGAGAAAACATAAGAAATCCAATGGTGCCAACAATGGCATGCTAGCTTGTTTGGAAGAAGGATAAATAACGCTCCAAAGTTAGGCTACATTTTGGCGAGGAAAAATTGGCATGGCCATTTTCAAAGGGGTCCCTTGACCTCTGACCTCAAGATATGTGAATGTTAATGGGTTCTATGGGTACCCACAAGTCTCCCCTTTACAGACATGCCCACTTTAATCACATGCAGTTTGGGGGCAAAAAGTATAAATGTGTTATTTTCGCTTATTTTTAAATTAGGTATTTGAATATTTCTGCATTCTGGGGTCCCTAAACAGTCTTGGAACATATCTTTAATATCACTGTAAAGCTGAGACTCTTGTGGATCCAATGAGCCTAATTGTATTCATGTGTGATGATGTTAGTCCCCATAGGAGCCATTTCATTTTAGTGAGACCATTTTTTAAAATTTGACCTCACTGTATAAAATGACCTGTGGTGACCTCTAGGATAATCACAGCCTCATGAAACTTTACAGTCACAGACTATAGACCTAGAGCATTCAGAGAATGGATGGCTTTCCTAGTAGACTGACAATAAGGGGGTTTCTGAGGAGTTTCCAGAACAGAAGTGCTTGCCATCCAATCGCTAAAAAATGCAATTCTTGCAGAAATCTCAAAAGTTTTTGATACAAAATCACAGCATGGCTTTTTCTATGGTGTTCCTCAAGGTCTTGGTGTCTTAACGTGGTATTTTGGAGGGATTATTGATATTTTTTATCGATTCTCAATAGGTCAAAAATTGTTAAATTTAGCACTAAATCTGTTTAACAAATGGTATCAACCCAAAAATTGCTGCAACAACGTATGAGACATAAGTGAGCATGAGAATGACCATCATACACTTCCATCATAATGTTCTAAGCCCTCGTACACTTCCACAATTTATTTTAATTAATTCATGCTTATTTCTGATTTATGAGAACAACTTTACACACAGTGCTGAGCTGCATCTCAAATGAATCTTCAGGTTCCAGCTTTCAGATGATGTACACCACTTCTATGTGAAGCTGACCTGCTATCTCCCCCTAAACACCCCTGTACCCCCCCAAAAAAGACAAAAAAAGGGGTCTATTGTGGGTCTCGGAGGGTTAAAAAAGGTAGAGTTTAACAACAGAGTTTACAAAATATGCTAACAAACTTTCTTCCTGCTTCGATGCATACAATCCTAATCCAAACAGTCTGACAATTTGTGTTATACTTGTGTGGTTATTAAATTATGTGTGTGTGTGTGTTTTTACCAAGAAAACCTTGAATTACCAGGCCTTCAATTGTGTGTGTGTGTGTGTGTGCTTGCGTGCGTCTGTGTGTTTTGTCAGGGCCATCCTGAAGCCCACCTGCCACATCAGATGAAGCTGTAGAGGCGTTCAGGTCTGTCCTGCACTGATTTATTGCTGTTGGCACATCGATTGCACACACAGCCGCAGACCTTGGCCAAACACTTAGGCAAATTTATACACACCACTTCTTTAGCATGGAGCTCACATCCGTGCCCCAGTCTGTGTCGATGTGCATGTGTGTGTATGTGCGTGCATCCTGCGGCATCTATTCAATCTTATTTACTACTAAAACACACACAGACGCATGTCCAAACACATCGGGCCTATACATAAACCTTATGTACACAAAGCATATATAATGGTCGCCTAACTGTACAAACCACAGGGACAGTATAAACATTTACATTCATGCCCGTCTTCCATTTCAAACAACATTTCTTCTGGATAAAGGGGCAGTGGAGAGAGAACATGTTGGGGACATGAGCTGGAATTGAACCACTTGATACCTTCACCTGCATTTATGACCCTGTTGATAAAAGCAAGTGAATCTAGATGTTTGGTTTTCCACAAATAATCAGCAGCAACGGCTTAAACTACTCATGACTCTGAGCCCTTGGGCTTTCACTGTATATAAATGGACATGATGTCACCCATTGGTTTATGGATTATGGTTTTGAAGCCTTGAGTTCAGCATTTTGGCCGTCGCCATCTTGTATTTTTGGAACCAGAAGTGACATGAGAGGGTGGAGATACTGTAAGTACAACCGAACACTGAATAAGACATTTTTAGGCTTCCAAAATGTAACAATCATGTACTGAAAACTAGTGGGACAGCTAAGCTGAAATATTCATAACAATTGTGCATTTTGTGATAAAAGCTACACATTTGGCACAGATGTAGGTTTATATGTTATGAAAAGATATAATTATCGGGGAGCTGCAAATTTGGCCCCTGGGGGCCAGGGAAGCCATTTTTCTGCAACATTTAGGAATATTAATTCATTTTGAAAAATGGCTCATTTTCTCATAGATTTCTATACAAACAGACTTATTTTTCCAACCAGAGAAGTCGCCCCCTGCTGGCTATTAGAAAGAATGCAGGTTTAAGGCACTTCAGCATTGGCTTCACTTTTCAGCTGCCTGTTTGTGACACCACTCTGGATTTACACCTCAGGCTAAAGGTTCAAGATATTTTACACCAGGTGCTGAAAGTTCAAGTTATTTGAACTTTAATCTTGTTTGCCGCTGATTTTTCAAAGCGTGTGCAGTCAGTTTACAACAAGCTTGTACATTGACAAATCAACAGATTAAAAAATAAATGCATTGGCTTTTGTGCATTACACTTCAGCCTTGAGCTGGGTTCTCATGGACTGCATCCAACCCAACAATGAGTACCTGTCAGACCACTGATCATGTGAGCCCTATAGCCACTACACAATAGTATGAGACTGCAAGGTGGGGTACAGAGCACAGTGCAGAGGTAAAGTATAACGTTGATTTACCTCTAGTGTTGAAACACTTAGCCTGGGTTGCACCAACAACGATTCATTTTTAAACCCCATTAAATTATGGTTTAACTTTAATCATGTGCCAAAAAGTAGAAATTTAAACCACTCTAAATGTCAGTTTAGATTTTCCCCAAACCTAGATTCAATTTGATTCTGTTTCGCCAATTTAAACTCCAATTTAAAATGTAACTCAGTATTAACTTTATTTATTTATGTATTCAATTACTTACCAGGGACAGTGCATATTAATCAACATTTCATTTGTGCATGTGCACAAGGATGCACGTGTACGGTGACGAGATACACATTCCTGCCAATGGTTTCACATCATTCGACCGATCTACAGGTGGCTGTAAAATACCGAGATGTGCTGCAATGGGCCAACAAAGGCATAATAGAAGAAGACTGCTGGCGGGTAAACATGCATGTAAACAACGCTGGATTGAAAATTGAAAATGCTTAGATGCAGAAAAACAGACGTCTCAAAAGTATGCATGCAGAATTCGATCGGATCAATTCACTTTTTAACTCCAGGATTTTTGCAACAGATGGTATTAAAGCTAAAGTTATACAGAGCAGGTCAGATGAGGATAGCGGAGGAGGAGATATGAGAACAGAGGCAGGAGGCGGACACACACTTGAACGTGAGGAGATTTCTATTTGGAATCCATTTTCCAAAAGGCGCAATATTGACAAGTGCTAATACTGCAGACAGTAGTCGACTCACATCCTCCTCTCCTGACCTTTAACAGATAGATAGAGATAAGACAAGACAAGGAGGAAGGGAGAGGACGAGGGACTTGATTACATTGAAAGGAAAAACACAGACAGTTCTACAAACAGCAAAAAATAACCTGATTTAAAAAAAGACCTTGAATCTAGCATTGTATTTCTACATGCGTCTGACAGTTAGATGAAAAGAAGGTCACGATATTGTAACCCTAGTTCTATAAGCACAGGCGGAGCCTTCTACTGGACTCTATGGGTAATACTCTCATCCAATCACATGCATGCGTTCGCCCACTGAGATTTGCGATAATGTAGCTGGCCAATCAGGACGTCCCTACCGAATATGTGCGTTACCACAGTATATAAGGCGGCGTCCAGCTATGTCTGGAATCCCACGTCCTCGCGGCCGGAGCGGCAGGGTCCCCTTGGTAGAGCGCTCCGCCTGTGCTTACAGAGCTAGGGTTACGATATCGTAACCTTCGTTCTAACTCACACAGGCTCTGCCATCAACTGGACTCTGTGGGTAGAGTGGGTGAAGCCTGATGGATCACCACATCGACCTAACCACACTGATCCAGACTGGCTAAATACTAGATACCACAGGTACTTCTTTGTAACCTAGGCCACCACAGCGGAGACGTAGGGGGCCCTAGCCACTTCAGATAGTACACAACTGATCCAGGTAAAGCCATGGCCTAACCCTGCAGGGGTCAAAAACAAACAGTAGACACCCTGCACATCACATTCCCCGGGTCATCCAGTAGCACGGGAACATGTAGTCAGCGGGGAATCGCCGATTGACGAAGAGAAAAGGATGCCAGGCAGCGATGGACGCCGCTGTATATACTGTGGTGACGCACAGGCACATCCTGATTGGCTGGCTACGTTTATGCAAATCTCAGTGGGCGTCGAGCGTGTGATTTCAGGAGAGTATCACCCATAGAGTCCAGTAGAGGTCGGAGCCTTTCTGAGTAAGAACAGGCTACTTGGTACCAACACCAAACTGGTTTAAACTTCGTGTCATTTTCCCGACACTAAGAGAGACTATCAACTCTAACCAGCTCTGTTTCAAGATACTGTCACATCTACGCAAAGACAATAAGATTTGGAATCTTAATAGAAGGCTTTCATGTGATGTAACACACCGTTTAGATTTCATCACCTCTGAACAATTTGACATAATGAAGCCATTCATGACTGAGATGGAAATGCTTCTAAATGAGAGCAAACTATTTGCTAAGATGGAGCATTTTTGCTCAATTGGAACACAATTTAGTGAGTCGACGTAAGAACACTGTTCACTGTTAACTTTTGACATTATCTGTGTTTATATTTAACACATTGTTTCACTCAGTATTTCTACATATTAAGACTACTATCTTAGTCCTTACCGCAGCGATCCGTGCCCCTTTGCTGCATGTCGTCCCCCCGTCTATCTGTCCGATCCATTAAAGGCAAAAAAGCCCCCAAAAATTATATAAATAAAACAGAAAGTTAGACTTCTATGGCACACAACGCACTAACAGACCCCTCCATTTGAATTCCTTCTACTTGTGAGGTGAGTTCCTCAATTTAAACCCATACCAGGTTTCAGCTGGCACAGGATGATGTCTTTTAATTGCATTTTTTTCATGTTTTATCTTTTATGCAAAAATAATTGGACAACACTGATGACAATATGCCATTTCGTCTAAATTAATTGGACCCCTTTGCCTCTACTTGTGTGTGAATCGAATGGAATTAAATAAGTGTTTTGTGTGAGGCTGAAGGGATAAAGAGAATGTGGGTTGGACTGTGTGTGTGTGTGTGTGTGTGTGTGAGTGTGTGTGCACATGTGGGCTGCTGCACCATGCAGTGGGGACACAGTGGTTCATTTACAGTCGCACTCCACGACCGACACACGGACAGCTGCACACACACAAACACACACGCTGCTCAGTTGTATGGCAATCATTCAACATAAAAGAATTCCTCGTGGTTAAACACACACGCACACACTGGCTATTTTTCTTACAACAATAGGGATTAGCAGGGAGAGACAGACGATACAATGACTCCACTTCATTCATTAAGAATATTCAAACACACACACATGCGGTGAAACAGATGTAGGAACATGCACATCCATTAATGCGTACATTTGTCAAACACACAGCCACAGCCACACACACACACACACACACACACACACATACCCACACAGACACACATCCATATGCATGCAAACACCTACACACATACACAGATACAGACGTACAAACTCATGCACACACACTTCCTTTCCGAGCCGACAGGTGCAGCTCAGCCATCACTCATTCAGACGCTGCAGTAGAAATGTAGAGTAAACAGAGCTGAGTGGCTGAGCCTTAATCATTGTTAATCTGACTGAGTCTCCTCTACGATACGCTCCCCCCTGTCTCCACGCTCTCCAGAGTGGAGGGATTTAGGCAGTTTCCAGATAAAGTAAAACCCTGACAACTGCAGTACGCTTGTTTTTGCACCCTGTAACGGACAAATCACATGAGGTTTCACTTCATTTTTCTGGTGTATTTGATTTATTTCAATCTGCCTCTTCTGAGTGTAGTTTGGTGGTCTCACTGGACCAGCCACGCTCCCATTAAGGGGAAGCACACTTGCTATTAATTTTACACATGCAGGTGGAGAGGGTGATAATAACTGCAGCAATGTAGTGAGAGTTTTCCCAATTAAGTGGGAAGAAGTGAGTCATGCCTCTCACACAAAACGCCTATTATAAGGCTGTAAGTGGTCAGAATGACCTGACACCTCAAAGACTTTGCTCTTTAACAACTTACTTAATGTTCTCAATCTGAAATCCAATGTTGTTCGTCTTTCGGCTGCTCCCGTTAGGGGTTGCCATATTTGATTTGGCATAGGTTTTTACGACGGATGCCCTTCCTGACACAACCCATGTGTGATACATGTTTTGGTGAGGGGATGAAACTGGTGTGAGGGAACCGGAGAACCCGGAGGATATCCACGCGAACACGGGGATAGACCCCATACCGGGGATGGAACTCTCGACCTTCTTGCTGTGAGGTGAAAGCACTACCGTGTCGCCCCTGAATGTAAAATCAAATCTGTCCTGAAAATAGTGTACATTTAGCTAGGGCTGTGCAATTAAACAAATTTCAATTACAATTTTGGCTTCCAACAATTATAAAATAATTATAGTGCCGCATTCTGTTACGCAATGATGCTTTCTTTTTGTCTTGTATTATAAATCCAGTGCACCCCTTTTCTTTACGGCAGTGTCTTTTCGCACAGCGGGTAAGGGATGGACACTCCCCGACGATGGCCGACCAGCGCCGGGTAGTGCATTTCCAACATAGTGGTGTGCCGCAACTGGCTCTAGGTCGGCTTGGAAAGGCCCGGGGTGGAGGTGGCGCTTTACAGCACCCCTCGCCCGGACCTCACCATTTAGCGCTCACCGTGGCCTCTCTCCCTGAGGGGAGGGACGGAGCTTCCTGCTCCCGGCACGGCTGTCAACAAAGGCAAGCTGTCCTCAGTGCGACGATGTCGAAGTTCCCTCAACAACCTTTTTTCTTCTTCTCTTAATTTTGCCCTCAAAGTGCACCAGATTGATGGATTTAACTTTAAATTGTAAGCTACAACATGTTCTTTCTAAATGCATTTTTCCAAAGTCAATGAATAATCGTGTTAAATAATCATAATCTCAATATTGACCAAAATAATCGTGATTAGGATTTTTGCCATAATCGAGCAGCTCTACATTTATCCAGAAAACCGCTGCCATTTCAGTAGATCACGTTTCACTAAGTAACAATCATGCTAAATACACAGTATATGCATTGAAAATATTACCATTCAAGCTAAATATATTTGTATCATTAGTCCTGTTTTTGTATCTCTGTATCTCTATCATGTCATACACCAGAAGAGTGCAACAGCACTCCAATCTACTCCACTACAACTAAATATAATTCACATGTTATCAGAGTTGTTGAAAAGTTGATGGCTTTGTTTGGATTCTTTATCTGCAGAAATGTCAATAGCAACTTTTGTCCATAGATGTGATGAGTAGGCCACCACCTCTTTGTTCCTACACACACTTCACTTCATCAACTGGTACCTGATGTGTGTCAGTGAGTGTTTTCCCACAGTTTCTCTAGTATGTTCTCCGTTGAGTAAAAGATCCGAGGGGCAGAGGCAGAGCAGCTACTCAAACTACTCTCACTCAAGTAGAAACAAACAAAAACAACAGCACGAATGCTCTAATAATGGGTATTACTTTTTCATGGCTCCAGTGAGTTGTCCGCAGCTGGATCTGGGAGAATAGCATGAACCTATTTGCACACTACACTCTCCAGGTGTAGCTCGTCTCCGGCAGGTATAGATAAGAGGCTGGTGTTCAACTCATGTATCAGAAGAAGCACATGTCTGCTTAGTGCCACCCCCAGGACATCGGGGAAGTTAGCAGTAGGGTTGGGGGGGAAAAAAATCGATGTATCGCAATGTTTTTATACGATTTTGAAATAGATTTTTTAATGCCAGAGTCTATATATTTGCTTCATTTGAGTCTATGCAGAGGTAGAAGGAAGTTACCGTCTTTAGCTCTCCCGTCAGCTCCGTTCTCTTTATACATCCATGGTCAGCTCCATCGGGGTTGTTTGAATGCATTTAACATAAATGTCAGTATATGGGTTCTCTACTTTTATCTATAGCGTTGGCCAATTTGACCACGGAGATGAGAGTGACGGCTGGTTTGACCGCACGTTACAACAAAACCATAATGTTTTCTGTCCACGACAGAGTTAGCTTGCAGCTCTGCTTTTCCTGCAATGTGTGAAACCCAAAGTGTTTCCATACTTTACTGGATGTGTAGTGTTTACCACTTTGGATTTCAAATATGAGAGTGCAGGTCTTATCGACGCGGACCTTTCGCTGTTTTCTACTTTCTCGCCGGCTGCGGTTTGTTTTGGTTGACAGATACGGAACAGATATGACGTCACGGTACTCAGACTACAACAATAAAATCGTCCCAGCCCTAGTTAGTAGTGAGAAGAACCGCAGTGTAAAAGGAATCCAACACTCCAAACTGGATACACCATTTCTGACACTATCTTTCCTACTATGTAAAAGATTCCCCTCTTTTGTCACCCATCAAATTTACATAAAAGACTGTTCCAAAAATTATGTTTATGAAACTTTTTCTGATCTGGCCCTTATGGTTAAAGGAATAGTTAAGCATTTTATGAAATCTGCATATTCACTTTCTTGCCGATGAGTTAGATGAGAAGATTGATAGCACAAGTCTGTCTGTTTGGTAAACATGAGGCGAGAGCTTTGAGACGATGAGCTTAGCGTAGCATAAAGACTGGAAGCGGAGGGGGGATTAGGTTTGTACTTTGTGAGCACATCCATCCACCAAAAACTTCTCCCTATATAAGCACTTAATTTAACCATTAGAGCTGTGTGATCAGACAACACACGCTGTCCTTTTTTTTTTCGAAAGGACAGTCTTCTTTATACAAATAGACAAACATGTCCCTTCAATATATGGACATGCAGACACACACTAATAGTCCAACAGGAGTGAAGGCGTGTTAACAGATGCTGTGAGCTGGTAGGAATGGGAGTGTGTGTGGGGAGAGAGAGAGAGAGAGAGAGAGAGAGAGAGAGAGAGAGAGAGAGAGAGAGAGAGAGAGAGAGAGAGAGAGAGAGAGAGAGAGAGAGAGAGACATTTGTATGTGCCGACAAACCTTAAAAAAGAGAAATTACTCTGCAGCTGGATCATTCCCATGATGGGTGTTGAACTGCAATGGAGTGTGTGTGTGTGTGTGTGTGTGTGTAGTCTCCAAAGAGGGGACCCTGCAGCTAAAGCCATTTAGATGGGCTTTAAGTGCTTGAATAGGCCTAGAAACACAGTTCTTTATCAGGGAATTTGGCGTAGATAATCGAAGCTGGCTCCCAACCGCAGAACAGCAATTTTGCAGTTTAAGAAAATGAGAGGGAGAGAGCAGTGAAGGATGGAGAGATGGAGAGAAGGGGGAAAAAAAGGAAACAGCACAGCCCGTTAATTCCAGGTCTGGAAGAGGAAAACCGCTGCATTGGAATCTGTGTGTTTGTGTGTACATCATGCATAGAAACAGAAACAGTGAGGACAAAAGAGGAGAGCTCCTACTGTTGCTGATAGGGCTGTGTGTGGAGACAGATGGGAAACTAAGTGCATACTGTAGTTTCATATCTGGAGGCGAGAGGAATATCACCATCTATCTTGGTTGAGAGACTTCATACATCGGGGCCGCAATAGAAACCTGTTTTATTGTCACAGCGGTGCTGTAACACTGGCTATAAACTGGGGGCTGTTAGTACAAATGTTCAGTCGTCATTAGCAGGGCGGCGACGTAAACACGCTGATTTGGCAGTGTCTGTTCTGCACGGGACTGAGTGGAGCTGGCTTAATGATGGAGCTCTCTTTTAATTAGAATCTACTGAATTAGTAAAGTTGCATGGAGACGAGAAGGTTTTTAATATACATGAAGAATGGTAATGGAAACGAAAAGCGTAAAGAAAATGTAGGTGTTAAATAAACCAGTACACACAAGCTCACACAGATGCAGCCATAACCCACAGTCGCATACTTTATACCTTCATTTCTATCAACATGTTATGTGCGTTTTTATATAATTCTAATTGTACTTATTTTCATCACATATGAATTACTAGCTAGTTTAAAGGATACTCCAGTGATTTTGTGTTTCACTTCCATAATGTTGGGGAACTTGAGTCAGATTAAACCAGCAGTAGACACTATATCCTGACAGTAGTGCAGATAATCTGAAAAATCTGTTTTCACAGACCAGAGGAAAACAACCAATCAGAGCCGAGCTAGGAGCCTCGCTGTCTCTGAGCTGCTGTCAATCACTCGCGAACTCCGATCAAACGGTCAAACTAGGCAGCGCTGATCAAATACGAATCAATATTCTGTTACTGTAATGTCTATTTCTCACATAAAATGTTGTCAGACACATCTTGTAGTGTAATGTTTAGCTGTAAAATGAGAAAATTTGTGACCCGGCAGTTTGATCAGATGAGGAAATACCAAGCACCGCCCACCAGCCGAAGCAAACTTTCTCATTTTACAGCCAAACAGTACACTACAAGATGTTTCTGAAAAGATTTTACGCAATAAATAATCATTACAGTAACAGAATATTAATTCATATTTGATCAGCGCTGCCTAGTTCGACCGGAGTTCGCGAGTGATTGACAGCTGCCTGCGTTGCCTCTCTCTCTCTCTGAAATGACCTGTGATTGGCCAAAGTCTTCCGTCACGGCTAGATTTTCTAAAGCCTGTAAACAGAGCCATGAGGAGGAGCAGAAGTCAAGTTGTCTCTCAGAACACTTGAATTACAATATCCTGAAAGGTTATTATGGAATTTTTGCCCAATGATGTCAAAAATATTCTGCCTACTGCCACTTTAAACAGAAAGAAATGGTCATGCTAGCAGCACTGTGAGGCTGTACTCAGGCACAGTGGCATTTTGAGCTAAATGCTTAAGTTGTTGCAAACTATCCTGAGGGGGACGTGAATGTCTGCATCAAATTTCCAAGGCATTGGACTTGCATTTATATATCGCTTTTCTAGTCTTCCAACCACTTAAAGCGCTTTAAACTACATGTCAGCATTCACACATTCATACACTGATGGCAGAGGCTGCCATACAAGGTGCCAACCTGCCCATCAGGATCTGATCTAAATACTCATTCACACACCCATGGCACAGCCATCAGGAGCAATTTGGAGTTCAGTATCTTGACCAAGGACATTTCGACATGTGGAGCGGAGGAGCCGGAGATCGAACCGCCGATCTTCTGAGCCACAGCTGCCCCATTACATCCAAAAAAGGGCAACCAGGAGTGTCTGTACAAAATGTTTGTGCTAATCCTTCCAGTAAATGTTGAGATATTTCCCTGGATAAGTAAAAATTTACTCCAATGTCATTACGTTTCATTCTCTGGGCACCATGGCTATATGGAAGCGCCACATTTTAATGGCAAAGGTGGACCACAGTGGTGGACCAACCACCAAGGCTGAGATATCCTGACTTTAAGTCCCTCATAAGCTCCAAAAACACTGGCTCCTCTTTGGCCAGAAAATGCCCACATTGTTCAAACACACAGGCTTTCTGTTGAAAATGGAAAGTCCAGATAACCTCTGATGACTTCATTTTTCAGAAGGAAAAGCAAAGGCAACATTCGTGGGGTGACATGTTTTTCAAGAGATCGTTTTCTGGAGACCTTTCATTTCCTCCTGTAGGTTTCGGATGATTGACGGTAAGCAGAGTGTAACATAATGCAGCCCAGATACTCAACGCAGCTACAGTAAAGATAAAGATAGAATAGAATGTATCTTTATCGTCCACCAAGGTGGAAATTTGTCTTCGGCTCACCAAGCACAAAAAGCAGACAAGCAGTTAGTAACACATAAACAAGGCCATATTACTCATTAAAACAGTGGTTTGTCTGTGGTTTAAATCCTCCCAGTCACTTTGTTAAGTGAAGAATGTTGATGGCATTTGGGATGAAGGACTTCTTAAATACATTTTTAGTTGCCAGAGGGGCTCGATAGCACCTCCCGGAGCTCAGACTGGCTGAAGGGAGGACGGGAAGCTATCTGCCAGGATACTCTTTGTTTTCTTCCCTGTCCTTTCTGTAAAGAGTTGAGTCGGGGGCTTTTAGGGTTTGCCAACTGTATTTTACTTGCCACTGGCACAATCCCAGAAAGTTTATTCTTAGATCTACAGTTTAGGTGAGATCAAACACAGACTTAAAACAAACCATGTCCACCAACACATTCTCACTCCCAACTCGTCAAATACAGCCAATCGGTCAGTGCCCCTCGGAATCGGAGACCGACACACGGGGTACCCCTCTTGCGTTACTTTTGGACGGACTGGGGACGGCGTGTCAATAGACGCTCGTTACATGCATAGTGTCCTTTCAAAATAAACTTCCGTTTTCATGGGAAGTTAGGTTTAGGCAACACAACCACTTAGTTAGGGTTAGGAAACGGTCGCGGTTGACGTTAACTTCACTGACTAGCGACTCTAGGGACTTACGATACCAACGACTCACGTGATTAAAGACTGACGTGACAAAATAAGTCAACGTTACTTTTAGTTTCACACGGGACACAAACAGCGGTCTCCTGGTTGAAAGTCTTGTGTTTGTTTGACCCATCCACGAACCCTTCCGCCAGACATTAGCAGACTCTCACACTATTATTAATACTACGTCACTTGCTCCAGCCGTGGGTGGGTTTACATTGGAGTTAGTTGAAAGCCTGGCTCATCCCATACTGTTGCGAAAGCGTGCCTCTGTATGTGGGTTTCCGATGCCGAAGGGCGCTGCCCAATCGGTGGTATTTGACAAGTGGGGAGTGAAAACGGGTTGTGACCACCAATGATAGCATTGTGTGTATTCTATTGGATTATCCCGCTCTATGGAAACACTAATTTTGTTGAATTTTTTGCTTTTTGGTTTCATATTGACAGTCACTGTGCAGATCCTTCAGAAGATCCATCAGCTGTCCGTTCTGTACAAGCTTGTTGACTGTAGAACTGAAGAAAAAAAACCTCACACGGTGGTGTTTCCGTCTCCGCTGCTGTTCTCTTTGAGAGAAAGCCTACATTCAGCCTAATTGGCATCTTTCCAGGTTTAAATATGAAGTCAGCCCTGCAGATGATAGAGGTGAAATCAACTCCGTGAGCTCTTTAATGTCATGCATACATTCAGTCTCGCTGATTTCCCGGCATGCGTGGTCGTTAGCTGCTGAGCATGTACTGAATAACTGTACATGTACAGTTATTCAGTTTAATCTCTTTACTTTAGGTTTTCCTGGTGTTTTGGTAAATATGGAAAGACATGGATCCCAGGGATACCAACCGTCCGTCTGGCAATCAACACCATCAATATGCAGTTAATTACAATGGTAACACTTTATTTTAAGTCCCCCCTATTTAGTATGTATGAGCAGTACAAGTATTATATTGTTTATAACACACTATAATGTAGTTGTAAGCAGTGTAATACTTTATTAATGCGTTTTTCCACAATTATAACATTACAACATAAGAGGATAGTGCTGTATGAACAGATAGTGAATGACAATATAGTAAAACAGTTGTGATAATGTAATTGCTAACAAATACTATACAATAAGCTGTCCCTTATAGGTGCCTACAACTACATTATAGTAAAATTAACTCCAATTACGCTACAGATTTTAGTTGGTAACGTACTACTCTATTAGTAAGTTAGGATGAACCTGACCTCCACTTCTGAGCTTTGAGAACTGCAAACACTTGGTATTTAAGTGGCTTACTTTGACTTTTGAACTTACCTACCGGTGCCGTCATAATGTAACGTTCAATAGAGCTAACAGGTCCACTCTGCTGTCAACGCTGCTCTGAACACAGCGTTTCAATCATTTTAAGAGGTAATAAGAGGTTAAAACAACCCCTGCTGCAGATAATCACGATGAAAGCCTTTTGGCTGTGAAGTATAACTACAAGAGTGAATAAAATTAACGGCAGCCAGGAGCCAAATGCTGGCAAATTTTGGTAATAGTCTACTCCATCAGCCACTCTGGCAGGTCACCAACCACCATTTGAAGGTCCTTTATAGTTCTAAAAATCAAGCTGCTTGGTACAATTGTAAAAAATGGTGGGCAGATGTACCTGCTGCTCGTTTCCTGCAGACTGAGGAGGACGTTTTCATACTGCGGGAATGTCCTGGTGGTTCTCAGCTGCCTCCTTTAGAGTGCCTTTCCCACTGCTGCACGGTTTATCTGCAGTGATTTAACAGGAATTATCATGCTGCCATGGATTCAGTGAGTTGTGAGCTGTGGACTACAACTTTAGCCACATTTTTTAGCCTATATCTGATTGCATTTTAAAAGCAATTTGGCGCATTAAAAGTATGCCGTATTAGCTATTAGCAGTTCTTGTTTGCAATGTATTCATGGATGTACAGACAACAATCAGTGGATCACTCTGATACTGAAGAAAACCTAAAAACATGATGATTCTACGGCAAGTTCTGGAGTTGAGGAGCATTTATTTCCTATGATTTATAAGCGGATGAATGGACATTTTTATTCACAATGGAAAGTCATACTGAATGTAAAATTATGTGTGTCACGTCTGTGTTCAGATTTGACTGAGTTATAACTCAGAGAACAAAAAGCGCGTTTTTATGCCTCCACTCCAGCAACAGTTGTGGCCGGACGCATTATGTTTTCGGGTTGTCCATTCATCCGTCCGTCCAGATCAGTCTCGTGAACGTGATATCTCAGGAACGCCGGGAAAGAATTTCTTCAAACTCTAATCAGTTAATCCTTGAGTCCACTTGGACTCAAGGATTAACTGATTGGAATTTACACATTTTGGTCAGCAAGATAATCTTCACAAATGAACACCACTTTTATAATTTTTGAAGTTGGAATGCAAAAGTAAAAAGCTAACATTAGGCTATAAACGAACAACTTCACGGTCGCTTGAGCGCAAGTATACACAACGAGGCGGACAATTCAGCGTGACGAGTCAGCGTGATGACGTTTAGTAGTCTCATTTAGCCACTTATTAGCAACCGCCTTTTTCAAGACACATAAAGGCTTAAAAATTCACAAGTGGGGTATCTATTGATTTATTGTATATCGTAGAGCAAAATGTTAAGATCTCTCAAGCTTGTCATTTCCCTTCTCATTCCTGCAGCACTCTATTCTTGTGAATGTGATATCTCAGGAATGCCTTGAGCGAATTTGTTCAAATTTTTTGCACAAACGTCCACTTGGACTCAAGGATGAACTTAATTGATTTTGGTAATCAAAGGTCAAGGTCACTGTGACCTCACAAAACACATTTTTGGCTATAACTCAAGAATTCATATGCTAATTATGACAATTTCACAGAAATGTCTAACAAGATAAAGTGATGACATTTTGGACAGACATGGATATAAACTGCAACTTGACTTGTTGGCGGAAACATACAACTGCGAGGCAGTAATCCTAGTTTTTATGTAAACTGCAGCGACCGGGCGCTAAGGGGTTTTAAAGTGTCACAGCCACTGTGGCTCCAACTGCTGACCCCGTTGGTGAGAAGGCCAGACTACATTATCCAGCTTCTCATTGTTTTTAGAACAGTGGCATGCACCTGTCCGTTTCACCTCATGCAATACTGTATCTCTGCCTCGCCTCTTTCCCTCACAGTTCCCTCACAGAGCTTGTAATTATTTGCCATGCAAATGCAGCCAGAAAGTAGTTCTGAAAAACTAAATCCCTTCCAACTCCTGCTCTGTAGCTGACTGTGACCTCTGAGCAAAAAAAAAAGATAATTTCCCCACAAGTACCAACAAATGATCACAATATTGCCGTTATAATAATATTTGTAGGAGCTATTGTCACGAGGGACCTGTATTAATACAGTACACTGAGGAGACACACTTATACACCCACACATGGAGGTAGGCATGGAAATAGTAGAACAGGTACGATGTGTCAATTGCTTGCTGACAAGCCAGAATATTATTTGATTTCATGTTACATGGAGAACCACAAGCAGCACCTCTTGATCACGTAAGAGAGCGCTCTCACACCCACAATCTGGAGAACACGGAGAGGTTATTTGCGGGTAGGTTTATGTATTTATGTACTCTCACTCTCGCTCATGTTGCTATTTATGCTTCTAATCCTCTCTTCAGAGCCTTTATGTGCTAACTGCTGCATTTCTTTTGGCACATCCTACTCTGCTTCTCATCTGATGTGTTCGAATGTTGTAACAAAATGGCACCCATGCACATGTAAAGAAAACTATGAACACAACTCACACACACACACACACACACACACACACCACACAGGACATAATGCAACGGCTCTTTCTGCTGCCTACATTACAGATGCCAAGCTTACAGAGGAGGAATATCACACTTGATTAAACACTGCCACTTGAAGCAGCCACTCACACACCTACACAGACCTACACACACACACACACACACGCACACATACATACATGCAATCATAAAGACATATGCATACCTTAGGGCAAGAGGAGGCATTCAAACACACACACACTCTCTCAGCCAAAGCTGTCTTCATGAGCATCTAAGAGTGAGGCAGTGTGTGGTGCTGTAGATGTTAGATGTGTGTGTGTGTGTGTGTGTGTGTGTGTGTGTGTGTGTCATCTATCCATATGTCATCTCTCCTCTGATGTGACCTTTACACACAGATATTTTCTTCCCGCCCTGCCAGCAACACTGCTAACACAATTACACTGGGCTAATGAACAGAAGACCCTGATAAAGTGGTTCACACACACACACGTTTCCTCCATGCATATCAATCTCCCTGTAAAGGCTACATTTGCATCTTTAATATAAATGAAAGTGCTTATTAAAGTGCACACAGCAGTTCAGATCAGATGGAGGAAGAGCACGTCTAAATCCGGAACGTTTAACCCCCTCGCACTCCTCCTCCTCCTCCTCTTCTTCTTTTACATCCGACCGTCTTTAACCCGTCTCCTTCCACATGGGTCAAGCTAGTAAAACAGCTTTGCTCATATTGTGCTTCAAAAACGTCTTCAAAAAGTGTCTGAAATAAGGCTGTCAATCGATTAAAATAGTTAATCATGATTAATCGCACCTTTTTTTATCTGTCCTAAATGTACCTTAAAGGGACATTTGTCAAGTATTTGTGGGCAACTACAGTATAGGCTTGCTTTATGCAAATGCATGTATATAATTATTATTGAAAATCAATTAACAACACAAAACAATGACAAATATTGATCCAGAAACCCTCACAGGTACTGCATTTAGCATACAAAAATATGCTCAAATCATAACATGGCAAACTGCAGCCCAACAGGCAACAACAGCTGTCAGTGTGTCAGTGTGCTGACTTGACTATGACTTGCCCAAAACTGAATTTTGATTATCATAGCGTATTTGTAAAGGGGAGACTCGTGGGTATCCATAGAACCCATTTTCATTCACATATCTTGAGGTCAAAGGTCAAGGGACCCATGCCAGTTTTTCCTAGCCAAAATTTGCATTAAGTTTGGAATGTTATTTAGCCTCCTTTGCGACAAGCTAGTATGACATGGTCGGTACCAATGCAAGTTCCGTTAAATGCGTTAAAGAAATAAGTGGCGTTAAAACTAATTTGCGTTAACGTTGATAGCCCCAGTCCGACACCCACAAATTTTCAATTTGCATTCATATAAAACAGAGAAAAGCAGCGACTGTTTGCCGCTTTTACTTAATAAATGACTGAAACAATAAATTGTAAAAATTGTTGTCCTGTAATCAATAAATCCATGAAAGCGTTAATTATCCTGCTTATCAGTTGAGTGTTTCCAGCACTCTACAGAAAATGCTGTTTTAAAGGCTCTTTGAGTAAAGTTCCAGTGTGAAAACGGCCATTTAAAGACACTGAATATCAGCAGCAGCTTTTATTTTCAAAGTATCAATACTGACATTTAGCAGCGTGCGTCAGTAAAACCTCGGCAATACTTCCTCATCTGAATAACATTTACAGCAGTTAGTTAATGATAATGCTGCTGCAAGGAAGCAAATCTCACTCAGTGGTTTTCTCAGTGAGACTGAGAGGCTCTTAACCTGAAATGATCCCACTGTGACATTTTGATTAGATTTCACACCAGTATGAATACATTTTGTTTCATTAGTAGTAGCACTAATATTTACAAAATGTTCTCAGAGGGCTTTTCCACGGTAATATAGTGTAAGAGGAAAGCTCTTCACCGGTTGGTTGCCGGGCTTTTTATGCAGGAAGAGGGAACTTGAGGATTCATGGGAGGCAATGTATGATAGCCGTGGAAATGACACTTTAGATCATCACTTTTTCAGTGCTTGTGTACATACATTTGGGTATCTGGAGTCCATACCAAAACCACTTACTGTGAAATAAGACAACTGTGGGCTGCCTAGATCAGAAAACATGTGATTCAACAAGCCATTCAGATTTGTCTCTCCTTCCTATGTCAGATGCAGACTCATTAGAACAGTGGTTCTCAACCATTTATTTGTCAAGGACCCCTAAATTGATACGCATTAGGTCACAGACCCCCATTTGAGAAGATTCCGCTTCAGGGACCTCCATTTGATTTTGGTTTTTAGTTATGACTAAGACCACAATTCTATGTTGTCAGCTACAATTGAGGAGATAACTGTGGAGGAAATGAAACCTATGATCAGAATATTCACTCTTATTACTCGTACTCACATTGGGCTCACTTCTATAGGGAATTAAATACTGAAAAGAAACCATTTTTGTTGGGGAACCGCTGGAATTCCCTCAAGGACTCCTGGGGGTCCCCAGACCCCTGGTTGAGAACCACTATATTAGAATATATTACCCACAGCTTGAGAACTACCTTTGCAAAGGTGCGCCATATTTTTCCCGCAAGCCAAACAGAGCAGACTGGGTTTTTTCTGGAGGAGGCCTTAAACAGGCGCTAAAATGGAGCGTTTCAGACAGAGGGTGAATACAGGTATATTCAGACACACAGTATGAGAAAAATAATGTAAACATGTTGTACAAGTAGAAACCCAAAATACAATTATGAACCTGAAAATGAGCGTGACACGTCTTCTTTAAAAGTGCTTAATGTGAGATTGGGAGCATAAACATATTTTGTCCACACGGATCTCAACATGGCGAGTGGCCGTCAGCTAGCCCGCAGGGCATGCTCAGAGGCACAAACATGCACTAAAAGCGCACGTGGCTTACCCGGCTATGTCAACAAAGCACAGAAAAGCTCATATTACAACACACAGAGAGGGAGAGTGACTTCACTCCCTGATCAGGTAGACATTACTCCTCTATATATTTACATAGCAAATAGTTGTTTGCTGCTATATTAATGCTCTGGATATCGTTTAGAGCGCCTTTAAAACATAGACACATTTCTTTACAACTATAAAGGTAATTCTGCATACAAATCAATCGTTGTGTAGTCATGGATACTGCTTTTATTGCACAAATGTTCAATAGGCCTATTGTTTGATGTATGTTTGCATGTGAAGTTCTTCCATGTTGACTGATTTGGTAGAATGTAGCAGGAGACGCGACTCAAATTTGATTGGTTGATATTTGCGGTACTTGCGGGTTGAACTTCGATTCCAACTTTTTCACCCTCCCCAGCGCAGCTCACTCAGAGGCTACAATAAAAAAAAAAATCCCTTTTCCTCTGCTCTTGTATGATCAGTGTCCATAGAGAACATTTCTAACCCACCCTCACTTCCTGTCATAATAGTGGTCGTGGGCTCTGCAACAGAATGGAGAAAAACTAGACTATAATTTAATCCTCTTGATATGATTCCAGTTAGAAAATGTATGATGTCTTTTTCTGTTCACGTGTCACTCTCAGCACTACCATCTTCCCATTTACATTTTGGACACACTTCACTTCAGTCCCATTCGACACTTAATCAACAACAGACCTCTTTTCCTCATGAGGTCCCCGGGATACAAAATCTTCTCAAATGGGGGTCTGGAGCCTAATTTGTCTTTACTCAGGGGGCCGTGACACGAAAACACTGAAGAAACTCTGCTCTAATTCCATTGCTAATCAAATCTGGATCTACAGTTTTGACATGAGGTTACAGTCGCAGAGGAAGAGGGCGAAATCTTGAGGCGTTGCATTTGCCTGATTGCGATTGGACGGGGTCCTGGGTTGCTGAGTCTGGTTCTGATTATCATGTTTAAGAACTGACAGCACTCCGGCCCTGCTGCAGGGCCACGGCCTCACAGGGGGGGGAGAGGATTAACCGCCGCGCACGTGTTCCTCTCATCCTATGGTGCTTTATTTGACAGAACAAAAGAGGAACTGATGGTGGCGTGTCGATGATGGTTAACCCTTCAACTAGATGATCCAACCTAAAGACTCTGATTCTGGCAACCATAAACTTTTCTGTAGAGTCTTTTGAGTACAGAGCAAAATCCCTCCCAGCTGCAGGGCTGCTGCTCTGCAGCTGAACCTGACCTCTGACCTCCCCATGGGCAAGTGAAAAGATAATTTCCCTACAAGGAGTAATAAAGTCTCACAATAGTGTTATTGCAGTCTAATGACAAGCCGGACAGCCAAACAAATGAGAGACATTGAGATTCGGTTCATGAGCAGTTCAGTATCTGTAGGTGGAAGTATGTACAAGTTAATAATCTATAATCCCCCCCCATCTCCACAGAGACCAAGGCGAGAACTGATTATCTGAGCAAGTCATCTTAAAGTTGGACTTTTTCCAAACAAAGTGAAGGATATCTGCCAGTAAGGTTGCTTTCACACCTAACCTGTTGGGTCGGTTTAAAACAAAATCTGGTGTGTTGGCCGTGTAGTGTGGTTTGTTTGGGCTGGTCTGAAAGCTGTGAACCACCTGAGAAGGAAGGTCTCAGTCCACTTCCAAACTGACTCTGGCGCGGTTTGTTTGTGGTCTGAAAGCAAACGGACCACCCGCAGAAGTTTCTATGTGATTGTAACATGACTTCAAACGCTTAAAGGAACAGTGTGTAACATTTCCTGGGATCTATTAGCAGAAATGGAATATAATATTCATAAACATGTTTTAATTAGTGTATAATCACCTGAAACTAAGAGTCCTTGTGTTTTACGTTACCTGAAAGCCACCATAGTTCTATTTAGCACGTGAAAGTGCGGTAACGTAAGCTCCAGAGTGCAAAACTGTGGTACCGCCAGCGGCCGTCTGACTTCCTTTGCTCCTAAAGTAGTGTTATCCTGGCAAGGATGGCCTCTGAGTGATGTGAACGGCGTTACTACGGTTTTGCACCCGGCGGCTCATGTTACAGCAGTCTTGGAAAGGGCGGAGTGAATGGAGGGGTACTCGGTTGGAATCTGCAACCACACCACTAGATGCCGCCAAATCCTACACACTGTCCATTTAACTGCCATTGAATCCATCTGATCGTGAACTGTTCAGGAAGCAATTTTATAACAAGTGATCAGTAAAAACGATGTATATATTTATGCAAATCATTTAGTAACCATGGTTACACAAAAGGTATGGCACATCAGCACGTGAGTGTGGAGGTTTTCCCTGATCTTTCAGATAGAAAAAAAGTCTGTTGAGCTGGTATCCTACTTTGTGTACTATGCTAGTTCATTAACTAAAAAGTGACACAGCGATCCCTGATTATAAGCATTATTAGTCATTTCTTTGTGAGATCTTTGTGACGCCAGAGAAGTGATGCACGACCTGCTGTCAGTCACAGGAATTTATTTTCCCCATGTAGGCCCATGTTTCACTGTTGATGCAGTATCACATACCTAAACTGCCCAGTCAATGAGCAACCAATTACATTTATTTTTATATAGTTTTGTTGTATATATATTGTATATATAAAATCATAACAGAAGTTATCTCGAGATGCTTTCCATTTAGAGCAGGTCTAGCCGCAGAGATCCAACAAGAGATCCCCCATGAGCATGCACTCAGTGCGACAGTGGCAAGAAAAAACTCCCCTTTAACTGGTAGAAACCTTGGGCAGAGCCCGGCTCTGGGTGGGCGGCCATCTGCCTCGACAGAGACTCTGTCAGAGTCAGTGTGCACACACCAACACCAGATGATTATTATAACCTTTATCCAGTCTCACTTGTTTCTAGTGCAGTTCAGCCTTTTAGAAGAATGATCTTATATCAAGTGTTATCATCATGTTATCATCCGTCTTGTTTTAAGATGTAAAACTTGATGCATACTTGAAGTATTTCAAGATTTTAAAAAAAAGTGCAAAAGAAATCGAATAAAAAGAACATTTAATAAACTAAATGACTTCATAAGGACCTTCGTGGCTGTAGATGACAGCACATTATTGAGCTAACTTAGGTAAGAATTCGAGAGGGACAGGTAGAACCTGTCACAACTAAGACATAAAACTACTGAGAGGGGACCGGAGTTCACCTTTGGTCTACAGTAATAAATACATAATGGTTCACAAACACAGAAATTCCTACTCTCTCTTACTGCTACAGCCACACACACACACACACGCTATGTACACACACATTTAGACATTGAAGAATTCCTTGTTTCCTCATCCCGGTCACTCTTACAAACACACACTTGAATAACTTCCCTATACAGCAGCACATGGACTTTGTACAGAGCCTTGTGTAAACTAATGACCAAGTTCCACCAACACACATTTCATTTCTGAACACAATGTTACGCTGACGTTGCTCTTGTTAACATAACGTCCTAACCCAAAACCCTCCAGCCCTCGCTCTCTGACTGTACTGCGTTTATCTCGGGCATGAGGACTTGAAGGATTGTTGCATTTCTATATAACGCAGCTATAGATATTCATGATTTGCTCTTGTTAACCTTCTAGCAATATTTCAGCTGGGTGCAGTGCTGTGGTGTAGATTTTGGCAGGCATACGCCCATGGGGCTACATAAATAATCAGCGGCATATGTTAGCTGTCCTGGTTGAGAGTGGTGATGTATTGGAACTCGCCTTCGTTTTGCTTTTCTTTCAGTGTGGAAATCATAATTCAAGTGGATACGAAAAAAAAAAGTACTTCCAGCAAAATTATAGGGTTTTGGTTGTCGTTATTGTTGTTCGCCCTCTTGAACAATGATGATAATAACCTTTCTGGAGAAAAATAAAGAATAAAAAACTGGGTGGTAAAATTAAGATGAATAAAAGAATGAAAATGAGATTACATAATACAGCAAAAACATAAATTAATTTTAATGACACTAATTTCTTTAACGCATTAACGCAACTTTCAATTTGTAGGTTGTGGCAGGCTCAGCTTTTAAAGCTAGAATGAAGATACTGGCATCATATAAAACTTAGGAAAAACTAAGGAATCCATTGGTACCAACCAGGTCATATTAGCTTGTTGGTAAGGAGGCTAAGTAATGCCACGAATTTACGCTAAATTTTGGCAAGGAAAAACTGGCATGGCCATTAAATTATTTAAATGTAAATGGGTTCTATGGGTACCCACGAGTCTCCCCTTTACAGACATGCCCACTTTATGATAATCACATGCAGTTTGGGGCAAGTCATAGCTGTCAATGTTGCCTGTTGGACTTGAGTTTGCCATGTTATGATTTGAGATACATATTTTTTATGCTAAATGCAGTACCTGTGAAGGTTTCTGGACAATAATTGTCATTGTTTTGTGTTGTTAATTGCTTGCTTACTTACTTACTTAATTGATTTCCAATAATAAATATATACATACATTTGAATAAAGCAGCATATTTGTCTACTCCCATGTTGAAAAGAATATTAAATACTTGACAAATCTCCCTTTAAGGTACATTTTGAACCGATGAAAAAATGTGCGATCAAGTTGTGATAAATCTGGATTAATCATGGACAATCATGCAATTAATTGCAATTGAATATTTTAATTGATTGACAGCCTTAGTTTAAACTTGTAATCATGATTATAGAATACTTTAAAAAATGTGTGCAATTAATTTGCAATTAATCGTGATTAATTATGGACAATCATATGATTTATCGCGATTACAAATTTTAAATTGACACCTCTAATATATACAGTATACTGTATATACCATATCTATATAAAACTTATATGTAAAAATATAAAAAATAATGACAGAAAAAAACAGTAAATATATAAGGCTACATAATAAGGACCATCACGCTCAAGTTAGGACAGCTTTCTAAAAGTTGTTTATAAAAGAAATTCTATCTGTTTGCTTGTATTGATAAAGAGTGTCGGTGGGGGGAAAACACAGCCCCTACACTCTACTAATGTTGACCGGTCGGTGCAGCTCATGTCAAGCTTCACGCTGGAAAATGAAAATAGTGTTCCATTGTGAAATATCAGCGTAGCGCATATGATCCACAGCCGAAGACCTGCTGCTGCTGAATAAATATTCAGTCGGACTGTGTTACAGCTAGTCTTTCATGATACTGCTGTTAAACAGTTTTTGCTTCAGGCATGGGGACGGGACACCCCTGGGCCTGGGGGGGTCACAGAGGGCGTGAGAGCACAGACAGGACTGGCTGGGAGAGAGAGAGGGACAGAGACGGAGACAGAGACTGAAGGGATCGTGTCTCTGAGGATGCACTCCCAGGCAGCAATCCAATACTGTAAACATGCTGTCTACCCTTAACCTGGGAGGCGCGACCCGCAGAGGATGCTGGGAGAAGATTTTCGGTAGAGTTCATAAGGTTATTAACAGAAGAGTCCATCTTTGACAAGCCATTTAGTACTTGGTCATAAAAATCTAACTTTTCTGAAGATGTTAAAGATCCCCCTCGCTCACTTAAAGGGGAACACCACCTAAATGAAGAATTCCTACATGTTAAGTTCCATCAATTAGTGAACATGAGCTACTCTCTCTAAAAGCCAGAAACCAGAGAAGTACAGTAAGTCTCAAACTTGTGATGGCATCAAGTATAAAGTGTGGAGCTGCTCCATAGACAATGAATGGGAGACTGATTTTGTGGACCCATAGAATGTTTGTTTTCTTTTTTATACCCAAATGAGCTTTATTCTATTGTAGTGTTCTCAGTAGTGAAACAGAAAGTGTTCCCATATACTCAGAATATTCCCCTGGGTGCTCTCAGTGTCATCTAAATTGCCTATGGAGCAGTTCCACACTTTATACCCTATGACATCACAAGTTTGACTTTTAGCACTGTAGTTTTTAGATTTGGGAGAGAGTTGTTCATGTTTAATAATATTTTTTTTGTGTCAGACCATAGGAATAACATATATGAATTTTGAAAATGGGCCTAGTTCCCCTTTAAAAGTCCTGTAACACTGCTACGTCCCGGAAAATGCATCATCAGTGATGACCTCATGCTGCACTAGTCCAAAGGAAGTCATCACAAATCCCAGGACGCCCCTGTGACTAGATGCACACTCTCTCCCTCCTTTCCTGTCATCGCTACTGATATTAGTTAATAAAGCCATCACAAACATTTTTCAACAATCATATACCTTTCTGGCTGACTATCAAACCGCTTTTCTCTCCAAAACTGATCACAAATTAATTCGTTCACCGTCTAAATTCACATCCTGTCATACTGTTTGGACAGGAAATACATTGCATTGAAGCAGCAGTGGGTAGAATTGGAGCAAAATATGATTAATAAAAGTTATATCTCATAAAACGGTCACTATATCCTTACAGTAGTACATGGGATAGGTAATCTGAAAAAAATCATGTGCTTCTGTGTCCTCCGGTGCTCCTAATGGCATCTGCAAGATTTCACAGACCGGAGGAAAACAACCAATCAGAGCTGATCTGGAGCCTTGCCGTCTCTGAGCAGCTGTCAATCACTCACAAACTCCGATCAAACGGTCAAACTAGGCAGTGCTGATCAAATATGAATCAATATTCTGTTACTGTAATGCCTATTTCTCGCCTCAAATGTTTTCAGAAACATCTTGTAGTGTACTGTTTAGCTGTAAAATGAGAACGTTTGTGACCCATCAGCCATGTAGAGATCAGTTGAGCACCTGGAGCACAGCCAATAGGAACGCTCTCTCTCTGAAATGACCTGTGATTGGCCAAAGTTTCCTGTCACGGGTTAGATTTTCTAAAGCCTGAAAACAGAGCCGAGAGGAGGTACAGAAGTCTAGTTTTCTCTCAGAACACTTCAATTACAATATGCTGAAAAGTTATTATGGCATTTTTGCCCAATGATGCTAAAAACATTCTGCCTACTGAATCTTTAAGAGAAAAAATATGGGGCCACATGTTACATGGCATCAAATGTTTTATTTGACCTGTAAATCTGGTCATTTGGTCTTAATATGTTATATTTAGTCAATTTTGAGTTAAGAAACGCTTTCAATTTGACTGCTTTTGCATTCACCTCATTCATTAAAATGTTAAAACATTTAAGAAGTCGATTTTTGCAAAAACAATAAATTATGTAATCTAACGGTCGGAATTATCATTTTTATAGATTGACTCAATATGACTGCAGCGTTGCCTACAGGTTAAAAACTATATAATGAGTCAGTATCCTAACTGCACAAAGCCAATGATGTGACTCATCACTTTGGACAAGCAGCAGACTGTCTGCAGATTTCATTAAGCAAAGATGTATCTCTGTAGCTGTTATCATTGGCTGAGTTTAAACTACTACCGCAACTATTCTGGCTGTAAGTTAGACCGAGGCGCTGTGAAAACAATAAGGAGCAGCTCATAAAGTAGTGTTGAGCTATCAAGGTGACTAGTTATCATAGCTGACCTTCCAAGTCCAAATTAGAGCCATAAAACACCGACACTGGAGGACAGCGAGTTAGCTGGCCCGCTGGTTTTCCTTGACCGTGAACGCTCTGGTCATATTTTACATGTAAACCAAACATCTGCCCTGTAAGAAGTTGGGTAGAATCCAATAAGAATATGTCTTTGGAGCAGCACAAATGTTTGTAAAACCAATCTGAAAACGAGCATCAGTTCTGTTTGCCAGGACTTCTTGGCAAAGACTGACGGGCCATGTTCCAATTTTTTTGCAAACATATATCTGTTGCTGTTGCCAGTGTTAGAGAAGGGATAGCTTCCATCAAAAGCCTCGCATCCCCAAATTTCAAGTTGTTTTCAATCCACTCATGATACACTTTTTTTCACTTCCTGGAACCTGGCAGTGGCCGACTATCTTCTCACAGGCTCCGTTTGTTTATTTGCTTTCGCCATAAGCTTTTTGAACATTTCCATCACAGGGCACGGGAGAACTATTAACACGTTCAATTGCACTTTTTTTTTTTTATTCCAGTTGAATGGCTCTGCTTCTACCTAAAGGCAGTCCTGTCAGGTATCCAGGTGAGTTTTTTTTATCTTGAAGATAAAAACGATGTAGAGTAGAGGGAAATGATAGGAGGCGTGGATAAGTCACAGAAGGTGTGGTTACGTACAGAAACATGGCATGGTCTGAAGGCTTCAGCAGCTTATCTAAGCACTCTTTATAACAAAAACAAGAAAAATACCAACATTTACACAATGAGACATCTGAAAGGACATCTCATTCTGTAAATCAAGATAATCATACCAACCCGGTCTCACAGGAAGGCATATAAATACTACAACATTACACGGACGTTCCGTGTGTCATGAGTACGCATTTTAGCCTTTTCGCGTGTCATTTGTACAACACTCAAACGTCCGCAGTTAGGCAAGAAAATGACTAACTTAAGTTCAAGAAAACCACTTAGTTAGGGTAAGGAAAAACGTCATGGTTGAGCTTAAAATAAATACGTAAATAAAGTAAAACGTACGGAAACAACTACTGAAAACACGTGACAAACGTCAGTTAAAAACACGCCACGACTAACTGACTAACGGAACTTACAACAGTGATTCTCAAAGTAGGGTCAGGGGACCCCTAGGGTAAAATCATTTGCTATAAATTATAAAATTGTGCTGTATCATTAAAAAGTGCATATGTACAGATGGGGACCATTTGCACCAATAAAACGAGCATATTGTGTCCATTACTCCCGCCCAAGTTAGCTTTGGGCCAATAGAAACTCTGATATGATTGTGACACAAATGTAATTTAAATAAAATCACCCTCTGTTTAAAGGTATATACATATAAGTGGCATTAACATTCAATAACACTGCAAATTTCCCCGCTGCAGGACTAACAAAGGAAAAATCTTATCTTATCTTAAAATGATTCAAATTGAAATGTGTTTCTGATTATGACTATGAAACTGGGCTAATGTATTTAGGTTGAACATTTTTTACAATACAAATAGCTCCTATGGCATCTAAGAGTACAAATGGCGGTAAGCATATGATAAAGTCTCCTGGTTAACAGTCTGGTGTTTGTTGGGCCCATCCGCCTCCCCACCTGACCATCACCACCACCACCTGACCATCACCACCACCACCGTAAGCTGTCTTTCTTGCTTTTTATACTACGTCACTCTAACTGTAGCATTTATGCGTTTATATTGCAGTCAGTGCAGGATACATGGTGTACAAATGACACGCGGAAATCGAGAAAGGCGTATTTATTGCACGGATGCACACATTGATATCATCTGTCATGGGCTTTTGGAAGCAAGACAGACATGGAGATTAACTACAGAGTAGATATCACTGAAGTTGATATATGAGCACTGAATGAAGCGAAATTTCAAATCTAAATCATAAGCAGAAGAAATAACAGACTACTAGTTAAGTGAGAGAAGATACATGTGACCTTTGTTTCACTCAAAAAAAGGTGTAACACACCAAAACCCAGCAACATCTGTCCAACAAGATCTCTCCTTAAACAGTGAGCCACTGTGAAGAGTGAAAACAGAGAGAAACACAAGCACCGTTCATGTGATGCATACTAATGATGTCTGCGTGACTGTGTTTTTTTTTTTTTGAGTGAAAGGGAGAAGGAAAGCTCCAAAAGATTGTGAAAACAAGTTCCATTTACGGTGATAAAAATCTGTTAATCTGCCTGAGCTGGCCCCCTCTCAGTATATCAGCCCCATTCATTTCCCTAAAGGACCTCTGGAGTGGGGTAACACTCAGCTCTACAACACACTCACACTCACAGACGGAACCAGATGTTTGAACCGAGTGGATGTGCTCGTTGCATTCGTGCAGTAATCCCGTCCGCCGTGTCACTGAGGGCTGACGTAGTCTTTTCGCCAGCAGGCACACGTTTCATGTAAACAAGACATCAAGCAGACGTAAATGTAAAGACATAATCAACTCACAAAATGTCAAACACGCGGCTGCTCGGAGATTTCCGATTGCACTGCAGTCTGCGATGTGACTAAAACTCATTTTGTGTGTGGAAAAGCATACGGAAGAAGTTGACAGGACCGAATTAGCATAGCATGTGCACATGTGTAAGCGTCCATGAGAAGAGGGCAACCTAGGGCACAGACTTGAATGGAAATGTGTGTCTTTGCATATGTGTGTGTGTGTGTGTGTGTGTGTGTGTGTGTGTGTGTGTGTGTGTGTGTGTGTGTAGGGGTGTAAAGCCCATGCTCTGGCCCTGTAGCCTGTTTTTCCAGCCTGCAAAATGTGGAAAAAATGCGCTCTGACTCCAAGCGTGAAGCAAAGTGCCAGAAACACTGAACCAGGACAAACACATAAAAACCCATGGCTCCATCAGCCATGCTCGAGCTTAGCCTGGCACGGCTCGGTTTGGTTCGCTTTGGCGGCATGAAATGGATTTCAGAACAACAGCTGCACATAAAACTAATTCCAAATCCACTCTTCGGACTTCAGCAAAGACAGATATGTAGATGTATAAAGGCCCTATTGTCTGAATCGTAATCTATTTGAGGACAACTTTCTGGTGGGTCCCCCTTTATAATGGGGGACAAAATCTTTCATTGTCTCCTGCTGTACAATAATGATAATGTATATTATGCACAAGACTGTCATCGAGTCATTATGACATCACCCAAACATCGTCTTGAAACAACGATTATAATCTAACATGCTTGTGTCCTCACAGCTGTGACAGTTTACAGTGTAACAGTGTGAAGAGTGGATCTAATCATAGGGGCTGGAATGCGACCTCTCACCCCTAGCTGTGTCCCTCTGCAGCCGCTGTAGCAGCCTTATCTGATTGGTCTGTCTAGCACGGTAATCATTTCCAGAACCCAGACAGGCCCGCCAAAAACTGGAGGGACCGGGGGGGGGGGGGGGGGGGGTGGGAAGAGACCAAGAGTGGGCCGTTTGAACGCACAAGTGCTACAAAATCCTGCAAGCTGCTTGTGTGGAACTCTTGTCGAATGATTTGAAGATTAAACAACTCAATGTACGTTTCCATAATTCCATAATTGACAACAACAGCAGAAAGTGGAATTTAAAAGGCTGATGCACAAATCACTTCAGAACAGGTCTAAACAGAGCAGTTCTGTTGGAGGAGTTATTCTGGTGTTATTCATTGTAAACAAACAAAAAATGTGTTTGTTAGTTTCTCACCAAAATGCATTGTTTGTATCATTGAGGCATAACTAATGTGCGGAGTGTATTTCCTTACTCACAGGCAGATTTTTTGAATTAAGAAAAAATTAAATTGTGCAATTGTTTGCTAGCTTGCAGTTCTCCTCTTCACTGCCTTTGCTGGCACACTCTTACGCTTCTCCACGAGCTAATGCCACCCAACTGACAATTAGTGGAATAGTGTGAAACTGACAGCAGAAATGTGTATTCTATTGGCCACATGTTCGCACAAGCGCAATACAAACAAAACAGGAGCGCTACCAGTGGGGTACCTCCGGGTCTGAAAAGCGAAGCCAATGCTGAAGTGCCTTAAACTTGCATTCTTTCTAATAGCCAGCAGGGGGCGACTCCTCTGGTTGTTCTTCAATACAGCATGATGTTCATTTAGTAAATGATGATCTCATTTAGTGTAAAATAGATGATGAAGCAGGGGATGCTTTAGGGATGCACCGATACGGATACCAGTATTGGGTAAGACGGGTCGGGTGGGTTGCAGACATTGCCGCAGACCCCTGGCGCCTTTTACGTGGGCCGAGCCCCGCCCTGGGGGCACGACACAGTTGGGGCGCACTGAGGACAGTCCGCCCCGGTGACACTTTGGCCACGGCCTCGGGAGGCACGTTCGCCCCGAGCCTTTCCAAGCCGACCTAGATCCAGTCGCGGTGCACCGCCTCGTATGCGGGACTCCCCAGCCTGCCGTGTGTCGCTCACACCCTCCAGCTGGCTGTTAACGAGGGTCTTTTGGAACAGAGAAGTACTCGTATCGGTACTCCGTATCGGTGAGTACCCAAATTTAAGTACTTGTACTTGTACTCGGTCTGAAAAAAAGGCATCGGTGCATCCCTAGCATGCTTTAGGGCGTAGTTACCTCGTGATTGACAGGTTGCTACCACGGCATTGTTCGGTCTGGGAGTTGTCCTGATTTGGTCTCAGAACTTTAACCCTTTCACAGTCTGTTTTCAGTTCATGAAAGTTAATTGTGACATTTTGATTGCCTAAAAATGTCTTATTCACTTGTACTTATCTCCACCCTCATGTCACATCCGGTTGCAAAAACCCCAAGATGGTGACGGCCAAAAAACTGAGATGGTGACGGCCGAAATGCCAAACTCGAGGCTTTAAAACAGCGGTCCACAAACCAATGGGTGACGGTCACGGTGAATACGTCCACTGCTTCATGCAGTCTATGAGTGCTACTAGTGGTCGACAAAACTCCACAGGGCATCTTTAATTTTGATTGAAATTTGAAACTGTGCTGCAGTGATTTGTTTCACAATTGCAACAGTGAAGCGTTTTGAATTCTATACCTCTGGCTTCTTCTTTGTACCAGCTACAGCTGAGGCTCAAGGGTATCCATCTGCCACCAAACTAATGGGAAAATGCACTTTGAAACAACTAGAACTGATGGCCTTAACATAAACCTGTAGTACCATTACATCATCCAGGGGACTCTGCAGTTTATTGATGATCACTGACGACGCACTGAAAAGAACATTTCAGACTTCACAACTTTAAACCTTTTTTTTTTAATTCATTTTGAAGCTCTAACCGGGTGACACAGACACTACCATTGGTTTCCTTTGTTTACAGTAATCATAACAAGGTATCACAGCTAATTTGATAACTGTACATAAAGGTATTACTTGTAGCAAGCTGCAAGGAAGCCAAAGACATGGGAAAATATCCTTGTTTTGTCAACAAGAAAACAAAGTCTTCATCTGGAATAACAATCTCTGTATCTGTTTCAACAATAAAAAAGTAGATATACAAGGCTTTAATTTATTTTAAGATGGAGTTTATTATGTCTGTTGCCTTATGTAACATAAAATTTCACTTTCACAACGTCAGTGTGTGGGGTTCGGATGATGAACTGAAGCTTTGCACTGTATTCCTGCAGTATGTTACACCCCAAGTAGCCACTAAGTCACTCTTAAACAGCACCACGAGCAGCAATTCCTCACTCTCTGTCTCGCCAGCTCTCCCGCATGCACACAAACACACACTCCCCCCTACTCTGTATTTCTCTACATGCTACATTTTTTTTTTCCCGGTTCTGAGCATCAGCATGCAGAGAAAAACCCATCAGTAATCCCCTGCTGCTCAGCTCTGGAACTGCCTGGCTGCCCCATGGTAGTTATAGGTCACACACACACACATATTTACACACACACTCACAGACACACACACACACACGTCTTCAAAAACTCATACATGCGCACACATCCACAAGCACCAGTGCACACACATCTACAAGCGCTCCTGTAGGTCATGGTAGTTGTACATCGTTCGCACACACTCACTCACACACATGCACACACACAGCAGCAGCCCGAGTGTGTGACAGAGAAATGCCAGTCTTTATCGCGCCCTGCAGTTTAACCCCTTCTAATCCCTTCAGAGTGGCGGAGCTTTATGGTCAATTCACACTCTGTCATGCTTTTTATTCTGTCTCTCTCTCTTTCTCTCTCTCTGTAGCCTCAATAGTAATCCCCAAAGCAGCTGTGGCAAAACATCCGACGTGTAGAATAGACTCATCATACACAGCGACAGTGACATGGATATATTAACAAACAGACACAAGAGCACAATGATACACAACACCGGGTGGCTAGTGTAAAAATGACATCTGAATAGACAGTGAAGTGATTCATTTGTGTTCCAAATCCAACACATTCTCACTCCCAACTCGTCAAATGCGGCAGCTTGGTCAGTGGCCCTACGCTTCAAACTATGACACTCACACTTACCCCTCTAGCGTCAGTTTTGCATGTGCTGATATCTGCTTGTTACATGCATACACTGTCTTTTAAAGGTCCCATATTATAAAAAGTGAATTTTTCAGGTCTTTTATATTATAAAGCAGGTTTAAACTATCAAAACGCTCAATATACGGAGAAATACACACAGCCCGTATTCAGAAATTGCGCGTTTTAAACAAGCCGTTAGGATTTTTGTCCATTTGTGATGTCACAAATCTACAATATTTAGACCCTTTACACAGATTTAAACGTAAACATTCTAAATGTGTCCCAGTTTATTCCTGGTTGCATCGTATGTGAATGACATCAGCTGACAGGAAGTAAGCATGGACCCAACCTGTTGCCTAGCAACGCAATTATGTTGTTATGTGCTAAAACGGAGCGTTTCAGACAGAGCATGAATACAGGTATATTCAGACAGACAGTACAAGGAAAATAAAGTTTTTTTTTAACATTACAGCATGTAAACATATTCTAGTAGAAACATACAATACAAGTATGAATCTGAAAATGAGCATGATATGGGACCTTTAAAATAAACATTTGTGTTCACAGGAAACAACTTGGTTAGCTTGAGGCAGCGACAGGGTTTACATTCGCTGGCATATGCCGGCTTGTTGCAGGTATTACGTTTAGTTGTTCGGCAGAGGAAATTATCAACGGCCAAAATGTCTGTTGGGAAATATGCCAAATAAATAAATTCATTAATAGCATATTAAATTGCCTAATATTGTGTGGCCCATGATATGTTTCCAAGACAACTTAAATATAAACTTATTATATAGAAGTTTATTTGCCTTCACTGTGTTTGGAATCCGATACACTTTTGTCAAATTCAGCGAATAAGTTAGTAGTACTTGCTGTCTTCCTACATTTGAACTTTTTAAAAACACGTTTTATATTGTGATATTTAGCCTACTGGAAATAGCATACAATATAGCCGACAGCAAATAGGTAGATATCTATCGATCTTCCTCCAGCCAGCTGCCACCTTATGTAGGATTTCGTAGTGAAATGAGGAGGTATTGTATACCGATAACTCCTCAGGCCTGTCGTGCATCTCGCTCGTGCGGGACGAGATGCGACAACACCACAGGCAGTGATGCAGAAAGGTGCCGAGATAAGCTACGGTAAACGGGGAGTTTAACAACAGATTAATCCCAACATTATGATAACTGATATGACTGAAATACTTTAGTGACGGCCCACATTTTCCATAGTTTCTATAGTTGTCACCTTTGTGCTGTGTGTTTCTGTGCGACAACGCTTGGTTTAAAAGTTTCTCAGGAGTTTCCGGTGGCGGCGAGTCACGTCGGACGCCCGTGATTTGCAAAGTAGCCGAGACTTCAATTTTATGCAAATGAGAAGCAGGCGACGTGACGGTCCGTTTCTCGAATCGCGCCGCCATGCAAGCAGAATGCATTGCACGGCTACATAGACAATGAATGTGCGGTGTTCATACACAGCGCTGGCTCTGGGAAACATTCTGGGATGTCATTTTGGGTTGTGATGGGCATTTTTCATAAATGTTCACAATTTAACTAAATGACTAATCAATTATTAAGAAAAATTTAAACTTTAGAAATAAAAAAATAACTAGTCTTTGCTGGAATAGCTCAATAGTTAAATAGTCATGATTGGTTTTATGTAAAAGAGAAAAGAATCCAAAGCAGAGTTGACTGAAACCTCTACATATGTAACAAATCTACTACTGTATATGAGGACGCACCCATTTCTGAACACATCATATCATGTCAACACACACACACACACACACAGGTGCAGGTATGCGTGAAGTGAGTTTATAATAAAGCTCTACAGAAGAAGAAACGTGGAGTTGAATTCCTCCAGGACTACACAGGGAAGCCAGTCAACTACATCAGCACACAGTGGGAAAATGAAATGTTGTGTTCAACAGCCACATAAACTGTTCAGTTTCCTCGGTTTCACAAGAGGAAAGAATTTGAAACAGTGTGTGCTGGAGAGGCGAGGCATGAAGCACACACACACACACACACACACACACACACACACACACACACACACCGACACACACACAGACACACACACACACACACACATAAATACTCAAACCCCATAGCTACACACCAAAAAACACGCTGACTCAAACACACATAATATTTCACACAACCAATTTCACAAAACCACATACATAAACACTCAAACGCTCCCACCGCATACACACAGGCACGCGCTGCTCCGAACACACGCGTGCACCCACACACACACAGACACAGAGCGAAGGAGTGTATGTATGTATGCAGCGAACGGCTCCGTTCCTCTCATTAGGGAGAAGGAGCTGCCTGCAGCAAAGCCTCTTCTAGTCAGTCTGCTGAGATCTCTAAAACCAACAGCACTAGTCAGACAGAGAGGGGGGGTGGGGGGGGTAGAAGACTCATACACTGCAGCTACGCTGAAACAACAGATGAAGGGCCTGAATGGAAGAGAAAGTGGAATCATAAGGAGTAAAAAAAAAAAAGAAAGATGAAAGGAACTCAGTAGATGCAGACTATCTTCAAACTTACTGATTTGACTTTCACCTGTAGCACACAGCAGACACATACAACGGACAATAGTAGCCAAGATACAGTATTTGGGATGTGCCAGTGAGATAAAATTGATGCTTTGCTGGAGCTTTAATGCATGTTGATGGTAGCAAATAGACCAATTTCACGGCTGATTTCTGTTTTTGCATTTCGAATCGATACGAAAATATCGCGATACAGGGGTTACGATTCAATATATTACAATATATTGCGATACTGTAAGCAAGGCGATATATTGCTATCCATACAGTGTTTTTGAGAATCGATACAGTATCGCAAAACATAATATTCATATGTTTCCGATATTTTCTTACACCCCTAATATTGACAATATTTCATTATGTAGCAAGCTCGAAAGTATCTTCTCAACATATTTTTTTTGGCATATTCACAGTGAGAGTCAACTGTGATTGGACTTCAATCAGTACAGTTCTTTGGGTGTAGATAAGTTGGAAATGTGATAGAAACAGTAAACAATGTAAATTTAACTAAATTAATGGATTAAATATACAGTATTCTATAATAATATAATTAATAATATAATATAAAAGTTTAAACTAGGGCTGTCAATCGATTAAAATATTCAATTGCGATTAATCGCATGATTGTCCATGATTAATTCAGATTTATCACAACTTGATCGCACATTTTTTTCATCTGTTCAAAATTGACCTTAAAGGGAGATTTGTCCAGTATTTAATACTCTTAAAGACACAGAAGAAGCACCTCTAATAAATTACTGTGCATTAAAAGCTTACCCTCTCACCTATCCTCATTATGCTGTTCCTTCAGCCCACAAACAGAAATGAGTGTAAATTCGAAGAATACCTAAAAGACTGACACACAGGAAAGTAATGTAAAATACTGTGAAGACGAAGACAAAAGCTGACATGGGGAGTGTCAATAAGGATGGTTAAAATAGTTGAATCCAAAACATATGAAAACATTAGGGCTGTCAAATGATTAAAACATATAATTGTGATTAATCACAAATTAAGCGCACCATTTTTATCTGTTCAAAATGTACCTTAAAGGAGATTTGTCAAGTATTTAATACTCTTATCAACATGGGAGTGGGCAAATATGCTGCTTTATGCAAATGTATGTATATATTTATTATTGGAAATCAATTAACAACACATAGAATGACAAATATTGTCCAGAAACCCTCACAGGTACTGCATTTAGCATAAAACATATGCTCAAATCATAACATGGCAAACTGCAGACCGACAGGCAACAACAGCTGTCAGTGTGTCAGTGTGTTGACTTGACTATGACTTGCCCCAAACTGCATGTGATTATCATAAAGTGGGCATGTCTGTAAAGGGGAGACTCGTGGGTACCCATAGAACCCATTTACGTTCACATATCTTGAGGTAAGAGGTCAAGGGACCCTTTTGAAAATGGCAATGTCAGTTTGTCCTCACCAAAATTTAGCTGCAAGTTTGGTGCGTTATTTAACCTCCTTCCCGACAAGCCAGTATGACCATCCAATGGATTCCTTAATTTTTTTTTGTTTCACGTGATGCCAGTATCTCCACTGTAGCTTTAAAACTGAGCCCGCTACGAGGTAAAGTTGCGTTATTGCGTTAAAGAAATTTTCGGCGTAAAAACAAATTTTGCGTTCACGCGTTATCATCGTAGCATTATTATTAACTTTGACGGCCCTACCAAAGACATCTAAAAAGTGAAATCTTTACATACACAATAATGTTATTGCATAGGTTTACAAGTCAGATGCGAGTGACTGCAGCTTGTTTACTTCCGCCTGCAACTGGGTAACTCTGTAGGACAGTATTGTCTTTTAATGTCAGATGTTGCCAGTGTGGGGGCTTACATACACATATACATGTACTGTACAAAATAATGGCCGTTGGGGGTTTTGATGCCAACATACATGACAATGTGTATTGCCCTTAATTGTGAGAATAATGAGATCAAAGATCAGCTGCATTAGTAACTGTGGTCTGGATAAATGGAATAGTAGACAAAAGCGACTGCTGCTACGCGGTGAAAAAACATGAAAATACCTTAAATAACTAATATTATTCAAGGGGGTTGAATTTAGATACACGGATTTCTTTCAGCTTTTTCAAAGCCTTGTGAATATCCTGAAGGACGAGGAGAGAGAGAGAGAGCAAGGGAAGCAGAGAGAGAATAAAGAGACGAGGAGAGGATAACACACAATACCTGCGCTGTGGAGAAAGAGAGAGAAATAGAGATAGGCATAAAAACAGGAAATAATAGACAGCCCCATTAGGCAGAGGTTATTGAGTAAATTCATCTCACGAGACAAAAGCTTCTGCTGCGGGTGTGTCACTGCTGCCTCCACAAAACTCAACACTTTCTCTCCAATTTTGGTCCATTTGCAACCCCCCGCGTCTGTTAAAAGCATAAATTGGCCGTCTGCATCGCCTTAAAATGGTTTCCCATGCATCACCACCCTATGAAGGTAGCGATACGCGGGGCAATTTCAACGGCCAAGGAGATGCCTGAGCACCGCCGCTTTCAAACAGCAAAACCTCAAGGTGCCTTAAATGGATTTCAACGTGTTTTTGACCCTGCGGTTCACTTTGTTGTGGGGGAGTGGAAGCATTTACTATCAACACTACACCGTTTCTGTGTCTTATCAGCCACATCCTTCTTCCAGACAGAACGCAGGGGAATTGAAAGCTGGCATACAGAGACGGAGGAAGAAGAAGGGGAAACAGAGCTGGATCGGCGGAACCTCGCTCTAGGAGGCTTAAACTGAGCCGAGAAAAGTTAATTTCTCAACTTGAGCGAGAAGTTCATATATCACAGCGAAGCAAAAGCCGTTACCTTCAAGCAGGAGTCAGGCCCCTGTACACTGTACTTCTCCTTCCTCCTACAGTTCAGAGCAAGATGAATGTCCACTTGAGATGTTGGACCACTCTGCACCAGAAGCCTGATTCCCCAAGGAGACATCGGTGGTGCCGTGGCGCAGGTTGGTGCAAAGTCAATAAAAGCAATCAAACTAAATAGTAATGTGTGTTTATGGAAACTGTACAAAAAAAATAGGGTCGTCAAAGTTAACATGATAGCGCGCAAATTTGTATTATGTCACTAATTTCTTTAACGCATTAATGCAACTTGCAATTTTTAGATTGTAGGGGACTCAGCCCAAAAGCTAGAGTGAAGATACTGGCATCATATGAAACTAGTAAACCTAAAGAATCCATCGGTACCAACCAAGAGCTTGTCGCGAAGGAGTCTAAATAAGACTCCAAACTTGCGCTAAATTTTGGTGAGGAAAAACTGTAGTGGCCATTTTCAAACGGGTCCCTTGACCTTTGACCTCAAGATATGTGAATGAAAATGGGTTCTGTGGGTACCCACGAGTTTCCTCTTTACAGACATGCCCACTTTATGATAATCACATGCAGTTTTGGTCAAGTCAGCACAATGACAGCTGTTGTTGCCTGTTGGGCTTAAGTTTTTTGCTAAATGCAGTACCTGTGACCAATAGTTGTCATTGTTTTGTGTTGTTAATTGATTTCCAAAAATAAATATATACATACATTTGCATAAAGCAAGCATATTTACCCATTCCCATATTGATACAAGTATTAAATACTTGACAAATCTCCCTTTAAGGTACATTTTGAATAATTAAAAAATGTGTGAATAATTTGCGATTAATCCCGATTAACTATGAACAAGCATGCGATTAATCACGTTTAAAATTTGTAATTGACTGACGGCGTTAAAAAAATAAAAAACTGAGGTGTCCTTGAGCAAAACGCTGAACCTGGAAGCGACACTTGTCAGGATAAGAGAGGATGCATCGTTCTCTGATCCCATTTCTCAAACACACACACACACACGCAGACAAAACCTTACAGCCACCCCTTCCTCACACACACACACACACACACACACAGGTTTGTGTTTGACTAAGCACTCAACAAAATGAGATGAGCCTCTGTGTGTGTGTGTGTGTGTGTGTGTGTGTGTGTGTGTGTGTGTGTGTGTGTGTGTGTGTGTGTGTGTGTGTGTGTGTGTGTGTGTGTGTGTGATGATCAGGGGGAGTGTCATTGTATTCACTGACTCAGCATTTCAGTGCCGACTGTCATCCCTGTCATTTCACCACAGTTTCCTCCCTCACAGCGGGGCCAAGTGGAACCTGCCAGGATCCCTCTCAAAATGTCTAAAACACAAGATCGATGGCTCTGTCTGTTTACCTTATATTATTCCCCAGCTGGCAAATTGTTTCTGTTGGCAGCATGATGAAACACTAATCATAGAAAATGCTGTTTTTTGTTTGTTATGGTCTGTCTCGTTTCTGTGTTTCTTTTCTTGTTATTTCTTTGGTTGAAATGTATATGTGGGCGTGGGGCTTTTTTTTCCTTTGGTTAAAATTGAGGAATATGAATATTGACTGGACTCCTGGTGAGCTTTGTTTGGCCCCACAGTGTGGGGGATGACTCAACTCTGGATTGTTATGTTTTTCACAGCGGGAGAAACCAAACAGTTGAGTAAGCCCTAGCTTGACATTGCATTGATAGTGAAGATACACTTGTGACGTTTAGTATACTAAGAACAGTATATACAAAGTATATACTTTGTGCTGCAATTATAAAAAATATTCAGGGATTAGGGCTTTATGAAATCCTTTTTATTTTTTTCCAGATTCCGTGTTTTCCGTTTAAATTTTTCTGAATTCTGTGTTTTAGGATGTATTGGAAATTTTCCTGATAACTTGATGGATGAGAACTGTCAATAAAGATACTGGAAAAATAAATGTCTTCGTCTTATTTATTCTTGCAGTCAATGGTTGTTCAGCAAAATACATAGAGCATATGCAGTTCGCAAGTCTGTTCTTAGAGCCAACAACCCAAATAATGGTGAAGCTATATCCTAACAAAGCAGGATGTGGTTACTTAGCTTACAGAAGTCAGTCCAACGTTTTTAAGAACACTTGGGCGTATAGAAACTAGTCTAAACCCGTCTGCAAGACAGGTGTGAAAACAAAAATACACATAATATGATAAAAAGGCAAAGTGTGCTTTCCAGGTCAGCTCAACAAATTTCCATTACAGAAGAACAAGGTCAACATGTCACACAAGCCAGTATATTTTCCATTACAAGGATTTAAGTGCCTGATCATGTGGTGGATGAATAAAATAAGAAAATATGCAAGATTTAATGATTATCAATGAATTTGATGTAACACAACATTGCACTGTGCTTTAATACAGCTATAAAACAAAATGTTCCATCCTTTTGTAAAATAAAGTGCTCTAAATTTAGCTGTTAGTGTTGAATTCCTCAGGTTTTTGGATGACTAACAGGTGACCCCCTCCCCGCAGGTTTCCCCTCAACCCCGTATCTTGCGCTCTCTTTGGCTGCAGCTCCCCTACAGGTCAGACATTTAACCTGCTAAGTGATGCATCGCCGAGCCTTTCGGCCTTTCATGTCTTTGAACGGCGAGCACCGAGCCAACGCAAAATTTGCCTCTGATCTGGGGCTTTTTGTCAGGTAGCTCCAAAAATTGTTGGCGAGTGGAAAGTCGTGTAGTGTGAACTATACGCTAGTCGTTTGAGAGGGGCCTCTTCGACATGACTGTGTGTGTGTGTGTGAAGCAGCTGAGCCTCGCTCTCGGTGAAATGCCGAAACAGAGAGCAGAGGAGAGAAGCAATGTGCCCGTAAATGAAACCAATCAGCTTATCATCAGATTCCGTGATTACGTCCGTGTTTTCCGCGTAGTGGAAATCATAGGGCCATAAGCAATTTCAATGTCAGACATTGAGTATTTCTTTGAAAATGTCTCTCAAACAATAGTTATTTTTTACCAACATTGAACAAAAACACATAATTTCAATATTAGACTAACTGTTTGCTAAATCCATCAGTACAAAAGTGCAGTACGGAGTCCCTAGTCATGATAATACCACACTTTTTAAGTGCTATTTCTTCATGCTGGAGAGTCTCAAACTAGACTGCCACAACAGATCAATGCAGACACAATACTATAGGATACAATTCTAAATATTACAGGTAACCATTAGAGCCTCCGAGGAAGTTACCGCGGTCGCTCCACTTTCCCTGCTGTACTGAGCTCTTTGTGATAGCCGCTGTACATATTCCACACATAATCTATTCTACGGGAGTCGGCTAACTGAAATACCTTTATTGTTTTCTTCAAACTAATCTGCGCCAAACAATGCCATTGTAGTTCCCAAAGTTGGATTATGTCCCACGTTATTCACACTGAAGCTCTCCTAGTTGAGAGCAGCGTAGTGCTGTAGTGAAGGACTCCACCTGCTGATGCTGTTCTAAGGAAAATCTAGCATTAACTATAGAAAGGGTCGAGACGTAGTCATCAAAATCAGCAAGGTCTTATTCATCAAGTGACGCACCGAAGTCACTCTGCCTCTATGTCTCCTTTCACCACTTCCTTTTCCAACTTCCCTTTCTCTCCTCATTCCTTGTTGATCTTAATCACTTCCAGAAAAGACCAGAATTTGAATTGCACAACCTCAACCCCAGTCCCCTTTGTTTCTATCCACCTCCTCCCCCCTTTCTCTGAGTCCTCTCATCTGAGTCACACTGTCAGGAATACCGTCACTCTCTCTTTTTGCCTCGCTGCTTCCAGCTCCCCCTTCTCTCGTTCCCTTCCATTTCTCACTTTTTAAAGCTTCGCCTCAGTGGTTTTTCTGCATGACTTTACTCTCTTGATGTTCTCTTATGTTTATTCATCTCCCCGTTCATCACATCCCTCTCAATAGAGGCCGTAGTGAATATATCACTAGGTAGGTTTTCCAAGTATGTCGAGAGTTTGTTAGATTCCATTAATTACAAGGTAAGTTAAAATATTACCAAATACACTTGCTCATCCTCTGACAGCATGATATATGGCTAACATTAGAGGACACCAAAGGACAAAAACACTTGTCTTGTGGATATTTCCTGATAGAGTTGGATAGAAACTAGGGCTGTCAAAGTTAACGCGTTAACAACGCTTGTTTTAAAAAAGTTTGTTTTAACGCCACTAATTTCTTTAACGCATTTAAACGCAACTTGCGATTGTTAGGTTGTAGCAAGCTCAGTTTTAGAGAGAAGAAGAGAGAGAAGATATTGGTATAATATGAAATAAGGAAACTTAAGGAATCCATTTGTACCAACCGTGTCATAGTAGCTTATTGGAAAGAATGCTATATAATACTCCAAACTTGGAAAAACTTGGCCATTTTCAAAGGGGTCCCTTGACCTCTGACCTTAAGATATGTTAATGAAAATGGGTTCTATGGGTACCCATGAGTCTCCCCTTTACAGACATGCCCATTTATGATAATCACATGCAGTTTGGGGCAAGTCATAGTCAAGTCAGCACACTGACAGCGGTTGTTGCCTGTTGGGCTGCAGTTTACCATGTTATGATTTGAGCATATTTTTTGTGGTAATGCAGTACCTGTGAGGGTTTCTGGACAATATCTGCCATTGTTTTGTGTAGTTAATTGATTTCCAATAATAAATATATACATACATTTGCATAAAACAATCATATTTTCCCACTCCCATGTTGATAAGAGTATTAAGTACTTGACAAATCTCCCATTTTGAACAAATACAAAATGTGCAATTAATCACGATTAACTATGAACAATCATGCGAATAATCGCAAGTATATATTTTAATAAATTGACAGCCCTAATAGAAATGTCTGTCATTACCTTTCCTTTAGACCTTCTCACCCCTACAACATTCACATTTCTTCAGCCTCTTTCATCCCATCCCTAGCAGAACCACTTTCACCTACATCTCGGCTTCACAGGCCTCTCTCCCTATTCTTCCTTCTTTCTGACTCTCTCTCCTCCAAGTGTCTAGGTCAAGTAAGACACTTTTATACAGTAGTCGCGCATCTTCCAACAGGCTGCAAACATAAAAGTGGTTCCCATCCCTACCACCCGCTACAGAATCTCTCTTCTCCTCTCCCCCACAGGAGGTGACAGAAATTCAAACTGCTTCATAAACACCATTGAGCGAGGGGAGGAGGAAGAGGAGGTCGAGGACTCGCCAGTGTTGCATCTTTGGCTTCTCTTGTTCCTTTGGTGTCATTTGGTGCAAAGCAACAGACCTCAGCAGGGTTATTTAAGATAAGCCTGCAGTGTGCAGTTTGTGTAAATTCTGACTTTCAAATCCTCTCTCTGAGACTGCAAAGGGGTGTACTTTTAACACAGACGCTTCACCTCAAAGTGCTTTACATGGGCTCGCCTGGGGGAGAAATCCAGATGAACAAGACAAACCTATTCCTCTCAGAAAACCCATTCAATGGAGTTTTTGAAAATGTTTTTTTTTTTTGGCTTGTATCATAGTAAGAACCCTTCCAGGTGCTGTAAGGCCAAATTTGAGAGCAGAAAATAACAGCTGGCATTGTTCTTCAAACTAAACACAGAGGGTATGATGCCTAGTAGTCCTAGCAGTATTGCCTTATCCTTCCCTCTGCCCACCTTTGCATTTCCCCTCCTGCTCCTCGCCATGGCCTGGGGGGAAGTCTGACCACCACTACAGATAACAAGACAGATCTGCATCTGAAAGCCATGTACGGAAAAAACAAGAACACAGCTCTCTAACTTTGACCTTGGCCCGGCACTAAATATATACAAGGAGAGAGAGGGAGGATGTCCGAGTGTGTGCCTGAGGAATACGAGGACGTGCTGATCGGACTAATGTTGCAGAAGCACAGGAAACACAGACGAGTTCAGTAATGCGGGTTTGTTCGGCTGCACGCGCACACACTCGCACGCTGATTATTTTGCTGCCTCAACTGTTCAGACAGCACAGAACATAAGGCAGAAATTGGCCATTTGGGACAACAAACACAAGCTGTATGGTCTGTAGCAGCACAAGAAAATGGGTTGCTGAAATTCGTCTAATTGCTGACAAAACAACAGCAGAATTATCCTTGCTCACACTACTAGGATAGGAAAATATCTCCCCCCGCCCACACAGCCACAAGCCGCTGGTCTTGCTTCACAATACCGAACGCGGATACTAACGACAATCAAAAAGCTTCTCGCAAGTCCTATTTTGAACTCGGGAAGCGAGTGTTTGCAATCAGGCGGCGTGTAAAAGTGGCAGCCACCTCGGCGGCACGGTTGCCTGTCACATCTGTGCGCCGTCGGAGCGTCTCTTCCCCTTACAAGAGAAACTATTTCAATCTGCCTGCCCTGTTTGATCTGCCTTGGCCTTTCACTGCGGAGGCTGCATCAAAAAGGTGCCAGCAACTTAAAAGCGCCATCGCTTCATCTCTCTCTCTCTCTCTCTTTTGCTCTCATCCTCTTTTTCTCCACCTCTTTCTCTGTCTATTTTGTTCAGAAAGAAGTTGGAAAACACTTTGTCACTGGCTCATTGGAAAAAGAGGCACAAAAGCAAGAGGAATTGGCTCATCCGCTGTAGTATCACCAATACTCATGCTGGAGTCAATATAACAAAAGGCTGTTAAATATAGACTACATGAGGTGAAGAGGCAATTACAGTTATTATAATATTCCTCTACTGATGAATTTCCACTTTACTTCCTGTCAGGGCTCGTCTCATTTACAGATTCTTAGGTCGTCCAATCTGGCCAATCATCTCTCTGCCCACAGTTCTTGAGCCAATTGGTTGTTGGATGCTGCTCTTTAAATAACAATGACTACATTTTTCATGGACACTCATATTCTACTATTATTCTGAATATGGCAATATTCTGAATTTGATATGGGTTATGTAAACAGCACATTCCATTTGGATATTCTGAATTAGGCCATATTTCGAATGTAGCATTTTCCGATTATGGGATATGCTGATACTATTTAGGTTTTAGGAGCATTCTTTGGGCACATATAGAGTGTATCCAGAATATGTGTCTCAATTGTTTTTTTACGGCAGTTTGTAACACACAGCCTCTTGCCCGTTTACGGCCAGCTCTGTGCGTACACAAACCTAACTAGCTGACAGTTTGCAGAAACATATGCCCAAAAGAAAAGAAGGAAACACATAACTACTTATAAACATTATGGAAGACTTGGATATCATCAGTTTTTTTGGGATATGTACAAATATCGCAATGCCGACCTTTTCAAGAAGGTGGTTGAAGGAATGGAAAGAGGGAGGCTGTGTTCGCACGGTCCAACATGTAAGCCACCGGTTCGAAAACTTGAAAAAAAAAAAATATTTTTGATGTAAAAAAAAAAGCAAAATGGCACAAGCGGCTCCTGCCGTTCCACTTTTCTATATTTTGACGTGATAAACGACATGTTAGGGCATCCGACCCTTTCAAACACGTCCGAGAATGGCGTCGATGTGGGATTCATTGGCCCCAGTGATGAGGATGCCCTGAGCTCCTCAAATGGGCCAGATGATGATGATGATGGGGAGAATAGGAAAAAGGATAACTACGTAACCAGCTGACTTGTTGTAGGCCAGCATGATGTACGTCATGGGGACGTTTTACGTTAATCGGAGTATGCATGGCTGCATGTAAACGGGAATATTGGTGGAATAGTCACGTTCATTAGCCCTGTAAACAACTTAGTAGGAATACTGTCATTTTTGGAATAAGGGCAAAAAACGGAATATGTGGTGCATGTGAACGTAGTCGTTGTCACATCCGGACTGTCAGACCCCCATCATCACCACCACGATCTTCAGATCAGGCAGATTCACCAGAGAGGTTTTCCACCTACTGGCTTACTCCACCACCACCAGCAGCATCTATACTGAGAGGAAGTGCTGTCCCATCTCTTGTCTTCCTGGGCCTAAATTTAATGAATGTGTTTTATTTAAATGGTTGCTTTTCCAATAGTATTGTTTTGAAATAATCTCTCCTTATTGAATTGACTGAGAGAGACTGATATAGCCAGCAGAGGGAGAGAGAAAACCCTGTCAACACATCATGTCTTTTGGTTATAATCGAGTCTGTAACCTAGTAGGAATGTTTCACTCACAAACCTTACTCTCATATCACATCTGTCAGACTTTTAACTGAGGAAGTCTGTCACTCTGTTATTTGATCTGAGGCTAATCAGATAAATTGCCTTCCAAAAGCTGCTAAACTGGTGTTGTATGTGGGATTCAAACTGGTATTTTGCCATGTAATATATCAGCTTACTTGGCAGTCTGCAGTCATCACCGCTCAATAGGCGAGAGCGTGGCTCGAACACTGCTGGGTGTTGCTTCGGCTCCCGCTGGGGCCGCCCATACAGCATTTAAATGCAGACTCCGAACGCACCATGAATAAAAACTCCTCAGCTAAATGCCAGTTCCATTACATCCTACGGACATGTTAGGGCAACTCACCTTTCTTCTGGGTGTTTCTCAAATTGGAATGAGTTAAAACTGCTTTATCAATCAGGTTTATTGTCGATTCTACTGCCGTCTCTCCCCCCTCCGTTTATTTATTACAGGCACTTGAGGTGTGAAGCGGCTCGACGCAGACGGACCGCAGGGTGCATCGCCAATCGTCTGAAGCTCTCAAGCTCAGCTGGGGTCTGAGAGCACTGACACAACACCACCCCCACACCCAGCTGAACACCACCCCACACACACGCACACACGCACACACGCACACACACACACACGCACGCACGCACGCACGCACTCCCCGTGGCGGTTTGGTGTTTTCGCCCAAACACAACAGCTGTGAGCCCAGAGTCCTTTCTCACTTATGATTTGGCTCATAAAGCTCAATATCAAGGAAGCTCCAAAAGGAAGAGACTTCAGCCAACAAAGCCTCATCCATGAACACAGAATACCTACCTAAATGCCCCCCCTATAAAAAAAAGTAGGACTGTGCAGTTACTTATTCATGAGTTAATCTTAAAGGGAAACTACATTGTCAATAATGACACCAGAGCTTTCGAATATCATGGATATATAACGGGTTAAATCCCAGAAAATCACATCAAATTGCCATAAAACGTCGATGTGAGATACCACATCCATTATCACTACTGAATACCACGAACACAGTGTGGTTTTAGCCACTGGAGATGGCAAGAACGTACGACATGGTTACTTTAAATATGCAGCTGACAGTATCACATGGGGAGGTGTCATCCTATAGAACTTCCTTTAAATATTACTGAACATGTCTATCACACACAGAAAGGTGGATACATAGAGAGCGGAAAGAAAAAGGATGATCTCCTCTAAGAACAAATTAATAATAAAAGACTCCCAAGAATAAACTAGGTAATTAGGTTACAGGCAGCTCAAAGCGCATGCAAGCGCCGCTGTAGTCGGAGTCGCATTCTGATTCATTTTGGGCTAAAAAACCTGTGAAAACACTGTGTGTCTGCGGGTTGGAACGGGAACTAATATGTTCCGCAGTCATTATAATGTCACTGTAACCAGGCGTGCAGTCACTTTGGATGTCACGCCTCAGCCCCAAAGTGGAGGTGATGTTCAGGGTCTCAGCCTTATCAACGCGTCCCAGCACAGGCACTTAAGAGAGAGGGGGGGAGAAGTCTTTCTTCCTCATACATCTCTATAGCTCCCACATCATCACACACACACACACACACGTACACTCATCCTCACAAGTTCACCCTGGAGAGAGATAAGAAGAGAGAGAGAAGGAGATGAGAGGAGATTCAGAACATGCAAAGAGAAGACTCTCTCCTCTCTCTCTTTCACACACATGCACACACGCACACACACAACCTTAAGAGATTTCTTCTGTGCTTTGGCAGCCAAACCGGTGGCTTGGCGCCCATAGTCTCTCAAAATCAGCCAGTCTGCCTCACCTACGCATTTCAAGTCAAAAATTCATAGGGTGACACAAAACTGTCAGAGCACGTTGATGCCACTCCAAAATGACGAAGCTGTGTGTGCATGTATGTGTGTGTGTGTGTGTGTGTGTGGGTGGTTGTGGGGCGCACACACACACACGCAGGCACGCACGCACGCAGGTCTGCACATTCACTCACTAAACACACATTCAAACACTTACATTTTGCATCCGAACAAGCACAAACAGGCACACAGCTGCATATATATATATATATATACAAACTTGTGCACTGTATGCACACGCGTACAATCGTGGTCAAGAGGACGCTGCAAACATACACACACACACACACTGACACAATGATATATGCGCACATGCACGCGCACAGTGAAAGCAAAAGAGTGTTTTTCAAGTTCAAATTCGCAGTCTTGAGCGCATGCAGATGCAGCGATGTCCATCACGTAAGGACGTCCAGGTTTAATCAGCAGAGAAGCATCAGAATAAACAACAACAGCTACTAATCCAAACCTGGCACCACTGTACCACTGCGACAACATTCCTATAATACTCCATATATCTACCCTAAAACATTAAAGCCCAAGCTTCTTGGAGATGAAACACAGCCCGTGGAGCTGTATATATACACTCCTCTTTAAACACTGACACTTTGTATCCAAAAATCCGCAGTTCCTTTGCCTTGGTGAAGTAAAAGTAATCCTTAACCTTCAAACAACTTGACCAATTCCAAGAGAGAGAGTCATTTCGGAACAGATTCATCCGCAACCTTCCACCTCATGCGTCTGGCTGATGCTGCTTCTTCTCCTCGGGTGCGCAAAACAAGCCATGCTGATGGTTAAGAAGCGCACAACATGGAATCAACAGAGAGCCGGATCTCTCCAGCAACACACCTAGACTACTACTCCATGTGTGCTGATATGTCAAGACGGGAGAGAGACATCGGAGGGAAGGGATGACAGAGGATAGAGGGATATGGAGAGGTGAAGGGTAGGAGAGGAGAGGGAGAGGAATGTCATCAACATTTCGGGGGTTGGAAAAAAAGCGCTCCAAGACGAGATGATTAAGAACCGCAAAAAAAGTTTGTCTTGTACTTACTGATCAAACCGCCCTCCGCGTACCTCCTGCTTGGCATGTTTTTTTCTTTTCTCTTTAGGATGTCAGAGTTGCAGCAGAAGACATTTCCATTCCCAACGGCGGGCTTGTCAAACAGCAGCAGCAGCACCGGGTCCGAAGCTCAGCTCTCTGCAGATCCGTGCGCACAGGACAGCAGCGCTCAGCATGAATGAGAGGAGAGGAGAGCTGCGGTTACACTCCGGCATCCACTGCTAGAGAGAGAGAAAGAAAGAGGGAGACAGAGGGAGAGAGAAAGAGAGAGAGAGAGAGAGAGAGGTTAGTGACGTGAGTGCGCCCCCTGGCTGCGTAAAGCGCGCTACAGTGGCTCTCCAGACGCACCTCTCAATGGTGCGCATAGGTGGCAGCATCGGACCCGACACAGGAGTCATTCTGTAATTAGGGCTACATTTCATGTCAACCAAAACGGAAGAAATCAGTTTTATTTTTTTGATAAACAATTTAGTTGTTACCATAATATATATATATATCCCCTAAATGTGCTGAATTCATAAATTGCCAAGCTTTAGCTCTAATGACTTTTTCAATATTTTAAATGAAAATAAACATTTGATTCATTATTTTGTCAACTGTGTTACAGACAAATGTTGTGTCATATAAAACATGAACAAGGTACTATATCACATTTGTTTGAAAGTTTTTGAGTCTATTCACCAGAGGTTTTAAGGTTGTCTATGTTTTGAAAATATGAATTTTGAGCTTCATAATGGACATTTTATGGGATGCTATCAGGAAGGATGAATATTTGTTCAACATAAATCCACATTACACTGAATTTAGAGTTATTCACTATCCTTATGTAAGACTTTCCTCTCTAAAGATATCCTCCATCTTTTTTGTGACAGTTTAGCCAACATTTAAAAGATTTATGACACAAAAACCACACGTAACACAGTTGACGGAGATTTCTCGGACACACACAAAGTGGATGATTTAATGTACATGAATGAGCCAAATAGCTTTTAAAACACCTTTCTCATATTTTAATGATTATTTTGAACAAATAATTATGAAAATTATACACAAAAACATGTATTTTAATGTTAATCTGAAGAGCAAAACCTTACATTTAGCAAATCGGACAGCACAAAAACAGCATATTCCAGTAAAGAATATGCATTTTTTGCAAAATAAATGATGGGACCTGTTGACTTTTTTGTATTAAATGAAAGAGAAATGTGCCCTGATATAAAATTGATCATTGCTTGAAGGGAATATTTAGTAAAATTGATAAATACAGCCCATGGACATGACATGTACCCCTAATTATAGAATCACACACAGGCTGCTGTGCCGTGCGCTCTCCTGGCTCCTTGTAGTGGTGGTTGAGGATCATAAATGACACGATAAAGGTGCTTCTACTGGAATCACATACTTTGATATATTCTTGATAAAAGGCTGCTCGTATTGAGCTTGATTGATTGCGCTTGTCATCTTATAACGCATGCAGAGTGGCAATGCTCTGTTTCCATGTCCCCCCCTGCTGCTCACCGTGTGTTCTTTTATGTGTCTATTGTTCATGTTTCTTTCATATCAGTGTATATATGTAAAATGTGCATGTGTGTGTTTTCTGCAGTGTGAGTGCAGTGAGTCTGTACTTCAACGTGCTTGTGAGCATTTCTGTGTGTCTATTCAATAGCGTTCCCAGCTGAAGGTCAGCTCCCTTGGAACTTGACGAATCATCTCTATCGGCAGCGTTGGCCTTGTCCGTTATACTTCACCAAAGACCACAGGGGTGCCGGGGCTAATTCAGAGCACATCTACCACTCCGGAACTTTTTTTTTTTCTTCTCGGATAAAAGTGTTGCCTGAATACTTCAATACTCGGTTTTGAATGAAATCGTTTAAATGTAAATCAACTTTCTATTTTCAAGGTAGATTCTAAACAGACACTACCTTTAATCACTTCACTGCTTCATTCGTCAGTTGACTCACCATTGTGAGCGCCCTCAAATAAACAAGCGTGAGGAGTCTCGGGTGGATTTTCAAAAAGAAGGTTTTATTTACCCAAAGATTAAGCAAAATATATAGCAAAGATCTGGGCCCATAAAAAAGGTCAACTAAACAGAGTTTACCCCAGGCTATGCTGACTCAACATAAACTGAATAGAACTGAACGGACAAACCACAAATATATAGAATGGCTGGATGGATCAGACCATTTTTGAAACAAAGTGGTAACACAAATACAAACACTACCAACTAAACTTAAAATGAAACAAAACAGGACAATTATTTCAGTATAAATAATTTAGCAATTTACGAAAAACAAGAGCACAAACTAACTAATATACGTAGTCTAAAGAAATAAACATGAGGTCTCCATTCATAATGGGGCCGTCAGTTGGTAGTTGTGTCAAAGAACGTATATTGCCAAGAAGTGAAAGTCAGTTATTCGTTCCATTGCAGCGCCCAGCAGCAAAGCTAGCGACTACCGGACCCCAGTAAAACATCTGCCTACAAAGTGCTGTACAAAAGAAGAGCCTACGCAAGTGGCCTACAGTACGCTGTTGTGAGCATTTATACTTGTTCGCTGGTGTGTCAACATCACTCTGCAATTACAGCGCCAATACGCTAGTTGGCGGTGGGGTTTCTATGCCACTGTAGTAAGTTTCTTTGTGTAATTCAAAAACAACAGCGACTGAAACTGAGCGGAACGTGTTGGAACTAATAAATGTTCAACAACAGTTACTTTTACTGAAACTACTGCAACGTGAATGTCGGTGATACGGTGTGTACGACCATTGAATTTGGTCCATGTTCACAGAGAAGAAGGAGCAGCAGGAAATGCATAGGAGAAAATGCAATGCTACCGAGCTGCGTTGCTCCAGCGTTTCTGGGGAGGTGCACGTCACATCAGGCTGTGGCGTAGTCTGGGATGTATGGTAACGCAGAAGTATACACCAGCCTATAGAGCTCTGCTTTAGGGGGCACATCTTTAGCTCCGACCTGACAAGATGTCCCTCCAGCAGCAGCAGCAGCACCCTAGACTCAAAGAAAGAGAAATTAGAATGACTTAAGGCAAACTTCTCTAAAAGACAAACTAAAGTGTGAATGTACAGCTGACAACAATACTAAATAAACTATGATGTATGAAACTAAAGCTAGTCTATATGTCAGTTTTCAGTGAAGAAGCTCTGACAAACCCACTGTATGCACCAAAGAGCAGACAAAGCTGGCAGTTAGCAACATACTGAGGTATGTTTAGCCGCTAAAGGGACAAATATTTGTCTCAGTAGTTGGTAGAGGGCAACACTGAGCTAAAAGGTGAGTGACTATTGGACTTATAATCAACAAGTGGCCAGAAACACGACGCCTAATGAATGCTAACGTTGCTCCATGTCAACTGGAGGCATTCATTTGCCAATCGGCTAACGTTACATTAGCCATAACCTTATTCACTTATTAAGTCATCTTGTCCCTAGTGGCCAAAAATCATACTGGTTTTGCTTACTGGTTTTTAACTAAACTACAAATCACGTACATCAACATTAATGAAGACCATTATCCAAAATATATCATATCATTACCTTTTTTAGATTTAACTCAATCCAGGCCGCCCACGAGGCAGCTGCCATAACGCAGCTGCAAAGAGGCCGTTTAGGCGCGTTCAAGGACGCTCCGTCATCTGAGACTCCAGAGGCTGCTGCACAGCAACATTTTTAATTCAAGTAACTGATTTCACCTCATCTTTTTCACCACGGCCATGTTTGCTTGTCTGTCCTTTGGATTAAATTCTTAGACACTTTTTGGCAGCTCAAAGGCTTTTTTAAAGGCAGGCCTTTTAATATTTAACAGATGGCTCACTGTCGCACTGTCATGGCTTCCTGGAACACCTGTGTTTTTTCTTCTATGAGGAGTGAGATATTTGTTTTGAAAAAGACTTATTGTCATTGTTCAGAGGTCAGACCATCCCTAATTAACATGTTTGTCCCTTGGTTGCAACTGTAATAATCATAATAATGTGACTTTGATACAAAAAAGGAATCAAATTGTTCTAGTGAATTACCACCATGTGCAAGTTAATATTCATGGCAAACAACTGAGTAGATATTTTTACACCAATTTTTAAGTTCAAACAACTACTAAAATATATACATAGTGCACAATTTCTATGCTGTTCAATGAGCTTAACAGGACAACATTTCCTTCTGGCACCGCAGGCTGTGATTGGACCAACAGCACGTCACAGCTGTTCCTGGTTTGTCAGTGCTTCTCATTCACTCTCCAGTGAAAGCTTAGTATCCAGTAGTTTCATCCATCGGGTCGAATGTGAGGCTCTGCAAGTTTTTGTCCTGGGTCACAGTCAGTGGGCATGAAGTTGAACATATGCCATTTTAACATTCAATTTTAAGTTTTATTGACGTAAACATAACACAAATTTAGGTTTTGTTTTCTACTTAAAGATTTTAAGTTACACAAAGAAAGAAATGGAAGTCGTACTCAACCTTTTCTGACGTTGCTTTGACTCATTTTTACTAAATTATCTACTAGAAAAAAATAATACGTTGGTAAAAACACTGAAATTTGTGGTAGTTTTATGTTAAGACAGCAAAAAAAATTGTTCAGCATAACTCTGCAACTCTTGTTGTAATTATGTGTTTATGTTATGTAAAGTGAACACAATTTATTTTCATTTTATTGAACAAGAAAATAACTACTCGTCATATGAACATAAAAACATTGAGTACATATTTGTTCACATTTTTTAATAGTTCATTCAACTATCAAATTGTATGCACAATGTGTATGTTGTTAATACATTTTAGTTAAATAAACTCAAAAATCTGAAATTGTAGACAACATAAAAAATTAAAGTTAAACTCACACGGGATGAGTGTTTGTGTCAAGTGAACATAACGTTTTTAAGTCATTTTGACAGTTCTGGACATTTGTGTAGGCTTTACAATATTTGTTTGTGTCATGGAAGGATTGGGGTTTACAGTGTACAGTGTACTGAACTGAAAAATGCCTTGATGTTAGAAAAGCAATGTTTGAACTTATGGTAAGCTTTGGAAAGTGGTTGTCAGAAATGTATAATAATATATATTAGTGGTTGAGTTAGAACACAATCTCTGGCTGCATTTGCGTGTACTTTCCTGAATTTATTGTACGAGGATGGTACAATCATGACTTCCACTGTAAACATTTAAAGAGGGACTTAGGGAGAGGAGAAAAAGGTGGATTTGCACCATAAAGGAGGATGCGTTGTTGGTGTGTGCTCAAGCTCCATCATTTTCTGCAAGAATTAGTGTTGTTTTGTCTTCATCCTGGGCCCCTGCTATGACCTTTGCGGTCCCCTTGTGCATATTAAATGTTGATATTCCTGCCCATATTAGTGATGACTAGGGAGTTTTCATATAGGGCGGTGGGGTGTCAGGTTCCTCCTCTCCACACTGAGGCAGAGGATGTGGTTACCCAGATGATACTCTGCTACTCAGATTACTGGACGTGTGCATGTGCATGTGCATGTGTGTGTTTGTGTGAACATCCTTTCCGCTAACTCCCATGGTCTTGCGTGGCTCAATGTGGCACTGCCGGTCTCGGAGTTCATTTCTCATCCTAAAAAACCTCTGAGTCATCCATATCTACCCTGTTCTGCTTGTACAGCTGAAATCTTTATCAATTGAAATTAGCGTTGTGCTAAATGTCTAGTTAAAAGACTTGTGCTTTCGGTTGTTGAAAAGCAGAAGCAAGATTCAGCTGAACGTTATTAAATTGCTCGATTTGTTGGTTGCATATAGGGTGTACCACCTCTTTAGGTTACAATAAACCATAGTTTAATTACTTGTGAGTCATGAGAATAAGGAATGGGAAATTGGGAAAAACATGATACATATTTTCCTTATCACGGTCACTTTGTTTTTACCTTTACACAACTGAATAAAAGTGAATTAATATTGCTTAAAATATCAGGTATCACCTTCAACATTTTTATGAAAGTGAAAATAGTAGAGTAAACTGTACGCAACAGAACAGAAAGGACAGTTTCTTCCAGTAAACATCTGATAGCCTTTAGGGTGCAATGGCTAAGGCTACTGCACCCCTGGCATGCACATCTACAGTATGTATTTACCTGCAAGCAAAATTACATAGCATACCTTGTGAAAATTTTGCAACTCCCTCCGTGAAAGATAACAGCGTATTAAGAATTTGTAGCAATAAAGTGGCAGTGGGTTTATCAACGCTCAGTTTTGGGCCATTAAAGCTGAAGTAGGCGAGATTGGAGCAAATATAATTAAAAAAAGTTATTTTCATAAAACGGTCTCTATATCGTGACAGTAGTACATGAAACAGGTAACCTAAAAAAACTCATGCGCCTCTGTGTCCTCCGGTGCTCCTAACCGCATCTGCAAGATTTCACTTACCGGAGGAAAACAACCAATCAGAGCTGATCTGAGGTCTGCTGTCCAGCTGCTGTGTATGAGACCCAGCTGTCAATCACTCATGAACTCCGACCAAACGGTCAAACTAGGCCGCGCTCATCAAATATGAATCAATATTATGTTACATTAATGCCTATTTCTCTCCTCAGATGTTTTCAGAATCATCTTGTAGTGCACGGTTTAGCTGTAAAATTAGAAAGTTTGTGAGGACGCTGCCGCCATTTTTAAATCTGGTGAAGGAACTCCAAGTCCGGTCACATGACCGGAGCACAGCCAATAGGAACGCTCTCTCAATGAAATGACCTGTGATTGGTCAAAGTCTCCCGTCACGGGCTAGATTTTCCAAAGCCTGAAAACAGAGCCATGAGGAGGTGCAAAAGTCTAGTTATCTCTCAGAACACTTGAATTACAATATGCTGAAAGGTTATTATGGAATTTTTGCCCAATGATGCCAAAAATATACTGCCTACTGCCACTTTAAGTCAAAACAATGTGCTGAAAGATGCTAAAATGCTCCGTAGAGCTGGTGGAACTGCAGAGTTAGGTGGTAATTCTCTGTGGGTTGATCACTAAGAGCACCACCTTTCACATTAAACATACTATAGCACTTTTATATTAACAATGGATGAATGACTGATTACTGAAACTTTAAAGTGGACATATCACGCTCATTTTCAGGTTCCCACTAGAACATATTTTAATGTTCAACAACAACATTATTTTTCTCACACTGTGTGAATATACAACCCGTTCTCCCCCCCAACTCGTCAAATACCGCTGATAGGGCAGCGCCCCTAGGCATTGGAAACCAACGCATGGAGGCACCCTTTAACAACAGTATGTGACAAAACAGGCTTTCTCCAACTCCAATGTAAACCCACCAGTGGCGTTATTTGACGGTCGGAGAAGTGACGTAGTATTAATAGCGAGAGAGTTTGTTCAGGGCGGGCAGGAGGGGTGGTGGATGGGTCAAACAAACACAAGACTTTCAACCAGGAGACCGGTGTTCATGTCCCGTGTGAAACTAAAAGTAACGTTGACATATTTTGTCACGTGAGTCGCGAGTCAGTGAAGCTAACATCGACCATGACCGTTTCCTAACCCTACCTAAGTGATTGTGTAAACCTAACTTCCTGTGAAAATGCAAATTTATTTTGAAAGGATTAGTATTTTGGTTTGTCCAAAAGTAACGCAAGAGGGGTACCCCGTGTGTTGGTCTCTGATGCTGAGGGTCACTGACCAAGCGATGGTATTTGACGAGTTGGGAGTAAAAATGTGTTGGAATATACCTGTATTCACCATCTGTCTGAAATGCTCCGTTTTAGTGCCGGTGTCTTTAAGACCCCCTTCCTAAAAAAGTCCAGTCTGCTTTGATTGGCTTGCAAGAAAAACATGGTGCACCTTTGCAAAGGTAGTTCTCAAGCTGTGGGCGTACATAGGAACATAGGTGACATAGGAATGGGAGCCAAATCTGAATGGCTTGTTGAATCACATGTTTTCTGATCTAGACTGGATTGTCTTATTTCACAGTTTGTGGGTTGGTAGGCACTCCAGATACCCAAATGTATGTGCACAAGCACTGAAAAAGTGAGTTTTTTTTGTGATTATTCCCCTTTAAAGTCTGGTTCTCCACATTTTACATAAAAAGTAACGCTGCTGATATTAAAAATGTACTTGTATACTGTATTTCTTTGTATTTGTTTCTGAAATTTGAATGTTTATAGGTGGCGCTCTTTTTATGTTCAGTCAAGGTCACTGAACAAAGATCACTGCTAAAGGCAGGAGCATGCTGCACAAAGGTGAACGTGCACAGGTGTTAGAAGAAGTTCACTTCAATGTTTCTTTTATACTAGACGTGAGCAAGTTTTTGTCTTTTTCTTTTTTTGTTTTGGACGTTGGATTAACCAATCAGCTTGTTTAATGTGCAGGGCTGCACATGGGGTTTTTAATTTGGGGAGGTGTGTACATTGGTTCCTCTGTGACCCACAATACAGCCCGGTCGCACAACAGTTCGTGAAATAGTCACAAAATATAATGTATCTATTCATGTACACCGCGTAGGGAGCGGGTCGGGGTGGATGGGTGGGTTAAAAAACACAGGACTTTCGCCCAAGAGATCGGTGTCCCGTGTAAAAGCAGAAGTCAAAGTTGATTTATTTGTCATGTAACTTCCGTACTTAAGTTACTGCACTTCCGGAGTTATTTAAACCCAAGCTGCGATTTTTTCCTAAACCTAACTAAGTAGTATGTTGATTTAGCTTAACCAAGTTGGTTTATTCCTAAACTTAACTACGTAGTTTTATTCTGAAAAGACTGGAGCGGAAATTGACAAGTGCGTCATGTGTTGCTGGACATTCATAGGAAAGCCCCAAAGTATGTTGTTGATAGTCGTGCTGAATGTCATGGGAAAAAAAAGGGAAATTTGTGTCTATGTACACAAATCAAATAGATTAAATTAAAAACTGTGGTGAGACTGTGTTGCACCATAACACCCCTCTCTGGGTTGATCTGCAGCGACATTAACATGTATATTTATGTAACTTTAATTCCAGCCTAATGCTGAATATACCGTACTATTTATTAATCTCACATTTATTTCCAACAAGCCAGAAACAGAAGATACATCACTCCTTGTGCATCAAATGATTCTTCCAGGAAGAGACAAAGAGCATACATTCAGTGTTTGGACTTGCAAATGGAAAAGCTTTCATTAGCTCGACTAATTACATCAACTGACAATAGAGAGTAGCAAAACAGACGTTTTCCATAAAAATGTTGTGGCTTTTGTCTGGTTAAGGGTTGTGCTTCCGTCGTGGGTCTGGGTGTGCATGGCTTGTCAGCATGTAGCCGAGCATGGTGTGAATGAAAATGTGTTTGATCAGCTCCACAATCTCTCTCTCTCTCCCTCATTTTCTGGTTTGCTTGTATCTCCCGCCATCTCTACCACCTTCCTACAGAGCCTTGATCAACAGCGTCCATTTCATCCAATAAACGCCAGCTGATGCCAAATCATAATTAAAATCTCCACAGAGAGCTGCCTGAAAAAGAAGCTAATTAGGCATTTAAAAAAAAAAACTGGTTTTCTCCCTTTTTTTCTTGCTTTTATACCCAAATCAAATTTTGCACGAGGTCTCCGCGTGCGTTTGTCGAGATCAGGCAAATTTCCTTCTGTCTTTTATTCGCAAAGTGAGTTTTGTTTCACCTATACGCGATTCTTTCCGTGTTATTTTTTTGTTTTGAAAAACAACTCAGAGCGATACTTCTGATGTTAGACTCAATCCTGAGAGCAATTGCATCAGCAATTACATAGAGAAAGAGAAGATGAGATGTAGATGGGGAAAGAGGCATGACAGCAGGAGAGGAAGAAGAGATGGAGAGTGAGTGAGAAAGAATGAAAGAAAAAGAAAGAAAGAAGGGTGGAAGGAGAGAAAAAAGAGAGTGGGTGGCGGGGGACTCTTTTAGTATAGCAGCTCAAAGGACGACCAGGCTTCTTTTCACTTGTTTTGTCTTTGCTTGATCTGTATCGCCCATGTGATGCACACCCACGCACACTGCACAGGTGTACCCACCCACACACACACACACGCACACACGCACACACACACACAGGGCTTAAAGGCCAGACTTCTTTCGAGCTTCCTCCTTTTGTCTCCTCTGGATGCGTCTGTAATTACAGCTCGGCCAGTGATGAACAGCAGGGGAGGCTGCTAATGCTACTGTACAAGTGTAAGCAAGAGCGCCAATGAATAAGAGCCAGAGAGAGAGAGCAAGGTGACTGGCTTTTGTTCATATTGTTTCCAAGAGCGCGGAGAAACGGAGACTAATATGCTGCTCGTCTGCGGCGTTATACAGCTTCTGTTTGTTCCCCCAGTGCAGAGCTCTTCTTCTGCCTCATATGCATTCATTAAATCACTAATATATCAAATTTACCTAGGGGAATGTGATTGATCACTGAAATTAAAACTCAAAATTTGTTTTGTCTTTTCTTTTTATATTTTCTTTTGAAAATATAGCTTAATAGATCGTACATGAAAATGTATTTTTTGTAAAGTTCTGATGAAGTTTGGGTCTCAACCCTCATCGCATTCAGTTTATAACAAAAACCCATTTGTTTTTGTTATAATGGAGCATTGGCAGGGTTTCTCTTTTATAGTTTAATTTCAGGCGCTGTGTCATGCTGAATCTTGTTTCGTTTCTTCCACCTCTTGTCAACACTATAATGAGTTTGTGCACAGCAGTTTGTGAAATAGTCAAACTTTAAAGTTGATTTGTGTACATAATCATTAATTTCACATGTTTTCCATGATGGTCAGCACAAAATTTGTATGTCACGCAATTGTGAACCGGGAAGTATAGAACAGGCAATGCTGCGTAGGGAAGAGGTTGGGGTGGATGGGTGGGTCAAAAAACCAAGGACTTTGTCAAAGTCGATTTATGTGAGGTGAGACGATGTAATAGTGGTTGAAGAAAGCATAATAAGAATAAATAACCACACCACCAGCAATAGAGAGGTCATGATAGCCAGAGCAATAGAGAGGTCACGATAGACCAGAGCAATAGAGAGGTCACGATAGACCAGCATATGAGTGAATAGGAGTAATCACCTAAGCTATGAATAATAGAAAATAGCTGAATATAAGATAATAAAAGAGTGTGGGAGTATTCAAAGGTAGTGAATTGCTTGTAATGATCTGAATTAATTAATCTGAACAGATGAATTGATGAATGCCAAGGTCAGCTGTGACAGGAACCAGATAAAATAGAGGGACGATTAGCAGCAATGCAGCCGCTAAACTGAACACCACCACCAGTTATATGCATGAATATAGAGGATCTCCTATCTGCTGTTATTTGTGTGACAGGTCGTGATGACTTTCTGTGCAGATGAACGCATGATGCTTCCGTTCAATCTGAAGAGTGTACTATTGGGAAGCCAACGATTGAGGTACACATGAAGTAATATGATTGTGTTCCGATAGTACTTAGTCAAAGTCGCATGTAATTAATCATGGATTTAAAAGGGGCAAAACAAGAATTTAGGCGAGCCACGATTACTGAACATGCACCTGCACTTTTGGAGTGCTTAGGAGTAAACTATAATGACTAGGTTGAAAGGCGAGATCCGATTCAATGATTAGTTGAATATGAGATAAGAAGAGAGTGTATGAGTATTAAAAGGTAGAGAATTAGCTGATAATAAATGAAAGCATTTGTTAGAAATGATGATACGAAGCACTCGCCTGAAATATGATGAATATAAACATTTGCAAAATAAAACGTGAATATGTAGTAATAAAGAACCCATACTTGAGCAATTAGCCGAAAGGCCAAGAATTGCTTGCAATGATCCAAATTAATTAAACTGAACAGATACCTGATGAATGCCGAGTCAGCTGCAACCGGAACCAGCCAAATAGAGGGACGATTAGCAGCAATGCAGCTGCTAAACGAACACCACCACCAGTTATATGCATGAACATAGAGGATCTGTTGAATGACTTGCTGTTGCTGCTGAGATAGGTTGTGATGACCCTCTGTGCAGATGAACGGGTGATACCTACGTTCAATCTGAAGAGTTTACCATTGGGATGCCAACGATTGAGGGACACAAATGTGATTGTGCTCCGATGAAGGCCCTGACATGTAGCCCACGAGCCTATGATGAACACTGGAGCCAGAGGGAGGCTGGCGCTGAGACCGTACCGTTATATTCTCCCCCCAAAAGAAACCCAACGGATGACGTATCCGTGGGAACTGAGACTGTGTAATTTGCTTGCTCGTGAAGATGAATGTATGCCGTTATGCCACTGCACAGTTGTGTGTGATGTTGAGATGAGGTCAGCCATGACTAAACACTGTTTAAAGTGGATCGTGTGATCAAGCATATGTCAGAAGGCGACGCGTCCCCAGCCATCTGGTTCCAGTTGGACGCCGTAGCTGCACCGTGGTTATGAGGTGACGCCAGAGGTGACGTTGTTTGCACGTTGAATACATTCCGACAGACGTTCTTTATTCTCGTAGATTTTGATCGCATTATTTCACCCCATTCACATTTCCAGCGTCGGAACACCGATGCTTGTCGCAGCCATCGCATATATATTGACCGTTAAGGCTTCAGTGTTTCCACGAGGCACTGGGCCTTCCTTTACCACGATGTTAGACTTTTATTTATTTATTTCGAGCATGGGTTGGAATCTGCCTCCAGCTGCCGTCCGTGAGAGCCACGAGACGTTCACTTGCAAACACCGACCGACTTTCAGACCAGTCAGCTCTGATCAATTATGAATCATATTCTGATACTGTAATGCCTACTTCTCTCTCAAATGTTTTCATAAACATTTGTAGTGTGCTGTTTATCTGTAATTGAGAGTTTGTGACCCAGCAGCCATGTTGAGACAAAGTTTGAGGAAATCCCGACATCGTTCGCCGGCCGGAGCAAAGCCTGAACCGGAGCCTTGAGAAATTCAAGATTCTAATTATCCCTTAGACACATGAATTACAATATGCTCAAATTCATTATGGAATTTTGCCCAATGTGCTGATTTTGTTGCCCGTTGAAGCTTTAAGGCCTCTGCCAAAATGAGGCGACATAGAGAAAGCTCCGGGTCATGAGTAGAGGAAGTCGTAGTGAAAAAAAAACAAAAAACTTAAGAGCTTCACCCAGGACACTGGGGTCTCGAGACCCGTGTGATCAATTCATGTTACCATATTTATTCATTTATATAATTATTATTATTTAATAATTTTAACGTTCGAAACCTTCGTTCGTGCTATGGTTACTGGTGACTGCTGCTTGATAAGCTGCACTGAACGAGGTAGATACTCTGTGCATGTAGTGAATGTACGCCATGAAGCATTTAGTCTTTCCATGCTTAGTCAATATATAAAGCTGAAGTAGGCGAGATTGCATCAAATATGATTAAAATGTATATATATTTTTATATTTAATAAAACGGTCGCTATACCGTGACGTAGTACATGAAACGGGTAACCCGCATCTGCAAGACCTCTCCTCAGGAGGAAACAAGCAGTAAGAGCTGATCTGAGGTCTGCTGCCCATCTGCCGTCTATGAGCCGGCTGTCATGAATCGATATTATGTTACCTTAATGCCTATTTCTTTCCTCAAATGTTTTAAGAATCATCTTGTAGTGTACTGTTTAGCTGTAAGATGAGAAAGTGTGTGACGCCGCCGCCATTGTGAAATCTGGTGAAGGAACACCAAGTTCTGGTGAAATGACCGGAGCATAGCCAATAGGAAAACGCTCTCTCAATGAAATGACCTGTGTTTGGTCAAAGTCTCCCATCACGGGTTAGATCTTTTAAAGCCTGAAAACAGAGCCAGGAGGAGGAGCAGAGTCTAGTTATCTCTCAGAACACTTGAATTACGATATGTTGAAAGGTTATTATGGAATTGTTCCCAATGCAGCCAAATACTGACTACTGAAGCTTTAACTGATATAATGACTATAAGGTATTAACTTGCATTTAAGTCCCATTACACAGGACTTGTAGGAACGTACAAGCGCCACTAGATGGAGACAGCATGAAGATCCCGTATGAGAACTTGCAGTGCTTAATACCGTAATACACGTATTTAAAGGGACTATTTGTAAGATTCAGAAATGCTGCTTAACAGCGACACCTGTGGCCTTGAAATCAACGAAAGTCAGCGTCGAGCTCGCGCTTGCTCGCTCTACATAGACATGAACGAGCATCGCTCAAAACAGTGAGGCGACACACGTCAGCTAAAACTACAATATCACTCTATATTTCAGTTGCTTGGCAGTAATGTTAGCTGACCAGACAAAGGTCTCTCCATGAATCAATGCTGATCCTAGTGTTGGCTTTTCCTACTCAGCGCAGGCTTCAGCAGCGGGGCTCCTCAACGAGTTACGTTATCGCCTCCCGACCGCAGCCGGCAGCCGAAGACACCGGCACCCGGTCGGTAACGAGACGATAACGTAACTCGTTGAGGAGCCCAGTCACTTCACAAGACACGGAAAACCTCTGTTGGTCTGGAGGAGCTGCAGCAGTTATTTCTGCACAAACGTCCACTCTACATTCACTAGATATTATCAGAGCTAAACTAACTCTTCTGCAGTGTGTAGTGAGTGCGCGTTCACGTCTAGAGGTGGAGCGAGACAGCGAGGACGCGCGCGCCGTCTGAGTGAAGGAGAGCAGGCAGCGGAGACGAGGCTCTGGCCACACGCGAGTGCGCATATGTGAACGCGCATGTGTGCCGACCCGCTACATTTATACGCTTAAAAAGTTACAAACAGTCCCTTTAAGGTTCCACGTAATTTGCGATGCTTTATGAATTATGCAGAGTGATATTTGTAGGGTTTAAGACGCATAATGTTGTCAAGAATACCCAAGCAAACCGAGAGTTTGCTATGTCACAGATTTTAAGAACAGAAGGCTGCTTCAGTCCAAAGTCTGTAGCCCACCGCTATTACAGCATTTACGGTAATAGTTCCCTGTGAGCCGTGATGCGCCGAGAGAATGAAAAGTGTTACAGTTTGAACAAACACCTCGAAAACTAGTTAAAAGACAGCTGGTTATCTACAAGTACTGGATCCCGTGAGACCACCGGTTTGATGTACCCGCTGAACTTATGGAGTTATTGAGCAGATGACTTTGAATCACGCCGGTTCTTCTGTGAGGAACCCGGAAATGTTTTAACTCGGTCTGATTACGGAGCGGGTTGATATGACACATTGATATCGAAGCTATCAAACGTATGACAACGTTTCCTCGATGGTGATATTATGTCGCCTCTTGCCAGGCAAGATGAGGCTCGTGAATTCTGTGAAGCCTTTACCTTTAGATGAAGCAGCTTGAGGTGGAATGAATGTAGTGACGAGGCGGCTGTGATGAAGAAGCCTTACGGTGATGAAGACGCTGATGAGGCGTAAGCCTGAGCATTATGAGCCTGAGCATATGAGCTGGAGGCTAGCGTAATATTTGCTGGATTTAACCGAGACTGCGAGTGCGATGTTTGTAGCCTGGAGTAGCAGATGAAACTGCCTGAGCAGTGAACCAGAGGGAGGAGAAGCTCCTCTGCTGAGGATCAGACGTCGCTTGTTATACCACTGAGACTGGATGAAGGTAAATGAACTATTTGCCGTTCGCATCGAGCTGCTAGCATCCGTTTGTGCTGAATACTGACACTGAAAACAGCATAGAGGAGAACGGTTTTTAAACTTTTGACAGCAGCAATGTGATTGGTTTAGGAAGATATGGCAAGATCTGATTGGTCACTGAAAAGAGAGACGCCCATAATCAGCTGACATATGAGAGAGAGACCCTGAATGAATGAGATTGCAACCCTAGTCTTCCTGACAGAATTTACGCATAAGCTTCATTAGTGTGAATGTGGTAATTTATGAACGGGGTTTGTTATAAATCCCTGTAAAATCCTATGCGGATTTAGAGGAGACTTTTATTTTTAAATCAATTCTGGTGTGTTATTTCTCTGCTCTTTAAATATATGTTTATGGTAGTAAATACGTTTTCATTTAGAATTTGTATTAGGGCAGTCAAAGTTAACACAATAATGAAAATTTGTTTTTAAGTGGCAGTAGGCAGTATATTGTTGGCATCATTGGGCTAAAATTCCATAATAACCTTTCAGCATATTGTAATCAAGTGTTCCTGAGAGAAAACTAGACTTCTGCTCCTCCTCATGGCTCTGTTTTCAGGCTTTAAAAAATCTAGCCCATGACGGGAGACTTTGACCAATCATAGGTCATTTCAGAGAGAGAGCGTTCCTATTGGCTGTGCTCCAGTCATGTGGGCGGTGCTTGGTAATCCCTGAAAAGATTTCAACATGGCTGCCAGGTCACAAACTTTCTCATTTTACAGCTAAACCGTGCACTACAAGATGATTCTGAAAACATTTGAGGCGAGAAATAGGCATTAACGTAACAGAATATTGATTCATATTTGATATTTGATCTATATATCATAGAGACACATATTGGACAGCAGATCCCAGGTCAGCTCTGACTCTTTGTTTTCCTCCGGTCTGTGAAATCTTGCAGATGCCGTTAGGAGCACTAGAGGACACAGAGGCACAAGGTTTTTTTTTCAGGTTACCTGTTGTACTACTGTCAGGATATAGCAACCGTTTTATAAAAATAACTTTTTTTTTAATCATATTTGCTCCAATCTCTCCTACTTCAGCTTTAATGCAACAAATTTCTTTAACACATTAACGCAATCGATCTTTCGGAGGTTGTAGCGGGCTCAGTTTTAAAGTGAAAGAATGCAAGTTTAAGCAATGGGTAACCTCTGGGTCTGAAAAGTGAAGCCAACGCGGAAGTGCCTTAAACCTGCATTCTTTCTAACAGCCAGCAGGGGGCGACTCCTCTGGTTGCAAAAAGAAGTCTGATTGTATAGAAGTCTATGAGAAAATGAGCCTACTTCTCACTTGATTTATTACCTCAGTAAACATTGTAAACATGAGTTTATGGTCTCAATTGCTAGTTTCAAGTCTTCTTCAATACAGCATGATGTTCATTTAGTAAATTATGGTCCCATTTAGAGTCACAAAGACCATAAAGCAGGGGATGCTTTAGGGCATGGCTACCTTGTGATTGACAGGTCGCTACCACGGTGTTGTCCGGTCTGGAAGTTGTCGTGTTTTTGTCTTAGAACTTCAACCCTTTTACAGTATGTTTTCATTTCATAAAAGTTAATTATAGCCTTTTTGGTCACCTAAAATTGTCTTATTCAGCTTATTCTTGTGTGTCACTTCTGGTTGCAAAAAGCCAAGATGGCGACGGCCAAATAGCAAGATGGTGACGGCCAAAATGCCGAACTCGAGGCTTCAAAACGGCAGTCCACAAACTAATGGGTGACGTCACGGTGACTATACGTCCACCTCTTATATACAGTCTATGAGTTTAAGGCACTTTTCAGACTCGGAGGTTGCCTTCTGGTAAGGCGTTAGGAGGACAGTTTTGTGTAGCAGGACTGCTGTGTAGCTTGCCTTTTTTTGTAGCTTAGTATTTGGATGTATAAATGTATTTTGGTTATTTATTTTATTCATCTTTTTGGAAAGCTAGTGCTTGTTATGCTCACTTCTTTTCCTCGTTTCATTTTGGACTTTTCCCTGGGGAGTCACAGAGAGCAAATAGATACTGTGAAATGCTTGTGTTTGTCTACAATTACAGTGAAGTTGCTAGTGACATGAAAGATGCACTACATATGCACATGCACACACACACACACACACAGAAATGCACACACCTTTGTTTTCTACAGCCAACATTTACATTTCATCTTAGCCTGACCTGATTCTGATGGCTAATGAAAAAAGGACGGCGGGTGTATGTGTGTGAATGTGTGCCCTCCATTAGGGATTCAAAAACAGAGGCGGACATGGACCATCGCGCACGCGCACACGCACGCGCGCGCGCGCGCACACACACACACACACACACACACACACACACACACACACACACACACACACACACACACACACACACACACACACACACACACACACACACACACACACACACACACACACACACACACACACACACACACACACACACACACACACACACACACACACACACACACACACACACACACACACACACACACACACACACACAGTGAGAGAGAAAAGTCAGATTAAGAATTATCAGATGCTTGTGCAGTTATATCATCACTGCTTTTATACACATTTCAAAGAAGGTTTTAGTATATTACAGTGTGATAACCTAGCAATCACATCCTCCGGCTAATGTGTTCATTGTACTTAGGCTCCATTGTTCCTCTCAATATACTTTAATGCATTTCTGAGCTTTTCTTCTTCATCAGTCAAACACCTGAAAATGACATTAAGTCGTTGACACTATCATTTATGTTACAGTTGCCGTATAAAGTCATCAATACCTTACAAATTTGACTACAAGGTGCATCATCAAGAGCTGTTGTTTTTTGAGTGTTAATATGAGGAAAAATTGTATCGCCAGAATAAAAATGCTTAATATAGCCCCCTCCGAAAAAAAAGCTAATTAGTCAGTTTGGAATGCTCCCGACATTTCATCATTCAGGATAAAACAACAGGTATTGTGACGGTGCTTGCACTGAGATATTTAAATCTTATTACTTTGCTCACCAAGCGTAAATAACACCAGTGAGCCTCCGAGAAAGTCTGAAACTATTTTCTCAACATTTATTCCAATTACACGCTGCGGTGCATGTAAACACAAACTTCATCAGATCACTTGATTTAGACTTCAGATAAACAGTTCATTTGGAAACTTCAACTGAAAGGAATTATATTCGGCGATAGTAGCTGCACATAGATGCTGCTTATGCTGCTTGTGTTGTATCCATACAAATTTTTTACATAAGCAAAGAGCAGCAAGAGCAGTATTTTTGGTCTGTATCGGTAAAAATGACACTCATGAATGCTCATACACAAACGTGAGGTCCACTTCACCGACAACACTTATCAGGACACGAGATAAAGCTTGAGGTTTTTTTTAAGTTTCACTACTCACACCGTTACGGCCTCTTGGCTCTGAAAAGTGGAACAGTTGTCATGATATTATAATGCAGCTCAGTTTGGTATAACTCTGGGGCTGGGGACAGGAGGGATTCTGGGACAAATAAATGTGTGTGGATGACACAGCGGGGGAGCGGCGAAATGAAAGTGTAATGGAAAAAATGCTGTTGATCATAATTGCCAGTGGTGAAATTGCTGGTCTGTATTTCCCCGAAAATTTGCCCGTGTGTTACCGTCTGCAGGGGCTCCAACGTCTGCAATTATTTCTCCGGGAAGGATTCGGCTTGAACTTGACTATCGCCTCCTCCTCTTCCCCCTGTCCTTATTCCTCCTCCTCCTCCTCCTCCTCCTCCTCCTCCTCCTCCTCCTCCTCCATCTCCCTCTCTCTTTTTCCCCCCTCCTTCTGCTCCGGACCAATTTGGGGTGGCGAGGCGATGGTTATCTAAATGCAAAGTGATGCTGTAATAGCACTCACGAGGAGGCGCAAACGACTAGTGAGACCCGGAGATGGAGGGATGGGGGAGGGATGGGGGGGGGGGAATAGAAGAAGAGGGTCTAAGAGAGTGGTACAAAAGGGAGATGAAAGATTAAGTTAGAGTTATAAGATATAAGACAGCAGGGGAAAATGGAGAAAATGGAAAGGGAGAGACCAACGGAGGGAGGGGAAAGAAGGATGCAGCAGAAAAAATTACAGACTGTTCTCAGCGGAAAAGCAGAAGCCTTGGTTGTTTATTTCAAATGCCCAAAACTATCTATGTGTACGTTTACCTGACAAGGTCTTCTTGTGGTCATGGGAGACCTCGGTCCATTTGAATAATGACTCTCAAAAGCAAAGTCGGAAGTAGAGAGATGTTACAGCGCCACTAAACCGAAGTAGGTAGGTAGGAAGGTGGGAACTAATTGTGGTCAAATGAAGCATATATGACTCTAACATGGGAGACCCCTCTGAGACCTGCGGGACAGCGGGCGATCCCGGCAGACTTTACTGTATTTTAGAGGCTTTAGCAGGTTCAGGTTTAGAGCTAGAGTGAAGGTACAAATATCATATGAAACTAGAAAATCTAATGAATCCATTGGTACCATGTCATGCACGTCAGGAAAGATAACGCTCCAAAGTTACGCTAAATTGTTGGGGTCCCTTGACCTCTGACCACAAGATATGTGAATGTAAATGGGTTCTATGGGTACCCACCAGTCTCCCCTTTACAGACATGCCCACTTTATGGTAATCACATGCAGTTTGGGGCAAAAACCAGGCAGTTCTTTGAATGCATTGTTATTTTTGCCTATTCTAAAAATGGTTTATTTGAATATTTCTGCATAGTGGGGTCCCTAAACAGTCTTGCAATTTCAAAAAATGGGTATCACTGTAAAGCTGAGACTCTTGTTGATCCAATCAGCCAAATTGTATTAATGTGTGATGATGTTAGTCCCCATAGTAGCCATTTCATTATAGTAAGACTATTTTTTAAAACTTGACCTCACTGTATAAAATGACCTGTGGTGACCTCTAGGATAATCATAGCCTCATGAAACTTTACAGCCACAAAATACAGACCTAGAGCATTCAGAGGATGAATGGCTTTCCTAGGTAGATTGACAATAAGGGGGTTTCTGAGCAGTTTACACAACAGAAGTGCTCGCCATCCAATTATCCAATTTCCAGCAGAAATCTCGAAATGTCAAAAGTTATTGATATCAAATCACAGCATGGCTCTATGGTGTTCCTCAAGGTCTTGGTGTCTTAATGTAGTATTTTTGAGGGATTATTGATCATTTTTATCAATTCTTGAGTAGTAAAAAAAGGTTAAATTTAGCACCAAATCTGTGTAACAAATGGTATCCAGCCAAAAATTGCTGCAACAACATATGAGACATAATAGAGAATGGGAATGGACATCATATACTTCTACCATAATTTTCTAAACCCTTATTCAGTTTAAAATTTATTTTAATTAATTAATTAATTAATGTTGGTTTCTGATTTATGACTAGTGCCATTTGACAAACAGTGCTGAGCTACATCTCAAATTAATCTCCATGTTTCCAGCTTTCAGTTGATGTACAAATCTTCTATGTGACATCTACTGTTGACCTGCTATCTCCCCCTAAAGACTCCCTGTACCCACCTAAAAAAGACAAAAATGGGTCTATTGTGGGTCTCAGAGAGTTTACAGAGCTTACCCAACCTTTAAGCTTCTATAATCAGTATTTCTCTCATTAACAATGGATTAAATAAACCAAATGTACGCTACCTGCCCAGAACCAACAACAGACAGTCAAAGTTAGCAACTAGAGGTGGAGACCAAAACAGAGAGCAAAAAGGAAAGTGAATATTGGACTAACATTTATCAGGTAGACCAGAAACATGACTTCAAATGAATGCTGGACATGTAAATAGATGCCACAACAATTTTATAAGGTGATAATATGTCATTGTTGTGTTTACAGTTTGTTGCTCCGCCTCCAGGTGGCCCAAAATCTATTATTACCGTTTTAACCAAGTCGTTTTTAGCTGCAGCGGGGATGGCAAAGTCAAGTTTTTTGGTTGACACATTTGTTTTTTATTAAGACATTCATGGTCCCCAGAGAATGAATTGTAATAACTTTTGATCTTTCCATCTAGTGCCGTCATCAAGTCAAAACAGCCTCAGCTGTACATTGTGTTAAGTGCTAGAAAATGTCAGCATGCTAACACGCTAAACTAAGATGGTGAAGTTACTTTGTCTTGTTTTAACCAAAATCATACACTTTCCCTAACCTTATTCTTAACCTAAGACAACCTTAGCTACAGCTGTGGCAGATCAGAAAAGCAATCACTTTTGTAACAAGTTGTGAAGACACTGACAGATGATGTCCTCCTGTCGATAGGGGCAACGCTCTTATGGGTTTTCATTTCGGAGGGCAATGACAAACGACCTGTTTTTCCCTTAAGTTTGGAAGACTTGTTGAAATTAAGAAATGTTTTGTCTCGCTTGTAAGGAGAAAGAGGAAGGGAGGGATGGAGAGGAAAACAGGTTAGTAAAAATAAAGGTTTGAGAAGGAACAACACAAAGAGAAGCTTTTCTTATTGTTAAAGACTACTGATTGATTTTCTGGTAATATTAGTCACACATTTTACCTCTTTGCTACTAGCTTCCATCAGCGTCACAGGCTTCTTTGCTCTGATGCCAGTGAAACAGAATTGAACTGAAACGAGAATGAAGAGAGGGACAGAAAGAGAAAGGACTGGAGAGAGAATGGCTTCGACCAGCTTGTGTTTGAGCGTCAAACACTTCATTTCCTGCATTCTGGTGAATTTGTTATGCACCAATTTCTGCCTTTTCTGCATCAAGTTATGGTGGGAAATGTCTTTATTTATTTAAAAGAAAACACTAAATTCTGGTGCATGTTGACAATTCAGAATATAAACAATAATCAAATGGAACATAATGCAGTAAGGCTCACAGTCATTCTGTCTTGCTTTTTAAAGAGTCAAGAGTCTCAGCTTTACAGTGATACCCAATTTATGAAATTCCAAGACTTTTTAGAAATATTCAAACACCATTTTTAGAATAGGCAAAATAACTCATACTGCATGCATAAAACTGCATGTCTTTTGCCTCAAACTGCATGGATTATCATAAAGTGGGCATGTCTGTAAAGGGGAGACTCGTGGGTACCCAAAGAACCCATTTGTATTCACATATCTTGAGGTCAGAGGTCAAGGGACCCCTTTGAAAATCTCCATGCCAGTTTTTCGCCAAATTTTTCGCCAAATTTGGAGCGTTATTTAGCCTCCTTTTCAACAAGCTAGCATAACGTAATTGATATCAATGGATTCCTTAGGTTTTTTTAGTTCTCAGTTTAAAAAAAAAGGACGGCTGTAGCTCAGTGGGTAGAGAGGTTGTCCTTTAACCGCAAGGTCTACTGTCTGCATGTCGAAGTGTCCTTGAGTGAAACACTTAACCCCAAGTTGCTCCCCAGGCACTTCACAGCAGCCCACTGGCCCTAAGAATGCATTAAATGCAGAGGTCAAACTTCATGTATGTACCTGTATGTATATGACAAATCTAAGTTTCAGTCTAGTTTCATATGATGCCAATATAAACTGGAAAAACAAAGTTCGGAAACTTGTGTTTGGTGGATTATTTCTCTGTTGTTACAATGCTAATTGTCATTGTATTTTACATCGTTGGAAAGCCTGTTTATTTACCTTCGCAATGATGTCCAATTTGTAAGGATCATGCATTTGTGGGATGAGCAGCACAGCTGATTATGTGGGTAGCGCCCAAGAAAAATTTGCCAAAATGCTCTAAACAGTGTATTCTCATTCGCTACCAGGAAGCCTGCAATGACTGCCCTTCACCGTCAGGCCCGTTTGCGCTGGTGTCGACAACACAGACAATGGAACCTGAACATGTGGGGGAATGTCATGTTCAGTGATGAGTCCAGGTTCTGTCTGCGAAAGTTGGTCGGCAGGTCAAAGTATGGAGACGACGCGGAGAACGCTGTGCTGAATTTTGCACCGATGGAGTAACAGCTTTTGGTGGAGGCTGTATCATGGTGTGGGGCGGCATCTCCCTCACTGGCAAAACAAGGCTTGTCCTCATTGAAGGCCATCTCACTGCAGTGAGATATCGGGATGAGATTCTGCAGCCAGTGGCGATCCCATATCTCCACAATCTGGCACCTAACTTCATCCTCCAAGATGACAGCGCTCGCCCCCACAGAGCCAGGGTTATCACAGACTACCTCCACAATGCGGGAGTAGAGAGAATGGAACGGCCTGCCAAGAGTCCACACCTCAACCCAATTTAACATGTGGTATCAGGTTGGGCGTGCTGTACGTGTTAGAGTGACCAACACAACCTTGTTGGCTGACCTGCAACGAATCCTGGTTGAGGAATGGAATGCCATCCCACTGCAACGTGTGACCAGGTTGGTGACCAGCATGAGGAGGAGGTGCCAGGCTGTTGTGGCTAGGTATGGATCTTCCACCGCTACTGAGGCTCCTGACATATTGTATTAAATGAATAAAGTGTAAAATAGCCAATATGTCATGTTTGTTCCTTGTTACTGATAGAGAGTTCAATCATCCAATCCACCAAACAACTCAAAACAAGAGTCAACACCAACAGGAGAATACACTGTTTACCATTGACGGAGCATTTTGGCAAATTTTTCTTGGGCGCTACCCACATAATCAGCTGTGCTGCTTATCCCACAAATGCATGATCCTTACAAGTGGGACATCATTGCGAAGGTAAATAAAAAGGCTTTCCAACGATGTAAAATACAATGACCATTAGCATTGTAACAACAGAGAAATAATCCACCAAACACAAGTTTCCGAACTTTGTTTTTCCAGTATATCTTCAGTCTTTGGTTAAATTCGGTATACCGTTCCGGTACAGAAATCCTGACGACTTGTTTCAAACGCACAGTTTCTGAATACGGGCTGTGTGTGTTTATCTGTGGATTGAGCGTTTTGATACTTTCACATTATTTATACAGCACTTAAACCTGCTTTATAATATAAAAGACATGAAAATCTCACTTTTTACAATATGGGACCTTTAATATCATACCAGTTTGAAAATCTTTACAGCGGCCCAAGCCTAGAAGAAATCAATCAATTCTTCTGTGCAATTAATAGCCACTATAATAATATGTCACCTTCTAAAATATCTCTACGTAACTGTTGCCATGGCAAAGCCAATATGGGAGACGTGCCAGTAACAGCTCTCCACGTGGAGTGACGGAGTCACCTTTTGGCCTCTGCTAACAGGCCAGTTTGTCTGTCTGTGTCCCGGCCAAAGTGTTAGCATTTAGCTCATTGATTTCCTCCAGTCAGTCGCTGTGATTAATCCGAGACAGGAACAGTGCCCTGCATTCTGAAGAGCACGCCTCCCACTGCAGGGGGGCAAACAGCCTTAGACAGGGCCTATTCATTAGAGACCTTGACACATTTTCCTCGATCCGACATACTGTCAGTTTTTTTTTCTGTAGGCCTACTTGTTGACAACAGGGATGATTTGTCGGTTACATTATAGAATCAGATATAGGAATCATATAAGCAAATGATGGTTTTCAGTCCATATTAGTAGCATTTTGAAAGGGATTTATGAACTATGCAATGTCTTGCTGCAGAATAGCAGGTATTGATTTTCACCAGTGTAGAAAGAGAATGCTTAAATAGAAAACACTTTCCTGTATTCTCAATGGGAGGAAAGCAGCACTTTATAAAATTAATTCTACAGTTTAATACAGAGGTTTATTTGGCGATCAGTGCATATAAATATGTGATTGCTCATTGTGTAATATTCTTTTTCCATCCTTTCCTGTTAGCATTTAGTGCCGATTTTTCTCCAAACCTGTTAAATTACAATTAATCCCTATAAACATATCTGCATTTGAATGCAGCAACGAGACAAGATTTTGGTGTCGGAAGTTTTCTGTTTTCCATTTGTCGTCCATTTGTAGTCCGAGTAGTATTAACCAATGAAGTTTGAGCGGGTTTTGGTTGCATGTAGGTAAACAGTCCTGGTGGAGAGCAAAAGAAGCAGAACGCATCGGCCGAAATGCAGTCTCATCTGACGACGATTTAGCTTTTTATTAGCTGAAAAATATACTGTTAACTGCTACTTGTGAAACAATTCAATCTCTCAACTCCAACTTCATTCTGCGTCTCAAGTTGCTAATCGGACTGTAAACAATGGTAAATGGACTTGCATTTAAATAGCGCTTTTCTAGTCTTCCGACGACTCAAAGTTCTTTACACTACATGTCAGCATTCATCCATTCAAACACACATTCATACACTGATGGCAGAGGCTGCCATGAAAGGTGCCAACCTGCCCATCAGGATCTAATCTAAATACTCATTCATACACCGATGGCACAGCCTCCAAGAACAACTTGGGTTTAAGTGTCTTGCTCAAGGACACTTTGATCGAACCGCCGACCTTCCGATTGGTGGACGAACTGCTGTACCTCTGAAACACAGCCACAATGACCAGCGCGCGGAACAGGAAGTCTTGGCTGGCTACGCCAAGGATGTATAAAGAGAACTGGATAAAGCGTTGGAGGCAGGCTCCTGTTCATTCCTATGAAAATTGCTCAGTGGCGCATGCTGACTGATAAAATACCCAGATCTTCTGGCAAGCTTCCGCATCCATCGGGCCAATAGAGCAGGCGCAGTAGCGTTTCCTTTAACTCAACCTTATTCACATGACTGGAGGAAGGAAAATAACTCTGGAAACAGCTATTAATGCTTTTTTCACAACTTTAAGGACCTAATGATTTAAATAAGGGCTATTTTGTATTCTCAGTAGTACTCAGCATAATGTCCTGTTTTCACAGGAAGTTAGGTTTAGGCAACACAACCACTTCGGAAGGGTTAGGAAACGGTTGTGGTTGATGTTGACTTCACTGACTAGGGACTCACATGACTGATGATACCAACGTTACTGGGACACAAACAAAGGGCTCCTGGTTCAAAGTCTTGGATTTGTTTGACCCATTCACCTCCCCTCCCGTCCGCCCCTGAACGGACTCTCACGCTATTAATACTGCGTCACTTGCTCCGACCGTCAAATAACGCTGCGCGTAGTTTTACATTGGAGTAAGTTGAAAGCCCGGTTTGTCACATACTGTTGCTAAAGGGTGCCTCCGTGGGTCGGTTTCTGATGTTGAGGGGCACTGACCAAACGGCGTTGTTTAACGAGTTGGGTGGTCCTGGGGGCTTGGGCTACACCAGAACCCCCGAAATATTGTCCGCTGCCCCCAGAGAGGCTAAATCATCACCAGTCCGATAAACGATGGGTTTCGAGATTGAGTTACAATAAGTGTACATATATGTACACAGTAGCTTGGTTAAAAAAGTGAGAAACAAACTTTGAAACCTTGACTATGTCCATTGAGTTATACCACAGATTTCTTTCTTTGACTTATTCTCTCACATTTTTATAAAACCATTTTCAAATGATATTCAGACCCCAAGGTCTCAGAATGGGAGTTTTTCTGAATATAAAGGGCCAAGGTTGCGCAGAAAGAGCTAAGACCTTAAGTTTGTACAGCTTTTCTATGTGCTGCCGTACTCCTTTCAGAGCCTTTTCAATCCCCACTATAGATGTTCACAATGATGTGGCTTCACTCATAATGGCAGACCTTACTCAATAGAGGAGTCATTCGACTGAGGTGGCATTCGCAATCTGTGTGTGCCTACTGGTGCTTTCAGCGAGAGAGAGAATGTCAGGGTAAAACTCACAAGAAGATTTGTTTTCAAAGACACAGAAGAAGCACCTCTAATAAATTACTGTGCATTAAAAGCTTACCCTCTCACCTATCCTCGTTATGCTGTTCCTTCAGCCCACAAACAGAAATGAGTGTAAATTCGAAGAATACCTAAAACACTGACACACAGGAAAGTAATGTAAAATACTGTGAAGACGAAGACAAAAGCTGACATGGGGAGTGTCAATAAGGATGGTTAAAATAGTTGAATCCAAAACATATGAAAACATTAGGGCTGTCAAATGATTAAAACATATAATTGTGATTAATCACAAATTAAGCGCACCATTTTTATCTGTTCAAAATGTACCTTAAAGGAGATTTGTCAAGTATTTAATACTCTTATCAACATGGGAGTGGGCAAATATGCTGCTTTATGCAAATGTATGTATATATTTATTACTGGAAATCAATTAACAACACAAAACAATGACAAATATTGTCCAGAAACCCTCACAAGTATTGCATTTAGCATAAAAAATATGCTCAAATCATAACATGGCAAAACTGCAGCCCAACAGACAACAACAGCTCTCAGTGTGTCAGTGTGCTGACTTGACTATGACTTGCCCCAAACTGCATGTGATTATCATAAAGTGGGCATGTCTGTAAAGGGGAGACTCGTGGGTACCCATAGAACCCATTTACATTCACATATCTTGAGGTCAGAGGTCAAGAGACCCCTTTGATAATGTCGATGCCAGTTTTTCCTTGCCAAATTTTAGAACAAATTTTGAGCATTATTTAACCTCCTTCCCGACAAGCTAGCATGACATGGTTGGTACCAATGGATTCCTCAGGTTTTCTCGGTCCATATGATGTCATTATCTTTCCTGTAGCTTAAAAACTGAGTTAACTGCTTTAAAGAAATGAGTAGCGTTAAAATGAATTAGCGTTAACGCGTTAACTTTAACAGCCCTAAAATATTCAAAATGGTGGTGACTTTGGCTGATGTTGCTTCATTTCCTGCTAGTTGTGGATAGAAGTTGATAAATACGAGGTGGATTTTGGTGCTGCCTATGACAAAATTGTCATTTTGGATTGCATTGTTACTCATAGGCCCAATAATGCAACATACAGGACCTCCTTCCATTGAACCAAAAACTACAGACTTGGGTCTTGTTGACTTTGCAGTGAGGTTTCAGTCCTGGATGGTTCTGTGTCTCAGACATCGTGCAGCCTCCAACAGTTCCACTGCTTGTCCCACTGTGCATTCCCACATTCATGCTGAGCATTTTAGACTATGTAGTGTTCATGGGTGCACTGAGCTCAGAATACAAAATAATAAACCTGGGGCCAGATGTATAGACAACGATTAGGCATAAAAAACACACACATATATTTAAACTGATATTTATAAGAAAAAGAAACAGCTAGCTGTGAGTGATGTAATGAAGTAGAGATGAAAAGTAAGGTGAGAGACAGAATCCAATCTGCATTATTCCCTTAGCTTGTTCCTTTAGGTTGCAATTTCACTGAGCATATATGATTTTTTTTGCAGTCAACACACCTATTTATAGAACTGGAAGGCAGTCTGAGAGGAGGTGAGCTACTGCACTGCCAACACTACTTCAAATGTGTCCATTCGTCATCTTCTTGCACATTCAGAACATGAAAAAAGTATAGGGACAACTGTTAAATCAGTTTATGATCAACCCTGTTGCCAAACTGGGATGTGCTGGACAAACAAGTCCGATCCATGGAGGCCCCACCTCGCAACTTACAGGACTTAAAGGATCTGCTACTGACGGCTTGGTGCCAGATACCACAGCACACCTTCAGAGGTCTAGTTGAGTCCATGCCTCTACGGGTCAGGGCTGTTTTGGCGGCAAAAGGGGGACCTACTCAATATTAGGCAGGTGGTCATAATGTTATGGCTGATTGGTGTATATCAAGCAGCACTGTGCCCATACATAAAATAGAGGTGCAAGTGCAAAATAAGAGAAATTACTAAATAAAATAACATGATCCGTGTGGGTTGGTTTTCCTCCTGTCCTCCCCAATTTTTTGAGTCACCAGCCGCCACTGGTGCACATGTCAACTACAGTAGGGTTAAGGTTATAAGAAAAGATTTTTGTTAAGCAAATCAACGATGCTAAAGGTATTATCGTATTATTTACAAGACACAAACTCCAGTCTCCTGCATGATGATCAGACGTGCACATCCACCCCCACAACCTCCACACCTTTACTCTCTGCCTCGCAACATGAAGGGCAGACTGCTTGCTGCACTTGCACTGAACGTTGCCATTGGAGGTGTGAATTTGTTCAATATGGATGTAATTCCCAGGGATACTGGAGAGTGAAGTAACACTCAATGAAACATGGATGTGCTCACACAACACAGCACAGGACTTTGCTGTTTGGAAGACTATTAACAGCAAAACGACTGGGCGAGCACAACACAAAATCAATCTGCAAGTCAAGGTTTAAAGGGGACAAATATCATGAAAAAACTCACTTTTTCCAGTGCTTGTGCACATACATTTGGTTATCTGGCGCGCATACACACAAACTGTGAAATAAGACAACCCAGTCTAGATCAGAAAATGTGTGATTCAACAAGCCATTCACATTTGGCAGATCACATGCAGGCTCAATAGAATATATCACCCACGGATTGTGAACTTTACTTTGTAAGGGTGCACCATATTTATCTCGCAAGCCAATCAGAGCAGACTGGGCTTTTTTGGGAGGGCGGCTTAAAGAGACAGGAGCTAAAACGGAGTTGTTAGAGGATGAATACAGGTATATTCAGACAGACAGTAGGAGAAAAATATATATATATTTTATTTGAATTATTTTTTTGAGCATTAAAGTGTCAGTAGGCAGTATATTTTTGGCAACATTGGGCAAAAATTCCATAATAACCTTTCAGCATATTGTAATTCAAGTGTTCTAAGAGAGAACTAGACTTCTGCACCTCCTCATGGCTCTGTTTTCAGACTATAAAAAATCTAGCCCGTGACAGGAGACTTTGACCAATCACAGGTCATTTCATTGAGAGAGCGTTCCTATTGGCTGTGCTCCGGTCACGTGACCGGAACTTGGCGTTCCTTCACCAGATTTCACAATAGCGGCGGCATCACAAACTTTCTCATTTTACAGCTAAACTGTGCACTACAAGATGATTCTGACAACATTTGAGGAGAGAAATAGGCATTAACGTAACATAATATTGATTCATATTTAATCTGCGCTGCCTAGTTTGACCGTTTGGTCGGAGTTTGCGAGTGATTGCTGTCTCATAGAGAGCAGCTGGACAGCAGACCTCGGATCAGCTCTTGCTGCTTGTTTTCCTCCGGTATGTGAAATTTTGCAGATGCCGTTAGGAGCACCGGAGGACACAAAGGCACATGAGTTTTCAGGTTACCTGTCTCATGTACTACTAAAAATAACTTTTTTTTAATCATATTTGCTCCAATCTCGCCTACTTCAGCTTTAAAGCATGCAAATATATTCTAGTAGAAACCCAAAACACAAGTATGAACCTGAAAAAGAGCATGATATGTCCCCTTTAAAAAGTGTGAAATCGGATAAGTCCAATTTTATGCGATTTGTGTCTCCCTCTTCTCTGCAGCTGTTACAGCTGTTATGGAATTTGAGCGCATGTCATAAATGTGTGGCTAACAGGACATGTCTAATGGGGTCATATCTTTTAAAAAGGTAGATGACAAAGTCTACTGATGACATTGGTAAGTAACTTGGCGTAGCTGAGACAGAGTCCATCAGTATGACACTTGACCTTCAGGTCCAATGTAATGGACTTTGCTTTAAGAAACTGCCAAAACCTGGGTGTGCAACTCTGAAGATAGCAAGCAAAGGAAGCCCTGCTGATCACTCAAATCTCGTGGTACAGCTGCTTTAATGGGATCAAAACATGGCTTGTAACCACTATTAGGATGGTTTACTCCTGACACAATCTGCCCCAGCATGGTTCAAAATCTTGACTTCCAGATAGATTAGCCTACTTGTTGTTGTTTGTGCTCACTCAAGAGACAGGACACCTTGGCCTTGACCATAACCAGGTAGCCACGTGGGACAAAGGATGCTCACCCCAGTCTCTGGTGTCCTGTAATACTGTATGTACACTCAACCATCCACCCTAACCTCCTCTGACTTCAGTGTAGCATAACGGCGGGTTCACATAGGGAACGGAAGTGGTGCTTTATGTTAATCGTTGCACGAGCTGAAGCCTGGCTGTTCACACCAGAAGCGCCAGACTTCTCTGCGCCGGTCAGTATGTGATTCTGCTCCTCTGCGGTCTACTATAGAGCTCTCTCTCTCTGTCTGTCTGCTGTGTGTGTGTGTGTCTGTTCATCCCTCTCGCTCGCTGTTTAGACACAACTGAATTTAAAACCCATGATTACAAACAGCAGTGACACTGGGACTGGGAGAGAATCGGAGGAATCAGAACTCTGGGAGAACAGCAGGGAGAAAGGGGAGGGAAGTCAAAGGCGTTCGTGGGATGCATATTTTATCATAATATCAGAATCAGATCATGTGTATCATGTATAATATCTCATTTATATAATTTACATTAGATTATCAGTGTGTTTTCTTGCCAGATTTGCTCCAGCCGGCCACAGAGCTCCGTGGCACGTCGCGTATTATGTGAACAGCCCTGTTGATTTACATGGGCGCCGAAAATCGCAGCCCTTTCCGCGTGCTATGTGAACCCGGGGTGTGAATGTCAGAACATTGCCAGTGAATGTCATCCAGACAGCAATTATATTTTGTACATGTTTTGTAGGAGACAGTATAATAAAAAAATAAAAAAATAAAGAAAAGAGCAGAAACTTCAGGAATATGACCTGAACTTTACTTTGTTGCCTTTCTCTCTTTCCTCTTCCATTCTCTCTTACTCTCTCTCTCTATTTTGTTCTGGACATGAATGAAAGTGAGTCGAGAGATTTTAGCCATTACAAAATCTCTCAGGGAATTAAGGAAGAAAAAAAATCCCTTCTGGGCAGCCCTCTGAATTGTTGCACAAATTAATCCCCTTTCCCAATTCCATCATTTGCCCCGAGCTCCAATTTCGGAATTATCCCTTTTCAATTATTTCTCCCTCCTTTTCTAATTTCTAGTCACCATTGGAAAATATCAATGGTGATGAGAGTGGAGTGGAGAGAAGAGGAGTGAATGCGTTATTAATTGCTCTGATGTGGATTAGATGTGAGCATTGTGGCAACCCCCTCCACCCCCCCCCCCCATCCTCCAATCATATTTCAATTAATAACAGTCAGCCAGGCTTCGCCTCAAGATGTGCTAGCAAGATGATTGGCCTGTCAGTCAGAGCTGCTAGGGAGCATTTGCAATTTGTCATCAGTTTCCTTTTTCTTCCTCTCTTTTCACAATCACTCACTCTTGTTTCTATCTCGTAATCTTTTTTCCCCTTGCTCTCCCTCTCTTTTGCTCCTCTCATCTGCCTCTTCACCCACAAGTATTTTTTTTTCCCATCCTCAAAATCCTGCCACATTTCATCCATTTATTCATTTTTCCCATGATAGCTTGGTCAGCGTTGAAAAGGACGGTCTACATGTGAGTGTGTGTGTGTGTGTGTGTGTGTGTGTGTGTGTGTAGGGTTCTACTAAGAGGTTTCCTCCTGCCTGAGACGACATGCAACTTTAAAAACTGTCGCCACATTTCAAATGAGATGGGAGACAACACAGCCATCTTCTACTGAGGCCTGCATGCTCTCATGATAACCTGCCACTAAAATACACACAACACTCACACACTTCAATCATCTCTTGTTTACGTCCCCCTCCTCTTGTAGCCATCTTCTCTTGTCACCTGCTCCTGTATGTGTTACAGCAAATATGATGCCTATGAGGATTGATGGTAGCACTATTTTGTTCCTTTGTTTTGGTCTTTTTGCTTTCATTTTTCACCCTTATGTTCATCTACTACATATTCTTATTATAACTAGTACTAGTACTTGAGACACAATGAGCACAACCTGTAACTAATGTATCAACCTAAACCAATTCTGCTCAAATAAAAGCACATTTGCTGCTTGACACTGAATTCTAAACCACACTTTTTTTCAAAACACTACACACTATTCTCTACATTTGGCCCAATCTTCATGAATAAAATCTCTTGTGTAGAACTATTGCGGAACACACTGCCGTTCAAAATGCTAAACTTCTATTTCCTACTATTCACTCTCTGACTCCTCACATGGACAAACACGTTGTTCCATTAGCAATCCAAACTTTAGTAATAAAAGGGCCACAGGTGAGCTCTGGTGTTTTGGAGCACGAGATGCCAACAGGAGAGAGAGAGGCATAGCAAGAAGAGTGAGAGGAAGAGGAAGAGGAAGAGGAGAGCCATAATCTCCGATGAGATTCAGGCCACTTTACTTGACCGTGGTTTAACAATGAGGGAAGCTGGGCAGAGAGTACAACCAAAATGATGGTAAGCAGGTTCCCAGTAGGTATGAAATCTACTCTCATTACAGTATTGTAGTACTGCATCAGTACTAAATGCTTACTGTAGTATTGCAAGTGGACCATTGTATGATGTCTTACGAAGAAGTTATTTGTAATTTTCCGTTCGTTTTCCGACGAATGTCCAGCAACGTGTCAATTTCCGCTGCAGTTTTTCAACATAAACTTCCGTCTTCACTTGGTTAGGCAACAAAGCTACTTAGTTGGGTTTAGGAAAAGATCGACTTGGTGAGATTTATGCAACAAAACTACTTAGTTAGGTTTAGGCAATACTAAGTTAGGTTTAGGGAAACATCATGGTTTGGATTAAAATAACACCGGAAGTGGAGTAACTTTAGTACGGAAGTTATGTGAAAAATAAATCAAGACATTGTAGTTTAACAAGCAACCAGCCTATGATTTGGAAGCATTTACTTACCATCAACAGCTATGTTAATATTAGCTCCAGTGACAGCACGCAGCACTCTAGAAATCCCAACCTCACGGTGAAGCTGCAGGGTTCACACGCCCTCCAACTCTGAACCGAACCAGGTGATTCCTGAACGTAGGATTACCAGTGGCCAGCTAAAAGGCACATCATCTACATGACTGAATTTACTACTGGGTGATGCATTTCATTAACAGCAGTCACATTTCTTCTCTTTTGGCAGAGACTAACTGTTTCCCACACCTCTAGCGTCCGCACAAGTCTCTCCATTGAACACACAGAGACAAAATTAATATCAATAATCCATCAAATTCCCTGTAAGATAGCAAATCAGAAGACTAAAGGCTGGCCCACACTAAAAGATTTTTCAAATCTTAACATTTTTTGAAAATATGAGGGACCCCACACATAATGACATGTTATGTTAAATTTAACAGCGGAAATCTCGCAGAATCTCTCACGATCAAATGTGACTTTGTTGTAAACAAACATGGCGGACGACGAGCGGGAAGAACTAGCGAGACTAGTTTTTGCTCTACTTTCAATTCAAAATTCACTAATAAGAAAAAAGAAAAATAATGGATGAAGTCATGGAGACATGTTAAATACACACTCGTGTTGTTGCCACAAATCAACAAGTTGGTCCTCCATTTCTGAGCTCAATCACACTACTACTTTATGCTTCACGTTTTGCATTAGCTCATGCATTAGCCGCGGTCGCAATGACGGCAGTGATTGTCATTTCTCCTTCAGTCAGCTTGGTTCTCAACTGGCTATCGTTCTTTCCCACGTGACTGCGTCATCGGCTGTCCTCTGGGTTTCCCACACACAACAGGAGATCCGATCGTAAATATCGAACATGTTTAATATTTACGATTTCAAAGCGTTGGGCCCGGATGGACTTCTAAGCCGATCGGGGGATGTAAAAACACTCTTAGCATACCTCACACCACAGGAACATCTGGGAAGGTAACCTTTAGGACCATCAAAAAATCAGGGCTTTGCTGACGATTGTCGGGGGTGGAGGGGGCAAAATCGTCTTGATACTCGTGTAGTGTGTACCTGGCATTAGAAACTGTAATGTAATTACAAATTATAGTCCCTTACTCTCATTACTGAAAAAAGCAATCACATTACTATAACATGTTACCATGTCTTATTGCCCAACACTGCTCACAATCTGGCAACAGGCTGGATCCCAACATTATTTGGCGCAACAAAGAAGCATAACTGTTGTGTATTTATATGGAAATGGTGCAGATCATCACTTAAAGTATACAGGTAGTGCTGACAGATGCCTTTGGCCAAGCACCACAGGAAGATTGTGTTAGCTTTTGTCCATTTGTTTTCTGTCCACTTTTCCTTTTTTGTCCAATTCTCTCCTCCATTTTCCTCTACTTTTTTTCCCGTTATTTTTCTTCCTTACACAGTATGCTTCATCTCAAACAGAGTTATTCCCCTCGTTTTCCTTCTATGATATATAATGCAGAGTGACTGGACACAATCTCCAAAAGAGCTTTCAGCAATCATTCTTGGGTGTATGCATGTATGAATGTGTGTTCTTCTGACAGAAGGTGAATTATTTTTCTGCCAGTATTTGGAATTGCGCTACTTATTGAGGCTATTTGCAGATGGTTGGGAAAGCCTCCAAGCATTTTATTAAATACTATATCTTCTCTTGTGGTGCAGTGTTTTGTTCGTGCCTCATTTGGTGTTTGAGGGCAGCTCCTGCAGGAATAACAGCAGACTGAGCCGGTGCTTCTTATCCGGCATGTCAGAGGCCATGCAGCACCACGGTGCGGTGAAATCAGGTCAGATGTGTTAAGGAAATCAACGCTGGGTCAGTTACAGGGGGGCGGAGGTCATTATTATGTTTATTTAGACTCCCTTTTTCTTACAGTTTTTACTGGTTTCCAGCTCAGGGTCTCTTAGAGCTCCAACTCCTTTTACTTGTTGAGTGAGGGCAAAGAGTTACTCAGTTCTAACATAATCATTATCATCTTTTATCAAAATTAATGCAAACTGAAATCATTCAGAGCTCCCTGTACTGCTGCCAACGTCTCAGAAACGTTACATATGACTTCTCCAAGCAATCAGTAATTTGGTGGGGGAGTTTCGCTGTGTTGCTGAAATTGCGTCTGCACAAATACAAGCTTACAGCTCTCCACTTTCCACTGTAATATTACAACCACAGTCAGCAGCAGCATCTACGGAGCCCGTGAACATTCTTGACATGTAGTTATCCCACCAGACACGGTGGGAAATGGATTTTTCACAGATCTCAGGATGGAAATGACAAGGAGACAAATCAATTTTTTGTTTTTGTTTATTGGAACAATTGTCTCCTTTTTTCAGTTATGACAGATGCTGTATGCCTTCTTTATGGCTGTAGATAGTCACAAGACTCTTGTCTTTATAAATTTACAGTCATTGCTCAGTTCAGTTTTTCATTTAATAAGCGATAGCATCATACATACATAGCCTACATGCAATGGCCCTACCTAGTCACTACCCAATTAAGAGAAGAACAAGTTGTAGTCCGTAGCGAGAACAAGACTCCAGACTGAAGCAGTTGTTGATCAATTGCAACCTCTACCGGCCGGTTAAGAGGAGTGAGGATTCAGCAGTCAATGACGATGTTAAACAGTCAATAAAATATGTTAATAAAATATGTTTTCAAAAAGTGTGAATCACTGCAACCACGAGAAGTCCTTAAGCATACAATCATAAATAAGCACAGCAAATATTAGGCTAATGGGTCCAGCAGTATGCGAGATTAGCCGTGGACAGACAGACAGACACAAAGATGCACATGCACAGCTGAATACATAATTTCCTGGCGGAGATAACAACATTGTAATGCCACGGTGTTCTGAAAACTGACTCGATCACTGTTGTGGGTACGGATATCAGTTTGAATTGCGATGCTTTTGCTTAGCTTAGAACAAAAATTGAACAAACTACTTTGGTGACTACGAGTCTTTAAACTGAGTTGAATGAAATGATTCAAATTACACAGTGAATACAAGTGATTTCTAGTCCCCACCTCTGCTCTTGTGAGAGTTTCTCAAGGTGAGGCTTTGTCACTGCAGTGCTGGATATCACTGAAGGCTAACTACAGCTGAAGTTATTCCTACATATAAACAAACCAGAACTGTAAAGACGGCATTTACTGAGACGTCGTTGTGACTCATTCTGCTTAAGAATAAGAAGGAAAAGAGGAAACAAACTGAGAGCCAGTTTTTGAAATGGTTGAACACTCAACCTTATCTTGAAAAGGTGTGGAAATGCTCTGATTGACAAGCCAGATGTCCCCTCCAGCTCCCCCATGGAACAGCAAACACACCGCTGAGCTCAAGGAAGCAAGAATGTGAGGAGAAATGAGAAAAGCCTCAGCCTATCTTCTTTTGGCCGAGTGGCTCTGCTCTGCTCTGCTCTGCTCTCTCACTCTCCCTCACTCTGCTCGCTCTCCTTTCTTTATTAAAAAGAAACACATGTAGTGTCGGGGCGTCCAAGTATGAAATTCAATTCTCATCCCCCAAACGGTGTTTTTATTAAAGCCGTTACTATCACGGCAAGCAGGCGGGCCTGGCCAGCTCTGCTTGGCTCAGCTCCGCTGTGTGGGTACATACTGTACAGGGAGGGAGGGGACGGACAGCATTAGGGAAAGGGTGCAAGAGGGAGGGCGGGAGACAGAGAGAGGGAGGATACAGTGTGAACAAGGCAGCGGAGGATTGGGGCAGTCAGCAACAGGGCGACAGAGGGCTTTAATTTGCCCAAAAGGCAGCTCAGCCTCTTATGCAATTTAACCAGGACGTGCTTGACTTGAGCTTGGGTTAGCACCCCGGCACGGCCCGGTGCACTGAATCAATTGCACATTGGACATGCAGAGAATAATAAATAATAACAACTATTATTTTTCATCACTGTAATAATATTGCCCTGACTTATGACATAACAGCTTCGAAGCCATCATCAGAAGCTCACACTTGAAGAAAGTTTTCTGACATTATGACATATATGCAGTGGTATAAATATCAACGGCCCAATCGGTGCGGTGCACCAGAGGCCAGAAGCTGTCACCTTCCTACTCCGTGTCCACAATGAATCTGTTATATGCACTTCTGTTACATCATGTAAGCAAACCACGTAAGCTACCTATCAGCTGTGAGCTCGAGATCAGACTGGAGACGTAACCACTTATCTTCCATTTTGTTCTTTTTTAAATAGAAAACACGTTTAATATTGTGATATTTACTGGAGATGACATACAATATAGCTAACAGCTCCCTGGTGATCTCCCTCCAGCCAGCTGCCGCCTCATTAAGGCTGTTGTAGTGAAATGAGGAGGTATCGTAGAGATAACTCCTCATTTCAACTTCACCAATCAGCCGCTCCTGGTCCATTGAGGTGATTTCAAGGAGAGCGACAGGAATAAATAGAAACAGCTGGGCGTCTGACAAAAGTTCAGTTCAAAACGGCGTGCCATGTCATAAAAAGGACATAAGCTGTGTTGTTAATGACTATGAAAGAAGAAGAAGAAGAAGAAGAAGAAGAAGAAGAAGAAGAAACCTTTATTTGTCATACAAGTACATACATGAAATTTGACCTCTGCATTTAACCCATCCTAAGTATTTTAGGAGCTTGGGGTTTAGTGTCTCGCTCAAGGACACTTCGACATGCAGTCTGTAGGAGCTGGGGATCAAACCGCCAACCTTGTGGTTAAAGGACGACCCGCTTTAACACCTGAGCTACAGCCGGCCCACTCTTTGCGGAGCACAAGACCTGTAGGATAAATTTCTAATGACTCAGTACTGTTTTCTTTTTGTTATTATGGAGTGGGATCAGGGATTGAAATTTATAGCACTGTAATTGTTATGTCTCATATGTTGGAAAATGTGCAGCTACTGAAATCTGTGTCTGTGATAACATTTTAGCTGCTGAGTTCAGGGCAGGCAGTGAAGTTAGCGTTGATAAATGTGGCACTCCGGCTGCTCTCCGTGGTGCTGATCTAAGGCTGGTTTGCAGGATGGGAGTTGCATGGTGAGCCTCCATGCTGGCATAGTAATTGTCTGCTTTGCAATTGTCCGGAGTGGTCGTGTGTGTACTTGCTTGTGTGCACACAAACAGTTGTTGATAGTTCCTGGTACTTTTTTAAAGTATCACCTAGGTCGAAGTTCCAAGTGAGCTGAGCCGATACTAGAAGTTGGAGTTAAAAGACTGCCACGGGACATCCTGCAAAAACCCACCATTTTTAAATAGAGAACCTACCATCAACCCCATCAAGCTACCGTCACTCGACTCAGATTTTAAAGAATGGAATCCTGCAAAAACCACCCCGTGGTCAATTGACAAAGTGTCACAGCGGTTTCACGTGGCTTCGCTTTGAGGATCAGCAAAGAATCCTGCCTACATTCATGGGGTATTATCATCAAAGAGTATAGAAGCAAAGAGATGAAACTCTGGTGCTTTTTTGACAACAGCCTCTAGATGGCACTGCGGTAGTGCTGCCGCCATTTTGGACTGAAAGGGCCAATGAGTCTGTGACCATGGATGTACAAATTGACGTCTGTAAATCAGTAAATTTTTTTAGGTAAATTAACTTCCCAGTACAAAAAACAGTATGTTCTTAATGTTGTAAAATTCATTAATGGCTGAATCCAGTTATTTTCCTCAGCATTATGAACATGCATCAGACCGACAGGACTGCACTGCCCTGCACGCTAATATGACATATCCTGTTCTGCCAGCTTCCTGCTAGCTGTAATAATGGATATATTGGCTGTAATTCATCTCTTATTTATTATCTTCGTATAATATTATTTATTAATAATACACCAATGGGCTGTATGCTGTAAGCCTGTACTGTGGCGGATGTATTAACGTCTCTGTTCCCAAACAAACTGGCTATCAGCCAGTAGTAGCACCAAATGAACGGAATTTAAAGGGACTATTTGTAACTTTGTACGCGCATAAATGTAGCGGGTCGTCACACATGCGCGTTTGCATATGCGCCTTCGCGTGTGGCTGGAGCCTCGTCTCCGCTGCATGCTCTCCTTCACTCAGAATGCGCGAGCGTCCTCGCTGTCTCGCTCCACCTCTAGACGTGAACTCACGCTCACTACACACTGCAGAAGAGTTTAGCTCTGAGAATATCTAGTGAATGCACAGGGGACGTTTGTGCAGAAATAAATTCTGCAGTTCCTCCAGACCAACAGAGCTTTCCCGTGTCTTGTGAAGTGACGGAGCTCTACAGAGATTTATGTTTCCCTCTCGTTACCGACCGGGTGCCGGTGTCTCCCTGCTCTCTCCAGCTGAGGGCGGAGAGAGCAGAGAAGACATGCTGCAGAGCCCCGCTGCATCAGCCTGCACTTAGGCAGGAAAAGCCAACACTAGGACCAGATCTAAATCATGCTCATGGAGAGACCTTCGTCTGGTCAGCTAACATTACTGCCAAGCAGCTGAAATATAGAGTGATATTGTGCTTTTAGCTGACGTGTGTCGCCTCACTGTTTTGAGCGATGCTCGTTCAGGTATATTTAGAGCGAGCAAGCGCGAGCCCGATGCTGACTTTCGTTGATTTCACGGCCACAGGTGTCGCTGTTAAGAAGCATTTCTGAAAGTTACAAATAGTCCCTTTAACGTAGTAACATTATTTGCTAAAACGCAGGACAAAAACACAATGCACAACAGGCACAACCTCTTCTACATCCTACATGGTCTGTGGTCTATTGTTCATTGATTTTGGAGGTCTTTGACATGATCAAATGAACAAGTTTGAGATTGTTCTCAAAATGTCCTTCACTCAATTTATGCTACTCTGGGATGCTATTAATTAAGTAATTAAATAAATAGTTATAATAGTATGCATATTTAAAATATTTTATTTTTCAACACAGGCCATTTCTGTAGAGACAATAAATATATGACAATAGAATAGAAATAATTTTTATTTTTTTTTTTCATTATCCGTAACCGCTTATCATATTCAGGGTCGCAGGGGGGGGCTGGAGCCGATCCCAGCTGTCCCAGCTGACAGGTCGCCAGACTATCACAGGGATGACACATAGAGTCAGACAACCATTCACGCTCACATTCACACTCATAATTTAAAGTCAACAATTAACCTAACCTGCATGTCTTTGGACTGTGGGAGTGAAGCCGAAGAACCCATAGAAAACCCACGCTAATGTGGGGCCCCAAGCTGGATTTGAACCTGCGACCCTCTTGCTGTGAGGCAACAGCACTAGCCACTGCACCATCGTACAGTATGTATTTTGTTTAATAGTGACGTTTTACTGGTGTCTAGTATTCGCTGTCAGTCCAAAATGGGGGAAGCATGGGTTTTGCTGCTCGGCGCTGATGTTGCAATGAAATTCACTTCTTATCAATATACATTCTTTGCTGTCACCTTTTGCACCTGATACCAACAGTGAGCCGAATAGAGTTGAGCTGAGCCGAGCCATGCCGTGGAAATGAGGCAATAGTTACAGTATGCATATTAGATGATCTACCCGGGTGTAAAAAAAAAACTGTAAGTGTGCAAAACTGGTGATTTTAATGGGCTTGTCCCCTCGTTTCAATGTGTGTTTGTCAAGTCTGACATTTCTCTGTTCAAATCCAGTAGATCAAATCTGCCTGAATGCTTTTTGGAAAACCTTTACCCAAACTACTGAAGACAGTAGTAACGTGTTGAAAACACTGCCTGATGGACGGCATTAGAACACAGACGTCATAGTGAGACAACACAACTTTACAGTAGACACTTATGATATGAACTGTCATGTTACACTATGTTGAATCTTTTTAGCAGGTATTTTTGAGAATTGGCATCAACGTTTACATTTTCCACTCAAATTCTGTTTACTGCACTTTTTTATTCAATGATATCATTTTCAGTCAAAGTACATTTCTGTTCTGTCTGTGTAATTTCTACATTACGACCTGAATGGTTGTGTTTTGAGGCCTGAAATCACAAAAGGAAAAACAGAATTGTCAAACACTCAGCCACTGTTAGATCTTTCTGCTATGAATCCCCCCCCCTTCTCCATCCTGACAGTAAATACACAGTCGGGGTCAGTTGACCCTGTCTGTGCCTCAGAGAAAACAACGCATTGTAGCTAAACTATTCTGACAGGCCTGCCCTTTTTACACGGGGAAGACGAAGAAGGGAAGGGAGCGCTGGATGGGTGGGTGGATGGAGGGTGGGGGGGATCATCGGGGAACAATGCAAACAAGTGAGGAGGAAGTGAGGGAGGACAGGGAGGAGAGAAAGTGAAGAGATGACGATGGGGGTCACGGTGGGACTCGGGAAAACAAGTGGGGGGCATGACTGCGGGGCTGGCTGTGTGGCTGGTTGGCTAGCTGATTAGGTGGAAGGCTGTGTCATTGGCTGGCTCAATTCAAGGCTGACTGACTGGATTCTTTGACCAACGGGCTCGCTTGTTGATGCGGTGGCCAGCTGCAAGGCGGGCTGACTGGCTGACAGGGGCGCTTGACGGGCGTAAAGGTTGGATGGCTGTCTCTGTGGATGGCTAGTTGGCTGTCTGTGCATTCATTATTCATCGTGTGTATCTGATGATGTGGGTCAAGCTCAGTTCTAGTCAGCTGGGGCTGCAGACAGGCTGTGCAGCAAGTAAGGCCCTTAAGCTACAGCCTGCAACAATACAGCACAGGCTGCAGCATCAGCAGAATCCTAATATACCGGAGTTTACTATGTTCCACTCTTTGGGCGAACCCAGGACATATGCTTAATTTGTTCTGTAGAGTCGTTTCAATCCCTGATGAATTACTTGGATGTAAAGGAGTAGTTTTATTTTGGGAAATGCCCTTAGCCTATTCACTGTCTTGCTGAGAGTTAAGGTCTTTGCACACTAAGTCCATATTTTTCGAATGCATATTTTTACACCTTGCACACTGAGTCTGATGTGTTTTATTATTCTATTTGTTGCAAAAATTTGCATTGCTAGACAGAACTGAATTAATTACGTGGGTGCAATGGATAGCGCTATTGTCCCAAACGGGGCTAAGAATGAATGACATTAGTAAGAAGCTGTCGTTTAGCTGCCTAGAGCACAATCACCACGGTCTAATCTTTCCTACAAACTTTGTTTTTGCGACCATCCCCGATTCCAACCTGTTCTGCAATCACCTGCCAAAATCGATCATTAAATTACTGTATTCTATTATTTGTTTATCGTGAAGTGCTTTGTGCTGGGACATGATGTGAATGTTCATCATGTCATTTTTGGATGACGTTTGCTCGGACGGACGGTGGCCCTGAGTGGTCAAACAACCCTATTTTGCCTTTTGACGGATTCGAAAAAACATCGAAAATTGAACCTGTTCCAATAAAATGAATGATGGACGAAAGTTTCGGAGTCGGTGTGTAAACGTGATTGACACAACGTCAGGTCGTATTTCTTTTTAAATGTGTGACAATTTTGGATCAAAAATACGGACTGGGTGTGCAAAGGCCTTTAGATGCCACTCATGTCTGGATGGTAAATGAAGCTACTGCGAGCAGCGGGTTAGCTTAGCTTAGCATAACGGCTGTAAACGGGGAAAACAGCTAAACTGATTCTGTCCAAAGGTTTCAAAATCTGGCTACTAGCACCTCTAAGGCTCACTAATTAACACGTTATATGTTGAATGTTATTTGTTCAATCTGTAGAAAAACCTCAAAACGTGGCAATAAAAAAATTAAAAAATCATCTTTTTACAGTGGGTTATGTGCCTGAATATTTCACTTGGTTTTTGTACGGGTTAAAAACAAACAAGACCTAACATGTTCATTATTGAGCTTTATCACCGCTGCATTTTGATAGAAAGGCTAGCTGTTTCTGTGTTTACAGTCTTAAAGCTAAACTAAACTAATAAACTGCTCGCGGTAGCTTCAGAGAGTGACATCGATCCGATCTTCTCATCGAATCCTCAACCAGAGAGCGAATAAGCGCATTTCCTAAAAGGTCAAATGATTCCTTAGGAGTCACATCTTGTAGGCCATGCCTCTATAAACTACATGGCCTGAGAAAATAAATACATTACATACATAATTGAAACAAAGCAAATAAAACACATTAAGAAATACTAAACTGTGTAAAACTAAACACTTTACAGTTACAGTCAGACTGTGCAGTACAGTATGTGGGCTAGACTGCAAGTGTGCATAGGTAATGTTGAGGCATGATGAAGCAGAATTCTAAACACCTTGAGCAGTGGAAACAACTTTGATTGACACATGTCCGTCCAAATCAACTTTGAGGAGATATGTCATCCTTATATAACAGTCCTGACCCAAGGAAGCAGATTGCCCTTGTCTCCCTCTTTTTTTCTCTCTTGGTCTCTCTTTCTTGTTGGGATCAGAATTTGAAACATCATAGCTGTGCTATATAAAGACGTCAGGACAGCATCGACTCAACTCAACTTTTACTTTTGCAAACGCAGCTGATACATATTGAGATATACTGTACACAATGGCGCCTTAATGCATGGGCTTATTACCGAGGCTGAAGCCCCAGGCCCCCCCGAGTACCAGGGGAGCCCCAAGAGACACAAGCTTAAAAAAAATGTATCTGGATGAACTAGGGCGCTGTAATGTAATCGATACAATCAAAAGATGCAAACTGTCTCTGATACTGTCAAGTTATTGTTTAAATATGTGCAGTATCCCAACTTGAGAGATTGAAACATCCACTTGAAGATTTTTAACTGGAATCCGCTCAATGACAAACAGCTTTTCCTTTTTCCCTCCTTTATTTTGTAGGTTGAGATGAAAGTTCAGTTCAGTTCAGTTCATTAGTCATTTAGTCATTAGTCATTAGGAGAAAAACCTTAGAAAAAGAAAAAATACAGAAAAAGAAAATATACACATTATTACAAAATAAGTATAAATAAGAACAAATTCATTTTTTAAGACTTTGCAAAAATAATTTATCCTTATTTAATTTAATACACACAATCCTATTAAATGCCTCATGTTAAACGCAAATAAGCAAGTGTACACTGCTGCAATAGCCTTTGCCTTAACATAAAGGTAATATATATATGTGTATTTAATTTAATTACTATTTTTAAGTATTTAGTTAAACACAAAGTGTTTTATAATTAAGTTTGATTTCATATTAAATCACGCAGTAATTTTAAACTACATTTCCTATAAGCCCATGTACTTCTCACCACATTTGTGAATGAATGAACCAGGATATGCCCGCACTTAACAAACAAATCAACAAACAATCAACACCCTTTTAGCTCTTTGATCGCCACAATTCACCGTGCCTCTCACTGTATTATCTACATTAAACAAACGATCTGCTACAAACAAAGTTAAACTACAGGCACAAACAGACGGACTAAACAACAGCATCAGCGATCTCCGCCAGGTAAACAGTCTCTCAGTCTGTGATCCAGTATTCTTACCGGCTGCCTCTCACACTTTGTAGATGTCCGTTCTGCACATAGTATTACTGCAGATCGCAGCGCTGTTTGAATGACAGCCCTGCTTGTTAGCGCGCTGCTAACTTTTCAGGACCCTTTTTACTGTGACACCGAGAGTGTTACTTTTCTAAACTCCGGGCGTAATTACATTAATTAGTCCCCTCTGGTTTACTCCCTGAGCACTCAGTTTTTCTAGTGGACTTATTAATTTACAAATTACTTTCTGATTTATTTATTTTCTATTTTTTATTTCTGATTTATTTATTTCCTATTTTTTCTATTTATATTAATTTCTTAATTGCTATTTATTAATTTTTATAAAGCTTAATTTCCTGCAACCTTCAGTTTGACTTGACAGATACAATGTTCATGTCCTGCAAAATCAGTACACAATATCGCAGATGAGATCGAGTCATGTAGCAGTCATTCTGTTAGAATGCTGGGGCGGAACTGGGTTCATCAATGTGCAATGATAGACACTGAAAAATTGAAAAGTTCATCACACTAATTGAGTGCCAAATAAACGTTGGGTAGTTAGTGAATAAGTACAAGAAGACTGTCACTGCCTGTGTCATAAATGTTTATAACTGAACATAACATGCAAGTGTTTTCGTGGTAGCCCATCTACCGTACGCACCGCTGTCATCATCATCAATATTAGGTCCGAGCAGTGGGAAATAGATCAATAACACAACGGTAGTGGCTCATAACATAGGCCTATGTTCATCACGTTCATGTTTTGAACACACCTGATGCAACTCAGCAGCCCTTACTGTTGGATCAGGGCTGAGCATCAGCTGGTTCACGTGTGTTAGAGCAGAGAGAATGGAAGACAGGCGGGTAGGGGGTCTGGAGGTCTGGAGCTGGGAACCCAGGGTCTATAGTCTAGGAGCTAGAATACTTTGAATTAATGAAACAGTATTCAAAAGTTTTCTGAATCTGCTCTATTGATTTACAGGATATGGTTTTACATGACAAACGTTGCCAGAAGAATTAAATGTTCAGACGAAGGCTGTGATATGTGTAAATAATGAAATAATTATTGTAGTAAGTTTTGTTTTTAAGCTTTTTGGGCGTTATCCATAGTAATAATAATGGTCCAAAATGATGTAAAATTGCATAGTTTTACATTTACATACATTTATACCGGTTCTTTGCCTTGCCTTGTGGGTTTTTAATTGAAAACACTGATCTTCTTGTGTTGCCGCTGTGCACACAGGACTACTTCGCTCAATAACCTAGCTTTGTCTTTACATATTGTTAATGCACTGTCTTATAATGATGATTTCATATTCTGTTCATGATTAGGAGGCCACTCCATTTAATATTTGTCACTGTCCATTGACGGGGGGGTCTGAATTAAAGTTACCATGGCATATAAGGGAGGGAACGGCCTCCAAAACGTCCGTATCCCCGGGCCCTCAAGTCATATTAAGGCGCCCCTGGATATACAGTACATACACCATGTCTAGGTTCAAACTCCAATACTTAGTTGAAAACCTATTTTAAACCATATTCCCATGTTATCTGTATCAATGTAGACAACTGCAGCTTAGTTTAGGCTACTTCTGCTGTACACCGATATCAATATGGTTGTCACGTGCCATAGTGTGTGTTGTGTTTTTGTGCCCTCTCCTGTGTCTCTTCAGGCGCCGCCCTCCCCCCCGCTGTGCAGCTGCAATCACTGGATGTACGCGGCTGCACCAAATCAACAATCAGGGCGGGCCGAATAAGAGACCGGGAGAGAGGAGTAGACGGGTCCAGTGGGCCAAACAGCAGTATTTATTGAGTGGTTCATACCGTGTGTGGTGGTTGACGTCGGTGGCTGGCGTGTGTGTCGGCAGTGTTTCCCTCCTTTCAGTGAATCAAGTGTGTTATTGCTGTATTGTTGAGCTGTATAGCTCTAAGTTGCGCTTTCTGTTGTAGAAAGTAGATTTAAGTTTGGTCTTTGTACACTTTTCATTATTGTCAATAAACTGTATAATTTTTGTTCACATCCATCCGTTGCTCCGTCTCTCTCTTCCTGTTTAAATGTTATTGTTACTCCCTCCATCCCCTGGACCTTAAACAGGGGAACAATGGTAAAAGATGAACAAATACAAATTACATTTTATTTTCTCCTGTCTACAAGGAGTTACTTACTACTTGCTTTCGGATATTTGAGAGCTGCATTTTATTCACTCAAAACAGCTTCCCTGTATTTAGGTTCAGTTCACTTTTTTGTGGACATGCATTCTAGAGAACAAATAGCTCAAAAAGATAAAAGTAAATTTGGGAGATTTGTTTTTTGTTACTTTTTAAAATTTTTAAAGTCAAGTAGCCTGTGCAATGTGATTGGCTGATTCCAGCACTGATTTCTGTCACGGATGTCACAATTTCAAAGCAAGCAGCAAAGCAAGCAAGTAAACTATACAAGCCACAAGGGAGACAGTAATGAAGGAGCTAATGAGGAGACCCCCACGAAGAAAGCAGCCTTTGTCTGCGTCCTTTTACACTACATTTTTAGGGAAAGTATGAACTATTGTGCAGCTGCCAGCCAGCAAAAGAGCAACAAAAGAGACTACGCCAGACAGAGACACTTATTTTTCACCAAAAATAACTCATTTGAAGAGATCCTTGTAATTGTCGCCAAGGTAAGACAAATGTATTTCCCAGTGAGAAACCTCCACAGCTATGCTACCACATACTGTGGTAACAAGATGCTAGCTAGACTCCTTCCTCACTATGAAAAACAAAGATTGAAGCAGCAGGCAACCACACAGCTGTAGGGTCGGGGAAATGAGATTATATTGGGGCTGCTGTGGCTCAGGAGGTAGAGTGGGTCATCCATTAATCATAGGGGTTGGCAGTTTGATTCCCGACTCCTCCTGTTCACATGTCCAAATGAGTATGTGAATGAGAGTCAAAACTGTAAAGCACTTTGTCCATTAAAGCCGCAGTGGGTAGAATTGAAGCAAATATGCTTTAAAAAAGTTATTTTCATAAAACGGTCACTATATCCTGACAGTAGGACATGACGGATAATCTGAAAAAAATCATGTGCCTCTGTGCCTCAAGATTTCACAGACCGGAGGAAAAACAACACTGTAATAAATTTCAAGTCGGTTCAACTTAGAAACGAAAGTTCACTGGCTGCCTTAAAAACGTGAGTAAACTCAACTCAAAGAAAAGCTTTGTTTCAACTCAAAATGTTAAGTTATACAATTTGTTTAACTAATGATCATTTGTTGTTGTAAAACATCTAACCGTTACATTATCCATTCAAGAAAACTTGCTTTATCTTGTCAAACAAACATACAATTCCACACTATTGCAACTCACAATTTCAAGTTAAGATAATTTCAACTACATTCATACCACTTCGCGCCATTTCAAGTTAAGTTGACTAATGTTTTTACATTGTTTCTATTTAAATGTATTCCTTAACTTAACTAATAATGGTAAATTTGCCAGTTGCCTTAAACTCAACTTACAACTCATCTGTTCAAAAATATAACATTTATTTGAACCAGAACATATCCAGGTTTCTAAGGCAAACCTCCAGGTATCCAAATAGATGTAAAATCATAAAATGAAGTGTAGCTTTCTGGTCTATAACATCCCTAATATACACAATTTAAAAAAAAAAAATTGCCATCATTTTTGTTGAATTTAGTTTTTCATAACTGCTAATTAAATACACTAAAGCTTCATGTGTCCTCTATGTGAACAAGTTCACATACCTTTTTGACCTCTGACGTTTTTCAACAAAACTTGGTCCTTTACTGACGTTACGAATATACTGTACATTACCAAAATAGTTAACTGTTTCTACAAGCAACAAGAACAAGCATGTGTCATTTTTCTGCCTCTAATCAATGCTCGACTGTAAAATGACACTTTTCTTCAGCAGAACTTGGCTTTTGCTTCACATGGTCTGTTAGAACAATTTTGCAGTGTCAGGCAACTAAAGTGTCCTCCAAAAGCTTGAGATGTCCATATACAGTATCTCAATTCAGACTTGTTTTCAGAACAAGTCTATAATGTTTTTTACCTCTGATTTTTCTCTACGTTTAGTCCATACATTAATTTCTCTGGCGAAGCATTGTTCAAAACTGCAGAGTAACAGTTCCCTCCCAGTTGAAGCTTGAGATGTGCAGTCATCTGTCTATAAACGATACCTCAGCATCGGTCAGGTTTTATCTTCATGATGACCCTCTGCAGGAATTCAAACGAGTACTTCATCTCACGAGGGTACTCCAGATTAAGGTGGTACATGGTGCCCGATAGCATAGCAAAACCACTGGACTCATCTCTGAGGTCATGAAGAACAATCGTCTCCTCTACCACCACAGTCACGTTGAGGATGTCCGGAGGAAAAACATCTTGCAAGGCGCCTTCATGCCCAATCAGGAGTCCATGAGGAGGTGCAGAAGTCTAGTTTTTTATCTAAGAACACTTGAATTACAATATGTTGAAAGGTTATTATGGAATTTTTTCCCAATGATGACACTAATTATTCTGCCTACTGCCACTTTAAGTTCTTCATGGAGGTCTTTGTGTTTTTTTTTGTCTGTATGTGATGATACATCAATCCACAGCCTAGATAATTCCTTACACATGAGCAGAAGGCTCAGCGATGGCAGTGAGCCCACACTGACTTGCCTCCTCGGACAAAACTGAGCGGTTCTTTTGGCCGGGTCCAGGCTGGAAGCCTTAAACTTTAATTTTCTACCTTAATCTACCTCAACCATCCTTTTTATTACATTCGTCTTCTTTCCTTTCACTCATTCAGCCCTTCCTTCCCACCATGAAACTCATTTCCTATGCTTCCATCTCTCCTTTTTTCCACCTTAACTTCCTCTTTTCTGTCCCTACTAGAATGCATATGCCCACCAGTGGAAGACAAAATACAAGAAATAAACGGCTTAATTTACACACCCAATGTCATCACATAATATAGTGCTTATTTTCAGGTTGAATGTTTTTTTTTTTTTTACTGAGCATGATACAACCTGGCTGTATGTATCTAATGTAAAGAATGTATTTACTTCTTTCTCTCTGCATCCACTCCAAGTGACCCGACTATCCATTCTTGGCAGCTCAGGATCTCCTACCCTTCTCCGACATCCTGCATTAATTCCAGATGAAGTGAGGAGTAGCGACGGAGATTTCCCCCGTGGTGAAACGGAGATGCTGTGATTAACACCAGAGAGGAGAGATGCTGGGCTGGAGGAGGAAGAACACAGGGGGGGGGAGGGTGGAACATGAGAAGAGAGAAGATGTGGGGTGAGGTGAGGACATCGCCCAGAGACGAAGGTGGAGGGATGAACATCGGGGATTGGGTGTATAAAAAAATGGAAAACAGGAGGAGAAAGGAGACGAAAGAGGACAGATGACTCATACCGCTCCTCCTGTTGGGCAACATTGAGCAACAAGGGAGACTCTGGGTAAAGTTTGAGGTGCTTGTCAGTCCAGCAGATATGGCCCCAAACAGACTACACGTCAACACAGTATTTTAGGGAGAATTTCAAAAGCTGAGACAACTCCATTGTAAAATTCAGAACAATCAAAAACAGTTTGGGCTTTCCTGCTGTCAAGCATTCTGTCTCGACCAGCGTTGCCTTCTCTAGCTTAGTCATTGTTTATTTACAGAGGAAGCTGTAAATCAAACTGAATACTTTTGTTATCTGACAGAATGTTTCCTCGTGTCTAGCGGTGTCTAGTCCCACGCCATCAAACAGCCTGCAGGCTTTCATTCCAGCCATCAAACTAGATGATTTCATACACCTTCACTCAGAAAGGAAGGTATTTTACTTATGTCTAGTTCACACTACACGACTTTAGCTCTCATTTTCCACTCCCCGACAATTTTTGGTGCTCCCAGACAAAAAGCCCCAGATTAGCGGCAAATCGGCGTTGGCTCGCCGCTCGCAAATTGGCGCATGAGCCTCATGTGTGAGCTGCTCAAAGACGCGACGCTCGCCAACGCTTATCGATGCCTTACAGACACATTCCAGATATTTAGCATGCTTAATATCTGGACCTGTTGGGGACTCCAGCTGCAAGCTACAGCCAATGAGAATGCGAGACACGGGTTGAAGGGAAGCCTGGGGAGGAGGGGTCACATGTGGTAGTGGCTCGAAGGGAGCCTGCAAACTGGGGAAACTCTCGTGAGATTTTTAAGGTAAGGCAATGATCTTGAACAGTTAAGATTAGGCAATTGACCTTGAATAGTTAAGGTTAGGATAGGTCGTTGGGCAGTGAGTCTCGCGAGAGTTTTTACAAGTTTTTTGCAGATCTCAGATCAGATTTAGCAATTTGCGGGCTCCCATCTAGACACGACCATCGCATGTAACAATAGGAACTTACTGTATGTAAGAGTGTGAAAACAATCTGTTTTGTAAACACGTGCCAACAACACCATCAGCAATGTGTCTCACGTATGGTATCACATCATTTACTGTGTATATCTGGCTTGTGTTTTTTGCTACAAAACGTAGTTTGGAGACCTCATCGGGGATTCCTCCCGGTGAGAGATCTTGTAGTGTGTGACTCCCTGTCGCCGGTCAGTCATGAAGTGTGAAAACAACAATGACTTCAAGACTTACGATTACAAGACAGCAAGTTGGTTAGTGTGAACAGTACTGAGATCTGACCACTTTGAGAGTCGTGTCGTGTGATTTTGGCTTTAGTGTGAATAAAAATCGGCATATTCTCTGATGCTCGAGAAATTATGGAAACCGGTGTTTTAGAGGAAAGACCGAGAATACATTTAATTGTTTCCCAGCAGCATTAGGTCCTCAGGATTTTTACGGCCACTGGTTTCCTTGATATGACTGTGTCATAAGTACGGCTCTGGACCTGCCTGTCAGTGCGAGAGTGCTCCGTCCCCCCCCCCCCCGTCTCCAATCCAGCTCCAGGAGGATGCCAGGTTGAGTTTTCAGCCTGAGTGCATGGGATGTGCACGGTGCAACCATCAGTGTCAGCAGAGTGCAGTACCTGAAGCAGCCCCGGTCAAAACGCTGACAGGCTGAAGAGATGGGAGATGGGAGGAGGAATCAACCGGCAGTCCAGTCAACATTAAGTGCACATAAATGACATTACAACATTTATTGTTATGACATTTTTCATTTCTTCCTCTTATTGTTATTACCAAACTCTTGCTCTCATGGCATTATTGCAGCTACATGTGCTCTCCAACGCAGAGCAGCCTGATCATTCAGAAGCTGCATTCACTGTCTTCTTCACTGAAATGCGTTAACCCAGTAATATTCCTCTGTGAGCATCTAGGGGAGTAGTTAAGGTTGACAGGCAATCCCACTGATATCCTATAAACACAGAGACAGCCAACTAAAGGTTAAATCCACAGCCCTTGATGATGTTACATTACCACTAGCTCACCCAGCGCATCTTAACATTGGATAACAATAAAGGCAGAGACATAATTGTTACTGAAATGCAAGATGCTGCTTTTAAGTGCCGCAGGTCAAAGAGATACATTTCTAAGAATGCGATTTTTTGGCAGCATGTGATACAGTTTTACTAATATGGACCTAATCTGTTACTGATGCGCCGACAGGGGTGCTGTTTTACAAAAAAAATCTTATTAATGTTTAATGAGTGGTATCAGAAATACTTTATTGATCCCCAGGGAGGAATTACAGTTGTTCCATTTTAGAATAACAATATATATAACATACAGAAGTTGTAAGAAAAATAGAAATAAGAATAGGGAAGAAATGTAAATGTAAATGTGTGTGCATTATCAAATATAAACAGAAAAATTAGATGTTAACTATCAAAGAAATCACAAACTCAAGTAAAGGGGAAATCAGATTATTGCACACATTTATTTTTAAAATTAATACATTTTCACATTTTCACATTTTTAATTCATGAAAAAAACATATAGAAGTTCCATGTTCTGCCATCTATTATTCCATTACTTTTCCTGATGTTTTAGATGTTTGCCGTGGTATCGTTTCAGTATCGAGATATTTAGGCAGGGTATGGTATCGAAGTGAGAATTTTGGTATGGTGACAACACTATATGGAGCATACAATGTATGATTCCACAGGTCGTCAAGTAAGATCACATTAAAATGGTAATAAGTTAATGTGCACATGAACTAATTAATCCGTCTTTCACATTAAATGTTTCGTTTTTATTTGTGGACAGTAATTGTGATATATTTTGCAATAGTTTTTGTTTTTTACTGTGACTATACATACCTCTTGAGTTGCACAGATGTTTTACTAAAAGGCTCTAAAATTCCAAATTCCAAAAATAGGCCTATCTCTGATTGAGGGATTGCCTCCACATGGCTGGGCTGGTGGCTGGCGGCTGGCGGCTAGCAGCTAACGGTGCTAACAGCACAAACAGTGCAAACAACAGCAACAGTGCTGACAGAGCTACCAGGGGGTGAACCGGCGGGTGGACGCTATGCTAAAGCGATGGCGCCATTGGTTGGGATGGTGTTATCAGTGGTAACTGCCTGGTATGAGCGCGGTGCAGAACGGCGGCGACTGGCTAGCCGGTGGGGCACACACACTGGGACTCACATGCATACAGAGGGAGAGTGTGACTTCATTCTCTGCTCAGGTAGACATTATCTTTACATAGAAAATGGCTGTTTGCTGCTATATGAATGCCCTTAATTTATAATTTAGCACCTTTAATTCTTAGAGTGAGTGAAAAATGCAGAAAATCAGTTCACCATTCTGTTCGTCTGTTTGAATTTGTCAATCCTCATTGATCATATTGGTGGTATATAAAATTATTTTTGGAAATTCACCCAGTGTGAGATTATCCCTTCTCTCCATGCCATGTGCACTTTAAATACACCAGTATAAGTACCTGCTTTAAAGCCAGTGTAATTACCGTCGAGGAAATGTATGAAAAGACAAAGACAACAACTGAACTACTGCCATACACAATATCCAATACATAAAAAGGTACTGCTATATTTTGCATAGAGCGGTGTCAATATTAGGTGGTGCAATTGTCTGGTCCTTCAAACTATTTTTGGAAAAGTCCCACACGGCTGTTGTGTCTCCAAAGACAGATTGCAGGGTGCAGTATCTCTTCACCCTCCGTGGAGTCATGTTCTTGTCTGTCTGACTGACTGTGTCTGTCTGCGGCCGTCCGCTGCTCAAGAGGACAGAACTGAGCTTCTTTCCTCAGGTTTCCTATCACAGTTTTGCTTGTGGGAAAAAGCACACCTAAGCATTTTTTGCTCCTCCCCATTAAAACCTGCGTCCGACGACGGTTTTCTGCAGATGCAGTGATTTTCTATCCCTTTCTGCCGTTACTCATCTTTGTCCTTCCTCCCAAATACAGTAAATCATTAAAGATTTGGCCTGGACTTCTTTCTTCAAACACATTCTCCCTCTCTGCCCTTCCCACTTCATATCCTCCTCATTTCCTTCTTTCCTCTACTTTTCCCCTCAGAACTCAGTCACCTTCTCCCAAAACAATAATAACAAGCTTAGTGATGCAGCTCGCTGACCGGCTCATAATCCAGAAGGAACCGAATCCCACAGCTCAACAGCAACAGATAATCCTCTCTGCAAAGCCAGCCTTCCCCTTCTGGAACAATGCTCTCATTTACACCAGAGTGACCCTCAAATTAGTGCAGGAAAGGGTTGAGAGGAGGGAGAGACGGAAGGAAAGACATGGAGACAGACTGTACCGAGTTCAGCGCTGAGAATGATTTTTTAAGAGAGGCCACAGGATTTTGGAAAGTCTTGAGAAAATGCCAAAAAAAACTTTCAAACTTTTGCTTTAAACTAACAGGAAAAAGCTCAAATTCTAAGCCTTAACATAGCTGCCATACCCGTCTGCCAACCCCATCACCAAGAATACAGCAATTGAAGTCCGAGGTTTAAAACTCACACTTGCAGAAAGCACGCACCGTGTGACATTGGGACAGTGGAAACCTCGCGGCTCTGCGTCCGTCCTCAACCTCCGATGACTGCCAAGACAAACACAACAGCAGCTGCGAGGCCCAAACAAGAGGAAGCATTATTAGACTGCTCTTCAAAGCTGTAACCACTAGCTGGACTTGGTCAGATCACACCAGGCAACACACACACACACACACACACACACACACACACACACACACACAGGGCACAGACAACCCTGTGAGTGAGGTTGTAGTTAGTGAAACAGAAATGTGCCAAAACGGAGTACTAACAATAAGAATTCCGTTATTTCTGGCATCTCCCCCCCCCCTGAAGGACTTGGACCATTGAGTTCCCTTTACTTACTCGACTTTTACTCACACAAACTTGCTTTACATTAGTTCAGGTAGGACTGCTAAGTGTACACCATGCACTAGGGGTGTAAGAAAATATCAAAAGTATTGAGTATCGCGTTATGTTTTGCGATACTGTATCGATTCTCAAAAACACAATTGATTTGCAGTAGGCAGAATATTTTTTGCATCATTGGGCAAACATTCCATAATAACCTTTCAGCATATTGTAATTCAAGTGTTCTGAGAGAAAACTAGACTTCTGCACCTCCTCATGGCTCTGTTTTCAGACTTTAAAAACCATGACGGGAGGCTTTGACCAATCACAGGTCAGAGTAGAGCGTTCCTATTGGCTGTTCATAGGAGGCAGCTGTCAATCATTCAAAAACTCCGATTAAACGGTCAAACTAGGCAGCGCTGATCAAATATGAATTAATATTCTGTTACTGTTATGCCTATACGTCACGTCAAATGTTCTCAGAAACATCTTGTAGTGTGCTGTTTAGCTGTAAAATGAGAGAGTTTGCTCCGCCTGGTGGGCTGTGCTTGGTATTTCCTCAACTGATCTCAAAATGACAGCGGGTCACAAACTTTCTCATTTTACAATTAAATTTTTTGGGCTTTATTTATGTATTTATTTATTTAAAAAGGATCCCTATTAGCTGATGCCAATGGCACCAGCTAGCCTTCCTGGGGTCCTCAATCATATTTATCATATACATGCTTTACATAACATCACATTAGTGTTACATATATAATAATATACATACTCATATTCACTTTTAATTGCCTTACATTAAAAAAGCTGCCATTCAAATTTTTCCAACATTCATAAATTTTACATTCATTTACATCATCTATAATTATTTAGCCTCAAGGTCCATTATCAGGGGAAAAAAACAAAACATCATACATGACCAACACTGGACTACTGATCAGCTGCTAAGTAATGCATTCTTAAATGGTATTTGAATGAGGATTTGCTACAGGACTGACGTGTGTAAAGAGGGAGCTATTCCAGTGATTGATGGCACTGATGGCACGATACATTTCTGTCTTTTTTAAGGCATTCGATTTTGGGTGAGGTAACATGATTTGGCCGTCACCTGCTGTTCTAGTGAAATGACTGTGAAGGTGCCTGCATTAAAAACTCAGGTTTAGCTGAATAAATGTTATTACTAAAGAATGTGACTGTGCTTAAGGCAAGTCTTTCCTCTACTGGTAACCATGACAGTTTACGATGCTTGATGTCTGTGTTTATTCTTACGGGGAAAGGTAAGACTAGTCTTGCAGCTCTCTCCTGGGCAATTTGTAGTTTCCTCAGTACACTTTTCGATGCAGAAGACCATACAAGTGAGCAATAGTCCACGTGGTTTAAATTTAAAGATTTATTATTTATGCAAAGATGAACTCAGTCAATACTTTTTTTTGATTGCAAAGAGTAGGGTATGTGCCCTCTCAAAATGAATGCTATGATGTTGATGTTACAGGGACCACGATACATGCCAATTCAGATCTCACTGTTCTGAATTTTAAAAAAATACGCATTTTGCAATTTTTAAGTTGTAACGGGGCCAGTTTTAAAGCTAGAGTGAAGATACTGGCATCATATAAACTATAAAAACCAAAGGAGGCTAAATAACACTCCAAAGTTATACTAAATTTTGGCGAGGAAAAACTGTCATGGCCATCTTCCAAGGGGTCTCTTGACCTCTGACCTCAAGATATGTGAATGAAAATGTGTTCTATGGGTACCCACGAGTCTCCCCTTTACAGACATGCCCACTTTATGATAATCACATGCAGTTTGGGGCAAGTCATAGTCAAGTCAGCACACTGACACACTGACAGCTGTTGTTGCCTGTTGGGCTGCAGTTTGCCATGTTAGGATTTGAGCATATTGTTTTATGTTAAATGCAGTACCTTTGAGGGTTTCTGGACAATATCTGTCATTTTTTTGTGTTGTTATATGATTTACCAATAATAAATATACACATACATTTGCATAAAGCAGCATATTTGCCCACTCCCATGTTGATAAGAGTATTAAATACTTGACAAATCTCCCTTTAAGGTACATTTTGAGCAGTTAAAAAAAAGTGTGATTAATTTGTGAACAATCCTGCGATTAATCGCGATGAAATATTTGAATTGATTGACAGCCCTAATAAAAAAGTAAACTTTTTTTAGATTCAGATTTTATGCATATTATGCGTGTTCTATTTAACTATGACAGTTTTCCTAAAATTAGATTAAAAAAATAAATAAATAAAAATATGACGGTATGACATACCGTCACATATCTTATCACCAGATTCTTGCCCATACACAGCTATACCATGCACACCAAGTAGGCGTAAGCTGATCAGCAAAGGCTCCAAACAAACAGCAAACATTTTCTTCTTAATGCAGAACTTTCCATTTCCTAATTTTCCTGCTCCTTATTTATCCCTACAGTTTCTTTCACACCGTTGTTTCTGTGGACTCTTACCCTCTGTCTCAGCCTGAAGATATGTTCCTCAGTCACATGAAGGATCTTCTCTCTCCACTTCAATCCTAACCCACCATCACAGCTCTGGCCTGGTAAATAAAAGATGACTGCTGTGCCTCTGGAAGGCAGCATGAAAGAAATGACTTCTCTGTGACTGCTACTCAAATGTTTGCTCCTAAATGGTCTTAGTAATGTATCGGTTCATGGCATTGTGAGCATTGTAACTTCTGTCCTCTTCCTAGCAGAATATTATTCAGTATTGTGTTAATTACTATTTCAATATTTGGGGATATTTATGTTATTTGTAACATGGGTATATGGAAGTAAAAACTCCAAGTAATCAGTCAATATGTATACAGTATACATGACCAAAACATGGAGAGCGCCTGAGTATATCTTTATAAATTGTATTATAAATGTTATATTTGAGTGTATTTTCATAATTTTTTTAGTTACAGTTGTAGTCAAAGAGTAGTAGACTGCACTCAGTTGCATCATTGTCTCTGGGATCTAGGTTTTAATGGTGATATTGCCTTTGAAATTAAGATTTTATACTAGGTGAGGATAAAAAATCATATTTTTTTTATTGCTTCTCCATTGTGATCTCCATGATTATAAAGTTTTGTTTACTTACAACGTATTCATATTCCTAAGCTTATTATCTTTCAAAAGAGACCATATATAAGCCTTATCGTTGAGGAGCTGGTCCTGATTCATTATGGGTAGTTATTTTAGGCATTTTTTTCCAAGGAAAGGGCTAGGGCGCAGGAGGATAAGATCATTTTAAATCAGCTGAACTGATTCTAGCGGGGGTTTTCTCCGGGTTCTCCGGCTTCCTCCCACAGTCCAAAGACATGCAGGTTAAGTTAACTGTTGACTCTAAATGTTCCGTAGGTGTGAATATGAGCGTGAATGGTTTTCTGTCTCTATGTGTCAGCCCTGTGATAGTCTGGCGACCTGTCCTGGGTGTACCCGCCTTTGCCCAATGTCAGCTGGGATCTGCTCCAGCTTTTATGTGGAATTAAAATACGTATTTACAGAGTAAGTTATGCGTATTTGCAAATCGCCCTGTATTTTTGAGGATGTGACTTTACACAACACAAATACAAAAATCACTTTGTGGGTAGTGAAATATTTGTAGATCATGGTATATATTTGTGAATTGTCTTCTTTGGATTACAACTACTATCTACAGATCTGCTGTGGTTCGAATCGGACAAAATTCCGTAAACAAACAGGAGGAAAGTTACAAATGTCACGTGGCCCATAAATCCACAGGAAGCGATCTGCAAATGCGCAAATATTTTCCACGTGTAGAAATAGATGCACAAATGCGTATTTATCACTTTACATGTAAACCTTAAAACACGTCCTTTGTTTTTGTGGATGTGACACACACAAATACAAATACAAAAATACATGTTTGTGGATAGTGAAATATTTGGAAATCATGGTACACATTTGTGGAATGTGTTCTGTGGATTACAACTAAAAAAGTCCAATAAAAACTTCCATATTATTGATGTTACCATCACCTGTGCTTTTCCTACGAATCAAAATGTGTGCTGAAACTGTAACTACACATAACTTGTTTACTTTGACTGCTTGGTGATGTCATGCTCTGCTGTTTATTGATGCACTCACTCTCCGCCAAATCCCAACCACATCACTTTGGAGGTTTAATTAATTTGATTGCTGAATCTTTAGCATCCTGCTTAGATTCATGCAAGAAGCACCCGAGAGAACACAACAGTTTCTGCCTCGTACAGCCGGTAATTTAATGACGTAAATCTACCTGATAAAGTCTTAAATTAAAATTATGTAAATTTAGGGTGTTAAAAATGTCTTCCACTCAGACTCGAGCGCCGTTATGTAGGTTTTTAGTTAGATGCAGCTATAAAATTAAACTGTGGACTTAGCAGACACATTACATTAAGTGATATTATCCATAATTGGAAACACAGGGTAATGTAACAAGGAATCGTGTTGTTGCCTTACAAGCTTATTTCAGGAGATGTCATCCCTTCTTCTCTGTTCCTTCGTCTTAATATACTTTTACTTCTTTTCTTTTACTTATCTCCGCTAGGCGTAAGCCTGGAGGGGATCATGCGTTCAGTCGTGTGTTTGTGCGTGCTTGTGTTTGTGCGTGCGTGTGTCTGTCTGTCAGCAGCTAATCTCGCATACTGCTGGACCCATCAGCCTGCTATTTTTTGTGCACATTTATGACTCAAGGAGCTCTTGTGGTTGCGGTGATTCATAATTTTTGAAAAACCTATTTCAATGATTTATTGTTTTATATCATCATTGACAAAATTTAGATCATCTTTCTTCAGGAAGTGCAGTTAGTGACCGCGTGGGCTCCATGGCAGCTCCGACAGCTTGACGAAGTAGCAGCGGGGGGATGGGACTTAGCGAATGATCAATTGTGGTTTGTATTCATTCAATCAGACATTACAGCAGTGGTCGTTGAGGCCCTGACACACCAAGCGGACGTCGGCCTTCAGACAGTTTGGGGCCGTCGGCCTAGTTTTTGCGGTGTGTCCCGCGCCGTCGGCTCTAGTCTGCCCGTGTCAGAGGTTTTTTGGCCGATTCAGCATGTTGAATCGTCGGCGGAGCCCGTCGGTGAGAGAAATCACTCTGATTGGCTGTTCAGCCTAAACAAATCAGTGCACGAGAAAAGAAGGAGGAAAGCAAGCCCACGAGTAAAGTAAAGAGGAAAAACACAGATCTTATTGTTCATCTTCAGCTCATCTGATCATTCCAATATACGGGTATTTTCACAATGACATGGCCATGTGGAATGAAGCTAAGTGGTGAGTGAGAGTGGTGTGAAAATGGTCGGCATACGCCGCTTTGTTTCATGTACGTATCATAACAACGGGTTGTATATCCGCCGTCCGCGGTCTTCCGGTTTCCCTTTTTGAATAATGAACACGAATGTATAAATGGTAGTAGGCCGTCGGCTGTGGTCTTTGCGGTGTGTTCGAGTACAGCTTTTTGGCCAAAACACAGGCAATGTGAGGCGACTCAACAGTCGGCCTTCCGTCACCGCTAGTTCTTTGATGTCGACAGTACGGGCCTTTATAAACACACCTAGCGGAGATCATGAGTTTCTCATTGGTCGAGTTTCTGCTACAAACCAAAAAAGAGACATTTAAGTATTTAAAAGTATCCGTTGACTCACTGGTATTAATTACTATATTAATGTTATGATGATGTGGGCTCAGAAACCTCCTGCTCGCTGTCCCTATAAAGAACTCATCCTTAGGTTTTGCACTGTAATTGCTGTTTCCTTTTATACAGTATATGTACTTTGCCACTCAGTCGTTGGTTACAACAAACTGTGAGGCCAGTATACTGTGAAGCCTTGAGCTTCTACATGCACAAAAGATAGTCACGCTTGGATCTGGTTTTGTTATTTATGAAGAAAATGGGTTTCAAAAAATATGATTTTTTATTCGTAGCTCTATTTGCCTCATACATTGTATTCTTTCCCTGCTATTGAGAATGAATTTGTCTTTCGCCAAGGCCATCTCTGCTACTACAGCTATGAACAAGAAGGAGAACACGAGGGAAATAATTTCCTTCCTTGTATATTATAGCGTTATAGAGTTAAGTTTGCATGCAACATTTAGGCTGTAAGGACAATAAAATTGTAAACCAGTCCAATCCAAGTTTTAGTTTATGATAATAGCCTTGCACCAGAGTAAAATTCTACCTCTTTAATATCTGTGTACATCTACATAAAATTGCAATAGACTGCAACGTGAAACACGTGAAACCCCCCATTGAACTCCCTTCGTTCATCCACTGATGCATCTCATCTTTTCTCTTCTCTACCTGCTACCACTGATTCCATTAGACAAAGGGTCGCACGCAAACACACACATTGGAAGAGTGAGTCACAGGGATAGTCTGTGTGTCCCTACCTGTCAATCAAGCCTCCATTAGCGGCTACTTGGCCGGGTGGCTCGGGGTCCACTGCTGTAGATGTAGATGTGAGATGACAGCACTGTGTTTCCTCCTCAATATACACATTTTACATCCGTGTGTGTATTGTTGTGCGGTGTATTAAACCACAGACACACAGCAACACGGACGCACATGCCTCACACACACCTGTGTATGTGTGTGTGTGTGTGTGTGTGTGTGACTGTTTGATTCACACATGAAAAGCAAGGAGGAGACATTTTTCTCATCACTTCTGTTTGCGTGTGTGTGTGTGCACGGACAATATAATGTTACCCCGAGCGACGTTGAATTCCTGCAGGATTTAAATTTTATGTAAAATTCTAATCTCCTTTTGCCGACTCACGAGCACTCGAAGTGTTTGTGAGTGTGTGTGTGTCCCTCGTGCCCCCCCTGGAGGCAGGTCGTCATGAATCATGTCAAACCAAATGTGCTATTAAAAGGAGCCCCTCCGCACTGAATGGAAAGTCACACACACAAACACACAGTGGCTGGTTGGTTGGTAGCCAGCAGTAGTGAATCACAGCGGTCATCACTTGGTGTTTCATATGCGGAGCGTGACAGACGCAGATTAGTGGAGCACTGCTGTATAGCTGGCATCTGCTCTGCTCTCCTCTGCACCTCCTCCGCTCTCTTTCTACTCCTTTCCTTCTCTTCTCCATCTCCTTTCTTTTCTCTTGCACCTCCTTCCTTCCCGTCTGCACCTCCTGCCCTGTCTTCTAGGACAGTGTTTCCTTAGGTTTCCTCATAATAACACACCTACTGGATAATTTATACAAAAGTCTGTATTAGGGCTGTTAAAGTTAACGCGATAACAACACGTTAACGCAAATTTGTTTATACGCCACTAATTTCTTTAACGCATTAACGCAATCAATCTTTCAGAGGAGCCATGTCATGCTAGCCTGTCGCGAAGGAGGCTAAATAGCGTTCCAAACATGCACTATATTTTGGCAAGGAAAAACTGGCATGGCCATTTTCAAAGAGTTCCGCTTGACCTCTGACCTCAAGATATTTGGATGTAAACGGGTTCTATGGGTACCCACGAGTCTCCCCTTTACAGACATGCCCACTTTATGATAATCACATGCTGTATATACATACATTTGCATAAAGCAAGCATATTTGCTCATTTCCATGTTGATAAAAGTATTAAATACTAGACAAATCTCCCTTTAAGGTACATTTTGAACAGATAAAAAAAATTGCGATTAATTTGCGATTAATCGCGATTAACTATGGACAGTCATGTGATTAATCACGATTAAATATTTTAATCGACTGACAGCCCTAGTCTGTTTATATAACTATTTAAAAATTATTTTTTTTGCTTCTCAGTAGGCCACATTTCTTTTAATCCTGGTATTTCTGCACAGTTGCAGATAATAATGAACTAATATTATTAGTATCCTATGAAATATTCTGCTTCAAACCACATTTGTTGGCGTTTAGCCTTTCAAAAACAACATTTTCACTGCGGTAAAAAAAACACTTGCCGCACACAAAGGGAGACACTGATGAGTTATAATTATCAAAGAAAGTTGATTTATGAAAAATTGACTAACTCATTTAATACATTGAATCACTTCATTCAAACTGAGGATAGGATTTTGTTTTAAGATTTGTAACCTTTTTTAGGGTGGTGTCCTTAGATACAGGAAAATAGGTTGGGAACCACTGTTCTAGGACATACCCGCTCTTCTGTCCCTTCCTCTGCACCTCCTTCTTTCTCTTTCTACCTCCTTTTTTTATTTTCACATCCTTCCCTCTCTTCTCTATCTCATGCCTCTTCTCTCGCATCGCCTTTCCTCTCTTTTTTTGCACCTCCTTCCTTTCCTTCTGCACCTCCTGCCCTGTCTTCTATCTAGGACATACCTGCACTTCTGTTCCATTCCTTTCATCTCCTTTCCTTTGTTATTTGTTTTCCCTCCGTCCCTCCCCCGTTTTACTTTCCTCTACTCTGCAGCTTCTTTCTGTTCTCTTGCACCTCATTCCTTCTGCTCTACACTTCCTTTTTCTTCCGCACCTCCTGCCCACTCTTCTATTATATACCACCTTTCCCTTGTCTCTATTCTGCTCCTCCTCCCTGATGTCATCATCACCTTTATTCCTTTCTTACCACCTTTCTTCTCTGTTTTTGCCCCTCCTTTCCTATGGTTTACTCAACTGGACGTATTTACACATATTTTCTTCTTTTCTGCGCCTCCTTCCCCCTCCTTTTATCTTCACGTCTTCTGCTCAATTCTTTAAATTTCTCCTCTCTTTTCCTACAGCTTTACCCTCTCCTATCTCCACTTCATCTCTTCATCCTTCAGCTACCCCTTATGTCCCTTTACCTCTATTTTATCTCCTCCATTTCTACCCTCCTCCACCCCATCCTCACCTAATTTGGCAGCCCAATGCAAAAAACATTGAGAAAATAAAATTCAAAATAGATTAATTAATAATTACTAAGTCATTTCTTGACGGAATTTAACCTTGTGTGATTAATCATCTGCCTGTTGCCTCCAGGTTGCCTGGTAGTTTGGAGTGGATAATAACTTCTGTTAATCAGCTTTGGATGAATCCTCATTTCTGTCTTGAGGTTAAAATTATTTTAATTCCCTTTCAAATATTCTCTTATCTGTCTTTGTCCAGGTTTCAACGGTTTATTTGGACATTTCAGGCGTGAATGTTTCAGGTATGAAGTGAAAAAGCATCGCTCTATGAAAGAAACATAGCTCAGGGAGCATTACACTGGAGGACACAGTATGATGTTTATGTGTGTGTGTGTAAACTGAAGGCAAGGCTGCCATCTATCGTCCCCACATGATCCCACCATGTGTGTATGCATCCACTGTGGAGCCACACTGAGTATTCCTTCTTTCATCAGATCCACAACTAACTGCACTAATGCTGTTAGTCGTTTTCTGATAAAGAGGCCACTTCTCTATAATCGGAAATGGCTGTATGTTACAAGTGGTCATTCAGTTTTAGAGCACAGTATACTACATGCAAGTGAAGCCTAAAGTACTATAGAGACAGAATATTGGGGCTTGTAGTCACTTCCTCAAACAAAATATCTTGTATCTGTACTGCATTCTGGTCTATTGCAGCTATTACTCATTCTCCCTGAAGGATTGCTGAATGAGAAATACAAACGTGTTTTTTTTCCAGTAGTGCCTTTTCTCTTTGATTCTGTCAGATTGACACTAAAACTTGACATTTGCTGCTGTTTTTACATTATTAAAACATTTTCTACTGCTCAAGATGTTCTTGCTGAAAGGCAAACATGTTTTGTCACTTTTTTTGTTGCACTTTTAAATGGTGTGTTTGGTTTCAGAGAGTACAAATTATAGCTACTGCTTTAATGCGGCAGTAGGCGGAATGATTTTGGCATCATTGGGCAAAACATTCCATAATAACTTTTCAGCATATCGTAAATCAAGTGTTTCTGAGAGATAACTCTCTCGGCTCTGTTTTCAGGCCTTAGAAAATCTAACCCCTGACGAGAGACTTTGGCCAATCACAGGTCATTTCAGAGAGAGAGAGAGCGTTCCTATTGGCTGTTCGTTCAATCACTCACAAACTCTGATCAAACAGTCAAAGTAGTAATATTCTGTTACTGTAATGCCTATTTCTTGTGTAAAATGTTTTCACAAACATCTTGTAGTGCACTGTTTAGCTGTAAAATGAGAAAGTTTGCTCTGGCTGGTGGGCGGTGCTTGGTATTTCCTCAACTGATCTCAACATGGCTGCCGGATCACAAACTTTCTCATTTTACAGCTAAACATTACACTACAATAGGTTTTCTGAAAGCATTTTATGCAAGAAATAGGCATTACAGTAACAGAATATTGATTTATATTTGATCGGCGCTGCCTAGTTTGGCCGTTTGATCGGAGTTTGCGAGTGATTGACAGCTGCTCAGAGTTGGCAAGGCTCTGATTGGTTGTTTTTCCTCTGGTCTGTAAAATCTTGCAGATGCCAATAGGAGCACCAGAGGACACAGAGGCACATGACTTTTTTTTAGATTACCTGTCTCACGCACTACTGTCAGGATATAGTGACCGTTTTATAAAAAATATTTTTTATTATCATATTTGCTCCATTTCTACCCACTGCTACTTTGATATTGATTTCCATCATTTTCCACAATTTACAAATCCCTCTCTAAGCGGCCTTCTTACCTCCCTGACACCAGTGGGTGAAAGCAGTAATGATCAGAGATGTCAATGGATGCACCTCATGAACTGAATATGCCTGAATATGTTGCATACCTAATGAAATGTTCAATAATTCGCCAGTGGACTGGACAAAGGACTTTCATACTCAATCAATACAAGTTACATTTTGGCTATGGGCCAATCCACTGTGCACAAACACATGGAGCAAAACTTTGCACTGTTATTGCTCAGATTCCTTTAAAGCCCTGCAGTGACGATGTTTGCCTAAAGATCCGATATGTGCTGCAGGATCTAACCACAAAGTGCAATATGATGTTTGGCAAGTCTGAGCCTCTGAGTCAAAATCCAATATATTTCTTTACTTCTGACTCAATAAAGTTCTTGAAGAGAAAATTGCATTCTTCCAACGTGTGTTGAAGCTCAAAAATTATCTGGTTAGTTTTGCTTCAATTTTGCCGGATTATGTGATGGGCTTAGTTGTGAGGAGTTGCAGCAGACTAATGGAAGAGTTCTCTCGAAAACGTGTGTTTGCAGCTTTAAAATGAAAAACTACCAGCGGAGAGGCAATTATTCAGTTGACATACAGTTTTCTTACTATCACAGTTACTGGGGCTGATATTGCTCTGTGTTTAAACACTGGTTCTGATGTTTAAACAGGATGTCCAGATGCTATTTCACAATAAAGGTACAATTATACAGTACATGATGCATCTTGCGGGGAAAAATGCAACTGTTCAGCCAATTAGACTATTGTAAGGCTATTAAACAGTCTTTATCAGTCGCTATAAGCCCCATAGATGTGGGTCAATAGGGGCCTACTACACCCACTAGTAGGTTTTAACACCTATTCACATGGTATATCACAGAAAGAAGGTATAAAAGAACACAACAGCGACCTCTAGCGACCGTACTAATTATAACAAGAGCAGAAGCGGAAGTCAGGCACTGTAGTATAAAGGATGATGGCTGGGACACAAAACACAGGGTTTTGACCCACACGTTTGTATCCTGTGTGAAACCAACAATGTGTAGTTGTCTTTGAGTTCGCAGTTATTTTAACCCTAAACTTAAGTGTTTTATTGCCTAAACCTAAAGAAGTTGTAGTTATATTGCCTACACTTCAAAAAGTTGTAGTTTATTTGCTTAACTGATTGATAACTGTTTTTATTTTTGCCTAAACCTAAAGAAGTTGTAGTTTTATTGCCTAAACCTAAAGAAGTCATAGTTTTGTCGCCTAAACCTAAGAAGTTGTAGTTTTGTTGCCTAAACCTAAATAAAATGTAGTTTTATAGCCTAAACCTAAAGAAAATGTGCATAAACATAAAGAAGTTGTAGTTTTATTCCCTAAACCTGTTTTTATTTTTGCCTAAACCTAAAGAAGTTGTAGTTTTATTGCCTAAACCTAAAGAAGTCATAGTTTTGTTGCCCAAACCTAAAGAAGTTGTAGTTTTGTTGCCTAAACCTAAATAAATTGTAGTTTTATAGCCTAAACCTAAAGAAAATGTGCCTAAACTTAAAGAAGTTGTAGTTTTATTGTCTAAACCTAACTGTTTTTATTTTTGCCTAAACCTAAAGAAATTGTAGTGTTGTTGCCTGAACATAAAGAAGTTGTTAGTTTTGTTGCCTAAACCTAAAGAAGTTGGTAGTTTTGTTGCTTAAACATAGCTGTTGTTTTGCCTAAATCTAAAGAAGTTGTAGTTTTGTTGTCTAAACCTAAAGAAGCCTTTTTGTTTGTGTTCAAAATGAGACGTTTCATTCAGTTTTACAATACGTTAGAAAGTAGGCCCCTAATGACAAACATCTATGGTGCTTATAGCGACGATAACAATCAAATCGGGTGCACTGTTGTTTTACTTTTGGCAGATTGTCTATTACTAGAGATGAGATTAACAGATGAATACATCTGTGTTTTAAAGCACTGACATTTTGTCATACAGACGTTATGTGTTATGATTTCTATAATATGTTGACAAAAAAGACAAACTTGGATGCTCATTAGCTGGCTTTGGAAGTCGGTCTGGTGTCTCCAGCTTGTAAGATATTTTCTTATTTCTCCAATTGTGTTTTAGACCTCGGTTACATACTGGCACGTCGCCATGGCAACGTCTAGTTAGGCTAGAAAAATACTACAAGGTTTTGATAAGATTTAGCCCCAATTAAGCCAGCCCACACATATTTAGAAGGCCAGAGTGGAAATCACACAGCCATTCTTCCCAGAGGGTTTTTTATTCCAGAAATCTAATTTAGCATATTTGTCTGAAATGGGACTTTTACAAAGTAAAGCCTTACATGATTAACTGTTTGACTAGATCAAGGCAAAATCTGAAATATTTATCCATGCCCAGAGCATCGTGTGTGTGTGTGTGTGTTATCTAAGCCTTTCCTCAGTGCGAACACCTCCGGTACGAGAGATCATATAAACCTTAAACACACTCACGCTCTCCCACCCACTTGCATGTGATCACATGTTAACCTTCCTCTCAATCATACCTAATTTATCACACCCACAAAGACACATGTATGTCTTTTTGGATATGTGGAAAGGATATGTAAAAAAAAAAAAAAAAGTGGGAATCGACTGAAACAGTTGAGCAGGAGTGTTTTTCCTCTTGGTGTTGTGTCAAGTGCTTGTCTGCCAATCAAGGGACCATAGGGGGAGGCAAACCAGACACTCTGTCATACATCATTAAATAGGGCTTGGTTGGAAAGCTGTGGATATAGCAATATAAAAAATGCAGTCTTGTTATAATTGGGTAAATAATTACATGTCCAGGGGGCAGTTTGAGGGAGCATGAGACTGGCTGGTAGCAAATAAGTAGATGTTTTGGCTCCTGGTTCCTTGTTAATAATGTATTTTGCAGGGTGCAGGTAAGCATACACTATATTCCACTGTCCTCTTGTTAAATTTGACCCAGCTGCTCAATTTCATCATATAGAATAATAAGTAGGATTTTTTATGATAATATTATATTTTTGCTCTTCTCTCAGGTAAGAGAAAGAGTGGTCGAGAGCAAACATCTTGTTTTCACAGTCCGCTAATTGTTTGACCAACGCAAGGAAACATAATTTTGAATTCATAATCATATAATCAAATTTTGATTATTATATGTTTTAGAGTAATTTGTGGGCAAATTGTATTTTATGTATATTTAAAATATTTATTATTATCTCTTTTTTTTGGAGTCATGACTGGTCATTTGGGTTTACCCAAATCTTAAAGCTGCAGTGGGTAGAAATGGAGTAAATATGATTAAAAAATGTTATTTTTTTAAAACGGTCACTATATCCTGACAGTAGTGCATGAGACAGGCAATCTGTCCTCCGGTGCACCTAGTGGCATTTGCAGGATTTCACAAACGGGAAAACAGCCAATCAGAGCCGAGCTGGAGCCTTGCCGTCTCTGAGCAGCTGTCAATCACTCGCAAACTCCAATCAAACTGTCAAACTAGGCAGCGCTGATCAAATATGAATCAATATTCTGTTACAGTAATGCCTATTTCTCACATAAAATGTTTTCAGAAACATCTTATAGTGTACTGTTTAGCTGTAAAATGAAAAACTTTGTGACCCGGAAGCCATGTTGAGAACAGTTTAGGAATTACCAAGCACCACCCACCAGCCAATAGGAACGCTCTCTCTGAAATTACCTGTGATTGGCCAAAGATTTTTTAAAGCCTGAAAACAGAGCCATGAGGAGGTACAGAAGTCTAGTTTTCTCTCAGAACACTTCAATTACAATATGCTGAAAGGTTATTATGGGATTTTTGCCCAATGATGCCAACAACATTCTGCCTACTGCAGGTTTAATATTCCTCAATTGTCAAGTGCAATAAGAGTATAACTTATTTCTCTCTCAAACCTACAGTCACAGGGATTCACTATTTACAATTAAGCTCATTTGGCATATAAAAGAATTGGTGTAAACCTCTGCTAATATGGACATGTTAGCAACTCCTGGTCATAGAGTACAGACGAAGAACAAATCCTAACTTTGGTTTGAATACATTTTCTACATTTTGCATCTTTTTCCTCTTAATAATTATGTCAGTGAAATTGGAGAAAGGCTTCAGGAGTCTTTGTCCCAGAATGATCATGTAGGTAACGACAAATCAAAGACACAAAATCTCTAATGCAGTTGCAATAGGCCTTGAATCAATTCAAGCACATTCAATTGACTACCTGTGCAACCTGATTGGGCTGCAGCATGTACTGCCTCATGCTACAAGTAGTGACAAGGACACTAGCAGAACACAAAACTAGAGAAGAATCAGTCAGGAAGGATGAGGTGAGAGTAATTGTCTGTGGCCACAACATGCAAAACCATTCCCTTTTTGGGAGTTGTCTTGCTGTTGCCTCTCCATTGCACCTGTTATCACTTTCATTTGCACCAAAGCAGGTGAATGTGATTCATAATCACTTGAGCTTCCTAAATGGACAGATTGATATCCCTGAAGTTTAACTGACTTGGTGTTATACTGTGATGATTAAGTGTTCCCTTCATTTTGAGCAGTGTATATACAGCTATCAAAACCTGTTCATATCCTCCCACCTAGTGCATTCAACATAAGTATTTCAATATAATTCATGACTACAGAGTCAAGGCTTCTGGTCGACACTTATCTAATACATCAGTGTGGTTGCTATTAGCAACAGGAATGACGTCAGACTACCTTGACACCTTCTTCTGGCTGAGAAACATCAGGAAATGTATTAAACTAGTCCTTAATGGCTCTACACGTGTAATAAGCAACATGCTACATTGAGTCTCGAGGCCAGTAGTTAGTTCTGGGTTGGAACCATTTACACATTTAACAGAGCTCTCATTAAAAGGAAGGGCGAGAGGAGCTAAAGACACGTTTCACTGTCAAAGTTAACATCATTAAAACTGTGAGCGTCAAACCTCAGATCCTGTGTTCATAATGAGAGTTGGATCTATCATTATATTTCTGCAGCTCTAATAGAGTTTTTCCATCCAGAGTCTTATACTGTTATACCTGCTTATCACTTCTTATTTTCTCTTTCACCTTCTGTCCATTTTCAGATTAGTTACCATTCTCGGAAGGCCTTCTTTTTCTCCCTCAACCACTTGGCCATTTGGAAAGTCTTTCACAGTGTTGTTAGGCATAGATGTATCGGTATAAAGTGACACCTAAGAGCTGACACCAACATCTCTGAGGTCATCAATATCACTGCAAGTTTTTTTCTTTTAAAACATGTTTCAGTTTCGAACAGTCCAAACAGACCATGTCAGAACATCTTTAGGAGAGTGCAACTCACGGGGATAAAGTGCATACAGTCGCGATCAGCTGTCCCCAGTGGACGCAGGGTCACAGATTCACAGTATGAGCCTCTCTGACAGAAACATTGCACAAGTCAAGTACTTTGCTGTGCCTAGTGGGGCGAGACATACAATGATGAAAATTCCCTAAGAGTTCTTGACATTGAGCATTTGTTAGTCTCCATAATGGGGATCAGACATATGGATTGGGTTGTCCGTGTTGCCTTGAAAAATAGGATATCTGCAGTGAGCATCATAAAGCATCAAAAACAAATAACAGGAATTCCTGAGGCATATCCGCAGGGCAGAAAGACAGCAGCGCTACATCTTTGGTCCAATCTGATAAGGCCTCTATCAGGAGAATGCAAGCGTTTTTATTCCTTCATTCATGTAGAGGCAAGACCCGTCTTCTATTGATCTGCCAGCAATCCAAGTGTCACGGTGCATGAGTAAAGGTGTGCTGAACCTTTCAATTATTACACCTGAGTCCAAGTCCCTCTCAGGCAAACATACAGTATCTCTATGAGTGCTCAAATCATAGACATGGACGACGCGTCTCCACTTCCTCCCACTGTACAAAAATTAAGCCAAAATATCTCGGACACGAGTGCTGCAATCTTGCCAGGGCTGGCTTAAGGCATAGGCCATATAGGCGGTTGCCTATAGGGGTGCCACCTTCTGGGGGGCGCAGGTCACCCTCTAAAAAAGAAAATAATAAAAGAAAATTGAATTAAATTAAAAAATGCTGGTGGGCGCCCGTCTTCATTTTCCGCATTGAGCCAACAAATGAACACATGTATAAAGAAAGAAAGAAAGAAACTTTTCACCCATGTAAATCCCTCTCTCACATATTTTTTATATACTCAAAATCTGTTAACTGTAACTGTTTAGCTAGATAGATACTAACCATAGATACATTTATGATCAAATTTATGCATGTTGTATTGTGCAGGCTCGTAATTTGTGTTTCAGAAATGTTATCTGTGTCTGAATATGAACACACACAGCAGTCCGACAGCACTGGCTAACCTTTCTGTCAGTGGATATGTTGCTAAACTAGCTAGTGACTGTATAAACCACAGACTGTATATAAAGATCTTTATATACAGTATATGTTTGAAACAGACAATCATGGTTATGGAAAGTAAAAGTTACATCTTCTCTCCACGTCCTACTCTACGTACAATTCCAGAGTCTCCAGCTCCACATCGACTACTTCACTCAGAGCAGCTGTCAATCCCAGCTGTCAATCACAGCTCTCACCCCGTTTATAGCATCAAATAACTAACCTAAACCAAACTTAAAAAATATCTGACTTGTACTTTGATTTTTTAGTTTGGCCCTTGTCCCATCTGCTAACATGGATGGGGCGGGGTTTATGACCTATACTGCAGCCAGCCACCAGGGGGTGATCCAGATGTTTTGGCTTCACTTTTGGGGTGTTGTCATGTCGTCCATTTTTGTATACAGTCTGTGGCTCAAACGCATGCATTTGTACATTTGTAATTATACCTATATGTATTACACCTATGTATAACACCTATGTATTATGTATGTATGTACACCTTATGTATTACACCTTTTTTTTTTTTAAATGTCTCATCTTAGCCTTTCCTGATACTTCCTAGTATTCCCGTTGAAAAGGGAGCTCTCAGAATGAGACAGTTAACAACATTACATAATACACCACATAATACTGAAACTTCACTAACTTTTAATACACTACATTTGGCATGACTGATAAAGTTGAGTTTTAATAATTAATTCTTCCAAAAATTGATCGTTAAATAATTTTCTTCTGTTGCACACCCACACAACACACGGCTGTTTTACATTATTCTGATTAGACCTCTGCTCAGACTGAAGCTTAGTGTGGCCATGCTGGGAATTATGTGAGGTCACCACATTCAACGAAAAAATAAAGATACAGGGATACCGCCTTAACAGGTGCAACAGAAAAGTGTGGGAGATGTCAATCACACGCAGTCTGTACACATTCACACAGTCCAAAGATTGAACTTGCATCTCTAGGAGTTTGAACTTGGCAAGTTCAACTCATGACCAGCGGCTCATCCAGGCTCTGGTGATTACATTTAAATAGAACTGTCCACACTTGTTGTGTAACAAAATATCACATCTTTAGTACACAAACATGCTTAAAAAAAAAACCACGAGCATTTTTGGAGCTCTTAACTGCGTTGACCTTGAGATGCAGTCAGCAGAACACCTCCTTACTTCATCTTTAACCGAAGCAATTTGGCAGGAACAAATGTTAGATTTTAACTCCAAGACAATGTATCTTCCAAAAGTTATTATTTCTTATGTGCAAAATGCTACAGAGACCTCTGATCTCGCCCGGCTAGTGAGTTTACACATCTCTGAAATTTTTTTTTAGCAAATTTTCACACCTGAAAAAAAATGGTGACACACTAACTTGTACATTTTTACAGTTATGAGTCTCATATCCTCCACCATGGCCGCTGTTACATGCAAAATGCATGATAGGATCTACCCCAGGTTCATACAAATCAGCTCCCTATCAACTTCTGTATTATGAAGAGACGAGTCGGATTTATTGAAGCTTTTAGAAAAGAGTTTCACAGACTCCGATGTTAACTTGAACGCTATTTATGAGTTGGAATCGCATAATGATGATAACTCCAACAAGGCATCAATGTGGCATCAGATCTAATCAGGCACAACAAGTAACAATACCTGTATGGGTAAACCATAGGGAATTAAATATTGGCCACTTTGAGTTTCCATTCAGTTTGGGGTGTAATGGTAGACTTGATTTTTACCTTACAATTAAAAAAAAAAGAGAAAAAAAAGGATTTGATTTTGACAAACTTGAATTGACCATAGGGTTTAACTTAGCTGGGTATCAGTATTTCCACCTTCGGTATCCCCATTGTGCATGCCTACAGTCGTATCATATTCCTGAGTGTTGAGGATGATGTACTGAGTGTAAGATACAGACTGTAAAAAGTCAATTGAGTCTTTAATCGGTAGGAATTTAAATAATTGGATATGGTACTCTAAATCAGCCCCACTAACAGTGAATCATGGACCTACAGTGTTAATGACCATGTAGAACAGGCTTCATTTACAACACAACCCATTCTTCTTTCTTTTCTTTAGCAACAGGGTGTGGAATCTCTCTTTCACACAGATCCACCTACACACCCACATGCATACACATATAAGGACGTGATGCAACTCAAAGTAAGCGGTTGCTCTATAATGAGAGGTGTATGGGTCATCATGCTCGACATGAACCCAGCTTGTTTCCCACAATCATTAACACCTTTCCTCTCTGCTCTTCTAAGATTCCCCCTATGATATCTGATCATACTGGTAGATGTAAATATACGGGCATGCACGTATTTACACACCGACGCACATAACACAGATAAAAGAGCATCATAGTTTTATTAAGCCTTTTGTAAAAATCATTTTTGTGGAAGCTATGTTCAAGTCACACGCGCGCAAAATCACACAACATCTTTGACAAACTCACCGATTCCTTTAGGACAGCATTATGTATTTTTCCATTTAAAAGTTGAAGGAATCATAATTATTAAAAATCAATTGTTGAGATTCTTTTTGGAAGTTGCTTAAAACCAAAGTATGACAGGACACTTGAGGAAGAATTGATAGTATAGCATAAGTAGGCCCTTTATCATGAATAAAAAGAAATTATGAGCTGCTAATTCATAATTCATTTCAGGTTTTAAGACGTGATTACAAGTCACTGATGTGGTCGAAGCTGTTCAAAGCCATTGTAGGGAATGTCAGGATGTCTCCCGATTCTCCTCTCTTGCACAAGGTTTTAAAAAAGACAACGAGTATATAGGCTACTACAGCTAAATGAGCTAAACGCTAATGCCAGCACGCTAGCATGTTCACAGTTAAGGCCAATTCATACCTTCCATGTCCGTGAGGGTCCTCTTTGGCCTGCGTGACAAAAATGTTGTCAACCGCCCAGGTCGGTGAAGGTCCGCGTGGACCCTATATGTCGACGTCCGCGTGCAGCCCAAAATGTGTGACCATGTGGACTGTATTCATAGCAAGAGCGCCGAGTTTGCAAGCTTCAGTTTCGTTCCAGTCCAGTTGGTGACGTATGCACCTCTGGCTGGTTTGCCATAACAAATTTGATGCTTGTTTTTAAGAGAGGTTGTGCAAGGAGATCTGCCAATACCCACTTTTAAAGGAATACAAAGACAGTCGAATGGCGATGAACTCCTGGCAAACAACGTTATGGTGCATTACCGCTACCAATTTGAATGGAGTGTGGATCGGGAAATGTGCATATGTGGAATGCCAGACCGACACGGACCCTCACTGTAGTATGAATGGAACCATGTGCGCGTCCACGTGACCAGTACAAGTCCGGAAAGTATATCCAATTTACAAAGCTAAAATGCTGCTATTTTGACTGCTTTCTGAGTGTTTTCTTACTTTGACTTAGACTTAGACTAGTCAAAGTTTAAACATCAGGGAAATTCTGAGCATTAATATAGCTGCAAACAACTCTTTGTAATATAAAAATATAGAGGAGAAATGATTACCTGAACAGAGAATGAAGTCGTTCTCCCTCAGTGTGTGTTGTGTTCTGAGTTTCTCTGTGCTTTGTTGACATAGCCGGGCCAGCCACGCATGCATTTTAGTGCAAGTGAGCCTCTCTGTTGTGTCCCACTGGCTAGCTAATAGCCGCCACTCTGCACTGCGGTCATACGGCAGTTACCACTGATAACACCGGCGTCGTTGCAGAAGCCCTCCAGCCCGTAGTTTGCACTGCTCGTGCCATTTGCATAGCTGCCGGTTCAGCCGTCTCCATGTTGAAAGCTGTGTAGAGGCAATAAATATGCTCCGAATTCTGTATTGAGCACTTTTAACATTTTTTTTTAGGTCCCACGTAAAAACAATGACATATACCGTATGACAATATACTACAAAGGTGGCGTTGCAGTTGATCAAATTGATCAAATAAATTGTATTTCCTCCACTCTTGCTCCTTTCATAGACGTATAAATGGTATACCTTTCAAACCACAGTAGATCTAGGAGAAGCCATAAGTGTCACAACGCTCAGTTCCAAATTCCACCTGACACAAGTGCCAAAAGGTTGCAGGCGCATTAAATAAGATAGAGGTGCTATGGAAATAAGACATATTTTTTATGAAATGGAGAGACTGATATAGAGATAGAGATGTGAAAAGCTCCTCTCTGACAAACAATCATAATGCAAACATGCAATGTACAATATGGTTTTATTGTTAGTGGCTTATTATACTGCTTTGCTACAGGGTCACAGCATAACATACATTTCCTATTCATGAATTTATTATTTTAATGTGAAAGTTGTAGCATATATTACAGAAGTTAAATCAAGATTCAGAACATCAGTCCAAAAGATCGGTGAGGATCTGCCATTATGCTAGAGAGCTCTGTCCAGTGTCATATTGCTGATAATGAGTAAATATATGAATAGAATCAAAAATCAGAAACTGTATTCATATATCTTGTACCAAAAAATATTAAAACAATTATACAACCTGCACCACAAAATCTGTGCTCCAATTAAAACTATAGTTATGACTGAAATGCATACACTTCATACACAAAAGCAAGGCCCTGTTGTGCTACATTTGGCCCCAGTGGGGATCGTCCCGTAACCCAGAAATGCTCGGCAGAGAGAGATTTGTCCAGTTTTAACAAGGCTGCAGGACGGTACATTTGTCATTCTCCCCTTTGCTTTTCTAAACTACATTTAATAAGAAGACAACAAGTCAGACTTTTTGGGCCTAACAAGGTGGATGCCATTTAATATGAGCCACCTGACAGCGGCTGTGAGAGCAAAACATTTTGACAGCGGGTGAGTGGTAGTCAGTTTGTTAAAATTTAACAAGGATGGTGGGCTGAGGATCGGTCTCCGTTCATTCGTCTGTCTGTCTGTCACACACGTTATCTCGGATGCCGCTGATCAAATTCTGACAGCCTTGAGGGAATGGTGCGTGTCACCGGTATCCAGGATTTCCAAAAATTGCATTGCCCAGGAAGTGAGCTACAATTCCAGGTCAAACCGAATGGTCCACTTGGTCCAGAGGACTGCTGCATCATGTGTGGGGATGACATATTTGCTGTTGCCTTGTTTTTTCTCAACGTTCTCTTCATAATCTTGAAAGGAGTAGCTCAACATTCTGCAAAATACATACTTTTTTTCTGAAAATGTGATGAGAGCTATTTATAGCAAATCTCATGTTTGTGTGCGAACCAGGCTAAAAGTCTAAAGCCATGCTAACAGCTCTGTGAGACTGTACTTAGGCACAGCTTTGCTTTGAGCTAAATGCTGCTCTCAGCGTGCTAAAATGTTCACAACAACAATTTGTGGTTTATGGGGAGTAACGTGCTGCAACTATTTCTTGGCGAACAACATCCCAGTGCAGTGACAAGGATTCGTGGCTGTACAGAGACCAACACCAAAACCTGTGCTTCCTGCACAAAATCCGTTAAAGGGGACATATTATGCTCATTTTCAGGTTTGTACAGAACTTGTTTACATGCTTCAGTGTTCAAAAAGCACCTTATTTTTCACATACTGTCTGTCTGAATATACCTGTATTCATCCTCTGTCTGAAAAGCTCTGTTTTAGCACCTGTCTCTTTAAGTCCCCCCTCCCGAAAAAGTCCAGTCTGCTCTGATTGGCTTGTGAGAAAAATATGGTGCACCTTTGCAAAGGTAGTTCTCAATCTGTGGGCGATATATTCAAAATAGTCGGCATGTAACATATAGGAATGGGAGCCAAATCTCAATGGCTTGTTGAATCCCGTTTTCTGATCTAGACAGCCCACAAAAAACTGACTGGGTTGTCTTATTTCACAGTGTGTGGGTTGGTAGACACTCCAGATACCCAAGTGTGTGTGCACAAGCACTGAAAAAGTGAGTTTTTCATGATATGTCCCCTTTAAGGGTGTGGTTAGCTTAGCTAAGCAAAAAGACTGGAAGCAGGGGGTATAGGTAGCCTGACCTTATCAATGAGATACACTGTCAAAGGGTCAGCTTAAAGCTTTTTACACACCGGGTGTGTTTCTTTGTTGCGATTAATCGCACGTCAATGTGTTTTTTTGAACAGTTGTTTTTTTGGTCATGAGTACTTTCACACAGAACGCAAATATCAAGCAAAGTAATTTTGTTTTCGGAACAACGCAGATTTTTTGAGTGTTTGCATCGCAAACAAAGTCATCAATCACTCACGTTGTGCGGAATGGACATAATCAATATGTACACACGGAGACTGATTAGCTCGTAACCAAGATGGCAAACGTCATTACTCCTTTCAACCTTGACAAATGCAGCGCATACCAGATCCACTCCTTTCGTTCTTACCTTTCACAATAAAAGTCCTATATACATTGTGCAACTGTTTAGCAGAGGCTAATTCACTCAGAGCATTTCGCAAAAGGAAACAGTACCTCTTAGGCTATACAACAATTTACCTCAGACAGACTGCCAAATGCTGCTCTGGGTCAATAGGATGCCAGTAATTGGTCCTCTGCCTGTTTGAATCTATTCAAACCTTTAATTAAAAAAATGTTGCAACTCTTGCAAAAATAGTTTTGATGCGCAATATTTGCAGGCCAGTATTTATTCATCACGATAGGTGTGTTTTTGAACTTTGGGCTGCCCAAGCTAGCTGTTTGCCCTTTGCTTCCAGTCTTTATGCTAAGCTAGGCTAAGCACATCCTGACTCCAACTCTGTGCTTAACATGCAGACATGAGACTGATGTGTCATCTTCTCATCTCACTCTTGGAAAGAAAGCTAATAAGCATAGCCTATTTCTTAAAATGCAGCAGTATTCCTTTAAAGTGGCAATCTGAGATTTCTATGTGTTCAACGTATACTCACAATGATGATATCTTGTGAAAAAGTTATTCCTCCTTTTTGTTTGTTTACCTACGAATTTCCAGCAACACGTGTCAATTTCCGCTCGTTACATGCATACAGTCTTTTCAAAATAAACTTACATCTTCACAGGAAACAACTTCCTTAGGTTTAGGCAAGACAGCTACTTAGGAAAAGGTTGACTTTGATAGGATTAGGCAACTAAACTACTTAGTTAGGTTTAAGCAACTAAACTACTTAGTTAGGTTTAAGCAACTAAACTACTTAGTTAGGCTTAGGAAAAGGTTGACTTTGTTAGGATTAGGCAACTAAACTACTTAGTTAAGTTTAGGCAACAAAACTACTTAGGTTTAGGAAAAGATCGATTTTGTTAAGATTAGGCAACAAAACTTGTTGAATTAAGGTTTAGGAAAAGATCATGGTTTGGCTTAAAATAACTCCAGAAGTGGCATTAATTAAATACGTAAGTTACATGACAAATAAATCACAGGTCTCCTGGGCGAAAGTCCGGTATTTTTTGACCCACCCATCCACCCCGACTTTCCCCCTATACGCGACGCTCCCCGCTATTTATATTCCCTGGTTCGAGATTACATGGGATTTACACGAATTGCAGAGCATTACTTTTCTTAGGTATAGCTACGAACCGTGTATGAGACCAGCTTGATGTATTAAATATTGTGAGTATTTTAACACACCATTTTGGGCCCAAGTGCTCACTGCTCATGGACATTTATTTATTTAGACAGTGCCATTTTAGCTCCACGGAAGCTTCACTACAGGAGCCCTTTGTCCCTAAGAGAGAGTAATGACAATTGGCAGATAAAGGGAAGTCACCACATTAAACAGCATTAAGCCACTCAGTACCAGACGCATTACCAAGAGAGAAAGAGGGAATGAAGAAAGGGATGAGAGAGGAGAGAAAATGACAGCGAGGCCCGGAGAAAAGAGCGAGGCAGTGATAAATCGCAGGACTAATCCGGGCTACTACAGAGGGATTAAATCGTTCTCCGCTGCACGGTCGCCTGCTCCGTCAGACGGCAGAGGTTAAGCAGACCGTTCTCTCCTTGTCCTGTTTTTCTTCTTTTCTCTCATCCCCTCAACCACCTTCTCTCCTTTTCTCATCCATCTAATGGCATTAGAGAGGTGGAAGTCTTTAATCGGAGTAGCAAAGTAGTGAGGAAGGCCTCTGCAGAGCATCTCACACACACACACACACACACACAGTATTGAGCAGATGGAGTGTTGGGCTAATAGATGTCAGTGTTTCTGATAATCTGATGGAGGGAAGAGATAACAGAAAGAGTCATTGATTTCCCTTGTGGCGGGTGTGTACAAGTGTGTGTGTGTGTGTGTGTGTGTGTGTGTGTGTGTGTGTGCATTTGTTGCATATTTGTGTGTCATTTCAATTGGGCAGTACTGTGAAAAAATTACCTTGGGATAAAATAACAATTACCAGCATTATCTAGTATTATACTGTATTATCTAGTATAAAAATAAATATATTTTTCATAATTATTGTGTTATAGCATTTGATCTTACAGTGCTTTTCATATTTCATGCATTATAATTTGGATTTACACCAGTGTGTGTGTGTAGACTGTATGTGTGTGATTGAGGGATAGTAGGCCTACAGTATGTGTAACATAGCATGTGTGTGTAATCCAGGATCATTTTGGTTTCTTATGCTACTAGTTAACTAACATAGTTTTTCCTTAACTTCCATTGCATTCCAATTCGTGATAATAATAATAATTAAAGCACCAAGTTAATTGCTGAGATCAAGCCTGGATTGTGAATGGGCCAAAGCGTGCAGCTGCCGCGGGGCAGACCCATTCCCTCCAGGGCTCTGAAGGCTCCGGGTTCACCATGTCACAGTTCAATTAGTGCTAAATGGACTGCATTTTATATAGCACCTTTATCCAAAGCGCTGTAAAATGTGGTGGAGCCGGGGATCGAAATGAACTCAGCTCTACCTGCTGAAGTGATAGGGGCCTTAAAACACCACCTGCATTACCTAATGTTGAGGCTCCATCTTGTAGAGGGGCGCTGAGTTACAATTGAATCGGGCCTCTATTATTTCAGTATATATTGTGTTTTAAATTCAGATTACCTATGAAAATGACAGGAAAAAAGTGGTGGATAAAACGGCGACACAACTAAAGCATTGGGAAGGTTTATATATGCAGCCTTATGCAGTCTTGGAGGACGATGGATTTCAGCATATGATTAACGTAACGTGACATGAGCCGAGCTATACACTTAAGCAACACAGTAATTCCAGCAGCACAATCCCTGTTATGTGTTTTATATTTATTCATTGTTTTTAAATAACACAGTTGCACAGAAATCAAACCGTGTTTCTTTTTTTTTTTTAAAGTTATTTTTTGGGGGCATTTTTAAGCATTTTATTGACAGGACAGTGGATAGAGTCTTGGAAAGGGGGGGAGAGAAAGAGTGGATGCGGAAAGGGCCACAGGCCGGATTCGAACCCGGGCCACCGCGGTCAGGACTGAGGCCTGTTACATGGGCGCCCGCTCTACCGACTGAGCTAACCAGGCACCCCAAACTGTGTTTCTACAAATAATGCACTTTGTGCGTGGAAAAACTAATCTTTCAATTAAGAGCTGATGTTAAACTGTTCTCTTTTTTTTTTAATTATAGTTTTGGTTGAGCTTATGCTTCACTTTATGTTGATGGCCTTAGTCTATAATTACATCATATTTATATGAAAAGAACAAAGCTGCATTTTCTGTTTGCACTAATTACTGTAGAAGACCTATTCTTTCAATTAATATTTGACAATGAAGAAGAGTTTATGTTCTTTATGTAAGGCATACTTTTGTTAAGGCAAACATTTGTTAACTTATTTTTGCCAAATAAATGAAAAACATGACCTCCTCGCTGTAACATAAATGTACCAAACCAAAAACCATAACCCCAAAACTGTGATATGAACCGAACCGTGAATTGTGTGAACTGTTCCACCCATAGACTGTATGTAACTTCTTACTCTTATAAATATGTTTTAATCGTTTTTTATTGCCAATGTGTGAACAGGTTGTAACCTAACCTAAAAAAATGAGTCCTTCCGTGACTTTCTGGGTTTCCTCTATCAGCCTGTAGACTGCTTTTAATGTAAAGAACCCGGATCCGTTTTTCCGGGAAAATCCAACGGATGTGACGTCATGCACGCTCGCGAGTGCCTCAGCCGTAGCTAACGTTCGGTTAGAAATGGAGCCTGCCAACGCCAACAAACGACCATACCCCACCACAACTCAGACTCCAACACAAACTCCATGGAAGCACAAAAAAAAAGAAGTTATATCTAGTGAAGCTCGTCTTGCAAAACAGGAATGTGAGCAACGTCGGGCAAAAAATAGTGTTGTGGGAGTGTGTGTGCACGTTGGACGTGAGTGGTGAAGCAAGAGAGAGAGAACTGCGGCGAGTGTGTTAGAAAACGAACGAGCAGCGGAGCAGAAGAGAGTTAGTTTAGCTCTGAGAATATCTGTGAATGTACAATGGAAGTTGCAGTTTGTGCAGATATAAATGCTGCAGCTCCTCAAGACCAACAGAGGTTTCCTGTGTCTTGTTTCCCTGCTGCTGAGTGAAGTGACGGCGGGGGTTAACTCCAGAGCGAGTAATGTTATTGACTCTAACCCAGGAGACCAAAACTACGGTGTCTCCCCTGTTCCTTCTGACCACGGTCGGGAGGCTGAAGCAGGAAAAGTTAACACTAGGATCAACATCGGCAGGGCCTTCCATTCATGGAGGGATTTTCCTTTGGTAAGCTAACATTACTGCCAAGCAGGTGAAATATATGATGATATTGTGCTTTTAGCTTTCAATCACGTTAAGTCTTGTGTGTGTCGCCTCACTGTTTTGATCGATGCTCACTCGCGTCTACGTAGAGCGAGCACAAGCGCGGGCAACAGGACGCTGACTGTCGTTGAATTGACGGCCAAAGGAGTCACTGTTAACAAGCAATTTCTGATTCTTACATTGAGTCCCTTTAAAGAATTATTAATTATTGTGATTATTGTTATTCTTATTATTGAACTTCCATCATTAGCTTTGACCTGCTGTACCTGCTTTAGCTGTTTTTTTCCTGTGTAATGAGGGATTATTACCAACATTTCAGCTGCACTCACTTTCAGTTTTTCCTCCAATTAAAGCAGATAATGTGGCTAAAGTGTTGGCTTGTTTACAACCTTTCTGACCTGTTTCTTTCCCCATAATGATGTCTCCATGTTCCCGGATCTCAGCAATTACTTTGGTGTGTACAATGTCATCATAAGTGATGAGAAATGAAGGCCAAAACTATGGTAGGGACCATAAAAAAACAGAAATGATAGCCAATACATCCATTTCTTGCTGGGATTTCATTAAATCAAAGATATGTGAATGAAGTGGAGAGACAAACACCCCTTTCAACACATGCATATTACAACACAGTCTCAAAGCAGTTGGTGAAATAGTTACGAAATTTAATTTATTTGATTCGTGTACATTGACACGAATTTACCTTTTTTTCGTGATGCTCAGTGCGACTTTCAATAACGTATTTTTCGTGCGTTTTCCTAGGAATGTTCAACAACACGTGACGCAAGAGTCAATTTCCTCTCTAGTCTTTTCAAAGTAAAACTACTTAGGTTTTGAAATAGGTCGACTTGGTTAGGCTTAGGCAACGAAACTACTTAGTTAGATTTAGGAAAAGATGGACTTGGTTAGGCTTAGGCAACAACAGTATTTAGGTTTTGGAAAAGATCAGTGTTTGGATTAAAATAACTCCTGAAGTGCTGTAACTTGGAAGTTACATGACAAATAAATCAACTTTGACTTCTGGTTTCACACAGGACACAAACACTGGGAGAAAGTTCTGTCTTTGTTTGACCCACCCATCCACCCCGACTTCTTGCCTATGTGCTGTTTGCCGCTCTTTATACTTTCCGATTCGAAATCACGAAGATTTCATACAAATTGATTTTGTGCTTACCATCACGAAAAAAAAAGAGGCATGAGCAATGGGGATAAGACAGGTGGAAATACTGACACTCAGCTAAGCTAAACCCTTTGGTTAATTAAAGTTTTTCAGAATCTTCTTTTGGACATCTTTTTTTTAAAACATTGCAAGGTAAAAGTCAAGTCCCGTATCCGGGATATTATGTCATTTTTTTAAATCTCGTGACAATTTCACAAACTGCTGTTCGACTGGGCTACATATTACCACTGTACAATGCACAAAATTGTCTCAACATCATAGTGCAGGGACAACTGTGTATGCCGAGCTGAATCTCTAGTTCTCTTATTTCACAGAGAAGTTGTCACGCTGAAATCTTTCTGTCTGAAGCTGCAGATAAGAGAGATTTCTTTGCCACAACCTTCCTCCTGTGAACGTGTAATGACAGGCGTGGGTGTTTACCTCGGCACACCAAAGGTTCAAGCAGACACCAGAATGCTCCCCTTTCTCTTTCTGTATTCTCTGTACAACCCCCACCCCAGCCCCCAGCAACCCCCTCGCTCTGCGCTCCCTCCTTCCCCTCGCTGCAGTGGTAATTGGGTATGACACGGGATCAACAGGGAGAGAGCGAGGACGCATTTGAATGCGCCGAATGTCGTCTTCCTCACTTCTCTTTTCTAACCTGCTGCCTTCCAGCTCCCAGCCTCTCGCTCACCGCTGTTACCGTAGCAACATCTGCGTGACCGCATCCTCCATCCTCCCTCCTCCACCCCCGTGTCATTTCTTTTATTAAGATTGGCCGCTAGTGTCCAAATGTGCGTGTGCGTGTGTGCAGCAGCCTGACAGTGAGGTGCATAGCAGCAGAGCGTTGCCAGCCTAACTCCGTGCTCCGAGCCAATTACCACAGCCTCACTACAGAACTGAAAGCTACAACTCAGGAAAAATTAACCCGAGCAGAGAAAATGTAGCCACTTGAGTCAAACTTGTTACATTAAGTCAATCAAGTACATTATTGCACACCTGGGTACGCCTCGGTGATGCTCAAAGGGGAATATCTCTGCTGTAGGAGCCACACAGCCATGAAAACGTCCATACATAATCCTTCCTCATGTTTCCTCTTCTCCTGTCAAAAGAAAAGAGGTGAATTACAATATGTTAAAGGTGCAATGTGTAAGATCTGGCCAGAATTTTAGTTTAAAACCCCCAAAAAATTAACATTATTAACAAAATGTGATCAATGATGTCAAAGATGTCTATGTGACGCAGAGATATCTAATGAAATGAGCATGCTAAACTTAGACTTAATTTAAACACTATTATAATTGTCATATAGTATATACCAGTGGGCAACTGATTGTATAGAAGTATATAAGAAAATGAGCCTACTTCTCACTTCATTTATTACCTCAGTGAACATTGTAAACATGAGTTTACGGTCTCAATCGCTAGTTTCAAGTCTTCTTCAATACAGCATGATGTTCATTTAGTAAATTATGGTCCCATTTAGAGTCAATGTGTTTTTAAATATTCATATGAATGATTCCTCCAACAGTTTTGCCTCTGAATTTTGAAATATTACTTCATACTTAAACCATAACTGAATATTGAGCTTGTCTTGTGCCTATTTAGTGATGATTGGGATTTCCTCTCAACACTGGCATATGTGCATCCTGTCTGCTTGTATTGTTGCTGCCGGTTATCCCTCACAAACTATTTAAAAATCTGCATTCAACCCATCCTAAGCATTTAGGAGCAGCGGGCTGTTGTAAAGATCTGCCCACTGAGCTACAGCCACCCATATTTTATTTAAAAAAAATAATAAATTATAGGCTGTGACATTCAAGATACGCAGTAGAGATGACTGGATGGACCAAGTCTGTAGGAAGAGCACCGGTGATTCTGAAATAGCAGCCACAGTCAAAACTGCAGGCCACTCTATGTGCTACGGCCCAGAGACTTTTTCTCATGCATTACCATTACAAAAGAAACTGCTGTTAAACAATAAAGAGTTCAGTGCTAGTTGGATTGGTGGTAACAGCAAGTGTGGTTAAAGTAGCAGTGGGTAGAAATGGAGCAAATATGATTAATAAAAGTTGTTTTTATAAAACGTTCACTATATCCTGACAGTAGTGCATGAGACAAAATCATGTTCCTCTGTGTCCTCCAGTGCTCCTAATGGCATCTGCAAGATTTCACAGACTGGAGGAAAACAACCAATCAGAGCCAAGCTTGACTCTGCCAATCCAGCTGTTGTCTATGAGCAGCTGTCAATCAAATGGTCAGACTACGCAGCGCTGATCAATATTCTGTTACTGTAAGGCCTATTTCTCCCATAAAATGTTTTCAGAAACATCTTGTAGTGTACTGTTTACCCGCCCGCCACCCGGAGCACAGCCGATAGAAACGCCGTCTCTCTGAAATGACCTGTGAAGTCTCCTGTCACAGACTTAAAGCCTGAATACAGAGCCATGAGGAGGTGCAGACGTCTAGTTTTCTCTCAGAACACTTGAATTACAATATGCTGAAAAGTTATTATGGAATTTATAGGTTATTTTGAAAGCTCTGATGCCAAAAACTTGTTGCCTACTGAAGCTTTAAAGGACGTTTGAAGGATTTAACCAAATGTTCTACAGTATTTGCTTATTTGCACTTGATTGCTTCTTTTAAGATAGGGTGTGACATCCGCTGTTGACAGAGAAACGCAACAGAGTTGGGCCTGGATGGACCAAGTCCTGTAGGAAGAGCACCAGTGATTCTGACATAGCAGCTGTAAACAGCTGTAAAACAACAAAGAACATTTCACACATTCAAACATTTCTGTTTGTATAATCACAGTTTAAAGTCGTAACACTTCAGATTTCAGTGCTGGTAGGTATGGTGCTAACAGCAGGCGCGGTTTAATACGGCACAATTCTGGAGGCAGCAAACCCTTCTGGAGCAGCTACTGGTGTCTGTTTACAGCGCAGCCAAACAAACTCACGTTGTTTTAATACGGTCAATAATATTTTTTTTCTACTGTGGCATGAGCAACCATGAACTGATTTCATGTTACACACTTCATAAGTAGTTTTCCACACAACAGCAGGACACAGTAAACGGAGTTTATTACCTTACTGAGGAGATGGTGGTGTGCAGCCTGTTGCCTCGAAGCTCTTCATCTAACAGCTCTCTGTGGCTGCTCCCATTGCTCCCTGCAATAATTCAAACTGGGCCGCTGACAGAACGTGTTGAAAATGACCATATGTTGTTTTGTAAATGCATTTTTGGATCAATGAATGACTTTTTCACTATGAAAGCCACTTAATGTTTTAGCAGTTGAAAGCTTTTAATGTGACTATAGCAGCAGTAGGATGTTTGCATTGTCAGTAACTTAATATAGCTCTGCTGTAGGAGCAGAAACAGTCAACAGTGAAGCTGATATCAATGAGATTAAAGCTGAAGTAGGCGAGGTTGGAGCAAATATGATTAAAAAAAGCTATTTTTATAGAACGGTCGCTATATCGTGACAGTAGTGCATGAGACGGGTAACCTGAAAAAAATCATGTGCCTCTGTGTCCTCCGGTGCTCCTAACATCATCTGCAAGATTTCACAGACCGGAGGAAAACAAGCAGTAAGAGCTGATCTGAGGTCTGCTGTCCATCTGCCGTCTATGAGAGCCGGCTGTCAATCACTAGCAAACTCCGACCAAACGGTCAAACTAGTCAGCGCTGATCAAATATGAATCAATATTATGTTATGTTAATGCCTATTTCTCTCCACAAATGTTTTCAGAATCATCTTGTAGTGTAAAGTTTAGCTGTAAAATTAGAGAATTTGTTACCTGGCAGCCATGTCCGGAGCACAGCCAATAGGAACGCTCTCTCTCTGAAATGACCTGTGTTTGGTCAAAGTCTCCACTTCTAGATTTTTTAAAGCCTGAAAAGAGAGCCATGAGGAGGTGCAGAAGTCTAGTTTTCTCTCAGAACACTTGAATTACAATATGCTGAAAGGTCATTATTGAATGTTTGCCCAATGATGCCAAAATTATACTGCCTACTGCTACTTTAAATTACTTAATAAAACAGTGTTACGTGCTGTGTTGTCTTGTGTGATTCTGCTCCCTGTCCTGTGTCTCTTCAGGTGCAGCTCTCCCCCGCCGTGCAGCCGAGGTGAATGGTTGTATGCAGCTGCGCCCAATCACCCATCAGGGCTGGGTGGTTAAGAGACCGGGAGAGAGGAGCAGACAGGGCCGGTACACATATTTGCCAGCTGTGGTCAAAAAGTATTTTTTGTTTAGGAAGGTTCCTAACAGAATAAAATGACCCGGAAGTATCTCAGTAGCAGCCATGGTAAGAGCTGGTCGAATTCTCTAACTGCTAAGGAAAGATGCTTCAGTGCTTCTTTTTTTATCCTGTATGGACCATCCTTTATGAAAGGAAACGAGATAATGTCGTCCCACAATTCCTTGCGGCAGCAACTTTTAAAGCGACGCACCATTTGTCTGTTCATGAAAACAAACAATATGTTTATGATGCATATTATTTTCATACAGCCATATACTAATTGGGATTAATGTTGATAAAAATGAGTGGACAGTGATAACCATTTTGTTTCACTTTATTTCTATTCATTTATTTCGAAAAAGTCACAAATAAGTAAAAAACAAAACAATAACAAATAAAATCAGTAAACATATAGCAAATAATTAATCAGCATAAATAAATATTTCGTCTGAAAAGGAGTAGGAAGAAATATACATTTAATGGTTCTACTCCATAACTCAAAAAATAACTAAAATTAGTGGTATCTATAGGTTATTCCTTTAAGATAAAGTCAGATAATCCTTTATTATGTGTTGATGTAAAGTGTTCGAGCAGCATAAGGACCTACAGGATCTCTCTATCACACACTGCGGGTGAAGCAGCCTGTCACTGAAAGACCTATTTAAGAACGCATGGAGGGAGCAGCGTCTTTTGTAGTCCGTCTTCAGAACATTGTAGTTTCACCATGGCAGACTCATGTCACTAACATCCGCCTCCGTTGCATCATAATTACAGAGCCTAGTGAAGTGCAGTCAGATTCTGCTAACACCACAGTTGTCTTTTCCTAAGTCCTTCTGAATTCTCCTTCACATCTTTCCTTGACCTCATGACGTTTTCCATCGAGGTCAAGGACAAGTGGTTAGGAAAAGGCATTAGGACGTAATTTTTGGACTTTTCGACCGCGGCCCGCTAGAGAGGAGCAGACGGGACCATAATGTTTCTCTCTGCGGAGCCCCGTCACTTCACAAGACACGGGAAACCTCTGTTGGTCTGGAGGAGCTGCAGCAGTTATCTCTGCACAAACGTCCACTGTACATTCACTAGATATTCTCAGAGCTAAACTAACTCTTCTGCAGTGTGGAGTGAGCGCGCATTCATGTCTAGAGGTGGAGCGAGTACGCGAGAACACGCGCTCTGTCTGAGTGAAGGCGAGCAGGCAGAGGAGGAGAGTACAGCGGCCACAGGCGAGCGCGCATATGTGAGCGCGCATGTGTCCCGACCCGGTACATTTATACGCTTAAAAAGTTACAAACAGTCCCTTTAATGAACACAATCACATGGTCTCATTTCATACATCAATTCCCTTTTTCATAATTCATTTCTGATGTGCTTCATCAATGTAAGACTGAAAACTTGTAGACAAGTTTCATCAGTGTCATCTTTTCACGTTTCTCCAGGTCACTGCTTGTATCTTCATGCAGTAACTCATTGACACTGTATCACACATGGAGTCGTCCACATTACTAACCAGAATCCTGGGTGATCCCACATCTGCAGTGAAGCCTCCGTCATTGGCACACTTCCTTTCTATTTAGCTATTTCACATTGTGTCTCATCTAGTCCTCCGAGACATTTGGCCTCGATCCCTCACAGCACTCAAACTGTTATCTAGAAATTATAGTTGATTTACTGGAAAAAGTTGCAGCTGACGGTTGCCGTATGGTTTTTATTGTCATTATTTCATAGTAAAAACTTAGCTTGTGAGCTGTAGTCTGGCTTTGAAAGGCTCAATGTAGCTGTGGAACTTCCACATGGCAGTTAGTGGCGTACCCTTACAGCAGTGATTCTTAAAGTGGGGTCATCATCATCATTTATTTTTTTTTTAACAAAAGTCTTCACAGTTCAACAAATAACATTTTAATTTTAAATATACAGTATAATCAGCCCAGTCGCCAGGAAATAATGTTGGCATTGTACGTTTCTGCTAAACATGTTGAATGTGGACGTTTTTTCATCCGGCAAGTGACATAGTACAGCAAGCTACCGTTATTGAAAGTTTCATGCAACGTCGTTTTACGCAACGTACTCAACATTTTTTTACGCAAAGTTGTTTTATTTTGGGCGGCTGTAGCTCAGTGGGTAGAGCGGGTTGTCCTTTAACCACAAGGTTGGCGGATTGATCCCTGGCTCCCTCTGTCTGCATGTTGAAGTGTCCTTGAGCGAGACACTAAACCCAAAGTTGCTCCCGGGGTGCTTCACAGCATCCTAATGCTTAGGATGGGTTAAAGGTCACAAGAGGTCACATTCCATGTATGTATCTGACGATTCTAAACGTTTTGTTCAACATTGTTTTACGTAGCGTGACATTAGAAAGGCTAAGGGCGGTTGTTGTTTATTTACAGTAGTAATGTTGTTATTATATGTTGGTAAATTATTATTCTAACACAAACCATTATGTTTTTTCTAACCTTAACCAAGTAGTTTTGTTTCCTAACGGCGTGTTCACACCGCCCGCATGAGCAGCGCGTGGCGGCTGCGGAACCTGTTGTTTAGTAAAGTAAAGATTCATTTTTAAATCAACACTTCCTGCTTTCATTTCAAAATGAAAGCCCTCAAGCGTTTTTTTCTGTGCACAGTACAGAAAATACATTTGTTAACATGAGGCTTTTATTTTGAAATAAATGATGTGCAGGACAGTGTTGTAGAACATGCAGTGACTTGCACGGCTCCATGAATTAATAAAGTACAGGGTTTTAATTGTGAATGATTACTATTATTTACAAATTACCACACATTTCTTAACCTTTTTTCTGTCTAAAATAAATATAAATGACATTTATAATGAAATAAAAATGGCCATTATGAAAGGGAAACTCCATGTAGAAAGAAAGGACTCGCAAAAGCAGCAGAAACGCTGCTGGTGTGAACAACCGATGCGTAAGTCACGCAGCAGTTCAGCGAGGCAGCCGCCAGGCGCTGCTCATGCGGGCGGTGCTTCCAGACCGTAAACCTGAGCAATCGTTTCTCATTGTTAACCATATGGCATTGTACATTTCTGTAAGTGTGATATGAGGCTGATGATTCCCACGGTTTGCAGAAAAGCCAAAAAATGTTCTGCCGACTGGGTTGGTAAAATAGTTCATAGATTACGTTCTATTCTTACAAATCTATAACTCTTGCATATGTTTAATACATATATTTTTGATTCATTTCTCATGTGTTCTTTCACATAACTAAGACTATAGAAGTGTAAAAAATAGTTTACGTCAAATTATTAAAAGGGACATACATGACGGGGTCCTCGGTATATTCTCTATCTTGTAAGGGGACTTTGGCTGGGAAAAGATTGAGAACCTCTGCCTTAGAGGATTCAACAGTGTGGGGTAGCTTGTCAGGCTAAATAACTAATACATTTCATTCAGTTTCATTTTATTGTTCTGTGAGGTGCTATTGCTTTAGTTTGAAAGATGATTTGAGAAGAAATGTTGCATTTCTCTGGAGGAATAAATAAATCACTTTTAAAATTAAATGTACTTAGCATTAAAATTAAAAGAAAGAAATAATTAAATATGCATATAAACAGGTTGAGGAGTCCAGAAGGAAAAAACTAAAAGACACACACAAGACAGTCACCGGATATGAATCATTTAATAAAATCATACAATACATCACAGGTCTGATGAATTGAAATCATGGCCAGGATTACCTCAGCTTATTCCTGTGTCATTAAAAAAATACAAAACCATAAAACTCAAAAGCAATAAAATTCAATTAGCTCTTTTTTTTTTTTTTTCAGCCAGAGATCAAAACAAGGACGGTACCGATGCCCTCCATTCATCTCACACCTGAAATGATTTTCTTATTTTTCATCCCAACAAAGGAAGCAGAAGTTTGGATGTAAACTGAATTTCACATTCAGATGATGGAGGACTGACCCTGAATGGATCTTTACAACCCAAATCTTAGAAATACTTTCAGCTGATCTTGTGAATGACTGAATTGAAAGTGTACTGACTCAGACCATGAATACACACACTCATTTCTCTCTCAAAAGCTTCCCTGTAGAATGTAGCAGTGCAGAATAATAGAGCGACTTTACCGGATGATACTGCAGATAAATAGCATAATATAAACGTTTTAAAAACAACGCATGCTAAAATAAAATCAACTCTCTCAGAATTCGAAACAGGAAAGCGACAAGTGTCGCTCTTAGTGCCAAAGTAAAAGCCTACTTCAAATAACAGTTTTACCCTTTTCCTCCCTCTCTTCATCCGTGATTGACCAGCAGGTTCTAAGAGAAAAAACAGAGAAAAAAAAAACGAGAATTAGTCCACCTGCACTCTGCCACATCCTCCGACCTTTGAGATGCTCTTAGGGAGCGAGGACTGTCATGTTTCGTGCATACTTTTCCAGCTTTAACTGACCACACCTGAAAGGTCAGAGCTGCTAATAGTAGGGATTATCGCAGTAATGGAGAGAAGTGAACCTGTTGATCGATGTTACTCAGCTCTACATCGCTACCCCAAAGGCCTTTTCATGTTGCAACAAATTGCAACTACAGGAGGTAGATAAGATCTGAATTTACCCCTCAACTTGTAACTGTGTCCCTCTTTGTTGAAGCAGTCTGTGTTTGGTATTGGTTGTTAGAATTTTACAAGACTGTTCCCATTGACATACTAAATATTTGGCAGTTTATTTGACCAATGCACTTGAAGTTTGGGCATGGATTTAAAAAAAAGAAAAAAATCTATTAGCCATTTTGTGCTACTTTACAAACAAGACTCGGTCAAAACTGATTATACTGTATATGTTTGGTTATTCAGTCTAAACAATCAACCAAAATCTACTTCTGAAAAGTTTTTAAGCGATAAATAGGCTACAATACTGCTGAATCTCATTTCATTTTAGAACTAGATCTCCTAGTTTCACAGCCTGGTCCAAGTTGCGTGTGCCGTAGGCGTCGCGCTGGACGGGCTCATTTGCATAAAGGACCGTTCCCACCTCTTCATTTTGAAAGAGAAAGGACCAATGAGGAAACTCCAACACTCGGCCGACCAATCGTGTAACTCAGTAAGTCAGTCACTCAGTGGCTCTCTGCGGTCAGGCCAAAAATCTCTAACACAATAAAGTTGTGACCTCTTTTACAGCTGGTGCACTGTGCTAATGTTAGTCAGTTTAGTCTCCTTCCACAAGGTGGTCACATTATTTTGTCTTCTCGTTGTATGTTGGGTATTTTTAAGGTATAGCAAAGTTGGGAATCTGGAAGAATGAGGGGAAATATATTTAGCAGAGGGTGTGTTATTGGCTGGCATCAAACAGCCAATCATACAGTTCTTCTTATGTCATTTCAAATCAGTGCAATCCCAACACATGCATATAGACTGTCTCATAATAGGGAGGAGAGGCAATCTGTTGGAAGGTGCAAAAATATCTGTTCAACCCAACCCTAAATATGTCTGAATAGTATGATATAATTCATTTTGAAGACTGTGAAGGCCCTAAAATCACAGTAGTTCTCATTCATCATGATGCACCCAGTTTTATTTTCAATCACACAATAACTTTGTGCAGCTATAGATACATTTGTAGTAGAGCCTGAGAGGATTACTGAGACCAACACAGATATTTGATAATAAAAAATCAAGGTAACAATATATCGGACATAATATATATATATATATAAATAAAAATATATATATATATATATATATTTATTTTTTTACATAACGTAATGCACACAAATATTTCAGTGTCAGTACCCTCTGGTGGACAACCTATGTAACGATAACAACATTTATAAATTATTACAGGTGTATCTGCAGCATCTCGCTACTGCAATTTCTTATTACTTATTGGCTGACATGCAATATGTATCAAAATAAATATCTGATCAGCTAATATCAACCAATAATATCAGACCAGTCGATTTATCAGTCACACTTTACTTTAAAGAACAATAAAACCATGAAAAACTGCCAAAATGCCAAAAATAAATGAATAAATAAATGACTCAATAAAAAAATAAATGTCATTAAATGTAGCAAAAATAATATTAAATATGAATGTAGCCATTAATTAATTGATAAAACGTGACATAAATTGATATTTCTGTTTTAATTTGCTTCTTTATTTATTTATCTTTGTATTAATTCGCTTATTTATTTACTCTTTCGTTAAATTTTCCCTTTTATTTATTTATATATTAATATTCATTATTTTTTTTGATTTATGTATTTATTTGTATATTTTTGCATTTATTAAAAGAAGCAAATTTAAACAGAAATATCGATTCATGTAATTTTATCAATTAATTTCCATCATTAAAATCTCAAACAAACATTTGAAACTATTTGCTTGTTCCCACAGAAAACCTTCTTTTTAGTGCTGAAAGGAAGAGGTTACAACTGAGGGTTCTAACTAGAACCTTTACTAAAGGGATCCTCTTTACAACCCACATGTAATGGAATCCTCTTTAACGTTTTTTTTTGCATGTACAGTACAAGGGTTATATCAGGGGCCAATCTTGTTGGTGATACTCAGAACTCCTTATGCGTGACATCTACCTGGAATCCATTACAGATAGATTCAGGTAGATCCTCGTTTACAGTCTCTATAGCAATCTGTTCATATAACGGAGATGCAATGACCTCCAAGAGAGCTATAGTCTATCAGGCCTACCTACTTGAAAACAGCTACAAGAAATTGATCCCAGCAGTGCAACCGCCATCTTTCAACCAAAGATCAATGCTGTCCTTGAAAGCGTGTCATTGTCCCTGAGAGAACACAACAGGTCTGACAGCACGATTCCAAGCTACAGTGTACGACCTCGTCTTGAATACTGCGAGAGGGCTTCACTCCAATCATGTGCTCTGAAATTTTCTGTCTCTGAAAAGTAGGCGTAGAAATAACACAGATGGGATTTACACAAGCTACAAGAGGGGTTGTGGTGGAAAAAGAAACATGCGTTGACTTTTAGTCTGTTTTCAGAAACGTATTTAGCTGTAAAATGACAAAGTTTGAGACCCGTCCACCATGATGAAAACAGTCGAGCCAAACACAAGCAAATTTCTGATTTTACAGCTGAACAGTACAATATGTTTCTAAAAATATTTGAGGTGAGAAATCGGCATTATAGTAACAGAACCTCGATTCATATTTGATCAGCGCTGCCTAGTTGCCGAGCAGCTGCCTGACAGTTTGATCGGAGTTCGCGAGTTTCACGAGCACCGATTGACAGCTGCTTAGAGACTCCTCGGCTCTGATTGGTTGTTTTTTCGTCGGGCGCCGTGAAATCTTAAAAATGCCATTAGGAGCACAGGAGGAGGCCGAGTAACATGATTTTTCTCAGATTACCTGTCTCATCCACTACTCAGGATATAGTGACAGTTTTATAAAAATAGCTTTTTGTCATATTTGCTCCAAGTTACCAGCTGCAGCTTTAACCATCCAAATCTGCTCTTTTAAAACTTAAAAAATTAAACAGAAGAGTAAATAAAAAAGGGAATTAATACAAAGATAGATAGATAAATAAATAAAGAAGCAAAGTAAAACAGAAATATCAATGTATGTAACTACTTAATCACAAAATTTATTTTTAATATTATTTTTGCTAGATTTAATGACATTTAATTTATTCATTGAGTCATTTTTTTGTTTATTTTTAAACGTTATCTTTTCATCAGTAATAGTTATTTTTATCAAATAGCTGAGTGTGAGCTGACGTGTGGCTGAAGTAAATGTTTTGGAATCAAGATCACTATGTTATTTCTATTCTGAGCTTGGTGATGTCAGACAAGTCCCACTACTGATCTTAAAGTGCTATAGTAGCTGGTCTCCAGGGTTACCAATACATTGGTATAAACTGAAGTATCTCAACAAATATCAGATGGATTGCCATCAAAGCATACAGAGTTTAATGGTTCCCAGAGGATGAATTGTCATGAGTTTGATGATCCCCTGACTGTTCCTCTAGCATCATTATGAGTTTGACATTTTTGGTTTTGAATTAATTGTCTTAACAACCATTTGAAGGGTGACCATGACATTTGGTACAGATTCATGTCCCCCTCAGACAGAACAGAAAGCTCTAATAACTTTGGTGATTCTCTGACTTTTTACTGACACCATCATCAGCTCAATTTGTTGTAAAATATACAATCAGCAGAATCCAGAATTATTTCCCTTCCTCCATTCATGTGAATGAGCCCCAGACTGAGGCTGGACCGAGATTGTGTCTAGAAGGGAGCCCACAAATTGTGAAATCTGATCTGAGATCAACTAACTAACCTCAACTATTCGAGGTCAATGCCTAACCATAACAATCTCGTGAGAGTTTCCCCAGTTTGCGGGCTCCCTTCTAGCCACTACCGCGAGCCGCTGGCTCAGCCGTCGCCATGTTGAGAGCCGTGCGGAGATAACAGATATGCTCTGAATTTCCTATTGAGCACCTTTAAGGTTTTTTAACCAAACTTTGTTTGTTTGTACTTTGCTTATGCACTTGTGTTTCTGTGCAAATACGGATTTATATGGTGAAAACATTTAAAACAAGCCTGTAATGCATCAGCCATTCCAGTAATCAATACAAGAGTTACATCTATTATTAATCCTTAATTCTTTACAGGAAAAATAAACTCTGTCTTGTAAATTTGCTTTGGTGTGCCCATCAGAAATCGATCAGGCTCATCCCTGCTTGGCTTCAGAGGCTGGACAGCAGCAGGGAGGGGGGGTGGGGGGGGCTGTTTCAGAAAGACTACTGGTCCCACTGAAGTCCAATAGTAACCCATGTGGAACGATGCAATGAGCTAAATTGACTGAAGGCTCGAGGTGCATTGACCTGAAGCCAGCTGGCGGAGAGGCATGTATGTACTATTATGTGCATGTATGTGTGTGTAGAGAGGGCACGGTATCTGTTCTAAGCACCACAGAGTTCGCTCCAGCTGAGAAACTCAAACCATTAAAACCACAGACAGACTCACAGAGCAGGGTGATCAATATGGCTCCCCACTTCAGTCCTCTCATCTCATCCCTCTGATTTCCTCTCCCCACCTTTCACTCTCTTCCAATTCTCCTGCTCAACTCTGTCATCTGTCCTCTTCTCCTCTCATCCACTCATCTATCTCTCTATCCATCCCTCCATTTTCTTTTCTTTCTGCTCTACTCTGCAGTTCACTGGGTACAAGTAGTAGGTGTATACATACAGTATAGTACAATGACTTAAACACAAACCTGAAAACACATTTTCTCTCCTTTTTTATCTTTGTAAATGTTTGTTTAATTCGCTTCACTGTTTAGTTTTGATATTTCGGTCATTTTCAACTTATACCACTCAAATACACATATATAAGAATTGCGAGATAATAAATTAAATATTTGACAAATCTCCCTTTAAGGTACATTTTGAACAGATACAAAATATTGACAGATTGACAGCCCTAAAATGAATTGAAGCATACTTTAGATGCTTGTGTTCTATAGGCTATGCATTAAGTTTCAGTGTAATGTTCAGGTCTACAGTCTTCTGTATGACTAAATGTAGCAATAATATAATTGTGTAATGGTGTCCTACTGATCACAGCATGAACAGCGAAAGTAATTAGTACTCCGACAGGTTCTGAAAATGGTATCAGCGCACTTCTACTAACCGGTATCACCTCGCAACTCACCCACTAACAAACTAATGGATTTCCCACCTGTTGCTCTAATTGAAGATCCATCCTGAGTTACAGTAGTCACGGACTAAGAAGACTTGCTGCGGTTACACCACACCGCCTCCCAGATAGCACGTTGGTATCTGGGCTTTTACAACAAGCCTATTTTCATTTCACGTGGCTCCGGCCGGCAGATCAGAGAGAGACAGTGAAGGGAGTGGAGACAGAAGAAGAGGGACGGGGGCCGAACACAGTAGGTTGATAGAAAGAGAAAAAAACTAACTAACAACAAACAGAAAGTCAGGAGAGGTAGAAGAGCAGCAGAAGTCTACCTGTTCTCCATTCTGCCTGAGCCAGCCTGGGAGCCTTGACTCAATTGGAAATCCATTTTATCTGATGACTGGCAGGCAATTGGGGCTCCCAGGCGATAGGCTGAGGTTCTGTGGTTGATAGGCCTGACCACTCCACTGCTGAGGGATGGAGGGATGGAGACGGAGGGGAATGTGGAGGAGAACATGTACTGTAAAGATTGTCTCCGCTAACAAAGTTAATTTCAGGCTACCTAGATAATCCGCTTCCTCCACTCCTATCAAAAAAATACAACATCTAACGGATATTTTGATTATCAATTAATCCGTTCCTTCATTTTTCAAATAATCAATAAGTCCAAAACTGCAAAAAAGAAATAAAATACGACGACAAATTACCACGAAATATTGACAAACTAGAATTACTGCCTTGCGGTTGTATGCCTCCGTAAACCAGTCAGTTTGGAGTTTACATCCATGTCTGTTCAAAATGTCATCACTTCATCATTTTATCCTATTAATTTATTATTGATAAAACTAAGGCTGTCAATTGATTAATTTAAAATGATTAATCATGATTACTCGCAAATTAATCACACATTTTATAAAAATGTTTAAAATGTACCTTAAAGGGAGATTTGTCAAGTATTTATACTTATCAGCATTGGAGTGGTCAAATATGCTGCTTTATGTATATATTTATTATTGGAAATCAATTAACAACACAAAACAATGACAGATATTGTCCAGAAACCCTCACAGGTACTGCATTTAGCATAAAAAATATGCTCAAATCATCACATGGCAAACTGCAGCCCAACAGGCAACACCAGCTGTCAGTGTGTCAGTGTGCTGACTTGACTATAGGTCCTTCTCATTTCAGCATTTTTCGCCTCCTCGACTCCTCGCTCCTCGATCCTCTGGCTGTGACCCGGAAATCGATCTCAGTCCTCCATCTTGAAGGACGTCCCAATTCATAAAATGCGCATCGAGGAGCGAGGATCGAGGAGCGAGGAGGCTTGCTGGAGGAGCTATGAGCGAGGATACACCAGTGCATCCTCCAGTGTTTCCTGCACGGAAGTTTATCACCGACCGACACGCCCCCTTACTGGATATCAGTTATTGATTGGACGCTGCGCCGATTAGACTGATCTGATACATCAACATCACTAGAGTTTCATACCAGAGTGAAGACAGATCACAGATTAACAGTTTTATATTTTAGTTGTCTTCTGATTCACCGTCTAGTTATAATCTGTGTTAACTGTAGGTGTGAACAGCAAACGGATCATGTTGATGGTGAAGTGTTCCAGCAGCAGAAGGACCTGCAGTCTCTCTACTTCACACACCGTCACTGAAGGAGTCTGACACTGAGAGGGGTTTATAAAAGCTGACAACAAACAGACTTAAAATAACTTTCTTCATTTATTAGAAAGAGTTTTCTTTTGATGATCTGTTATTTCACTCATTCACTTTTATTAAGTATCCAGTTAAAGTCAGAGAGAGAAGGGGAGTCTGTCTTTTATACCTTTTACATCATTTATCCTCATTTCCATTCAGTCACATGTGAAGCTGATAATTCCTGAGCGTCGGGTTTGATATGAGTTATATCATTTCACTTTCCCCTCAAACATTCAGACTAATACATAACTTCTACTGTCAGAATATAAATTAATACAGACGCTAATAATGAATAAATAATATAAAGATATTGTGCCAGTAGAGATGGTTCCTGGTTCTCTAAGCAGGACACAGTCCACAGTAGAAATACAGACTGCAGCTGTTATTCATGTGCAGGTGTTTGTTAAACAGGTAACAGGCTACAGAGAGGAAACACTGCTGCTCTGATAACTCTGTTTCTTTATTACTATTAGATCAGTTCAGACATAAACAGCTGTTGAAGCCAACTGACAGCTGATCCAGCTGTGATCAGCTGCTGCTGTCTTCAGAGGAAACGACGTCTCATGTCTCTAAAACATATTTACTCGTTTCCTCTCTCCTCGAGTCTTTTCCTCGCCTCCTCCGCTCGCATCTCCCGGGGGCGGGACTAAGACGCGAGTCGAGGAGTCGAGGAGCCGAGGAGTCGAGGAGTCAAGCCGTATAAAAGCACTAATGGGAAAGACCCTATGACTTGCTCCAAACTGCATGTGATTATCATAAAGTGGGCATGTCTGTAAAGTGGAGACTCGTGAGTACCCATAAAACCCATTTTAAATCATATCTTGAGGTCAGAGGTCAAGGGACCCCTTTAAAGTGGCCATGACAGTTTTTCCTCGCCAAAATGTAGCATACTTTTGGAGAGTAATTTACCCTCCTTTGCAACAAGCTAGTATGACATGGTTGGTACCAATGGATTCCTTAGTTTTCCTAGTTTCATGTGATGCCAGTCACGTATCTTCACTCGCTGCTTAAGTTGCGTTAATGCTTAAAGGAATGTGTGGCATTAAAATTAATTTGTGTTAATGTGTTTTTATGGCTTTAACGTTGAACGCCATAATAATAATATATTGTGAAATTGTCATAATTAGTATATGAATTATTGAGCCAAAAACGTGTTTTGTGAGGGCACGATGACCTTGACCTTTGACTACCAAAATATAATCAGTTCATCCTTGATACCAAGTGGATGTTTGTGCAAGATTTGAAGAAATTTCCTCCAGGCGTTCCTGAGATATCACGAGAATGGGACGGACGGACGGACGGACGGACGGACGGACGGGCAACCTGAAAAGATAACGTCTCTGGCCACGGCTGTCGCCGTCGCAGAGGCATAAGAACACCACAAATGACAAGTTCATGAGTCATTGTTCTCGTACAATGCAAATAAGCAGCTGCCTTTGGTACATTTGCTAGACAAAGAATTGTAAATAACTGCAGTACCACTATAAAAAAAAAAAAGAAGCAATTTCAAAGTTTCACATGAAAGTGAACTTGTCAACACAGCTCTGGGAGCAAACAATAACACAATGACATTTATTTATTTACAAAAAGGCCAGAGAAAAAAAAAAAAAAATCGATCTCTTTGGGAGTACAGGGTGTGAATTGTAGGGCAGGACTCAACTCATAAAGGAAAAGAAGGGATGGAGAGACGGACGGATTGAGTGACAACGGGACACAAAAGAGAGGCTGGTATAAAGTGGACCGTTCCGATAATGTTGCGGCTGTTTGGAGGCACTGAAAAAAGCCAGTGAAAAACCCACCTAAAAGCCCCGCTGTTGTCCTCTCTTATCCCAGCTGGTGGTCTTGGTTCTACAAAACCTCTCGCTAAGCGCACCAGAGAGGGGGCGATAAAATGCTTACCAGAATATTGGTGTGAAATGCGCCCTGAAAAAAAACAACAACCGAGTGTGTCAATTGCTTATGCAGCCGTGGTGGCTTTCAACGGAACACAATGCAGGGCTGTGCTGAATTATTATCGGGACCCCCGTCGGAGAACGCAGAAAGAGGGAGCGAGAGCAGGGGGTCTCGTGGCGCGAGCCGACAGGCGTGGTGGCGCTCGGAAAGGTCAGCGAGGTGTACAAAAGCTGGTGAAAATGCCTCCCTCGGGAGGCAATTGTGAGTAACCTCAACTCTACACCCCCTCCCTCCATGTCCGCACACCCCTGACTCCCCCCCTCGTTTGAAAGCTTTGAGGCGTCTGAGGGCCACGAGGCAGATAAAAGAGGAAACAGAGGCTCCAGATTTGGCTTGATGTGCTGTGCGATCGAACACTGCAGTGCAACAAAAGACAGGGAGAAGGGAAATACAGGAGAGAAAGGAAGGACGGGGACAGAAAGACTCGGCGGGCGTTATATGTCTCTCAAAGAAAAAGTAAGAGAAAGTTCCATGTGTAGCACAACGGTGGCTGGAGTGCGGAGAGCGGTGGAGGTATACGCACATTCATCGTCAAAGACAGGCACATGCATGGACAGTGAAAGTTTCATTTCTTTGCAACAAGAACAGAGGGGTTGTGATAATTTCTCATGAATAGTTTGTGATGCACTTTTCTTTTAAAGTCCCTCAGCTTTCCATCTGAGTGAGCTATTTTTCACAAAATGTAAGAGTCTGAAGGGAAAAAGAGAAAAAGAGAAGAGAAGCCTAATTCACTATAAATACCTAAATGTATTGGGTTGTTATTTCACTGCAGTGCTGAATCGCTAGATTAAAAAATATAACCCACAGAGCACACAATACAAGACAGACGAACAACAAAAGAGAAAGAACGAGAGCAGATAATGACGCTCGGCGGTGATTGGTTGTGATCGGCTCTACAATGATCAATGCCGGCTTGAAAGGAGGCAACGCTGATGGTTTATGACAGAGGGAACAGTATGAAAATGAAATCAATAAGTCAACTGCGGAGCAGGGAGAGAGAAATGAAGGAAGCGGCGGAGAAAGAGAAGAGAGGTGGTTTTAGAGGAGAGAAACAGATAGCAGAAGACCGAATAAAACACGAGAGACAAAGAGAGCGGAGTAGACATAGTGAAAGGGAAAAAAAGGAGTTGCAGACAAGACGTAGAAGCTAGATGAAAGGTGTTGGTTTTAAAGGAAGCAGAGACAGAAAAACAAAATTGACGGATGAAGGACGATTCATTAAAGATAGATAAAAAAGACTACAGCGAAAACAAACTGACGAAAAATCAGATAAACCAACTAACAAAAACTTCTCTACAAACCCTGGGAGCTGATGTAAGTGCACTTGAGCATGTGTGTTCTGTATGCATGTTAGGGCTGCACGATATACCGTTCCAGCGTCGACAGGACTTGTGATGTCGACAAATGAACTCAAACATGTCATGCTGCGACTTTTCCGTTGCTCGATGCAAAAGGAAAACTCGCACGGTTGTCATCATCCACGACAAATCCAGTGTTTCCCGTTAATTACCTACAGTCTGGGCACTGTAGACCCGCCACAGTTTCATAATGAACCGTATATATTTGTATACGCTTCGTGTGGGGTCTGTGCTGTCTGCCCGGGGGATTCGACTCGGCGGGTCAGGGACGGCCACTCAGTGTGGCAGGACCCTCTCCCCGGTGCTGGCTGGCTCTCGCTGGGTGCATTTCCTCCATGATGGTGCACCATGGTGTGTCATCCCCATTCATATCTATACAACCAATGTGTTTATGGTTAAATGGTTTACTAGAGCACAAAAGTGTTTATAGTTTATTTAATTGTGCTCTCAAAGTGCACCAGATTGATGCATTTTAACTTTAAAATGTACAATATTTAGGGTGAATACTCCTGTATTTTTTCATAGTGTATCGCAGAAAAAATATTGCATATCAGTTTTTTTTCCCCAATATTGTGCAGCCCTAATGCATGCGTGAATGTATGTATGCTCAGGTCCTGTAACCATACACAGGCAAGGTGGTGTTTGACACATTCTCTCAGCTTCCTCACAGAATAAACTTCCTTCATTATGGGCACTTCGACACGCAGGGGATCATTGGGCCTCATGCAGGAAGTGATATACAAACACATTTTCTCTTATTTTTGTTCTTTTTGCTCTTGCTTAGGTAAGAGAAAATTTTACCAGTGGTCGAGAGCACTCTTACCAAGATACGAAAAAAACATGTTGTTTTCACAGCAAGGAAACACATGTTTTAAATTTGAGGATCATAACAAAATGCATGAATATCATATAATCAAATTTAGATTATGATATGTTTTAGAGGTATTATAATGATTGGATTATTAAATTTTTTTGGGCTGAAGAAATACACCAGTACTGAAAATCACACAATTACTTTGTTAAGTTAACATGTGATCAAATAAAAATCAATAAATCAATCAATCTTTCTTTCTTATCGTATTTCAGCTTCAAGGTAAAACTGCTATGTTTCTTGCCCTCATGTCTGAAAACTGGACTCACAGGTTCATATTAGTTCTTGTGGCCTGCTATGTGTGTGTGTGTGTGTGTGTGTGTGTGTATGTGTGTGTGTTTACATTGACATTAATGACTGTCCTGATCTCTACCCCTCTACCTCTGATGATAAGGTCTGCCATTTTTTAATGAGTCAGAAACCCAGAAATGACTCCAGCATTAAACTTCTCAGTGGACCCGACACACACAAACACACACTCGAGGTCGTTCAGCCAAAATGTAATGTGGCACAAACATAATACAGAGTTCAGTCACAGGTCGAAGTTGTTGTGTTCTGGCTGTGCCAGCTTGTTGTTGTGAACTGTTGTGGTTTTGGATGTGGTTTATTTGTATGTATTTCCGGTGTTTCCTGTTTTATTTTGGTGATTCACTCCTCCTGTGTCTTGTCTGGGTTTACTTCCTTCCTTTGTCTGTTTTCCCGCCTTTTGGTTGATTGTCTGCCCCGCCCTGATTTGTTTCACCTGTGTGTAATCTTGTCTGTTATTTAAGCCTGTGTGTTTCCCCTCTGTCCTTGTTGGTTTGTACTTGTCTTCCCAGTCCCTTGTCCTCCGTGTTCCTAGTGTTCCTAGTGTTCCTCCTGCCCGTGACTCTCGCACCCTCTGGTTTGTAGTTTTGTTTTTGTTCTCAGTTTGGTTTTGGTGTGTTTTCATTTGTACTTTGTTCCCCTCCTCGTTTTGTGATTTCTGGATTTTGTCAGCTGAATTAAAGCTCGCTTTTGTTTAAAGAACTTCCGTTCCTGCTGGTTACTCTGCGTTTGGGTCATATAGAAAACTCACCACACGACAGAACGAACCAACCTTACCATAATGACCCCAGCAGAGAGCTTTTATGCCCATTTGGGCATCCGGATTCGGCCCGAGCATCAGCCTCAGCCCCGGCCTGTTGGCTTCCTGAGCTTCCGGCCCATGCCCCAGCAGTCAGCTAGCTCTAGGCTAGCATCAGCCCCGGATCGGTTCTTGGGAACCCGCCTTGCCCTGGGAGGCCCACGGAGTTTCCAGTCTGCTCCTCGCCATGCTGGCATCCAGGACACTAGCTTCGAGCCAGAGGTCATGCTAGGGGTGGGATCTCACAGAAGGAAGCGTGGGTCCCAGAGGCGGCGTTCTCCTAAATTGCTCAGTGTTCCATCCAAATCCAAGTCTACTCCTGTGTCGGAGGTCCGGCTGACCTCTGCTCCAAGTTTCCTGTCGGAGGTCAGGTCGACCTCTGCTCCAAGCGTCCTGTCGGAGGTCCGGCAGACCTCTGCTCCAAGCGTCTTGTCGGAGGTCCGGTCGACCGCTGCTCCAAGTTTCCTGTCGGAGGTCAGGTCGACCTCTGCTCCACGCGTCCTGTCAGAGGTCCGGTCGACCTCTGCTCCAAGCGTCCTGTCGGAGGTCCGGCAGACCTCTGCTCCAAGCGTCCTGTCGGAGGTCCGGCCGACTCCTGCTCCACGTGTCCTGTCGGCGGTCCGGCCGACTCCTGCTCCACGTGTCCTGTCGGCGGTCCGGCCGACTCCTGCTCCACGTGTCCTGTCGGCGGTCCGGCCGACTCCTGCTCCACGTGTCCTGTCGGCGGTTCGGCCGACTCCTGCTCCACGTGTCCTGTCGGCGGTCCGGTCGACTCCTGTTCCACGTGTCCTGTCGGCGGTCCGGTCGACTCCTGTTCCACGTGTCCTGTCGGCGGTCCGGTCGACTCCTGTTCCACGTGTCCTGTCGGCGGTCCGGTCGACTCCTGTTCCACGTGTCCTGTCGGCGGTCCGGTCGACTCCTGTTCCACGTGTCCTGTCGGCGGTCCGGTCGACTCCTGTTCAACGTGTCCTGTCGGCGGTCCGGTCGACTCCTGTTCCACGTGTCCTGTCGGCGGTCCGGTCGACTCCTGTTCCACGTGTCCTGTCGGCGGTCCGGTCGACTCCTGTTCCACGTGTCCTGTCGGCGGTCCGGTCGACTCCTGTTCCACGTGTCCTGTCGGCGGTCCGGTCGACTCCTGTTCCACGTGTCCTGTCGGCGGTCCGGTCGACTCCTGTTCCACGTGTCCTGTCGGCGGTCCGGTCGACTCCTGTTCCACGTGTCCTGTCGGCGGTCCGGTCGACTCCTGTTCCACGTGTCCTGTCGGCGGTCCGGTCGACTCCTGTTCCACGTGTCCTGTCGGCGGTCCGGTCGACTCCTGTTCCACGTGTCCTGTCGGCGGTCCGGTCGACTCCTGTTCCACGTGTCCTGTCGGCGGTCCGGTCGACTCCTGTTCCACGTGTCCTGTCGGCGGTCCGGTCGACTCCGGTTCCACGTGTCCTGTCGGCGTTCCAGCCGACTCCTGTTCCACGTGTCCTGTCGGTGGTCCGGTCGACTTCTGTTCCATGTGTCCTGTCGGCGGTCCGGTCGACCTCCGCTCCACGTCTTCTGTCGGCGGTCCGGTCGACTCCTGTTCCAAGTATCCTGTCGGTGGTCCGGCCGACTTCTGTTCCAAGTATCCTGTCGGTGGTCCGGCCGACTTCTGTTCCAAGTATCCTGTCGGTGGTCCGGCCGACTTCTGTTCCAAGTGTCCTGTCGGGGGTCCGGCTGACCTCCGCTCCACGTCTCCTGTCGGGGGTCAGGTCGACCTCCGTTCCACGTCTCCTGTCGGGGGTCGGGTCGACCTCCGTTTCGGTTGGGCCGCAACCGCCACCTGCTGCTCCGGTTGGGCCGCAACCGCCACCTGCTGTTCCGGTTGGGTCTCAACCGCCACCTGCTGTTCCGGTTGGGTCGCAACCGCCACCTGCTGTTCCGGTTGGGTCGCAACCGTCACCTGCTGTTCCGGTTGGGTCGCAACCTCCACCTGCTGTTCCGGTTGGGTCGCAACCTCCACCTGCTGTTCCGGTTGGGTCGCAACCTCCACCTGCTGTTCCGGTTGGGTCGCAACCGCCACCTGCTTTACCGGTTGGGCCGCAATCGCCATCTGCTGTTCCGGTTGGGTCGCAACCGCCACCTGCTGTTCCGGTTGGGTCGCACCCGCCACCTGTTGTTCCGGTTGGGCCGCAACCTTCACCTGTTTTTCCGGTTGGGCCGCAACCTCCACTTGCTTTTCCGGTTGGGTCGCAACCTCCACCTGCTGTTCCGGTTGGGCCGCAACCTCCACCTGCTGTTCCGGTTGGGCCGCAACCGTCACCTGCTGTTCCGGTTGGGCCGCAACCTCCACCGTCTGATTCGCCGGTTGGTCCGCAACCGCCACCGGCTGATTCGCCGGTTGGTCCGCAACCGCCACCTGCTGTTCCGTCTGGTTCGCCGGTTGGGTCGCAACCGTCACCTCCTGTTTCGCCTGGGTTTCAGCCCAAAAACCTGGTTCCTGTGACTGCTGGGCCGCGGTTCCGGGACCCCGGGTTCCCCGGCTCTGGCTCTGCCTTGCCCCCGGGCCGTCCGCCCGAGTTTCCCGGCTCTGGCTCTGCCTTGCCCCCGGGTCATCTGCCGGAGTTTCTCGGTTCGGACTCTGCCCTGCCTCCGGGCCGTCCGCCCGAGTTCCCAGACTCTGTCCCGGTTCTGTCCCCGGGCCGTCCGCCTGAGTTTCCCGGATCTGACTCTGCCTTGCCCCCGGGTTGTCTGCCGGAGTTTCTCGGTTCGGACTCTGCCCTGCCCTCGGGCCGTCCGCCCGAGTTCCCAGGCTCTGTCCCGGTTTTGCCCTCGGGCCGTCCGCCTGAGATGGTCGGTGCCCAGGGTTCCTGGAGTCCCTCCTCCGGGCCCCCCTCCGCCCACCCGGTTCTGGTTGTGGAACGTCTGGGATCCGTCCCTTGAGGGGGGGGGGCTATGTTGTGTTCTGGCTGTGCCAGCTTGTTGTTGTGAACTGTTGTGGTTTTGGATGTGGTTTATTTGTATGTATTTCCGGTGTTTCCTGTTTTATTTTGGTGATTCACTCCTCCTGTGTCTTGTCTGGGTTTACTTCCTTCCTTTGTCTGTTTTCCCGCCTTTTGGTTGATTGTCTGCCCCGCCCTGATTTGTTTCACCTGTGTGTAATCTTGTCTGTTATTTAAGCCTGTGTGTTTCCCCTCTGTCCTTGTTGGTTCGTACTTGTCTTCCCAGTCCCTTGTCCTCCGTGTTCCTAGTGTTCCTAGTGTTCCTAGTGTTCCTCCTGCCCGTGACTCTCGCACCCTCTGGTTTGTAGTTTTGTTTTTGTTCTCAGTTTGGTTTTGGTGTGTTTTCATTTGTACTTTGTTCCCCTCCTCGTTTTGTGATTTCTGGATTTTGTCAGCTGAATTAAAGCTCGCTTTTGTTTAAAGAACTTCCGTTCCTGCTGGTTACTCTGCGTTTGGGTCATATAGAAAACTCACCACACGACAGAAGTGACTACCATTTGATATGTTTGTATGAATTAATGGCGGCCAAAGTCATAAATTAAACATACAGCGACAAAGAAAAAATGGACACAGTATAACTGAGGACCTCACAGTATAGACAACTAAACATCCTTGTCAAACATATGCCATACAACACCCCAATCAAATGAAAACAAATGCTCACATTACTGTAACAAACCCAATTAAATACTGAGTACTTTCCACTTTCTGTTTCTTTTTTGCTTTCTCTTGCACTAAACTCTCTCCGTCTACTGGCAGCCTCCATTATGTTTTGTGTCAACACTTCTCCAAATTCAGCTTGTAAGAATCATCCACGCTTGAAATAAATCATCATGGCTCTGACTCGATTGGAAAGAAAAACATTATCAACCCTGAACACCCACACACTACTGCATCATCTGGGCAGACCCTCCATGGCAAACGGCTCCAAACTAAAGCCAGCATGGTTCCATGGTGAAAATAGAGTCACGATGGATAAATCGCCGCACAATCAATCTTAAAGGTCAGGTCCATTATTTTATATATATTTTTTTATCATTCAGTATTGGTGTTCCTTATGTATTCAAATCCAAACATTTTCTTATTAGAGACCCCAACCAGCACAGCCACAAACTGTTCTGCCTGCTGCCGTCTGGCAGACGGTCCCGCAGCATCTGCTCCTGCACCACCAGGCTCAGGGTCCGCCGGATCGCCTCATCCAACAGTCCAGAAGACTGCTAAACTCTTGAGCTCCTGCTCAAAACTTGACATGTTATCATTATACTGTCACTTTAACTTTACACTAGGGCTGTCAAAGTTAACGTGATAATAACGCCTTAACGCAAATTTGTTTACTACTTTCTTTAACGCGATAACGCAACTTGCGGATTTTAGGTTGTAGCGGACTCAGAGTGAAGATACCTGTATCATATGAAACTATAAAACCAAACAAATCCATTGGTACCAATCATGTCATACTAGCTTGTCGCGAAAGAGGTTAAATAACGCTCCAAACGTATGTTAAATTTTGGCGAGGAAAAACGGGCATGGCCATTTTCAAAGAGGTCCCTTGACCTCTGACCTCAAGATATGTGAATGAAAATGGGTTCTATGGGTACCCACGAGTCTCCCCTTTACAGGCATGCCCACTTTATGATAATCACATGCAGTTTGGGGCAAGTCATAGTCAAGTCAGCACACTGACTGTTGCCTGTTGGGCTGCAGTTTGCCATGTTATGATTTGAGCATATTGTTTATGCTGTGTTGTTAATTGATTTCAAATGATAAATATATACATACATTTGCATAATATCCCTGTTGTTAAGACTATTAAATAGTTGACAAATCTCCCTTTTAGGTACATTTTGAACGGATAAAAAATGTGTGATTAATTTGCTATTAATCACAATTAATTATGGACAATTGTGCAATTAATCACGATTAAATATGTTAATCGATTGACAGCCCTGCTTTATACATAAACTTAATGTTTTACAACCTGTTTACATCTCTGTATATAGCCTACATAAATGTATACTCCTCATTATACAAACATTTACTACATTAATCTTATTAATTTGCAATTACTGGCTACCACAAATTCATATTACTTTATTTCATATTTATTAATGATATATTTTATCCAAATTCTAACTTGACTACTTCATGTCTTATATTCTCATTTTATTTTTCACTTGTGTGATTTTCTTTTTTGAGATTATGTACTGAGGTGGGTCACACAGATACTGATATTGAAAAGATGCAGCTTTTTTATATTGTAGACTGTTGTAGTCTAATTTTTTAAAACACTTTCGAAATAAAAAGAGAGTTTGGTTCTCTTTTTAAAGAAGAATTTGAAAGTGTAAATGACAGTTGTCAGGGCATAAAACTGATCTCTCGATCTTTACGAATCAAGACTCCATCGTCTAACGCTGCATGTTTAAATCGGAAATCGAATCGTGACCTCAAAACCGAAAAAATCGTGGATTGGAGAATCGCGACGCCCCTCTTCAGCACAGCTATTAATTTTGTTAACACAAACAACTTGTTTGTTGTAAACAGAAAAGAAAATTAACGAATGATAAAATCCTTCATTGGTACGCATCAACTTCAGGTATCCAAAACACACGGGAAATACAACTTTTGGTCAATAGACCTTCATAACTGCTCTACGCATTATCCCGCTGTGTTCTGGCAAGTCAACTTTTGTTCAACACTGTGAGCTGCGGTTGGAAAAAAAAAGTAAAAAGTTATTCCTTGGAGTTTTTTCCGTTTCTTGTCTGTAGGCAGTCACAGCTAATGAGGCACAAACAGACCTTCAACTGAGAGCACAAGAGAAACAAGAATCTGACAAAAATGTGCTCCAAACGAACGCTACCTTTTTTAAATCGATTCAACGCCTTTGCAAAGAAAGGTGCAAAACTACTACTGAACAATTTGTTAAGATTCAAGATTTTTGCAATTGTGAGTTTTCATTCCTGTTTTCTCCAGTGGGCAGGGGGGAGTCGTGGTAGTTGAAGCTCAGAGTCACAAATACAATGTCAAAGGATAAAAAAAAGTGCTATCTGCTCCGTGGTGCATCAACTTTGTAGAAAAGTTCTGCACTTTGAAAGAAGATTTTTAAAAACGCAGCAAGGCTTTAGCCCCAATTAAGGCAACCCCTACACTAATTTAGAAGTGCGGTGTGAAACCCCCAACGCCTGGGTTTTTAAATCTTTTTTTTTCTCTCCCAACAAATATACAAATTGAGAGAGACTGTTCCTTAATTAGGCCTAGTTTAAAGAAAGCTACAAGACACTTTATAATATTTATTCACGCATAGCAATGAGGCGAATATGGAGTTTGACTACTTGTTCGCTTCATAAATTTTGTGTCAGTACATAAGTGAGAGTGTGTGTGAAACTTTCTGTGTGTGTGTGTGTGGTCAGTAGCAGGTCCAGCAAGCAGCTGAATCTCCTCATTCTTCTTCATTAGTGTTGACTGCAGAGGGGCCTGCCATCTCTCCCTCTCTCTCTGCATCTTTTCATCCTCTGTCCATCTCTAACTCTTCCTCCATACTTACCATCTCCTCACGGTATCCACCCATCTTTCCTTTCTCGCCTTTTACCTCCCGATCCTCGTGCCTCCTCCACCCTTCCCTCGTTTTCTCCCATCTGAGCGCTTCTGTCCGAGTCTTTCTCCTCCATTTCTCTCTCTCTCAACGGCGCTCCCATCATCCCTCGTCTGCCTCCACCTCTGTTCTTCAACTGTCCACCCTCCTTTTCTTCATCATTTTCTCCTCACATCTCCCCATTTTGTCCTCTTCGCTTCTAAAATTGCTCATCATGTTTACAAAGCGCAACTCTTTTTTTCTTCCCGTCATATTTTCTCTGTATTTTTCTCCTCTTTTCTTCCTCACATTCATTTCTCTGCTTTATTTTCTTTGTAACGTCTCTTCAGCTTCGCCCTATCAGTGCTCATCACGAGCTCCATCCCCCCTTTTTTCTTAACTTGCTTGCTTTTTCTCTTTCATACTACCTATAGAGGAAGTCTGCTCCATTATTTGTCTCACTTAAACTGATCTCCAGCTTCTTCCTGTAAACATTTAATCTGCAGCTTAATCGTTTCTTCTTTCGCTGGGCTCCATTGTCATGCTTTAGCGCTCCCCTCTTCTTCTTCCTTTCTATTTATCTCTCTCTATGCCCAGTGTTTCTCAAGGCCTCTCCGATTATTCCTCATTGGCCTTTCACATGTACCACCCCAACCTAAGAGTTTCTAGATCTCTCTACGTCTACACAGCATGTGCTTTTTGTTCTTCAAAGCCTTCTCTTTGTATTTTCTTGGTAGTTTGTTTGTCTACATTGTTATCTGCCGGCAGAGTCGCTGAGCTGCTGTGATCTTTGTACTGACTGGCATGACTCCCGTTCAATCAACAATAAAACTAAAGGTAAAAGAAAAAAAAGAAATCAATACTAGGTTTTACACCGCTGTGATTCACCGGCTTTGCGAAAGTCAGTTTGCATACAGATCGGCAACAGATACAGATTTCTTTTTTATCAGTATTGTCAATAGAGCTTTCCTCTGAGAATGGACTTATCAAAACCTGATGAAACTATTTTCTCTATCCCCTTATCTTCTGCTGTGCTGTCCACAGGGAATCATACTTGCATGCCTCAGAAATAGCACACAGGCTCCTGCACAAAAGGTTGGCCATTTCGAATCACAACAAGTGTTCCAAAATATTCTACAGCGTCCCTCTCTGTGGGTCTGTGGAAAGCTCCCCTGCAATAACTACAAAACTGCCCCGCTCAAATGCTCTGCCCACCCCCATTTACATAAATGATGGAATATTACAAACACTTCTCAGTATATTGCAATGCAGCACGTCAATACCACCAACCCCCCAAAAAATCACAAATCAACACTTCTCTGAGACAGATAATGTCTCAGAGAAGTGTCAAAGATAATCAATATTAGCGCTATTTTTCATCATTGTCTGTCCCAAAACTAAACTACAGTTGCCTACCTAACGGCACATAGAAATGACGACATTTGTCCCAGTGTCGCCTTTACAATGACGTATACATTTTGGTTTATAATATATATATAATATAATATATAAAATGATGGTGATAAAGCTGAACCTAGACCAGGGGTCAGCAACCTTTACTATCAAAAGAGTATTAGGGCCACATAGAGGGAAAAAAAATCTGAGATATCCAGAATAAAGCCATTATATTACGAGAAAAAAAGAAAATAACACGTAAAATTACTACTTTATAGTATTATGACTTTATTCTCATAATATTAGGACTTTATTCTCGAAATCTCAGATTTCCTTTTTTTCCTCAATGTGGCCCTAATTCTCCTTCGTACCGTCGTACCATAGACCTACAACAATGATAAATAAAAATGAAAATGTAAACAAAAAACAGTTATTAATTTCCATTTTTTTTAAATCCACAGGGAGCTACTGGAGAGGAGCTGAAGAGCTCCAAAAGAGATATTTTTTTAGATATATAAAAGCCCATTACTGCTCTAAAAAATAAAGTTTCGCAAGATTTGAAATGATTTATGTGCAAATGATACCACTCTGAGAAAAAGCTCCATCTTAACAAAGCACTTAATAAATGGTTAAAGTGGCTGATGGACAGCAGACATGACATGTCATCAGTCAAACCTCCTCTGTTATTTCAATTAGCCCTGATGGCACGACTGTCAACGACCGAACAGTCCAACAACCGTAAATCATTAGCTAAGCAGGAGAAAGGGGAATTAAAGGTGTAAATGAATGCCTCTCGCGCAGGAGAAGGACAGTCAGTCTTAATGCACCGGGTTGTTTTGGAGAATGTCTCACAGTATGAGAGCTGACAAATGTGACACCTCATCAGCAAGTCGTCCTACTCCCTACTCTACCTCGCCATGGCTGTCAGGGACCGGGGAGTTCAACAGCTTAGACAGTCAACAGAGCACACAAACACAAGTCTAGTTTAGTCATAATCCATAAAGCAGAAAACACACGTGGGCTGTGCATGTCTATGTCATTTATCGTTGGCATAGCTTGTTCATGAAAAGTAATATTCAGCCTCATTTTCTCTTGATATTAATTTATTTCTACGTCTCCTAACCAACTGTTACAGCCCTGTCTCCTAAAAATTATGTTTCCATACAACGGAACTGCTATGTGAATTACATTACGAGGGAAATGGAATAAAGTAATATACATTTGGTAGACAATAATTGCAAATGAAACAAATGTATATGCATAAGGAGGAGCATACTGTATATATTAACGCATTAACGTGATCTTTCGGTGGTTGTAGTGGGCTCAGTTCTAAAGCTAGAGTGAAGCTACTGGCATCATATAAAACTACAAAACCTAAAGAATCCATTGGTACCAACCATGTCATACTAGCTTGTCGTGAAGGAGGCTAAATATTGCTCCAAACCTACGGTAAATTTTGGCGAGGAAAAACTGCCATGGCCATTTTTCAAAGGGGTCCTTTAAAAAATAAAAAAATGTGCGATTAATTTCCCATTAAGCGTGATTAACTATGGACAATCCTGCAATCAATCGACAGCCCTACATTATAGACATAACCTTAAAATAAACTGTTGCATTCTAGTTTCAGCTTTGAACTTATTCTGTATTATATGAAATGTGAGCGTGAATGGTTGTCTGTCTCTTTGTGTCAGTCCTGTGATAGCCTGGCAACCTGTCCAGGGTGTTCCCCGCCTTTGTCACCTGGGATCAGCTCCAGCCCCCCCACGACCCTGAATAGGATAAGCAGTTACAGATAATGGATGGATGGATGGATGGATGTATTATATGAAATATGCCAAAAACTGAAGTAGACATACTGCACTAAAGCATATATCTCAATCCAAACAATTTTGGGTGGCATGTAAAAAAAACAATACATGAGTTAAGTACTAAAATAATTAAATAAGCAATTAAATTATCATATAACTTATACACAAATGTATTTCCCTCACTTTACAGCAATAGCTTGGCTTTGCACAAATTGAATAAGGTATTGGGGGAAAAAATTCTAATTTGTGAAAAAGTATCCGTAATTAGAAAATATATCGCAATGAATTCGACCAGAAAATCTGCCAAAGGTTGCTTAAATATCCCCGTGTATTAGATAATAGTGACTTCAAACACTACTTGGGATCTTATTACAGATATCCATGGGGGGCCAGTAGTCCAGACACACCCCAGGGAGAAGAGATAATGAAGATAGATCATTTCTAGGGGAGGCACTTTCCCGGATTTGAATAAAAAGCAGTCCATTACTTTAAGAGGTTATATCTACTAATCACCTGCCGGTCTGCAAGGTCTATCATATTAAAACATATTCTAGGGATGTATAGGAATGAAAAAAAATCACAACTAGAATTTACCCACCCAGATTGTACCGTTAAATTTTGTGTCTGACTACTACACTAAACTCCTACGACAGGCCACATGCATAATCTCACGTTTTAGTGTCTTTGATTACATCTGTGATTTGAAAACATCAGATTTCCACACATTCAGAAAAATAAAAGTGTACGTCCTCGTCATTCTCAAGTAATAGAATCCTTAATAAAAACTCTCCTGCCTGGCTGCTGAAAGCTGTCAGCCGAAGTGTTGATCACACTCAGTAGACGAACATCTGGTTCAAAAGTACTTTAGCCGACTTTGCGAGCATTCAGCAGTGAAGCGGCTAACAGAAACAAGTCACTCTGCCCTCCGTTTCCATCACACTTCTCTACTTCCATAACGGTTACTTTTGTAGTTCCAACACTCAAGTTTGCAAGCGTAAATAGTCGCAAAAAAAAAAAAATATTGCAATGATTTGACTGACAGAAGGAGATTTGACCCATGGGTTTCTCAAGTGATGATTTGGGGCAACAAACCTACATGTGACAGCGAGAAGGAATTCCTCTGCCGCAAAAGCAGCAGCAGCAGCAGCAACAAGGAATCACAGTCCACAGAACAAAGACTCATTTCTTACAGTGTGGCTGCTTCATTCCCAGTGCGGACAAGATCAATACGGCGACCAAATAACTCTTTAAACACACATTCCCAAATCTCCTTTTCAATCACTCTGCTGCTCCTCTTGCCTGATATCAGACAGAATTGTCAACTCAGTTTCCATCTTCAGTCTGATGTTCCCTCCAATCTAACCGATTTCCGTGGGGGGTGGGGGGGTTCTCCTAACTAGTGGGCAACCGCCGGGTCTGAAAAGTGAAGCCAATGCGGAAGTGCCTTAAACTTGCATTCTGTCTAACAGCCAGCAGGGGGCGACTCCTCTGGTTGCAAAAATAAGTCTGATTGTATAGAAGTCTATGAGAAAATGAGCCTACTTCTCACTTGATTTATTACCTCAGTAAACATTGTAAACATGAGTTCAATCGCTAGTTTCAAGTCTTCTTCAATACAGCATGATGTTCATTTAAAAATTATGTAAATTATGGCCCCATTTAGAGTCAAATAGATCATAAAGCAGGGGATGTTTAAAGGCATGGCTACCTTGTGATTGACAGGTCGCTACCACTGAGGTGTCCGTGTTTTCGTCTTAGAAATTTAACCTTTTCACAGTGGGGTTTTCAGTTTATGAAACATTTTGGTCGCCTAAAAACATATTATTCAGCGTTCGGTTGTACGTCCATTAGCTCCACCCTCTTCTGGTTGCAAAAACATGGCGACAGCCAAAAATCAAAATGCCAAACTTAAGGCTTCAAACCAAACCAATAGGTGACGTCACGGTGACTACATCTTATAGTCTATGCTCCTAACCAATCACAAGAGACCAACGTATATGCCTGAATGATACGACAGTTCAAGTCAACACTGACCTGACGCCACTGGTTTTGCCGGGGTTTTAAGAGTGGAGCGGAGCAAAGTAAAAACAAACTACCATGTCGGGCGATATTGAGAAGACATTCCGTCTCAGGCGTGCAGCTCGACAACGCTTCCCAACAGATTGACAACGGCATTGGTCCCACCCTTGGCACTGATCGGCTAATCGTCGGTCCACCGTGGCGCTCATTGGCTCAATTGCTTTTTAACGGAGAAACCGCTGTTTGGTGTCACGATGCCAGACGAATCAGTCAACTTGATGGAGTGGGTGGATTGAAAGGTCTGGACCCAGGCAACTGCTCCTCAACACTCTATAAAGTTTCTTGCTCTCCGATTCTACCTTTCTTTTCTCTCTGTTAGGTTCAGTTTCACTCTCTCTCCAGTCTGACAGGCAGCTTTTAACTTTAGGAGTAACTCCCTGGGTATTAGACCCAAAGCCTGGTATGTCTGTGCTCCACAGCAGGGCTCCGGATATATACGTGAGTGTGTGTGTGCCTCAGTAGTTGGCCTTGCTGAAGGGGAAAATAACAACGTTTAAAGTTTCTGAGGTCTTAACTTGCAGCCGGCCAGATCGTGACCTCGCTGTAGCTCCACATACATCTGTGATCGCACATGCTGATGTAACACCCATCTCTCTATGTTTTTCCAAATCTCTTTTATGGTTTTTACTCTCTGTATATCTGCTCTTTTTTACCTCTCCGTTCAGGTATTTTCTCCATTTTTCCGAATCTCTTTTGTACCTTTCTGTCACTGTCTCTCATTTTTCCAGTTTCCACTCTCTCCATTGTGAGGCAAGCCTCTGACATTGATCAGCATCAGAGCCGGGCTCTCTCTGAGATTGCCGCTAAATGAATTCACAATCCCACCAGGCCTTTAGACAGTGCGTGCGTGTGTGTGCTGTGTATGTATTCGCATCTGAGAGCGCAGATAAAAGACTAGAGAATCCCACCGAGTGTCTGGACAGTGTGTATGTGTTACATGTGGCAGTGCCCACGTCAGGCCCAGCCTCCCAGAGGATAATGACTAGAGGTCGTCTGCTCGGTCTCTGCGGGCTCTGTGGGAATCTCCCCTCATTTGCCATCAAACACACACACATGTACACAAGCGCACATAAAGATGGTAGTGTAACCCAGCAGGAAAACGTCTGTGATATGCAGGCCTGTCCACTGACCCGCTGTGACACTGATCAAAACACATCACAGTTGCTTCTGTGAGTCTGGAAAGACAAAACAAAAAAACTGGACCACATTCAGTCCCAATGAAGTCATCTTCAACTCATTTAAAAGCAAAGGAATGAAAAGACATCATCTGTTTGCTTTCTCCTATCAGAGGCTTTCTGATATTATTTAATTCGTAATTTTGATTAGTTAAATAAGCAGTAGTTTCTCTTGTTTAGTTAAGGCCACACAATTTTTGAAAGGATTAAAACTTATATTGGCAATACAGAAGAAAACACTCATCAACTACGCTTATAAACAGGATGAAAACAGAAATGAAAACAAATTTTCCCCAGGCTCACAGCGAACCGACTTTCCTTAAGATACTCTCATTTAATATGCATTATAAAGAAGAGAAGTGAAATCATTTCCCCACAGTTTGTAGGACTCAAACATTTATGGTTTAAATGATTAAAATTAATCAAAAATATTTTGCTGCATTTCTGTTATAACACGGACAGGAAACGCAAATGGTGTGATGCTTTAAAAAGTCCAACCCGCTCTCACAGGAAGGCGTATAAATACATTACACGGACATTCCGCGTGTCATGAGTACGCATTTTAGCATTTTCACGTGTCATTTGTACTTTTCACTGAACACCCTAAAATTTTTTCAACCTAAACATATTTTAGAGCTGAAATTAGCAACTTTCGGCCTGTTCACACTACAGCTGACGAAGCATGATGTGACGTTTTTTAAGACTATTTTTCAAAAGTCTACGTAACAAACTTCTAAGGCTGGGAGCAACTACTGACTTGTTAATGATTAGTGATAATTAAAGTTGGGATCGGCAACATTGGAGAAACCAGCAAGAGTAAGCTGGAGTTTGAACATATCCTACCGAAATAAATCCAGCCCAGTGTTGCCAACTTTTTTCTAATGAAAGTAGCCAGCAGCACTAGCTCCAATAGTCGCTAAATCTAGCAAGAAAGTCGCCAAGTCGGCAACACTGACAGTCCGTCCCTTCTGGCCTCACTCAAAAACAACAACCCCAATTAACAACACAAAACAATTAATAATATTGTCCAGAAACCCTCACAGGTACTGCATTTAGCATAAAAAATATGCTCAAATCATAACATGGCAAACTGCAGCCCAACAGGCAACAACAGCTGTCAGTGTGTCAGTGTGCTGACTTGACTATGACTTTGCCCCAAACTAAATGTGATTATCATAAAGTGGGCATGTCTGTAAAGGGGAGACTCGTGGATACCCATAGAACCCATTTACATTCACATATCTTGAGGTCAGAGGTCAAGGGACCCCTTTGAAAATGGCCATGGCAGTTTTTCCTCAACAAAATTAAGCTAGTCCTAGTCATTATACTATACACATTTTTTCGTGTTAAAGTTTATCAAAGTTGATTTTGAGGCCAAAATCCTCCGATTGTATGGAGGACCACAAGAGTCACGTTAATAGTAGTAGAGCATTTAATTGATTAATAACTAATGGTATAAAATAATTGAATTGCATTGCACTAATTGTACCGAGAGGGAAACGTTAAAGCTAAATGCAGAGGCTAAACGGAGAAGCTAAATGACTCAGCAAATAGCTAACACGTTTAGTAAAAGCAGCAGTGAAATGCTAATGCAAATGGGAAAAGAAGTTGCCCTTTTAAATGCCTGATTAAAACATGTATTCCTAATTCAATTTGTGAATCCAGTTATTTATTTCTCTTTTAAAACAGCATTTTCAAATAGAATTTTAACTTCCATTATTTATTTATGAATTAATTAATGTATCATTAAAATATGTACTTATTGACTGTTTTATGGTGTTTTTGTAAATCCTATTTTAATTTGAACTACTTATTGATGGATTAATTATATCATATAATAATACAACAATAATATAAATAATTAATATTTCATTTGTAAATTCTTTTCATATTCTTCTTTTTATTGCCCAATAAAATGTAAAATAATGACATACTTTGTAATTTCCATTTATTCATAGATTAATAAATTAATTTGTAAACACGTATTAATGCCTATTTTTATTGTACAATTAGTTATTAATCAATTAAATGCTCTATTACTATTTACCTGACTATTGTGATCCTCCATACCTTTGTGGCAATTCCACTGATGTCAAATTAAGTATGGGGTGATTGGCCCAGAGAACATAGACATAGTACTATAGTATCAATTAGCATTAATCACTAAATACTAGCTCTGTGTAAAAAGGTTATTTTGTCTTTAAACTTGATAGGTTCAACAACGCAACGTTTTGTTTTTTTCCCCCACAATGTGTCAGGCTACAGTACATTTATTAAGTCCACAGTCTACTCCACAAGAAAAAACAAGTCATCAGTGATAACCAAAATGTGACAGCTTCTAAAGACATAATGGAGGAAGAACTTTATAAACTTTCAAATTGGGTGAAAGTCAGGGAGATGCCTCAGGGGCTAATCAGGAGGAAAGACCTTGATGTGTAGGTTAAAACAGACTGCGATGTAGCAAGCTATTCACGCACCCCACACACACACAGACACACACACACAGACACACGCACACATATATTGTGCATGATCCGCCATGCTCTTTTAAAGACAGTCTTCAAAGAGTCTTCACTCCGCTCCTCGTTATCTCACACCAGCTAATATGATGAAGAAACTCGCGCACACGCGCACACACACACACACACACACACACACACACACACACACACACACACACACACACACGCACACACACACACGCACACACACGCACACAACGCCGATCCTTGTAAGGACATTTGACACTCATAAGTGTAGAAATACAAGAACACAAACAGGTTTAGCTATGTGTATAAAAGTCTGCATGGGTTTCATACAAGACAGATGCAAAGCTACGGATGCTATTGAAAGTGCACACACGTACAGGCAGCCACACACACACACGCACACACACACACACACACACTACACCAGCACAAGAGCAGAGGAATCAAGTTTCAGCGAGCTGATTATCACATGCTGTATTACTATATGCCAGGGGAAGCCTCAGTGCCCCTGAGCAACGCAGCTGAGATGTGAGCAGAGAGCACCATGAGGCAGAGCACTACGTTGTCCGGGTGCATGATGAGCAGCTACACCTTCAAATGCCTCTACTGTACAAACTTTGGAAGGGCAAGCTTCCAGTATTCTGTCCTCCAACTTCCCCCTCTTCCTCTTCCATCTCCTCACATTTTTCTCTCTATCTTTCTGTGAATTTGTAACTTAAAACTGCTGCAGCGATGCACATACTTGAGGAGAGAAATCTTGTCTTTGCTTTTGAATAATACAGCAAGTGGATCCAACTGAGGAATGTGAAATGCTGAAAGCGAAAGTACAAAGGCTAGATTTTACTGAGTGCATGCATAAGCAGCGGTTTCTTACTTTCACTGCGGATAAAAAAAACAAAAAGTGACAAAGAGAAAAAAGGCGAGATCTCTTCAAAGACAGCTCTGATGGAAAGACGAAGACATAACTAAATCAACTAAATTAACATTGTGTCAGAAAACGGAATGACACCACAATCAACTTAAAGGGCAACGACTGCCATTTTTAAAGGATTGATATTATTCTGGAGGCTATATAACATGATGGAAAAAATACTGCAACTTGCTCATGTACACGCATATTGCGAGGGCGTGCCAGGGAAACCACAAGGTAGCGGCGTCATCACGGTAAACAGCAACTGCCTGTCATTGACGATTTGAATGGAGTATAGAGTTTCAACAACAATATGAATAAACTTGCTGTCACTTTCTGAATCTATTTTATGTTAACAATAAACACTTATGAGACAGGGAAACTGTGTCATACCTTTCTGACTTCTTTTGAGCTTTTCCAGTAGTTATAGTTTATGTAAGTGCTGTCCCTTGAAATGGAGAAATCCACTGGAACGAAGTAATCCGTCACAGGATTTCACCGCAAGTTGTGACGGTCACTATGAGTCCGGCTAGCGACTCATTGTCGCTAGCCGGACTAGCAGGCTCCATTAAATCACAAAGCTTAATAAACACAGAGTAATTGATAATTAGGTCTGCCGTGAAATGATCCGTTTCACGTCACTGTGTTGTGCTATTTACAGGATGAAACCACAAAACGACACTTCACAGCTAAAACGACACCGGAGATAAAGTAACAAAGAGATATGCATCATATAAAGCATGTCGTCTTTGCTATGATGAGGGACATGGGTTAAAGGTCCCATATCATGCTCATTTTCAGGTTCATACTTGTATTTTGTGTTTCTACTAGAACATGTTTACTTGCTGTAATGTTCAAAAAACATTTTATATTCGTCATACTGTCTGCCTGAATATACCTGTATTTATCCTCTGTCTGAAACGCTCCGTTTTAGTGCATTTCAATGGAATTGCAACGGAATTGCGTTGCTCGGCAAAAGTTTGTGTCCATGTTTACTTCCTGTCAGCTGATGTTATTTACATACATTGCAACAGGAAATAAACTGGCACACATTTAGAATGTTTACGTTTAAAACCCTGCAATGGTCTAAATATTGTATATTTGTGACATCACAAATGGACAGAAATCCTAACGGCTTGTTTCAAATGCACAATTTCTGAATACGGGCTGTGTGTATTTCTAGAGCGTTTTGATGGTTTAACAGTATTTATATAGCACTTAAACCTGCTTTATGATATAAAAGACCTGAAAATCTCACTTTTTAGAATATGTGTCCTTTAAAGGATGAGTTTTCAAACTTAAATAACACAAAAGTCTAATGCAAATAAACAGGAAAAGAAGCCTTGAGATTATATAATCATAAGATTTCTGCTCTTATACTCTCGTAGAATTGTAATGATGAGACTGCAGACATTATCGTCTGACTGGATGACCCTGTCTGGTTTAGTTGAAGTCAAGTCAACTCCCTTTCAAAAGAAAATTCTTATTTTTCTTCAATTCTGGCAATGTTAATGTGCTTCAGACAGTGCACTGTCATATTCAGATAAATATCTAAAATGTAATTAATGTTGACTGGGAAAATGTCTAGTTTCACGGCTTGTTATCAGATAACAACCTGCTTTTCTGTCTTTCTCACTCACTTTAAATGATCACGTGTCTGTAAACTACCTAAAATTAGAACCAAAAGAGTGAAGGCTGCGGTGACAAGCTGAACTGCGACTGAGGACTTATGTCATAGCAACCCAAACTGTGTTTGCCTTTGAAAAGATGTCATTTTCAGCATTGGTAGGAAAACAAGTTTGGTAGCACTGGAGAACTTGGATTTCATACTTTTACATCACACATTCACTCTAAAAGCTGTTTCTAATGACAAGATTTTACTCTGTGTAAAAACTTAAAGTGACAGCACTCGAAATTGTATCAATCAGATTTTTTGGGGTCCTTAACTCCCCCCAGAATAATCGTGAGAACATGAGAAAAAATGAATTTCTTTCTTTTACATCAGACAGAGTGCTGCTCTGAAAATAACATCATCTTTATCCATGGAAAACTTCAAAAGCCACCACGAAGACAGGATTGTTATGTCTCAAACTTCCCCAAATCCCTGCTTGTTTGAGGGGCAATGCAAAGTACAATACGATATTAACATTGTTATTATTATTATAATATACATATTATTTTTGTTAGAGACTTGCTATTAATATTGCTTTAGAAAGTGATATTCATAATTAAAGTATGACCTGGGATTTTGTTTTTCAACTTCATGGGAGCGCTGACACAATAAAATACGATTTGTGATAATACTTTTGTTGTATTAACTTTTGGGATCTTCCCTAATATTCCAAATCCTATCCACTTGGAAAAAGCTCTCACCTTCTTTGCAGCATTGATACACCGCTGGTATTCTTTGGCCAGGTCTGAACACCTCAGGGTCTGGTCTCTGTTCTCCCTGTAGCAAGATAAAATCTGAGCCTGCAGGCCAGAACACACCGGGTCTGTATTGCGAGACCTGAAAAAGACAAAAACACAGAGATACAGTAAGAATAAAATAAAGAATTAAAAAAATAAATAAATATATGAATAAACAGTAATGTTTGGTCCCCTTTTTATCACTGACAGTGTAAATATGGGCCTGCAGAAAAATAATGCAGACCGAAAATCACGTTAAAACATCAATGAAATTGAAGAACTGATGAGCATCAACATCTTGAAAAACTGTAAATAGATAAGTAAAACCCCCCAAAAACTAAAAACAAACAACGGCAACAATTAGTGCATCTTGAAGTCAACACATATATCAGCTCCTCAGAGAAAGAGGAAAAATGTGAATGTGAAAAAAGGATCTATTTAAAGCAGCTATAATCTAAGTTTTTATAAGGAACAATGGATCACATACGTTTTCAGCTGAAGCAGGCAGCTGCTTTCAGCAAAAAAGTTCTAAGAACCACGACTAACTGGTGGACATATTGTTGCTTTTAGCAGCTGAAGAGCCAGACATTTCCCTCAGGAGTTGGTGGAGACCAAAACAGAGTTAAAAGGAGAGTTAATATTAGACATATAGTATATTCATCAAATGGCCACAGACACAACTCCAAATGAACGATAATGTTGCACTATAACTGTTGGATGTGTAAATAATAGGGCTGTCAATCGATTCAAATATTCATCGTGATTAATTGTATGATTGTCGTATGATTAATCACACTTTTTTTTTATCCGTTCAAAATGTACCTTAAAAGGAGATTTGTCAAGTACTCTCATCAACATGGGAGTGCTTGCTGAGATTTGCACTCACCTTTACTTTAATCATAAGTAGGGATGTCGATCGATTAAAATATTGAATCACAATTAATCCCCATTGTCCATAGTTAATCGTGATTAATCAAAAATGTATTCGCACAGTTTTTATCTGTTCAAAATGTACCTTAAAGGGAGATTTGTCAAGTATTTAATACTCTTATCAACAACGGATTGGGCAAACATGCTTGCTTTATAAAAATGTATGTATATATTTATTATTGGAAATCAATCAACTCGGAGGCCTCTGGTAGAGGTAGAGGACCCGAGCTTAAGGAAGACACCACGATACCACCCCACGAGGGTGAGAGGGAGATATATATATATATATATTTATATTTATTATTGGAAATCAATTAGCAACACAAAACAATGACAAATATTGTCCAGAATCCCTCACAGGTACTGCATTTAGCATAAAAAATATATGCTCAGATCATAACATGGCAAACTGCAGCCCAACAGGCAACAACAGCTGTCAGTGTGTCAGTGTGCTGACTTGACTATGACTTGCCCCACACTGCATGTGATTATCATAAAGTGGGCATGTCTGTAAAGGGGAGACCCGTGGATACCCATAGAACCCATTTTCATTCACATATCTTGAGGTCAGAGGTCAAGGGACCCCTTTTGAAAATGGCCATGACAGTTTTTCCTCACCAAAATTTAGCAAGTTTAGAGCGTTATTTAACCTCCTTCATGAGAAGCTAGTATGACATTGTTGGTACCAATGGATTCCTTAGGTTTTTCTAGTTTCATATGATACCAGTATCTCCATTCTAGCTTTAAAACTGAGTCCACTACAACCTAAAAATTAAGTAGTACTTAAAAGTAAGTTGCGTTAATATATTGAAGAAATTAGTGGCGTTAAAACGCATTTGCGTTAACGCGTTATCGTGTTAACTTTGACAGCCCTAACAAAAACAAGAATCTTATATCGTAACTAATTCATAAAGCCACTCATAAAGAACTGAAGTATGTTTGATTGTTTATTGACTGTTGTGAATTTACACTGTCAAGAAATGAAATCAGATTATAATGAAGTTTCGGAACACTTTCTAAATTCCATAAGTATGCTTTACTTCCAACAGAACATTAAATAATATTTGAGAAATAGAAGTGTTTTTTTCCTCTCGTCTACATGCTTCTCAACTTCATGTGTCTTAGCCACAACAGATGAAAAGAAAAACTATTTTTTTTTTTTTAAAAGAAAAAACATGGGAAAAAAAAGAAGTCTGTTCAAATGAGGCAAGACAAAGATGAAAAACAATTAACAACCTCACCCACTGCGACCTGTTTAACAACCTCTGGTGTGTATAGTACTGTACGTGCTTCATTGCAAATCATGCAATTAGAGCTAAATCACATTTAATTGAGTGAGTAGGATCATTCTGATCAAATACAGCAGAAAAGTGTGCTTCGAGAGACTGAATCAGCCGTGCTTAATTTGATATGTGGGCTGTATTATAATTGGTCTTTGCCTGTCTATCTGTGTGATTGTTAACTATGACAGGCTTGCTGCCTGGGCGCCTCGCTGTAATGGATTCTGACTGATTGAAGCAGAGACAAGCGAGTTATGTACGCCCACACAGGTATAGAAAGGCACATGCACAAATGTACACACCCACACGCACTTTGTAGTACGCCGTAAACGAGAAAGCACCGCAAACTTGCGCACACACACACCTCCCTACATGCCGGCACATCGATCTCCTCTACGCTGTGGCCCCTGCATACACACTTTCTCTGTGAGGAGCGTTTAACACCACATTTAATTGAAAGCCAAATTAAAGGGTCTTTTTGGCTTTGATTCACAGAGGTGAGCTGACCCCCGCGTTTCAATTACAGCATATCCATATCCACACAGGCACACACACACACTTTATCATCAGCAACAGTATCATGGATGCAATGACTGAGTTTATCTGAGCACGGGTGATAGAGGTTAAAGAGGAAAATGAACAGAGACGGATAGAAAAACATATAAAGGAAAGAAGTAAGATAAAACGATGAAAGGGGAGGAATGAAGCATTCTTTGGTGTTCTCTCATAAGACCCATTTTAAAAAGATGACAGCATACCCCGTTACCCCCCCCCCCCCCCCCCCCCCCCCCCCCTCCCCCCAGCACCACCTCCAATAGTTTATCTTGCCTGTTTAATCAGTCTTTTCCCACTTTTTTGTCTCCGTCTTCTCTCCAACTCGGTCTCCTTTCTTACTTCTCCCTCGCTCACCCCCCCTCCTCTTCTCTCATCACATTAACAACATAGAGAGGACGACACCAAAGCGCGCCATCTTTATCTCTCTCGCCGTTTGAGGCCACCGAAGATAAGGAACTCTCCTTTAATTTGAAATAAATGGCCTTCATCAGGGAAGCCAAAGCCTCCTGATAGCGCTGCGTGGTTTATTAAAAGGCGCTTGAAGCAGAAAATTGGCTCAGCCGCAGCAAAAAGCTAAAGCTCTGTCCACATGCTACACCAAAATTGAAGGTGAGGTCTTAAATCAACAATATTAACTGAGCCGCTTACAAAATAAATAAATAAGAAAAATACAGTAAATATATATATATAGAGAAGGAAGCCTTGGTTTTTTAGTTGGAACAAGGTAAAGCAGCGTCTGTGACAGCCCGTCCAGCCATGTACGGGGATGTTGTTGTTGTTGTTAATGTGCGTATGTACTGCGAAAAAAGCATTTTAATGTGTGTGGGAGCAGTCATTTTTGGGGAGAGTTCTCCACACATCTGTGAGCGGTAAATATGACAAAACATAAACAGTAAGATTAGTTGCTTAATTAATGGTGCTGCCCATTATTTTTAATCTCCGGCAGCGAAGGCGGAGGCGGACGCAACACAGAGGCCTCAGACTTCTGGACCACGCAGACCAGCTTACCGAGACAAAGAGAGGGAGAGACATGAAAGGGGAGAAATTGGAAAATGGAAAAAAGACACAAAACACACCACCAACTACAAAAGCCTCTGGCAAAGCTACGAGACTGATAAGGAAGATGCTTTTATCGCCTCTACATCATGCATCTCTCAGTGTTGAGAGTGATGTTTTTTTGTGTTTTCCTTAATGGCTTTGGCTATACATATGAAGCATTGTTTGTCCTACATGCCATTTTATTTCTACCCTGTCAACTACAAAGTGTTGGTATCTGCACTGTGTTTCAGGCAACTAATTAGAAAATCTTGTTAACATCTCACAGGAATCAGCGCCCGAGGAGGAAAAACGAAGAGAATCCAATATTGTGACTGACTTCAGGGCTACAATACAAGTTCATTGAAAGTCTGCGACATCTTGTTTGTGTGCAGACACACGGGGCATATGTTGTATTATTTTTGACATGTAATGAATATAATGTGTCCTCAACTTTTTTTTTTTATATAATGCTTGGCTCTGACTATGTATTCCAATGTCAACAACTGTCTGTTTAATGTCTATTGTTTTTTTTTCAAAAAATACCGTTGCACCCATCTCCCTAATTGCAATTCAGACGCTTCCTCACTGTCAACCAAATAGCTGACTACCTGCATCATTTGGCAGCCATGCTATACAGTGGTCAAGTCATATTTGTGGGGAGAGAGGGTAATCCAAGCAAAACCCATTCAGAACGGACCGATTTCTCAGTTCCCAGTACTGTTGCTTGCAGCGTTGTCGTTGGGCGTAACTGTTTGGAGCCCGTGGCCGTTCGGAACGCATGGCCATTCGGCGAGGGCTGATTGCTTGGCCCCCAGATGTGCTGGTGGAAGCGTTCTCGAGAAGCGTTCTCGAGAAGCGTTCTCGAGAAGCGTTCATCGCTCGTTGACTCCAGGGAAGTGAAGAAGTTTGGTTGTAACGTTAGCATCGAGCATCCAGAAGCAATGAGCCGCGGCCTGTATAAGCAAAAGCGGACGACATGATCGACTCAGTCCCCAGAGCCCTGAAGAGTTTATTAATATTGGATCTGTCGCATGATCAAATTGCACCAATTTCGACAATGCAATACACCCGCCAAGTGTTAAGTAGATCGGATGAACTTTTTTGAGATATGCAAAGGACATACGCATGCACATTAGACCTGCACGATAATGAAAAAAAATAAATAAATTGACATTGCAATATTTACTTTTTCTGTGACGTATATTGCGATATGAAAAAATACAGGAATATTCACACTCAATTTTGTAGGCTACATTTTAAGGTTAAATACATCAATCTGTTGCACTTTGAGAGCAAAATGAAGAGGCTAGATAAACAATTTTGTGGTGTTGTAAACAACTGTGTGCTCTGGTAAACGATTTATTCATAAACTGTTTTCATTGTATGAATGGTGATGACATGGCAAAAAAAAAGTTACACCCGCGAAGCATGGTTAATGAAACAAACTCCGTGATTCAGGACGGGTCGGGAGGGTTGCAGACATTAGCTGCAGACCTCAGTATAGTCTGCCCGGTGAGGAGAGCTATAAGCTCACCGTCGTGTGTGACTAATGCGCATGCTCGCATCTCAATGTCGCTGCTGGAACAATATATCAGGCAGCCCTAACACGCACACATACAGAGATTCCTTGTTTTATAGTTAGATTATTGTGACCCAAGATTGAGATGTTACCATGGAATACTTAACCCAAAAAAATAACCATTTGCGTATCAATTACTCACCCCGTGTCACCTTATCGCATGCCTCCACGGTGAATGGAGAATCAAAAAACAGTGAAAAGTCTTGTTGAATTGAAGTAAATGGAGGCCGCTTTTAACAACAGAAAAACTATATCAAAATATCCTTTTACAAACTCTAATGCAAATAGCACAGTACTCTAAAACCTTAGTATTAAAAACACTTTGGACTCGTCTGGACTCGCATGAATGAGTAGTGCGCCTGTGCAAGTGTTTTATATAATAAGATTTTAGTGCAAATGCATGTGTTTGGTAAGTATTGAGTATACGACTGGATAAATAAGACTTGGATTATACCGCACGAGTTGTGAGAAACAACTTCAAGAATTCAAGGTAACACAGGGTGAGAAATACAAAAATGGTAATTTTGTGGGTGAAGTTTTCCTTTCATCTCCGATTGAACTACGTTTTTCTCCTAAGATGAAGCTTAGGTGGCTCTGTTTATTCTCAGTTAATTTCATCATTTAAAGTCCTAGAATCCTTCAGTAGTGAGGTTTGAGTTCAAGTTCAAATTTGCCATTCCAATCACACAAAATACAGCTGAATGAAATATTCTTTCTTTCATTACCAGGGTAATAAAACTTTAAAAAAAAAAAAAAAAAAAAATCTGACCAAACATCAAGGTTATGGGTGAATCAAAAATCTGAGAGCAATGAAAAAGAGAGTGGTTTGTAAGAACCATCACTTCATCTCGAATTTTGTCTGCTAACTTCATACTACAATTCTACAATTTCATTTAGCAGACACTTTTGTCCAAAACTACGTACATTTGAGAGTTCGATGGCCACTGGCTTTCTCCAAAAAGTAAAAGTCCTGCAAAAAATGCCATAATATCAGGTGCTATATGTTTTTCAGGCCAGGCATTTACATCACGCTCATGTCACCAACCATTAAACGTCTTCATTTTGTCTATCTTTGTCAAGTTCCTGGAGTCTGGCGGTTCTCTAAGCCCTCAACAACTTGAGCCTACACTGTCAGGATTAACATCATGTTTGATATTCTGTTATACACTCTGCTCTCTTTCTCACCCTACAACTCTTGTAAAGTCTCTGTCTAAGCCCTCTTGTCAAGGAGGTTGCTGTTGTTGTTGCTGCTGCTGCTCCCTGCAATTTCTGCATTACCTGGTAAAATTTGAAATACTCCACTTGTGTTCCTATTTGGATGTCCAGGTTAAAAAACTTTGAGGAAGGAATGAAATACAACTGCATTTGTTCATCCAAGATCAACGGAGAAAGCCAAATAGTTCAACATATTAAAGAATATTTTTTCTCTTTCCGAGAGTCAGATGAGGAGATCGATACCACTCTCCTGTCTGAAAAGTAAATATGTAGCTGGAGCCAGCAGTGGATTAGCTTAGTTTAGCATAAAGACTGGAAGTTGGGGGAACTGCTATCCTGGTTCTGTTCAAAGCAAAACAAATCTGCCTAAAAGGACCTCTAGGACCAAAGATCCCATAGATTTCTATGCAATTTGACGGATGTTTGGATTGCAATTTTGACAACTTCATATGCATTCATCAGTTGTTATACAAACGTTTGTTTTATACACAGGTCTAAGAATTATTTTGTGATCTGGCCTGAAACTGAGCATTCACTTTTCCTAAATAAATTAAGGTCGATCATTACGTCATGTCCCTTCAGTCTTTCCCCGTCCAACACAGTGGCCGAATATTGCTTATCCAGACATCTATACATATTTGATTAAATCACGTTAGGCGAAGCATCTGTACAAATCCAATCTGTTAATAGCCAACTGCTTGATCTATAGGCTGAGATTTAGTTGAAGACGACAGTCTGATGCTGCAATAACGTTAAAGTATGACTGTATTACTGCAGCAGCCACACACTCAAGCTAACGTTAGCTAGCCATGCTAGTCACTGTCACCAGCATCATTTAGCCATTTACCACACTGACAGTGAATACTCACGTATCGTATGTGCCTCAAATCTCATTGTGAAAGCCTCGGTTAACCCGCTACACAACAGCTTTTTAGCATTTTCTCTCCTGTGACAGCAAGTTGAGCGCAGCTGCGGCAATGATGCTGGTCTGGTCTATAGCTTGGAGCCATAAAGCCCCTCTATTATACCTTTTTTAGGACATAGCAGGGGAACAAATTAGAGATCAGCATTTTTGGATTTATTGTTGGTGCAACCAACTACACAGCAACTCTTCATAGCATAGCGTTATTACTATTAGCGGTTGTTTAAAGTAGAAGTTTAGAGACATGTTTCAACTTCTTCTGTTTACTCTGTTACGGACACGGGATTGTTTTCCCTCAAAAGGGGGCGTGGTCATGCAAGCCCACTCTGGATGATGTACTGATGTATGTTAAAATGTTTGTCGGTTGCTTTTTGTAAAAACACGGAATTCAAAGTGGGTCCCTCCTCCATGATTCAACGAGCGAGTGAGGGACAGAGAGAGAGAGAAAGAGCAGCGATGGTTGAGTGAGCTATAGAGTGAATGAAGAGGGGGATCGGCCATGGATGTATTACGTGCCTCGGTATCAGATGCAGAGTGGCGTGACAAAGAAGCGGTATTTGACAACCTGAACAGGCAGCACACCCAGAAACATTGTTATTGGCTGTTGACATTACAGTGGATTCATTCTTCTCATCTAACTCTCTTAAGAAAGTGTATTTTACCGATATGTCAAATAACTATATATTTGTAACATGCAAACAATTTGCTTAAAATTGCAAAGTTCTTATGATGAGAAAATGTTTAATCCCTGGTGTAGAGAGAAAGACACGGGCAATGATTCTCTTGCCCAAGAACCTTAAAGAACCTTGATGCTCTGAAGGGAGAACGAGAGACTGCGAGGTAAACAGGTCCATCCTTATCTACTGAGGCAGGAAATGACATTTAACATGTCAGAGGGTCAGAATTCCTGAACAGACCGCTTTACCATTACCGACTTGATTAATACTGGTGCGGTGGTGGAGTGAAGAGAAAAAGAGAGATGATAACAAGGGAGAAAGAGGGCAGGAGAGGTGAAGAGGAAAACAGCTAGAGAGACAGACTTATCTCTTGCTTGTAGCTTGTATGCACCTGCACCCTGACAGCTTTTCAATTGACTGAGGGCACACATTCTCCCCTATCTTGTATCTCCACACTCCTTCACTCCTCCTCTCCATTCCTATCACAACCAGGAAGAGAGGGTCCTCCATATGCTAGTACTCACTTTGTCTCTCGTAAACATTAAAGTAGAGGTAGAGTACTTCATTTCTCCCAATGCCTCTCACTTTAGGGCTGTGACGAATGTCATTTTTTTCACATTCATTGAGGTTGAGGTTGTTGAATGAAGCTTCTATATATATATATATATATATATATATATATATATCCTAGAATCAAATCCTACATTTCAATAAAGTGATTCACCAGATTAAAGTGGCAGTAGGAAGAATATTTTTGGCATCATTGGGCAAAAATTCCTTAATAACCTTTCAGCATATTGTAATTCAAGTGTTCTGAGAGAAAACTAGACTTCTGCACCTCCTCATGGCTCTGTTTTCAGGCTTTAAAAAATCTAGTCCGTAACGAGAGACTTTGGCCAATCACAGGTCATTTCAGAGAGAGCGTTCCAATTGGCTGTTCATTCAATGGAGACAGCTGTCAATCACTCGCAAACTCCGATCAAACGGTCAAACTAGGCTGCGCAGATCAAATATGAATCAATATTCTGTTACTGTTATGAGAAAGTTTGTGACCCGGCCACCATGTTGAGTTGAAGAAATACCAAGCACCGCCCACCAGCCGGAGCTAACTTTCTAATTTTACAGCTAAACAGTACACTACAAGATGTTTCTGAAAACACTTTATTTAAAAAGTAGGCATTACAGTAGTAGAATATTAATTCATATTTGATCAGCGCCACCTAGTTTGACCATTTGATCTGAGTTCGCGATTGATTTGACAGCTGCTCAGAGATGGCAAGGCTCAAGCTCGGCTCTGATTGGTTGTTTTCCTCCAGTCCGTGAAATCCTGCAGATGCCATTAGGAGCACCGGAGGACACTGGAGGACACAGAGGCACATGATTTTTTTTTTCAGATTACCTGTCTAATGCACTACTGTCAGGATATAGTGACTGTTTTACAAAAAATATATATATTTTTTAAATCATATTTGCTCCAATTCTACCAACTGCTGTTTTAAATGAGTTTTTGTTTTTTTATGAAATCAAATTTCTTTAACGAATATAACTCGTCAGTGCGTGCCTCTCTTTGTGTGCTGGCTGCAAGAGGGAGAGTAAACAATTTTTTAAAAATGTTTTTGAAAGGCTAAACACCAACAAATATGGATTGAAGCAGAATATTTTGTTAGATAAAAACATTTTGCGAATTTTGGAAATGATCGCATCTATCTTTTTTCAATAAAAGTTGACTTTTGGACTTTACAATGCTCTGGAGATATTTGAAATGTTTGGATCAAATGTGTCGAAAACAATCCTGCGCAAGGCTTGAATTATTTGGTACAGCCCTACTATTTGTCAGCTCTAACATAATCAATGCTGTATTAGTGAATATATTTTCTTTTAGGTGTCTTTTAAGTAGCTCTAATGAATATGCATAGCTTCTACATGAAGAAAAACTTCAATGACCTCCACTTGAGTCCATTTGATAACCTCAATGGCATAACTGCTTTAATACTTTTCCCCTTTCCATCCAAATCAGGCGGCTACATGTAACGGCTCTTCTCAAACAGCCAGTTGAAATGTTTTTGAACCACGTTTTTGGTTGGCTTATAAAGCACAACAGTGGCCAACTATTCTGCCTTTTAACTTGGACTCTGGACTTTGCTTGTTAATGTTTCCAGCCTTATCGCTGAGTGATCTCCGTAGGCTGGTATCATCTGCCACAGGCTGGGAGGATCTGGCAAAGGCCGGCTATTAAGGCTAGTTGGACTACTACTGTAACAGACAGCTGGCCTTGTTAAAATGCCTTGGAAACTGACCGGAGCGGTTTGACGTGGGTATCTGCCTTGTCCGTCTCCGTCTCGCTCTCATTCCATTACTTTCAACTCTGAAGAGGAGGCTGTCTCCCTCACTCTCTCACACACAAAATGCATCTCGACTAAAAAGACAACGGTTTCCAACCTCGTGTCTCTTTCACTCTATATGTAATTCCACAGCTAGGTAGAGCCTGTCAAGTTAGCAAATACAAAACGTCTTTGCTAAGTGGTCATCAGTTATGCGTAGCAATCTCAATGTAGAACTGTCCAGAACGGCCTGCTGCCACAGTCCACTGATAAGAGGCGTTCTTTTTTTTTGTGTGACACCCCACCACTTATAAAGCTAAGTAGCTGAGCTAAACTATTACAGAAACCTGTTTCAGTTAGTTTCAGAGCTATTGACTAACTCTTGCTACAAGATTCTGTCTCAGTTTGACTCCCAGTACCTGTAGTCTCACCCAGGTACTGTACACTGGAGGGTTAGGGTGTTCATATGTACAATATCAATGGGAGACCTATTGGTGTAGACTTAGAGTCAGACTTACAGATGAAGATTAAAGCTACTGATGCAAACCTGAGTCTGATTGAAGTCACATGTCCAATCAATAACTAACCTGGCAGAACCTCTGGTTCCTAAAGGCCCTTTGGGGGGTGACAGTTTGGGGCAGTCAGCGAGCGTCCGTCGTCCTAGTTTTTGTCTCCCACACTGTCGGCTTCAGTCTGCCCGTGTCAGAGGCTTTTGGACCGATTCAGCATGTTGAATCGGTGGCAGAGCCAGTCGGTGAGAGAAATCACTCTGATTGGCTGTTCAGCTTAAACGGATCGGTGCACGAGAAGAGAAACAGAAGCGAGGAAAGCAAGCCAACGAGTAAAGTGGAGGATTGGGGGATTGGGGGACAGAGTCAACTAGAAGTATGTGGTTAATAATTGGTTTATTCTTTACATTTAAAAGGAATTTTGCTCTGTATTTTTGAATTTCATTCACTTGCAGTTGGCATGTATTGTATGTACACCATATGTCCGCATGTATTGTTTGTGTTCTTGCTTCTTTCCTGCACAAGCTGTGAACAAACACTGGAAGTGGACACTATGTATTGGACAAGATGCTTCATTGGTGGACTGTAGTTGACCAAAAGGAGATATTGACTCGTTGTTTTAGGATATAAAAATAGAACACAAATGTATGTTTTATTAAATATTAATTATATTCCTTTTCTCTTGTGTGTTTTGGTGTTTCTAAAAATATATATTTCACTGTAATTATTGTAAATTTGCACAAGTTGTTGGTCCCTGTGATTGCCATGTATATGGCATAATGTCGGCAGTCTGATAGGCAAGTCATTCCCACATCTTAACTCATAGGATAGGATATGGAAGTTATTGAGGCTGTTTTATCATACTCCATTGAGTTTTGACATTTCAGAGTGCTACAGGTTGCAGTCTTTCTCTGACGCACGAACGCACGCACTGGTTCCCTCAAACCCCAGAGTGCTGGCAGCCAATGCGCCCTTTTTGCTCCAAGGATTAAACTGTGGATTAACACATCACACACATACACACTTATATAGGCACGTATACACACATACAGAGTCACCCACATCAAATTTTACAGTAGCTTTGTTCTACAGATCTGCACTGAGAGAAACTTCCCTCAAACAGTTTACAACATAAAACCAGAGTCTGTCTGAAGTTTCTCAAAGATTACTTAATAGTTTTGGCATCTGAAATTGTTAGAACATGGTACTGACTGTTGTTTAATACATGAATGATTCAAAGTTGTCTATCAATATCCAGACTCTGCCTCTCTATTACTAACACTATATCAGGCTCTCTGCATACTGAATTTTATTCATTCAAGACGATTCTCACATATCAAAGCGCGCTAGAGCAGAGGCTCACCCAATTTGTACACGTTTTCATTTGTTTTAAGGCAAACATTTAGAAGTCAGCACCAAACTAAAATGAAGATACATGCTACAACTCACCTATTTAGCCTGTTTCACTGACTATAATGTCTCATTTTCCACTGCAAGGTACAGCTCAACTCGACTCTACTCGACTCACATTTGATACCAGGTACTTTTGTAGGTTTCGCTTTCCACTGCAGATAGTACCCCGTCAATGTATAAGGGATTCTTAGCTGATCGGCATAGCAACGTCACATGAAACTTCTGTGAAATCATCTTCAATGCAACACAGCTCTTGCTGGTTCCTTTCATCGGCAACCAAACACAGGAACCTCCGCACCTCGTCTATTGGCCACGGCATGGTTTTACAGGCTGCCATTTTTAAAAATCAAAGTCAAGTGAATAAAAAAAAAAAAACAGCCACTATTGATGGTAGCTTGGCTATTTAAAAATGTCGAGTTTGTGCAGGACACGGAACACTGGGTGTTTCTGAAAGTCAAGGACGCTTCCTTGGTAAGGTGGGTCCTTCCAAGTCGGGTCCTAACAGAGGCTAGGCAAGAATCCTTCCTAGCATTCTGACAGCACACATACGAATGCTCTAGCTAGTGTGCAGAAGAAATGGCTGTGGTATTTTTTTTTATTTAGAAAAATTCAGTACATTACATTTTCTAGTAAGAATATTGATATTTCATTCCTCAAAACAATATAAACAGATTCAAAACATGTAGGCCTATTAAAAGAAAATTAAATCAACAGGGATTCGAACAATTATTATAATTTACAAACGTACAAATCATACAGTTAGCACGAGGACCATAGTTCACGCCATTTAACGTTGTGGTTCCAAAATTTGAATTATTCCATCATTGCATATGATATGTTTCCCTCCTACTCTAAATACCTATTCAGCACATGCCTGTCATATTGTCATACTGATCGCATAACATTAAGAAAAACAAATCGATGAGTTTTTTGTTTTTTTGTTTTTTTTCATGACAAAAGCCCCCTCTAGTCGCCACAGGGGGCCACCTACAGTGGATATTCGGTGGCCACAAAGTAACTTTTTGTGGCCACAGGCCATGGTTAATGCCTAACCCTGTCTGCTTACTAAATTGATCATGAGACAAGATGCGTCAAGATCTGGAGGGCTTACATTTCCCTGGAGAAACCCTGTACTGAATATAAACTTGGACATGGACTTTTCTCACACAGCTTTGGGCAGAAGAAGACAGATGGCTAAAGGCTATTAACTGTCAATAAAATGAATAGTGTGAGAGCTAGCAATAATAAGAGTTTACACAGCTGAGGTGTATAGACAGTGATGCATTCAGTCCAACTAGGACAGGATGGTACAGAGAGACACTGTGTTCCGTGTGTTCATTTTAGGGTTGTCAATCGATAGGCATTCGATGAAATATTTAATCGGGATTAATCGCCAATTAATCTCACATTTTATTGTATTTAATACTGTTATCAACATGGGAGTGGGAAAATATGCTTGCGAAAGTATGCATATATATAGATCTATATAGATCTATATATATATAGCAGATTCCAGGAACAACATCTGAAGCCTCAGTCCAGAAGAGCGCAGTCCTAGGAACAGCTAAGATACTGCGCGGAACCCTCAAACTCCGAGGCCTCTGGTAGAGGTAGAGGACCCGAGCTTGAGAAAGACACCACGATACCACCCCACGAGGGTGAGAGGGAGATATATATATATATATATATATATATATATATATTATTTTTTTTAATATTTATTATTGGAAATCAATAAGCAACACATTACAATGACAGATATTGTCCAGAAACCCTCACAGGTACTGCATTTAGCATAAAAAATATCTTCAAATCATAACATGGCAAACTGCAGCCCAACAGACAACAACAGCTGTCAGTGTGTCAGTGTGCTGACTTGACTATGACTTGCCCCAAACTGCATGTGATTATCATAAAGTGGGCATGTCTGTAAAGGGGAGACTCGTGGGTACCCATAGAATCAACTTTCATTCACATATCATGAGGTCAGAGGTCAAGGGGACCCCTTTGAAAATGGCCGTGACAGTTTTTCCTCACCAAAATTTAGCTTAAGTTCGGAGCGTTATTTAACCTAAAGATCCTGAAGATCCTAAAGATCCTAAAGATCCTAAAGATCCTACAGATTGATAGCGTTAATGCGTTTAAGAAATTAGTGGCGTTAAAACAAATTTGCGTGAGTGCGTTATCATGTTAACTTTGACAGCCCTAGTTAATTTTAATCATAATCTATGCAACCAACAGGAAGTGTAAATTGGCCTCAAGAGCAAGTGAAGACCATTATAGTTTGGCTTCATACATAACTACATATTATCACGTGATGATTTCATTTTATAGGATGCTAATTAGTTACTTCTTTTCTTGATCACATATTTAACAGTGACAAATCAAACACACTTAAATGCACAGTAACAGGAGGGCACAACGTCCATCATATCCCTTTTTGGTAGAAAGTCTGATAGCAGACACTTTTTATGCAATGGTATCGGCCTTTTCCTCAGCAGATATTTTGACTTGCTCTGCTCTACTGAAGTGAACCATGTTGTAGCCACTGAAGTACACATCAAATAAATCCCATTTATTTTGTATAATTTGACATCATACACACGGACAGACTCTTATCCTCGCACCTTAATCCACCCATTAAAGTAACACTACTGAATTCCCCGGAGGTTAGGGTTAGACTAGATTACAGAATGAATGAGAGCCTAATCCATGCTCCAAAGCCTGTAAAAGCAGTATATAATTGTCCATAAAGGCAGTGCCATACAGGAAGCTCGGATCGTTTTATCTTCTCTGATAAAACGCTCATGGATTTAGAATACCCTCCTTCCCCCACCACACACACTCAAACACATGTGCAACCTCTCAATGAGCAAAGGATTAGCGGTATGACTGTACGGTATTCCCCAGAGGTAAGATCACCTGGTCTTCAGCATCAGCGCAGATCAAAAACATGTCGCATTGCTTTTAATCTGACTGTAATGCGGGGTCGCATGTTTCTAAACTGCTGATAACAGTGTTCAGTCGTGTATGTATGTGTGAGTGTGGGTGGGCAAGCCCAAAACATCTTCTTGTTATCGTCAGGCTTAAAGGTCATATTGCTAAAATTTTTATGTAGATGAATAATTCAAATTAAATACATTCACAGAGCTTTTAGAAAGGTGCCAAATAAAACAAATTAAAAGAATTAAAAGAATTAATAATTTTTCAAATTTTGGCGGGTCCAAAATGAATGTTTTGTTTAACTCTGTGCACAATATCTGAAATTTGGATTCCCACTTCTAAAAAGGCTTGTGAGCCAATAGTATAACAACGCTGGTATCACTTGGTATCTCTGGGTCGTCAGCGATCAAGTTGCCAGTTAGTGCGAAAAAAATGGAACAGCAGGCAAAATGCACGAGCGGGATTATTTACTGGCACATTTTATATCGTAGAACAAAACGTTAAAAAATCTCTTCAGCTTGTGTTAACCACAGACCTTATTTCAGGCATCTAACTAAAAAACAATTAAAAAAACTCACTGACTTTCAGAAAAAGGGAACCGGAAGTGCGAAAATGCTAACTCATTTCCGGATTTTAGGACTCTATGTAGGCCTATAGCTACATGTACAAAATGACTTTTACTCTACCACGAAAGATTCATCACTTGACATGACTGTCTGTCTGAGTCTCACTCCACCCAACCATATAATATGCAGGTTGTGCAACGAACTGGCAACTACTTGTTGTGAAGTGAATGCAATGGAACGGAGGAGGAATAATGCAAAATCTAGTGGATGAATGTTATCAATTGTACGCGGGCATTGTACCAGACTGTTGGGGCTCTCGAACTGCTGGTCGATCTACGTTCTAACCCTCAACTTAAAGCTTTGGGGAGCGAATGAGATCAATACAAAGCTAAACCAAGAAGTCGGTCTGTAAACTACCATGGACCTTTACAACAGACTGTTTTGGGAATAATTTCACTGTTTGCCTTAGTTTTTGCTTCCAAATAAGTTTGTGGGTTTCTTTAAAACATGTGTGATCTTCTGACTGCTCGTTTCTTCTTTTTAGCAATGTTGCTATGTCGCACTTGTTGTACGCACTTGTTTTGGTACAGATTATACAAATGAGATAGATATTAATTTGTGAGTGTTAAAGGTACTGGCAGGCACCTTCGGACAGAGCCAGTCTAGTTGTTTCCCCATTTTCAGTCTTTATGTTATACTAAGAAGCTAACCTCCTAGCTAACAAGGTAGTCTCCTGGTTGTAGCTTCATATTTAACAGACAATCATGAGAGTGGTGTCAATCTTCTCCTCTAACTCTTGGCATGAGCATGTATTTCCCAAAATGCCAAGGGAAGTAAGATTTTATTACTATTTATGAAAAAAAAAGGAAATATTTCTTCCACATTTATTTCCCAGCAGGAAAGCTAACTAGCATATTTGATATGTATTAGCATATAACATGTTAGCAACGTGCTAGCTAGCATTGCGCAAATTTGTTAGCCTATGTGTGGTCATTTTGAGTCTGTGCAATAATACTTAAAGTACTTGTTCACAGGTGTATATTTACTGCGTATTTTAAGTCAGGCAACCAAACTGAGGCAGTTTTGAGTATGATGCACGATGTTCTTATTACCATTAGGAATGATGCAAAAAAACTACGAGAACATAATTCAAGTAGTAGTGAAATAGGAATTTGAAATTGAAATGTGTTTATGCCAACTTAAGAAAAGCAAAGATAAACTTCACTAACAAGAAGCTGGCCACAAGCTAAAACCTGCCGTCAGGGAATGAGGACACACTGAGGGACATACATAAACAATTGTTTATGTTATTTTGTCCTCATCCATAAATACTTGCTCTAGTTATTAGCGGGCCCTGTTACTGGTGTGACACAAAATTTAACAGTAAGTAATGGCCTGGGTGTTTTACAGACTGCGGTGTCAATAATTAGCAGCCTTTTCCCTGGCTATGGCTCATTATAAGTCCACAGTGAGAAGCGAGGATGGGGAAATAGGGTATTGTTAAACTTGGCTTAATTAAAGCAGCCAATTAAAACACTTATCACATTAGTCAGGTGTGCTCTAGAGAATGTACGCGTTTAACTGGTTAAAAAATTAGGAAAAGAGCAGATCACTATCTATCGGTGCTTATTAGTCTGCTGTGTGCATGCTCGTACATGAACGTGTGTGTGTGAGTTGGTGTGTGTGTGTCAGAGGCTCCAGGGAATAATATCTTCTCACTTTTGGAACTGCAAATTAGTTTGTGAATGTGTGTGTGTGTGTGTGTGTGTGTGTCTCACCTCACGTTTGCTTCCGTCTTGGAGGCGGCTTGGTGGAATTCGTCCTTGCTCTGTTCGTATCTTTCCGAACCCTAAAGGACAACACAGGAAGAAATAAACGCAGAGCATTAGCTGAGACCTATTTTTTGAATAATTTATTGGCAGTTTTGTATGTTCACAGCATAATCACAATAAACAGATTTTGAATAGCAGCTTCATGCCGTACAACTCTTTGTGCAGTTATGTTCTCATAAATACAACACTTGAGGTGCAACAGGTGTAAAAAAAAAAAAAAAAAGAAAGAAAATAAGTTACTGTCTGACAACCACAAATGTTACCTTGTCTTATCCTGGTTGACCATGAGAAAAAAAAAGCTTTTCAAGATACTCTATGATTATTCAGAAACGCATGAGACCTATTTAGATTTTTTTCAAATATAAGGAGGTTTGCCAAGTATAACAGGACATAAAAATATACACATTTGAAATAAATAATATTGAGGAATGGGTTTTCTCCGGGTGCTCCGTCTTCCTCCCACAATCCAAAAGACATGCAGGTTGGGTTAATTGTTGACTCTAAATTGCCCGTAGGTGTCAATGTGAGTGTGAATGGTTGTCTGTCTCTATGTGTCTCTATAGTCTGGCGACCTGTCCAGGGTCAGCTGAGATTGGCTCCAGCTTCCCCGCACCCCTGAATAGGATAAGCGGTTACATATAATGAATGGATGGATATTGAGGAAGTCGGGCTGTCAATCTATTCAAATATTTAATCACGCTTAATTGCATGATTTTCCGTACTTAATAGCGATTAATTGCTAATATCCTAATTAATCGAGCATTTGCTTCTGTTCCAAATCTACCTTAAAGGGAGATTTGTCAAGTATTTAATACTCTTATCAACATGGGAGAGGGCAAATATGCTGCCTCATGCAAATGTTTGTATATATGTATTATTAGAAATCAATTAAAAACACAAAACAATGACAGATATTCTCACAGGTACTGCATTTAGCATAAAAAATATGCTCAAATCATAACATGGCAAACTGCAGCCCAACAGGCAACAACAGCTGTCAGTGTGTCAGTGTGCTGACTTGACTATGACTTGCCCCAAACTGCATGTGATTATCATAAAGTGGGCATGTCTGTAAAGGGGAGACTCGTGGGTACCCATAGAACCCATTTACATTCACATATCTGGAGGTCAGAGGTCAAGGGACCCCTTTGAAAACGGCAATGACACCTTTGCGACAAGCTAGTATGACATGGTTGGTACCAATGGATTCCTCAGGTTTGTGTAGCTTCACATGATACCAGTATCTTCACTCCAGCTTTAAAACTGAGTTGCGCAAGTTAATGTGTTATCGCGTTAATTTTGACAGCCTTAAACTGGATATAAAAAGATATCATCACTTTTTAAATAAATAATATTGAGGAACATATTCATATATTTGAGCAATGAGTCCAATATTTTAAATAACATTGGTAACAAATATGAGTCACTTCTGAGAAATTTCTGTAAAAATATTTAAATTTTTTTTAGTTTCTGTATGGGTTAAAACAAAATAAATATAACATGATCATAAGTGAGCTCCAGAGGTGCAGGTGGGGCATCTTTTTTTTCACTTTTTGACGGAGCCAGGCTAGCTGTTTCCCCCTGTATCTAGGCTTTACGCTAAGCTAAGTTAAGCTAATCAGCTGCTGGCAGTAGCTTCATTCACAGATACAAGAGTGGAATTGATCATCTGATGTAACTCTCGGCAAGAAAGCGAGTAAGCACATTTCCAAAAATGTCAAATTACTCCTTTGACTTCCTGGAAAACTGTCATTTCATTCATAATTTCAAACAGCACATCTTTAATGGAGACTTCATCCTGCACTGTGAAAACATATACAACATACTTACCACTAAATCACATCTTTTTAAAGTAATCCTACCTTTCTGTCTTCTCTTATCAAATATTCTTCTTTCCTAATTTCATATTCCATTGGTTTACTTTTAGAATGACCAAATCATCTCTTTCCTGCACTGCATTTCTTCATCTTTCTCTTTCCCTCCTCTGTAGCAGCTTCCTTTTCTCCCTGCTATTTTCCATTTTGTGCCTTCCGGACTTTAAAGGATAAACTCCTTTGTGAGTTCAAAGCCGCAACTCAGAATCCCACCTGTAATTCATTATTAAAAACCTGAACATTACTTTTACTGTAAGATGAAGCACACAGGAGACCCCGGGCCAAAATTCACTACCACTCTTTTAACACCAAAACTTACAGTATGAAGGAAAAAGTTGCGAGGTTGTATTTTCATCCATAGGAAAGCTTTGCGATTCCAGCCTCCTCTAGCGAAACTAAAGCTCAGCAGTAACGAGTTGCATTACTCATAAATTTTTTAAGGAATCGTGATTTCTGACTTTGCAGCTTCCCCTGGTGAGCCCCAAACTCCAAGCAAGCAGGCAGTGGTATTATGATAAAACAAGCAGCTAATCCACAACAACTGCAGCCTTTCCTCTGCTGATCCCCCTGGCTTAGGCCTTCTAGCACCCAGTATACTCACCTCCCCACTCCCAAATATTTAACCAGCAAACTGTACCAGCTGGGGAGGGAAGAATGACTGGGGGAAGAAAAGAGAGAAAAGGCTAGAAGGGAGGAAAGAGAAGCAGCAGAAAGCATGAAGGTAAGAGAGGCAAGAGAATAGAGAGGGGAGAGAGATTTGTGTTTGAGTGCTTCTGGTTGGATTGGGCTCTGTGTGTAAAAAGTGTGTGCATGTGTATATGTAAGAAGGTATGCAAGGTATAACAGGAGTCCTGCCTGTGACATATGTACACTGTATTCATCATACAGTGGCTGTTAAATCTGAATGTATTTGAGGAAAAATGGGATTACACAACACAAGGCTATGCATGGCGTATGATGGCAGGAAGATCATTTCAAATTTCACAAAGTGTTCCTCTCAGGGGCAAAGCAATGCCTTTATTGACAGTGACAGAGATAGTTATGAGAGGGGTAGAGAGAGGGGATGACAGGGCCACAGGTCGGATTCGAACCCTGGGCCGCACTGCTCTACCAGGTGAGCTACTGCGGCGCTCGGAAATCGTTTTTGTTTAATGCCAGAATCAATATATTTGCTTCATTTGAGTCTATGCAGAGGTAAAAAGGAAGTTACCGCTTTTATTGTTGTAGTCTGAGTAACGTGACGTCATATCCGTTCCGTATCCGTCAACCAAAACAAACTGCAGCCGGCCGCCGCGAGCCAAAAATGAAAAAGTAGAAAACGGTGGAGGGTCTGCGTGGATAGGACCTGCTCCGTCACATGCTCAATCTAACGTGATAAACACTACACATACAGTTAAGTATGGAAACACTTCCGGTTTCACACATTGCCAGGAAAAGAAGAGCTACACATCATGGCTAAAGTTGACAGTTGAGACAGTTGTCAGGGCACTAAACCAATGATCTGTTGATCAAGACTCCATAGTCTAACAATGGCATGTTTAAATCGAAAATTTAATCGAACCGTGACCTCAAAATCGAAAGTCAAATTGAATCGTGACACCCCTAGTCATGGAACACACAGCTTCTCAGCTTACTTATCTTCCTCCATCCCCACTATTAATGTCTTGCTTCTCTGGTCCTACCACTGTTCACATCTTCCAACTTTCCTTTCTGTGCTGCATGGATGCTCTCATCTAGGCCAGTTTACAATGAGTAAGCAGATAAGGGTTGAAGTATCTGGCTTGAGGACAAAATCTACAACATTTAACACAACATGGATCAACTGATCGACAGTATTTGGTGCAACTAAAGCTGAGTCATTCAGCTGTAGGAGCTTTGACTACAACCATTAGGCCACCTGCAGCCTATTAACTGCCACTTCCCTATTTCCTACTTGCTCATTATGTTAACTCATTCTCCATCCTGTAGACCTTTCTCACTCTCTCAGTGCCTAAGAGCAGCATGTGCATGGTATAAGAAAAAGAATGAATAACGTTGCAAATCTCTACGTTGGAGAAACCAATGTTCATTATTTTTAAAGATGGCTATGGAAACTTAAAAAAATATAAACAGAACTGCAGAGAGCCAGGAGAAACTCAACAAGCTTGTTAGCTGTGAAAAGGTAGCAACAGCTGTACTTAACAGTCATCAGCCATCAATAGCCAAACAGATTCCTGCTTCCCTACTGATGATGATTGCAGCCGTTCTCCCCAGCTGTCTACACATGTTTACAACTACCCTGCAACTATGGGATCGCACTTGTTAAATTTGGTACTTGGAGTCGATGGCAAGCTCGAAGGTAATTAGGGAGATTTATTTTTGCTGTTTATTTCTATTGCTGTTGGCTCATTAAAACAATGTAATTGTGTTAAAGCTAATAACCGAACTGGAAACACAACTTGCAAGCTACAGATCAGGATATATAGAGCCTCTCACACAGGCTACAATAGGTCAGAGTAGAGCATTGATAAAGTTGTTCAATCCTGACTGACAGTATGTGCCGTGACTAGGGATGGGTACCTAAACCCGGTATTAAACTGGCGGAGTATTGATAAGTTCTGACATTATCGGTTCTTTTATCGCTACTTTTTAACATTTTGGTGTAATTTTTTTATCTCTCATCCACCGCTGCTATGTTTACACAAGCACAGCGCGCTAGCTCGGTTAATACAAGCTAAAACTAAAGCTGTCTGTATGTAGTCTAACTGTTAAGCTTAGTTTGCCACGTATCTTAAAATTCTTGTAAACTAACTTATCTGCTAGCTGAGACACAGCAGCCCGATCCGGTACCAGTGTTTAATTAATAAGCTGTGTGTCTCATTGTGTGGAAGAGACTGGGATCATTCTTTTATGTGGAAGGCCACATCAGGCTTGACTTAAACATTTAATTCCTAACTTTGTAAAACAAACTTGACAATAAATATATAGTTATAAATTTACTGAATTGTTTTTTTTATTATTAAAATAATAAATCGTACACCAGGAACTTGGTAAAAAATCTTCAAAATTAACAGGAATTACAATTCAGGTGTAAACCTTTTTAATGCAGCAACAAATTGGACAACACTTAAACAGGAATTAAAATTCCAGTAAATAATGTATATAGTATATAAACAGAAAAGATCGGCCCCATTGTCACCGATTCCCGATCAAACTATTTGAGTCAGTATCGGCCCGATATCCGATCCAGCATCGGTATCGGCGCATCCCTAAGGAGGACAGAGGACAGGAGGAATGAATGATACTGACTGATTTATTCATTATAACCTTAACTCAGGAATATAATTTATTTCATTAGCATTCTAGATTAGTTTCCAGTACAATATTATTGAGTTTATATGGTGATTTGCTGTTGTAAAGATTGCTTTGGCTGCTCTAGAAACATTTAGTTATATTTAAAATATATATAGTTCTGAATTCATTCTTTTTTTAAATAATATATTAAATTATATTAAATAATTAGTAATGAAAAAGAACTGATAAGAGTATTAGTATCAATTAAATCCTAACAATACCCATCCCTAGCCATGACATAAACACAGACATCATGAATGGAAGCAAATACACAGACACTTTCCAAAGCAACTAAAGGCCTAATTTTTGCAGAAACATTGGTCTACAAGTGGGTGGCAAAACAAACTCACACACACACACACACACACACACACACACACACACACACACACACACACACACACACACACACACACACACACACAGGGCGCTCTTTGATCCAACAGTAAAAGGAGCAGTCTTTTAACCCACACACACTCCCACCTCATCTAACCTTTTGGTGTGACCTGAAAGTGGCAGCGGCATTCACCGAACACCACAAAAGAATTTTCGTGTGTGAGCTTCGAGAGATTGATCCGTGTGTGATATTCTATTAAATGTATGTACTTTCATTTATCTAAGCATTGTTCTTTGTTCTGTATGTCTGACTGTATATTCTTCTCCTGTAGTGTAGCCATTGAGGGGGTCACAGATGTCACTAATGGAACACCTAGACAGCTAATCGTTCTGACTTACAACTCTGTTAACATTAGCTGGAACCCTTCAGCATTCATATATATGACTATGTAAAAATGACTAATTGTAGTCTTCCCAGAGGTTATTTAGCATCTCAGTAGAATCTCTGCATGGTGACAACAAGACTTCAGCCACGGTTTTACACTTGCAGATGTTTTTGCCTTTGGACAAAGCCAAACTAGCCATTTCCCCCTTCTTCCAGTCTTTGTGCTAAGCTAAGCTAAGCTAAGCTTGCCATCTCCTGGCTGTAGCTACATATTGAGCATCCAGATATGAGAGTGGTATCTATTTTATCATCTAACTCTTGACAAGAAAGTTGAATCTGCATGAAGCTACCAGTAACCGTCATCTTTCTATCTGACAGCAGCAAAGACGCACGCACGCACGCACGCACACACGCACCAGACTTTGAACTGCATAGCAGGTTAGCTTTCTAGTTTATGGCTCCGTCTTCCAAGCTGTGTTGCACCTTGGCTTGTTGAACAGGTTACAGAGGAAAAGTGCACCTTTAATATCAGTCCGAGTTGACAAGTTCATCTTATTACCTTGTTAGCTTTAAGTCCCAGTGAAAGGAAAAATACACTTTCCCAGTTTGAATCTGTGTCCCTGTGTTACTTGTTCATTTATCTCTTGTTATATGCCAAATATATGTCAACAAATCAGTATCAGAGTATATTTTTACATTAAAATCTCTGTCTTTTCTCTTCTGTAAAATGGTTTCAAATGTTTGGTGAAGCATCCTGCACTCAAGGGGGGTTTACAAAAATCATCCAATCAAATGAGACTTCAGGTGAATAGCTAGACACACCGGTTGTATAAAACAGCAATTCACCGTTTGTGGATCGTAGTACTTAATAGATATGGAGATATATAGGAAGAGATGTGTGTTTGGATACCAGTAGGCAAAAACTTCCGAACCAAACCGGCTATGTGTCACTTCAGGGCGGTTAGTACAGCAGATGAACTTTCCCCCTGATCTAACAACAGGTGATGGAGGTGTGTGTGTGTGTGTGTGTGTGTGTGTGTGTGTGTGTGTGTGTGTGTGTGTGTGGAGCCAACAGTCCTCTGTAGCTTCGTATCGCACTAAACTCAAAGCCAGCCCATTTTTTAGCGGTCCAATCAAATGCAAAATATTTGATTGAAATCCCTCTTTTAACTGTACAGCTTTAAATATGTCACAGTACAGAAGCTAAAAACGCTCTAACTTCACTGGGACTTTAAGAACACTGGCTCACATATCCCCGCTCACTCCTCCACCCCTACTAAAGTAGGGCCAAAGGTTTTGCCCTTTAAAAAAATATAAACAATTTTGGGCACCCTGGACTTCTAACCCCCAAAAGGCACAACTACACCACACTGTCAACCATCATACCAAATCTGAAGTTCCTAAGTTTAATAGTTTCCGAGTTCTGCTCCAGAAACGAAAGTGTGACACGCGAATGGACGGAAGGACGGACATTCGGAGAGCTTTATACCCCCACGACTACGTTGTCGCGGGGGTATAATAAAAGCAGTAACTTCCTTCTACCTCTGCATAGACTCAAATGAAGCAAATATATCGATTCTGGCATTAAAAAATCAATTACAAAATCGTAAAAAAAAAAAATTGCGATACATAGGTGAATCGATTTTCTTTTCTCACCCCTATAAAATACACAATAAAACACACATTCTGCAGCCAAAAAGTAATATGTGTTAGAGGCAAATTAAAAGTGTTTCAACAACATTCTTCCCCACTACTTTAGACGTTCAATTAAGTTCAATTAAATGATCTGTGTGTGTTTATCACTGTTGAGGAATGTACACAACACTTTCTTGTTGGTGAGGCAACAATAATGAGGCAACTGGAATGGAAGCCACAACTCTGCAATGTTTAGTAATGTTAACTTATTATGAAACTCATATCTTCATCTCCAGATGGGTGCAGCCTCAGTGGAAATATTGCTAACAAGCTAAACTAATAAGCAGATTCGAAGCCCTCTCTGCAGCATATTGAGCAGATAGCTGTTCACGGGATGAAAGCGTTAAACTTTGACTCGGTCTACATGGGGCCCAGGGTGGATTCATTTCCATGAGAAAGTGCAACACAGCAGAAAAGTGGAGTTTTCAATACATTTAAAAAAAAAAAAAAAAACTTGAGTTCAGATCATAAGGCAAACCTGGCTCAATCGTGTCAGGAACACACATAGAGTATGTTGTCAGTGTGTGTGTGTATATGTTACTATATGCGTGTGCATGCCATCTTAAATAAGTCCTCTGCCTCTCTGTTTGACCAGGAAAAGGGTACTGCCACTGGCATTATTTGGAGTAAAGCAATGTGTGTGTGTGTTTAGCGTGCAGATATTTCTGGCGCACTACGTGGAGGCCCCTGCTGACAGCGTGTCAAGCAACCTGTCAGACTTGGAGGAGGATTATTATCTCTTCCTGTACGCTCTATTTCCACCAGCTTCAGACTATACTTTACTATGAAGAGAGCCAGACAGACAGCGAGGGGAAAGAGAAAGGAAGAATTAGGCAGATAGTAAATGGTGCATGTGAAACTAACAAAAGGCATACGCCTACATCAAATAAACGTCACTGCTTTTCCTGGGCACCGGGCATGGTGTTGCAGGTCTTCTTTGTCTGTCAATATTTATGTCTTCTCAATAGAAAAACAGAAAAACAGACTCGGTAATATCCGAATGCTCCCCTCCACCAAGGACAGGGTGGATAGACACAGTACATTAGAGTAAATGTTTAAAGTCACATGTCTGACTGAACAATACCTACATCATTATGTATTTATATGAAATAACACTCAAAGATATTGAGTTTACCGTCATAGAGGAGTAAAGAAACGAGGAAAATATTCAAATTTAAGAAGCTGGAATCAGAGAATTTTGACTTTTTTTTCTTAAAAAATGACTCAAACCGATTAATCGATTATTAAAATACTTTTATAATTTAATAGTTGACCAACTAATCGATTAATCGGGGGCCCTGTCCCTCTCCGCGGGGAGAGAGGGCGCAGCAAGCAGCCCACGGCCCACGGCCCACGGCCCCGTTAAGTGGCGAGGTCCGGGTCAGAGCTGCGAGCCACCTTCATCCGGGGCCTTTCCAAGCCGACCTAGAGCCGGTCGTGGTGCACCGCCACTGAAGAAATGTGCCCGGCGAGGGCCAGTCAGCAGCGGGGAGAGATGAGAGGATCCTCCCACTCCGAGCGGCCATTCCTGACCCGCCGAGTTGAATCCCCAAGGCAGACTGGGCGGACCCCACCCGTTGAGAAGTCGGTTCATTATGAAATAGAATAGGGAAACACCGCATGACGTGATTGAGTGAATTTGCCTTTACTTGCCATCGCACGACCTGCGATGTGACTACTGAGCATGCGCGATGTCGACGATGTCGACGCTGAAACTATATATCATGCAGCCCCCTAGACTGCAAATAAAATTACAAACCTTTCTTCTTCCCAATGCATGTTGTCAAATTTGTCATGACTTTTTGTCACATCCCAAACCAGCACGCATGTTAAATGCACAGGGCGACGTAACATAAGCACAGCTCAGTTTGAGAAAACTAAACCTGGAGCACTGAGAACACTTGGAGCAGTCAAACAGACTATAAACCCGAGGCATTATGTGGCTTCTGGTGCGGTCGGCAAACACACTGAGCCTGCAGATAGACACATTAATTTCCCCATTTACATATACAGTACACGTGCACCTGAATATACAGTACGCATGCAAAACACACATCTCTCTCTCTCTCTCTGTCTGTCTCTCTGTCCCCCACGCACACACACATATACCCACACAGAGAGGTCTGTCTACAAATATCCTAAGCCCAACAGCAAACACAGCTTGTGCCACCCGTATGTCAGCCTGCCAGTCTTCTACTCCCTCTGCAAACCCAACCTGTTACTAATGAGACTAACACAAATAGCCAGGCATCTGACACCAAGACCTGTGTGTGTGTGTGTGTGTGTAGAGACTATGCACGGAGGTAATAAATGTTTATTTAGGCTGACTGCATGATAATAGAATACAGATTTGTGTTATGGTGATGTAAGCTTGTATGTGTTTGTCTGTCTGTCTTTTAAAGTAAACAGCCACAGAATCATGGGGGGGTGAGGGGGGAGGAAAGACAGAGGAAAGAAAGAGAGAAAGACAGACCTCTTTCTCATCTTCTCTTTAGCCCGACAGAACCGACATGCCTAGTTTAAAAAAACTTCAGATTTAACCAAACAGAAAAAAGCCTATTGCTCGAGTCAGTGGTTACCAAGAACTCTATCCGCTTATGGTAGCTTATGGCAGACACTAAACATAACCTCCACTGACATGCATATACTACACACACACACACACACAAAAATGATTTATTCCAAACTTGGTTTGAACTTTTCTTTCTGTTAATATTCCAACAGCAATCAGAAATCACAAATGATTGACAAAATGCAAATTAATAGATTTAATAGATATCGATCCCGACCGACTTTATTTATTCAGTTTTAGAGATAGAGTGAAGTTACACATATCATATGAAACTAGAAAACCTAAAGAATCCACTGGCACCATGTCATGCTAGTATATCGGAAAGGAGGCTAAATAACGTTCCAAAGATAGGTAAAATTTTGGGGGTCTCTTGACCTCTGACCTCAAGATATGTGAATGAAAATGGGTTCTGTGGGTACCCACGAGTCTCCCCTTTACAGACATTCCCACTTTATGATAATCACAAGCAGTTTTTTGAATGCAGTACAAAAGTGTTATTTTCGACTATTCTAAAAAGGATGTGTTTGAATATACTGGGGTCCCTAAACAGTCTTCGAATTACATAAATTGGGTATCACTGGAAGGCTGAGGCTCTTGTGGATCCAATGAGCTCAATTGTATTAATATGTGATGATAGTCCCCATAGTAGCCATTTCATTGTAGTGAGACCATTTTTTTTTTTTTAAACGTGACTTCACTGTATAAAATGCATAGGATAATCACAGCCTCATGAAACTTTACAGCCACAGACTAGAGACCTAGAGCATTCAGAGGATGGACGGCTTTCCTAGGTAGATTGACAATAAGGGGATTTCTGAGCAGTTTCCAGACAGAGGTGCTCCCCATTTAGGGATGTTAATAATTAACCGATTAACCGTTAGCAGACATTAAGAATTTTAACCAATCGGTTAAACGGTTTAAATAAATATTAAAAATCAAATAAAAAGCTGAGCAAAATTCAGAAGAACGGCTCGTCGCTTAAAGCAGAAAAGCTGGTCCACCTTAACAGCACACCTTAAGAGAACCGGTGTTGTTGCTAATGCAACGGCTAACCGCCTTCAGTTTAATCAGCAGGCGGCCGGCGAGACACGGGAGCTTGGCTTGGGTCTTGAGGAGTTGTAGCATTTATTCACCGACAAATAAACTGTACACACACACTGCTACGTTCACAGCTATAACGCCATCGACAACCCCACACTCACCGCCGCCACACACACGAGGTCTGTCGGTCACTCGCTAATGTTACGCTGCGCTGACAAGAGTACGTCAGGCAGACAAACAGCTGCCAACCTCACAGCTAAATGATGTGGTGGAGACTGACTGGGACAATACATGCAGCATCATAGCTGCTACAGTAACTCTTGCAGAAATATCAAAATATCAAAAGTTTTTGATACCAAATCCCAGCATGGCCTTTTTCTGTAGTGTAATGTGGTATTTGGGAGGGATTATTGATCATTTTTTACGAATTCTCGATAGGTAAAAAAAGGTTAAATTTAGCACCGAATCTGTGTAACAAATGGTATCAACCCAAAATTGCTGCAACAACTTATGAGGCATAATAGAGCATGTGGATGGTGATTATATACTTCTATCATAATGTTCTAAAACATTATACACTTTCACAATATATTTCAATGAATTAATTATTTAATGTATGTTTATTTCTAGATAAACTATCTAAACTAGAACAACTTGACACACAGTGCTGAGCTGCATCTCAAATTAATCTTCAGGTTCCCAGCTATCAGATGATGTACACCACTTCTATGTGACATCTACTGTTGACCTGCTATCTCCCCCTAAACACCCCCTGTACCCACCTAAAAAAGACAAAAACTGGTCTATTGTGGGTCTCAGAGGGTTAAAGGCTGAGTGAGTGATTGTGTATAAAGTCTATGCTCAGCTACAAACGGATGAACCACAATGTAACACTGCAGCGATGGCACTGCAATGTTACGGTTGCCTCTTGTGACTCCATCTGCTCCCACCACTCCCTTAGCAGGACCGGCTTTGATTAGCCATGGTAAGCAGAACATAATACTTTGATTTTACACATAACGTCCTGTAAAAGGTCTTCCCCATCTGAGAACTAGGGGAGTGCTTCCCCCCAGAGAGCCCGTGTAAAGGTCCATCTTGTGCGGCGCCTGGTGAGGCTGAGCCTTAACTCACGACCAACAGCTTCTCTACCTTTTCTGCCCGGTAAATGTCAGACAGACGGACAGATGAAAGAGGATGAAAGGGCTTGGAAGGGCTCTGTGGGGAGATGCTCAGGCTGGCCAAAAATCTGTGTTCCCCTTTGAATCTCATTTACAGACAAATCTTGTGCAGTGCTTTTACTACAAATGTATGTGTGCACCGTACTTGCTATCTTATTCAGCTGTGGCAGCTAACTAAACTACCTGTGAACCACCCACCATATCAAAGGGATAGTTTGGATTTTTTTGAAGTGGGATTGGATGAGGTATTTATCCATAGTCACACACATCACAAAGTTAAAACCTGGTCCAACAAATGGAGAATCAAACTAAACCCCACCAAAACTCAGCTTATCCTGTTCACCAGAAACAACCAACTCAAACCAACGATCCACCTCACCCTCCACAACACCCCCAAAGAAAACCTTCCCAACTGGCGGGGCATAGGCCATACTGCCTCCCTACTGAGTGGGCTCCTCCTCCATCTCCTCTCTCCTGCCTCCAATGATAACGGCTTATGGATAGAAAAGGGCAAATGCCCTGAGCTATCGACCAGACTCACCAATATACGTTATTTATCCATAGTCAGTGTATTACCTACAGTAGATGACAGTCAGCACGCCCCCAGTTTGGAGAAACAGACAGAAGTACCAGCACAGGAGCTAAGCGATGTGCTGCTGTGGACGGGAGCAGCAGCAAATTTATTTTAGACACCTCAATATCAGTGTAAGTGTACGCTATATTTAGAGTATTTTCAGCGCTTTACTATGCCGTCTGACAGTCCTTTCCGATGGGGAACTGAAGCAGTTATCTATGCTCTCTTCAAAGCCACCAGACTCCATTGAGAAATACAGTCATTTTACCTCGCAGGACACAAGAGTTTACTGGTCTACCGCTGCCTCGATCGGTTAGTTGTTATTGCACGACTTTGGTGTTTTAAAGGGTTAGTTCGGATTCACCAAATCCACAAATATTCTAAATATAGCGTACACTTAAACTGTTATTAATTTTTTTAGGTGGGCCTTTTTTTTAAGGTGGCTAAAATACGTCTTGCTGCCGGCCCCGTCTGCAGCGGTACATTGCTTTCCTCCTGTTTCTGTCATCAACTGTAGGTAATACACTGACTATGGATAAGTACCTCAAACAACCTCACAAACAAACTATCCCTTTAATGTGACTGTCACTGTCACAGAGTAGTACTTCTGAGTGTCAGAGCTGTGTTTTTGAGCAGGTGTATTGGACCAGACTCAGACAGCCGATGCCATTCGTGTTGCAAAATTCCCATAATGAGAGTTACAGCACAGACCATTTCTGTCCACCCACTGTCTGTCATAGTGGGACGGCTCAGTTAACATGCACAAATCATGTGTTCACTGTGCCTGCATTTGTGTGATTGTGCAATTGTGTGTATGTTTGTTTGTGGGTGTTTATATATACATATATATACATACATACATATATATATATATATATATACGTGTGTGTGTCCAAGTCTGTAGACATTGTATATGTGTGTATGCATCTATAGTTTTGTGTATACAGTATGTGCAACTTTAGGAATATGTGAAAGCCTCTAATGAAGTCTTTGTAAGCGTTTGTGTGTATGTGTGTGTGTTTGTGTAAATGTTGTACCCTCTTCTCCAGCTGTTCCAGCTGCTCCTTGTAGAAGGCATCCAACGCTTTCAGCTGTGAATCTTTCTTCTGTAGCTGCTGAGCCTGCAAGAGGGCACACACACACACACACAGAGGAGGGGATTAACACACACTGTGTACTGCTACGTTTTCTCACTATAAAGTAGGAGACCGATGAAGTATACAGTAGTAACGCTGAGGGTTTTTGTTGTTGTTGGTTTTTCAAATATTAGATTTATTTTAAATGTTAGTGATAATCTTCTGTTATAGCGCTACAACATAAGAATATGATGAAAGTGGTTCCCAATCTGGGGGTAGAGACCCCCACAAGGGGTCGCATGATAAATCTGAGGAGGAAAGAAGAAACATGTAGAGTTGCAAAGTGTGAGGAGCAGCTGATTCACATTTTAAAGTTTTCTTTAAACAATATTCTCAATAGAGAGCTCCAGGGATGATGTATTTTTGTACGCCAACCAGGAAGTTAGCATCGCCCTGGGTTCCCTCGACAAAAAAACAATGGGATTATTGGATAATTGGATTATTGCAGAAAATAAGCTCTGTGGTAAACACACGTTTATGATACTTATACACGTTTTGTTCAGCAAGATAATCTTCACAAATGAACACCACTTTTATGATTTTTGAAGTGTGAATGCAATCGGCAGAAGTAAAAAGCTAACGTCAGAACATAAACTAACTACACCACGGTCGCATGCGTGTGATTATACACAACGAGGCTGTAAAGGTGGACGAGTAGGGGTGACGACCTTAAGTAGTCTCGTTTAGCCACTTGTTAGCAACCGCTTTTTTTTTAAGAGACATAAAGGCTTCTATTTACTGATTTACTGATGCAGTTTATGTCGTAGAACAAAACTTTAAAATCTCTTCAGCTTGTGTTAACCACAGACCTTATTTCAGACATCTAACTAAAATCCCATTAAAAAAAAACATCGACTTCCAGACGAGGGAACCGAAAGTGCTAAAATGCTAACTCGTTTTCGTGTTTTAAGACTCATTCCTGTAGTACTCTGTTACTTAACACAAAAACACAGGCTTCTCCCAAATTATATAATAACTCTATAGGTTTATGTTATGATTATATGTTATCAGGGTCTGAAATTTAGCTTTTTCACTACACATTTTTATCGGCAGCTACATTTTTTTGTCTGCCACTTCTGAAATTTATGTAGAACGGGTAGAACTTGCTAGTTTAATGTATTCAAGCAAAAGATTGAAAACAACCCTGGTGAAACGACCAAATATAGTTTTGGGTCATTTGTTGGAACTGGTTGATCTAATGGCAAAACATATCCCTTTTGTCTCTTATTGTTTAATTTAACTAAAGAGAAGAGCTCTGCGATTTAAGGTTTTATCCTTTTACAGGCTATTTTGGATGGAAGGTACTGAACAAATGAGAGATCACCATGTATCAGAGACACATTGTGCTTGGTGCTTTTGCACGTACACACAACACACTGTTCAACGTGAGGTCAAATGTAATAAGCTGATTTTGACCTTCACATCACATGTATGAAATAACATGCAAATATGGAGGGACTAATCTGCCTCAGAGTCCTATCTAATTACTATCATATATGTGTTATGGTACGATTCCTTCCCATATATATATTACCTTGACATCAACATTCCATACAATAAAGAACACATTCATGAATGAAAGGAAGTGTGGCTTAGGAGAAAAACCAATGGATTTCTGGCACAATACACAAAATACATACATACACATACAGTGCATGCACACATACCACTGGTAAATGTATATAGTACAGATCAATGTTAGAATGGCTGGATTAAAACAGGAGTAATACAGTAAGTCTAAAGATGTCAACAATCAGACTTCATAGGGGCCTGAATATTCCTACACATTCATATGCATACTACACTCTTAGAAATAAAAGTGCTAACTAGAACCATATGGACAAGAATGGCAACATCTGTACATCAGAGCGCGAGCAAGCAGCAAGATGGGTCCAACACTTCCAGGAAGTGCTCAACCTCCCTGAGCCAGAACAACTAGCTAACATCACAACAACAGACAATATCCTGGACATTAACATCAGCCCCCCTGACTTTGCAGAGGTTAAAACTGCCATCCTAACCCTAAAGGGTGGCAAGGCATGTGGCATAGACGCTATCCATGCTGAAATGCTGAAGGCAGCCATTCCCACATCAACACGAGTTCTGACGGACCTCTTCCAAAACATCTGGAATAGTGACACCATCCCTGAAGACTGGTCCAAAGGTCTCATCGTCAAAATTCCCAAGAAAGGCGATACCAAAAACTGCGACAACTGGCGAGGAATCACCCTTCTATCAATTCCCAGCAAGGTGTTCTGTAGAATCCTTCTTAACAGGATGGAGACAGCCATTGACACCAGGCTTAGACAGGAGCAAGCGGGTTTCAGGAAGGGAAGAGGATGTGCGGACCAGATCTTCGCTCTGCGAAACATTCTTGAGCAGTGCTTGGAATGGAACACACCCCTTTATATCAACTTTGTAGACTTCAGGAAGGCCTTCGACAGTGTTCACCGAAACACTCTCTGGAAGATACTACACTCCTATGGAATTCCACCAAAAATCATCCAAATCATAAAAACATTTTATGAACATTTTGAGTACAGTGTCATCATGGGTAATACCATCTCTGAAAGGTTTTCCGTACAGTCCGGAGTGAGACAGGGGTGCATCATCTCTCCCATCCTCTTCCTTGTTACCATAGACTGGATCACAACAAACACCACAGCAGACAAACCCAGAGGCATCCAGTGGACCCTGTTCTCGCAGCTGGAAGATCTTGACTTTGCAGACGATGTCGCTCTCCTTACAACCAACCACTTGAACATGCAGGCCAAAACTGACAGGCTCAACAACTTTGCCAGACAGGTTGGACTAAACATCAACATCTCCAAAACTCAAGTGATGTGTGTAAACTCCACCCCTGCAGCACCCATTCTTGTAAATGGGGCACCACTTGAGTTTGTGGAAGAGTTCACATACCTGGGCAGCCTCATCAGTAAAGACAGTGCAGTGCATAAAGACATTAAAACAAGGCTGGGAAAGGCTCAGGGTGCCTTCTCCCAACTCCGTTCCATCTGGAGGTCCAAGCAATACAGCCTTAAAACTAAGATGCTTTTGTACAACAGCAATGTCAAGTCTGTTCTGCTATATGGCTCAGAGAGTTGGCTAGTGATCAAAAGTGATATGAGGAGAGTGGAAGTTTTTCACAATGGATGCCTCCGACGAATATGCCAGATCTTTTGGCCAAACAAAATCTCCAACCACCAACTGTACAAAAAAAACGGTAGCCGTAGCATCATCAAGGAAATTACACACAGACGTCTGAGATGGCTAGGCCATGTGCTGAGAATGGAGCAGGACCGGATCCCGAGAGTCGCCTTAAGATGGACACCACCAGGCAAAAGAAAACCCGGGAGGCCCAAATCCACCTGGCGCAGAACTGTGACACAGGAGCTGGACAAGATGAACCTGTCATGGGGAGAGGCCCAACATGCTGCCAAGGACCGAATACAATGGAGAGAGCTCATTGAAGCCTTATGTCCCATAGGGGATGAAGAGGAATGATGAACTAGAACCGTATAGGATTCTTCGGCTTGTCCTCATAGGAAAACCCTTTTTGGTTCCTGGTAGAACCTTTTATAAAGGTTCCACCTGATACCTTTCAGAGGGTCCTATACCCAGAAACCAACATAAAGGGTTATACCAAGAACCATCTGTGAAAGGTTTCAGCCAGAATCCCTTATGAGAGGTTCTACAGAGAACCCTTCTATGGTGTAAATGGTTTCACCTTTTCCACCTTCTCAGGGTGCTTACAAGAACCCCCTTTTATATTCCAAAGGTTTCATCTAGAACCCTAAAGGGCTTTTCACACAGGACACGGTTTGCGCTGCGCTCACTGCTGGGTTCAGCGCACATAATCAGCGCAGCAAAACGCCGTTGTGGTACAGCGAAGACCATTGGAAATAATGTGTTTCAGAGTGCAGTGCTGCCATTGTTGGGTTCTGTCTGGAAAGGTCTTAAAGGGCCGGGGATGATGTGGTGCAATGCAACCCGCAACAATCATGGTTCACAATCACAGTTTTTAGAGGGGTGTGGGCTGGGTTGTGGGTGTTCCCTTTTAATCACCAATGCTTTCAACAATCCTTGAAGAACTGTTTCTTCCAAAAAGGGTTCTTAATAGAACCCTTAAGTCTTACTAAGAACCCTTGAAAAATCCTTTCTTCAAAAGCAAATGTTTCTGGGTAGAACCACAGCCCTTCAGGGAGAACCCATTTGGAACCATTATTCCTAAGAGTGTAACATGAGACTAAAAGACACCAAAAAACGCATGCATGCATGCATGCACGCACGTACGCACGCACGCACGCACGCACGCACGCACGCACGCACGCTAACTATACATATATATACATAGAAACCCTCAAATTATACCTCTTTGAAAATCTCCATTTTACACCTGCCTTTCTTTCTTCACCCACCCATCTATCCATCCATTTATCTCCATCCATTGTGCCCGTGTTTGCGCTGGCACAGAAAACCATGCCACACGCCATCTCACCACAAATCATATGTTATTTTCAAGTAATTATGAGGCACTCAAGGTGACAAACATACCCATGTGTCCACAAAAGCAGGCACATGCACAGGTGTGTGAAAGCATGCTAACAAACAGGCTCATATGCCACGCAAACACACTCCGCACTGACTGAAAGACAGGAGAGAAAATAAAAACAGCATGTGTGAGGGAACTACACTTGGGAATGAAATGTAAAAGAGGAGAGGAGAGCTAAACACGGTGCAGAAAAGAATAGAAAAGACAAAGTGGAATAGAAATTGAAAAATTAAGCTTTCTCATTAGCTATAATTCGTCAGTTTTCTTTTAGAGAGCAATTTAATTCAATAACTTCATTTAAAAGAAGTAATCAATTCTTCGTTAAATGTAATTAACGACTGGATATTGCTTGTGTTAGAGAATTTTACACAATACACATGCATGATAGTAACAAAAAAATATATTTTATTGCAAGAGCAACACGGTTTCTTGAAAAAATACTGTATATCTACACCCTTTGAAAAATGTCGAGGGATAAAAGGAACCTAATGCCAAATTCACACCAGGTAATGGCAAAGTGCATCTCGCCACAACAATTACAATTTTTCTGTGGCCGGGGACGTGAACATGTGCTTCAGTCGGGAAGAAATTCTTTAGAACCGAGAATCATTGTGCTTGCTGGGCATAGACGTTGCATGTCAGCTCGCCGTAGCCCGCCCTTTGCCGCTGCTCTGGTCATACCAACATTTAGCTAAATTTAGCTGCAAAACCAATTGATTTCTGTGCGATCGGTGGATTTACTTGGAGGGGTCGAAGTAAATTCGCACAAAATCTTCATGTTGAGTTCAACTTTGAGCCACTGACAGCCTTTGGGGGAACATAGAGCCAGGAGGTCCAAAATGGAGGAAGCTATCTAAGCTAGGGATGCACCGATCCAACTTTTTCAGTCCCGACACCGATAGCGATACCTGGGCTTTGGGTATCAGCTGATGCAGAGTACCGATCAGATACTAGTGTTTAATTAATAATCTGTATGCCGAACTGTGTGCAAGTGACTGGGATCATTCTTTTATGTGTAAGGCAACATCAGGCTCGACTTAAACATTATTCTCCTAACTTTGTAAAACAAAATGTGACCAATAATGAATATAAATTTACTGAATTGTTTATTATTAAAATAATAAATTGTACACCAGCAACTTGGCAAAACAATCTCCAAAATTAACAGGAATTGCAATTCAGGTGTAAACCTTTTCAATGCGGCAACAAATCGGTCAAAACTTAAACAGGAATTAAAATTTCAGTTAATAATGTATGTAGTATATAAACATAGAATTGAATTGAATAGATCGGCCCCACTGTCACCGATATACGATGCAGCTATTGTCGATGCCAATGTCAGTATCGGCACATATATATATATATATATATATGATCTAATGTTGAACCATCCACTTTTATTTAACCTGCTCTGTCGAAGAACAATCTGCTCCACCAAAGTGTGGAGTGGAATAGTTTGCAGACAGTTGTGAGACAGGAGTCTACGGTACAAATTCATTCAGTAGCTCTTTATTGAATGAAATGATGTACAACCCCAAGAACAAACTGCCGGGGGAGAGACAACGGCACAGTACAGAGAAAATAGGAAGACGCTTGGAGAGCTACTGTATTGTGACTGACTAATGCTAGTATGTTCCAGGCTGGCGAGCGTGTTAGCAGTTAGCTCACCTACTAGTCCTGCGAGTAATCCCATTGTCACCAAGCTTCTGGAACCAAAAAATATCGCAAAGATGTGCTGATGAATTTGTGCCACTTTCTGGTGTGACCAGGCCTTACGATTAATAAAAAAAATGTTTACATTAAAGTTAATATTTTAAGTAATATTTTGCAATTGAAATATATGTGGGGACAGTTTGTCAATGTGTTAAATAATGTCCTTGGTTTGATTTACAACACTGCTGCAGTATTCTCAGATTTTTCTTGCAACCTTCTGCAACTTAAAAATTCTGAACATTTTGGTGATTTATAAATACTGTATCAATAGAAGTAAGAACATGTGTATGCTTGATACAGAGAGATGGAAGGACGAATGAGAAAAACTGATTGAGGGATATTGAATGGGTAAACAAGCGGGGTGGGAGGAAGGAATGGAATTATGTGGATGGATGGGCAGAAGGGGGCCATGAAAACAGGAGACATGCTGAAGACAGAGACGAGTGGAAAGAAAAAGAAAATAGGAAAATAAATATGAATAGGAAGGAATAGTAGGTCCAACGAGAATAATCTGCACAGTAAATGTAGCTTCAACATTTTTTTAAGTGGCCCTAAGCAAGAGGACAGTGGGGAAATAAAACACTGTGAGTGTTAGAAGCAGCAGGCTGGATGGATGGAATGGACGAAAGAGGTTTAAAGGTTATGATGAAGCTTACCATCACATTTATCTCATCTGCAGACTAGAGAGGTTGGGAAATAGAAGAGAAAGAGTAAAAACAAGTTAGAGAAACAAAGCAGGATAAGAAAAGAAATACCAAATAGGAAGGACAGAGAAGCACAAACAGTAAGACAACACTGGACACAGTGCTCGGGTCAGGGCTGTTAAATGAAGATCTAACTATAAAGCGAGGAATCTCCGTCTGTCTGTCTTTTGCATTTCTCAAGAGCCGCTCATCTGATCTACTTCACATGGTGGGTGTATTGCTGTGGACCCGAGTGTTGAATGTGAAGCAGTTTGACCAGATGGTGGCGCTATGACAATGAACTTTACGTTTTGGCCTGTAACTTATGAACTTTAACTCTCAGAAACAAAATTATTTTTTCTGAGAGTCCAGACAGACGAATCGATCCACATAATCCACGCTCATTTTGCATCTAGATTGATTTTCCATAATTTTGAATTGTGTCCAAATCTGATTTTGTTTTGCTACTCCTCCTAAGAATCTTGAGCAATCCTCACCAAAATTGGTACAGAACATCTCTTGACCAAGCCGGAAAAAGTTATATTTATGGATTTTTGATGTTCCATACTATTTTGCTATAGCTGCCCCTCAAAGGTAGCTCAAATGCTGTGGGCAGGGATTGTATTACAAAAACATGTCATGTCCCCTGAATGCTTTGTGCTATTGGGACCACATTTGGTGGACATGTGTAGATATGATGTCTGAGTGACCATGACACATTTATAAAAACTATAAAGGAAGGAATCTCTCTCTGTCTGTCTGTGCATGTGTGTATGTATAACTGTCCTTCACATATCTCGAGAACCGTTCATCCAATCGGCCTGTTCCGGACGGGAACACGCTCCTAACGGGCACTGCACCAGTTATTTGAATTGCAGTTAAAATACAAATTACTGTAATTAATTACAATGAATAACATTATTGATCAGATGACTCCACACAATGCTATTGTGTTCATCTCTTGCAAAATGTATTTAGTATCACAAGGAATTCTATCATCAGAAGTATGAAAGAAAGAATTGTCTACCTACAGGTTTCTCAAAATCGCATGACCCTGTTTCTGCTGACCTCGGCAATTAATCCAATTAGAACATTTGTTTGCATTTTATTTATCATTGAAGGACCAATGTCCAAATGGATTTCATGGAAATGATATTGTAATGCAAACTTCTTCATCACCCAGCGGCAGTGCACATTTACATGCTCAAGTTTGGCCAAGTTCTTCAAACTTGCAGAAAGGATTTTTAAATTCTAGCAGCAATCCAAACGTCTCCAAAGATGTCAAATAAGCCATGCAGCATCTTGAGGAAGCGTGTATAAAGTGATGCATAATATACCTACAATATTTCCTTTTTCATGTAATGTTGCATGTTTGGTTTGGATATTTCCCCTCAGTGTCAGCATTATATAACTTCAATAAAGTGCTGGAAAGAGCCAATAATAAATGTGTATATGATTATGAGTGTTAAATAGTATAAATTATGTGTAAGTAAGTGTTGTTCAGCATTGTATGGAATGTAAAAGATTGATTGCAGGACAATATTTTGCTTTGAATAATATGTATCTGATGTGTTTTTTTTCCACAAAAACAGTTTAATTTCCTTAAAAATATATATATTCTCCCTCGTGGAAAATTCAGAATCTATGAATATTAAAATATTTTTCATTTCAAAAGTTGAACTTTTGAATGAGATATTTCCTACTTCACTGAAAGGTCCACTCTCAGTGTATGTGCCCCGGGGTGTCAAGTTTCCACGTCATAATTGTAGAAATTGCATACTGGACCCTGGTCGCCATCCAAACGAGATGTAACAACTTTCCTCCTTCAGTAAATGAAAACAGCTCTGCTCATACATCACTCTGCACAGTGGCAGTCAAACTTATTAATTAAGTAACAATAAACAAAACATATTTTTGACTGGACATTATTAATCTCATCTGTACATCAAATGACCGCACATGGGGTCCCGAACCCCAGATTGAGAATTTCACAATCCCCACAACAACCACCGCATGTTTTTACTTTTTTCAGTTTTCAGAGTTTCAGAGAGATCTATTCATTATTAATAATTTGAATTATTGCAAAAATCTTGGCTGTGAAGTGGTAAACTTAAGACATACTTCTGTGAAATATGAATTTGGCAGCATAAAAATTGCATTCAACTTTGGCCTACGCTAAAACAACACAATGGGCCCTATTTATCAATCTAGGGTCGTTAAAATAGGAGGATCTAGGAATGGCCTAGTGCATCTCGGGTAGGGATATCACGAGAACCGATACTTCGGTACCAAGTCGATGCCAAAATAAAAAAAAAGTGACAGTACTCTTTTTCTACAGTACCGAAGGTACCGTACGATGCCTGTAATGGTCATTGGTATGGATGTGACAGTGAGGAAAATGTTCCCACCAGTTAACAAATTTGTGACGCCACCGGTGTTACCGATTACACCGGACATTTTACAAGAAAAGATGACGGTCAATATGTGCAGAGTGCTGACTCTGATCTTTACTGTCGGGTGGCGGTGTGTCTGGCCTCTCCAGTAGCGCTTTTGCTGCGGGGCTCCGCTGCAGGGGTCTACCTGGCGCCGCTGCTCCGTGCACACCGGCTGTGACGGCTCCATCCACCTCGCAGCGATTACATCATTAATGTTATGGTTCCCTTATAGCGTGGGGATTAAACGTGAATTATTGCCAGATAGGTGCGTTTGCTTTTCGCTTCGACAATAAATACTCTGCCTCCTGCTCCTACTACTCTGAGCTGATGGACCAGATGCGTTCATGGTCAGTATGTAGCGTCCGTCATCTGACTATTGATTGATAACATGCCACTGATACGCCAAAATGAACAAAATGGGTCAATTTCTTTTATTTATTACTTAAAGGCTACATGCCTCTGTTTTTTGTAATGTTCAAATGTTTTTAATAAAAGAGTACGCGTTGAATTACAGTACAGGGGATTTATTATTGTTGTTGTTGTTGTTTTTTTACCGTGGTATCAAATTGGTATCGAGAATCGTGGATATTCACTGGCATTGGTATCAACTACTGGATTTCTGGTATCGTGACATCCCTAATCTAGGGTGTGTCAAACTCCACTTTTGCTGGTTAAGCGGCCCATAATATCGGCGCAAAGTAAGGCGCAAGGGGCTGTATTTAGTATCTGTGCGCATTGTTATTTAAAAGGCGGATTTGGCAAATTGGAGAAGCGAGCGGTTTTCTGCTGAGGAAACGGATCATCTCCTGCGTGAAGTGAAAGTGCGCGAGCAGCGGAATCCCCGGAGGCTCCATTACGCATGGGCTTGCTTGCAGCCGGGCAATGCCAGAGAGGAGGTGCGAAACGCGCGGTTCCATCAGCCTCAAAACACCGCCGTTTATGGGGAGAGGGCCCATAAACTTTGAAGTAGTATACGACTACACTCGCACACACAGAGGGACGAGGAGAGGAGACGTCACAGAGGCGTGTGCACCGTGATCTCTCTGGTCACGGCCGGAGGAGCGCTAACAGCTCGCTGCAGGTTGAGCAATACAGAATGCCTGAGAGCCTTACTTCATTATATTCCATTATATTCTGAATTGTCACCTGCCGCCTGAATTTTGTGTTTTACTGAATATAAATAAAAATGCTGTTGCAGCGCCGACACTGTATTTAACTGAGGAGGTGTGCCCTGTGTGATGTGAGCCTGCCTATGTAGACGCATCTTACTATCTGAATAATGCGCCTTTAAATAGCAGGAATATACTGCGCAATAAAACGTGGGCGCTGGGCGTGAAAATGCCAACTGCGTCAGTCTGAAATTAGCAATGACAGTTGTGCTTTGCGCCGCTTTGCGCCGGGTGTAAAAGATAGGGTCCAGTGACACAAACAACTGTACCTCATTTCGAACGTACTCACACTTAACTTATGCTCTGCACTGTCCACATGTAATGAAGGTTAAAGTTAATAGATGTTGTGACTCAATCCTCACTGGTCAAACATGACTATTCTATTGATAGACTCTCAACAGCTAATTGGATTAAGTAAAAATGAAAGTGCTGCAGTTATGACTTATAAAAATGGCATGTAGCCTCCATAAACAAAGCTCCTCTTGTTGCTATGACAGCGCAAACACCAGCATTTTAGCACGGTCACATCAGGAGAGGTTTCGTCAGACAGGAGTCTTGTTAAACGGTGCCATGGCATTGAAATATATCAACATTAGGAACACTTCATAGAACTTTCAACAGATAGAACTGACACCAGATGGGTGCGTTTGTCACATGGGGAAAGTCAACATGAAGAAAGTTTTAATAAGAATAACTGCAAAGTATCTCTGAGATTGACAGTCTGCCTGCCACTATCTGAACTACCCTAATGTACTAAATCTCACATCTGGTACACCCAGCAAATTAATGCCAGTCAGTATTTTTTAAAGCACCATTGTCCCTGACGAACAGCACTGTGGCACTGGAAAGCAGCATCGGCGCAGAAGGGTGAGGAGAGTCTACGGGCGCACATGCACACGCATACAGAGGGAGAGGAAGATTCATCATAATTATCAGGGCTGCTGAACGCCAAATCAAATCAGAGCCGATCGTCTGCGTTTCATAAACAGACCTTAACTGAGGAGAGACAAAGAGCGAGAGGGCTTCTGATGTGAGAGTTACTTCCACTGTCGGGTGAAGGCTGCAGCTGGTGCATGTTAATGCAGGTGAAGGAGAGGGAACTGAAATTGTTCATGTGTTCATTTTTATATGTTAGACGAGAATCTGTTCGGTGGGGATTAAGCGGAAAGTGAATGGATTTTAATTTTTAAAAAAAACACAGCTCTCCTTCCTATCTGTGTCTGTGTTGATCCTGTTTTAATTTGCAGTCAGAGAAGAAACTGCAAGTGAATCAGATGACTCCTCTGGTGTCCCTCCGGGGACCTGCGAGTCTATGGTAGATAACAGCCAGCCAGGCGTGACTTTACACACACACACACACACACACACACACGCACACACACAAAGGATGGCTGAGGCTTACATGCTCATGTTTGTTTAGTCTGTCTCTCTGTTGGGATACGTTGGCTGTTCATTTATTCATTCTTTTTTTGTCTGTACTAATGTGTGTCAGTGAGTCCATCTTTAATTCTGTTTTCCATTAGCACTGCGAGAAAAGAAAAAGAAAAAAACGCAGTCCTCTCATTTATTTTAATGAAACTGAAAACTGCTGGAGCAGAGGGCTCTAGTGAGATAAATGCAGAGTCATACGGCAAAAAAAGTTGAATTTGGCCATCCAGCACACTGTACTGTACTGGCCAGCCGAGTACATGCAAGCAAACATTCTTAGGGGCCGTACATATGCTGTGTTTTTTGCGCCCAAAAATCCAATGTTGTCAATGTAGACGTGCTCAAACGCCGTTGCGACGTGCAAGCGTTCCCGAGCACTTATTTCCCACGGCTGCGCCCCGAGATGAACACAATACAACTTTTGGAACGCTGCAGCGTTGTCACATGACGAGGAACAACCAATCACAGCCGGCAGATATCTTTTCTTTTTTCTGTAAATATCAGCGAGCACTCATTTCCAGCTTTTGGTCCTTGACCGTTTTCGATACTTGATGGGCATATTCTCGTCAGGTTGGTAACAAAAAAAGAACCGATGTTCAATGCCTAATTTAATCCTGCATTCAGGAGCGTACTGTCAAGATCAAAAGAAAACACATGAAGTCTTTGTCCTGTTCATCTACGAACGGTACAGCAGCATTAGTAGTGTTAGAGGGAGAAACAGTTTTTATCCCTTCGCTTCAAGAATGATGAACAAGCCTCACAAACGCACCCTAGTCCTCTCAGGATTATCCCATTATCACCATCAGCTTATTGGCCAAATGAGCCTGAATACAAAATAAATTCAATTTGATGGGATGCTCAATCACAAAGCAGAAGAAAATGACAGGGATATTGAGCACTGTGCTTTTAGACATACATCAAACATAGTCACTGTTGTCACCAAAAAAGGTGTCTCATTTAACGCTCAACTTGATTTAAGATAGATATTATGTACAAAAAAAACCACATAAATAACAAGAGACAAACTACATCAGAAAAGCATCTTCACATCTATACTTTGCCCTACGTAATCGGCTGCTTGTGTTTACGGAGTGTCTTATAATATTTTATTCTATTTACTTTTTATAATGCTTAAACAATTCCCATATGTCATACGGCATATCAAATTCATTCTCCTCTGGCGGGTTTTAAAATTGCATTAAGAATATCCTAAATGACTAAAATGAAAACAATAAAAGAGATAAAATGTCATCTGGTTGACATGAAGAAAAGAGAAGGAAAGACAGGAAAAGCGAGAGACAAGAGGAAGACCAAATACGTAACAGATGTAAACAAGTGCAGCAAAATATCTTCAGTTATTAAGAAGGTGCATAATTGAATACGGCAGCTGCTAGCCACGAGCTAAACAGAAGATTAGCTTCCAAACGTATTATCGCACAGTCTTCCTGCCCCAGGCACCTTCTGCAAATGAATCAATTCAGTACACAGCTAGAGGTGTGAAGCATCTATTTAGGAGCTACAGACGGAGGAAAAAATGTGTAAATGTGTGAGACGGAAAAAGGCAAGCGGCAGTAAGTTAGGGGGGAGACGAGCTGGAAATGATGAGGGGAAAAGGAGAGGCAACTGAAACCGACAAAGTGAAACAAAACAAAACCACGGCAAGAATGAGTGAGCATGCAGGAATAAGAGATGAGAGCCTCTGTTGTGGAAGCATCTCACAGCAAAACTTTGCAATAATTTGCAATGCAGTTTTGCTTGTTATATGACTAACAATCTAAAACTTCCAGTGGCAGTGCCATGAGGCTGAACTTTAATATACACTATTACTCCTGTCCAAGCAGTCCAGCTACAGAGCATGGTGAAATTATGACAATAAAAAGGACACTATTACAAAATACCAACCAGTAAAGCTGTGACGCAGGTTATGATTTCTTAACCCTAAGAGACCCACTTTTATCTTTTATAGGGGGGGGTGTTTAGGGGGAGATAGCAGGTCAACAGTAGATGTCACATAGAAGTGGTGTACATCATCTGAAAGCTGAGGACCTGGAGATTAGATGCAGCTCAGCACTGTGTGTCAAGTTGTTCTAGTCATTAATCAGAAATAAACATGAATGAATGATTTAAAATAAATCTAGCTAAGAAAGCCATCCATCTTCTGAATGCTCTAGGTCTCTAGTTTGTGGCTGTAAAGTTTCATGAGGCTGTGATTATCCTAGAGGTCACCACAGGTCATTTTATATTGTGACGTCAAGTTTCAAAAAATTCCATTCCTGTGCTCTATTATGTATCATAACTTGTTGCAGCAATTTTTGGGTTGATACCATTTGTTACACCGATTTGATAAAAATGATCAATAATCCCTCCAGAATACCGCATTAAGACACCAAGACCTTGAGGAACACCATAGAAAACAACACACTGTGATTTGGAATCAAAAACTTTTGACATTTGGAGATTTCTGCAAGAATTGCATTTTTTCGGCGATCGGATGGCGAACGCTTCTGTTCTGTAAACGGCTCAGAAACCCCTTTATTATCAATCTAGGAAAGCCATCCATCCTCTGAATGCTCTAGGTTTCTAGTTTGTGGCTGTAAAGTTTCATGAGGCTGTGATTATCCTAGAGGTCACCACAGGTGACTTTATACAGTGAGGTCAAATTTCAACTTCAACGGTCTCACTATGTTAAATGGCTACTATGGGGACTAACATCATCACACATGAATACAGTTGGGCTCATTGGATCCACAAGAGTCTTAGCTTTGGACCCCAGTGTGTAGAAATATTCAAATACATCAATTTTAGAAAGGCAAAAATAAGACATTTATACTGCATTAAAAAAAAGACATGTTTTTTGCCCCAAACTGCATGTGATTATCATAAAGTGGGCATGTCTGTAAAGGGGAGACTCGTGGGTACCAATAGAACACATTTTCATTCACACATCCTGAAGTGAAAGGCCGAGGGACCCCTGTGAAAATGGGCATGCCAGTTGGACAGTTGTCAACTTTGGAGCGTTATTTAGCCTCCTTCTTGACATGGTTGGTACCTTAGGTTTTCTCGGTTCATATGATATCTGTATCTTCACTTTAGCTCTAAAACTGAGCCTACAGTATAGCCTCTGAAAAGTAAAGTCAGTTGGGATCGCAGAGTCTTAATGCAGCTGTTAAACATATCTAAAAGATTTACACATTTTATTGGACATACTGCAGGTGTAAAGTTTTTACTGTAAGGTGTAATTTGTAAACACTTAACAAAAATAATAAATAAATAAAAATATATATTGGCTCAGCTGATGCTGGTCATAACCTGTACGTCTATACCTACAGAAATGAAAGGGACTGTCTGGGATGCTGAGGAGTCAAGTACATGCCTGTAAAAGTGATCAGGAACCTGAATAATGTTAGACGGTTAACGCGGTTGCTGACATGACTCAGAGCAGAAGTTGGGTGAAGTTGAATAAAACTACCATATTGTCAGGTTTTATGTTTATGAAAAGATGAAAGCGCTTGAAGATCAACTTGATGCCAATGAGCCCAAAACAGTCACGCAGGTACTGTGGGTGACGAGGACCGAGACAGATCAAAGAAACATTTTCAAATATAGACAAATATAGTCTCCATAAGCCAGCTAGAGACAGTCCTATGAAAATACCTTTCAAATTCACCTTTAAACATTTTCACAAGTTTTAGAACAAGATTTGTAAATTCTGTTAAAAATTGGGTCTCCTGTGGAGATAATAGTCATTAAAATTGGTGGTTAATAAAACTCCTCCTTCTGTCAGTGTTGGACCATATACTGTAGAAGGGAGCTCCTATGTAATTTCAGGAGTTTACTTAGTGGTTCCAAAGACCTAAATCATTAAAGATATCATTAAAGAAAAAATCCACAAAAGACTAAATTCCATTATTTTTGTGATTTCAGACAATAAAGTCGATATGTACAAACAGGGAAGACTGTGTCTATAATCTGGAAACAAGATCATCAACACGTCAGGGAATGTTCCCAAACCATAGTAGAATCTCTTTCCCCGACCGGTCACCGGAGCAGCACCGCGATCAATCTCTACACATCATCCACAGATAAAGTAAGGTATCAAAAAAACTGTATTGTTTTGGTATCATATCGACACTAGCTTAGAAACATTTTAAACAAAATTGCATACCAACCATAGGGTCAAACTGGGGCAGATATTGACCGTCTCTAATCTTCATATCAAACAATTTCAAAGGGCCTTTGAGCAGAAGAAAGTGCAGCATAACCTGCGGTCGAGCCAGATCAATAAACCTCGTCTTTTCCCAGTAGTACTGAAGACGCGGGATGACATCGTCAAAGCTATCTAACAATGGGTCGCCCTGGTAGCTCACCTGGTAGAGCTGGCACCCCATTGTTGGATAGCTTTGACGATGTCATCCCGCGTCTTCAGTACTACTGGGAAGAGACAAGCTTTATTGATGTGGCTCGACAGGAAGGTGCCAAGGCTGAATCCTTACCGCAACGGCCTGGCGTTTTAATCCGACCCACGGCCCTTTGCTGCATGTCATCTCCTCTCTCTCTCTCCTTTCACAACTATCACTATCACTATCAAATAAAGGCAAAAAAGTCCAAAACTATTCTTTAAACAGCCATCCAAGAATTGAATTACCTGTAAGTCCAATTAGTCTTCTTATTAAAATTGAAAATTTGCCGATTATATTTAGGTTAAGTTCTTGTACGGCTGCTTGTGTTAAGACAACATTTGAGAATTTGGGCTTCTTTTTGTTAAAGCCACGGTTGGTAATAATGTTCAAAAACATTTTTGTTATATTTGTTGAAATTCTCTTTACAGCAGCAATCAATAAATGAAATGCTCTGACAAAAAAAAGAAAACAAATCTGGTATCGGTAATAAACCCGTCCAATCATTTCATTCGGCCCAGAAGAATTATCATCCACACTGCTAGCTTGAGAGCTGTGAGTACTAACAATAGCCATGTTCCCATTCATAATGTACATTTTGTGGGAGTGTCTTTGGAGGGAGGCCTGAAGGGACGGACTGTCAGCGTCGTCGACTTGGTGACTTTTTCGCTAGATTTAACAACTTTTGGAGTTAGTGCTGCTAGCTGTTTTAGTTGGAAAAGAGTTGGTAACACTAGGTTGTGTTTTTGGTCGGATCATTTTTTTTAAATCTAGCATAGTCTTGCTGGTTTCTCAAGATTACCAACCATAGCTTTATATGAAAAAAGGTTTCGTAGAAAAACGTCTATACTGTATTTCTCACAGAAAAGTATGTTTTGGAATCCGTACAGAAGCTCAGGTATCAAACAGGCGATATAGTATCGACAAACTTTTCATACCAAGACCTAATAAACAGAGGCAAAAATTAGCATCGATTCATGTCTCAACCAAAATTACAATATCAGACATAAAAAAAACCTCACTACTCAGTTAAAGAAGAGCATATTTGTTTTTTTTACAGTGCAAAGTACACTGCAGGTTTTGAGGCTGAGCTGTGGGGACAACAGATGGCATCTGGCTGAGCTGTTAGTCAGTGTGTCTGCCGGGTAGACGCCACAGCGATATCAACTACGGAGGGCCAACACCCTGATCCAGTACAGAAGGAGCACATGAAGAGAGCATCCGAGGGCAGCGCAGTCCAATGGATTATCAACACAACACATGGACATGGACCACTAGTGTTTGGGCTTGCGAGTATGCCTGGGACAGACACGTATAAATAGACACTCACACATCTATCTCTTCCCCCTGTGGGCAATGTGTGTGCTGTGTTGCCATCTGATAGCAGCAGCAGTCTGTTCTCCCATTCCCTCTTTCTCCCCCCCCTCTCTCTATTTACTCTGCTGCGTTTATTTAACACATAGCTCCCAGCGAGGCAATAAATTAGCACTCAATAATAATCTGACTAATAATTAAAGCCAGGCGGCTACGCAGAGGAAAGAGTAGGACAATAAGGGCCACTGGCCCTTCTCCTCCTCCTCCTCCTCCTCCTCTCCTCCATCTATTACTTTAACTCTGACTGCTCCCTCTTTCATGTGACACTCCCTCCTTAATGTTTTAATTGGTTGTTATACAGTACTTTCTACATAATCATGAGATGTGGCTTAATGTAGTTCAGTGGGGTCAATCAAATCAGCAATACTAACAAGAGGGAGGTCATTTTGACAAGAAACGTACTGTATTTTAAATGTGCATGTATATGTACTACCAAAAGCATGCACAATATGGAATTTGTGATGTTTTTATTGTAAGAAACTTTCGCAGCCAATTTTTTAACAAGGATCTTAATAATTACAATTGCTCAATAGCAAGAGATATGAGATGTGGATCCTCAGAGGGATCAGACCAATTCCTTTTGGTTTGAAGCGTGTTAATGTCTCCGGTGTTGGTGTAATGGCCTGGTATCAGGACTGCAGGTGTAAGAACTATTTTGTCCCATTTACGTTTTTGTGTGGTTAAGTTTGAATTGCGTATCCAAACCCATGATTGACTGAAATGACAGTCAGCGTGCTCAAAACCAAAATAAGAGCTCTCTATGACCAAACACTGAATAGCATAAAAAAACTAGAATTACCGCCTCACGGTTGTATGCCTCTGCCAACAAGTCAAGCTGCAGTTTATATCCATGTCTGTCCAACATGTCATCGCTTCACCATTTTATCCTGTTAGACATTTGTGTGAAATTGTAATAATTAACGTATGCATTCTTGAGTTATGGCCAAAAACGTGTTTTGAGACTTAAGTTCATCCTTGAGTCCAAGTGGACTTTTGTGCCATATGTGAAGAAATTTATTTTAGGCGTTCCTGAGATATCACATTCACGAAAATGGTACTGACATATGGATGGACCTACAGACAACCCCAAAAACATAATGCCTCCAGCTACGGCTGTCGCTGTGCAGAGGCATACAAATGTTTAGAAATCCAGGGCCTTTCTAAGACCGGACCCTCCCTACTCCCACTCCGTGATGGAGAGAACTCCGTTTGTAGTCACACTCACGGCTGTATGAAGCACCCTTCTTTAAAGTGTAGGGTATAAATTAGGGCTGTCAATCAATTAAAATATTTAAAATTAGTTTATTTATCAATCATTTATCATATTTATTTATCAATCAATTAAAATATTTCATCCTGATTAGTCGCAAATGAATTGCAAATTTTTTATCTGTTTAAAATGTACCTTAAAAGAGAGATTTGTCAAGTATTTAATAGTCTTATCAACATGGGAGTGGGCAAATATGCAAATGTATGTATATATTTATCATTGGAAATCAAGTAACAACACAAAACAATGAAAAATATTGTCCAGAAACCCTCACAGGTACTGCATTTAGCATAAAAAATATGCTCAAATCATAACATGGCAAACTGCAGCCCAACAGGCAACAACAGCTGTCAGTGTGTCAGTGTGCTGACTTGACTATGACTTGCTCCCAAACTGCATGTGATTATCATAAAGTGGGCATGTCTGTAAAGGGGAGACTCGTGGGTACCCATAGAACCCATTTTCATTCGCATATCTTGAGGTCAGAGATCAAGGGACTCCTTTAAAAATGGCCATGACTGTTTTTCCTTGTTTCATATGATACCAGCTGCTCAGAAACGGCAGGGCTCCAGCCCAGCTCTGATTGGTTGTTTTCCTACGGTCTGTGAAAACCTGCAGATGCCTTTTATAATCATATTTGCTCCATTTCTACCCACTGCAGTTTTAAATGAGCTGCTTGGTTTTTGCAAGAGTCCCTATACAACACTTTATAATCAAATGAACACGTTTACTGTTTTCCAGACCAGACAAGAGTAGATTTTATTCTAAATACGATGCAACCTTAAGTTGTTAAATATCTATTTAGTTCGAGCAGTTTACGTTTGTACGGCTACTTGCACGGAACTTACATTTGTACGAAGCGTGTTCCATGACTAACACAAAACGCGGGTTATATAATCCACTTCCACTCCCCACTAATTGGTTTGGGATGGCAACTTAATATGGCGGACGGTGGACCCTCCACGCGAACGTGCAAACAGAGTGGAAGCAGGTAGGGAGAGGGTGTAGGGGGTGTTTTGAGAAAAGCCAGTCTTGATTATGATAAGCCTTTTTCTCAGCAGACATTTTGACTTGTCATAGCAGGAAAAGCAAAGGTGTCCTCGTAAGCCATGACAGTGTGACTGTGAGCAAATATTAACGATACCAGGACCCCAAAACTGCAGCCATCATCACTGCATTATTTACACCTGTCTTTTCCTACTGCGACATGTCAAAATGTGTTCTCTGAAAAAGGTCCATTCAGCTGCAAATCAGCTTATGACAGGATTTCATATTGTTACTTGTTCATGATTCAGATGTTCACTCCCAAAATAAGATGCAACCTGATTTGTAGCAACATTGCTCTTGTTCCAGCGGATGTACTGCTGAGACCCTGTGTTGAACAGATGTTGGAGGTGTTTTCTTATTTTGGCGAGGCAGCAATCTACAGTGTTCATGTATATCACTGCAGGTAAAGAACGACACATAAAGGTAAATTATATCGCTAAACCCAGCTGCAAATTTGCCTTTCTGCATTCCAGTTTTAGTGTCTTCTCATCTGCTCGTGGCTGTCATGACTGATGCTCAAGATCAGGACAAGCCGGTGTTAGTTTGGGAAAAAAGTTGTAACGGACAGTCAGATAATCATTACGGTCGGTGAGGGTTAAAGACTTCGAGAACAGATCAAGATATGACATGGTCCTTTCAGTTAAAGTTAGCCTCGAAATTCGTACTGAGAATATTGTTTTTGCAATAATAAAATGTGCATCCCAGTCTAGTGGGGAACATTGTGACACCATTCAATTTACCAAGCTGCATTATATAATTATAGTTTAAAAACTATATCTAGCAGGATGACACAGTATTACCCCTTAAAGGGATAGTTTGAGTGTTTTGAAGTGGGGTTGTACGAGGTACTTATCGATAGTAAGTGTATTACCAACAGTAGATGACGGCCCCAGCATTGAGAATCAGACAGGAGCACCAGTACCGGAGCAAAGCAATACAGAGTTGTGAATGGCAGAAAAACTGATTTTAGCGGCATAAAAAAATTGATATCCATTTAAGTGTACGCTATATATAGAATATTTTCTGATGGCGAACTGAACTGAAAGTGAGACGTGTCAATACTGTTTCTGTCATCTGAGCCTGGGTCAAACATGGGTCAAGCAAACAAGATTTTCAACCAGGAGACCGCCGTTTGTGTCCCTTGTGAAACTTAAAGTAACGTTGACTTATTTTGTCACGTCAGTCTTTAGTCACGTGACGCATCGGTATCGCCAGTCACGTGAGGCGTTAATATCGTCAGCTAACGTCAACCACGACCGTTTCCTAACCCTAACTAAGCGGTTGTGTTGCCTAAACCAAACTTCATGTGAAAACAGAAGTTTATTTTTGAAAGGACACTATGCATGTAACGAGTATATATTGACAGACCGTCCCTGGTCCGTCCAAAAGTAACGCAAGAGGGGTACCCCGTGCGTCAGTCTCCAATGCCGAGGGGCACTGACCGAGCGGCGGTATTTGACGAGTTGGGAGTGAGAATGCTCTGGCTGGCTTAGAGCACTTATCTTAAGGTATAGATAAGTTTCACTTTCAGTTTAGTTCCAGGTTTGAAAAGAGAAGGAAGGGGCTGTCTGACGGCGAGATAAAGCGGTGAATATTCTAAATATAGCATACACATAAACTGATATTGATTTTTTATATGTGCCTTTCCTTTAGGTGGCTAAAATGCATTTTTCTGCCGTCCACAGCACTATATTGCTTTGCTCTGGTGTCGGTACTCCTGTCTGTTTCTCCAAGCTGGGGGGGTGCCGACCGTCATCTACTGTAAGTAATACATCAACTATGGATAAGTACCTCATACAACCCCACTTCAAAACACCCAAACTATCCCTTTAATTGCTTCAGTGAGCTACAGTAAACTCACCTCTAATGTGAAAATGTGACTTTTTGTCAACTGTAAATGTGCCAGAGACTACAACAACAACAGGGCCAATACATCATTGCTAATACATGTAGATAAAAGCAATCTACTCGAAAGTCCATTCTTTTCTCAGTGTGTCCCGTTTTTCTTTTTCTTTTTTTTTTAAACCAAGATTTACTGGACTTCCCGTTTGTGTGCCCGCTCACTCGGCTCATCTTACCTGACTATCTGACTGTGCAGTGGGGGAAGCAGGCTTTTGAGCACACAGTCAGCCTAATAGCTTTACATGCAGAAGCATGTCAGTTCCTGCAGATTACAATTACTGATACAACTGTGGGGCTTATCTGTACCTCACTAACTCCTTCACTCACCTCTCTCCCTCTATTTCCTTCAGTGCCACTCCTGCCATCTCCCCATCTCCTCCGCACCCACATTTTCTCAACCTTCTCCTGCTTCTGACTCTTCTCTGGTCTTCCTTTCCTTTTCACCCCTCGATTTCATTACATCTTCTCTTTTCCCCCTTCACTCTTACCTACTTCCCATTTACTTTTCTTACTCTTTACTTGTTACTTGTTTTTTCCTCCCAAACACTGGGACAAGCTCTCTGTTATTAACTGTGTATGAGTTCATATGTCTGAGCGCATGTCTACGTGAATGAATTACGGCTGTCAAAGTCAACGCGATGACGCGTTCACGTAAATTTGTTTTAACGCCGCTAATTTCTTTAACGCATTAACGACAATGTGCGATTCTCAGGTTGTAGCGGGCTCAGTTTTAAAGCCATAGTGAAGATACTGGCATTAATGAAACTAGAAAAACCTAAGGAATCCATTAGTACCAACCATGTCATGCTAGCTTGTCGCGAAGGAGGATAAATAACACTCCGAATGTATGCTACATTTCGGTGAGGAAAAACTGGCATGGCCATTTTCAAAGGGGTCCCTTGACCTCTGACCTCAAGATATGTGAATGTAAATGGGTTCTATAGGTACCCACAAGTCTCCCCTTTACAGACATGCCCACTTTATGATAATCACATGCAGTTTGGGGCAAGTCATAGTCAAGTCAGCACACTGACACATTGACAGCTGCTGTTGCCTGTTGGGCTGCAGTTTGCCATGTTATGATTTGAGCATATTTTTTATGCTAAATGCAGTACCTGTGAGGGTTTCTGGACAATATTTGTTATTGTTTTGTGTTGATAATTGATTTTCAATAATAAATATATACATACATTTGCATAAAGCAGCATATTTGCCCACTCCCATGTTGATAAGAGGATTAAATACTTCACAAATCTACCTTCAAAGTACATTTTGAATAGATAAAAAATGTGATAAATTTGTGATTAATCCTGATTAACTATGGACAATTATGCGATTCATCACGATTAAATATTCTAATCCATTGACAATCCTACTATCCATAAAAATTAAAGCATGTGTGTGTTTTGTATTCATACAGTATGAAACTTTAAATTGCTTGAAGTATGTAAATCCATTGAAATTCAAGACAAAACCCGAGCAAAGCAAAGTAACTCATTTAACCTGTTTTTGTGTGTTGCCATATGTCTGACTAAATAAGCAGTCAGAGGGGTACATGAGAAAACATCAAGCTTTTCACCGGCTCATATGTACCGCTATAATGAAGCATGTCCCCATCTGCTTCTCTTCCTATGTGTGCGTGTAAGTCTGCGCATGAACACAGCTGTTTCTCTCACACCCGTAACCAAAGTCTGAATGAGTTTCCTGAGTGTGTGAGAGAGAGACAACACTGTCGCTCCATCAGCGGAGAATCTCCAGCTGATTACATGGGTTTAGCTATAAACAAGTGAGGCAGGTTTGTCCAATCAGAGCCAACATCTGGCTCATTCCAGCAGTGCTGCTCGACAAACAGATAAGACAGACAAGAGGGATCCCAGCGCCGCGTTGCTCTGGAGTGGTGCTGCTGCCTCAGAATACAATCTGGGGATGAAACACTGGGAATTTAGCATAACAGTTGACCCTATGGTCTCCGCTGTAGAGTAGTGGTGGTATTGTTAAGGGGAGTACTCCTGAGATGTGATGGGCATTCTGTGCTAGTGCTTTTGATATGTAGCACTTCAATTACATCAATACAGTAGATATGTACATACAAAAAAACTCCAACAACGCCTTTTTAACAATGATATTATTAGGTTATGTGAAGAAGTACAATTTATTACTTAATACAACTAATGCTGTACCTTTTATTGAATATACATCCTTAACCTCTTCAACCCCACAGAAGTTGTATTGAACCAAAACCACATCTCCACAGCTACAACTCATTATTAAACCAAGATATAATAAATAATAATAATAAAATGAAATAATGAAATAACTCTGATTATGTTATAGTGTTGTCATTAGGGTTATCTTGGCTTGGGCTTGAGAACAACATTTTAACAAAAAAAACTCCATTATAGGAGTGGGGTATAACATTGTTACAGCACAGTATCACGATATTTTGTGTGGCAATATTGTATCGATACATGGATGTCAAGTATCGACCTTTTATTATATAAACTATTAACCTCTTAACAATACGATGCTATTTTGTCATTCAGAGGTTGTAGCGGGCTCAGTCTCAAAGCTAGAGTGGAAATACAGGTATAATATAAAACTAGAAAAACCTAAGGAAACGATTGGTGATGTCACGTTGGCTTGTCGGGAAGAACGCTAAATAACGCTCCAAAGTTACGCTAAATTTTGGCGATGAAAAACCGGCATAGCCATTTTCAAAAGGGGTCCCTTGACCTTTGACCTCAAGATATGTCAATGAAAACTCTGAGATGCAGAGAGTGAAAACTTTCTTATTGGATAAAACAGATGTTGACAAAATGTCTAATTGAAAGTTGAAAAAAAGGTCATAAATCGCAATATATTGCAGTATATCTTAAAGCAAAACTCAGCATGTCGCAAAATGTTTAAAATCTCAATAAGATCGTCGCGTGACTTGAGTATGATTCCCACCCCTGCTGCAGTACAAACCGGGGGGTTATGGAGTTTGAAAGATGAGGGAGGGTCCAATGGAAGATATTATTGAGTTGGATTATGGGAAATGTAGGATGCAGTGTTTTTAGAGTTTGACCACACTAGGAACTTAATGTTGTGATATCTCTGCCTCTACTTCTTCGATTTTAACCTTTTTTTTTTAAGTCTCCCTTGTGAGTTCCCCAACTTTATGGAAATACAGTATTAAATCACCGGAGTACTTCTTAAAAAATCATTGGAATATATATGTATTTTATTGATAAACAGACAGTAGTTTGTGAAATACAAGAAGCATATTTGTACGCTTCATGCTCAATTTCTTCCATTTTACACGCGCAGCTTCAGGCAAGCGACCCACCCTCAATACTGTTCACCGAACGCATCCTGTGTATAGACACAGACTGAGCACTGAAGCTGCTGCTGCTGCTGCTCTGCTAACCTGCTGCTCGGGTTACGCCCCCTGTGTAGACAAAGCATAAATCTTTCACCGTACGTATGTTGGAACTGCAATTCTGACTAACAAGTTTTACAGTGGGCTGAGCAACACGAGAGAATGATAAAGTTTCATCTATTTCATTTGTGTGGTCTTTTGGGGGACAACTTTCCAGCTGTGGTGGCCTCTACAGCCAAATGAATGAAACAGTGCTGTTTGAAATATCAGACAAGAGAAAGGCTAACATTACAGGTTATCAACTACTTATGTCTTTTTTTTTTGGACTTTTTATGAGTAACAGAAAGAGTGTTATTAAACCAGCAAATATATAATAGCAAACACAAAAGTAAGTTAATTGTTACAAATTTGAATACAGCCAATTACTTGCCTCGGAACAATACTGACTGATATTCTTACACTCCCTATAAAAGCAGGTGAGACAAAGAACGGTAGCAGCTCTTGGCATGCGATAACTTCCTTGAGGAAAAAAAGTAATTTGAATATTACAATAAAACGTTCCCTGTTACTTTGCCACTCTACAGCCAATTATGGAGTAATGAAAATAATTGGAGAGACGAAAGGTCATTGTACGAGGAGAGATTAGGTAGATTAGATTAACATGGGGAACCTGTGCAATAACATTTGTGACTGGCTTTCCAATAAGAGCATTTCACACTTGAAATTTAACTCAATATAGAGCCTGATGGGCACAGAGACAAAGCAACAGACAGAATAAGAGAAAAAATAAAAAGCGGGAGAGAGAGATGCTTCCACATTTCTGTAAAATCATTGAAACATAGAATAGGCTTTTGTTGCCATCTAGTGTCACTTGGAAGAACTGGTTAATCCTGCATTTTCAACACATCTGCCACGGAGTAAAAATGGACATATAAAGTCATATTGTACTGAAACTGATGTGAACTTTTGTCCTTGCAAATCAACACTTCACCTTTTGTCTTTAGCTTTATACAGAAAGCAATTATTGTATCACCTCTCACATTATAATCCCACTGTGGTTGACACGACAAGTCCAATTTCAGTACCTGAGAGCTTGTAAACCTGTCAAAATGTGCATCATTTGTGGAGGAATGTAGAGTTCAAATTCACCCCTTGACAATTTCACCTCCAAAAGTTTAACCTCTGAGGGGATAGCTGTCAGAGAGAGAGCTTTTCTATCAATCTGCCCTACACATACAGGACAAATTAACTGTTTTACAGTTAACATTGAAAATCCTAACTCAGCTTCCTACTAATTTGCCCCAATGTCCATGAAAAAAATTGTAAAGCTCCTCCAGAGCTACAGACGCCATCATACAATTGTTTTCACAGGCTGATTACTACACTACACGACAAGTAAACTTGAAGCGACTATGATCAAAATTTTCATCATAATTATGTATCAAATGTAGGGCTGTCAAAGTTAATGCGATAATAATGCATTAACGCAAATTCGTTTTAACGCCACTAATTTCTTTAACGCAACATGGAATTTTTAGGTCGTAGCGGGCTCAATTTTGAAGCCAGAGTGAAGATACTGGTGTCATATGAAACTAAAAAAACCTAAGGAATCCATTGGTACCACTCATGTCATACTAACCTGTTGCGAAGAAGCCTAAATAACGCTCCAAATTTGTGCTAAGTTTTGGAGAAAACCGTCATGGTTATTTTCAATTAAAAAGTAATGCAGGAGGGGTACCCCGTGCGTCGCTCTCCGATGCCGAGGGGCACTGGCCAGGCGGCATTTGACTAGTTGGGAGTTATTGCAGATTTCACTTGATTCGTAACATTGGTTGACTGCCTCTTTAGTGATCTGTGAGGCCCTAAAGATTTTTACTGGACAGTAGTTGGATGTTGGGTGAAGGACGGCGACAATAGGTTCATTAATCTTCCGAAAAAACTTATACTATTAGAATAATTTGAAAAATGTTATTATGTGCACATAGTAACTTCAGCCAGCTTACATTTCTCCCTGTCGCATTATGTCCTCACAAGATGCACCGGATTCACCTGAGCTTTACAGGCGTTTTCAAAGAATGAGAAAAGCGTGGTTGGCATTTTGCATTAGCTGAAGCTCCATCAGAGGAAGTTAAAGGGCAGCTAATAAAATAGGCTTCCTAATTGTTCTGCAAGAACAGAAGGAGAGAGAGAAATTTACCGTATGCTAATGTGGCTTATAACCTTTTTTTGCTTTCAACAGGCACCAAAAGGCCATTAACACATTATAAAAAGAGAAAATCCCTTTTAGCCCTTTAGTTCGACTTGCTCCCTTTCTTTCCATTCTCCCGTTCCCCTCTCTCATTCTGAAATTAATCTGCGGAAGATTTGCTATTAACAAAGACTATTCACGGAGCGCGACACGGCGGGTGAGGGCCTTGGCTGGGAGATGAAGAACGAGAGAGCGGAATGGCGGGATCAGGCACTTGACTGAGAGGAGGACAAAAGACAGGAGGAAATGAGTGAGGGAGTGAAAGGCGGAGAAAAGAAGGACACAGCTAAATAGTAGATGCTGCGCATCATTGTCTGGCTCTCTCTGACTTGTGACTCAGCGCTGCTTCCACCCACACAGGACAGGAAGCACTTAGTCACCTGTAGCACCTTCTCTCCTCTCTCCTCACATCTTGGTTCCACACTCAGGGCTAAACCTCGAACTTGTTCCCGTCACCTCCTCACCATACGGTCATTCTTTACAGCACATTTATACAGTAAACTCTCCTCCTCTCCTGCACCTCCCCTTTATCGGAATTCTGCAGGTAATCCTCACCTCACCTGTTGCACCCTCTTTCTTTCACATCCTCACCCCTTTTTTCCTGCAGTAACTCTAAATGAAATGGTTACTTCTGAGTTCCTCTCGTCTCTTTAAACTAAGTTCAGACAACACAACTTTCAAAGTCGTCAGATCACAGTACTGTTCACACTACACGACTTTCCGTCTTGTAATCGGGAGTCTTCAAAGCTTCAGTAGGCAACAAGTTTTTTGGCATCATTGGGCAAAAAGTCCATAATAACCTTTCAGCATATTGTAATTCAAGTGCTCTGAGAGAAAACTAGACTTCTGCACCTCCTCGTGGCTCTGTTTTCAGGCTTTAAAAAAATCTCTTTCCGGTGACGGAAAACTTTGATCAATCACAGCTCATTTCAGAGAGAAAGCATTCCTATTGGCTGTGCTCCGGCTGGTGGGCGGTGCTTGGAATTTCCTCAAGAGATCTCAACATGGCTGCCGGGTCACAAACGTTCTAATTTTACAGCTAAACAGTACACTACAAGATGTTTCTGAGCTGCCTGATTTGACCGTTTGGTAGGAGTTAGCGAGTGATTGACTCGCGGCTCCCATAGACGGCATCTGGACGGCAGACTCCAGATCAGCTCTGAATGTTTTTTTTCTTCCGGTCTGTGAATTTTTGCAAATGCCATAAGGAGCACCGGAGGACACAGAGGCACATGATTTTTTTTTCACATTCCCTGTTTCATGCTCTACTGTCAGGATATAGTGACAGTTTTATAAAAATAACTTTTTTTAATCATATTTGCTCCATTTTCTACCCACTGCAGCCTCAAGTCGTTGAGGTTTTCCCACTACATGACTGAGTTGAGACAAGATTTCACACACTACAAGATCTCTCACCAGGAGGAATCCCTGATGAGGTCTCCAAACTACGTTTTGCCAAGAAAACACACATGAGAAATACACGGTAAATGACGTGATACCATACGGGAGACACATTGCTGATGTTGTTGTTGGCACATGAGTTTACAACAGGGGTTCTCAAACTTTTACAGGGGGGAGAACATTTTCCAAGAACCCCCTCATAATCATAACACCGTTTAAGCATAATGCTTACTACCATTTATACTCTTAGATGCCATTGGAAGTACTTGTATTCTAAAACTTTTCAACCTAAATACTTCAGACCAGTTTCATAGTGATAAACAGAAACACATTTCAATTTGAATCATGTTAAGATAAGATGAAAAAACACTTTATCGGTCTCGCAGTTTGGGAAATTTGCAATGTTATTGAATGTTAATACCACTTATATACCTTTAAACAGGGTGATTTTATTCAAATTCAGCATTTGGACTCAACTTGACAGCATTTATACTTCCAAGTAATTGATCTGAAAAGCTTTCAGAAAATAGCAAGTAGCAAGACTGACATCGTCCAAATAAATCCAGATATTAATACGTACCAGTCTAAAGCAGACTTTCAGTGCTTGAACTTCAAAATAATGAACTTCTTGCTGTGTGTCACAACCATAATCAGAGTTTCTATTGGCCCAAAGCTAACGTGGGTGGGAGTAATGGGCACAACATGCTTGTTTTATTGGTGCAAAAGAACCCCATATGTAGATCTGCTCATTTTAATGATACAGTACAATTTTATAATTTTCAGCAGAATATTTCACAGACCCCCTGACAGAGTGCCACGGACCCCACTTTGAGAATCACTGGTTTACAAAATAGCCTGTTTACACCGGTTTCCTCGTGTCTTTTTTTACCATATATTCCTCAAGGTGAAACAACAACTTTGCTCTGTGTTGCAAATGCAACACATACAGCAAGTTCTTATTTTTACAGGCCTCCTCCGGACTGCCTTTTGTCCTCCTCCCCCAGGTTTCCCCTCAACCCGTGTCGCACGCTCTCATTGGCTGTAGCTCGTGGCCGGAGTCCCCGACAGGTCCAGATATTTAGCATGCTAGATATCTGGAATGTGTGTCTGCGAGGCATCGGTGAGCATTGGTGAGCCTCTCGGCTTGCGTCTTTGAACAGTTCACACACGAGGCTCGAGCGCTGATGTGCGAGCGGCGAGCCAACGCGATTTGCGTCTGATCTGGGGCTTTTGTCAGGGAGCTCCAAAAACTGTCGGGGAGTGGAAAATCAGGGCTAAAGTTGTGTAGTGTGAACTCGGCATCACCTGTTTGCCTTACAGTAAATCCACAGGAAATGTCGACTCGTCTGTCAAACATCATCTGTTGCTCACTCTCCTTCTCATCCTTTTGTTCTTATTTCAAGGTGAATGCTGGGGTATCTGCCATCATTTCTCTCTCCTCCTCCTTTCCTTTCTTTCTTTCTTTCTTTCTTTCTTTCATTCTTTCATTCCCTTGCTCCTTTTCACCACCAAGTTCTCTTAATGGTGCACAATGTTCAGCCCTCTCATGGCCTTCTTTTAAAGCATATTTCCCTCCGTCACTCCTTCCTCCTCATCCTTCCACTGTTGCTCTGCTCTTCCACCTCCTCATGATCCTCCAGGAAATGTTAAATCACTTGTGAAGACTTCTTTTTCACCCTCCGGTTCATTCGCTCCTCTTCAGCTCAATTCTACAGAAAATGCTTGTCATCTTCTCTTTCATTCCCATTCATTCCCCGGCTCCTCTTCATTCTTCATCCTAGCCCCCTTCACAAAATGTTCAGTCACTTCTTTTTCATCCTCACATCCTTCTCGTTCCCAATTACTTAGTAAATGCTTAATCAGCTGTCGCCTCTCACTTCTCATCTTTTCACGTGTTCAGTTTTTCTCATCCTTTTTCTCCAGGCAATATTGCACCACTGTCATCGCATTCAACTTTTCCCCTCACAGGGTGTGAAATTAACATGGACCACCAGCCAAATGTAGGTTGGTTCTGACCATGGCAGCCCACTAACTTTGTTGAGATACCACCAGCCACACTGGCAGGTACATTTCATGGACCTTTATCTGCAAGGTACTGTGCTAAATGTCCAGTGTGTAGGATCTGGCGGTATCTAGCGTTGAAGTGAGGAGATTACAACCAACTGAAGCGTCTCCCGTGTGCCAAGTGAGTTGGGGAGCTACGGTGGACGACGTGAAAACGCAAATGTCCCTCTCTAGAGCCATTTGGAGCCGAGCCAGTGTGTAGAGTGTGTGTGTACGTGGGAAGTGAGTGGTGAAGAGAGAGAGAGAGAGAGAGAGAGAGAGAGAGAGAGAGAGAGAGAGAGAGAGAGAGAGAGAGAGAGAGCGGCCCACACAGGAAATGTTAACAGAGTATGGTTTGTCCGTTCTGGGCTAGTGTAAAAACATGGCGGCGCAACATGGCGGACTCCGTAGAGAGGAACCGCTCCCTATGTAGATATAAACGGCTCATTCTAAGGTAATGAAAACACAATTCTTATTATATAAAGTGTATAATTATACACTGAAGAAAACATACTTATTAATTATATATTCCATTTCTGCCAATAGATCCCCCTAATTGTTACACACTGGTCCTTTAGGCGACTAACTCAACAACAGTAAGGGGTAACACATACTGTCCGTTAAGGTTAAAACGACGTAGAAATGTATACCTAAACACTTCTCCTACTCCTGCTGAGCCCAGAGGGTGTATTTTTTAGCCAGGGCTGGCCGCCATATGGGTGTCGACTCGGATCGGGAATGATAATTAGCGTTGTGTGCAACAATCAATCGTTTTATCACGTGTAGTGTGTCATAATAGACGGCAACGGACGACGCGTTTGAGACGCCTCATAATGTCCCAACAGAAAGTCTAGAAAGCATGTTTGATTTTTTTTGGCCTTCCAAGACGTATTCCATCACGGCCGTGACTGTGACCGGCCGAGCACAGAGTAATCTGCTGCGAAAGCACTCGCAACTGTAACAACAATGGCGAAGCGAAAGAGAAACGATGACGCTGTGAGGTAGAATTGTGAAATGGAGGAAAGGTTTGTGAAGCTACGGCAACAACATCCCAGCCTTTTTGATGTTTCCGTGAAGGAGTACCACGACAGAGAGAAAGCTGGCGTGAAATAGCAGAGGCACTTCAGTAACCCGGTGAGTCGGCTACTGCCGTTAGCATCAAGCTTCCTTCCTGATGACTTCATGCACGTCATGAAAGACGATCAGCGATGACGACGTGTAGTCTGTCATGTCACTCGGCCAAGTCACAACAAGAATTTTTGATTCTTAGACCCCGTCTACACGTATTCAGATATTTTTTAAAAACGCACACATATTTTCCTCTACGTTTTGGCCTCTCGTTTTGAAAACGCCTTCTAAGGTGCACATTTTTAAAAACTCCGGTTACTTTGTATCTGTGTGGACGTGTAAAACGAAGCATTTGGGAAGCGATGACGTCTTCTCCTTATTTCGCTCATGCCCATTGTTGCTTTGGGTAATGAGCATGCGCCAGATACAATAACAAAGATAGCGGACTACCGGCTTTTTTACGTTTGTTAGCACTGCTCGGACTAATTACTACCTAATATTTACATGATTGATGATTGAATGTGCATTTGGGCGATTGAAGGAGAGGTTTGGAGCACTCAGAAGAGCTATGGACAGAAACCTGAAGGATCTCCCTTTTGCCATTTATGCATGGAAAGAGACAGTTGATGACGGCAGAGTGATGAGTCATGCAGTTTGACCAGGAATCAGCCCCCCCACGAACAACAACTGTTATCCAACTGACTGTAAAAAGCTGAAGGAAAGGAAGTGAGAAGAGTGGTAACAAAATTCCTTGACCCATAACTTGTGATCTCACTTGTGGTGACATGTAAATATGCATCTGATTATATTTGCGTTTGAGCGGAGATATTTTGTGAAAACCAAGGCGGTATGGAGAGATTCTTTTGTATCTTATTTTTTAAGGAGGGGAAAATATCCATTTTAAGAAATATCCGTATACATGTAGACAGGGCCTCAATCGCCTAATCTGACATAGTGGTCATCGTAACCGTCAAGAATGTAGTCTGAACCATGCATTAGTGTCACTGAGCTGTAAAACAACACATTACCAGTTAAGAAAAGCAGCTGTTTTACTTGCAGGGGGTTACATAGGATAAAGTGCTGTGGATGATGGGAAAAAAAAATCTTATTTGAGTGAAGAATGTGAGCAAATCCTCCCACACTTGATGTGTATGTGCGTGTGTATATATATATATATATATATATATATACAGACGTAGGCAAAGTTGTTGGTAACGTTCCGTTAAAGAGAGAAAAACCCACAATGGTCACTGAAATAACTTGAAACTGACAAAAGTAATAATAAATAAAAATTTACTGAAAATGAACTAATGAAAATCAGATATTGTTTTTGAATTGTGGTTCAACAGAATCATTTTAAAAAACAAACTAATGAAACTGGCCAGGACAAAAATGATGGTACCCCTAGAAAAGATGTAAAATAATGTGAACAAAGGGACATATTAAACTAAGGTGTGTCCTGTAATTAGCATCACAGGTATCTTCAAACTTGTAATCAGTCAGTCTGTCTATTTAAAGGGTGAAAAGTAGTCACTGTGCTGTTTGGTATCATGGTGTGTACCACACTGAACATGGACCACAGAAAGCTAAGGAGAGAGTTGTCTCAGGAGATTAGAAAGAACATTATAGACCTTCATGTTAAAGGTAAAGGCTATAAGACCATCTCCAAGCAGCTTGATGTTCCTGTGACTATAGCTGCACATATTATTCAGAAGTTTAAGGTCCATGGGACTGTAGCCAACCTCCCTGGACGTGGCCGCAAGGGGAAAATTGATGACATATTGAAGAGACGGATAATACGAATGGTAACCAAAGAGCCCAGAACAACTTCCAAAGAGATTAGAGGTGAACTCCAAGGTCAAGGTACATCAGTGTCAGATCGCACCATCTGTCACTGTTTGAGCCAAAGTGGACTTAAAGGTCACATATTATGCTCATTTCCAGGTTCATAGATGTATTTTAATGTTGCACTAGAACATTTTTACATGCTGCAATGTTCAAAAAACCCTTTATTCTTCTCATACTGCAGCCTGAGTCTGCCTGCCTCAGAGCCTAATTCAGCCTCTGTCTGAAAACCCCTGATTCACAGCCTGTCTCCTCCCACTCTGCTCTGAATTGGTCAGCGTTTTCTGTCAATCAAACGTCCTCAACAACACAGCGTCACTATCTCCCCCTCCCTCCCGGAGAAGCTCTGGAGAGAGAGGAGCTAGAATAAAGTTTATAAACCACTTTAAAGTTTATAAACCAGAAACTTCACCCAGCGCACGTGACCGGAGGAATCTGATCAGAAATCGGCGACAAATGATGAACATCTGCGGTCCAGATTCCAGGTTCTCCTGACGGTTTCTCTCAGGTAAATAATGCTATTTATAGCTCTGTTAGTTAACTCAGTGTTTACCTCATGCATCAACTCTGTAAACCGTAAACATACACTCTGTTTTACGTCTGTCTTTACAGATCCATCTGTGAGAAATGACCGACAGAATCATCCCAGAGGAGAGCAGACAGCTGAGAGCAGATAGCTGTGAGCAGATGGGAGATACAGAGCTAACCCGTTAGCATGTATCTACATGCTAACGGGTTAGCTACATGCTACCGCTATGACACGGTGTGTAAACACAGCGACCATCAGGGTGGAAAATAGAAGATGTGAAACAGTAGTCAGTTCATTATTTCTGCTAAAAGATAAATGTATGGAAGATCAGAGTAATGGTATATTATTTACAGTTGTAGCTGTCTCTGTGTTACCATGACTACAGACCACCGGAGCTTAGCTTACCATAGTTTACCAGAGCTGAAGACTTTCTCCTGTACCATGTCAACATAACTGCAGGTGAGATGATTACAAATGCTGTGAATAATTAATATTGTCATCGGTCAACTCAAATAAAGTTTGACTGTGAAACAGAAATGTGTTGTGTTGCTTACAAGTCACTATTTACTACCTGTACTCTTCTACATGCATGACATCAAATATATATAATATATAAATATCATCTGTTTAAACAGTGTAATTACATAAAGCCTTTGTGAAAGAACATGTTATATTTAGATGATGGGAGTACATGAAGCCTGTTCTGCTGGTTCTTGCAGACTAACTGTAGGAGCTACTTTGCTCAAGTTCGGTTGAGGAGGAGAGACAGTGACGTGCTGTGGGGCGGGGTCAGCTACTGAAGGTTCTGCTCTGGTTCGACCAGGAAACCCTCACGTGGCTTGCATTCTCAAACGACGTCAGAAGAGAAGGAAAAGCTGCGCAGCGTTTTTCGACACCCATTTCCGGACAAACGGAGCAGGAGAAAAAGAGAGAGGATGGTCTTTTATGATACTATGGTGACTTGTAGACACACTGGGGACAGATATTGATGTTTAAAAGACATGGAAAAGTGCATTTTGCATAATAGGTGACCTTTAATGGAAGACAACCGAGGAGGACACCAAATCATAAAAAAGCGAGACTGGAATTTTCCAAAATGCATATTGACAAGCCACAAAGCTTCTGGGAGAATGTCCTTTGGACAGATGAGACAAAACTGGAGCTTTTTGGCAAGTCACATCAGCTCTATGTTCACAGACGAAGAGATGAAGCATCCAAAGAAAAGAACACTGTACCTAATGTGAAACATGGAGGAGGCTCGGTTATGTTATGGGGCTGCTTTGTTGCATCTGGCACAGGGTGTCTTGAATCTATGCAGGGTGCAATGAAATCTCAAGACTATCAAGGCATTCTGGAGCGAAATGTGCTGCCCAGTGTCAGAAAGCTTGGTCTCAGTTGCAGGTCATGGGTCCTCAAACAGGATAATGACCCAAAACACAGCTAAAAACACCCAAGAATGGCTAAGAACTAAACATTGGACTATTCTGAAGTGGCCTTCTATGAGCCCTGATCTAAATCCTATTGAACATCTGTGGAAGGAGCTGAAACATGCAGTCTGGAGAAGGCACCCTTCAAACCTGAGACAGCTGGAGCAGTTTGCTCACGAGGAGTGGGCCAACATACCTGTCAACAGGTGCAGAAGTCTCATTGAGAGTTACAGAAATCACTTGATTGCAGTAATTGCCTCAAAAGGTTGTGCAACAAAATATTAAGTTAATGTTACCATCATTTTTGTCTAGGCCAGTTTCATTAGTTTGTTTTTTTAAATGATTCTGCTGAACCATAATTCAAAAACAATATCTGATTTTCATTAGTTAATTTTCAGTGAATTTTTATTTATTATTACTTTTGTCAGTTTCAAGTTATTTCAGTGACCATTGTGGGTTTTTCTCTCTTTAACGGAACGTTACCAACAACTTTGCCTACGTCTGTATGTCTGTATATATATATATATATATATGTATATATATATATATATATATATATATATATATATATATATATATATATATATATATATGTATATATATATATATGTATATATATATATATATATTCATAGCACAAGAAATAGTAATTACAAGGAGCCCTCAGCATCAGGAGGTCCGGTCCTGCTCGACCGGTCATTCTGTTCACAACGTCCCTCCAGCGGCTTCCTATTAGCGTTGGGAGTGTGTTGGAGTGGAGATAAGACGGGCACTACTGCATGTCTCAAAGCGAGGGGAAAGGCAGGTGCGAGAAGAGGGGAGGGGGGAGTCAGAGTCACGTGAAACAGGCGCCGGCTGGTGTATAAAACAAGCTCTCCCCTTTCTACGACTATACCTCCAACCCCGCACCACTCCTATCTCCAGCTCCAGGAAACTCTCAGGGTGCAATTTACCGCTTGCACTGCACTGATAATACTGTCTCCTCGGCAGGAAGGAGAGAGTAATGGGCTGGAATAGAAAAGAGAGAAAGACAGAGAGAGATAGAGGGTGGGGGGGTGGGAGGGAAGACAGAAAGAGAGAGGAGGGAGAAAATGGTAAAGAGAGGGGGAGATAGAAAAGAGTACAGGGATGTAATAGGTGAAAGGAGGAGGAGGCAGAGGGAGTATCACCTTGGAAATTACAAATGCAAGCCCGAGGCCCAATTTGTGTCAGTGTGAAATGCACCAACATGTGCTTAAACCAGGAAAAAAACCTCACCGGACTGAACCATGACTCGACTCGATACAAACTTATCTCCTGCTACTGAGAAACCCTCAAATGAATCTGCTTTTAAGAAAGCTTCATCACTGAACTCACAGCATGTAAATCTAAAGTGTTCAGTCAGAAGTGACTGCTGATTAAAGGCGCTGACACCGTCGGATGTCGGACAATTTTGCCGATGAGTGTCTGTCGCACTCGTTTTTGCAGTCTTTTCCGCACCGTCTGCTCTAGTCTGCCCTTGTTGGAGGCTTTTTGGCTGATTCAGCATTTTAAATCGAGGCCGTCGTTGAGAGAAATCACTCTGATTGGCTGTTCAATTTAAGCAAATCAGTGCACAAGAAGAGAAAAGGAAGTGAGGAAAACAAGCCAACGAGTAAAGTCAAGAGGGCACACAGAAGGCTCTTCTCATTTTTCATCTTCATGTCATCTGATCGTTCCAATACACAGATATTTTCACAACCACATGGCCATCTGGAATGAAGCCAAGTGGTGAGCGAGAGTTGTGTTGAAATGGTAGGCAAACGCCGCTTTGTTTAATGTACGTATCATAACAACGGCTTGTATATCCGCCGTCCTAAGTAGTCCGGTTTCTCTTTTAATACACACTACTGCCACCTGCTGGTAGGGAGAGTTATTTCATCTCACGCAGGTGCAGAACGTAAGCAGTAGTTGGCCGTTGGCTGCGATGTGAGGCGACACAACAGTCGGCCTTCATTGCCGCTAGTTCTTTGATGTCAGTTTGGTGTATCTGGACCTTTTCAAAGCCAGCAGGCTCAGATGACAAAAACAATATAGATACGTTTCACGTCCAATCAGTTCGCCGTCGGAAAGATATTCCTAAATATAGCGTACACATAAACAGATATACTTTTTTTAGGTCGCTAAAATATGTTTTGCTGCCCCCCCCCCCCCCCCGTCCACAGCACTGTATTGCTTTGCTCCGGTGCCGGTACTCCTGTCTGTTTCTCGATGCTGGAGGCGTGCCGACCATCATCTACTGTAAGTAATACACCTACTATGGATAAGTACTTCATACAACCCCACTTCAAAACACCCCAACTATCCATTTAAGTATATTGCTGAAGAACAATATTGGTGGAAGGTTGGTAGGGTTTCAACTCAGATGTGGATGATTTCATAAGGATGGCATTTTTTATATATTTTTTTATTGCTATGCACATTGCCTATATGGATGGAATAAAATTACAGATCTGTTTGAGCTAATTTAACTTAACACACATGTTGAAATGGTAAATGGTAAATGGACTTGCATTTATATAGCCCCTTTCTAGCCTTCCAACCACTCAAAGCGCGTGTCAGCATTCACCCAATTCACACACACATTCATACACTGAGGCTGCTAACCTGCCCATCAAGATCTATCTAATCTACATACTGATTCAGACACCGATGGCACAAAATGGCACTTCATATGAAAAAGGTTGCCGACCCCTGGTCCCACTGGTACAGTTAATGGTTAGTGTTTTGATGTTGAATATCATAACAATTATTCAAACGACTAGTCCCGTTAAATATTACCATCACTACTAGTTACTTATGCTGATCGGCTCCTGCATTTGAAAGTGACTGTGTTAATATAATGCTGGAAAAAGATGATTATCCTTGGAAAGCATTGCTAGCTTCTCTGCTTTTACCATAGCAGTGCAATTGTTGATCAAAACTATGCTCTATTTATTCATCAACTTCATATCGTACAAACATGGAAGAAAAAACAGGGTTAAAAAAAAAGTCATACAGAGCTGAGTTTGACCTCAGGCAAAGTGAAGTCACAAGATCCATGTTAGAGGGGCATGAGACTTCTGTGTGTGTGTGTGTGTGTGTGTGTACCAGTTTTTTGGCATTCTCTGCTTCCTGGCGTTTGTGTTGTCTTTCCCGGGTCATGGCTTTTGTCATCTCCTCCCTTGCTGCCTCCTTCTCTCTTTGTGCCACTTTGGCCAATTCCTCCTTCAGTATTGTCTGCTGCCGTTCATACCTGAACACACACACACACACACACACACACACACACACATAAACACACACAAACATTACCATGCTTCCATATGTTGCATAAAGTCATCAGTTTCTGCTTTTCCAAATCCTTTGATTACAGTCAACTACAGTACTTTAACCATATATTCCACAAGGGGGCAGCATATACCTGCTTTCATCAGACCAGACCAGTCAAATACATGGAGTATTTAAGTTGTGTCCTTAAAAGACAATATTAATTCTCCTCTATTAGACATATACTTGGAGTGATTGAGAAAACAGGAAATTTAAAAACGGCTTGAATTGGTTTTCAATCAATTTGATCAATATTCTACATTTTCAATTATATTAAGATATTTTGTGTTGAGGACTGCAATAAAATGTTTTTGATCCTATAAGTTGTTTTCGAGAAAGGTAAACACAACCAAGATACTAGGGCTGCATGATTATGGTCAAAATGATAAGCACGATTATTTTGATCAATATTGAAATCACAATTATTTATCACGATTATTCCTAGATTTTAGGGATAAAATATTTTTATTGCAATTTCCCATTTAAAAAAACAGCGCTGCTTTCACTTCCATATTGTGCTACACTCCAACCGTAAACAATTTTTAAATGTTAGCCTTTTACTTTGTTATAGTCATCTATAGTGGTTATTTACATAAAAACACAAAATTCAAATGATTGATTATTTAAATATTTGCTTTGATTAAAACAAATCTCGGCATCAGTAGTTCTAATTATATACTATAAGCTACTTAGAGTTAGTGTTATGAGGTTAAACAAGTCATAATTCACTCTCTATCTAGTTTATATTGCTGTGAAAACATCTCCTTCAAACAACTGGATTTATTCAAGTTTCTCACCAAAAACTACAATTTACAAGATAGCATTTGAACGCATCATGATATCCTTATAATTTACCATTGCCCACTTTACAACAGGCTTCATTTGAAAACCTCAATAGAAGCTTTGAATGTAAAAAAATTATATTCAGTACAGTCCTAGTCGCTTGTAATGATTTTAGAGCAAAAAAAGGCACGGTTAGTCACTATAATCTAAATTAATTCTGAGCAACACATATGACCCAACGTAGCTATTTTTGTACATCAGTATTTTACGTTATTTTTATCATCCCCAGGCATAAATCAGCCTGAATGTTTTTCAAACACATCTATATTACAAACCCAGATGTTCTTTAACCTACCTTCTCTGCTCGTCCTTAGCGTAGGAGGCTGGTTTGCTGGTGCTGGACTGGGTACTAGGTGGTGCCCGGTGCTGTGGGCTCTGCTGGGGTCGAGAGCTGGAGCTGGAGCTGGGGCTGGGGCTGCGAGGAGCACCTGGACAAAGACAGAGTGGATGTCAGAGTGAGAAACTCTTGTAGAAAACAGATTATTATAAACTGTGGCAGCTTGGTGACCTACAGCATTACTATTAAAACAAGCCCTATATGGTTTAATTAAATGATACCCGATTATTTAATCTGATGCGTTCATTTTTCTGAGAAAAATAAGTGGGGAGTCAAATTATATTCAAGGACTAGTGATGCAGGCTTTCTGTTAGATATTTGTAGTCTCCAAGCTGAGACAATCCTAATGACATCGTCAGGCTTGTTTTATCAGACTTGACAAATGGTGCCTTCAAATAGGGGTCGTGTTTACCGTGTTCACGAGAAGAGTCCATATGAACGCCAGCCTCTTGTGGTATTCACAACTTCGTAAGTGGAAAGTTTGTGAAAGCTCCGAGTTCACGAGTTGTGACGTGTTTGTTGACGTTAGACGTCAGAAATGGCGGAGGCCATGGAAGTTAATTTGTCGGTGCATAAAAAGTTAATATATTGTAATTTTAGTCGTATATTTTTTCCTTGGTAATTTTATAATATGTCTGAGGAAAATGTTTATATTCCCAAATGCCTCCTCTTTTACCTTTGTCATTATGCCTTTGCATTTCCTGCATTATGTTACCCGCTTGCTAAATTGTTAGAACATGTGGCTTCTAGATGCCGACAGTAACGTTAATATTGCCGTTGCTTAGCAGCGATGTTCTCACGACTTAACCACTTGAACGCCAAGCATATCGGGACTTCCCATGTTGTTAACACAAGCTCACGAGTTTCATTTGAAGGCACCAAAAGCTCCTTCAGAGCCACAGAAGACAGAAGTAGGCAGTACACTTCATGACTAGTAAACTAACCTTTATATACATGGAGATCCCCTTTCATATCTAAATGTGGAATTACAGTATAAGGCTACAAGTTTAACTACTAGGACAATTTTTCATTTCCTTTCCAGGACACACGATGGGCGCACATACAGTATCTTGTGCTCTTGACAATATGCAAACAGCCCATTAACCAGGTCAGCCAGCAATGTTTGGTGTTTCTACGTTTTGTCAGCAAAACTTGTTGTGAGGGAAACACTGTAGGGTGCATGATACCTGTGTCTTTCGGAGGGCTTGAGGTTGATGAGGATGTGCGTTCTGGAGCAATATTGGCTACTCCTTTCATCCTCTGGAGAACGTCTTCTGACAGCTAGGGAGGGATAAAGAGCACATTTAAAAAAAAAAAAAAGGCAAAGATGGGTGGGCTAAGTTCACAGACAGTATCAACACAGAATTGAGCACCTATGGTTGCCCTAAGGTTATCTTTCTTCTTCGCTTTGTTTTCTATTTAACAATGAGAAGCCTTTCTGCAAGTTTCTACAAACTTAACAATGGTTTACTGGAATAAAGCATATCATGCAAATTAAGTGATGTTGTCTTTATTCAAACCAAAATCAGCCTTTCATCTTTTCTGAATGCTTCGGAAAGGACAGAGGAACTTTGGTCAAAGGCAAAACACACAAACCTTCAAAATGTGCCAGAAAACAGTGGGTCACTGTAGCTCTACTTTATGTCGGCATGTGTGTGTGTGTGTGTGTGTGTGTGTGTGTGTGTGTGTGTGTGTCCAGGGAAATGGTTAAACATAGTTACATTAAAAAAACCACAGTAGGCAGCAGCCGCCCCTGACTCACTCTTTCTATGACTCACAAGATTTGAATGTGCAGGCCGGGCTGGTAAATCAGATAATCTGTCAGGCTCGTCGTTTTTGTGTTTTTCAAACATTTTCACAATCATTAAGATGCATGGAAGAACAGCACCAGGAGTAGCCTATAACATCTTAACTTTAGGTTTATCTTTTATGTTCCAGTGGCTGTTAAACTTCACTAGCTTCAATTTGAGTATAGCTAGGTCTGAAGGTGCCTTCAATCCTACGGGAAATTTGGAGATTACTTCCAAAATCCAAAAAGTTCCCATACTGTATTTTCAGAAAGTAGGAATTTCCTATGGCTGCTGTCACACTACAGGCATTCAAGCATTTTGTTTTGTGTGTGCATGCATGTGGCTTTAATCTTTCATTTTGAAAGCAGTACATAATTAAAAATAACACCAAGCTGAAAAGCACTGCTTCAACCTGCAGTAGGCAGAAGGTTTTTGGCATCATTGGGAAGAAATTCCATAATAACCTTTCAGCATATTGTAATTAAAGTGTTCTGAGTGAAAACTAGACTTCTGCACCTCCTCATGGCTCTGTTTTCAGGCTTCAGAAAATCTATTATTATTTTCCTAATCTAATCTCTCTAATTCAAGTGTTCTGATTTTGGCCAATCGCAAGTCATTTCAGAGAGAGTGCATTCCTATTGGCTGTTCATTCAACGGAGGCAGATGTCAATCACTCGGGAACTCCGATCAAACAGTCAAACTAGGCAGCTCTGATCAAATATGAATCAATATTCTGTAACTGTAATGCCTATTTCTCGCGTAAAATGTTTTCAGAATCATCTTGTAGTGTACTGTTTAGCTGTAAAATGAGAACGTTTTCAGCAGCTGGTGGGCGGTGCTTGTTATTTCCTCTGCTGATGTCAACATGGCTGCCGGGTCACAAACTTTCTCATTTTACAGCTAAACAGTTCACTACAAGATGATTCTGAAAACATTTGAGGCGAGAAATAGGCATTACAGTACCAGAATATTGATTCATATTTGATCAGCGCTGCCTAGTTTGACTGTATGATCGGAATTAGCGAGTGATTGACAGCTGTTCAGAGACAGCAAGACTCCAGCTCGGTTCTGATTGGTTGTTTTCTTCAATTCTGTGAAATCTTGCAGATGCCATTAGGAGCACCGGAGGGCACAGAGACACATGATTTTTTCAGATTACTGGTCTCATGCACTACTGTCAGGATATAGTGACCGTTTTATAAAAATAACTCCAAAAAATATTGAACACAGTCTAACAGTCTGTCCAGGAAAATCCTGACACTACATTCCTTTATCTAATCCATGTTGTGAAGGTGAGGATGGAGGTGAGGATGCAAAGGTGAAAAGGGGTCAAAGGCTGGGCTTATACATTCTGCAAAGGTAGCTGTTTACATACACTGCTCAAAATGTTTCCCTTTTGTTGTTCCTGCTAATTGTTTTCTTTCAGTGTTACACTCATGACGTTTTGTTCTGTGTTCATGTTGTTGTGTGCATATATGTTATGATTAGGAGCACTTGCTTTTTTGCAACAAACCTTATCTGCTTTTTTTTTTTTTACTGCAAATGCAGCAAAATCATTGTCATGTTCTTACATGACTGCATAAAGGTATCAATCGAAGTCTCCGTTTTAATTTAATTAATTGTGCAGTCAGCATTAATACATTTAACCATAGAGTCGTTTAATATGTGGCTACATGCAGCATTGTATTACTTCTTACTGTATTACTTGGCACCTCACAAAATTCCGACATTTACAGCAGCACTGGAAGGCAGCACTGTCAAGAGGCAGAGACCAAACCTCATTCGAAATTTGACAATTTAAAGCCCCCTTGGTTATGAACACATATCCCAATAGCAACATTTTAATCTCTCCCTGATTCAGCTATGCGTCCACCGTGCAACTGAAGTGTTCCAACACAATATTAACGGTTCGTTGGCCTCTAGCTGAACGCTTTATCTCTATCATTGATAGCAAGCGCTGGACCTGGGCTAACAGGTCGTGAATTGTAAAAATGTGTGTTTTCTTTTTAATGTAGTACTGCTGGGTGGATACTTGATATGCCGAATATATCACAAGACCCTGAGGGTTTCAGAAATGATGTTGGTTTATTTGCCAGATATGTTCTTTTAGCCGATAAGCAAGGTCAACTTTGACTTGCAGCTTAATACGACAGAGGTTTGGTGTATAACGAAGACGGGTAATGTTTCAGGTCCTCCATCAACCTGCACCCAGCCCTGCATCCCTTTACATCAGCATCACTGCAGCAGTCGCTTTACATCTACATGTACATGTACATCGCGTTGGTTCAACTCTTTAGGTTCGTTTGGTTTGCTGTGCTGCAACATGCTAACGGCTAACGGCTAATACTAGTAGAGTAATGTTAGCATGGCTAATCAAACGCTGCTTAGATTAGCTTTACCTTCACTCCCCGAAGAATCCGGACTCTGTCCTCATCATCCACACCGAAGGACACTTTCCTGGTCGTACTCTCTCCTGAGCCCATGCCTGCTGGTGGTAAGTGACAGCTTTGCTAATGATCTTCTGTAGAATAATGTTACTGTCATGAATTGATGTTAGATGTTAGCTCCTCTGTTAGAGATCAACTGTTAGTGTTCTGCTGCTCAATGACAAAATGTGTGACAGATGGGATCCTGGTTGCCAGATTCCTTTAAAACCATCCCCCTCTCACAGATGTGTGTAAAACTTACGGAGCATGGTTTCCTATTTGTATTAATAAAATGGAGCAAGTAACTTGGATTATTCATCCCAACACAATTTATCTGCATGTGTTTTGCCAGTGCATTTAGGTAAAATGAAAAACGGTTGAAACACTGTTAATGACCTATTTACAGACCAACTTGGCAACCCTGCTGTCATACACTAAAGCAGCCTTGAATGAATGAACTGTCAAGAGCCAATCATATACTACATAAAGCATACAAACTAGCACACATACATATAAATATGGAGACACGTGCATTACCATCAGTTTATTTGTAGCATAAACACAAGCAAGTCTCCCCTAAATGTCAGTGTTCACGCACATCAATGTTTACTGTATATAAAGAACGTACAAGGAAACCACACAACCATTCAAGAGACATTCAGTTAACTTTCAATAAACAGACAGAAAAACATGATAAATGTTAGAAATGGCAAAAAAAAAGGGCAAATCAATTTATGGAACCTGCTTATTGATCTCTATACTCCACAAAAATCATCCCAATTGTTAATAAAAAAGTTTTTGTAAACAAATTATCTGGTGATTAAAATGCTTCAGTTCTATAATGCAGTCATGGTTTTGTATAAAAGCATGGCATTAAGAAGCAATGTTTCCCAGTGAGTATTTTTGGGGTAACCAAAGTCCTGAATTGTGGGATACAGAACAACAAGCTAATTTCTGAACAGGAAGGTCATTTTTCCAATACAATTACACATAAATGCACCCATTTTTACATAATTCTTAACCGATCTGCACTTTTATGAATGTATTTCCATACAGACTTTTGAAAGAAACCAGTAAATCCACAAGTACAAAAAAAAAGTCTCTGTTGGAGGCCAATTTACTTGGTTGAACACCCAAACAAATTCTATACATGGAAAATATTGAACATTACAAGTTGTGTTAGTAACAATAATCTTTATTTATAAAGCACTTTTCATATAACAGATGTTGCTCAATGTGCTTTACAGTAAAAAAATAATAATGCAACACATTTCAACAAGGGAAAATAGACAATGAAATAAGACAATAAAAAGATGATAAAATATACAAGTGAAAGTAAAAAAAAAAAAATCAAAGACCATTTAGAATAATAAAAATGAGAGAGAAGATTAGTAAAACAGATAATAATAATAAGAATAAGAATGGTCAAAATTATAAGCCAAATTGAATAAATTGGATTTCAGCTGTCGTTTTAAAAATGTCCACAGAGCCCGCATCACCTATAGCTCTTGGTAGGGTATTCCATATTTTTGAGAATAGTTAAAAAAAAAAGCTGTGCTGCCTATTTTCTTGTATGTATAATTGTGTGTAACCAAGCATTGGCAGATTTGACAGCTTGTGAAGGATTATAGAACGACAGAGAGTCTGCAATGTAGGCCGGTCCTAAACCACTAAGAGCTTTAAAAACAAGTAAAAGAACCTTAAATCTATTTTAAAAAATAGTGGTAGCCAATGTAGTGTAGCTAAAACTGGGGGCACAGTTCTGAATAAGTATAGACGTATTAATAAGTAAGACATTTTTCAATTGACTTTTTGGGAAGCTCAGTAAAAAGAGCATTGCAATAATCTAATCTATTTGAAATTAAAAAAAAATGTATAAGCATCTTTATAAAATAGGAATGACCATACTTTGGCAATGTTTCTTAAGTACTAAAAGACTGTTTTGGTCACCTTCTTTATGTGTGAAGTAAAATGTAACTCTGAATCTAGAACAATGCCCAGGTTGCATGTTACTTCTGGTTTAATCACATCTCACTGTGCAGTGTGATCCAGGACTCTGGTGTGTTTGAATGTATACTGAACGCTGGGTAAACGGGCTCCTTAAACACAGCCCTGAAGGTGTGGAGGTGCTCCCTGCGCCCTTTGGTGTTGTGGAACATTAATGTCCCCGCCTCATAGTTCAGCGCCATCTCAATCCTCATTGGATGATTGGTGATTTCCCCCAGAGCCACGTTGCAGGACGTCTGGCACACCGTCAGCTTGCCGTTTTTCCATTGCAGCCGCCAGGAAACAGAGTTGTGTCCCAAACGACTGTGGTCACCACGGCGAGGGATGCTCTTGTAACACACACCCAGCGACCACATGCTACCGGCCCCAATTTCTACCACCCATATGTGCTCCCCACTCGAGAACGCCTGGCTGCACAGAACCTGGGGTGCGCTTGTAAAACGCTCCGGGTTCTCTGCATATGGCTGCTTGGTGGGGCTGTACTTGATTGTGCGAAGATCGTTGGAGACTATCAGGCTGGGGTGGGCGCTGCAGGGGTTGAAGGTGAGTTCCAGGGGGTTCAGGAGGACATGAAGGAAATCCAGGAGGCGGGTCATTTCTGAGCGGAAGTCTTGGGTTTTGAGGCCCGTCTGTAGACGCTTGGTGTTGAGTGGAGCCTTTGAGGGGAGCGTGGAAGGACTGGCTCCCGTGACAACTTCTCTCAGCTTATGTTCAATCAGCATGAACCTGGAAAGCAGAAGAATTTCCTCAGTTGATGCTTGTTACCATGTTACCATGTGCTCTGTTTTGGTACTTGGCATCACGTCTTTACTTATGTAGGCTGCATGAATGCAAAGACATACAAATGTGTGTCGACTTATCTGCTTATATTTACAATATATTTATAAGCTAATAGTGTTCATTTGGCACATTTTTATATTTTGTATTCTGCGACCTCGGTTTGTAAAGCTGATAATGTGAATAAAATATATTTCTATGGTACATGTGTGAACTAATCTCTATCTTTGTTCTCATCAATCCATAGATGGGATAATGTAAATAAGGGCCGGCTCTAGCCCTTTTGGTGCCCTATAGGCAAAATTCGGATTTGGAGCCTTCTAGGGTTAGGGTTCAACCCCCCAGAACCCTAAACCTACGCCCGTAAACCGCAACACACATCAGACATCACAATGGTTTTAAAACAAAAATTAAGATTTTTATTGGGATGTAAATAAATCTGGGATAATTTATATATTATATTACATTATCATTCTATGATATATGAGTTATTAGAGGAGAAGTGAGGAAGGGGTAGGGAAATATAAGTTTTACTTCTACCTACTCCTTTTCAGACACTATTACTCTTGTTTTGTTTGTTATTATTATTTTGTATCTGTTTTTATTTATTTTAATGTTCGAAATAAAGTCTTTCATTCATTTTCATAAATTATTGTATTTATTATAATATAAATAAACAATTGGTCCCAGATAGTGTTGCTTAAAAGTGTTTAGTGTTTAGTCAGTTTTACTACAATTTACACTTTTATTAACAAATAAGTGCGGCCGTGCAGATGAAAAAGTGAGAGAATGAGAGTTGCAGGGGTGAAAAGTGTATTTCTTTCTTTCTTTATTTATTTGTTCGTTTGTTGCCCCAAGGCAGAAACTGAGGAAGGGCGCCCACCGGTATTTAAAAAAAAAATAATACAGTATATATACTGTATACACAGCCCAGCGCCCCCCAGAAGGTGGCGCCCTAGGCGACCGCCTATGTAGCCTATATCTTAAACCTGCAATAGGCAGAATGTTTTTGGCATCATTGAGCAAAAATTCCATAATAACATATTATATCATATTACATATTGTAATTCAAGTGTTCTGAGAGAAAACTAGACTTCTGCACCTCCTCATTGCTCTGTTTGCAGGCTTTAAAAAAATCTAGATCGTGACGGGAGACTTTGGCCAATCACAGGTCATTTCAGAGAGAGAGAGCGTTCCTGTTGGCTGTTAATTCAACAGAGGCAGCTGTGAATCACTCGCGAACTCCAATCAGACGGTCAAACTATAGGCAGCGCTGATCAAATATAAATTTATATTCTGTTACTGTAATTACTATTAAAAAAAAAGAGAAAGTTTGCTATATTTGGTATTTCCTCAACTGATCTCAACATGGCGGCTTGGTCACAAACTTCCTTTCTGATTGGTAATTTTCTTCTGGTCTGTGAAATCTTGCAGATGCCATTAGGAGCACCACAGGACACAGAGGAACATGATTTTTTTTTCACATTACCTGTCTCATGCACTACTGTCAGGATATAGTGACTGTTTAACAAAAAAAACTTTTTTAATCATATTTGCTCCAATTCTAAAGACTGATGTTTTAAGCCGGCCCTGATGCAAATAGACAATTATGCATGCTGTTAATTTATCAGTGAAAATACTTCCAGTATGTGGAGGGACTAATTCTTTCACTAGATTTTTTTTGTATTTGTTCATTTTAGTTGAGAAAGCAGTATAGATTTCTGCCGTACCTGTGTATGAACATGCATGCATCTGTCTCACTGAGGGCCTGCGTGGCACTTCGCTGAGCCTCCACTAACTGCTGCTGTTGCTCTTCGAGTGCAGTCAGTCCAAACTGCCAGCTTTTTCTGCGCAGGTGTCTCTCCTCCTCCAATAGCACACGCAGACGCTCCCTGTACCTGAACACAACACAAAGGTACATCAAAATACGGGTAAACTGGGAGCTGTTGTATTATATAACTAGAATTGCTTGTACATTCCTCCAGTATTGAGACCTTTATTAACAATAGATGGCAGTTTGTTTTTCCTTTAAGGTTTATATTTTCTTTTACATGTAAGGAGATCAAACTTTATAATTCTGAATAATGACTATAAACTATCACCTAGTCCAGCTGTTTTTAAACATTCCATGACATTTGAACACCATTACTTTGGTCAAAAAGTTGACTGGCAGTCTAAAAATGCTGACAAACTGGTTTTATAACATAAAGGGATTGGTATGTTGAGTTCATGCCCGCATTTTAATCTTTAAAAGCCACTGCCTGATCCTGCTCTTCAAGCCTGAGAGAGGAACTGCTTCTGGTAATCTGATGCACATACTTTCTGTAAATCATACCGCGACTGATTTAACACATAACCTGGGATTTACAGTACACCAACAAATTGCTCAACCACCATTTAAATGTAAACAAGAGTTGACCCATCGCCTTTTAAAACTTACATAGTACATCGTCTTACTCATTTAAAAAACATAGTGTACATTAGGATTGGTCGATTTTTAATTCAATAATGACAGAAAAACACATTTCCATCCTTATATCTAATCATATCTATTTTTAATGTCATAGCTATAGATAGCCTATATAAATATTCCATACAATTTGATAGAAGATATTATCCATATCCAAGGCCAGCTCTAGCCCTTTTGGTGCCCTTGGCGTGTTTTGATTTGGAGCCAGACCCAAAAATAAAATTATTATTATTATTTATTTTTTTAGAGGGCGACCAGTAGAGAGGAGGTGGCGCCCTAGGCGGCCACTTATATTTCCCTTCCTCCGTTGATGTGAATGAGACCCAGACCGAGGGTGGAGCTATGGCTGGAGCGAGGGCTGAGAGGCGAAGTTAGCAAGCCGTGATGACAGCGTGACCCTGTGACCCAGCCATGTGACCGGGCGGCGCTCCATGAGCCCAATGGATGCGGAAGATTGCCGGAAGATCCAGGTACTTTTCCAGTCTGACGTCGAGCCATTTTGGCATCATGTGCCACTGAGCAACTTTCATAGGAATGAACAGGGCCCCGCCTCCAAGGCTGTATCCAGTTCTCTTTACACATTCATGCCTCAAGGACTTTACAATTTGACAGTGGGACAGCCCTAAACCCTCACAGACTTTCCGGGAATGCACCTCAAAATTTGTGAGTCTTTGAGTGTGGACATTTGGATTGAACCTAAAACATACAAACCCACAGCAGTCATCAGATTCTGATTAAAATGTTGCTAAATCCTCATTGGTGCATGGAAGTGTGTGACACCTTTGACCAATTGCATCTTTTAATACATCTGCTTTAGGACATCACGTGTTACTTTTAAAGGCCGTATCAATACCATCACACATGCAGTATACTGTGTTACCTGTACACTAGTGCAGCTATACTGTCCATGACAGTGACAGCCTTGTTGACCAGTTTGTCCCCTGTATCTTCAGAGGCTCCTTGTTCCTCGGCTGACTTCTGTAGGAGACTCTCAGTTATCTGCAGCCTGCAAGAAACCACCTGGAAAACAAACGCATTAGAGATTTGTGTTTTTTTAACACTTTTCTTGTAACAGGTTGTTAAGGCAAGGGGCAAACACAGACTTTTATTTCATTTCCATATTATTGAAAAGAGATGAAGAGTCCTACATTATAGTCATTTCCGAAAAGTCCCTGTCACTTTTTGATAACTGATAACTTTTGGCACTTCTACTCAGTACAAATGTAATTTAAGTGTTTGATTCAGTCACCTGGAACAAAGAACTCCCTTTTACCTTGTCAAAAGTCATACGCTGTTAGACAATTTTGCATTCTTGTCATTCACCAGTTCCAAAGCACATTGGCAGGGTGCCAGATAGCTGCCAGCCACTCTATTCAAACCTCAAATGTCATGTTTTCATTGTTGTTCAGCAATGGGCATAAAGTTAATCCCCGTCATCACTGCTCAACAAACTGCACTCTCTAAAGTTCTCTGTTAGGTAGCAATATATTTACAGGTCCGTCATTTCTGAATACATTTCCTGGGAAAGGACAAAGTAATTCAGTGCCAATTAAAGATAAAATAGGAATTTCCTTGAAAGAAAAGTTTGATTTAAATGCAAATAAACATTCATTTATTATTAGAAATGTTATTGTTCATGTCTGTCAAATTGTGTGCTTGCCTGTTGATAAATTTCACATTTCTGCATGTTCAGCTGACCTGCTCTGCAGTAAGAAAGACTCTCTAGTTGCACATTTTGTACATTTGGAATATACACAGCTGCTTTGTCAGGAAATGGAAAAAAGAGGAACTATTCACAGTTCGACAAACAAACATTAAAATTAAAATGATAAATCATGGCCTCTTGTGCATTCACATAGGAGGAGTCTGAAAAAAGGAGGGTAAAGAAATAAAAATATAAATAAAAATACCATAAAATATATTTTAGTTTTGGCCATTCATAATTAAATTGGTACAGCACCTTATCACTTTGGTAATCTAAAATGAGTAATAACAGGAGCCCATCTGTTTGAAAATATGTCTGTCTTTACATGGTATTTTGCTGTATTTTTTTTCCATTGTGTAAACTTCATTAACCTGTCTTGCCATTGATGTAGTGTGGGGGGGGGGGGGCAGTGGTTTCAACCAAGATAAATATTTTTTTGGCACCAATAAATAAATACTCCTATAATATAAAACATAGCAGGCTCTTAAGGAATCCATCGGTACCAACCATGTCATACTAGCCGGTCACGAGAGAGGCTAAATAACGCTCCAAACTTGCGTGTTTTGGCAAGGAAAAACTAGCATGGCCATTTTCAAAGGGGTCCCTTGACCTCTGACCTCAAGATATGTGAATGTAAATGGGTTCTATGGGTACCCACGAGTCTCCCCTTTACAGACATGCCCACTTTATGATAATCACATGCAGTTTGGGGCAAGTCATAGTCAAGTCAGCACACTGACACACTGACAGCTGTTGTTGCCTGTTGGGCTGCAGTTTACCATGTTATGATTATGACCGTGTTGTTAATTGATTTCCAATAATACATATATACATATATTTGCAAATACAAATGAAACAACAGAACTACCTTGCTGCGGCTCTCCAGCGCTCGCCTCATCTCCTCTTCGGCAACATTGAAGGTGAGAACATCGTGGTTCTGGTGATGGCCCTCTATAAAGCACTTGCTGCACATCAAGGTCATGTCCTTGGAACAAAAATACTCGAGGGGAAGCCGGTGGGTGGCACAGCCCTTCACCCCCAGCTCACCCAGGGCCTCCACCACAGTGTGTGCCTTGAACGACTCCTTCTCCTGGTGTCTCTGAAGGTGCCGGGAACACAGCGACACCTCACACTTCAGGCAGGTCTTCACAGCCGGTGTCTGCTCGTCTATACAGTGGTCGCAGTAAACCTCCATCCTCTCGGGCGGCTCAGTCTCAGGCTGTCTGTCCAGCTGCGGTGTGGCGGCTCGGTAACCCTCGATGATGCTGCAGAGTTTGAAGTTTTTCTGCAGGGAATCCACACCCTCATACTCCTCGCGGCACTCTGGGCAACGTGGAAGTGTTTTGTCGCTCTTGTCTGCGGTCTTGCCGATGCAGGCTTGACAGTAGTTGTGGCCACAGGGAAGAACCACTGGATCAGAGAAGAGCTGGAGGCAGATGGGGCAGCTGAGCTCATAGGCTAGCTGCTCCTCTGGCTTGGACAAAGACATGGTGGGAGGCGAAGATGTTGGTAGCTTCTTTTGCTACTTGTCGATTATTTCTCTTCTCTGCTCACTCTTGTTGTCAAAACCTCCAACTCGTCTTACCTCGCCTCTACCTTTTGTCCTAAAACGCTCTCTGGTTTCTCCTCCCGTCTCTTCTTCCCACCAGGTAAGACTACAGGTGAGTCTACAATGACAACAGGTAATACAGGCAGTAAACAGAGCAAACAAAGAAGTCAGCAGCCCTTAGCAATTCATCAGAATGGCATGTATCCATAAATGTGTACAGGACAGCATTCCTTTCCGAGAGGCCCTGACGTCTGTGCTACCAGAAATTCACACCACCATACGGGTTGCAGTTGATGGTAAAAACATGCTACACATGACAGTGGTCACGTGCCTCTGAGCTCATTTTTGGAAATTAGCAGCGACGTACATGAAACCTGCCTTGACGGAGGTCTGCGCTCTCCGAGTGCACTTCTAGTTATTATTAAAATCAAGCAGTAAAACAATGGCTTACGAGATTTTTTAAAAACATTCATGCAACCTCAGGGTGGGAATGAACCTTGTGTGCGTAATATATCACAAGAAGCCTGTAGCAGTCCATTGCCCATATCGGGATCCAGTCCCGGGTGAGCAGAGTGCAGCAGCGCGTTGGGCCGCTGCATGTCACCGTAGCTCCGCTGTGGGTCTGGCCCAGAAAGCTGACGGCTAGGCCCGAGCAGCGAGCCCCAAACGGAGCTCTCTCCATCCACTCCCTGGCGCTGCTGCACGCCCCAGGCAGCCTCGACCCTCGCTCAGCTGTCTGGACTGACCAGTTTGGGCGACGAACTGCTGCCCCGGGTCCTTCAGGGCTGCTTACTACAAGCTAACTGTTACGTTGGCTAACACAAGTAGAGCTGGATACAAAGGCCCAAATACAAAGGATTTGTTTTGTTATGTGTTTAAAAGTAGTTCATAATTTGCACGTTATAATATATTTCCTAATATGCTAATGTATGATACTTTACTGACAATTCATCACATAAAATACAATGGAGACTGAAGATGACATTTGGACATTATCATTGGACCAACAACGCAATGTCAATCTTGTATTCTGCTGGTTGTTGATTGGTAACAAGCCAATGTCCTCCCTTGGAGCGTCTTTTTATGTGTTTTGTCCACGCACAGATTAGCATGAAAAAAAATCAAATACATTGAATTGATAGAAGAGGTCCCGCTTCAAGGGAGGACAGCACTATCCCGTCCTCCCTTGCCCCCATCACCATTTTCTTGCCTGCCCTGCAGGTGTCGCTGCAGAAGCATTTTAATTAGAATTTAAATAATGGATTTTTTCCAAAGAAGAGAGAAAAAAATATTTTTGAAATGATACTGAGATTTGGTAATGATTCATTTCAACCAATTACTCTTTTTTTATATTTTGGTCTCCCTCTCATCTACCAAAAATAGAGGAAGAGCATCTACGCCTCTATGGACTGGCCTCTACTGGAAACCACAGAGAACAAATCTAACATGAGACAAGTTTTGGTCATTTTCTTGTCCTGTTGAGCCCTATCCCTATACCTGTGGGAAAAAACGCCTAAAATATAATTGCAAGCGGTAATGATCAGGATCCAAGCAGATTGACAATGATCAATGATGTATGGATTGCTACATTGTTAGCAAGTAGAACTTGGCCACATGGGAATTCATACCCTGAACTTTAGTAATCCGGAGAATGTAACTTACTGATGGGCAGAAAGTGCTTCTATTCAGATGCAGGCCGTTTCCTGACGACCTCTTTAACCCCACCCACCAGCTCCTGGGCCAGGAAGCCAAACCGAACAACCAACCGGAAGGCAGAGAGAGGGACGTCACAAAACTTAAAAGATTCACAATAATTAAAATGTTGGGGATTTTGAAAAAAAGTCACACATCAACCTGCTTCTCTCAGGTGTATTGTCATAGATTTTGGTGAAATGTGTGATATTTAACCACCCAGGGATTCAAACCCATGACCTCCCCAAAGAAGGTAATTTACTGACAGCACCACCAGAGAGATAGGGTTTTACACACATCTTCTTACAACTTGAGACTATGACATCACATGCAAAAACTGGGTATTTTTGTCTATTTAAATTTAAAACACAAAAGTCAAAATGTTGGTGCTAAAATTCTGAAAAATAACCCCATCATTCTGCTGGTTTCGGGTGTATTGTCAAATACTTTGGTGAAGTTTGATCGAACATTTGGCGAAATAGAAAATGTTGTGCATACCGTACAAATTACAGTAAGACATTGATGCCACCGCGGACTCACTGTTTGACCGATCTGAACGCCACTTGAAACATGATATCTAGGACCCAAATAATGTCTGTCTCAATTTCCGTAACATATGAGTGAAGAGATAAAGTTAAGAAATAAAGATGCAAAGTCATTTTGAATATTTTGAAAAATATAGAGTGACGGACTTCTGAATAGACCAGAGGTTGCAGTGAGGCCAACTTTTGTCATGGGTTTCCACCTCCTTTAGTTTTCTTCAGTAGACTTGAAAAAACCCACAACCCAACCCATAAGGTGTATAAAATTCTTTATGGAAATTAAGAAATGCATGACCGACTGTTGGTTTTATCCAACAGCAACATTGTTTGGTTCATTGGGTGCATGAAAACTATGTGTGTGTTTCTGCATGTGCTCGGATGTACACTAAACGGAGGAGCCTGGTATCGTACACACAGTAAAATCACATGCGCTGACACTCCTGTTGACTGTAAGCACCGCAGGGGGAAAAAGCACATTGTTTCTAGGTATCAAGGTCACCTATCAACAAAAAGTCAGGAGAAAGTTGAAAGTGAAGAGGGTTTTCTATAAATAGACACCCAGACGTTTGAAAATGGTGGCTCCAACTGTTTCCAAAATAACTGATAACTGCAGGTACTATATCCTAGGTCCTTGTTTGACATATTGAAGCATAGAATTGACTTCCTAAAATAGAAAGACAATGCTTACTCAATGACTGGCCATAAATTCAAGAAGAGATGTGATTATCTGACATGCTTAAGCTGCTCTCAGGTTGTTAAAACATAAAACAAATAACTGTCAAACATGTGCATACAGTATTTATTATTTATTAAGTGTCATTGCTGATATACATCCCACATTTCCAGTACAGGTCAACACAAAGTTGTAATATGCCATGCTGAACTTTCCTCCAATAAGTTTGTCTGCATGTCTGTGAGTAATGTTTTAGACAACAAACATTGGTGTGAGACTTTGACACAAGGACATCAGAAAGGACATCTGGTGGGCACAGAGCCCGGGAAAGAACAGGAAGCCTGCATGAAACAGTATACAACAAAAAACTAATTAAATTCAAATTACAAATTGAGCTTAACATACATCCTTGACCTTGGAAAAATCAATTGATAGATTAATTCCAATTACTTGCTTGTTCTGGAGCTTTTGACTGTCTCACTTGGTCCTCATCAGCAGCTTGAGTTTGCTTAATTGGCACGAAATTTTTGATCTACCAGCTTTCCATGATTCTCAGCGCTTCGAGTCCATGTTGGCTTAACTATGTGAAGCGCTTGCTACTGTAGTTCTGGTCGACAGCTCCACAAAAAGCAAGTATGTAAGTGAACCTTGAGTCAAGATTGTTTTCCTCACATTAGAAACTGTTCACTAACTGGTATATGTTTGTACAAAAAGAGGGCTAGTACAATACTTTACAAATGAATCAATCATTAAATTCAACATATTGAATACAAAATGTATTAATTAGCAATTCACTGAAACAATTAATAGCGGAATTAAACAATAAAAATGGAGATCTAAATAATTAGTGAAGCTTAAAAACCTATTTGAAAATGCAATTTTAGAAAGTAAACAAAAATATAATTTAGATATACACTTTGTGATGAGAGAAAGTATATATCTAAATTTCTCATAGTAATGTAAAACTATGTTAAATTACACACCATATATCAGATGTGCAAAGTCCATAGATGGAAGAGAATAACTAGCTTTGTAAATTTAATCAATTGGCAGAACCTCCGCTGCCCAGTAGATTGCACTCTGCCTGACGTACACCAGTGGACCCCGGCCCATTGGCTGGGAATAGCTGGTGTATGATGTAATAGCCATGGTTTTATCTCAAATTATATATAGTATATACAGTATATATACAGTTGTCAGTTTGCCCTAATACAACATTCCTGCAATAAACCATACCTACGTGAAAGTTATAATGTGCAGTTTTTGTTGCAACTGTTTTAAAGAGGTGTTGATTCAACTGTATTAATTTTGGAGCATGTAGTTTGTGGTGCTGTTGAACTACGTAGCATTATACAGAAAAGAAAAAAAGAAAATTTCGAATCAACTCGAGGGTTGACGGTCTATGTCTATGATACAACCTCTCCCGTGAAACTGGTTGAAATGACGTGCAGGTTGCACCTAAACCACAGAACAACCAGAATTGAAAATGTTATTGAGTATAAATTCATACACCAACATTGTTATAGACAGTGGCGGCCGGCCAATAGAGGGCGCTAGGGCACCGCACCGCCCCCTCCTGAGCCAGACAGCCACACACAAAAAAAACAGTACCATTACTACTACTAATAAAATTAACAAATTAAACAAATTGTCAATATTTGTGTGTTTAAAATATGGAATGCACCCAGTAATATGGTTCAAAGTCTTTTTGAATTTACAGCTTCAAGGTTTTAGTATTTTTTACCGTTTCAAACTTTTTTTAAATTGTTAACCTATTATGGTAAACGTTTGTATGTTTTAATACATGGTTTAAGAGTTTTTTTGAATTTACAATTGAAAGTTGTTTAGCATTTTTTTACCCTTTTAACCTATGTTACAGACCGGCTCTTAGGCTGCAACACAAATGGGAGTGGAGACGAGGTAAATGCAAAAAGTAACAAAGTTTATTTACAAAAACACTAATTAACGAATAAATGTAAAGATCAGTATCAGTAATCAGTGGTGTAGGAGTGCATGGATGCGTGTGTGTGGGTGCATGTAGCAAAAGAAGAAGGACAGCCGCGCCGCGATGTCCACACAAATGGAGAGATGTGCTTGAATGGAGAGAGAGCGAGATCTGAATGGCGAAGAGGGTTTATAGTCAGCGCAACACCGAGCCCAGGTGTAGCTCATCAACTCATCATGTCATCATGTCCCCGCCTCAACCAGGACCTGCAAGAAACAAAGAGACCAGCGAGCCAACACACACCTAGTGGTGGGGAGGGGTCGTCACACCTATCATGGATTTCAGCATGTTTCAATGCATGGTTCAGAGTTTTTTTTTAATTTAAAGTTTCAAGTTTTGAGTATTTTTTTAACGTTTACTTGTTTACATTTTAACCTATTTTGGATAATAGCATGTTTCAAAGCATGGTTTAAGATATTTTTGGAATTTATCAATTTCTTGTTTGTTTGTTTTTTTGGGCCTGCCACCACCTCTTCGGAGGACTAAATTGACTTTGTTTTCATTCTTTCAAAATAATAGTCAATGAATGAAAAGAAAAGTTAAAATACAAATATAAATCATAATCAAACCAAATTATTTAAAAAATATATTTTACAATTTCAAGATGGTTATTATTTTTTTTACCATTTTAAAACCCTTGTTTAAGTTTTTAACCTATTATGGATTTTGGCATGTTTCAATGCAGGGTTTAAAGTTTTTTTAAATTTACAGTTTCAAATTTGTATTATTTCTTACCGTTTTAAAACCCTTTTTAAATTTTTAAGATACTATGGTTGAACCAGGCAATGTTGTTTCAATGTATGGTTTAAATTTTTTTTCTATCTACAATTTCAAGCTTTACGTATTTTACACCATATTTAAACACTTGTTAAAGTTTTTAACCTATTGTGCATTTTAGAAGAGTTTTTTATCACAATTTCATTTTTTTTTTATCATTTTAAAACCTTTTTTTTTTTTTTAAAGTTTTTAAGCTATTATAGATTTTAGCAGGTTTCAATCCATGGTTTAAAGGTTTTTTGTATTTGCAATTCAAAGTTGTTTAGCATTTCTCAACTTTTTAAAAACCTTGTTTAAGTTTTTAATCTATTATGGTTGAACCAGGCATGTTTCAATGCATCGTTTAAAATTGTTTTTAATTAACAATTTAAAGCGTAAAGTATTTTACACTGTATTAAAACCCCTTGTTTAAATTTCTTAACTATTATGCACTTTAGAAGAGTTTTTTTCAATCACAATTTTTTTTTTTTTTTAAATTTCATTTACGTTTTAAAATCCTTGTTTAAGGTTTTAACCTATTATACGTTTAAGCAGGTTTCAATCCATGGTTTCGAGTTTTTTGAATTTACAATTTAAAGTTGTTTTGTATTTTTTACCTCTTTAAAAACCTTGTTTAATATTTAACCTATCATGGATTTCAGCATATTTAAATGCATGATTTAGAATATTTTTCAATTTACAAGCTTTAAGTATTTTACACGATATCAAAACCTTTGTTTAACTTTTTAACTCATTATGCATTTTAGAAGAATTTTTTTTAATCACAATGTATGATGATATGATTTTGTTTTTATTTTTTTTATTTATCACATTTTTAAACCCTTCATCGATCAATGATTTGATTAATAATTATTACCACCACTGCAAAACTAAATGACAAAATTATTAGTAAAATAAAGATTTGATTAATTATTACTACCACCACTGCACATACTAGATCATAAACATATTGTAAAAATAATGATTTGATTAAAAATGATTACCATCAGAGCACAAGATTATAAAATAATATGATAAAAATAGTAATTTGATCAATAGATACAACCAATTCACATATATTAGAAAAATATTAGAAACAAGGATTTGATAAATAATTATTTACCACCAATTCACAAAGAATATAAAAATATTAGAAAAATAATGATTTGATTAATGACTATTACTACAAATGCACATACATTAGAAAAACATTAGAAAAAAAAGGATTTTATTAATAATGATTACCAAAACTGCAAAAACTAGACGCTAAACATATTAGAAAAATAATGATTTGATTAATAACTACCACCACTGCACAAACATTATTTAAATATTAGAAAAATAATGATTTCATCAATAATTACCACCACTGCACAAACATTATTTAAATATGAGAAAAATTATGATTTGATTAATAATAACCACCATTGTTCATACTAGATGATAAACATATTAGAAAAATAATGATTTCATCAATAACTACCACCACTGCACAAAAAAAAATTAAAATATTAGAAAAACAAGGATTTGATTAATAATGATTAACAAAACTGCAAAAACTAGATGCTTATCATATTAGAAAAATAATGATTTCATCAATAACTACCACCACTGTTCATACATTATTAAAATTTTAGAAAAATAATGATTTGACTAATAATGATTACCAAAACTGCAAAAATGTAGATGCTAAACATATTAGAAAAAAATGATTTGATCAATAACTACCACCACTAAACAAACATTATTAAAATATTAGAAAAATAATTATTTCATCAATAATTACCACCACTGCACAAACATTAAAATATTAGAAAAATAATGATTTGTTTAATAATTACTACCACCACTGTTCATAATAGATGATTATCATATTAGAAAAATAATTATTTCATCAATAACTACCACCACTGCACAAACATTATTAAAACATTAATAAAAACAAGGATTTGATTAATAATGATTACCAAAACTTCAAAAACTAGATGCTAAACATATTAGAAAAATAATGATTTGATTAACAATTACCACAAATGAACATACAATATTAAAATATTTGAAAATAATGATTTCATTAATAATTATTACCACCCCTGTTCATACTAGATCTTAAACATATTAGAAAAATTATGATTTCATCAATAACTACCACCACTGTTCATACTAGATGGAAATCATATTAGAAAAATAATGATTTGATCAATAACTACCACCACTGTTCATACTAGATGGAAATCATATTAGAAAAATAATGATTTGATCAATAACTACCATCACTGCACAAACATTATTAAAATATTTGAAAAATAATGATTTGTTTAATAATCATTACCACCACTGTTCATACTAGATGATAATCATATTAGAAAAATAATGATTTCATCAATAACTACCACCACTGTTCATACTAGATGGAAATCATATTAGAAAAATAATGATTTGATCAATAACTACCATCACTGCACAAATATTATTAAAATATTTGAAAAATAATGATTTGTTTAATAATCATTACCACCACTGTTCATATTAGAAAAATAATAAATTCATCAATAACTACCACCACTGTAAAAACATTATTAAAATATTTGAAAAATAATGATTTGATTAATAATTACTACCACCCCAGTTCAAACTAGATGATAAACATATTAGAAAAATAATGATTTCATCAATAACTACCACCACTGCACAAACATTATTAAAAAAATTGAAAAATAATGATTTGATTAATAATTATTAGCATCACTGTTTATAGTAGATGTTAATCATATTAGAAAAATAATGATTTCATCAATAACTACCACCACTGCAGAAACATTATTAAAATATTGGAAAAATAATGATTTTATTAATAATTACCACCACTGTTCATACTAGATGATAATCATATTAGAAAAATAATGATTTCATCAATAACTACCACCACTGCACAAACATTATTAAAATATTAGAAAAATAATGATTTCATCAATAACTACCACCACTGCACAAACATTATTAAAATATTTGAAAAATAATGATTTCATTAATAATTATTACCACCACTGTTCATACTAGATGATAATCATATTAGAAAAATTATGATTTGATTAATAATTACCACCACTGCACAAAAATTATTAAAATATTTGAAAAACAATGATTTGATTAATACTTATTACCACCACTGTTCATACTAGATGATAATCATGTTAGAAAAATAATGATTTCATTAATAACTACAACCACTGCACAAACATTATGAAAATATTCGGAAAATTATGATTTTATTAATAATTACCACCACTGTTCATATTAGAAAAATAATGAATTCATCAATAACTACCACCACTGTAAAAACATTATTAAAATATTTGAAAAATAATGATTTGATTAATAAATACTACCACCCCAGTTCATACTAGATGATAAACATATTAGAAAAATAATGATTTCATCAATAACTACCACCACTGCACAAACATTATTAAAATATTGGAAAATAATAATTTGATCAATAACTACAACCACTGCACAAACATTATTAAAATATTTGAAAAATAATGATTTTATTAATAATTATTAGCATCACTGTTCATACTAGATGATAATCATATTAGAAAAATTATGATTTGATTAATAATTACCACCACTGCACGAAAATTATTAAAATATTTGAAAAACAATGATTTGATTAATACTTATTACCACCACTGTTCATACTAGATGATAATCATGTTAGAAAAATAATGATTTCATCAATAACTACCACCACTGCACAAACATTATTAAAATATTTGAAAAATAATGATTTCATAATCATTATTACCACCACTGTTCATACTAGATGCTAAACATATTAGAAAAATAATGATTTGATTAATAATTATTACCACCACTGTTCATACTAGATGATAAACATATTAGAAAAATAAGGATTTGATTAATAATTACCACCATTGCACATAAATTGTTAAAATATTTGAAAAATAATGATTTCATAATCATTATTACCACCCCTGTTCATACTAGATGATAATCATATTAGAAAAATAATGATTTCATCAGTAACTACCACCACTGGACAAACATTATTAAAATATTTGAAAAATAATGATTTCATAATCATTATTACCACCACTGTTCATACTAGATGCTAAACATATTAGAAAAATAATGATTTGATTAATAATTATAACCACCACTGTTCATATTAGAAAAATAATGAATTCATCAATAACTACGAACAATGTTCATACTAGATGATAATCATATTAGAAAAATAATGATTTCATCAATAACTACCACCACTGCAGAAACATTATTAAAATATTCGAAAAATAATGTTTTATTAATAATTACAACCACTGTTCATACTAGATGATAATCATATTAGAAAAATAATGATTTCATCAATAACTACCACCACTGCAGAAACATTATTAAAATATTGGAAAAATAATGATTTTATTAATAATTACCACCACTGTTCATACTAGATGATAATCATATAAGAAAAATAATGATTTGATTAATAACTACCACCACTGCACAAACATTATTAAAATATTTAAAAAATAATGATTTCATAATCATTATTACCACCACTGTTCATACTAGATGCTAAACATATTAGAAAAATAATGATTTGATTAATAATTATTACCACCACTGTTCATACTAGATGATAAACATATTAGAAAAATAATGATTTCATCAATAACTACCACCACTGCACATACATTATTAAAAAAATTGAAAAATCATGATTTGATTAATAATTATTACCACCACTGTTTATACTAGATGTTAATCATATTAGAAAAATAATGATTTCATCAATAACTACGAACAATGTTCATACTAGATGCTAAACATATTAGAAAAATAATGATTTGATTAATAATTATAACCACCACTGTTCATATTAGAAAAATAATGAATTCATCAATAACTACGAACAATGTTCATACTAGATGATAATCATATTAGAAAAATAATGATTTAATCAATAACTACCACCACTGCACAAACATTATTAAAATATTGGGAAAATAATGATTTTATTAATAATTACCACCACTGTTCATAATAGATGATAATCATATTAGAAAAATAATGATTTCATCAATAACTACCACCACTGCACAAACATTATTAAAATATTAGAAAAATAATGATTTCATCAATAACTACCACCACTGCACAAACATTATTAAAATATTGGAAAAATAATGATTTTATTAATAATTACCACCACTGTTCATACTAGATGATAATCATATTAGAAAAATAATGATTTCATCAATAACTACCACCACTGCACAAACATTATTAAAATATTAGAAAAATAATGATTTCATTAATAATTATTACCACCACTGTTCATACTAGATGATAATCATATTAGAAAAATAATGATTTCATCAATAACTACCACCACTGCACAAACATTATTAAAATATTTGGAAAATTATGATTTTATTAATAATTACCACCACTGCACAAACATTATTAAAATATTAGAAAAATAATGATTTCATCAATAACTACCACCACTGTTAATACTAGATGCTAAACATATTAGAAAAATGATGATTTTATTAATAATTACCACCACTGCACAAACATTATTAAAATATTAGAAAAATAATGATTTCATCAATAACTACCACCACTGTTAATACTAGATGCTAAACATATTAGAAAAATAATGATTTCATCAATAACTACCACCACTGCACAAACATTATTAAAATATTAGAAAAATAATGATTTCATTAATAATTACTACCACTGTTCATACAAGATGATAATCATATTAGAAAAATAATGATTTCATCAATAACTACCACCACTGCAGAAACATTATTAAAATATTGGAAAAATAATGATTTTATTAATAATTACCACCACTGTTCATACTAGATGATAATCATATTAGAAAAATAATGATTTCATCAATAACTACCACCACTGCAGAAACATTATTAAAATATTGGAAAAATAATGATTTCATTAATAATTATTACCACCACTGTTCATACTAGATGCTAAACATATTAGAAAAATAATGATTTGATTAATAATTATAACCACCACTGTTCATATTAGAAAAATAATGAATTCATCAATAACTACGAACAATGTTCATACTAGATGATAATCATATTAGAAAAATAATGATTTCATCAATAACTACCACCACTGCAGAAACATTATTAAAATATTGGAAAAATAATGATTTTATTAATAATTACCACCACTGTTCATACTAGATGATAATCATATTAGAAAAATAATGACTTCATCAATAACTACCACCACTGTTCATACTAGATGATAATCATATTAGAAAAATAATGATTTCATCAATAACTACCACCACTGCACAAACATTATTAAAATATTTGAAAAATAATGATTTCATCAATAACTACCACCACTGTTCATACTAGATGATAATCATATTAGAAAAATAATGATTTAATCAATAACTACCACCACTGCACAAACATTATTAAAATATTGGGAAAATAATGATTTTATTAATAATTACCACCACTGTTCATACAAGATGATAATCATATTAGAAAAATAATGATTTCATCAATAACTACCACCACTGTTCATACTAGATGATAATCATATTAGAAAAATAATGATTTCATCAATAATTACCACCACTGTTCATACTAGATGATAATCATGTTAGAAAAATAATGATTTCATCAATAACTACCATCACTGCACAAACATTATTAAAATATTTGAAAAATAATGATTTCATAATCATTATTACCACCACTGTTCATACTAGATGCTAAACATATTAGAAAAATAATGATTTGATTAATAATTATTACCACCACTGTTCATACTAGATGATAAACATATTAGAAAAATAATGATTTGATTAATAATTATAACCACCACTGTTCATATTAGAAAAATAATGATTTCATCAATAACTACCACCACTGCAGAAACATTATTAAAATATTGGAAAAATAATGATTTTATTAATAATTACCACCACTGTTCATACTAGATGATAATCATATTAGAAAAATAATGATTTCATCAATAACTACCACCACTGTTCATACTAGATGATAATCATATTAGAAAAATAATGATTTCATCAATAACTACCACCACTGTTCATACTAGATGATAATCATATTAGAAAAATAATGATTTCATCAATAACTACCACCACTGTTCATACTAGATGATAATCATATTAGAAAAATAATGATTTCATCAATAACTACCACCACTGTTCATACTAGATGATAATCATATTAGAAAAATAATGATTTCATCAATAACTACCACCACTGTTCATACTAGATGATAATCATATTAGAAAAATAATGATTTCATCAATAACTACCACCACTGCACAAACATTATTAAAATATTTGAAAAATAATGATTTCATTAATAATTATTACCACCACTGTTCATACTAGATGATAATCATATAAGAAAAATAATGATTTCATCAAAAACTACCACCACTGCAAAACATCATTAAAATATTTGAAAAATAATGATTAGATTAATAATTATTACCACCACTGTTCATACTAGATGATAATCATATTAGAAAAATAATGATTTAATCAATAACTACCACCACTGCACAAACATTATTAAAATATTGGGAAAATAATGATTTTATTAATAATTACCACCACTGTTCATACTAGATGATAATCATATTAGAAAAATAATGATTTCATCAATAACTACCACCACTGCACAAACATTATTAAAATATTTGAAAAATAATGATTTCATCAATAACTACCACCACTGCACAAACATTATTAAAATATTTGAAAAATAATGATTTCATTAATAATTATTACCACCACTGTTCATACTTGATGATAATCATATTAGAAAAATAATGATTTCATCAATAACTACCACCACTGTTCATACTAGATGATAATCATATTAGAAAAATAATGATTTCATCAATAACTACCACCACTGTTCATACTAGATGATAATCATATTAGAAAAATAATGATTTCATTAATAACTACCACCACTGTTCATACATTATTAAAATATTAGAAAAATAATGATTTAATCAATAACTACCACCACTGTTCATACTAGATGATAATCATATTAGAAAAATAATGATTTCATCAATAACTACCACCACTGCACAAACATTATTAAAATATTTGAAAAATAATGATTTCATTAATAATTATTACCACCATTGTTCATACTAGATGATAATCATATTAGAAAAATAATGATTTCATCAATAACTACCACCACTGCAGAAACATTATTAAAATATTGGAAAAATAATGATTTCATTAATAATTATTACCACCACTGTTCATACTAGATGCTAAACATATTAGAAAAATAATGATTTGATTAATAATTATAACCAACACTGTTCATATTAGAAAAATAATGAATTCATCAATAACTACCACCACTGCAGAAACATAATTAAAATATTGGAAAAATAATGATTTTATTAATAATTACCACCACTGTTCATACTAGATGATAATCATATTAGAAAAATAATGATTTCATCAATAACTACCACCACTGCAGAAACATTATTAAAATATTGGAAAAATAATGATTTCATTAATAATTATTACCACCACTGTTCATACTAGATGATAATCATATTAGAAAAATAATGATTTCATCAATAACTACCACCACTGCACAAACATTATTAAAATATTTGAAAAATAATGATTTCATTAATAATTATTACCACCACTGTTCATACTAGATGATAATCATATTAGAAAAATAATGATTTAATCAATAACTACCACCACTGCACAAACATTATTAAAATATTTGAAAAATAATGATTTCATCAATAACTACCACCACTGCACAAACATTATTAAAATATTGGGAAAATAATGATTTTATTAATAATTACCACCACTGTTCATACTAGATGATAATCATATTAGAAAAATAATGATTTCATCAATAACTACCACCACTGCACAAACATTATTAAAATATTTGAAAAATAATGATTTCATCAATAACTACCACCACTGCACAAACATTATTAAAATATTTGAAAAATAATGATTTCATTAATAATTATTACCACCACTGTTCATACTTGATGATAATCATATTAGAAAAATAATGATTTCATCAATAACTACCACCACTGTTCATACTAGATGATAATCATATTAGAAAAATAATGATTTCATCAATAACTACCACCACTGCACAAACATTATTAAAATATTAGAAAAATAATGATTTCATTAATAATTACCACCACTGTTCATACATTATTAAAATATTAGAAAAATAATGATTTAATCAATAACTACCACCACTGTTCATACTAGATGATAATCATATTAGAAAAATAATGATTTCATCAATAACTACCACCACTGCACAAACATTATTAAAATATTAGAAAAATAATGATTTCATCAATAACTACCACCACTGTTAATTCTAGATGATAATCATATTAGAAAAATAATGATTTCATCAATAACTACCACCACTGCACATACATTATTAAAATATTTGAAAAATAATGATTTCATTAATAATTATTACCACCACTGTTCATACAAGATGATAATCATATTAGAAAAATAATGATTTCATCAATAACTACCACCACTGTTAATACTAGATGCTAAACATATTAGAAAAATAATGATTTGATTAATAATTATAACCACCACTGTTCATATTAGAAAAATAATGAATTCATCAATAACTACGAACAATGTTCATACTAGATGATAATCATATTAGAAAAATAATGATTTCATCAATAACTACCACCACTGCACAAACATTATTAAAATATTTGAAAAATAATGATTTCATTAATAATTATTACCACCACTGTTCATACAAGATGATAATCATATTAGAAAAATAATGATTTCATCAATAACTACCACCACTGTTCATACTAGATGATAATCATATTAGAAAAATAATGATTTCATCAATAACTACCACCACTGCACAAACATTATTAAAATATTCGAAAAATAATGTTTTATTAATAATTACCACCACTGTTCATACTAGATGATAATCATATAAGAAAAATAATGATTTGATTAATAACTACCACCACTGCACAAACATTATTAAAATATTGGAAAAATAATGATTTCATTAATAATTATTACCACCACTGTTCATACTAGATGATAATCATATTAGGAAAATAATGATTTCATCAATAACTACCACCACTGCACAAACATTATTAAAATATTTGAAAAATAATGATTTCATTAATAATTATTACCACCACTGTTCATACTTGATGATAATCATATTAGAAAAATAATGATTTCATCAATAACTACCACCACTGTTCATACTAGATGATAATCATATTAGAAAAATAATGATTTCATCAATAACTACCACCACTGCACAAACATTATTAAAATATTCGAAAAATAATGTTTTATTAATAATTACCACCACTGTTCATACTAGATGCTAAACATATTAGAAAAATAATGATTTGATTAATAATTATTACCACCACTGTTCATACTAGATGATAAACATATTAGAAAAATAATGATTTCATCAATAACTACCACCACTGCACAAACATTATTAAAATATTCGAAAAATAATGTTTTATTAATAATTACCACCACTGTTCATACTAGATGCTAAACATATTAGAAAAATAATGATTTGATTAATAATTATAACCACCACTGTTCATATTAGAAAAATAATGAATTCATCAATAACTACGAACAATGTTCATACTAGATGATAATCATATTAGAAAAATAATGATTTCATCAATAACTACCACCACTGCACAAACATTATTAAAATATTTGAAAAATAATGATTTCATCAATAACTACCACCACTGCACAAACATTATTAAAATATTTGAAAAATAATGATTTCATTAATAATTATTACCACCACTGTTCATACTAGATGATAATCATATTAGAAAAATAATGATTTCATCAATAACTACCACCACTGCACAAACATTATTAAAATATTTGAAAAATAATGATTTCATTAATAATTATTACCACCACTGTTCATACAAGATGATAATCATATTAGAAAAATAATGATTTCATCAAAAACTACCACCACTGCAAAACATCATTAAAATATTTGAAAAATAATGATTAGATTAATAATTATTACCACCACTGTTCATACTAGATGATAATCATATTAGAAAAATAATGATTTAATCAATAACTACCACCACTGCACAAACATTATTAAAATATTGGGAAAATGATGATTTTATTAATAATTACCACCACTGTTCATACTAGATGATAATCATATTAGAAAAATAATGATTTCATCAATAACCACCACCACTGCACAAACATTATTAAAATATTTAAAAAATAATGATTTCATTAATAATTATTACCACCACTGTTCATACCAGATGATAATCATATTAGAAAAATAATGATTTCATTAATAACTACCACCACTGCACAAACATTATTAAAATATTGGGAAAATAATGATTTTATTAATAATTACCACCACTGTTCATAATAGATGATAATCATATTAGAAAAATAATGATTTCATCAATAACTACCACCACTGTTCATACTAGATGATAATCATATTAGAAAAATAATGATTTCATCAATAACCACCACCACTGCACAAACATTATTAAAATATTTAAAAAATAATGATTTCATTAATAATTATTACCACCACTGTTCATACTAGATGCTAAACATATTAGAAAAATAATGATTTGATTAATAATTATAACCACCACTGTTCATATTAGAAAAATAATGAATTCATCAATAACTACGAACAATGTTCATACTAGATGATAATCATATTAGAAAAATAATGATTTCATCAATAACTACCACCACTGCAGAAACATTATTAAAATATTGGAAAAATAATGATTTTATTAATAATTACCACCACTGTTCATACTAGATGATAATCATATTAGAAAAATAATGATTTCATCAATAACTACCACCACTGTTCATAATAGATGATAATCATATTAGAAAAATAATGATTTCATCAAAAACTACCACCACTGCACAAACATCATTAAAATATTTGGAAAATAATGATTAGATTAATAATTATTACCACCACTGTTCATACTAGATGATAATCATATTAGAAAAATAATGATTTCATCAATAACTACCACCACTGCACAAACATTATTAAAATATTGGGAAAATAATGATTTTATTAATAATTACCACCACTGTTCATACTAGATGATAATCATATTAGAAAAATAATGATTTCATCAATAACTACCACCACTGCACAAACATTATTAAAATATTTGAAAAATAATGATTTCATCAATAACTACCACCACTGCACAAACATTATTAAAATATTTGAAAAATAATGATTTCATTAATAATTATTACCACCACTGTTCATACATTATTAAAATATTAGAAAAATAATGATTTAATCAATAACTACCACCACTGCACAAACATTATTAAAATATTGGAAAAATAATGATTTTATTAATAATTACCACCACTGTTCATACTAGATGATAATCATATTAGAAAAATAATGATTTCATCAATAACTACCACCACTGCACAAACATTATTAAAATATTGGAAAAATAATGATTTCATTAATAATTATTACCACCACTGTTCATAATAGATGATAATCATATTAGAAAAATAATGATTTCATCAATAACTACCACCACTGCACAAACATTATTAAAATATTTGAAAAATAATGATTTCATTAATAATTATTACCACCACTGTTCATAATAGATGATAATCATATTAGAAAAATAATGATTTCATCAAAAACTACCACCACTGCAAAACATCATTAAAATATTTGAAAAATAATGATTAGATTAATAATTATTACCACCACTGTTCATACTAGATGATAATCATATTAGAAAAATAATGATTTCATCAATAACTACCACCACTGTTCATACTAGATGATAATCATATTAGAAAAATAATGATTTAATCAATAACTACCACCACTGCAAAACATCATTAAAATATTTGAAAAATAATGATTAGATTAATAATTATTACCACCACTGTTCATACTAGATGATAATCATATTAGAAAAATAATGATTTAATCAATAACTACCACCACTGCACAAACATTATTAAAATATTGGGAAAATAATGATTTTATTAATAATTACCACCACTGTTCATAATAGATGATAATCATATTAGAAAAATAATGATTTCATCAATAACTACCACCATTGTTCATACTAGATGATAATCATATTAGAAAAATAATGATTTCATCAATAACTACCACCACTGCAGAAACATTATTAAAATATTGGAAAAATAATGATTTCATTAATAATTATTACCACCACTGTTCATACTAGATGCTAAACATATTAGAAAAATAATGATTTGATTAATAATTATAACCACCACTGTTCATATTAGAAAAATAATGAATTCATCAATAACTACGAACAATGTTCATACTAGATGATAATCATATTAGAAAAATAATGATTTCATCAATAACTACCACCACTGCAGAAACATTATTAAAATATTGGAAAAATAATGATTTTATTAATAATTATGATTTCAGCAATAACTACCACCACTGCAAAACATCATTAAAATATTTGGAAAATAATGATTAGATTAATAATTATTACCACCACTGTTCATACTAGATGATAATCATATTAGAAAAATAATGATTTCATCAATAACTACGAACAATGTTCATACTAGATGATAAACATATTAGAAAAATAATGATTTCATTAATAACTACCACCATTGCACAAACATTATTAAAATATTTGAAAAATAATGATTTCATTAATAATTATTACCACCACTGTTCATACTAGATGATAATCATATTAGAAAAATAATGATTTAATCAATAACTACCACCACTGCACAAACATTATTAAAATATTGGGAAAATAATGATTTTATTAATAATTACCACCACTGTTCATACTAGATGATAATCATATTAGAAAAATAATGATTTCATCAATAACTACCACCACTGTTCATACTAGATGATAATCATATTAGAAAAATAATGATTTCATCAATAACTACCACCACTGCACAAACATTATTAAAATATTAGAAAAAATAATGATTTCATTAATAATTATTACCACCATTGTTCATACTAGATGATAATCATATTAGAAAAATAATGATTTCATCAATAACTACCACCACTGCAGAAACATTATTAAAATATTGGAAAAATAATGATTTCATTAATAATTATTACCACCACTGTTCATACTAGATGCTAAACATATTAGAAAAATAATGATTTGATTAATAATTATAACCACCACTGTTCATATTAGAAAAATAATGAATTCATCAATAACTACGAACAATGTTCATACTAGATGATAATCATATTAGAAAAATAATGATTTCATCAAATAACTACCACCACTGCACATACATTATTAAAATATTAGAAAAATAATGATTTAATCAATAACTACCACCACTGTTCATACTAGATGATAATCATATTAGAAAAATAATGATTTAATCAATAACTACCACCACTGCACAAACATTATTAAAATATTTGAAAAATAATGATTTCATTAATAATTATTACCACCACTGTTCATAATAGATGATAATCATATTAGAAAAATAATGATTTAATCAATAACTACCACCACTGCAAAACATCATTAAAATATTTGAAAAATAATGATTAGATTAATAATTATTACCACCACTGTTCATACTAGATGATAATCATATTAGAAAAATAATGATTTAATCAATAACTACCACCACTGCACAAACATTATTAAAATATTGGGAAAATAATGATTTTATTAATAATTACCACCACTGTTCATAATAGATGATAATCATATTAGAAAAATAATGATTTCATCAATAACTACCACCACTGTTCATACTAGATGATAATCATATTAGAAAAATAATGATTTCATCAATAACTACCACCACTGCACAAACATTATTAAAATATTTGAAAAATAATGATTTCATTAATAATTATTACCACCATTGTTCATACTATATGATAATCATATTAGAAAAATAATGATTTCATCAATAACTACCACCACTGTTCATACTAGATGATAATCATATTAGAAAAATAATGATTTCATCAATAACTACCACCACTGCACAAACATTAGTAAAATATTTGAAAAATAATGATTTCATTAATAATTATTAACACCATTGTTCATACTAGATGATAATCATATTAGAAAAATAATGATTTCATCAATAACTACCACCACTGCAGAAACATTATTAAAATATTGGAAAAATAATGATTTCATTAATAATTATTACCACCACTGTTCATACTAGATGCTAAACATATTAGAAAAATAATGATTTGATTAATAATTATAACCACCACTGTTCATATTAGAAAAATAATGAATTCATCAATAACTACGAACAATGTTCATACTAGATGATAATCATATTAGAAAAATAATGATTTCATCAATAACTACCACCACTGCAGAAACATTATTAAAATATTGGAAAAATAATGATTTTATTAATAATTACCACCACTGTTCATACTAGATGATAATCATATTAGAAAAATAATGATTTCATCAATAACTACCACCACTGTTCATACTAGATGATAATCATATTAGAAAAATAATGATTTCATCAATAACTACCACCACTGCACAAACATTATTAAAATATTTGAAAAATAATGATTTCATCAATAACTACCACCACTGTTCATAATAGATGACAATCATATTAGAAAAATAATGATTTCATCAAAAACTACCACCACTGCACAAACATTATTAAAATATTTGAAAAATAATGATTTCATTAATAATTATTACCACCACTGTTCATAATAGATGATAATCATATTAGAAAAATAATGATTTCATCAAAAACTACCACCACTGTATATTAGAAAAATAATGATTTCATCAAAAACTACCACCACTGTTCATAATAGATGATAATCATATTAGAAAAATAATGATTTCATCAAAAACTACCACCACTGCAAAACATCATTAAAATATTTGAAAAATAATGATTAGATTAATAATTATTACCACCACTGTTCATACTAGATGATAATCATATTAGAAAAATAATGATTTCATCAATAACTACCACCACTGCACAAACATTATTAAAATATTTGAAAAATAATGATTTCATTAATAATTATTACCACCACTGTTCATAATAGATGATAATCATATTAGAAAAATAATGATTTCATCAAAAACTACCACCACTGCAAAACATCATTAAAATATTTGAAAAATAATGATTAGATTAATAATTATTACCACCACTGTTCATACTAGATGATAATCATATTAGAAAAATAATGATTTCATCAATAACTACCACCACTGCACAAACATTATTAAAATATTTGAAAAATAATGATTTCATCAATAACTACCACCACTGTTCATAATAGATGACAATCATATTAGAAAAATAATGATTTCATCAAAAACTACCACCACTGCACAAACATTATTAAAATATTTGAAAAATAATGATTTCATTAATAATTATTACCACCACTGTTCATACTAGATGATAATCATATTAGAAAAATAATGATTTCATCAAAAACTACCACCACTGCAAAACATCATTAAAATATTTGAAAAATAATGATTAGATTAATAATTATTACCACCACTGTTCATACTAGATGATAATCATATTAGAAAAATAATGATTTAATCAATAACTACCACCACTGCACAAACATTATTAAAATATTGGGAAAATAATGATTTTATTAATAATTACCACCACTGTTCATACTAGATGATAATCATATTAGAAAAATAATGATTTTATCAATAACTACCACCACTGCACAAACATTATTAAAATATTTGAAAAATAATGATTTCATTAATAATTATTACCACCACTGTTCATACTTGATGATAATCATATTAGAAAAATAATGATTTCATCAACAACTACCACCACTGTTCATACTAGATGATAATCATATTAGAAAAATAATTATTTCATCAATAACCACCACCACTGCACAAACATTATTAAAATATTTGAAAAATAATGATTTCATCAATAACTACCACCACTGCACAAACATTATTAAAATATTTGAAAAATAATGATTTCATTAATAATTATTACCACCACTGTTCATACCAGATGATAATCATATTAGAAAAATAATGATTTCATTAATAACTACCACCACTGTTCATACATTATTAAAATATTAGAAAAATAATGATTTAATCAATAACTACCACCACTGTTCATACTAGATGATAATCATATTAGAAAAATAATGATTTCATCAATAACTACCACCACTGCACAAACATTATTAAAATATTGGAAAAATAATGATTTTATTAATAATTACCACCACTGTTCATACTAGATGATAATCATATCAGAAAAATAATGATTTCATCAAATAACTACCACCACTGCACATACATTATTAAAATATTAGAAAAATAATGATTTAATCAATAACTACCACCACTGTTCATACTAGATGATAATCATATTAGAAAAATAATGATTTCATCAAATAACTACCACCACTGCACAAACATTATTAAAATATTTGAAAAATAATGATTTCATTAATAATTACTACCACTGTTCATACAAGATGATAATCATATTAGAAAAATAATGATTTCATCAATAACTACCACCACTGCAGAAACATTATTAAAATATTGGAAAAATAATGATTTTATTAATAACTACCACCACTGCAGAAACATTATTAAAATATTGGAAAAATAATGATTTCATTAATAATTATTACCACCACTGTTCATACTAGATGATAATCATATTAGAAAAATAATGATTTAATCAATAACTACCACCACTGCACAAACATTATTAAAATATTTGAAAAATAATGATTTCATTAATAATTATTACCACCACTGTTCATAATAGATGATAATCATATTAGAAAAATAATGATTTCATCAAAAACTACCACCACTGCAAAACATCATTAAAATATTTGAAAAATAATGATTAGATTAATAATTATTACCACCACTGTTCATACTAGATGATAATCATATTAGAAAAATAATGATTTAATCAATAACTACCACCACTGCACAAACATTATTAAAATATTGGGAAAATAATGATTTTATTAATAACTACCACCACTGTTCATACTAGATGATAATCATATTAGAAAAATAATGATTTTATCAATAACTACCACCACTGCACAAACATTATTAAAATATTTGAAAAATAATGATTTCATTAATAATTATTACCACCACTGTTCATACTTGATGATAATCATATTAGAAAAATAATGATTTCATCAATAACTACCACCACTGTTCATACTAGATGATAATCATATTAGAAAAATAATTATTTCATCAATAACCACCACCACTGCACAAACATTATTAAAATATTTGAAAAATAATGATTTCATCAATAACTACCACCACTGCACAAACATTATTAAAATATTTGAAAAATAATGATTTCATTAATAATTATTACCACCACTGTTCATACTAGATGATAATCATATTAGAAAAATAATGATTTCATTAATAACTACCACCACTGTTCATACATTATTAAAATATTAGAAAAATAATGATTTAATCAATAACTACCACCACTGTTCATACTAGATGATAATCATATTAGAAAAATAATGATTTCATCAATAACTACCACCACTGCACAAACATTATTAAAATATTGGAAAAATAATGATTTCATTAATAACTACCACCACTGTTCATACATTATTAAAATATTAGAAAAATAATGATTTAATCAATAACTACCACCACTGTTCATACTAGATGATAATCATATTAGAAAAATAATGATTTCATCAAATAACTACCACCACTGCACATACATTATTAAAATATTAGAAAAATAATGATTTAATCAATAACTACCACCACTGTTCATACTAGATGATAATCATATTAGAAAAATAATGATTTCATCAAATAACTACCACCACTGCACAAACATTATTAAAATATTCGAAAAATAATGTTTTATTAATAATTACCACCACTGTTCATACTAGATGATAATCATATTAGAAAAATAATGATTTCATCAATAACTACCACCACTGCAGAAACATTATTAAAATATTGGAAAAATAATGATTTTATTAATAATTACCACCACTGTTCATACTAGATGATAATCATATTAGAAAAATAATGATTTCATCAATAACTACCACCACTGCAGAAACATTATTAAAATATTGGAAAAATAATGATTTCATTAATAATTATTACCACCACTGTTCATACTAGATGATAATCATATTAGAAAAATAATGATTTAATCAATAACTACCACCACTGCACAAACATTATTAAAATATTTGAAAAATAATGATTTCATCAATAACTACCACCACTGTTAATACTAGATGATAATCATATTAGAAAAATAATGATTTCATCAAATAACTACCACCACTGCACAAACATTATTAAAATATTGGGAAAATAATGATTTTATTAATAATTACCACCACTGTTCATACTAGATGATAATCATATTAGAAAAATAATGATTTCATCAATAACTACCACCACTGTTCATACTAGATGATAATCATATTAGAAAAATAATGATTTCATCAATAACTACCACCACTGCACAAACATTATTAAAATATTGGAAAAATAATGATTTTATTAATAATTACCACCACTGTTCATACTAGATGATAATCATATTAGAAAAATAATGATTTCATCAATAACTACCACCACTGCACAAACATTATTAAAATATTTGAAAAATAATGATTTCATTAATAATTATTACCACCACTGTTCATACCAGATGATAATCATATTAGAAAAATAATGATTTCATTAATAACTACCACCACTGTTCATACATTATTAAAATATTAGAAAAATAATGATTTAATCAATAACTACCACCACTGTTCATACTAGATGATAATCATATTAGAAAAATAATGATTTCATCAATAACTACCACCACTGCACAAACATTATTAAAATATTGGAAAAATAATGATTTTATTAATAATTACCACCACTGTTCATACTAGATGATAATCATATTAGAAAAATAATGATTTCATCAATAACTACCACCACTGCACATACATTATTAAAATATTAGAAAAATAATGATTTAATCAATAACTACCACCACTGTTCATACTAGATGATAATCATATTAGAAAAATAATGATTTCATCAAAAACTACCACCACTGCAAAACATCATTAAAATATTTGAAAAATAATGATTAGATTAATAATTACCACCACTGTTCATACTAGATGATAATCATATTAGAAAAATAATGATTTCATTAATAACTACCACCATTGTACAAACATTATTAAAATATTTGAAAAATAATGATTTCATTAATAATTATTACCACTGTTCATAATAGATGATAATCATATTAGAAAAATAATGATTTCATCAATAACTACCACCACTGCACAAACATTATTAAAATATTTGAAAAATAATGATTTTATTAATAATTATTACCACCACTGTTCATACTTGATGATAAATATATTAGAAAAATAATGATTTCATCAATAACTACCACCACTGTTCATACTAGATGATAATCATATTAGAAAAATAATGATTTCATTAATAACTACCACCACTGCAAAAACATTATTAAAATATTCGGAAAATTATGATTTTATTAATAATTACCACCACTGCAAAAACATTATTAAAATATTGGAAAAATAATGATTTTATTAATAATGACCACCACTGTTCATGCTAGATGATAATCATATTAGAAAAATAATGATTTAATCAATAACTACCACCACTGCACAAACATTATTAAAATATTTGAAAAATAATGATTTCATCAATAACTACCACCACTGCACAAACATTATTAAAATATTGGGAAAATAATGATTTTATTAATAATTACCACCACTGTTCATACTAGATGATAATCATATTAGAAAAATAATGATTTCATCAATAACTACCACCACTGCACAAACATTATTAAAATATTTGAAAAATAATGATTTCATTAATAATTATTACCACCATTGTTCATACTAGATGATAATCATATTAGAAAAATAATGATTCCATCAATAACTACCACCACTGCACAAACATTATTAAAATATTTGAAAAATAATGATTTCATTAATAATTATTACCACCATTGTTCATACTAGATGATAATCATATTAGAAAAATAATGATTTCATCAATAACTACGAACAATGTTCATACTAGATGATAAACATATTAGAAAAATAATGATTTCATTAATAACTACCACCACTGCAAAAACATTATTAAAATATTAGAAAAATAATGATTTCATCAATAACTACCACCACTGTTAATACTAGATGATAATCATATTAGAAAAATAATGATTTGATTAATAACTACCACCACTGTTCATACTAGATGATAATCATATTAGAAAAATAATGATTTCATCAATAACTACCACCACTGCACAAACATTATTAAAATATTCGGAAAATTATGATTTTATTAATAATTACCACCACTGCAAAAACATTATTAAAATATTGGAAAAATAATGATTTTATTAATAATGACCACCACTGTTCATACTAGATGATAATCATATTAGAAAAATAATGATTTCATCAATAACTACCACCACTGCAGAAACATTATTAAAATATTCGAAAAATAATGTTTTATTAATAATTACCACCACTGTTCATACTAGATGATAATCATATAAGAAAAATAATGATTTCATTAATAACTACCACCATTGCACAAACATTATTAAAATATTCGGAAAATTTTGATTTTATTAATAATTACCACCACTGCAAAAACATTATTAAAATATTGGAAAAATAATGATTTTATTAATAATGACCACCACTGTTCATACTAGATGATAATCATATTAGAAAAATAATGATTTCATCAAAAACTACCACCACTGCAAAACATCATTAAAATATTAGAAAAATAATGATTTCATCATTAACTACCACCACTGCAGAAACATTATTAAAATATTCGAAAAATAATGTTTTATTAATAATTACCACCACTGTTCATACAAGATGATAATCATATTAGAAAAATAATGATTTCATCAATAACTACCACCACTGCACAAACATTATTAAAATATTCGGAAAATTATGATTTTATTAATAATTACCACCACTGCAAAAACATTATTAAAATATTGGAAAAATAATGATTTTATTAATAATGACCACCACTGTTCATACTAGATGATAATCATATTAGAAAAATAATGATTTCATTAATAACTACCACCATTGCACAAACATTATTAAAATATTTGAAAAATAATGATTTCATTAATAATTATTACCACTGTTCATAATAGATGATAATCATATTAGAAAAATAATGATTTCATCAAAAACTACCACCACTGCACAAACATTATTAAAATATTTGAAAAATAATGATTTTATTAATAATTATTACCACCACTGTTCATACTAGATGATAATCATATTAGAAAAATAATGATTTCATCAAAAACTACCACCACTGCACAAACATTATTAAAATATTAGAAAAATAATGATTTCATCAATAACTACCACCACTGCACAAACATTATTAAAATATTTGAAAAATAATGATTTCATTAATAATTATTACCACCACTGTTCATACTTGATGATAAATATATTAGAAAAATAATGATTTCATCAATAACTACCACCACTGTTCATACTAGATGATAATCATATTAGAAAAATAATGATTTCATTAATAACTACCACCACTGCAAAAACATTATTAAAATATTCGGAAAATTATGATTTTATTAATAATTACCACCACTGTTCATACAAGATGATAATCATATTAGAAAAATAATGATTTCATTAATAACTACCACCACTGCAAAAACATTATTAAAATATTCGGAAAATTATGATTTTATTAATAATTACCACCACTGTTCATACTAGATGATAATCATATTAGAAAAATAATGATTTCATCAATAACTACCACCACTGCACAAACATTATTAAAATATTTGAAAAATAATGATTTCATTAATAATTATTACCACCATTGTTCATACTAGATGATAATCATATTAGAAAAATAATGATTTAATCAATAACTACCACCACTGCACAAACATTATTAAAATATTGGGAAAATAATGATTTTATTAATAATTACCACCACTGTTCATAATAGATGATAATCATATTAGAAAAATAATGATTTCATCAATAACTACCACCACTGCACAAACATTATTAAAATATTGGGAAAATAATGATTTTATTAATAATTACCACCACTGTTCATACTAGATGATAATCATATTAGAAAAATAATGATTTCATCAATAACTACGAACAATGTTCATACTAGATGATAAACATATTAGAAAAATAATGATTTGATTAATAACTACCACCACTGCACAAACATTATTAAAATATTAGAAAAATAATGATTTCATCAATAACTACCACCACTGCACAAACATTATTAAAATATTTGAAAAATTATGATTTCATCAATAACTACCACCACTGTTCATACAAGATGATAATCATATTAGAAAAATTATGATTTCATCAATAACTACCACCACTGTTCATACTAGATGATAATCATATTAGAAAAATAATGATTTCATTAATAACTACCACCATTGCACAAACATTATTAAAATATTTGGAAAATTTTGATTTTATTAATAATTACCACCACTGCAAAAACATTATTAAAATATTTGAAAAATAATGATTTCATTAATAATTATTACCACTGTTCATAATAGATGATAATCATATTAGAAAAATAATGATTTCATCAATAACTACCACCACTGCACAAACATTATTAAAATATTTGAAAAATAATGATTTTATTAATAATTATTACCACCACTGTTCATACTTGATGATAAATATATTAGAAAAATAATGATTTCATCAATAACTACCACCACTGTTCATACTAGATGATAATCATATTAGAAAAATAATGATTTCATTAATAACTACCACCACTGCAAAAACATTATTAAAATATTCGGAAAATTATGATTTTATTAATAATTACCACCACTGTTCATACAAGATGATAATCATATTAGAAAAATAATGATTTCATCAATAACTACCACCACTGTTCATACTAGATGATAATCATATTAGAAAAATAATGATTTCATCAATAACTACCACCACTGCACAAACATTATTAAAATATTTGAAAAATAATGATTTCATTAATAATTATTACCACCATTGTTCATACTAGATGATAATCATATTAGAAAAATAATGATTCCATCAATAACTACCACCACTGCACAAACATTATTAAAATATTGGGAAAATAATGATTTTATTAATAATTACCACCACTGTTCATACTAGATGATAATCATATTAGAAAAATAATGATTTCATCAATAACTACGAACAATGTTCATACTAGATGATAAACATATTAGAAAAATAATGATTTCATTAATAACTACCACCACTGTTAATACTAGATGATAATCATATTAGAAAAATAATGATTTGATTAATAACTACCACCACTGCAAAAACATTATTAAAATATTGGAAAAATAATGATTTTATTAATAATGACCACCACTGTTCATACTAGATGATAATCATATTAGAAATATAATGATTTCATCAAAAACTACCACCACTGCAAAACATCATTAAAATATTTGAAAAATAATGATTAGATTAATAATTATTACCACCACTGTTCATACTAGATGATAATCATATTAGAAAAATAATGATTTAATCAATAACTACAAACAATGTTCATACTAGATGATAAACATATTAGAAAAATAATGATTTCATTAATAACTACAAACAATGTTCATACTAGATGATAAACATATTAGAAAAATAATGATTTCATTAATAACTACCACCATTGCACAAACATCATTAAAATATTTGAAAAATAATGATTAGATTAATAATTATTACCACCACTGTTCATACTAGATGATAATCATATTAGAAAAATAATGATTTCATCAATAACTACCACCACTGCACAAACATTATTAAAATATTAGAAAAATAATGATTTCATCAATAACTACCACCACTGTCCAAACATTATTAAAATATTGGAAAAATAATGATTTTATTAATAATTATTACCACCACTGTTCATACTAGATGATAATCATATTAGAAAAATTATGATTTCATCAATAACTACCACCACTGTTCATACTAGATGATAATCATATTAGAAAAATAATGATTTTATTAATAATTACCACCACTGCAAAAACATTATTAAAATATTGGAAAAATAATGATTTTATTAATAATGACCACCACTGTTCATACTAGATGATAATCATATTAGAAAAATAATGATTTCATCAAAAACTACCACCACTGCAAAACATCATTAAAATATTAGAAAAATAATGATTTCATCAATAACTACCACCACTGCACAAACATTATTAAAATATTCGAAAAATAATGTTTTATTAATAATTACCACCACTGTTCATACTAGATGATAATCATATAAGAAAAATAATGATTTGATTAATAACTACCACCACTGCACAAACATTATTAAAATATTCGAAAAATAATGTTTTATTAATAATTACCACCACTGTTCATACAAGATGATAATCATATTAGAAAAATAATGATTTCATCAATAACTACCACCACTGTTCATACTAGATGATAATCATATTAGAAAAATAATGATTTCATCAATAACTACCACCACTGCACAAACATTATTAAAATATTTGAAAAATAATGATTTGATTAATTATTATTACCACCACTGTTCATACTAGATGATAATCATATTAGAAAAATAATGATTTCATTAATAACTACCACCACTGCACAAACATTATTAAAATATTCGGAAAATTATGATTTTATTAATAATTACCACCACTGCAAAAACATTATTAAAATATTGGAAAAATAATGATTTTATTAATAACTACCACCACTGCACAAACATTATTAAAATATTTGAAAAATAATGATTTGATTAATTATTATTACCACCACTGTTCATACTAGATGATAATCATATTAGAAAAATAATGATTTCATTAATAACTACCACCATTGCACAAACATTATTAAAATATTTGAAAAATAATGATTTCATTAATAATTATTACCACTGTTCATAATAGATGATAATCATATTAGAAAAATAATGATTTCATCAATAACTTCCACCACTGCACAAACATTATTAAAATATTTGAAAAATAATGATTTTATTAATAATTATTACCACCACTGTTCATACTAGATGATAATCATATTAGAAAAATAATGATTTCATCAAAAACTACCACCACTGCACAAACATTATTAAAATATTAGAAAAATAATGATTTCATCAATAACTACCACCACTGCACAAACATTATTAAAATATTTGAAAAATAATGATTTCATTAATAATTATTACCACCACTGTTCATACTAGATGATAATTATATTAGAAAAATAATGATTTCATCAATAACTACCACCACTGTTCATACTAGATGATAATCATATTAGAAAAATAATGATTTCATTAATAACTACCACCACTGCAAAAACATTATTAAAATATTTGGAAAATTATCATTTTATTAATAATTACCACCACTGTTCATACAAGATGATAATCATATTAGAAAAATAATGATTTCATCAATAACTACCACCACTGTTCATACTAGATGATAATCATATTAGAAAAATAATGATTTCATCAAAAACTACCACCACTGCACAAACATTATTAAAATATTAGAAAAATAATGATTTCATCAATAACTACCACCACTGCACAAACATTATTAAAATATTTGAAAAATAATGATTTCATTAATAATTATTACCACCACTGTTCATACTAGATGATAAATATATTAGAAAAATAATGATTTCATCAATAACTACCACCACTGTTCATACTAGATGATAATCATATTAGAAAAATAATGATTTCATCAATAACTACGAACAATGTTCATACTAGATGATAAACATATTAGAAAAATAATGATTTCATTAATAACTACCACCATTGCACAAACATTATTAAAATATTTGAAAAATAATGATTTCATTAATAATTATTACCACCACTGTTCATACTAGATGATAATCATATTAGAAAAATAAAGATTTCATTAATAACTACCACCACTGCACAAACATTATTAAAATATTAGAAAAATAATGATTTCATCAATAACTACCACCACTGTTAATACTAGATGAAAATCATATTAGAAAAATAATGATTTGATTAATAACTACCACCACTGCACAAACATTATTAAAATATTTGAAAAATAATGATTTTATTAATAATTACCACCACTGCAAAAACATTATTAAAATATTGGAAAAATAATGATTTTATTAATAATGACCACCACTGTTCATACTAGATGATAATCATATTAGAAAAATAATGATTTCATCAAAAACTACCACCACTGCACAAACATTATTAAAATAATCGAAAAATAATGTTTTATTAATAATTACCACCACTGTTCATACTAGATGATAATCATATAAGAAAAATAATGATTTGATTAATAACTACCACCACTGCACAAACATTATTAAAATATTGGAAAAATAATGATTTCATTAATAATTATTACCACCACTGTTCATACTAGATGATAATCATATTAGAAAAATAATGATTTGATTAATAACTACCACCACTGCACAAACATTATTAAAATATTTGAAAAATAATGATTTGATTAATTATTATTACCACCACTGTTCATACTAGATGATAATCATATTAGAAAAATAATGATTTCATTAATAACTACCACCACTGCACAAACATTATTAAAATATTCGGAAAATTATGATTTTATTAATAATTACCACCACTGCAAAAACATTATTAAAATATTGGAAAAATAATTATTTTATTAATAATGACCACCACTGTTCATACTAGATGATAATCATATTAGAAAAATAATGATTTCATCAATAACTACCACCACTGCACAAACATTATTAAAATATTTGAAAAATAATGATTTCATTAATAATTATTACCACCACTGTTCATACTAGATGATAATCATATTAGAAAAATAATGATTTCATCAATAACTACAAACAATGTTCATACTAGATGATAAACATATTAGAAAAATAATGATTTCATTAATAACTACCACCATTGCACAAACATTATTAAAATATTAGAAAAATAATGATTTCATCAAAAACTACCACCACTGCACAAACATTATTAAAATATTAGAAAAATAATGATTTCATCAATAACTACCACCACTGCACAAACATTATTAAAATATTTGAAAAATAATGATTTCATTAATAATTATTACCACCACTGTTCATACTAGATGATAATCATATTAGAAAAATAATGATTTCATCAAAAACTACCACCACTGCAAAACATCATTAAAATATTTGAAAAATAATGATTAGATTAATAATTATTACACCACTGTTCATACTAGATGATAATCATATTAGAAAAATAATGATTTAATCAATAACTACCACCACTGCACAAACATTATCAAAATATTGGGAAAATAATGATTTTATTAATAATTACCACCACTGTTCATACTAGATGATAATCATATTAGAAAAATAATGATTTCATCAATAACTACAAACAATGTTCATACTAGATGATAAACATATTAGAAAAATAATGATTTCATTAATAACTACCACCATTGCACAAACATTATTAAAATATTTGAAAAATAATGATTTCATTAATAATTATTACCACCACTGTTCATACTAGATGATAATCATATTAGAAAAATAATGATTTGATTAATAACTACCACCACTGCACAAACATTATTAAAATATTTGAAAAATAATGATTTCATTAATAATTATTACCACCACTGCAAAAACATCATTAAAATATTTGAAAAATAATGATTAGATTAATAATTATTACCACCACTGTTCATACTAGATGATAATCATATTAGAAAAATAATGATTTCATTAATAACTACCACCACTGCACAAACATTATTAAAATATTAGAAAAATAATGATTTCATCAATAACTACCACCACTGCACAAACATTATTAAAATATTAGAAAAATTATGATTTCATCAATAACTACCACCACTGTTAATACTAGATGCTAATCATATTAGAAAAATAATGATTTGATTAATAACTACCACCACTGCACAAACATTATTAAAATCTTAGAAAAATAATGATTTCATCAATAATTATTACCACCACTGTTCATACTAGATGATAATCATATTAGAAAAATAATGATTTCATCAATAACTACCACCACTGCACAAACATTATTAAAATATTGGAAAAATAATGATTTTATTAATAATTACCACCACTGTTCATACTAGATGATAATCATATTAGAAAAATAATGATTTAATCAATAACTACCACCACTGCACATACATTATTAAAATATTAGAAAAATAATGATTTAATCAATAACTACCACCACTGCACAAACATTACTAAAATATTCGGAAAATTATGATTTTATTAATAATTACCACCACTGTTCATACTAGATGATAATCATATTAGAAAAATAATGATTTCATCAATAACTACCACCACTGCAAAACATCATTAAAATATTTGAAAAATAATGATTAGATTAATAATTATTACACCACTGTTCATACTAGATGATAATCATATTAGAAAAATAATGATTTAATCAATAACTACCACCACTGCACAAACATTATCAAAATATTGGGAAAATAATGATTTTATTAATAATTACCACCACTGTTCATACTAGATGATAATCATATTAGAAAAATAATGATTTCATCAATAACTACAAACAATGTTCATACTAGATGATAAACATATTAGAAAAATAATGATTTCATTAATAACTACCACCATTGCACAAACATTATTAAAATATTTGAAAAATAATGATTTCATTAATAATTATTACCACCACTGTTCATAATAGATGATAATCATATTAGAAAAATAATGATTTCATCAATAACTACCACCACTGCACAAACATTATCAAAATATTGGGAAAATAATGATTTTATTAATAATTACCACCACTGTTCATACTAGATGATAAACATATTAGAAAAATAATGATTTCATTAATAACTACCACCATTGCACAAATATTATTAAAATATTTGAAAAATAATGATTTCATTAATAATTATTACCACCACTGTTCATACTAGATGATAATCATATTAGAAAAATAATGATTTCATCAATAACTACCACCACTGCACAAACATTATCAAAATATTGGGAAAATAATGATTTTATTAATAATTACCACCACTGTTCATACTAGATGATAATCATATTAGAAAAATAATGATTTCATCAATAACTACAAACAATGTTCATACTAGATGATAAACATATTAGAAAAATAATGATTTCATTAATAACTACCACCATTGCACAAACATTATTAAAATATTTGAAAAATAATGATTTTATTAATAATTATTACCACCACTGTTCATACTAGATGATAATCATATTAGAAAAATAATGATTTCATCAAAAACTACCACCACTGCACAAACATTATTAAAATATTAGAAAAATAATGATTTCATCAATAACTACCACCACTGCACAAACATTATTAAAATATTTGAAAAATAATGATTTCATTAATAATTATTACCACCACTGTTCATACTAGATGATAATCATATTAGAAAAATAATGATTTCATTAATAACTACCACCACTGCACAAACATTATTAAAATATTTGGAAAATTATGATTTTATTAATAATTACCACCACTGCAAAAACATTATTAAAATATTAGAAAAATAATGATTTCATCAATAACTACCACCACTGTTAATACTAGATGATAATCATATTAGAAAAATAATGATTTGATTAATAACTACCACCACTGCACAAACATTATTAAAATATTATAAAAATAATGATTTCATCAATAACTACCACCACTGTTAATACTAGATGATAATCATATTAAAAAAATAATGATTTCATCAAAAACTACCACCACTGCACAAACATTATTAAAATAATCGAAAAATAATGTTTTATTAATAATTACCACCACTGTTCATACTAGATGATAATCATATTAGAAAAATAATGATTTCATCAATAACTACCACCACTGCAGAAACATTATTAAAATATTCGAAAAATAATGTTTTATTAATAATTACCACCACTGTTCATACTAGATGATAATCATATAAGAAAAATAATGATTTGATTAATAACTACCACCACTGCACAAACATTATTAAAATATTGGAAAAATAATGATTTCATTAATAATTATTACCACCACTGTTCATACAAGATGATAATCATATTAGAAAAATAATGATTTCATCAATAACTACCACCACTGTTCATACTAGATGATAATCATATTAGAAAAATAATGATTTGATTAATAACTACCACCACTGCACAAACATTATTAAAATATTTGAAAAATAATGATTTGATTAATTATTATTACCACCACTGTTCATACTAGATGATAATCATATTAGAAAAATAATGATTTCATTAATAACTACCACCACTGCACAAACATTATTAAAATATTCGGAAAATTATGATTTTATTAATAATTACCACCACTGCAAAAACATTATTAAAATATTGGAAAAATAATGATTTTATTAATAATGACCACCACTGTTCATACTAGATGATAATCATATTAGAAAAATAATGATTTCATCAATAACTACCACCACTGCACAAACATTATTAAAATATTTGAAAAATAATGATTTCATTAATAATTATTACCACCACTGTTCATAATAGATGATAATCATATTAGAAAAATAATGATTTCATCAAAAACTACCACCACTGCAAAACATCATTAAAATATTTGAAAAATAATGATTAGATTAATAATTATTACACCACTGTTCATACTAGATGATAATCATATTAGTAAAATAATGATTTAATCAATAACTACCACCACTGCAAAAACATTATTAAAATATTTGGAAAATTATGATTTTATTAATAATTACCACCACTGTTCATACAAGATGATAATCATATTAGAAAAATAATGATTTCATCAATAACTACCACCACTGTTCATACTAGATGATAATCATATTAGAAAAATAATGATTTCATCAATAACTACCACCACTGCACAAACATTATTAAAATATTTGAAAAATAATGATTTCATTAATAATTATTACCACCATTGTTCATACTAGATGATAATCATATTAGAAAAATAATGATTCCATCAATAACTACCACCACTGTTCATACTAGATGATAATCATATTAGAAAAATAATGATTTCATTAATAACTACCACCACTGCAAAAACATTATTAAAATATTTGGAAAATTATGATTTTATTAATAATTACCACCACTGTTCATACAAGATGATAATCATATTAGAAAAATAATGATTTCATCAATAACTACCACCACTGTTCATACTAGATGATAATCATATTAGAAAAATAATGATTTCATCAATAACTACCACCACTGCACAAACATTATTAAAATATTTGAAAAATAATGATTTCATTAATAATTATTACCACCATTGTTCATACTAGATGATAATCATATTAGAAAAATAATGATTCCATCAATAACTACCACCACTGTTCATACTAGATGATAATCATATTAGAAAAATAATGATTTCATTAATAACTACCACCACTGCAAAAACATTATTAAAATATTTGGAAAATTATGATTTTATTAATAATTACCACCACTGTTCATACAAGATGATAATCATATTAGAAAAATAATGATTTCATCAATAACTACCACCACTGTTCATACTAGATGATAATCATATTAGAAAAATAATGATTCCATCAATAACTACCACCACTGCACAAACATTATTAAAATATTCGGAAAATTATGATTTTATTAATAATTACCACCACTGCAAAAACATTATTAAAATATTAGAAAAATAATGATTCCATCAATAACTACCACCACTGCACAAACATTATTAAAATATTCGGAAAATTATGATTTTATTAATAATTACCACCACTGTTCATACTAGATGATAATCATATTAGAAAAATAATGATTTCATTAATAACTACCACCACTGCACAAACATTATTAAAATATTTGGAAAATTATGATTTTATTAATAATTACCACCACTGCAAAAACATTATTAAAATATTAGAAAAATAATGATTTCATCAATAACTACCACCACTGTTAATACTAGATGATAATCATATTAGAAAAATAATGATTTGATTAATAACTACCACCACTGCACAAACATTATTAAAATATTTGAAAAATAATGATTTTATTAATAATTACCACCACTGCAAAAACATTATTAAAATATTGGAAAAATAATGATTTTATTAATAATGACCACCACTGCACAAACATTATTAAAATATTCGAAAAATAATGTTTTATTAATAATTACCACCACTGTTCATACTAGATGATAATCATATTAGAAAAATAATGATTTCATCAATAACTACCACCACTGCAGAAACATTATTAAAATATTCGAAAAATAATGTTTTATTAATAATTACCACCACTGTTCATACTAGATGATAATCATATAAGAAAAATAATGATTTGATTAATAACTACCACCACTGCACAAACATTATTAAAATATTGGAAAAATAATGATTTCATTAATAATTATTACCACCACTGTTCATACAAGATGATAATCATATTAGAAAAATAATGATTTCATCAATAACTACCACCACTGTTCATACTAGATGATAATCATATTAGAAAAATAATGATTTCATCAATAACTACCACCACTGCACAAACATTATTAAAATATTTGAAAAATAATGATTTGATTAATTATTATTACCACCACTGTTCATACTAGATGATAATCATATTAGAAAAATAATGATTTCATTAATAATTATTACCACTGTTCATAATAGATGATAATCATATTAGAAAAATAATGATTTCATCAATAACTACCACCACTGCACAAACATTATTAAAATATTTGAAAAATAATGATTTTATTAATAATTATTACCACCACTGTTCATACTAGATGATAATCATATTAGAAAAATAATGATTTCATCAAAAACTACTACCACTGCACAAACATTATTAAAATATTAGAAAAATAATGATTTCATCAATAACTACCACCACTGCACAAACATTATTAAAATATTTGAAAAATAATGATTTCATTAATAATTATTACCACCACTGTTCATACTTGATGATAATTATATTAGAAAAATAATGATTTCATCAATAACTACCACCACTGTTCATACTAGATGATAATCATATTAGAAAAATAATGATTTCATTAATAACTACCACCACTGTTCATACTAGATGATAATCATATTAGAAAAATAATGATTTCATCAATAACTACCACCACTGTTCATACTAGATGATAATCATATTAGAAAAATAATGATTTCATCAATAACTACCACCACTGCACAAACATTATTAAAATAATCGAAAAATAATGTTTTATTAATAATTACGACCACTGTTCATACTAGATGATAATCATATTAGAAAAATAATGATTTCATCAATAACTACCACCACTGCAGAAACATTATTAAAATATTCGAAAAATAATGTTTTATTAATAATTACGACCACTGTTCATACTAGATGATAATCATATAAGAAAAATAATGATTTGATTAATAACTACCACCACTGCACAAACATTATTAAAATATTGGAAAAATAATGATTTCATTAATAATTATTACCACCACTGTTCATACAAGATGATAATCATATTAGAAAAATAATGATTTCATCAATAACTACCACCACTGTTCATACTAGATGATAATCATATTAGAAAAATAATGATTTGATTAATAACTACCACCACTGCACAAACATTATTAAAATATTTGAAAAATAATGATTTGATTAATTATTATTACCACCACTGTTCATACTAGATGATAATCATATTAGAAAAATAATGATTTCATTAATAACTACCACCACTGCACAAACATTATTAAAATATTCGGAAAATTATGATTTTATTAATAATTACCACCACTGCAAAAACATTATTAAAATATTGGAAAAATAATGATTTTATTAATAATGACCACCACTGTTCATACTAGATGATAATCATATTAGAAAAATAATGATTTCATCAATAACTACCACCACTGCACAAACATTATTAAAATATTTGAAAAATAATGATTTCATTAATAATTATTACCACCACTGTTCATAATAGATGATAATCATATTAGAAAAATAATGATTTCATCAAAAACTACCACCACTGCAAAAACATTATTAAAATATTTGGAAAATTATGATTAGATTAATAATTATTACACCACTGTTCATACTAGATGATAATCATATTAGAAAAATAATGATTTAATCAATAACTACCACCACTGCAAAAACATTATTAAAATATTTGGAAAATTATGATTTTATTAATAATTACCACCACTGTTCATACAAGATGATAATCATATTAGAAAAATAATGATTTCATCAATAACTACCACCACTGTTCATACTAGATGATAATCATATTAGAAAAATAATGATTTCATCAATAACTACCACCACTGTTCATACCAGATGATAATCATATTAGAAAAATAATGATTCCATCAATAACTACCACCACTGTTCATACTAGATGATAATCATATTAGAAAAATAATGATTTCATTAATAACTACCACCACTGCAAAAACATTATTAAAATATTTGGAAAATTATGATTTTATTAATAATTACCACCACTGTTCATACAAGATGATAATCATATTAGAAAAATAATGATTTCATCAATAACTACCACCACTGTTCATACTAGATGATAATCATATTAGAAAAATAATGATTTCATCAATAACTACCACCACTGCACAAACATTATTAAAATATTTGAAAAATAATGATTTCATTAATAATTATTACCACCATTGTTCATACTAGATGATAATCATATTAGAAAAATAATGATTCCATCAATAACTACCACCACTGCACAAACATTATTAAAATATTCGGAAAATTATGATTTTATTAATAATTACCACCACTGTTCATACTAGATGATAATCATATTAGAAAAATAATGATTTCATTAATAACTACCACCACTGCACAAACATTATTAAAATATTTGGAAAATTATGATTTTATTAATAATTACCACCACTGCAAAAACATTATTAAAATATTAGAAAAATAATGATTTCATCAATAACTACCACCACTGTTAATACTAGATGATAATCATATTAGAAAAATAATGATTTGATTAATAACTACCACCACTGCACAAACATTATTAAAATATTTGAAAAATAATGATTTTATTAATAATTACCACCACTGCAAAAACATTATTAAAATATTGGAAAAATAATGATTTTATTAATAATGACCACCACTGCACAAACATTATTAAAATATTCGAAAAATAATGTTTTATTAATAATTACCACCACTGTTCATACTAGATGATAATCATATTAGAAAAATAATGATTTCATCAATAACTACCACCACTGCAGAAACATTATTAAAATATTCGAAAAATAATGTTTTATTAATAATTACCACCACTGTTCATACTAGATGATAATCATATAAGAAAAATAATGATTTGATTAATAACTACCACCACTGCACAAACATTATTAAAATATTGGAAAAATAATGATTTCATTAATAATTATTACCACCACTGTTCATACAAGATGATAATCATATTAGAAAAATAATGATTTCATCAATAACTACCACCACTGTTCATACTAGATGATAATCATATTAGAAAAATAATGATTTCATTAATAACTACCACCACTGCACAAACATTATTAAAATATTTGGAAAATTATGATTTTATTAATAATTACCACCACTGCAAAAACATTATTAAAATATTAGAAAAATAATGATTTCATCAATAACTACCACCACTGTTAATACTAGATGATAATCATATTAGAAAAATAATGATTTGATTAATAACTACCACCACTGCACAAACATTATTAAAATATTAGAAAAATAATGATTTCATCAATAACTACCACCACTGCACAAACATTATTAAAATATTTGAAAAATAATGATTTTATTAATAATTACCACCACTGCAAAAACATTATTAAAATATTGGAAAAATAATGATTTTATTAATAATGACCACCACTGCACAAACATTATTAAAATATTCGAAAAATAATGTTTTATTAATAATTACCACCACTGTTCATACTAGATGATAATCATATAAGAAAAATAATGATTTGATTAATAACTACCACCACTGCACAAACATTATTAAAATATTGGAAAAATAATGATTTCATTAATAATTATTACCACCACTGTTCATACAAGATGATAATCATATTAGAAAAATAATGATTTCATCAATAACTACCACCACTGTTCATACTAGATGATAATCATATTAGAAAAATAATGATTTCATTAATAACTACCACCACTGCACAAACATTATTAAAATATTTGGAAAATTATGATTTTATTAATAATTACCACCACTGCAAAAACATTATTAAAATATTAGAAAAATAATGATTTCATCAATAACTACCACCACTGTTAATACTAGATGATAATCATATTAGAAAAATAATGATTTGATTAATAACTACCACCACTGCACAAACATTATTAAAATATTAGAAAAATAATGATTTCATCAATAACTACCACCACTGCACAAACATTATTAAAATATTTGAAAAATAATGATTTTATTAATAATTACCACCACTGCAAAAACATTATTAAAATATTGGAAAAATAATGATTTTATTAATAATGACCACCACTGCACAAACATTATTAAAATATTCGAAAAATAATGTTTTATTAATAATTACCACCACTGTTCATACTAGATGATAATCATATAAGAAAAATAATGATTTGATTAATAACTACCACCACTGCACAAACATTATTAAAATATTGGAAAAATAATGATTTCATTAATAATTATTACCACCACTGTTCATACAAGATGATAATCATATTAGAAAAATAATGATTTCATCAATAACTACCACCACTGTTCATACTAGATGATAATCATATTAGAAAAATAATGATTTCATCAATAACTACCACCACTGCACAAACATTATTAAAATATTTGAAAAATAATGATTTGATTAATTATTATTACCACCACTGTTCATACTAGATGATAATCATATTAGAAAAATAATGATTTCATTAATAACTACCACCACTGCACAAACATTATTAAAATATTCGGAAAATTATGATTTTATTAATAATTACCACCACTGCAAAAACATTATTAAAATATTGGAAAAATAATGATTTTATTAATAATGACCACCACTGTTCATACTAGATGATAATCATATTAGAAAAATAATGATTTCATCAATAACTACCACCACTGCACAAACATTATTAAAATATTTGAAAAATAATGATTTCATCAATAACTACCACCACTGCACAAACATTATTAAAATATTTGAAAAATAATGATTTTATTAATAATTACCACCACTGCAAAAACATTATTAAAATATTGGAAAAATAATGATTTTATTAATAATGACCACCACTGCACAAACATTATTAAAATATTAGAAAAATAATGATTTCATCAATAACTACCACCACTGCACAAACATTATTAAAATATTTGAAAAATAATGATTTTATTAATAATTACCACCACTGCAAAAACATTATTAAAATATTGGAAAAATAATGATTTTATTAATAATGACCACCACTGCACAAACATTATTAAAATATTAGAAAAATAATGATTTCATCAATAACTACCACCACTGCACAAACATTATTAAAATATTGGAAAAATAATGATTTTATTAATAATGACCACCACTGCACAAACATTATTAAAATATTAGAAAAATAATGATTTCATCAATAACTACCACCACTGCACAAACATTATTAAAATATTGGAAAAATAATGATTTTATTAATAATGACCACCACTGCACAAACATTATTAAAATATTCGAAAAATAATGTTTTATTAATAATTACCACCACTGTTCATACTAGATGATAATCATATTAGAAAAATAATGATTTCATCAATAACTACCACCACTGCAGAAACATTATTAAAATATTCGAAAAATAATGTTTTATTAATAATTACCACCACTGTTCATACTAGATGATAATCATATAAGAAAAATAATGATTTGATTAATAACTACCACCACTGCACAAACATTATTAAAATATTGGAAAAATAATGATTTCATTAATAATTATTACCACCACTGTTCATACAAGATGATAATCATATTAGAAAAATAATGATTTCATCAATAACTACCACCACTGTTCATACTAGATGATAATCATATTAGAAAAATAATGATTTCATTAATAACTACCACCACTGCACAAACATTATTAAAATATTTGGAAAATTATGATTTTATTAATAATTACCACCACTGCAAAAACATTATTAAAATATTAGAAAAATAATGATTTCATCAATAACTACCACCACTGTTAATACTAGATGATAATCATATTAGAAAAATAATGATTTGATTAATAACTACCACCACTGCACAAACATTATTAAAATATTAGAAAAATAATGATTTCATCAATAACTACCACCACTGCACAAACATTATTAAAATATTTGAAAAATAATGATTTTATTAATAATTACCACCACTGCAAAAACATTATTAAAATATTGGAAAAATAATGATTTTATTAATAATGACCACCACTGCACAAACATTATTAAAATATTCGAAAAATAATGTTTTATTAATAATTACCACCACTGTTCATACTAGATGATAATCATATAAGAAAAATAATGATTTGATTAATAACTACCACCACTGCACAAACATTATTAAAATATTGGAAAAATAATGATTTCATTAATAATTATTACCACCACTGTTCATACAAGATGATAATCATATTAGAAAAATAATGATTTCATCAATAACTACCACCACTGTTCATACTAGATGATAATCATATTAGAAAAATAATGATTTCATTAATAACTACCACCACTGCACAAACATTATTAAAATATTTGGAAAATTATGATTTTATTAATAATTACCACCACTGCAAAAACATTATTAAAATATTAGAAAAATAATGATTTCATCAATAACTACCACCACTGTTAATACTAGATGATAATCATATTAGAAAAATAATGATTTGATTAATAACTACCACCACTGCACAAACATTATTAAAATATTAGAAAAATAATGATTTCATCAATAACTACCACCACTGCACAAACATTATTAAAATATTTGAAAAATAATGATTTTATTAATAATTACCACCACTGCAAAAACATTATTAAAATATTGGAAAAATAATGATTTTATTAATAATGACCACCACTGCACAAACATTATTAAAATATTCGAAAAATAATGTTTTATTAATAATTACCACCACTGTTCATACTAGATGATAATCATATAAGAAAAATAATGATTTGATTAATAACTACCACCACTGCACAAACATTATTAAAATATTGGAAAAATAATGATTTCATTAATAATTATTACCACCACTGTTCATACAAGATGATAATCATATTAGAAAAATAATGATTTCATCAATAACTACCACCACTGTTCATACTAGATGATAATCATATTAGAAAAATAATGATTTCATCAATAACTACCACCACTGCACAAACATTATTAAAATATTTGAAAAATAATGATTTGATTAATTATTATTACCACCACTGTTCATACTAGATGATAATCATATTAGAAAAATAATGATTTCATTAATAACTACCACCACTGCACAAACATTATTAAAATATTCGGAAAATTATGATTTTATTAATAATTACCACCACTGCAAAAACATTATTAAAATATTGGAAAAATAATGATTTTATTAATAATGACCACCACTGTTCATACTAGATGATAATCATATTAGAAAAATAATGATTTCATCAATAACTACCACCACTGCACAAACATTATTAAAATATTTGAAAAATAATGATTTCATCAATAACTACCACCACTGCACAAACATTATTAAAATATTTGAAAAATAATGATTTTATTAATAATTACCACCACTGCAAAAACATTATTAAAATATTGGAAAAATAATGATTTTATTAATAATGACCACCACTGCACAAACATTATTAAAATATTAGAAAAATAATGATTTCATCAATAACTACCACCACTGCACAAACATTATTAAAATATTTGAAAAATAATGATTTTATTAATAATTACCACCACTGCAAAAACATTATTAAAATATTGGAAAAATAATGATTTTATTAATAATGACCACCACTGCACAAACATTATTAAAATATTAGAAAAATAATGATTTCATCAATAACTACCACCACTGCACAAACATTATTAAAATATTGGAAAAATAATGATTTTATTAATAATGACCACCACTGCACAAACATTATTAAAATATTAGAAAAATAATGATTTCATCAATAACTACCACCACTGCACAAACATTATTAAAATATTGGAAAAATAATGATTTTATTAATAATGACCACCACTGCACAAACATTATTAAAATATTCGAAAAATAATGTTTTATTAATAATTACCACCACTGTTCATACTAGATGATAATCATATAAGAAAAATAATGATTTGATTAATAACTACCACCACTGCACAAACATTATTAAAATATTGGAAAAATAATGATTTCATTAATAATTATTACCACCACTGTTCATACAAGATGATAATCATATTAGAAAAATAATGATTTCATCAATAACTACCACCACTGTTCATACTAGATGATAATCATATTAGAAAAATAATGATTTCATCAATAACTACCACCACTGCACAAACATTATTAAAATATTTGAAAAATAATGATTTCATTAATAATTATTACCACCACTGTTCATACAAGATGATAATCATATTAGAAAAATAATGATTTCATCAATAACTACCACCACTGTTCATACTAGATGATAATCATATTAGAAAAATAATGATTTCATTAATAACTACCACCACTGCACAAACATTATTAAAATATTTGGAAAATTATGATTTTATTAATAATTACCACCACTGCAAAAACATTATTAAAATATTAGAAAAATAATGATTTCATCAATAACTACCACCACTGTTAATACTAGATGATAATCATATTAGAAAAATAATGATTTGATTAATAACTACCACCACTGCACAAACATTATTAAAATATTAGAAAAATAATGATTTCATCAATAACTACCACCACTGCACAAACATTATTAAAATATTTGAAAAATAATGATTTTATTAATAATTACCACCACTGCAAAAACATTATTAAAATATTGGAAAAATAATGATTTTATTAATAATGACCACCACTGCACAAACATTATTAAAATATTCGAAAAATAATGTTTTATTAATAATTACCACCACTGTTCATACTAGATGATAATCATATAAGAAAAATAATGATTTGATTAATAACTACCACCACTGCACAAACATTATTAAAATATTGGAAAAATAATGATTTCATTAATAATTATTACCACCACTGTTCATACAAGATGATAATCATATTAGAAAAATAATGATTTCATCAATAACTACCACCACTGTTCATACTAGATGATAATCATATTAGAAAAATAATGATTTCATTAATAACTACCACCACTGCACAAACATTATTAAAATATTTGGAAAATTATGATTTTATTAATAATTACCACCACTGCAAAAACATTATTAAAATATTAGAAAAATAATGATTTCATCAATAACTACCACCACTGTTAATACTAGATGATAATCATATTAGAAAAATAATGATTTGATTAATAACTACCACCACTGCACAAACATTATTAAAATATTAGAAAAATAATGATTTCATCAATAACTACCACCACTGCACAAACATTATTAAAATATTTGAAAAATAATGATTTTATTAATAATTACCACCACTGCAAAAACATTATTAAAATATTGGAAAAATAATGATTTTATTAATAATGACCACCACTGCACAAACATTATTAAAATATTCGAAAAATAATGTTTTATTAATAATTACCACCACTGTTCATACTAGATGATAATCATATAAGAAAAATAATGATTTGATTAATAACTACCACCACTGCACAAACATTATTAAAATATTGGAAAAATAATGATTTCATTAATAATTATTACCACCACTGTTCATACAAGATGATAATCATATTAGAAAAATAATGATTTCATCAATAACTACCACCACTGTTCATACTAGATGATAATCATATTAGAAAAATAATGATTTCATCAATAACTACCACCACTGCACAAACATTATTAAAATATTTGAAAAATAATGATTTGATTAATTATTATTACCACCACTGTTCATACTAGATGATAATCATATTAGAAAAATAATGATTTCATTAATAACTACCACCACTGCACAAACATTATTAAAATATTCGGAAAATTATGATTTTATTAATAATTACCACCACTGCAAAAACATTATTAAAATATTGGAAAAATAATGATTTTATTAATAATGACCACCACTGTTCATACTAGATGATAATCATATTAGAAAAATAATGATTTCATCAATAACTACCACCACTGCACAAACATTATTAAAATATTTGAAAAATAATGATTTCATCAATAACTACCACCACTGCACAAACATTATTAAAATATTTGAAAAATAATGATTTTATTAATAATTACCACCACTGCAAAAACATTATTAAAATATTGGAAAAATAATGATTTTATTAATAATGACCACCACTGCACAAACATTATTAAAATATTAGAAAAATAATGATTTCATCAATAACTACCACCACTGCACAAACATTATTAAAATATTTGAAAAATAATGATTTTATTAATAATTACCACCACTGCAAAAACATTATTAAAATATTGGAAAAATAATGATTTTATTAATAATGACCACCACTGCACAAACATTATTAAAATATTAGAAAAATAATGATTTCATCAATAACTACCACCACTGCACAAACATTATTAAAATATTGGAAAAATAATGATTTTATTAATAATGACCACCACTGCACAAACATTATTAAAATATTAGAAAAATAATGATTTCATCAATAACTACCACCACTGCACAAACATTATTAAAATATTGGAAAAATAATGATTTTATTAATAATGACCACCACTGCACAAACATTATTAAAATATTCGAAAAATAATGTTTTATTAATAATTACCACCACTGTTCATACTAGATGATAATCATATAAGAAAAATAATGATTTGATTAATAACTACCACCACTGCACAAACATTATTAAAATATTGGAAAAATAATGATTTCATTAATAATTATTACCACCACTGTTCATACAAGATGATAATCATATTAGAAAAATAATGATTTCATCAATAACTACCACCACTGTTCATACTAGATGATAATCATATTAGAAAAATAATGATTTCATCAATAACTACCACCACTGCACAAACATTATTAAAATATTTGAAAAATAATGATTTGATTAATTATTATTACCACCACTGTTCATACTAGATGATAATCATATTAGAAAAATAATGATTTCATTAATAACTACCACCACTGCACAAACATTATTAAAATATTCGGAAAATTATGATTTTATTAATAATTACCACCACTGCAAAAACATTATTAAAATATTGGAAAAATAATGATTTTATTAATAATGACCACCACTGTTCATACTAGATGATAATCATATTAGAAAAATAATGATTTCATCAATAACTACCACCACTGCACAAACATTATTAAAATATTTGAAAAATAATGATTTCATTAATAATTATTACCACCACTGTTCATACTAGATGATAATCATATTAGAAAAATAATGATTTCATCAATAACTACAACCACTGCACAAACATTATTAAAATATTTGAAAAATAATGATTTCATTAATAATTATTACCACCACTGTTCATACTAGATGATAATCATATTAGAAAAATAATGATTTCATTAATAACTACCACCACTGCACAAACATTATTAAAATATTTGAAAAATAATGATTTCATTAATAATTATTACCACCACTGCAAAAACATCATTAAAATATTTGAAAAATAATGATTAGATTAATAATTATTACCACCACTGTTCATACTAGATGATAATCATATTAGAAAAATAATGATTTCATTAATAACTACCACCACTGCACAAACATTATTAAAATATTAGAAAAATAATGATTTCATCAATAACTACCACCACTGCACAAACATTATTAAAATATTAGAAAAATTATGATTTCATCAATAACTACCACCACTGTTAATACTAGATGCTAATCATATTAGAAAAATAATGATTTGATTAATAACTACCACCACTGCACAAACATTATTAAAATCTTAGAAAAATAATGATTTCATCAATAATTATTACCACCACTGTTCATACTAGATGATAATCATATTAGAAAAATAATGATTTCATCAATAACTACCACCACTGCACAAACATTATTAAAATATTCGAAAAATAATGATTTCATCAATAATTATTACCACCACTGTTCATACTAGATGATAATCATATTAGAAAAATAATGATTTCATCAATAACTACCACCACTGCACAAACATTATTAAAATATTGGAAAAATAATGATTTTATTAATAATTACCACCACTGTTCATACTAGATGATAATCATATTAGAAAAATAATGATTTAATCAATAACTACCACCACTGCACATACATTATTAAAATATTAGAAAAATAATGATTTAATCAATAACTACCACCACTGCACATACATTATTAAAATATTAGAAAAATAATGATTTAATCAATAACTACCACCACTGCACAAACATTATTAAAATATTAGAAAAATAATGATTTCATCAATAACTACCACCACTGCACAAACATTATTAAAATATTAGAAAAATAATGATTTCATCAATAACTACCACCACTGTTAATACTAGATGATAATCATATTAGAAAAATAATGATTTGATTAATAACTACCACCACTGCACAAACATTATTAAAATATTAGAAAAATAATGATTTCATCAATAACTACCACCACTGCACAAACATTATTAAAATATTTGAAAAATAATGATTTTATTAATAATGACCACCACTGTTCATACTAGATGATAATCATATTAGAAAAATAATGATTTCATCAAAAACTACCACCACTGCAAAACATCATTAAAATATTAGAAAAATAATGATTTCATCAATAACTACCACCACTGCGCAAACATTACTAAAATATTCGGAAAATTATGATTTTATTAATAATTACCACCACTGTTCATACTAGATGATAATCATATTAGAAAAATAATGATTTCATCAATAACTACCACCACTGCAAAACATCATTAAAATATTTGAAAAATAATGATTAGATTAATAATTATTACACCACTGTTCATACTAGATGATAATCATATTAGAAAAATAATGATTTAATCAATAACTACCACCACTGCACAAACATTATCAAAATATTGGGAAAATAATGATTTTATTAATAATTACCACCACTGTTCATACTAGATGATAATCATATTAGAAAAATAATGATTTCATTAATAACTACCACCATTGCACAAACATTATTAAAATATTTGAAAAATAATGATTTCATTAATAATTATTACCACTGTTCATAATAGATGATAATCATATTAGAAAAATAATGATTTCATTAATAACTACCACCATTGCACAAACATTATTAAAATATTTGAAAAATAATGATTTCATTAATAATTATTACCACTGTTCATAATAGATGATAATCATATTAGAAAAATTATGATTTCATCAATAACTACCACCACTGTTAATACTAGATGCTAATCATATTAGAAAAATAATGATTTGATTAATAACTACCACCACTGCACAAACATTATTAAAATCTTAGAAAAATAATGATTTCATCAATAATTATTACCACCACTGTTCATACTAGATGATAATCATATTAGAAAAATAATGATTTCATCAATAACTACCACCACTGCACAAACATTATTAAAATATTCGAAAAATAATGATTTCATCAATAATTATTACCACCACTGTTCATACTAGATGATAATCATATTAGAAAAATAATGATTTCATCAATAACTACCACCATTGCACAAACATTATTAAAATATTTGAAAAATAATGATTAGATTAATAATTATTACACCACTGTTCATACTAGATGATAATCATATTAGAAAAATAATGATTTCATCAATAACTACAAACAATGTTCATACTAGATGATAAACATATTAGAAAAATAATGATTTCATTAATAACTACCACCATTGCACAAATATTATTAAAATATTTGAAAAATAATGATTTCATTAATAATTATTACCACCACTGTTCATACTAGATGATAATCATATTAGAAAAATAATGATTTCATCAATAACTACCACCACTGCACAAACATTATTAAAATATTGGGAAAATAATGATTTTATTAATAATTACCACCACTGTTCATACTAGATGATAATCATATTAGAAAAATAATGATTTCATCAATAACTACAAACAATGTTCATACTAGATGATAATCATATAAGAAAAATAATGATTTGATTAATAACTACCACCACTGCACAAACATTATTAAAATATTGGAAAAATAATGATTTCAGCAATAACTACCACCACTGCACAAACATTATTAAAATATTTGAAAAATAATGATTTCATCAATAACTACCACCACTGCAAAACATTATTAAAATATTTGAAAAATAATGATTAGATTAATAATTATTACCACCACTGTTCATACTAGATGATAATCATATTAGAAAAATTATGATTTCATCAATAACTACCACCACTGCACAAACATTATTAAAATATTTGAAAAATAATGATTTCATTAATAATTATTACCACCATTGTTCATACTAGATGATAATCATATTAGAAAAATAATGATTTCATCAATAATTATTACGACAACTGTTCATACTAGATGATAATCATATAAGAAAAATAATGATTTGATTAATAACTACCACCACTGCACAAACATTAATAAAATATTGGAAAAATAATTTCATTAATAATTATTACCACCACTGTTCATACTAGATGATAATCATATTAGAAAAATAATGATTTCATCAATAACTACCACCACTGCACAAATATTATTAAAATATTTGAAAAATAATGATTTCATTAATAATTATTACCACCACTGTTCATACTAGATGATAACCATATTAGAAAAATAATGATTTCATCAATAACTACCACCACTGCAAAAACATTATTAAAATATTTGAAAAATAATTATTAGATTAATAATTATTACCACCACTGTTCATACTAGATGAAAATCTTATTTGAAAATTAATGATTAGATTAATAATTATTACCACCACTGTTCATACTAGATGATAACCATATTAGAAAAATAATGATTTCATCAATAACTACTACCACTGCACAAACATTATTAAAATATTGGAAAATAATGATTTCATAATCATTATTACCACCACTGTTCATACTAGATGATAATCATATTAGAAAAATAATGATTTCATCAATAACTACCACCACTGCACAAACATTATTAAAATATTTGAAAAATAATGATTTCATTAATAATTATTACCACCACTGTTCATACTAGATGATAATCATATTAGAAAAATAATGATTTCATTAATAACTACCACCATTGCACAAACATTATTAAAATATTCGGAAAATTATGATTTTATTAATAACTACCACCACTGTTCATACTTGATGATAAATATATTAGAAAAATAATGATTTCATCAATAACTACCACCACTGCACAAACATTATTAAAATATTGGAAAAATAATGATTTTATTAATAATTACCACCACTGTTCATACTAGATGATAATCATATTAGAAAAATAATGATTTCATCAATAACTACCACCACTGCACAAACATTATTAAAATATTCGAAAAATAATGATTTCATCAATAATTATTACCACCACTGTTCATACTAGATGATAATCATATTAGAAAAATAATGATTTCATCAATAACTACCACCACTGCACAAACATTATTAAAATATTCGAAAAATAATGTTTTATTAATAATTACCACCACTGTTCATACTAGATGATAATCATATCAGAAAAATAATGATTTCATCAATAACTACCACCACTGCAGAAACATTATTAAAATATTGGAAAAATAATGATTTTATTAATAATTACCACCACTGTTCATACTAGATGATAATCATATTAGAAAAATAATGATTTCATCAATAACTACCACCACTGCACATACATTATTAAAATATTAGAAAAATAATGATTTAATCAATAACTACCACCATTGCACAAACATTACTAAAATATTCGGAAAATTATGATTTTATTAATAATTACCACCACTGTTCATAATAGATGATAATCATATTAGAAAAATATTGATTTCATCAATAACTACCACCACTGCACATACATTATTAAAATATTAGAAAAATAATGATTTAATCAATAACTACCACCATTGCACAAACATTACTAAAATATTCGGAAAATTATGATTTTATTAATAATTACCACCACTGTTCATACTAGATGATAATCATATTAGAAAAATAATGATTTCATCAATAACTACCACCACTGCACAAACATTATTAAAATATTGGGAAAAAAATGATTTTATTAATAATTACCACCACTGTTCATAATAGATGATAATCATATTAGAAAAATAATGATTTCATCAATAACTACCACCACTGTTCATACTAGATGAGAATCATATTAGAAAAATAATGATTTCATCAATAACTACCACCACTGCACAAACATTATTAAAATATTGGAAAAATAATGATTTTATTAATAATTACCACCACTGTTCATACTAGATTATAATCATATTAGAAAAATAATGATTTCATCAATAACTACTACCACTGCACATACATTATTAAAATATTAGAAAAATAATGATTTCATCAATAACTACCACCACTGCACATACATTATTAAAATATTAGAAAAATAATGATTTCATCAATAACTACCACCACTGCACAAACATTATTAAAATATTTGGAAAATTATGATTTTATTAATAATTACCACCACTGCAAAAACATTATTAAAATATTAGAAAAATAATGATTTCATCAATAATTATTACCACCACTGTTCATACTAGATGATAATCATATTGGAAAAATAATGATTTCATCAACAACTACCACCACTACACAAACATTATTAAAATATTTTAAAAATAATGATTTCATCAATAACTACCACCACTGCACAAACATTATTAAAATATTTTAAAAATAATGATTTCATCAATAATTATTACCACCACTGTTCATACTAGATGATAATCATATTAGAAAAATAATGATTTCATCAATAACTACCACCACTGCACATACATTATTAAAATATTAGAAAAATAATGATTTAATCAATAACTACCACCACTGTTCATACTAGATGATAATCATATTAGAAAAATAATGATTTCATCAATAACTACCACCACTGCACAAACATTATTAAAATATTGGAAAAATAATGATTTTATTAATAATTACCACCACTGTTCATACTAGATGATAATCATATTAGAAAAATAATGATTTCATCAATAACTACCACCACTGCACATACATTATTAAAATATTAGAAAAATAATGATTTAATCAATAACTACCACCACTGCACAAACATTATTAAAATATTCGGAAAATAATGATTTTATTAATAATTACCACCACTGTTCATACTAGATGATAATCATATTAGAAAAATAATGATTTCATCAATAACTACCACCACTGCAGAAACATTATTAAAATATTGGAAAAATAATGATTTTATTAATAATTACCACCACTGTTCATACTAGATGATAATCATATTAGAAAAATAATGATTTCATCAATAACTACCACCACTGCACATACATTATTAAAATATTAGAAAAATAATGATTTAATCAATAACTACCACCATTGCACAAACATTACTAAAATATTCGGAAAATTATGATTTTATTAATAATTACCACCACTGTTCATAATAGATGATAATCATATTAGAAAAATATTGATTTCATCAATAACTACCACCACTGCACATACATTATTAAAATATTAGAAAAATAATGATTTAATCAATAACTACCACCATTGCACAAACATTACTAAAATATTCGGAAAATTATGATTTTATTAATAATTACCACCACTGTTCATACTAGATGATAATCATATTAGAAAAATAATGATTTCATCAATAACTACCACCACTGCACAAACATTATTAAAATATTGGGAAAAAAATGATTTTATTAATAATTACCACCACTGTTCATAATAGATGATAATCATATTAGAAAAATAATGATTTCATCAATAACTACCACCACTGTTCATACTAGATGAGAATCATATTAGAAAAATAATGATTTCATCAATAACTACTACCACTGCACATACATTATTAAAATATTAGAAAAATAATGATTTCATCAATAACTACCACCACTGCACATACATTATTAAAATATTAGAAAAATAATGATTTAATCAATAACTACCACCACTGCACAAACATTATTAAAATATTTGGAAAATTATGATTTTATTAATAATTACCACCACTGCAAAAACATTATTAAAATATTAGAAAAATAATGATTTCATCAATAACTACCACCACTGTTCATACTAGATGATAATCATATTAGAAAAATAATGATTTCATCAAAAACTACCACCACTACACAAACATTATTAAAATATTTTAAAAATAATGATTTCATCAATAATTATTACCACCACTGTTCATACTAGATGATAATCATATTGGAAAAATAATGATTTCATCAACAACTACCACCACTGCACAAACATTATTAAAATATTTTAAAAATAATGATTTCATCAATAACTACCACCACTGCACAAACATTATTAAAATATTTTAAAAATAATGATTTCATCAATAATTATTACCACCACTGTTCATACTAGATGATAAACATATTAGAAAAATAATGATTTCATCAATAACTACCACCACTGCACATACATTATTAAAATATTAGAAAAATAATGATTTAATCAATAACTACCACCACTGTTCATACTAGATGATAATCATATTAGAAAAATAATGATTTCATCAATAACTACCACCACTGCACAAACATTATTAAAATATTGGAAAAATAATGATTTTATTAATAATTACCACCACTGTTCATACTAGATGATAATCATATTAGAAAAATAATGATTTCATCAATAACTACCACCACTGCACATACATTATTAAAATATTAGAAAAATAATGATTTAATCAATAACTACCACCACTGCACAAACATTATTAAAATATTCGGAAAATAATGATTTTATTAATAATTACCACCACTGTTCATACTAGATGATAATCATATTAGAAAAATAATGATTTCATCAATAACTACCACCACTGCACAAACATTATTAAAATATTTGAAAAATAATGATTAGATTAATAATTATTACCACCACTGTTCATACTAGATGATAATCATATTGGAAAAATAATGATTTCATCAATAACTACCACCACTGCACAAACATTATTAAAATATTTGAAAAATAATGATTTCATCAATAACTACCACCACTGTTAATACTAGATTATAATCATATTAGAAAAATAATGATTTCATTAATAACTACCACCATTGCACAAACATTATTAAAATATTCGGAAAATTATGATTTTATTAATAACTACCACCACTGCACATACATTATTAAAATATTAGAAAAATAATGATTTAATCAATAACTACCACCACTGCACAAACATTATTAAAATATTCGGAAAATTATGATTTTATTAATAATTACCACCACTGAAAAAACATTATTAAAATACTCGAAAAATAATGATTTTATTAATAATTATTACCACCACTGTTCATACTAGATGATAATCATATTAGAAAAATAATGATTTCATCAAAAACTACCACCACTGCAAAACATCATTAAAATATTTGAAAAATAATGATTAGATTAATAATTATTACCACCACTGTTCATACTAGATGATAATCATATTAGAAAAATAATGATTTCATTAATAACTACCACCATTGCACAAACATTATTAAAATATTCGGAAAATTATGATTTTATTAATAACTACCACCACTGCACATACATTATTAAAATATTAGAAAAATAATGATTTAATCAATAACTACCACCACTGCACAAACATTATTAAAATATTCGGAAAATTATGATTTTATTAATAATTACCACCACTGCAAAAACATTATTAAAATACTCGAAAAATAATGATTTTATTAATAATTATTACCACCACTGTTCATACTAGATGATAATCATATTAGAAAAATATTGATTTCATCAATAACTACCACCACTGCACATACATTATTAAAATATTAGAAAAATAATGATTTAATCAATAACTACCACCATTGCACAAACATTACTAAAATATTCGGAAAATTATGATTTTATTAATAATTACCACCACTGTTCATACTAGATGATAATCATATTAGAAAAATAATGATTTCATCAATAACTACCACCACTGCACAAACATTATTAAAATATTGGGAAAAAAATGATTTTATTAATAATTACCACCACTGTTCATAATAGATGATAATCATATTAGAAAAATAATGATTTCATCAATAACTACCACCACTGTTCATACTAGATGAGAATCATATTAGAAAAATAATGATTTCATCAATAACTACCACCACTGCACAAACATTATTAAAATATTGGAAAAATAATGATTTTATTAATAATTACCACCACTGTTCATACTAGATGATAATCATATTAGAAAAATAATGATTTCATCAATAACTACTACCACTGCACATACATTATTAAAATATTAGAAAAATAATGATTTCATCAATAACTACCACCACTGCACATACATTATTAAAATATTAGAAAAATAATGATTTAATCAATAACTACCACCACTGCACAAACATTATTAAAATATTTGGAAAATTATGATTTTATTAATAATTACCACCACTGCAAAAACATTATTAAAATATTAGAAAAATAATGATTTCATCAATAACTACCACCACTGTTCATACTAGATGATAATCATATTAGAAAAATAATGATTTCATCAAAAACTACCACCACTACACAAACATTATTAAAATATTTGAAAAATAATGATTAGATTAATAATTATTACCACCACTGCTCATACTAGATGATAATCATATTGGAAAAATAATGATTTCATCAACAACTACCACCACTACACAAACATTATTAAAATATTTTAAAAATAATGATTTCATCAATAACTACCACCACTGCACAAACATTATTAAAATATTTTAAAAATAATGATTTCATCAATAATTATTACCACCACTGTTCATACTAGATGATAATCATATTAGAAAAATAATGATTTCATCAATAACTACCACCACTGCACAAACATTATTAAAATATTGGAAAAATAATGATTTTATTAATAATTACCACCACTGTTCATACTAGATGATAATCATATTAGAAAAATAATGATTTCATCAATAACTACCACCACTGCACATACATTATTAAAATATTAGAAAAATAATGATTTAATCAATAACTACCACCACTGCACAAACATTATTAAAATATTCGGAAAATAATGATTTTATTAATAATTACCACCACTGTTCATACTAGATGATAATCATATTAGAAAAATAATGATTTCATCAATAACTACCACCACTGCACAAACATTATTAAAATATTTGAAAAATAATGATTAGATTAATAATTATTACCACCACTGTTCATACTAGATGATAATCATATTGGAAAAATAATGATTTCATCAATAACTACCACCACTGCACAAACATTATTAAAATATTTGAAAAATAATGATTTCATCAATAACTACCACCACTGTTAATACTAGATTATAATCATATTAGAAAAATAATGATTTCATTAATAACTACCACCATTGCACAAACATTATTAAAATATTCGGAAAATTATGATTTTATTAATAACTACCACCACTGCACATACATTATTAAAATATTAGAAAAATAATGATTTAATCAATAACTACCACCACTGCACAAACATTATTAAAATATTCGGAAAATTATGATTTTATTAATAATTACCACCACTGAAAAAACATTATTAAAATACTCGAAAAATAATGATTTTATTAATAATTATTACCACCACTGTTCATACTAGATGATAATCATATTAGAAAAATAATGATTTCATCAAAAACTACCACCACTGCAAAACATCATTAAAATATTTGAAAAATAATGATTAGATTAATAATTATTACCACCACTGTTCATACTAGATGATAATCATATTAGAAAAATAATGATTTCATTAATAACTACCACCATTGCACAAACATTATTAAAATATTCGGAAAATTATGATTTTATTAATAACTACCACCACTGCACATACATTATTAAAATATTAGAAAAATAATGATTTAATCAATAACTACCACCACTGCACAAACATTATTAAAATATTCGGAAAATTATGATTTTATTAATAATTACCACCACTGCAAAAACATTATTAAAATACTCGAAAAATAATGATTTTATTAATAATTATTACCACCACTGTTCATACTAGATGATAATCATATTAGAAAAATTATGATTTCATCAATAACTACCACCACTGTTCATACTAGATGATAATCATATTAGAAAAATAATGATTTGATTAATAACTACCACCACTGCACAAACATTATTAAAATATTAGAAAAATAATGATTTCATCAATAACTACCACCACTGCACAAACATTATTAAAAATATTTGAAAAATAATGATTTCATTAATAATTATTACCACCACTGTTCATACAAGATGATAATCATATTAGAAAAATAATGATTTCATTAATAACTACCACCATTGCACAAACATTATTAAAATATTCGGAAAATTATGATTTTATTAATAATTACCACCACTGTTCATACTAGATGATAATCATATTAGAAAAATAATGATTTCATCAATAACTACCACCACTGCACAAACATTATTAAAATATTCGGAAAATTATGATTTTATTAATAATTACCACCACTGCAAAAACATTATTAAAATATTCGAAAAATAATGATTTAATCAATAACTACCACCACTGTTCATACTAGATGATAATCATATTAGAAAAATAATGATTTCATCAATAACTACCACCACTGCACAAACATTATTAAAATATTGGAAAAATAATGATTTTATTAATAATTACCACCACTGTTCATACTAGATGATAATCATATTAGAAAAATAATGATTTCATCAATAACTACCACCACTGCACATACATTATTAAAATATTAGAAAAATAATGATTTAATCAATAACTACCACCACTGCACAAACATTATTAAAATATTCGGAAAATAATGATTTTATTAATAATTACCACCACTGTTCATACTAGATGATAATCATATTAGAAAAATAATGATTTCATCAATAACTACCACCACTGCACAAACATTATTAAAATATTTGAAAAATAATGATTAGATTAATAATTATTACCACCACTGTTCATACTAGATGATAATCATATTGGAAAAATAATGATTTCATCAATAACTACCACCACTGCACAAACATTATTAAAATATTCGGAAAATTATGATTTTATTAATAATTACCACCACTGCAAAAACATTATTAAAATATTCGAAAAATAATGATTTCATCAATAACTACCACCACTGTTCATACTAGATGATAATCATTAGAAAAATAATGATTTCAGCAATAACTACTACCACTGTAAAAACATTATTAAAATATTTGAAAAATAATGATTTCATCAATAACTACCACCACTGTTCATACTAGATGATAATCATATTAGAAAAATAATGATTTCATCAATAACTACCACCACTGCACAAACATTATTAAAATATTAGAAAAATAATGATTTCATCAATAACTACCACCACTGCACAAACATTATTAAAATATTTGAAAAATAATGATTTTATTAATAATTACCACCACTGTTCATAATAGATGATAATCATATTAGAAAAATAATGATTTCATCAATAACTACCACCACTGCACAAACATTATTAAAATATTAGAAAAATAATGATTTCATCAATAACTACCACCACTGCACAAACATTATTAAAATATTTGAAAAATAATGATTTCATTAATAATTATTACCACCACTGTTCATACTAGATGATAATCATATTAGAAAAATAATGATTTCATTAATAACTACCACCACTGCACAAACATTATTAAAATATTCGGAAAATTATGATTTTATTAATAATTACCACCACTGCAAAAACATTATTAAAATACTCGAAAAATAATGATTTTATTAATAATTATTACCACCACTGTTCATACTAGATGATAATCATATTAGAAAAATAATGATTTCATCAAAAACTACCACCACTGCAAAACATCATTAAAATATTTGAAAAATAATGATTAGATTAATAATTATTACCACCACTGTTCATACTAATGATAATCATATTAGAAAAAAAATGATTTCATTAATAACTACCACCATTGCACAAACATTATTAAAATATTCGAAAAATAATGATTTTATTAATGATTACCAAAACTGCAAAAACATTATTAAAATATTCGAAAAATAATGATTTAATTAATAATTACCACCACTGCACAAACATTATTAAAATATTAGAAAAATAATGATTTCATCAATAACTACCACCACTGCACAAACATTATTAAAATATTAGAAAAATAATGATTTCATCAATAACTACCACCACTGCACAAACATTATTAAAATATTAGAAAAATAATGATTTCATCAATAACTACCACCACTACACAAACATTATTAAAATATTTGAAAAATAATGATTTTATTAATAATTACCACCACTGTTCATACTAGATGATAATCATATTAGAAAAATAATGATTTCAGCAATAACTACTACCACTGTAAAAACATTATTAAAATATTTGAAAAATAATGATTTCATTAATAATAATTACCACCACTGTTCATACTAGATGATAATCATATAAGAAAAATAATGATTTCATCAATAACTACCACCACTGTTCATACTAGATGATAATCATATTAGAAAAAAATGATTTCATTAATAACTACCACCATTGCACAAACATTATTAAAATATTCGAAAAATAATGATTTTATTAATAATTACCAAAACTGCAAAAACATTATTAAAATATTCGAAAAATAATGATTTAATTAATAATTACCACCACTGTTCATACTAGATGATAATCATATTAGAAAAATAATGATTTCATCAATAACTACCACCACTGTTCATACTAGATGATAATCATATTAGAAAAATAATGATTTTTTTAATAATTATTACCACCACTGTTCATACTTGATGATAATCAAATTAGAAAAATAATGATTTCATCAATAACTACCACCACTGCACAAACATTATTAAAATATTTGAAAAATAATGATTTTATTAATAATTACCACCACTGTTCATACTAGATGATAATCATATTAGAAAAAAAATGATTTCATTAATAACTACCACCATTGCACAAACATTATTAAAATATTCGAAAAATAATGATTTTATTAATAATTACCAAAACTGCAAAAACATTATTAAAATATTCGAAAAATAATGATTTAATTAATAATTACCACCACTGTTCATACTAGATGATAATCATATTAGAAAAATAATGATTTCATCAATAACTACCACCACTGCAAAACATCATTAAAATATTTGAAAAATAATGATTTCATTAATAATTATTACCACCACTGTTCATACAAGATGATAATCATATTAGAAAAATTATGATTTCATCAATAACTACCACCACTGTTCATACTAGATGATAATCATATTAGAAAAATAATGATTTCATCAATAACTACCACCACTGCACAAACATTATTAAAATATTTGAAAAATAATGATTTGATTAATTATTATTACCACCACTGTTCATACTAGATGATAATCATATTAGAAAAATAATGATTTCATTAATAACTACCACCATTGCACAAACATTATTAAAATATTCGGAAAATTATGATTTTATTAATAATTACCACCACTGTTCATACTAGATGATAATCATATTAGAAAAATAATGATTTCATCAATAACTACCACCACTGCACAAACATTATTAAAATATTTGAAAAATAATGATTTCATTAATAATTATTACCACCACTGTTCATACTAGATGATAATCATATTAGAAAAATAATGATTTCATCAATAACTACCACCACTGCACAAACATTATTAAAATATTCGGAAAATTATGATTTTATTAATAATTACCACCACTGCAAAAACATTATTAAAATATTCGAAAAATAATGATTTCATCAATAACTACCACCACTGCACCAACATTATTGAAATATTGGAAAATAATGATTTCATAATCATTATTACCACCACTGTTCATACTAGATGATAATCATATTAGAAAAATAATGATTTCATCAATAACTACCACCACTGTTCATACTAGATGATAATCATATTAGAAAAATAATGATTTGTTTAATAATTATTACCACCACTGTTCATACTTGATGATAATCAAATTAGAAAAATAATGATTTCATCAATAACTACCACCACTGCACAAACATTATTAAAATATTTGAAAAATAATGATTTTATTAATAATTACCACCACTGTTCATACTAGATGATAATCAAATTAGAAAAATAATGATTTCATCAATAACTACCACCATTGCACAAACATTATTAAAATATTCGGAAAATTATGATTTTATTAATAACTACCACCACTGCACATACATTATTAAAATATTAGAAAAATAATGATTTAATCAATAACTACCACCACTGCACAAACATTATTAAAATATTCGGAAAATTATGATTTTATTAATAATTACCACCACTGCAAAAACATTATTAAAATACTCGAAAAATAATGATTTTATTAATAATTATTACCACCACTGTTCATACTAGATGATAATCATATTAGAAAAATAATGATTTCATCAAAAACTACCACCACTGCAAAACATCATTAAAATATTTGAAAAATAATGATTAGATTAATAATTATTACCACCACTGTTCATACTAGATGATAATCATATTAGAAAAATAATGATTTCATCAATAACTACCACCACTGTTCATACTAGATGATAATCATATTAGAAAAAAAATTATTTCATTAATAACTACCAAAACTGCAAAAACATTATTAAAATATTCGAAAAATAATGATTTAATTAATAATTACCACCACTGCACAAACATTATTAAAATATTAGAAAAATAATGATTTCATCAATAACTACCACCACTGCACAAACATTATTAAAATATTCGAAAAATAATGATTTAATTAATAATTACCACCACTGCACAAACATTATTAAAATATTAGAAAAATAATGATTTCATCAATAACTACCACCACTGCACAAACATTATTAAAATATTAGAAAAATAATGATTTCATCAATAACTACCACCACTGCACAAACATTATTAAAATATTTGAAAAATAATGATTTCATTAATAATTATTACCACCACTGTTCATACAAGATGATAATCATATTAGAAAAATAATGATTTCATCAATAACTACCACCACTACACAAACATTATTAAAATATTTGAAAAATAATGATTTTATTAATAATTACCAAAACTGCAAAAACATTATTAAAATATTCGAAAAATAATGATTTAATTAATAATTACCACCACTGTTCATACAAGATGATAATCATATTAGAAAAATGATTTCATCAATAACTACCACCACTGCACAAACATTATTAAAATATTTGAAAAATAATGATTTCATTAATAATTATTACCACCACTGTTCATACAAGATGATAATCATATTAGAAAAATAATGATTTCATCAATAACTACCACCACTACACAAACATTATTAAAATATTTGAAAAATAATGATTTTATTAATAATTACCAAAACTGCAAAAACATTATTAAAATATTCGAAAAATAATGATTTAATTAATAATTACCACCACTGTTCATACTAGATGATAATCATATTAGAAAAATAATGATTTGATTAATAATTATAACCACCACTGTTCATATTAGAAAAATAATGAATTCATCAATAACTACCACCACTGCACAAACATTATTAATATTTTGGAAAAATAATGATTTTATTAATAATTAACACCATTGTTCATACTAGATGAAAATCATATTAGAAAAATAATGATTTGTTTAATAATTATTACCACCACTGTTCATACTTGATGATAATCAAATTAGAAAAATAATGATTTCATCAATAACTACCACCACTGCACAAACATTATTAAAATATTTTTAAAATAATGATTTTATTAATAATTACCACCACTGTTCATACTAGATGATAATCATATTAGAAAAATAATGATTTCAGCAATAACTACTACCACTGTAAAAACATTATTAAAATATTTGAAAAATAATGATTTCATTAATAATAATTACCACCACTGTTCATACTAGATGATAATCATATTAGAAAAATAATGATTTCATCAATAACTACCACCACTGTTCATACTAGATGATAATCATATTAGAAAAAAAATGATTTCATTAATAACTACCACCATTGCACAAACATTATTAAAATATTCGAAAAATAATGATTTAATTAATAATTACCACCACTGTTCATACTAGATGATAAATAGATTAGAAAAATAATGATTTGATTAATAATTATTACCACCACTGTTCATACTAGATGATAATCATATTAGAAAAATAATGATTTCATCAATAACTACCACCACTGCACGAACATTATTAAAATATTAGAAAAATAATGATTTCATCAATAACTACCACCACTGCACAAACATTATTAAAACATTTGAAAAATAATGATTTCATTAATAATTATTACGACCACTGTTCATACTAGATGATAATCATATTAGAAAAATAATGATTTCATTAATAACTACCACCACTGCACAAATATTATTAAAATATTTGAAAAATGATGATTTGATTAATAATTATTAACACCACTGTTCATACTAGATGATAATCATATTAGAAAAATAATGATTTCATCAATAACTACCACCACTGCAAAACATCATTAAAATATATTAAAAATAATGATTAGATTAATAATAATTACCACCACTGTTCATACTAGATGATAATCATATTAGAAAAATAATGATTTTATTAATAATTACCACCACTGCAAAAACATTATTAAAATATTTGAAAAATAATGATTTCATTAATAATTATTACCACCACTGTTCATACTAGATGATAATCATATTAGAAAAATAATGATTTCATCAATAACTACCACCACTGCACAAACATTATTAAAATATTTGAAAAATAATGATTAGATTAATAATTATTACCACCACTGTTCATACTAGATGAAAATCATATTAGAAAAATAATGATTTCATCAATAACTACCACCACTGTTAATACTAGATGATAATCATATTAGAAAAATAATGATTTCATCAATAACTACCACCACTGCACAAACATTATGAAAATATTGGAAAAATAATGATTTCATCAATAACTACCACCACTGCACAAACATTATTAAAATATTGGAAAAATAATGGTTTTATTAATAATTACCACCACTGTTAATACTTTATGATAATCATATTAGAAAAAATAATGATTTGATTAATAATTATTAGCACCACTGTGCATACCAGATGATAATCATATTAGAAAAATAATGATTTCATCAATAACTACCACCACTGTTAATACTAGATGATAATCATATTAGAAAAATAATGATTTCATCAATAACTACCACCACTGTTAATACTAGATGATAATCATATTAGAAAAATAATGATTTCATCAATAACTACCACCACTGCACAAACATTATTAAAATATTGGAAAAATAATGATTTCATCAATAACTACCACCACTGCACAAACATTATTAAAATATTAAAAAATAATGATTTCATCAATAACTACCACCACTATAAAAACATTATTAAAATATTTGAAAAATAATGATTTGATTAATAATTATTAGCACCACTGTTCATACTAGATGATAATCATATAAGAAAAATAATGATTTGATTAATAACTACCACCACTGCACAAACATCATTAAAATATTGGAAAAATAATGATTTCATTAATAACTATTACCACCACTGTTCATACTAGATGATAATCATATTAGAAAAATAATGATTTCATCAATAACTACCACCACTGCACAAACATTATTAAAATATTAGAAAAATAATGATTTCATCAATAACTACCACCACTGTTCATACTAGATGATAATTATATTAGAAAAATAATGATTTGATTAATAATTATTACCACCACTGTTCATACTAGATGATAATCATATTAGAAAAATAATGATTTCATCAATAACTACCACCACTGCAAAACATCATTAAAATATTGGAAAAATAATGATTTTATTAATAATTATTACCACCACTGTTCATACTAGATGATAATCATATTAGAAAAATAATGATTTCATCAATAACTACCACCACTGCACAAACATTATTAAAATATTAGAAAAATAATGATTTCATCAATAACTACCACCACTGCACAAATATTATTAAAATATTTGAAAAATAATGATTTGTTTAATAATTATTACCACCACTGTTCATACAAGAGGATAATCATATTAGAAAAATAATGATTTCATCAATAACTACCACCACTGCACAAACATTATTAAAATATTGGAAAAATAATGATTTTATTAATAATTACCACCACTGTTCATACTAGATGATAATCATATTAGAAAAATAATGATTTCATCAATAACTACCACCACTGCACAAACATTATTAAAATATTAGAAAAATAATGATTAGATTAATAATTATTACGACCACTGTTCATACTAGATGATAATCATATTAGAAAAATAATGATTTCATCAATAACTACCACCACTGCACAAACATCATTAAAATATTTGAAAAATAATGATTAGATTAATAATTATTACCACCACTGCACAAACATTATTAAAATATTAGAAAAATAATGATTTCATCAATAACTACCACCACTGCACAAACATTATTAAAATATTTGAAAAATAATGATTAGATTAATAATTATTACCACCACTGTTCATACTAGATGATAATCATATTAGAAAAATAATGATTTGATAAATAACTACCACCACTGCACAAACATCATTAAAATATTTGAAAAATAATGATTATATTAATAATTATTACCACCACTGCACAAAGATTATTAAAATATTTGAAAAATAATGATTTAATCAATAACTACCACCACTAAACAAACATTATTAAAATATTTGAAAAAACATGATTTCATTAATAATTATTACCACCACTGTTCATACTAGATGATAATCATATTAGAAAAATAATGATTTCATCAATAACTACCACCACTGCACAAACATTATTAAAACATTTGAAAAATAATGATTTCATTAATAATTATTACGACCACTGTTCATACTAGATGATATTAGAAAAATAATGATTTCATCAAAAACTACCACCACTGCACAAACATTATTAAAATATTTGAAAAATAATGATTTCATCAATAACTACTACCACTGCACAAACATTATTAAAATATTTGAAAAATAATGATTTGTTTAATAATTATTACCACCACTGTTTATACAAGATGATATTCATTAGAAAAATAATGATTTGATCAATAACTACCACCACTGCACAAACATTATTAAAATATCTGAAAAATAATCATTTCATTAATAATTATTACCACCACTGTTCATACTAGATGAAAATCATATTAGAAAAATAATGATTAGATTAATAATTATTACCACCACTGTTCATACTAGATGAAAATCATATTAGAAAAATAATGATTAGATTAATAATTATTATCACCACTGTTCATACTAGATGATAATCATATTAGAAAAATAATGATTTCATCAATAACTACCACCACTGCACAAACATTATTAAAATATTTGAAAAATAGTGATTTCATCAATAACTACCACCACTAAACAATTATTATTAAAATATATGAAAAATAATGATTTCATTAATAATTATTACCACCACTGTTCATACTAGATGTTAATCATATTAGAAAAATAATGATTTCATCAATAACTACCACCACTGCACCAACATTATTGAAATATTGGAAAATAATAATTTAATCAATAACTACCACCACTGCACAAATATTATTAAAATATTTGAAAAATGATGATTTGATTAATAATTATTAACACCACTGTTCATACTAGATGATAATCATATTAGAAAAATAATGATTTCATCAATAACTACCACCACTGCAAAACATCATTAAAATATTTGAAAAATAATGATTTGTTTAATAATTATTACTACCACTGTTCATACTAGATGATAATCATATTAGAAAAATAATGATTTCATCAATAACTACCACCACTGCACAAACATCATTAAAATATTTGAAAAATAATCATTTGTTTAATAATTATTACCACCACTGTTCATACTAGATGAAAATCATATTAGAAAAATAATGATTTGTTTAATAATTATTACCACCACTGTTCATACTAGATGATAATTATATTAGAAAAATAATGATTTCATCAATAACTACCACCACTGCACAAACATTATTAAAATATTTGAAAAATAGTGATTTCATCAATAACTACCACCACTAAACAATTATTATTAAAATATATGAAAAATAATGATTTCATTAATAACTACCACCACTGCAAAACATCATTAAAATATTTGAAAAATAATGATTAGATTAATAATTATTACCACCACTGTTCATACTAGATGAAAATCATATTAGAAAAATAATGATTTGTTTAATAATTATTATCACCACTGTTCATACCAGATAATCATATTAGAAAAATAATGATTTCATCAATAACTACCACCACTGCACAAACATCATTAAAATATTTGAAAAATAATGATTTGTTTGATAATTATTACCACCACTGTTCATACTAGATGATAATTATATTAGAAAAATAATGATTTCATCAATAACTACCACCACTAAACAAACATTATTAAAATATTAGAAAAATAATGATTTGTTTGATAATTATTATCACCACTGTTCATACTAGATGAAAATCATATTAGAAAAATAATGATTTGTTTGATAATTATTATCACCACTGTTCATACTAGATGATAATCATATTAGAAAAATAATGATTTCATCAATAACTACCACCACTGTTCATACTAGATGATAATCATATTAGAAAAATAATGATTTCATCAATAACTACCACCACTGCACAATCATTATTAAAATATTGGAAAAATAATGATTTTATTAATAATTATTACCACCACTGTTCATACTAGATGATAATCATATTAGAAAAATAATGATTTGATCAATAACTACCACCACTGCACAAACATTATTAAAATATTTGAAAAATAGTGATTTCATCAATAACTACCACTGCACAATTATTATTAAAATATATGAAAAATAATGATTTCATTAATAATTATTACCACCACTCTTCATACTAGATTATAATCATATTAGAAAAATAATGATTTCATCAATAACTACCACCACTGCACAATCATTATTAAAATATTGGAAAAATAATGATTTGATTAATAATTATTACCACCACTGTTCATACTAGATGATAATCATATTAGAAAAATAATGATTTCATCAATAACTACCACCACTGCACGAACATTATTAAAATATTAGAAAAAAAAGGATTTGATTAATAATGATTACATGTTTAGCAGGGACATTACCCCATTCTTTATTTATTTTTATTTATTTTTTATTTGTATTTTTGTATTTTTTTTTGTATTTAGTTGGAATGTACTCTGTTGTGGTTCTGATGTTTTGGTACAGCTCGGGTATTTTATGTTTCTGTTTTTTTTTTTTTTTGGAGTGTGCTAGGAGATTTCCAGCTCTTTATTTGCATCAAGAATTTTAATGGCAAGTAAACTTCGGGTCTGCACTTGGAATGTGAGAGGGATTAATAATCCTATAAAGCGTAGGAAAATACTTACCTTCCTGAAAAAAGAAAATATAGATATAGCTCTAGTGCAAGAAACCCATCTTGATGACAAAGAACATTTAAAGTTAAGGCAGGGTGTGTTTGGACAAGTATTCTTTTCATCCTTTACAACCAGAAGCAGGGGTGTCGCTGTACTTATTAGACGAACCCTGCCTTTTAAGGTGGTTAACTGTGTTGAAGATCGGAGTGGTCGTTATGTTATAATTAAAGGGAGTTTACAAGGTCAAGATATTGTAATAATGAACGTTTATTTCCCACCAGCTCATCCAGTTGCTTTTCTTTCTAAAGCGTTTTTAGATTTTGCAGAAATGACAGCAGATATAGTAATTGTGGGTGGTGATTTTAATTGTATATTAAATCCGCTCATGGCCCCCTCTCCCCAAGCAAATGCTCTTCGTGCCATCTGTGAAGATCTCGGATTTGATGATGTTTGGAGGAGTCTTCACCCTTCTGACAAAGAATATACATTTTTCTCTGCTCCTCATGGGTGTCAGACTAGAATTGATTATTTTTTTCTACCCAAATCCGAACTACACTCTGTCTTATCTTGTAATATAAACAGTATAATAATATCTGATCATGCCAGTATGGTTATGGACATAAAACTTAAAGTCTCAATAAATCAGGCCCGACAGTGGAGACTTAACACTATTATTCTTAAAGATAATACTTTTATATCTTATTTTTCCACTGAATTTAAGGCATTTTTGTCCATCAATTTACAATCTTCGAATAATCCCTCAATTCTATGGGAAACTTGCAAAGCCTATGCAAGAGGGTTGATTATATCATACTCTACAACTAAGAGGCGCCAAAAACGTAAAGAGCAAAAATCCTTAGAGAGCAATTTGTCAAATAAAGAAAAGATTTATATCAGCTCTCCATCACCTTATTTATGGCAAGAAATGTCTGCTCTTAGATCAGCTATAAACTGTCTTCTTACTAAAGATGCAGAGAAAAAAATTAAGTATATTAAACAGAGCTTTTATGAATATGGAGATAAACCAGGAAAATATCTTGCATACCTGGCTAAAAAACGAGCAGAGTCCCAGTCTATAGCAGTGATTGCGGATGCTGAGGGCAATAGGGTATACGAAAACAGACTGATAAATGACAGCTTCAAAGATTTTTACATAAATTTGTACTCTTCTGAACAGACAACTGACACACCTCAATTAATGGAAGACTTTTTTGCTCAGATTAATCTTCCAACACTATCAGAAGAACAGGAAAGTTTTCTTAACAGCCCCATTACAAGAAATGAAGTAGCTAATGCCATCAAAAAGCTTCAGAGTGGGAAGTCGCCAGGGCCTGATGGGTTCTGTTCTGAATTTTATAAGGAGTTCCAAGACTTACTTTTGGAACCGTTACTTGAAATGTTCAATCATTCATTTTCTATTGCAGATTTGCCACAGACTCTTAAAGAGGCTAACATATCACTTATCTTAAAGAAAGGGAAATGTCCTGAATCCTGCTCATCCTATAGGCCGATAGCTCTTTTAAATGTGGACAGAAAATTGCTTTCTAAAATTTTAGCTACTCGTTTGGAGGACCTTCTGCCCATATTAATTAAAGAGGATCAAACTGGCTTTATAAAAGGCAGAAACTCAACTAACAATGTCAGACGTCTCATTAATGCTATTCAGGCCTTTAAACAAAAATCTATAGATGGTCTGGTGCTTTCTCTGGACGCAGAGAAGGCATTTGACCGAATTGAGTGGCCTTTTTTAATTTACACATTAGAAAAATTTGGTCTTGGTAATAATTTTGTGAAATGGGTTGAAATCATCTATAATGATCCTCAAGCTGCGGTTATGACTAATGGACTTAGATCAGAGTATTTTAGTACACATAGAGGAACTAGACAGGGCTGCCCTCTATCGCCTCTCCTGTTTGCATTGGCCATTGAGCCACTGGCTGAGGCCATTAGAAGAGAGCCCTCTATATGTGGTCTGCAGGTCGGAGAGATATGCCATAAGATAACATTGTATGCTGACGACGTCCTAGTTTTTCTAACTGACCCAGAGACATCTGTTTCAGCCCTCATTAAGGTGATTAACATGTTTAGCAAATTCTCTGGGTATAAGATTCATTTAAACAAATCAGAAGCTATGCCCCTGGGTACTCTAACTACTATACCTAATACGGTCCCATCCTTCCCTTTCAAATGGTCCCCTGCAGGTTTAGTCTATTTAGGTATTTTTATTACCCCATCATTTAATCAGTTGTATAAAGCCAACTTTATCCCTTTATTTGGTAAAATAAGGCAAGATTTAGAGCGTTGGAACTCACTTCCTGTTTCTTGGTTAGGACGTATAGCCCTGATAAAGATGAATGTGTTACCTAGGCTACTTTATCCCATTCAAATGATTCCCATATTGTTTTCGAATAGGGTTCTTAAAGATTTGAATAGCTGGCTCAGCTCTTTCATATGGAGCAAACGTAGACCTAGACTCAAAATGTCAGTTCTACAATTGCCAGGTTCAATGGGTGGTTTAGACCTGCAGAATATCAAAGTATACCAGCTGTGTGCTCACTTGAGATTTATATCTGAATGGGTGAAAGATGAGGCATCTTCTGCTTGGCTGAACATTGAAGCATCATTGTCCCAGCGTAGACTACAGGATTTATTATTTTTTAAGAATTTTAAGGACATAAGAAATAATTGTATAAATCCAATAACAATCAATGCTTTAAAGGCATGGCGATCAGTCCGTCGTCTGGAGGGGAGGTCCAAATTAACTTCCACACTTACCCCAATAATAAACAACCCTGAATTTTTGCCAGGGATATTGGATTCTGGTTTCCAACAATGGAACAATAAAAATATTACAAAATTGGGAGACTTACTTTCAGATAATAGTCTCATGTCATTTGAACAATTGATAAGGGAATACCAACTCCCAAAACAAGATTTCTTTCGGTTTTTACAAATAAGGCATTATATCACTAAGAGTACAACCATTATAGATCATCCTGAGGTGTCTGCTGTTGAGAAAATGCTGTTTCAACGACCAACGAAGGTGTCTCTGAGTTTGCTATATAATGTAATGAATGGCAAGTATACTACAAATACACAAAGGATTAGGAGTGTGTGGGAGAAGGAATTGTCAGTGACTATTAATGATGAGACATGGGACGATATTTGGAGTCATGCCAAAAAGATATCTATCTGTACCCGGATGAAAGCAATCCAATTTAAAATTATACATAGAATACATATATCCCCTAATCGCAGGCATTTCTTTGACCCCTCACTTTCTCCTCTGTGTCTCAAATGTAAAACAGAAATAGGTACCTTAACCCATTGCCTTTGGTCGTGTCATAAATTACAGAAGTACTGGTCTGAAATATTATGTCAAATGGAAAAGATATTTGATAAGGATTTAGAAATGAATCCAATGTCTTTGATTTTAGGAATCCCAAGTACAAATATAATTACTGGAGCCAACAAAAGGTTATATAACATTCTTACATTTGCTGCTAGAAAAAATATACTACTACAGTGGATCAGTGATAAGAAACCCTCTGTACAAGGCTGGCGAAAAGTGATATTTGAGATGGTCCCTTTGGAATATCTGACAAATATTCTACATACCAAAGTAGATCAGTTCCATAATATCTGGCAACCCTATCTGAATTGTATTGGACCCGAACTCTCTTCCATTATCTTACAAGGAGTCTCTTAAACACTACCTCATATATCCTGTGACTTCCCTGCACTATGAACTATTTCCTATGACCTCCTATATACATTTTTTTTTTATTTTTTTTTTTTACCTGAGCTGTACCAGTGTTTTTTTTGTTGTTGTTGTTGTTGTTGTTTTTTCTCTTTTTCCTTTATCCTTATTGTGTTTGTGAAAATAGGAAAACCCAATGAACGTATTAGTGTAAAAAAGAACAAAAAAAAACAAAACACCAACAGTTGTGGAGTGGTATAAACTGATATTTGAGCTAATATCAATGGAATATCTAACATACAGATTTAAATGTAAAATGGGTGATTTCTTTAAGACTTGGATATCCTTTTTTAAATATGTTGGTGAAAAACTTGAACTAAAGGGTCTGATAGATTGCAATATTGAAAATTTGCCAAAGGGACATTTTTGGTTCGTAGGGCGAGATATTTATTTGTTGACTTATTTATTTTGTTTCGTTTTCTTATTTTTCTTAAAATGTTTTGTTGCATCAGTGTCGATTGCGATAAATTGTAACGGACTGAGCGCCTCCTTATCCCTATTTATATACATACATAGATGCTTTGATTTTTCAAATACATATGTGATTGTGTAAAATCATCTCTTTGAGTATATTAGGTGCTATGTATACTGTGTGTTAGAGATCTAAATCTGGTGTTTAGTTATTGTGACCAATGTGTGCTGATTTATTGTTGGTTTTGTCGGTGTTTGTGTTTAAAAGCATAATAAAAATATTGGGGAAAAAAAATAAAAATAAATAATGATTACGAAAAACTGAAAAAACTAGATGCTAAACATATTAGAAAAAAAATGATTTCATTAAAAATCATTACCACCACTGTTCATACTAGATGATAATCATATTAGAAAAATAATGATTTCATCAATAACTACCACCACTGCACAATCATTATTAAAATATCTGAAAAATAATCATTTCATTAATAATTATTACCACCACTGTTCATACAAGATGATAATCATAATAGAAAAATAATGATTTCATCAATAACTACCACCACTGCACAATCATTATTAAAATATTGGAAAAATAATGATTTTATTAATAATTATTACCACCACTGTTCATACTAGATGATAATCATTTTAGAAAAATAATGATTTCATCAATAACTACCACCACTGCACAAACATTATTAAAATATTGCAAAAATAATGATTTTATCAATAATTATTACCACCACTGTTCATACTACATCATAAACATGTTAGAAAAATAATGATTTGTTTTATAATAACTACCACCACTGCACAATAATTATTAAAATATCTGAAAAATAATCATTTCATTAATAATTATTACCACCACTGCACAAACATTATTAAAATATTGGAAAAATAATGATTTCATCAATAACTACCACCACTGCAAAAACATTATTAAAATATTAGAAAAATTATGATTTGATTAATAATTATTACCACCACTATTCATACTAGATGATAAACATATTAGAAAAATAATGATTTCATCAATAACTACCACCACTGCACAAATATTATTAAAATATTAGAAAAATAATCATTTCATTAATAATTATTACCACCACTATTCATACTAGATGATAATCATATTAGAAAAATAAAGATTTCATCAATAACTACCACCGATGCACAAACATTATTAAAATACTAGAAAAACAAGGATTTGATTAATAATGATTACGAAAAACTGAAAAAACTAGATGCTAAGCATATTAGAAAAAAAATGATTTGATTTATAATTAGCACCACTGTTCATACTAGATGATAATCATATTAGAAAAATAATGATTTCATCAATAACTACCACCACTGCACAAACATTATTAAAATATGAGAAAAATAATGATTTGATTAATAATTATTACCACCACTGTTTTTACTAGATGATAATCATATTAGAAAAATAATGATTTCACCAATAACTACCACCACTGCACAAACATTATTAAAATATTGGAAAAATAATGATTTCATCAATAACTACCACCACTGTTCATACTAGATGATAAACATATTAGAAAAATAATGATTTCATCAATAACTACCACCACTGCAAAAACATTATTAAAATATTAGAAAAATAATGATTTCATCAATAACTACCACCACTGCAAAAACATCATTAAAATATTTAAAAAATAATGATTTCATCAATAACTACCACCACTGCACAAACATTATTAAAATATTTGAAAAATAATGATTTCATTAATAATTATTACCACCACTGTTCATACTAGATGATAATCATATTAGAAAAATAAAGATTTGATTTATAATTAGCACCACTGTTCATACTAGATGATAAACATATTTAAAAAATAATGATTTCATCAATAACTACCACCACTGCACAAACATTATTAAAATACGAGAAAAATAATGATTTGATTAATAATTATTACCACCACTGTTCATACTAGATGATAAACATGTTAGAAAAATAATGATTTGTTTTATAATAACTACCACCACTGCACAATAATTATTAAAATATCTGAAAAATAATCATTTCATTAATAATTATTACCACCACTGTTCATACTAGATGAGAATCATATTAGAAAAATAATGATTTCATCAATAACTACCACCACTGCACAAACATTATTAAAAAAATTGAGAAATAATGATTTGTTTAATAATTATTACCACCACTGTTCATACTAGATGATAAACATATTTTAAAAAATAATGATTTCATCAATAACTACCACCACTGCACAAACATTATTAAAATATTGGAAAAATAATAATTTTATCAATAATTATTACCACCACTGTTCATACTACATCATAAACATGTTAGAAAAATAATGATTTGTTTTATAATAACTACCACCACTGCACAATAATTATTAAAATATCTGAAAAATAATCATTTCATTAATAATTATTACCACCACTGCACAAACATTATTAAAATATTGGAAAAATAATGATTTCATCAATAACTACCACCACTGCACAAACATTATTAAAATATGAGAAAAATAATGATTTGATTAATAATTATTACCACCAATGTTCATACTAGATGATAATCATATTAGAAAAATAATGATTTCATCAATTACTACCACCACTGCAAAAACATTATTAAAATATTAGAAAAACAAGGATTTGATTAATAATGATTATGAAAAACTGAAAAAAACTAGATGCTAAACATATTAGGGAAAAAAATGATTTGATTAATAATTATTACCACCACTGTTCATACTAGATGAGAATCATATTAGAAAAATAATGATTTCATCAATAACTACCACCACTGCACAAACATTAAAATATTGGAAAAATAATGATTTCATCAATAACTACCACCACTGCAAAAACATTATTAAAATATTTGAAAAATAATGATTTGATTAATAATTATTACCACCACTGTTCATAATAGATGATAATCATATTAGAAAAATAATGATTTCAGCAATAACTACCACCACTACACAAACATTATTAAAATATTGGAAAAATAATGATTTTATTAATAATTATTACCACCACTGTTCATACTAGATGATAATCATATTAGAAAAATAATGATTCATCAATAACTACTACCACTGTAAAAACATTATTAAAATATTTGAAAAATAATGATTTTATTAATAATTATTACCACCACTGTTCATACTAGATGCTAAACATATTAGGAAAAAAAATGATTTGATTAATAATTATTACCACCACTGTTCATACTAGATGATAATCATATTAGAAAAATAATGATTTCAGCAATAACTACCACCACTACACAAACATTATTAAAATATTGGAAAAATAATGATTTTATTAATAATTATTACCACCACTGTTCATACTAGATGATAATCATATTAGAAAAATAATGATTCATCAATAACTACCACTGTAAAAACATTATTAAAATATTTGAAAAATAATGATTTTATTAATAATTATTACCACCACTGTTCATACTAGATGATAATCATATTAGAAAAATAATCATTCATCAATAACTACTACCACTGTAAAAACATTATTAAAATATTTGAAAAATAATGATTTTATTAATAATTATTACCACCACTGTTCATACTAGATGATAATCATATTAGAAAAATAATGATTTCATCAATAACTACCACCACTGTTCATATTAGATGATAAACATATTAGAAAAATAATGATTTCATCAATAACTACCACCACTGCACAAACATTATTAAAATAGTAGAAAAAAAAGGATTTGATTAATAATTATTACCACCACTGTTCATACTAGATGATAATCATATTAGAAAAATAATGATTTCATCAACAACTACCACCACTGCACAAATATTATTAAAATATTTGAAAAATAATGATTTGATTAATAATTATTACCACCACTGTTCATACTAGATAATCATATTAGAAAAATAATGATTTCATCAACAACTACCACCACTGCACAAATATTATTAAAATATTTGAAAAATAATGATTTGATTAATAATTATTACCACCACTGTTCATACTAGATGATAATCATATTAGAAAAATAATGATTTGATTTATAATTAGCACCACTGTTCATACTAGATGATAATCATATTAGAAAAATAATGATTTCATCAATAACTACCACCACTGCACAAACATTATTAAAATATTGGAAAAATAATCATTTGATCAATAATTACCACCACTGCACATACACTATTAAAATATTTGAAAAATAATGATTTGATTAATAATTATTACCACCACTATTCATACTAGATGATAATCATATTAGAAAAATAATGATTTCATCAATAACTACCACCACTGCACAAATATTATTAAAATATTAGAAAAATAATGATTTGATTAATAATTATTACCACCACTATTCATACTAGATGATAATCATATTAGAAAAATAAAGATTTCATCAATAACTACCACCAATGCACAAACATTATTAAAATACTAGAAAAACAAGGATTTGATTAATAATGATTACGAAAAACTGAAAAAACTAGATGCTAAGCATATTAGAAAAAAAATGATTTGATTTATAATTAGCACCACTGTTCATACTAGATGATAATCATATTAGAAAAATAATGATTTCACCAATAACTACCACCACTGCACAAACATTATTAAAATATTGGAAAAATAATGATTTCATCAAAAACTACCACCACTGTTCATACTAGATGATAATCATATTAGAAAAATAAAGATTTGATTTATAATTAGCACCACTGTTCATACTAGATGATAAACATATTTAAAAAATAATGATTTCATCAATAACTACCACCACTGCACAAACATTATTAAAATACGAGAAAAATAATGATTTGATTAATAATTATTACCACCACTGTTCATACTAGATGATAAACATGTTAGAAAAATAATGATTTGTTTTATAATAACTACCACCACTGCACAATAATTATTAAAATATCTGAAAAATAATCATTTCATTAATAATTATTACCACCACTGTTCATACTAGATGAGAATCATATTAGAAAAATAATGATTTCATCAATAACTACCACCACTGCACAAACATTATTAAAAAAATTGAGAAATAATGATTTGTTTAATAATTATTACCACCACTGTTCATACTAGATGATAAACATATTTTAAAAAATAATGATTTCATCAATAACTACCACCACTGCACAAACATTATTAAAATATTGGAAAAATAATAATTTTATCAATAATTATTACCACCACTGTTCATACTACATCATAAACATGTTAGAAAAATAATGATTTGTTTTATAATAACTACCACCACTGCACAATAATTATTAAAATATCTGAAAAATAATCATTTCATTAATAATTATTACCACCACTGCACAAACATTATTAAAATATTGGAAAAATAATGATTTCATCAATAACTACCACCACTGCACAAACATTATTAAAATATGAGAAAAATAATGATTTGATTAATAATTATTACCACCAATGTTCATACTAGATGATAATCATATTAGAAAAATAATGATTTCATCAATTACTACCACCACTGCAAAAACATTATTAAAATATTAGAAAAACAAGGATTTGATTAATAATGATTATGAAAAACTGAAAAAAACTAGATGCTAAACATATTAGGGAAAAAAATGATTTGATTAATAATTATTACCACCACTGTTCATACTAGATGAGAATCATATTAGAAAAATAATGATTTCATCAATAACTACCACCACTGCACAAACATTAAAATATTGGAAAAATAATGATTTCATCAATAACTACCACCACTGCAAAAACATTATTAAAATATTTGAAAAATAATGATTTGATTAATAATTATTACCACCACTGTTCATAATAGATGATAATCATATTAGAAAAATAATGATTTCAGCAATAACTACCACCACTACACAAACATTATTAAAATATTGGAAAAATAATGATTTTATTAATAATTATTACCACCACTGTTCATACTAGATGATAATCATATTAGAAAAATAATGATTCATCAATAACTACTACCACTGTAAAAACATTATTAAAATATTTGAAAAATAATGATTTTATTAATAATTATTACCACCACTGTTCATACTAGATGCTAAACATTAGGAAAAAAAATGATTTGATTAATAATTATTACCACCACTGTTCATACTAGATGATAATCATATTAGAAAAATAATGATTTCAGCAATAACTACCACCACTACACAAACATTATTAAAATATTGGAAAAATAATGATTTTATTAATAATTATTACCACCACTGTTCATACTAGATGATAATCATATTAGAAAAATAATGATTCATCAATAACTACCACTGTAAAAACATTATTAAAATATTTGAAAAATAATGATTTTATTAATAATTATTACCACCACTGTTCATACTAGATGATAATCATATTAGAAAAATAATCATTCATCAATAACTACTACCACTGTAAAAACATTATTAAAATATTTGAAAAATAATGATTTTATTAATAATTATTACCACCACTGTTCATACTAGATGATAATCATATTAGAAAAATAATGATTTCATCAATAACTACCACCACTGTTCATATTAGATGATAAACATATTAGAAAAATAATGATTTAATCAATAACTACCACCACTGCACAAATATTATTAAAAAATTTGAAAAATAATGATTTCATCAATAACTACCACCACTGTTCATATTAGATGATAAACATATTAGAAAAATAATGATTTCATCAATAACTACCACCACTGCACAAACATTATTAAAATAGTAGAAAAAAAAGGATTTGATTAATAATTATTACCACCACTGTTCATACTAGATGATAATCATATTAGAAAAATAATGATTTCATCAACAACTACCACCACTGCACAAATATTATTAAAATATTTGAAAAATAATGATTTGATTAATAATTATTACCACCACTGTTCATACTAGATAATCATATTAGAAAAATAATGATTTCATCAACAACTACCACCACTGCACAAATATTATTAAAATATTTGAAAAATAATGATTTGATTAATAATTATTACCACCACTGTTCATACTAGATGATAATCATATTAGAAAAATAATGATTTGATTTATAATTAGCACCACTGTTCATACTAGATGATATTCATATTAGAAAAATAATGATTTCATCAATAACTACCACCACTGCACAAACATTATTAAAATATTGGAAAAATAATCATTTGATCAATAATTACCACCACTGCACATACACTATTAAAATATTTGAAAAATAATGATTTGATTAATAATTATTACCACCACTATTCATACTAGATGATAATCATATTAGAAAAATAATGATTTCATCAATAACTACCACCACTGCACAAATATTATTAAAATATTAGAAAAATAATGATTTGATTAATAATTATTACCACCACTATTCATACTAGATGATAATCATATTAGAAAAATAAAGATTTCATCAATAACTACCACCAATGCACAAACATTATTAAAATACTAGAAAAACAAGGATTTGATTAATAATGATTACGAAAAACTGAAAAAACTAGATGCTAAGCATATTAGAAAAAAAATGATTTGATTTATAATTAGCACCACTGTTCATACTAGATGATAATCATATTAGAAAAATAATGATTTCACCAATAACTACCACCACTGCACAAACATTATTAAAATATTGGAAAAATAATGATTTCATCAAAAACTACCACCACTGTTCATACTAGATGATAATCATATTAGAAAAATAAAGATTTCATCAATAATTATCACCACTGCACAAACATTAAAATATTTGAAAAATAATGATTTGATTAATAATTATTACCACCACTGTTCATACTAGATGATAATCATATTAGAAAAATAATGATTTCATCAATAACTACCACCACTGCACAAACATTATTAAAATATTAGAAAAATAATGATTTCATCAATAACTACCACCACTGCAAAAACATCATTAAAATATTTAAAAAATAATGATTTCATCAATAACTACCACCACTGCACAAACATTATTAAAATACGAGAAAAATAATGATTTGATTAATAATTATTACCACCACTGTTCATACTAGATGATAAACATGTTAGAAAAATAATGATTTGTTTTATAATAACTACCACCACTGCACAATAATTATTAAAATATCTGAAAAATAATCATTTCATTAATAATTATTACCACCACTGTTCATACTAGATGAGAATCATATTAGAAAAATAATGATTTCATCAATAACTACCACCACTGCACAAACATTATTAAAAAAATTGAGAAATAATGATTTGTTTAATAATTATTACCACCACTGTTCATACTAGATGATAAACATATTTTAAAAAATAATGATTTCATCAATAACTACCACCACTGCACAAACATTATTAAAATATTGGAAAAATAATAATTTGATCAATAATTACCACCACTGCACATACACTATTAAAATATTTGAAAAATAATGATTTGATTAATAATTATTACCACCACTGTTCATACTAGATGATAATCATATTAGAAAAATAATGATTTCATCAATAACTACCACCACTGCACAAACATTAAAATATTGGAAAAATAATGATTTCATCAATAACTACCACCACTGCAAAAACATTATTAAAATATTTGAAAAATAATGATTTGATTAATAATTATTACCACCACTGTTCATACTAGATGCTAAACATATTAGGAAAAAAAATGATTTGATTAATAATTATTACCACCACTGTTCATACTAGATGATAATCATATTAGAAAAATAATGATTTCATCAATAACTACCACCACTGCACAAACATTATTAAAATATTTGAAAAATAATAATTTTATTAATAATTACCACCACTGTTCACACTAGATGATAATCATATTAGAAAAATAATGATTTCAGCAATAACTACCACCACTACACAAACATTATTAAAATATTGGAAAAATAATGATTTTATTAATAATTATTACCACCACTGTTCATACTAGATGATAATCATATTAGAAAAATAATGATTCATCAATAACTACTACCACTGCAAAAACATTATTAAAATATTTGAAAAATGATTTCATCAATTATTACCACCACTGTTCATACTAGATGATAATCATATTAGAAAAATAATGATTTCATCAATAACTACCACCACTGCACAAACATTATTAAAATATTGGAAAAATAATGATTTGTTTAATAATTATTACCACCACTGTTCATACTAAATGATAATCATATTAGAAAAATAATGATTTCATCAATAACTACCACCACTGTTAATACTAGATGATAATCATATTAGAAAAATAATGATTTCATCAATAACTACCAACACTGTTAATACTAGATGATAATCATATTAGAAAAATAATGATTTCATCAATAACTACCACCACTGTTCATACTAGATGATAATCATATTAGAAAAATAATGATTTCATCAAATAACTACCACCACTGCACAAATATTATTAAAATATTTGAAAAATAATGATTTTATTAATAATTACCACCACTGCAAAAACATTATTAAAATATTTGAAAAATAATGATTTGATTAATAATTATTACCACCACTGTTCATACTAGATGATAATCATATTAGAAAAATAATGATTTCATCAACAACTACCACCACTGCACAAACATTATTAAAATATTGGAAAAATAATCATTTGATCAATAATTACCACCACTGCAAAAACATTATTAAAATATTTGAAAAATAATGATTTGATTAATAATTATTACCACCACTGTTCATACTAGATGATAATCATATTAGAAAAATAATGATTTCATCAACAACTACCACCACTGCACATACACTATTAAAATATTTGAAAAATAATGATTTGATTAATAATTATTACCACCACTGTTCATACTAGATGATAATCATATTAGAAAAATAATGATTTCATCAATAACTACCACCACTGCACAAATATTATTAAAATATTTGAAAAATGATTTCATCAATTATTACCACCACTGTTCATACTAGATGATAAACATATTAGAAAAATAATGATTTCATCAATAACTACCACCACTGCACAATTATTATTAGAATATATGAAAAGTAATGATTTCATTAATAATTATTACCACCACTGTTCATACTAGATGATAATCATATTAGAAAAATAATGATTTCATCAATAACTATCACCACTGCAAAAACATTATTAAAATATTTGAAAAATAATGATTTCATCAATAACTACCACCACTGCACAAATATTATTAAAATATTTGAAAAATGATTTCATCAATTATTACCACCACTGTTCATACTAGATGATAAACATATTTTAAAAAATAATGATTTCATCAATAACTACCACCACTGCACAAACATTATTAAAATATTGGAAAAATAATGATTTCATCAATAACTACCACCACTGTTCATACTAGTTGATAAACATATTAGAAAAATAATGATTTCATCAATAACTACCACCACTGCACAAACATTATTAAAATATTAGAAAAACAAGATTTTGATTAATAATGATTATGAAAAACTGAAAAAAACTAGATGCTAAACATATTAGGGAAAAAAATGATTTGATTAATAATTATTACCACCACTGTTCATACTAGATGATAATCATATTAGAAAAATAATGATTTCATCAAAAACTACCACCACTGCACAAACATTATTAAAATATTGGAAAAATAATAATTTGATCAATAATTACCACCACTGCACATACACTATTAAAATATTTGAAAAATAATGATTTGATTAATAATTATTACCACCACTGTTCATACTAGATGATAATCATATTAGAAAAATAATGATTTCATCAATAACTACCACCACTGCACAAACATTAAAATATTGGAAAAATAATGATTTCATCAATAACTACCACCACTGCAAAAACATTATTAAAATATTTGAAAAATAATGATTTGATTAATAATTATTACCACCACTGTTCATACTAGATGCTAAACATATTAGGAAAAAAAATGATTTGATTAATAATTATTACCACCACTGTTCATACTAGATGATAATCATATTAGAAAAATAATGATTTCATCAATAACTACCACCACTGCACAAACATTATTAAAATATTTGAAAAATAATAATTTTATTAATAATTACCACCACTGTTCACACTAGATGATAATCATATTAGAAAAATAATGATTTCAGCAATAACTACCACCACTGCACAAACATTATTAAAATATTGGAAAAATAATGATTTTATTAATAATTATTACCACCACTGTTCATACTAGATGATAATCATATTAGAAAAATAATGATTCATCAATAACTACTACCACTGCAAAAACATTATTAAAATATTTGAAAAATGATTTCATCAATTATTACCACCACTGTTCATACTAGATGATAATCATATTAGAAAAATAATGATTTCATCAATAACTACCACCACTGCACAAACATTATTAAAATATTGGAAAAATAATGATTTGTTTAATAATTATTACCACCACTGTTCATACTAAATGATAATCATATTAGAAAAATAATGATTTCATCAATAACTACCACCACTGTTAATACTAGATGATAATCATATTAGAAAAATAATGATTTCATCAATAACTACCAACACTGTTAATACTAGATGATAATCATATTAGAAAAATAATGATTTCATCAATAACTACCACCACTGTTCATACTAGATGATAATCATATTAGAAAAATAATGATTTCATCAAATAACTACCACCACTGCACAAATATTATTAAAATATTTGAAAAATAATGATTTTATTAATAATTACCACCACTGCAAAAACATTATTAAAATATTTGAAAAATAATGATTTGATTAATAATTATTACCACCACTGTTCATACTAGATGATAATCATATTAGAAAAATAATGATTTCATCAACAACTACCACCACTGCACAAACATTATTAAAATATTGGAAAAATAATCATTTGATCAATAATTACCACCACTGCAAAAACATTATTAAAATATTTGAAAAATAATGATTTGATTAATAATTATTACCACCACTGTTCATACTAGATGATAATCATATTAGAAAAATAATGATTTCATCAACAACTACCACCACTGCACATACACTATTAAAATATTTGAAAAATAATGATTTGATTAATAATTATTACCACCACTGTTCATACTAGATGATAATCATATTAGAAAAATAATGATTTCATCAATAACTACCACCACTGCACAAATATTATTAAAATATTTGAAAAATGATTTCATCAATTATTACCACCACTGTTCATACTAGATGATAAACATATTAGAAAAATAATGATTTCATCAATAACTACCACCACTGCACAATTATTATTAGAATATATGAAAAGTAATGATTTCATTAATAATTATTACCACCACTGTTCATACTAGATGATAATCATATTAGAAAAATAATGATTTCATCAATAACTATCACCACTGCAAAAACATTATTAAAATATTTGAAAAATAATGATTTCATCAATAACTACCACCACTGCACAAATATTATTAAAATATTTGAAAAATGATTTCATCAATTATTACCACCACTGTTCATACTAGATGATAAACATATTAGAAAAATAATGATTTCATCAATAACTACCACCACTGCACAAACATTAAAATATTTGAAAAATAATGATTTGATTAATAATTATTATGAAAAACTGAAAAAAACTAGATGCTAAACATATTAGGAAAAAAAATGATTTGATTAATAATTAGCACCACTGCACAAACATTATTAAAATCTTAGAAAAATAATGATTTGATTAATAATGATTATGAAAAACTGAAAAAAACTAGATGCTAAACATATTAGGAAAAAAAATGATTTGATTAATAATTAGCACCACTGCACAAACATTATTAAAATCTTAGAAAAATAATGATTTGATTAATAATGATTATGAAAAACTGAAAAAAACTAGATGCTAAACATATTAGGAAAAAAAATGATTTGATTAATAACTACCACCACTGCACAAACATTATGAAAATATTAGAAAAACAAGGATTTGATTAATAATGATTATGAAAAACTGAAAAAAACTAGATGCTAAACATATTAGGAAAAAAAATGATTTGATTAATAATTAGCACCACTGCACAAACATTATTAAAATCTTAGAAAAATAATGATTTCATCAATAATTATTACCACCACTGTTCATACTAGATGATAATCATATTAGAAAAATAATGATTTATCAATAACTACCACCACTGCACAAACATTATTAAAATATTCGAAAAATAATGATTTCATCAATAATTATTACCACCACTGTTCATACTAGATGATAATCATATTAGAAAAATAATGATTTGATTTATAATTAGCACCACTGTTCATACTAGATGATAATCATATTAGAAAAATAATGATTTCATCAACAACTACCACCACTGCACAAACATTATTAAAATATTGGGAAAATAATAATTTGATCAATAATTACCACCACTGCACATACACTATTAAAATATTTGAAAAATAATGATTTGATTAATAATTATTACCACCACTGTTCATACTAGATGATAATCATATTAGAAAAATAATGATTTCAGCAATAACTACCACCACTACACAAACATTATTAAAATATTGGAAAAATAATGATTTTATTAATAATTATTACCACCACTGTTCATACTAGATGATAATCATATTAGAAAAATAATGATTCATCAATAACTACTACCACTGTAAAAACATTATTAAAATATTTGAAAAATAATGATTTTATTAATAATTATTACCACCACTGTTCATACTAGATGATAATCATATTAGAAAAATAATGATTTCATCAACAACTACCACCACTGCACAAACATTATTAAAATATTCGAAAAATAATGATTTTATTAATAACTACCACCACTGCACAAACATTATTAAAATATTAGAAAAACAAGGATTTGATTAATAATGATTATGAAAAACTGAAAAAAACTAGATGCTAATGATTTGATTAATAATTATTACCACCACTGTTCATACTAATGATAATCATATTAGAAAAATAAAGATTTCATCAATAACTATCACCACTGCAAAAACATTATTAAAATATTTGAAAAATAATGATTTCATCAATAACTACCACCACTGCACAAACATTATTAAAATATGAGAAAAATAATGATTTGATTAATAATTATTACCACCAATGTTCATACTAGATGATAATCATATTAGAAAAATAATGATTTCATCAATTACTACCACCACTGCAAAAACATTATTAAAATATTAGAAAAACAAGGATTTGATTAATAATGATTATGAAAAACTGAAAAAAACTAGATGCTAAACATATTAGGAAAAAAAATGATTTGATTAATAATGATTACCACCACTGTTCATACTAGATGAGAATCATATTAGAAAAATAATGATTTCATCAAAAACTACCACCACTGCAAAAACATTATTAAAATATTTGAAAAATAATGATTTGATTAATAATTAGCACCACCACTGTTCATACTAGATGATAATCATATTAGAAAAATAATGATTTGATTTATAATTAGCACCACTGTTCATACTAGATGATAATCATATTAGAAAAATAATGATTTCATCAACAACTACCACCACTGCACAAACATTATTAAAATATTGGGAAAATAATAATTTGATCAATAATTACCACCACTGCACATACACTATTAAAATATTTGAAAAATAATGATTTGATTAATAATTATTACCACCACTGTTCATACTAGATGATAATCATATTAGAAAAATAATGATTTCATCAATAACTACCACCACTGCACAAACATTATTAAAATATTTGAAAAATAATGATTTTATTAATAATTATTACCACCACTGTTCATACTAGATGATAATCATATTAGAAAAATAATGATTTCAGCAATAACTACCACCACTACACAAACATTATTAAAATATTGGAAAAATAATGATTTTATTAATAATTATTACCACCACTGTTCATACTAGATGATAATCATATTAGAAAAATAATGATTCATCAATAACTACTACCACTGTAAAAACATTATTAAAATATTTGAAAAATAATGATTTTATTAATAATTATTACCACCACTGTTCATACTAGATGATAATCATATTAGAAAAATAATGATTTCATCAACAACTACCACCACTGCAAACATTATTAAAATATTCAAAAAATAATGATTTTATTAATAATTACCACCACTGTAAAAACATTATTAAAATATTTGAAAAATAATGATTTTATTAATAATTATTACCACCACTGTTCATACTAGATGATAATCATATTAGAAAAATAATGATTTCATCAACAACTACCACCACTGCACAAACATTATTAAAATATTCGAAAAATAATGATTTTATTAATAACTACCACCACTGCACAAACATTATTAAAATATTAGAAAAACAAGGATTTGATTAATAATGATTATGAAAAACTGAAAAAAACTAGATGCTAAACATATTAGGAAAAAAAATGATTTGATTAATAATTAGCACCACCACTGTTCATACTAGATGATAATCATATTAGAAAAATAATGATTTGATTTATAATTAGCACCACTGTTCATACTAGATGATAATCATATTAGAAAAATAATGATTTCATCAATAACTACCACCACTGTTCATACTAGATGATAATCATATTAGAAAAATAATGATTTCATCAATAACTACCACCACTGCACAAACATTATTAAAATATTAGAAAAAATAATGATTTCATCAATAACTACCACCACTGCACAAACATTATTAAAATATTTGAAAAATAATGATTTTATTAATAATTATTACCACCACTGTTCATACTAGATGATAATCATATTAGAAAAATAATGATTTCATCAACAACTACCACCACTGCACAAACATTATTAAAATATTCGAAAAATAATGATTTTATTAATAATTACCACCACTGCAAAAACATTATTAAAATATTCGAAAAATAATGATTTTATTAATAATTACCACCACTGCAAAAACATTATTAAAATATTAGAAAAACAAGGATTTGATTAATAATGATTATGAAAAACTGAAAAAAACTAGATGCTAAACATATTAGGAAAAAAAATGATTTGATTAATCATTATTACCACCACTGTTCATACTAGAAGAGAATCATATTAGAAAAATAATGATTTCATCAATAACTACCACCACTGCAAAAACATTATTAAAATATTTGAAAAATAATGATTTGATTAATAACTACCACCACTGCACAAACATTATTAAAATATTTGAAAAATAATGATTTTATTAATAATTATTACCACCACTGTTCATACTAGATGATAATCATATTAGAAAAATAATGATTTCATCAACAACTACCACCACTGCACAAACATTATTAAAATATTCGAAAAATAATGATTTTATTAATAATTACCACCACTGTTCATACTAGATGCTAAACATATTAGGAAAAAAAATGATTTGATTAATAATTATTACCACCACTGTTCATACTAGATGATAATCATATTAGAAAAATAATGATTTCAGCAATAACTACCACCACTACACAAACATTATTAAAATATTGGAAAAATAATGATTTTATTAATAATTATTACCACCACTGTTCATACTAGATGATAATCATATTAGAAAAATAATGATTCATCAATAACTACTACCACTGTAAACATTATTAAAATATTTGAAAAATAATGATTTTATTAATAATTATTACCACCACTGTTCATACTAGATGATAATCATATTAGAAAAATAATGATTTCATCAATAACTACCACCACTGTTCATACTAGATGATAATCATATTAGAAAAAAAATGATTTCATTAATAACTACCACCACTGTTAATACTAGATGATAATCATATTAGAAAAATAATCATTCATCAATAACTACTACCACTGTAAAAACATTATTAAAATATTTGAAAAATAATGATTTTATTAATAATTATTACCACCACTGTTCATACTAGATGATAATCATATTAGAAAAATAATGATTTCATCAATAACTACCACCACTGCAAAAACATTATTAAAAAATTTGAAAAATAATGATTTCATCAATAACTACCACCACTGTTCATACTTTATGATAATCATATTAGAAAAAATAATGATTTGATTAATAATTATTAGCACCACTGTGCATACTAGATGATAATCATATTAGAAAAATAATGATTTCATCAATAACTACCACCACTGTTAATACTAGATGATAATCATATTAGAAAAATAATGATTTCATCAATAACTACCACCACTGCACAAACATTATGAAAATATTGGAAAAATAATGATTTTATTAATAATTACCACCACTGCAAAAACATTATTAAAATATTCGAAAAATAATGATTTTATTAATAATTATTACCACCACTGTTCATACTAGATGATAATCATATTAGAAAAATAATGATTTCATCAATAACTACCACCACTGTTCATACTAGATGATAATCATATTAGAAAAATAATGATTTCATCAATAACTACCAACACTGTTAATACTAGATGATAATCATATTAGAAAAATAATGATTTCATCAATAACTACCACCACTGCACAAACATTATTAAAATAGTAGAAAAAAAAGGATTTTATTAATAATTATTACCACCACTGTTCATACTAGATGATAATCATATTAAAAAAATAATGATTTCATCAATAACTACCACCACTGCACAAATATTATTAAAATATTTGAAAAATAATGATTTGATTAATAATTATTACCACCACTGTTCATACTAGATGATAATCATATTAGAAAAATAATGATTTGATTTATAATTAGCACCACTGTTCATACTAGATGATAATCATATTAGAAAAATAATGATTTCATCAACAACTACCACCACTGCACAAACATTATTAAAATATTGGAAAAATAATCATTTGATCAATAATTACCACCACTGCACATACACTATTAAAATATTTGAAAAATAATGATTTGATTAATAATTATTACCACCACTGTTCATACTAGATGATAATCATATTAGAAAAATAATGATCTGATTTATAATTAGCACCACTGTTCATACTAGATGATAATCATATTAGAAAAATAATGATTTCATCAATAACTACCACCACTGCACAAATATTATTAAAATATTAGAAAAATAATCATTTCATTAATAATTATTACCACCACTATTCATACTAGATGATAATCATATTAGAAAAATAAAGATTTCATCAATAACTACCACCAATGCACAAACATTATTAAAATACTAGAAAAACAAGGATTTGATTAATAATGATTATGAAAAACTGAAAAAACTAGATGCTAAGCATATTAGAAAAATAATGATTTCATCAATAACTACCACCACTGCAAAAACATTATTAAAAAATTAGAAAAATAATGATTTGATTAATAATTATTACCACCACTGTTTTTACTAGATGATAATCATATTAGAAAAATAATGATTTCACCAATAACTACCACCACTGCACAAACATTATTAAAATATTGGAAAAATAATGATTTCATCAATAACTACCACCACTGTTCATACTAGATGATAAACATATTAGAAAAATAATGATTTCATCAATAACTACCACCACTGCACAAACATTATTAAAATATGAGAAAAATAATGATTTGATTAATAATTATTACCACCACTGTTCATACTAGATGATAATCATATTAGAAAAATAAAGATTTCATCAATAACTATCACCACTGCAAAAACATTATTAAAATATTTGAAAAATAATGATTTCATCAATAACTACCACCACTGTTCATACTAGATGATAATCATATTAGAAAAATAATGATTTCATCAATAACTACCACCACTGCAAAAACATTATTAAAATATTAGAAAAATAATGATTTCATCAATAACTACCACCACTGCAAAAACATCATTAAAATATTTAAAAAATAATGATTTCATCAATAACTACCACCACTGCACAAACATTATTAAAATATTTGAAAAATAATGATTTCATTAATAATTATTACCACCACTGTTCATACTAGATGATAATCATATTAGAAAAATAAAGATTTGATTTATAATTAGCACCATTGTTCATACTAGATGATAAACATATTTAAAAAATAATGATTTCATCAATAACTACCACCACTGCACAAACATTATTAAAATACGAGAAAAATAATGATTTGATTAATAATTATTACCACCACTGTTCATACTAGATGATAAACATGTTAGAAAAATAATGATTTGTTTTATAATAACTACCACCACTGCACAATAATTATTAAAATATCTGAAAAATAATCATTTCATTAATAATTATTACCACCACTGTTCATACTAGATGAGAATCATATTAGAAAAATAATGATTTCATCAATAACTACCACCACTGCACAAACATTATTAAAAAAATTGAGAAATAATGATTTGTTTAATAATTATTACCACCACTGTTCATACTAGATGATAAACATATTTTAAAAAATAATGATTTCATCAATAACTACCACCACTGCACAAACATTATTAAAATATTGGAAAAATAATGATTTCATCAATAACTACCACCACTGTTCATACTAGTTGATAAACATATTAGAAAAATAATGATTTCATCAATAACTACCACCACTGCACAAACATTATTAAAATATGAGAAAAATAATGATTTGATTAATAATTATTACCACCAATGTTCATACTAGATGAGAATCATATTAGAAAAATAATGATTTCATCAATAACTACCACCACTGCACAAACATTATTAAAATATTAGAAAAACAAGGATTTGATTAATAATGATTATGAAAAACTGAAAAAAACTAGATGCTAAACATATTAGGAAAAAAAATGATTTGATTAATAATTATTACCACCACTGTTCATACTAGATGAGAATCATATTAGAAAAATAATGATTTCATCAATAACTACCACCACTGCACAAACATTAAAATATTGGAAAAATAATGATTTCATCAATAACTACCACCACTGCAAAAACATTATTAAAATATTTGAAAAATAATGATTTGATTAATAATTATTACCACCACTGTTCATACTAGATGATAATCATATTAGAAAAATAATGATTTCATCAATAACTACCACCACTGCAAAAACATTATTAAAATATTTGAAAAATAATGATTTGATTAATAATTATTACCACCACTGTTCATACTAGATGAGAATCATATTAGAAAAATAATGATTTCATCAATAACTACCACCACTGCACAAACATTAAAATATTTGAAAAATAATGATTTGATTAATAATTATTACCACCACTGTTCATACTAGATGATAATCATATTAGAAAAATAATGATTTGATTTATAATTAGCACCACTGTTCATACTAGATGATAATCATATTAGAAAAATAATGATTTCATCAACAACTACCACCACTGCACATACACTATTAAAATATTTGAAAAATAATGATTTTATTAATAATTACCACCACTGCAAAAACATTATTAAAATATTCGAAAAATAATGATTTTATTAATAATTACCACCACTGTTCATACTAGATGATAATCATATTAGAAAAATAATGATTTCATCAATAACTACCACCACTGAACAAACATTATTAAAATATTAGAAAAAATAATGATTTCATCAATAACTACCACCACTGCACAAACATTATTAAAATATTTGAAAAATAATGATTAGATTAATAATTATTACCACCAATGTTCATACTAGATGATAATCATATTAGAAAAATAATGATTTCATCAATAACTACCACCACTGCACAAACATTAAAATATTGGAAAAATAATGATTTCATCAATAACTACCAACACTGCAAAAACATTATTAAAATATTTGAAAAATAATGATTTGATTAATAATTATTACCACTGTTCATACTAGATGATAATTATATTAGAAAAATAATGATTTCATCAATAACTACCACCACTGTTCATACTAGATGATAATCATATTAGAAAAATAATGATTTCATCAATAACTACCACCACTGTTCATACTAGATGATAATCATATTAGAAAAATAATGATTTCAGCAATAACTACCACCACTACACAAACATTATTAAAATATTTGAAAAATAATGATTTTATTAATAATTACCACCACTGTTCATACTAGATGATAATCATATTAGAAAAATAATGATTTCAGCAATAACTACCACCACTACACAAACATTATTAAAATATTGGAAAAATAATGATTTTATTAATAATTATTACCACCACTGTTAATACTAGATGATAATCATATTAGAAAAATAATCATTCATCAATAACTACTACCACTGTAAAAACATTATTAAAATATTTGAAAAATAATGATTTTATTAATAATTATTACCACCACTGTTCATACTAGATGATAATCATATTAGAAAAATAATGATTTCATCAATAACTACCACCACTGCACAAACATTATGAAAATATTGGAAAAATAATGATTTTATTAATAATTACCACCACTGTTCATATTAGATGATAAACATATTAGAAAAATAATGATTTAATCAATAACTACCACCACTGCACAAACATTATTAAAATATTGGAAAAATAATGATTTGTTTAATAATTATTACCACCACTGTTCATACTAGATGATAATCATATTAGAAAAATAATGATTTCATCAATAACTACCACCACTGCACAAACATTATTAAAATAGTAGAAAAAAAAGGATTTGATTAATAATTATTACCACCACTGTTCATACTAGATGATAATCATATTAAAAAAATAATGATTTCATCAATAACTACCACCACTGCACAAACATTATTAAAATATTTGAAAAATAATGATTTGATTAATAATTATGACCACCACTGTTCATACTAGATGATAATCATATTAGAAAAATAATGATTTGATTTATAATTAGCACCACTGTTCATACTAGATGATAATCATATTAGAAAAATAATGATTTCATCAACAACTACCACCACTGCACAAACATTATTAAAATATTGGAAAAATAATCATTTGATCAATAATTACCACCACTGCACATACACTATTAAAATATTTGAAAAATAATGATTTGATTAATAATTATTACCACCACTATTCATACTAGATAATCATATTAGAAAAATAAAGATTTCATCAATAACTACCACCACTGCACAAACATTATTAAAATACTAGAAAAACAAGGATTTGATTAATAATGATTACGAAAAACTGAAAAAACTAGATGCTAAGCATATTAGAAAAATAATGATTTTATTAATAATTATTACCACCACTGTTCATACTAGATGATAATCATATTAGAAAAATAATGATTTCATCAATAACTACCACCACTGCACAAACATTATTAAAATATTTGAAAAATAATGATTTCATTAATAATTATTACCACCACTGTTCATACTAGATGATAATCATATTAGAAAAATAATGATTTCATCAATAACTACCACCACTGCAAAAACATTATTAAAAAATTAGAAAAATAATGATTTGATTAATAATTATTACCACCACTGTTTTTACTAGATGATAATCATATTAGAAAAATAATGATTTCACCAATAACTACCACCACTGCAAAAACATTATTAAAATATTTGAAAAATAATGATTTCATCAATAACTACCACCACTGCACAAACATTAAAATATTTGAAAAATAATGATTTGATTAATAATTATTACCACCACTGTTCATACTAGATGATAATCATATTAGAAAAATAATGATTTCATCAATAACTACCACCACTGCAAAAACATTATTAAAATATTAGAAAAATAATGATTTCATCAATAACTACCACCACTGCACAAACATTAAAATATTTGAAAAATAATGATTTGATTAATAATTATTACCACCACTGTTCATACTAGATGATAATCATATTAGAAAAATAATGATTTCATCAATAACTACCACCACTGCAAAAACATCATTAAAATATTTAAAAAATAATGATTTCATCAATAATTATTACCACCACTGTTCATACTAGATGATAAACATATTTAAAAAATAATGATTTCATCAATAACTACCACCACTGCACAAACATTATTAAAATACGAGAAAAATAATGATTTGATTAATAATTATTACCACCACTGTTCATACTAGATGAGAATCATATTAGAAAAATAATGATTTCATCAATAACTACCACCACTGCACAAACATTATTAAAAAAATTGAGAAATAATGATTTGTTTAATAATTATTACCACCACTGTTCATACTAGATGATAAACATATTTTAAAAAATAATGATTTCATCAATAACTACCACCACTGCACAAACATTATTAAAATATTGGAAAAATAATAATTTTATCAATAATTATTACCACCACTGTTCATACTACATCATAAACATGTTAGAAAAATAATGATTTGTTTTATAATAACTACCACCACTGCACAATAATTATTAAAATATCTGAAAAATAATCATTTCATTAATAATTATTACCACCACTGCACAAACATTATTAAAATATTGGAAAAATAATGATTTTATCAATAACTACCACCACTGTTCATACTAGTTGATAAACATATTAGAAAAATAATGATTTCATCAATAACTACCACCACTGCACAAACATTATTAAAATATGAGAAAAATAATGATTTGATTAATAATTATTACCACCAATGTTCATACTAGATGATAAACATATTAGAAAAATAATGATTTCATCAATAACTACCACCACTGCACAAACATTATTAAAATATGAGAAAAATAATGATTTGATTAATAATTATTACCACCAATGTTCATACTAGATGATAATCATATTAGAAAAATAATGATTTCATCAATTACTACCACCACTGCAAAAACATTATTAAAATATTAGAAAAACAAGGATTTGATTAATAATTATTACCACCACTGTTCATACTAGATGAGAATCATATTAGAAAAATAATGATTTCATCAATAACTACCACCACTGCACAAACATTATTAAAAAAATTGAGAAATAATGATTTGTTTAATAATTATTACCACCACTGTTCATACTAGATGATAAACATATTTTAAAAAATAATGATTTCATCAATAACTACCACCACTGCACAAACATTATTAAAATATTGGAAAAATAATAATTTTATCAATAATTATTACCACCACTGTTCATACTACATCATAAACATGTTAGAAAAATAATGATTTGTTTTATAATAACTACCACCACTGCACAATAATTATTAAAATATCTGAAAAATAATCATTTCATTAATAATTATTACCACCACTGCACAAACATTATTAAAATATTGGAAAAATAATGATTTTATCAATAACTACCACCACTGTTCATACTAGTTGATAAACATATTAGAAAAATAATGATTTCATCAATAACTACCACCACTGCACAAACATTATTAAAATATGAGAAAAATAATGATTTGATTAATAATTATTACCACCAATGTTCATACTAGATGATAAACATATTAGAAAAATAATGATTTCATCAATAACTACCACCACTGCACAAACATTATTAAAATATGAGAAAAATAATGATTTGATTAATAATTATTACCACCAATGTTCATACTAGATGAGAATCATATTAGAAAAATAATGATTTCATCAATAACTACCACCACTGCACAAACATTATTAAAATATTTGAAAAATAATGATTTCATTAATAATTATTACCACCACTGTTCATAATAGATGATAATCATATTAGAAAAATAATGATTTCATCAAAAACTACCACCACTGCACAAACATTATTAAAATATTGGAAAAATAATAATTTGATCAATAATTACCACCACTGCACATACACTATTAAAATATTTGAAAAATAATGATTTGATTAATAATTATTACCACCACTGTTCATACTAGATGATAATCATATTAGAAAAATAATGATTTCAGCAATAACTACCACCACTACACAAACATTATTAAAATATTGGAAAAATAATGATTTTATTAATAATTATTACCACCACTGTTCATACTAGATGATAATAATATTAGAAAAATAATGATTCATCAATAACTACTACCACTGTAAAAACATTATTAAAATATTTGAAAAATAATGATTTTATTAATAATTATTACCACCACTGTTCATACTAGATGATAATCATATTAGAAAAATAATGATTCATCAACAACTACCACCACTGTAAAAACATTATTAAAATATTCGAAAAATAATGATTTTATTAATAATTACCACCACTGCAAAAACATTATTAAAATATTCGAAAAATAATGATTTTATTAATAATTACCACCACTGTTCATACTAGATGATAATCATATTAGAAAAATAATGATTTCATCAATAACTACCACCACTGCACAAACATTATTAAAATATTAGAAAAAATAATGATTTCATCAATAACTACCACCACTGCACAAACATTATTAAAATATTTGAAAAATAATGATTTCATTAATAACTACCACCACTGCACAAACATTATTAAAATATTCGAAAAATAATGATTTTATTAATAATTACCACCACTGCAAAAACATTATTAAAATATTCGAAAAATAATGATTTTATTAATAATTAGCACCACTGTTCATACTAGATGATAATCATATTAGAAAAATAATGATTTCATCAATAACTACCACCACTGCACAAACATTATTAAAATATTGGAAAAATAATAATTTGATCAATAATTACCACCACTGCACATACACTATTAAAATATTTGAAAAATAATGATTTGATTAATAATTATTACCACCACTGTTCATACTAATGATAATCATATTAGAAAAATAATTATTTGTTTTATAATAACTACCACCACTGCACAAACATTAAAATATTTGAAAAAATAATGATTTCATCAATAACTACCACCACTGCAAAAACATTATTAAAATATTTGAAAAATAATGATTTGATTAATAATTATTACCACCACTGTTCATACTAGATGATAATCATATTAGAAAAATAATGATTTCATCAATAACTACCACCACTGCACAAACATTATTAAAATATTGGAAAAATAATGATTTTATCAATAATTATTACCACCACTGTTCATACTACATCATAAACATGTTAGAAAAATAATGATTTGTTTTATAATAACTACCACCACTGCACAATAATTATTAAAATATCTGAAAAATAATCATTTCATTAATAATTATTACCACCACTGCACAAACATTATTAAAATATTGGAAAAAATAATGATTTCATCAATAACTACCACCACTGCACAAACATTATTAAAATATTTGAAAAATAATGATTAGATTAATAATTATTACCACCAATGTTCATACTAGATGATAATCATATTAGAAAAATAATGATTTCATCAATTACTACCACCACTGCAAAAACATTATTAAAATATTAGAAAAACAAGGATTTGATTAATGATTATGAAAAACTGAAAAAAACTAGATGCTAAACATATTAGGAAAAAAAATGATTTGATTAATAATTATTACCACCACTGTTCATACTAGATGAGAATCATATTAGAAAAATAATGATTTCATCAATAACTACCACCACTGCACAAACATTATTAAAATATTAGAAAAAATAATGATTTCATCAATAACTACCACCACTGTTAATACTAGATGATAATCATATTAGAAAAATAATGATTTCATCAATAAAAACCAACACTGCACAAACATTATTAAAATAGTAGAAAAAAAATGATTTGATTAATAATTATTTCCACCACTGTTCATACTAGATGATAATCATATTAGAAAAATAATGATTTCATCAACAACTACCACCACTGCACAAACATTATTAAAATATTGGAAAAATAATCATTTGATCAATAATTACCACCACTGCACATACACTATTAAAATATTTGAAAAATAATGATTTGATTAATAATTATTACCACCACTGTTCATACTAGATGATAATCATATTAGAAAAATAATGATTTCATCAATAACTACCACCACTGCACAAATATTATTAAAATATTTGAAAAATAATGATTTGATTAATAATTATTACCACCACTGTTCATACTAGATGATAATCATATTAGAAAAATAATGATTTCATCAATAACTACCACCACTGCACAAATATTATTAAAATATTTGAAAAATGATTTCATCAATTATTACCACCACTGTTCATACTAGATGATAAACATATTAGAAAAATAATGATTTCATCAATAACTACCACCACTGCACAATTATTATTAGAATATATGAAAAATAATGATTTCATTAATAATTATTACCACCACTGTTCATACTAGATGATAATCATATTAGAAAAATAATGATTTCATCAACAACTACCACCACTGCACAAACATTATTAAAATATTTGAAAAATAATGATTTGATTAATAATTATTACCACCACTGTTCATACTAGATGATAAACATATTAGAAAAATAATGATTTCATCAATAACTACCACCACTGCACAAACATTATTAAAATATTAGAAAAAATAATGATTTCATCAATAACTACCACCACTGCACAAACATTATTAAAATATTTGAAAAATAATGATTTCATTAATAACTACCACCACTGCACAAACATTATTAAAATATTCGAAAAATAATGATTTTATTAATAATTACCACCACTGCAAAAACATTATTAAAATATTCGAAAAATAATGATTTTATTAATAATTACCACCACTGTTCATACTAGATGATAATCATATTAGAAAAATAATGATTTCATCAATAACTACCACCACTGCACAAACATTATTAAAATATTTGAAAAATAATGATTAGATTAATAATTATTACCACCAATGTTCATACTAGATGATAATCATATTAGAAAAATAATGATTTCATCAATTACTACCACCACTGCAAAAACATTATTAAAATATTAGAAAAACAAGGATTTGATTAATAATGATTATGAAAAACTGAAAAAAACTAGATGCTAAACATATTAGGAAAAAAAATGATTTGATTAATAATTATTACCACCACTGTTCATACTAGATGAGAATCATATTAGAAAAATAATGATTTCATCAATAACTACCACCACTGCACAAACATTAAAATATTGGAAAAATAATGATTTCATCAATAACTACCACCACTGCAAAAACATTATTAAAATATTTGAAAAATAATGATTTCATTAATAATTACCACCACTGTTCATACTAGATGATAATCATATTAGGAAAAAAAATGATTTGATTAATAATTATTACCACCACTGTTCATACTAGATGATAATCATATTAGAAAAATAATGATTTCATCAATAACTACCACCACTGCACAAACATTATTAAAATATTTGAAAAATAATGATTTTATTAATAATTACCACCACTGTTCATACTAGATGATAATCATATTAGAAAAATAATGATTTCAGCAATAACTACCACCACTACACAAACATTATTAAAATATTGGAAAAATAATGATTTTATTAATAATTATTACCACCACTGTTCATACTAGATGATAATCATATTAGAAAAATAATGATTTCATCAATAACTACCACCACTGTTAATACTAGATGATAATCATATTAGAAAAATAATCATTCATCAATAACTACTACCACTGTAAATACATTATTAAAATATTTGAAAAATAATGATTTTATTAATAATTATTACCACCACTGTTCATACTAGATGATAATCATATTAGAAAAATAATGATTTCATCAACAACTACCACCACTGCACAAATATTATTAAAATATTTGAAAAATAATGATTTGATTAATAACTATTACCACCACTGTTCATACTAGATGATAATCATATTAGAAAAATAATGATTTCATCAACAACTACCAACACTGCACAAACATTATTAAAATATTGGAAAAATAATCATTTGATCAATAATTACCACCACTGCACATACACTATTAAAATATTTGAAAAATAATGATTTGATTAATAATTATTACCACCACTGTTCATACTAGATGATAATCATATTAGAAAAATAATGATTTCATCAATAACTACCACCACTGCACAAATATTATTAAAATATTTGAAAAATGATTTCATCAATTATTACCACCACTGTTCATACTAGATGATAAACATATTAGAAAAATAAAGATTTCATCAATAACTACCACCACTGCAAAAACATTATTAAAATATTTGAAAAATAATGATTTGATTAATAATTATTACCACCACTGTTCATACTAGATGATAATCATATTAGAAAAATAATTATTTATTTTATAATAACTACCACCACTGCACAAACATTAAAATATTTGAAAAAATAATGATTTCATCAATAACTACCACCACTGCAAAAACATTATTAAAATATTTGAAAAATAATGATTTGATTAATAATTATTACCACCACTGTTCATACTAGATGATAATCATATTAGAAAAATAATGATTTGATTTATAATTAGCACCACTGTTCATACTAGATGATAATCATATTAGAAAAATAATGATTTCATCAATAACTACCACCACTGCACAAACATTATTAAAATATTGGAAAAATAATAATTTGATCAATAATTACCACCACTGCACATACACTATTAAAATATTTGAAAAATAATGATTTGATTAATAATTATTACCACCACTGTTCATACTAGATGATAATCATATTAGAAAAATAATTATTTGTTTTATAATAACTACCACCACTGCACAAACATTAAAATATTTGAAAAAATAATGATTTCATCAATAACTACCACCACTGCAAAAACATTATTAAAATATTGGAAAAATAATGATTTTATCAATAATTATTACCACCACTGTTCATACTACATCATAAACATGTTAGAAAAATAATGATTTGTTTTATAATAACTACCACCACTGCACAATAATTATTAAAATATCTGAAAAATAATCATTTCATTAATAATTATTACCACCACTGCACAAACATTATTAAAATATTGGAAAAAATAATGATTTCATCAATAACTACCACCACTGCACAAACATTATTAAAATATTTGAAAAATAATGATTAGATTAATAATTATTACCACCAATGTTCATACTAGATGATAATCATATTAGCAAAAATAATGATTTCATCAATTACTACCACCACTGCAAAAACATTATTAAAATATTAGAAAAACAAGGATTTGATTAATGATTATGAAAAACTGAAAAAAACTAGATGCTAAACATATTAGGAAAAAAAATGATTTGATTAATAATTATTACCACCACTGTTCATACTAGATGATAATCATATTAGAAAAATAATGATTTCATCAATAAAAACCAACACTGCACAAACATTATTAAAATAGTAGAAAAAAAATTATTTGATTAATAATTATTTCCACCACTGTTCATACTAGATGATAATCATATTAAAAAAATAATGATTTCATCAATAACTACCACCACTGCACAAATATTATTAAAATATTTGAAAAATAATGATTTGATTAATAATTATTACCACCACTGTTCATACTAGATGATAATCATATTAGAAAAATAATGATTCCATCAATAACTACCACCACTGCACAAATATTATTAAAATATTTGAAAAATAATGATTTGATTAATAATTATTACCACCACTGTTCATACTAGATGATAATCATATTAGAAAAATAATGATTTCATCAATAACTACCACCACTGCACAAATATTATTAAAATATTTGAAAAATGATTTCATCAATTATTACCACCACTGTTCATACTAGATGATAAACATATTAGAAAAATAATGATTTCATCAATAACTACCACCACTGCACAATTATTATTAGAATATATGAAAAATAATGATTTCATTAATAATTATTACCACCACTGTTCATACTAGATGATAATCATATTAGAAAAATAATGATTTCATCAACAACTACCACCACTGCACAAACATTATTAAAATATTTGAAAAATAATGATTTGATTAATAATTATTACCACCACTGTTCATACTAGATGATAAACATATTAGAAAAATAATGATTTCATCAATAACTACCACCACTGCACAAACATTATTAAAATATTAGAAAAAATAATGATTTCATCAATAACTACCACCACTGCACAAACATTATTAAAATATTTGAAAAATAATGATTTCATTAATAACTACCACCACTGCACAAACATTATTAAAATATTCGAAAAATAATGATTTTATTAATAATTACCACCACTGCAAAAACATTATTAAAATATTCGAAAAATAATGATTTTATTAATAATTACCACCACTGTTCATACTAGATGATAATCATATTAGAAAAATAATGATTTCATCAATAACTACCACCACTGCACAAACATTATTAAAATATTTGAAAAATAATGATTAGATTAATAATTATTACCACCAATGTTCATACTAGATGATAATCATATTAGAAAAATAATGATTTCATCAATTACTACCACCACTGCAAAAACATTATTAAAATATTAGAAAAACAAGGATTTGATTAATAATGATTATGAAAAACTGAAAAAAACTAGATGCTAAACATATTAGGAAAAAAAATGATTTGATTAATAATTATTACCACCACTGTTCATACTAGATGAGAATCATATTAGAAAAATAATGATTTCATCAATAACTACCACCACTGCACAAACATTAAAATATTGGAAAAATAATGATTTCATCAATAACTACCACCACTGCAAAAACATTATTAAAATATTTGAAAAATAATGATTTCATTAATAATTACCACCACTGTTCATACTAGATGATAATCATATTAGGAAAAAAAATGATTTGATTAATAATTATTACCACCACTGTTCATACTAGATGATAATCATATTAGAAAAATAATGATTTCATCAATAACTACCACCACTGCACAAACATTATTAAAATATTTGAAAAATAATGATTTTATTAATAATTACCACCACTGTTCATACTAGATGATAATCATATTAGAAAAATAATGATTTCAGCAATAACTACCACCACTACACAAACATTATTAAAATATTGGAAAAATAATGATTTTATTAATAATTATTACCACCACTGTTCATACTAGATGATAATCATATTAGAAAAATAATGATTTCATCAATAACTACCACCACTGTTAATACTAGATGATAATCATATTAGAAAAATAATCATTCATCAATAACTACTACCACTGTAAATACATTATTAAAATATTTGAAAAATAATGATTTTATTAATAATTATTACCACCACTGTTCATACTAGATGATAATCATATTAGAAAAATAATGATTTCATCAACAACTACCACCACTGCACAAATATTATTAAAATATTTGAAAAATAATGATTTGATTAATAACTATTACCACCACTGTTCATACTAGATGATAATCATATTAGAAAAATAATGATTTCATCAACAACTACCAACACTGCACAAACATTATTAAAATATTGGAAAAATAATCATTTGATCAATAATTACCACCACTGCACATACACTATTAAAATATTTGAAAAATAATGATTTGATTAATAATTATTACCACCACTGTTCATACTAGATGATAATCATATTAGAAAAATAATGATTTCATCAATAACTACCACCACTGCACAAATATTATTAAAATATTTGAAAAATGATTTCATCAATTATTACCACCACTGTTCATACTAGATGATAAACATATTAGAAAAATAAAGATTTCATCAATAACTACCACCACTGCAAAAACATTATTAAAATATTTGAAAAATAATGATTTGATTAATAATTATTACCACCACTGTTCATACTAGATGATAATCATATTAGAAAAATAATTATTTATTTTATAATAACTACCACCACTGCACAAACATTAAAATATTTGAAAAAATAATGATTTCATCAATAACTACCACCACTGCAAAAACATTATTAAAATATTTGAAAAATAATGATTTGATTAATAATTATTACCACCACTGTTCATACTAGATGATAATCATATTAGAAAAATAATGATTTGATTTATAATTAGCACCACTGTTCATACTAGATGATAATCATATTAGAAAAATAATGATTTCATCAATAACTACCACCACTGCACAAACATTATTAAAATATTGGAAAAATAATAATTTGATCAATAATTACCACCACTGCACATACACTATTAAAATATTTGAAAAATAATGATTTGATTAATAATTATTACCACCACTGTTCATACTAGATGATAATCATATTAGAAAAATAATTATTTGTTTTATAATAACTACCACCACTGCACAAACATTAAAATATTTGAAAAAATAATGATTTCATCAATAACTACCACCACTGCAAAAACATTATTAAAATATTGGAAAAATAATGATTTTATCAATAATTATTACCACCACTGTTCATACTACATCATAAACATGTTAGAAAAATAATGATTTGTTTTATAATAACTACCACCACTGCACAATAATTATTAAAATATCTGAAAAATAATCATTTCATTAATAATTATTACCACCACTGCACAAACATTATTAAAATATTGGAAAAAATAATGATTTCATCAATAACTACCACCACTGCACAAACATTATTAAAATATTTGAAAAATAATGATTAGATTAATAATTATTACCACCAATGTTCATACTAGATGATAATCATATTAGAAAAATAATGATTTCATCAATTACTACCACCACTGCAAAAACATTATTAAAATATTAGAAAAACAAGGATTTGATTAATGATTATGAAAAACTGAAAAAAACTAGATGCTAAACATATTAGGAAAAAAAATGATTTGATTAATAATTATTACCACCACTGTTCATACTAGATGAGAATCATATTAGAAAAATAATGATTTCATCAATAACTACCACCACTGCACAAACATTATTAAAATATTAGAAAAAATAATGATTTCATCAATAACTACCACCACTGTTAATACTAGATGATAATCATATTAGAAAAATAATGATTTCATCAATAAAAACCAACACTGCACAAACATTATTAAAATAGTAGAAAAAAAAGGATTTGATTAATAATTATTACCACCACTGTTCATACTAGATGATAATCATATTAGAAAAATAATGATTTCATCAACAACTACCACCACTGCACAAACATTATTAAAATATTGGAAAAATAATCATTTGATCAATAATTACCACCACTGCACATACACTATTAAAATATTTGAAAAATAATGATTTGATTAATAATTATTACCACCACTGTTCATACTAGATGATAATCATATTAGAAAAATAATGATTTCATCAATAACTACCACCACTGCACAAATATTATTAAAATATTTGAAAAATAATGATTTGATTAATAATTATTACCACCACTGTTCATACTAGATGATAAACATATTAGAAAAATAATGATTTCATCAATAACTACCACCACTGCACAATTATTAGAATATATGAAAAATAATGATTTCATTAATAATTATTACCACCACTGTTCATACTAGATGATAATCATATTAGAAAAATAATGATTTCATCAACAACTACCACCACTGCACAAACATTATTAAAATATTTGAAAAATAATGATTTGATTAATAATTATTACCACCACTGTTCATACTAGATGATAATCATATTAGAAAAATAAAGATTTCATCAATAACTATCACCACTGCACAAACATTATTAAAATATTTGAGAAATAATGATTTCATCAATAACTACCACCACTGCACAAATATTATTAAAATATTTGAAAAATGATTTCATCAATTATTACCACCACTGTTCATACTAGATGATAAACATATTAGAAAAATAATGATTTCATCAATAACTACCACCACTGCACAAACATTAAAATATTTGAAAAATAATGATTTGATTAATAATTATTACCACCACTGTTCATACTAGATGATAATCATATTAGAAAAATAATTATTTATTTTATAATAACTACCACCACTGCACAAACATTAAAATATTTGAAAAAATAATGATTTCATCAATAACTACCACCACTGCAAAAACATTATTAAAATATTTGAAAAATAATGATTTGATTAATAATTATTACCACCACTGTTCATACTAGATGATAATCATATTAGAAAAATAATGATTTCATCAACAACTACCACCACTGCACAAACATTATTAAAATATTGGAAAAATAATAATTTGATCAATAATTACCACCACTGCACATACACTATTAAAATATTTGAAAAATAATGATTTGATTAATAATTATTACCACCACTGTTCATACTAGATGATAATCATATTAGAAAAATAATTATTTGTTTTATAATAACTACCACCACTGCACAAACATTAAAATATTTGAAAAAATAATGATTTCATCAATAACTACCACCACTGCAAAAACATTATTAAAATATTGGAAAAATAATGATTTTATCAATAATTATTACCACCACTGTTCATACTACATCATAAACATGTTAGAAAAATAATGATTTGTTTTATAATAACTACCACCACTGCACAATAATTATTAAAATATCTGAAAAATAATCATTTCATTAATAATTATTACCACCACTGCACAAACATTATTAAAATATTGGAAAAAATAATGATTTCATCAATAACTACCACCACTGCACAAACATTATTAAAATATTTGAAAAATAATGATTAGATTAATAATTATTACCACCAATGTTCATACTAGATGATAATCATATTAGAAAAATAATGATTTCATCAATTACTACCACCACTGCAAAAACATTATTAAAATATTAGAAAAACAAGGATTTGATTAATGATTATGAAAAACTGAAAAAAACTAGATGCTAAACATATTAGGAAAAAAAATGATTTGATTAATAATTATTACCACCACTGTTCATACTAGATGAGAATCATATTAGAAAAATAATGATTTCATCAATAACTACCACCACTGCACAAACATTATTAAAATATTAGAAAAAATAATGATTTCATCAATAACTACCACCACTGTTAATACTAGATGATAATCATATTAGAAAAATAATGATTTCATCAATAAAAACCAACACTGCACAAACATTATTAAAATAGTAGAAAAAAAAGGATTTGATTAATAATTATTACCACCACTGTTCATACTAGATGATAATCATATTAGAAAAATAATGATTTCATCAACAACTACCACCACTGCACAAACATTATTAAAATATTGGAAAAATAATCATTTGATCAATAATTACCACCACTGCACATACACTATTAAAATATTTGAAAAATAATGATTTGATTAATAATTATTACCACCACTGTTCATACTAGATGATAATCATATTAGAAAAATAATGATTTCATCAATAACTACCACCACTGCACAAATATTATTAAAATATTTGAAAAATAATGATTTGATTAATAATTATTACCACCACTGTTCATACTAGATGATAAACATATTAGAAAAATAATGATTTCATCAATAACTACCACCACTGCACAATTATTATTAGAATATATGAAAAATAATGATTTCATTAATAATTATTACCACCACTGTTCATACTAGATGATAATCATATTAGAAAAATAATGATTTCATCAACAACTACCACCACTGCACAAACATTATTAAAATATTTGAAAAATAATGATTTGATTAATAATTATTACCACCACTGTTCATACTAGATGATAATCATATTAGAAAAATAAAGATTTCATCAATAACTATCACCACTGCACAAACATTATTAAAATATTTGAGAAATAATGATTTCATCAATAACTACCACCACTGCACAAATATTATTAAAATATTTGAAAAATGATTTCATCAATTATTACCACCACTGTTCATACTAGATGATAAACATATTAGAAAAATAATGATTTCATCAATAACTACCACCACTGCACAAACATTAAAATATTTGAAAAATAATGATTTGATTAATAATTATTACCACCACTGTTCATACTAGATGATAATCATATTAGAAAAATAATTATTTATTTTATAATAACTACCACCACTGCACAAACATTAAAATATTTGAAAAAATAATGATTTCATCAATAACTACCACCACTGCAAAAACATTATTAAAATATTTGAAAAATAATGATTTGATTAATAATTATTACCACCACTGTTCATACTAGATGATAATCATATTAGAAAAATAATGATTTCATCAACAACTACCACCACTGCACAAACATTATTAAAATATTGGAAAAATAATAATTTGATCAATAATTACCACCACTGCACATACACTATTAAAATATTTGAAAAATAATGATTTGATTAATAATTATTACCACCACTGTTCATACTAGATGATAATCATATTAGAAAAATAATTATGTTTTATAATAACTACCACCACTGCACAAACATTAAAATATTTGAAAAAATAATGATTTCATCAATAACTACCACCACTGCAAAAACATTATTAAAATATTTGAAAAATAATGATTTGATTAATAATTATTACCACCACTGTTCATACTAGATGATAATCATATTAGAAAAATAATGATTTCATCAATAACTACCACCACTGCACATACATTATTAAAATATTAGAAAAATAATCATTTCATTAATAATTATTACCACCACTGCACAAACATTATTAAAATATTGGAAAAATAATTATTAGATTAATAATTATTACCACCAATGTTCATACTAGATGATAATCATATTAGAAAAATAATGATTTCATCAATTACTACCACCACTGCAAAAACATTATTAAAATATTAGAAAAACAAGGATTTGATTAATAATGATTATGAAAAACTGAAAAAAACTAGATGCTAAACATATTAGGAAAAAAAATGATTTGATTAATAATTATTACCACCACTGTTCATACTAGATGAGAATCATATTAGAAAAATAATGATTTCATCAATAACTACCACCACTGCACAAACATTATTAAAATATTAGAAAAAATAATGATTTCATCAATAACTACCATCACTGCACAAACATTATTAAAATATTTGAAAAATAATGATTAGATTAATAATTATTACCACCAATGTTCATACTAGATGATAATCATATTAGAAAAATAATGATTTCATCAATAACTACCACCACTGCAAAAACATTAAAATATTGGAAAAATAATGATTTCATCAATAACTACCACCACTGCAAAAACATTATTAAAATATTTGAAAAATAATGATTTGATTAATAATTATTACCACCACTGTTCATACTAGATGCTAAACATATTAGGAAAAAAAATGATTTGATTAATAATTATTACCACCACTGTTCATACTAGATGATAATCATATTAGAAAAAATAATGATTTCATCAATAACTACCACCACTGCACAAACATTATTAAAATATTTGAAAAATAATGATTTTATTAATAATTACCACCACTGTTCATACTAGATGATAATCATATTAGAAAAATAATGATTTCAGCAATAACTACCACCACTGCACAAACATTATTAAAATATTGGAAAAATAATGATTTTATCAATAATTATTACCACCACTGTTCATACTAGATGATAAACATGTTAGAAAAATAATGATTTGTTTTATAATAACTACCACCACTGCACAATAATTATTAAAATATCTGAAAAATAATCATTTCATTAATAATTATTACCACCACTGTTCATACTAGATGATAATCATATTAGAAAAATAATGATTTCAGCAATAACTACCACCACTGCACAAACATTATTAAAATATTGGAAAAATAATGATTTCATCAATAACTACCACCACTGCACAAACATTATTAAAATATTGGAAAAATAATCATTTGATCAATAACTACCACCACTGCACAAATATTATTAAAATATTTGAAAAATAATGATTTGATTAATAATTATTACCACCACTGTTCATACTAGATGATAATCATATTAGAAAAATAATGATTTCATCAATAACTACCACCACTGCACAAATATTATTAAAATATTTGAAAAATAATGATTTGATTAATAATTATTACCACCACTGTTCATACTAGATGATAGTCATATTAGAAAAATAATGATTTCATCAATAACTACCACCACTGCACAAATATTATTAAAATATTTGAAAAATAATGATTTGATTAATAATTATTACCACCACTGTTCATACTAGATGATAAACATATTAGAAAAATAATGATTTCATCAATAACTACCACCACTGCACAATTATTATTAGAATATATGAAAAATAATGATTTCATTAATAATTATTACCACCACTGTTCATACTAGATGATAATCATATTAGAAAAATAATGATTTCATCAACTACCACCACTGCACAAACATTATTAAAATATTTGAAAAATAATGATTTGATTAATAATTATTACCACCACTGTTCATACTAGATGATAATCATATTAGAAAAATAATTATTTATTTTATAATAACTACCACCACTGCACAAACATTAAAATATTTGAAAAAATAATGATTTCATCAATAACTACCACCACTGCAAAAACATTATTAAAATATTTGAAAAATAATGATTTGATTAATAATTATTACCACCACTGTTCATACTAGATGATAATCATATTAGAAAAATAATGATTTGATTTATAATTAGCACCACTGTTCATACTAGATGATAATCATATTAGAAAAATAATGATTTCATCAATAACTACCACCACTGCACAAACATTATTAAAATATTGGAAAAATAATAATTTGATCAATAATTACCACCACTGCACATACACTATTAAAATATTTGAAAAATAATGATTTGATTAATAATTATTACCACCACTGTTCATACTAGATGATAATCATATTAGAAAAATAATTATTTGTTTTATAATAACTACCACCACTGCACAAACATTAAAATATTTGAAAAAATAATGATTTCATCAATAACTACCACCACTGCAAAAACATTATTAAAATATTTGAAAAATAATGATTTGATTAATAATTATTTCCACCACTGTTCATACTAGATGATAATCATATTAGAAAAATAATGATTTCATCAATAACTACCACCACTGCAAAAACATTATTAAAATATTTGAAAAATAATGATTTGATTAATAATTATTACCACCACTGTTCATACTACATCATAAACATGTTAGAAAAATAATGATTTGTTTTATAATAACTACCACCACTGCACAATAATTATTAAAATATCTGAAAAATAATCATTTCATTAATAATTATTACCACCACTGTTCATACTAGATGAGAATCATATTAGAAAAATAATGATTTCATCAATAACTACCACCACTGCACAAACATTATTAAAATATTTGAAAAATAATGATTAGATTAATAATTATTACCACCAATGTTCATACTAGATGATAATCATATTAGAAAAATAATGATTTCATCAATAACTACCACCACTGTTCATACTAGATGAGAATCATATTAGAAAAATAATGATTTCATCAATAACTACCACCACTGCACAAACATTATTAAAATATTAGAAAAAATAATGATTTCATCAATAACTACCATCACTGCACAAACATTATTAAAATATTTGAAAAATAATGATTAGATTAATAATTATTACCACCAATGTTCATACTAGATGATAATCATATTAGAAAAATAATGATTTCATCAATAACTACCACCACTGCAAAAACATTAAAATATTGGAAAAATAATGATTTCATCAATAACTACCACCACTGCAAAAACATTATTAAAATATTTGAAAAATAATGATTTGATTAATAATTATTACCACCACTGTTCATACTAGATGCTAAACATATTAGGAAAAAAAATGATTTGATTAATAATTATTACCACCACTGTTCATACTAGATGATAATCATATTAGAAAAAATAATGATTTCATCAATAACTACCACCACTGCACAAACATTATTAAAATATTTGAAAAATAATGATTTTATTAATAATTACCACCACTGTTCATACTAGATGATAATCATATTAGAAAAATAATGATTTCAGCAATAACTACCACCACTGCACAAACATTATTAAAATATTGGAAAAATAATGATTTTATCAATAATTATTACCACCACTGTTCATACTAGATGATAAACATGTTAGAAAAATAATGATTTGTTTTATAATAACTACCACCACTGCACAATAATTATTAAAATATCTGAAAAATAATCATTTCATTAATAATTATTACCACCACTGCACAAACATTATTAAAATATTGGAAAAATAATGATTTCATCAATAACTACCACCACTGCACAAACATTATTAAAATATTGGAAAAATAATCATTTGATCAATAACTACCACCACTGCACAAATATTATTAAAATATTTGAAAAATAATGATTTGATTAATAATTATTACCACCACTGTTCATACTAGATGATAATCATATTAGAAAAATAATGATTTCATCAATAACTACCACCACTGCACAAATATTATTAAAATATTTGAAAAATAATGATTTGATTAATAATTATTACCACCACTGTTCATACTAGATGATAGTCATATTAGAAAAATAATGATTTCATCAATAACTACCACCACTGCACAAATATTATTAAAATATTTGAAAAATAATGATTTGATTAATAATTATTACCACCACTGTTCATACTAGATGATAAACATATTAGAAAAATAATGATTTCATCAATAACTACCACCACTGCACAATTATTATTAGAATATATGAAAAATAATGATTTCATTAATAATTATTACCACCACTGTTCATACTAGATGATAATCATATTAGAAAAATAATGATTTCATCAACTACCACCACTGCACAAACATTATTAAAATATTTGAAAAATAATGATTTGATTAATAATTATTACCACCACTGTTCATACTAGATGATAATCATATTAGAAAAATAATTATTTATTTTATAATAACTACCACCACTGCACAAACATTAAAATATTTGAAAAAATAATGATTTCATCAATAACTACCACCACTGCAAAAACATTATTAAAATATTTGAAAAATAATGATTTGATTAATAATTATTACCACCACTGTTCATACTAGATGATAATCATATTAGAAAAATAATGATTTGATTTATAATTAGCACCACTGTTCATACTAGATGATAATCATATTAGAAAAATAATGATTTCATCAATAACTACCACCACTGCACAAACATTATTAAAATATTGGAAAAATAATAATTTGATCAATAATTACCACCACTGCACATACACTATTAAAATATTTGAAAAATAATGATTTCATCAATAACTACCACCACTGCAAAAACATTATTAAAATATTTGAAAAATAATGATTTGATTAATAATTATTTCCACCACTGTTCATACTAGATGATAATCATATTAGAAAAATAATGATTTCATCAATAACTACCACCACTGCACAAACATTATTAAAATATTGGAAAAATAATGATTTTATCAATAATTATTACCACCACTGTTCATACTACATCATAAACATGTTAGAAAAATAATGATTTGTTTTATAATAACTACCACCACTGCACAATAATTATTAAAATATCTGAAAAATAATCATTTCATTAATAATTATTACCACCACTGTTCATACTAGATGAGAATCATATTAGAAAAATAATGATTTCATCAATAACTACCACCACTGCACAAACATTATTAAAATATTTGAAAAATAATGATTAGATTAATAATTATTACCACCAATGTTCATACTAGATGATAATCATATTAGAAAAATAATGATTTCATCAATAACTACCACCACTGTTCATACTAGATGATAATCATATTAGAAAAATAATGATTTCATCAATAACTACCACCACTGCACAAACATTATTAAAATATTGGAAAAATAATAATTTGATCAATAATTACCACCACTGCACATACACTATTAAAATATTTGAAAAATAATGATTTGATTAATAATTATTACCACCACTGTTCATACTAGATGATAATCATATTAGAAAAATAATTATTTGTTTTATAATAACTACCACCACTGCACAAACATTAAAATATTTGAAAAAATAATGATTTCATCAATAACTACCACCACTGCACAAACATTATTAAAATATTGGAAAAATAATGATTTGATTAATAATTATTTCCACCACTGTTCATACTACATCATAAACATGTTAGAAAAATAATGATTTGTTTTATAATAACTACCACCACTGCACAATAATTATTAAAATATCTGAAAAATAATCATTTCATTAATAATTATTACCACCACTGTTCATACTAGATGAGAATCATATTAGAAAAATAATGATTTCATCAATAACTACCACCACTGCACAAACATTATTAAAATATTTGAAAAATAATTATTAGATTAATAATTATTACCACCAATGTTCATACTAGATGATAATCATATTAGAAAAATAATGATTTCATCAATAACTACCACCACTGTTCATACTAGATGATAATCATATTAGAAAAAAAATGATTTCATTAATAACTACCACCACTGTTAATACTAGATGATAATCATATTAGAAAAATAATCATTCATCAATAACTACTACCACTGTAAATACATTATTAAAATATTTGAAAAATAATGATTTTATTAATAATTATTACCACCACTGTTCATACTAGATGATAATCATATTAGAAAAATAATGATTTCATCAACAACTACCACCACTGCACAAATATTATTAAAATATTTGAAAAATAATGATTTGATTAATAACTATTACCACCACTGTTCATACTAGATGATAATCATATTAGAAAAATAATGATTTCATCAACAACTACCAACACTGCACAAACATTATTAAAATATTGGAAAAATAATCATTTGATCAATAATTACCACCACTGCACATACACTATTAAAATATTTGAAAAATAATGATTTGATTAATAATTATTACCACCACTGTTCATACTAGATGATAATCATATTAGAAAAATAATGATTTCATCAATAACTACCACCACTGCACAAATATTATTAAAATATTTGAAAAATAATGATTTGATTAATAATTATTACCACCACTGTTCATACTAGATGATAATCATATTAGAAAAATAATGATTTCATCAATAACTACCACCACTGCACAAATATTATTAAAATATTTGAAAAATGATTTCATCAATTATTACCACCACTGTTCATACTAGATGATAAACATATTAGAAAAATAATGATTTCATCAATAACTACCACCACTGCACAATTATTATTAGAATATATGAAAAATAATGATTTCATTAATAATTATTACCACCACTGTTCATACTAGATGATAATCATATTAGAAAAATAAAGATTTCATCAATAACTACCACCACTGCAAAAACATTATTAAAATATTTGAAAAATAATGATTTGATTAATAATTATTACCACCACTGTTCATACTAGATGATAATCATATTAGAAAAATAATGATTTGATTTATAATTAGCACCACTGCACAAACATTATTAAAATATTGGAAAAATAATAATTTGATCAATAATTACCACCACTGCACATACACTATTAAAATATTTGAAAAATAATGATTTGATTAATAATTATTACCACCACTGTTCATACTAGATGATAATCATATTAGAAAAATAATGATTTGATTTATAATTAGCACCACTGCACAAACATTATTAAAATATTGGAAAAATAATGATTTCATCAATAACTACCACCACTGCACAAACATTAAAATATTTGAAAAAATAATGATTTCATCAATAACTACCACCACTGCAAAAACATTATTAAAATATTTGAAAAATAATGATTTGATTAATAATTATTACCACCACTGTTCATACTAGATGATAATCATATTAGAAAAATAATGATTTCATCAATAACTACCACCACTGCACAAACATTATTAAAATATTGGAAAAATAATGATTTTATCAATAATTATTACCACCACTGTTCATACTAGATGATAAACATGTTAGAAAAATAATGATTTGTTTTATAATAACTACCACCACTGCACAATAATTATTAAAATATCTGAAAAATAATCATTTCATTAATAATTATTACCACCAATGTTCATACTAGATGATAATCATATTAGAAAAATAATGATTTCATCAATAACTACCACCACTGCACAAACATTATTAAAATATTAGAAAAAATAATGATTTCATCAATAACTACCACCACTGCACAAACATTATTAAAATATGAGAAAAATAATGATTTGATTAATAATTATTACCACCAATGTTCATACTAGATGAGAATCATATTAGAAAAATAATGATTTCATCAATAACTACCACCACTGCACAAACATTATTAAAATATTTGAAAAATAATGATTTCATTAATAATTATTACCACCACTGTTCATAATAGATGATAATCATATTAGAAAAATAATGATTTCATCAAAAACTACCACCACTGCACAAACATTATTAAAATATTGGAAAAATAATAATTTGATCAATAATTACCACCACTGCACATACACTATTAAAATATTTGAAAAATAATGATTTGATTAATAATTATTACCACCACTGTTCATACTAGATGATAATCATATTAGAAAAATAATGATTTCAGCAATAACTACCACCACTACACAAACATTATTAAAATATTGGAAAAATAATGATTTTATTAATAATTATTACCACCACTGTTCATACTAGATGATAATCATATTAGAAAAATAATGATTCATCAATAACTACTACCACTGTAAAAACATTATTAAAATATTTGAAAAATAATGATTTTATTAATAATTATTACCACCACTGTTCATACTAGATGATAATCATATTAGAAAAATAATGATTCATCAACAACTACCACCACTGTAAAAACATTATTAAAATATTCGAAAAATAATGATTTTATTAATAATTACCACCACTGCAAAAACATTATTAAAATATTCGAAAAATAATGATTTTATTAATAATTACCACCACTGTTCATACTAGATGATAATCATATTAGAAAAATAATGATTTCATCAATAACTACCACCACTGCACAAACATTATTAAAATATTAGAAAAAATAATGATTTCATCAATAACTACCACCACTGCACAAACATTATTAAAATATTTGAAAAATAATGATTTCATTAATAACTACCACCACTGCACAAACATTATTAAAATATTCGAAAAATAATGATTTTATTAATAATTACCACCACTGCAAAAACATTATTAAAATATTCGAAAAATAATGATTTTATTAATAATTAGCACCACTGTTCATACTAGATGATAATCATATTAGAAAAATAATGATTTCATCAATAACTACCACCACTGCACAAACATTATTAAAATATTGGAAAAATAATAATTTGATCAATAATTACCACCACTGCACATACACTATTAAAATATTTGAAAAATAATGATTTGATTAATAATTATTACCACCACTGTTCATACTAGATGATAATCATATTAGAAAAATAATTATTTGTTTTATAATAACTACCACCACTGCACAAACATTAAAATATTTGAAAAAATAATGATTTCATCAATAACTACCACCACTGCAAAAACATTATTAAAATATTTGAAAAATAATGATTTGATTAATAATTATTACCACCACTGTTCATACTAGATGATAATCATATTAGAAAAATAATGATTTCATCAATAACTACCACCACTGCACAAACATTATTAAAATATTGGAAAAATAATGATTTTATCAATAATTATTACCACCACTGTTCATACTACATCATAAACATGTTAGAAAAATAATGATTTGTTTTATAATAACTACCACCACTGCACAATAATTATTAAAATATCTGAAAAATAATCATTTCATTAATAATTATTACCACCACTGCACAAACATTATTAAAATATTGGAAAAAATAATGATTTCATCAATAACTACCACCACTGCACAAACATTATTAAAATATTTGAAAAATAATGATTAGATTAATAATTATTACCACCAATGTTCATACTAGATGATAATCATATTAGAAAAATAATGATTTCATCAATTACTACCACCACTGCAAAAACATTATTAAAATATTAGAAAAACAAGGATTTGATTAATGATTATGAAAAACTGAAAAAAACTAGATGCTAAACATATTAGGAAAAAAAATGATTTGATTAATAATTATTACCACCACTGTTCATACTAGATGAGAATCATATTAGAAAAATAATGATTTCATCAATAACTACCACCACTGCACAAACATTATTAAAATATTAGAAAAAATAATGATTTCATCAATAACTACCACCACTGTTAATACTAGATGATAATCATATTAGAAAAATAATGATTTCATCAATAAAAACCAACACTGCACAAACATTATTAAAATAGTAGAAAAAAAATTATTTGATTAATAATTATTTCCACCACTGTTCATACTAGATGATAATCATATTAAAAAAATAATGATTTCATCAATAACTACCACCACTGCACAAATATTATTAAAATATTTGAAAAATAATGATTTGATTAATAATTATTACCACCACTGTTCATACTAGATGATAATCATATTAGAAAAATAATGATTCCATCAATAACTACCACCACTGCACAAATATTATTAAAATATTTGAAAAATAATGATTTGATTAATAATTATTACCACCACTGTTCATACTAGATGATAATCATATTAGAAAAATAATGATTTCATCAATAACTACCACCACTGCACAAATATTATTAAAATATTTGAAAAATGATTTCATCAATTATTACCACCACTGTTCATACTAGATGATAAACATATTAGAAAAATAATGATTTCATCAATAACTACCACCACTGCACAATTATTATTAGAATATATGAAAAATAATGATTTCATTAATAATTATTACCACCACTGTTCATACTAGATGATAATCATATTAGAAAAATAATGATTTCATCAACAACTACCACCACTGCACAAACATTATTAAAATATTTGAAAAATAATGATTTGATTAATAATTATTACCACCACTGTTCATACTAGATGATAAACATATTAGAAAAATAATGATTTCATCAATAACTACCACCACTGCACAAACATTATTAAAATATTAGAAAAAATAATGATTTCATCAATAACTACCACCACTGCACAAACATTATTAAAATATTTGAAAAATAATGATTTCATTAATAACTACCACCACTGCACAAACATTATTAAAATATTCGAAAAATAATGATTTTATTAATAATTACCACCACTGCAAAAACATTATTAAAATATTCGAAAAATAATGATTTTATTAATAATTACCACCACTGTTCATACTAGATGATAATCATATTAGAAAAATAATGATTTCATCAATAACTACCACCACTGCACAAACATTATTAAAATATTTGAAAAATAATGATTAGATTAATAATTATTACCACCAATGTTCATACTAGATGATAATCATATTAGAAAAATAATGATTTCATCAATTACTACCACCACTGCAAAAACATTATTAAAATATTAGAAAAACAAGGATTTGATTAATAATGATTATGAAAAACTGAAAAAAACTAGATGCTAAACATATTAGGAAAAAAAATGATTTGATTAATAATTATTACCACCACTGTTCATACTAGATGAGAATCATATTAGAAAAATAATGATTTCATCAATAACTACCACCACTGCACAAACATTAAAATATTGGAAAAATAATGATTTCATCAATAACTACCACCACTGCAAAAACATTATTAAAATATTTGAAAAATAATGATTTCATTAATAATTACCACCACTGTTCATACTAGATGATAATCATATTAGGAAAAAAAATGATTTGATTAATAATTATTACCACCACTGTTCATACTAGATGATAATCATATTAGAAAAATAATGATTTCATCAATAACTACCACCACTGCACAAACATTATTAAAATATTTGAAAAATAATGATTTTATTAATAATTACCACCACTGTTCATACTAGATGATAATCATATTAGAAAAATAATGATTTCAGCAATAACTACCACCACTACACAAACATTATTAAAATATTGGAAAAATAATGATTTTATTAATAATTATTACCACCACTGTTCATACTAGATGATAATCATATTAGAAAAATAATGATTTCATCAATAACTACCACCACTGTTAATACTAGATGATAATCATATTAGAAAAATAATCATTCATCAATAACTACTACCACTGTAAATACATTATTAAAATATTTGAAAAATAATGATTTTATTAATAATTATTACCACCACTGTTCATACTAGATGATAATCATATTAGAAAAATAATGATTTCATCAACAACTACCACCACTGCACAAATATTATTAAAATATTTGAAAAATAATGATTTGATTAATAACTATTACCACCACTGTTCATACTAGATGATAATCATATTAGAAAAATAATGATTTCATCAACAACTACCAACACTGCACAAACATTATTAAAATATTGGAAAAATAATCATTTGATCAATAATTACCACCACTGCACATACACTATTAAAATATTTGAAAAATAATGATTTGATTAATAATTATTACCACCACTGTTCATACTAGATGATAATCATATTAGAAAAATAATGATTTCATCAATAACTACCACCACTGCACAAATATTATTAAAATATTTGAAAAATGATTTCATCAATTATTACCACCACTGTTCATACTAGATGATAAACATATTAGAAAAATAAAGATTTCATCAATAACTACCACCACTGCAAAAACATTATTAAAATATTTGAAAAATAATGATTTGATTAATAATTATTACCACCACTGTTCATACTAGATGATAATCATATTAGAAAAATAATTATTTATTTTATAATAACTACCACCACTGCACAAACATTAAAATATTTGAAAAAATAATGATTTCATCAATAACTACCACCACTGCAAAAACATTATTAAAATATTTGAAAAATAATGATTTGATTAATAATTATTACCACCACTGTTCATACTAGATGATAATCATATTAGAAAAATAATGATTTGATTTATAATTAGCACCACTGTTCATACTAGATGATAATCATATTAGAAAAATAATGATTTCATCAATAACTACCACCACTGCACAAACATTATTAAAATATTGGAAAAATAATAATTTGATCAATAATTACCACCACTGCACATACACTATTAAAATATTTGAAAAATAATGATTTGATTAATAATTATTACCACCACTGTTCATACTAGATGATAATCATATTAGAAAAATAATTATTTGTTTTATAATAACTACCACCACTGCACAAACATTAAAATATTTGAAAAAATAATGATTTCATCAATAACTACCACCACTGCAAAAACATTATTAAAATATTGGAAAAATAATGATTTTATCAATAATTATTACCACCACTGTTCATACTACATCATAAACATGTTAGAAAAATAATGATTTGTTTTATAATAACTACCACCACTGCACAATAATTATTAAAATATCTGAAAAATAATGATTTCATTAATAATTATTACCACCACTGCACAAACATTATTAAAATATTGGAAAAAATAATGATTTCATCAATAACTACCACCACTGCACAAACATTATTAAAATATTTGAAAAATAATGATTAGATTAATAATTATTACCACCAATGTTCATACTAGATGATAATCATATTAGAAAAATAATGATTTCATCAATTACTACCACCACTGCAAAAACATTATTAAAATATTAGAAAAACAAGGATTTGATTAATGATTATGAAAAACTGAAAAAAACTAGATGCTAAACATATTAGGAAAAAAAATGATTTGATTAATAATTATTACCACCACTGTTCATACTAGATGAGAATCATATTAGAAAAATAATGATTTCATCAATAACTACCACCACTGCACAAACATTATTAAAATATTAGAAAAAATAATGATTTCATCAATAACTACCACCACTGTTAATACTAGATGATAATCATATTAGAAAAATAATGATTTCATCAATAAAAACCAACACTGCACAAACATTATTAAAATAGTAGAAAAAAAAGGATTTGATTAATAATTATTACCACCACTGTTCATACTAGATGATAATCATATTAAAAAAATAATGATTTCATCAATAACTACCACCACTGCACAAATATTATTAAAATATTTGAAAAATAATGATTTGATTAATAATTATTACCACCACTGTTCATACTAGATGATAATCATATTAGAAAAATAATGATTTCATCAACAACTACCACCACTGCACAAACATTATTAAAATATTGGAAAAATAATCATTTGATCAATAATTACCACCACTGCACATACACTATTAAAATATTTGAAAAATAATGATTTGATTAATAATTATTACCACCACTGTTCATACTAGATGATAATCATATTAGAAAAATAATGATTTCATCAATAACTACCACCACTGCACAAATATTATTAAAATATTTGAAAAATAATGATTTGATTAATAATTATTACCACCACTGTTCATACTAGATGATAAACATATTAGAAAAATAATGATTTCATCAATAACTACCACCACTGCACAATTATTATTAGAATATATGAAAAATAATGATTTCATTAATAATTATTACCACCACTGTTCATACTAGATGATAATCATATTAGAAAAATAATGATTTCATCAACAACTACCACCACTGCACAAACATTATTAAAATATTTGAAAAATAATGATTTGATTAATAATTATTACCACCACTGTTCATACTAGATGATAATCATATTAGAAAAATAATTATTTATTTTATAATAACTACCACCACTGCACAAACATTAAAATATTTGAAAAAATAATGATTTCATCAATAACTACCACCACTGCAAAAACATTATTAAAATATTTGAAAAATAATGATTTGATTAATAATTATTACCACCACTGTTCATACTAGATGATAATCATATTAGAAAAATAATGATTTCATCAACAACTACCACCACTGCACAAACATTATTAAAATATTGGAAAAATAATAATTTGATCAATAATTACCACCACTGCACATACACTATTAAAATATTTGAAAAATAATGATTTGATTAATAATTATTACCACCACTGTTCATACTAGATGATAATCATATTAGAAAAATAATTATGTTTTATAATAACTACCACCACTGCACAAACATTAAAATATTTGAAAAAATAATGATTTCATCAATAACTACCACCACTGCAAAAACATTATTAAAATATTTGAAAAATAATGATTTGATTAATAATTATTACCACCACTGTTCATACTAGATGATAATCATATTAGAAAAATAATGATTTCATCAATAACTACCACCACTGCACATACATTATTAAAATATTAGAAAAATAATCATTTCATTAATAATTATTACCACCACTGCACAAACATTATTAAAATATTGGAAAAATAATTATTAGATTAATAATTATTACCACCAATGTTCATACTAGATGATAATCATATTAGAAAAATAATGATTTCATCAATTACTACCACCACTGCAAAAACATTATTAAAATATTAGAAAAACAAGGATTTGATTAATAATGATTATGAAAAACTGAAAAAAACTAGATGCTAAACATATTAGGAAAAAAAATGATTTGATTAATAATTATTACCACCACTGTTCATACTAGATGAGAATCATATTAGAAAAATAATGATTTCATCAATAACTACCACCACTGCACAAACATTATTAAAATATTAGAAAAAATAATGATTTCATCAATAACTACCATCACTGCACAAACATTATTAAAATATTTGAAAAATAATGATTAGATTAATAATTATTACCACCAATGTTCATACTAGATGATAATCATATTAGAAAAATAATGATTTCATCAATAACTACCACCACTGCAAAAACATTAAAATATTGGAAAAATAATGATTTCATCAATAACTACCACCACTGCAAAAACATTATTAAAATATTTGAAAAATAATGATTTGATTAATAATTATTACCACCACTGTTCATACTAGATGCTAAACATATTAGGAAAAAAAATGATTTGATTAATAATTATTACCACCACTGTTCATACTAGATGATAATCATATTAGAAAAAATAATGATTTCATCAATAACTACCACCACTGCACAAACATTATTAAAATATTTGAAAAATAATGATTTTATTAATAATTACCACCACTGTTCATACTAGATGATAATCATATTAGAAAAATAATGATTTCAGCAATAACTACCACCACTGCACAAACATTATTAAAATATTGGAAAAATAATGATTTTATCAATAATTATTACCACCACTGTTCATACTAGATGATAAACATGTTAGAAAAATAATGATTTGTTTTATAATAACTACCACCACTGCACAATAATTATTAAAATATCTGAAAAATAATCATTTCATTAATAATTATTACCACCACTGCACAAACATTATTAAAATATTGGAAAAATAATGATTTCATCAATAACTACCACCACTGCACAAACATTATTAAAATATTGGAAAAATAATCATTTGATCAATAACTACCACCACTGCACAAATATTATTAAAATATTTGAAAAATAATGATTTGATTAATAATTATTACCACCACTGTTCATACTAGATGATAATCATATTAGAAAAATAATGATTTCATCAATAACTACCACCACTGCACAAATATTATTAAAATATTTGAAAAATAATGATTTGATTAATAATTATTACCACCACTGTTCATACTAGATGATAGTCATATTAGAAAAATAATGATTTCATCAATAACTACCACCACTGCACAAATATTATTAAAATATTTGAAAAATAATGATTTGATTAATAATTATTACCACCACTGTTCATACTAGATGATAAACATATTAGAAAAATAATGATTTCATCAATAACTACCACCACTGCACAATTATTATTAGAATATATGAAAAATAATGATTTCATTAATAATTATTACCACCACTGTTCATACTAGATGATAATCATATTAGAAAAATAATGATTTCATCAACTACCACCACTGCACAAACATTATTAAAATATTTGAAAAATAATGATTTGATTAATAATTATTACCACCACTGTTCATACTAGATGATAATCATATTAGAAAAATAATTATTTATTTTATAATAACTACCACCACTGCACAAACATTAAAATATTTGAAAAAATAATGATTTCATCAATAACTACCACCACTGCAAAAACATTATTAAAATATTTGAAAAATAATGATTTGATTAATAATTATTACCACCACTGTTCATACTAGATGATAATCATATTAGAAAAATAATGATTTCATCAATAACTACCACCACTGCACAAACATTATTAAAATATTGGAAAAATAATAATTTGATCAATAATTACCACCACTGCACATACACTATTAAAATATTTGAAAAATAATGATTTGATTAATAATTATTACCACCACTGTTCATACTAGATGATAATCATATTAGAAAAATAATTATTTGTTTTATAATAACTACCACCACTGCACAAACATTAAAATATTTGAAAAAATAATGATTTCATCAATAACTACCACCACTGCAAAAACATTATTAAAATATTTGAAAAATAATGATTTGATTAATAATTATTTCCACCACTGTTCATACTAGATGATAATCATATTAGAAAAATAATGATTTCATCAATAACTACCACCACTGCACAAACATTATTAAAATATTTGAAAAATAATGATTTGATTAATAATTATTACCACCACTGTTCATACTACATCATAAACATGTTAGAAAAATAATGATTTGTTTTATAATAACTACCACCACTGCACAATAATTATTAAAATATCTGAAAAATAATCATTTCATTAATAATTATTACCACCACTGTTCATACTAGATGAGAATCATATTAGAAAAATAATGATTTCATCAATAACTACCACCACTGCACAAACATTATTAAAATATTTGAAAAATAATGATTAGATTAATAATTATTACCACCAATGTTCATACTAGATGATAATCATATTAGAAAAATAATGATTTCATCAATAACTACCACCACTGTTCATACTAGATGAGAATCATATTAGAAAAATAATGATTTCATCAATAACTACCACCACTGCACAAACATTATTAAAATATTAGAAAAAATAATGATTTCATCAATAACTACCATCACTGCACAAACATTATTAAAATATTTGAAAAATAATGATTAGATTAATAATTATTACCACCAATGTTCATACTAGATGATAATCATATTAGAAAAATAATGATTTCATCAATAACTACCACCACTGCAAAAACATTAAAATATTGGAAAAATAATGATTTCATCAATAACTACCACCACTGCAAAAACATTATTAAAATATTTGAAAAATAATGATTTGATTAATAATTATTACCACCACTGTTCATACTAGATGCTAAACATATTAGGAAAAAAAATGATTTGATTAATAATTATTACCACCACTGTTCATACTAGATGATAATCATATTAGAAAAAATAATGATTTCATCAATAACTACCACCACTGCACAAACATTATTAAAATATTTGAAAAATAATGATTTTATTAATAATTACCACCACTGTTCATACTAGATGATAATCATATTAGAAAAATAATGATTTCAGCAATAACTACCACCACTGCACAAACATTATTAAAATATTGGAAAAATAATGATTTTATCAATAATTATTACCACCACTGTTCATACTAGATGATAAACATGTTAGAAAAATAATGATTTGTTTTATAATAACTACCACCACTGCACAATAATTATTAAAATATCTGAAAAATAATCATTTCATTAATAATTATTACCACCACTGCACAAACATTATTAAAATATTGGAAAAATAATGATTTCATCAATAACTACCACCACTGCACAAACATTATTAAAATATTGGAAAAATAATCATTTGATCAATAACTACCACCACTGCACAAATATTATTAAAATATTTGAAAAATAATGATTTGATTAATAATTATTACCACCACTGTTCATACTAGATGATAATCATATTAGAAAAATAATGATTTCATCAATAACTACCACCACTGCACAAATATTATTAAAATATTTGAAAAATAATGATTTGATTAATAATTATTACCACCACTGTTCATACTAGATGATAGTCATATTAGAAAAATAATGATTTCATCAATAACTACCACCACTGCACAAATATTATTAAAATATTTGAAAAATAATGATTTGATTAATAATTATTACCACCACTGTTCATACTAGATGATAAACATATTAGAAAAATAATGATTTCATCAATAACTACCACCACTGCACAATTATTATTAGAATATATGAAAAATAATGATTTCATTAATAATTATTACCACCACTGTTCATACTAGATGATAATCATATTAGAAAAATAATGATTTCATCAACTACCACCACTGCACAAACATTATTAAAATATTTGAAAAATAATGATTTGATTAATAATTATTACCACCACTGTTCATACTAGATGATAATCATATTAGAAAAATAATTATTTATTTTATAATAACTACCACCACTGCACAAACATTAAAATATTTGAAAAAATAATGATTTCATCAATAACTACCACCACTGCAAAAACATTATTAAAATATTTGAAAAATAATGATTTGATTAATAATTATTACCACCACTGTTCATACTAGATGATAATCATATTAGAAAAATAATGATTTGATTTATAATTAGCACCACTGTTCATACTAGATGATAATCATATTAGAAAAATAATGATTTCATCAATAACTACCACCACTGCACAAACATTATTAAAATATTGGAAAAATAATAATTTGATCAATAATTACCACCACTGCACATACACTATTAAAATATTTGAAAAATAATGATTTCATCAATAACTACCACCACTGCAAAAACATTATTAAAATATTTGAAAAATAATGATTTGATTAATAATTATTTCCACCACTGTTCATACTAGATGATAATCATATTAGAAAAATAATGATTTCATCAATAACTACCACCACTGCACAAACATTATTAAAATATTGGAAAAATAATGATTTTATCAATAATTATTACCACCACTGTTCATACTACATCATAAACATGTTAGAAAAATAATGATTTGTTTTATAATAACTACCACCACTGCACAATAATTATTAAAATATCTGAAAAATAATCATTTCATTAATAATTATTACCACCACTGTTCATACTAGATGAGAATCATATTAGAAAAATAATGATTTCATCAATAACTACCACCACTGCACAAACATTATTAAAATATTTGAAAAATAATGATTAGATTAATAATTATTACCACCAATGTTCATACTAGATGATAATCATATTAGAAAAATAATGATTTCATCAATAACTACCACCACTGTTCATACTAGATGATAATCATATTAAAAAAATAATGATTTCATCAATAACTACCACCACTGCACAAACATTATTAAAATATTGGAAAAATAATAATTTGATCAATAATTACCACCACTGCACATACACTATTAAAATATTTGAAAAATAATGATTTGATTAATAATTATTACCACCACTGTTCATACTAGATGATAATCATATTAGAAAAATAATTATTTGTTTTATAATAACTACCACCACTGCACAAACATTAAAATATTTGAAAAAATAATGATTTCATCAATAACTACCACCACTGCAAAAACATTATTAAAATATTTGAAAAATAATGATTTGATTAATAATTATTTCCACCACTGTTCATACTAGATGATAATCATATTAGAAAAATAATGATTTCATCAATAACTACCACCACTGCACAAACATTATTAAAATATTGGAAAAATAATGATTTTATCAATAATTATTACCACCACTGTTCATACTACATCATAAACATGTTAGAAAAATAATGATTTGTTTTATAATAACTACCACCACTGCACAATAATTATTAAAATATCTGAAAAATAATCATTTCATTAATAATTATTACCACCACTGTTCATACTAGATGAGAATCATATTAGAAAAATAATGATTTCATCAATAACTACCACCACTGCACAAACATTATTAAAATATTTGAAAAATAATGATTAGATTAATAATTATTACCACCAATGTTCATACTAGATGATAATCATATTAGAAAAATAATGATTTCATCAATAACTACCACCACTGTTCATACTAGATGATAATCATATTAGAAAAAAAATGATTTCATTAATAACTACCACCACTGTTAATACTAGATGATAATCATATTAGAAAAATAATCATTCATCAATAACTACTACCACTGTAAATACATTATTAAAATATTTGAAAAATAATGATTTTATTAATAATTATTACCACCACTGTTCATACTAGATGATAATCATATTAGAAAAATAATGATTTCATCAATAACTACCACCACTGCACAAACATTATTAAAATATTAGAAAAAATAATGATTTCATCAATAACTACCATCACTGCACAAACATTATTAAAATATTTGAAAAATAATGATTAGATTAATAATTATTACCACCAATGTTCATACTAGATGATAATCATATTAGAAAAATAATGATTTCATCAATAACTACCACCACTGCAAAAACATTAAAATATTGGAAAAATAATGATTTCATCAATAACTACCACCACTGCAAAAACATTATTAAAATATTTGAAAAATAATGATTTGATTAATAATTATTACCACCACTGTTCATACTAGATGCTAAACATATTAGGAAAAAAAATGATTTGATTAATAATTATTACCACCACTGTTCATACTAGATGATAATCATATTAGAAAAAATAATGATTTCATCAATAACTACCACCACTGCACAAACATTATTAAAATATTTGAAAAATAATGATTTTATTAATAATTACCACCACTGTTCATACTAGATGATAATCATATTAGAAAAATAATGATTTCAGCAATAACTACCACCACTGCACAAACATTATTAAAATATTGGAAAAATAATGATTTTATCAATAATTATTACCACCACTGTTCATACTACATCATAAACATGTTAGAAAAATAATGATTTGTTTTATAATAACTACCACCACTGCACAATAATTATTAAAATATCTGAAAAATAATGATTTCATTAATAATTATTACCACCACTGCACAAACATTATTAAAATATTGGAAAAATAATGATTTCATCAATAACTACCACCACTGCACAAACATTATTAAAATATTGGAAAAATAATCATTTGATCAATAACTACCACCACTGCACAAATATTATTAAAATATTTGAAAAATAATGATTTGATTAATAATTATTACCACCACTGTTCATACTAGATGATAGTCATATTAGAAAAATAATGATTTCATCAATAACTACCACCACTGCACAAATATTATTAAAATATTTGAAAAATGATTTCATCAATTATTACCACCACTGTTCATACTAGATGATAAACATATTAGAAAAATAATGATTTCATCAATAACTACCACCACTGCACAATTATTATTAGAATATATGAAAAATAATGATTTCATTAATAATTATTACCACCACTGTTCATACTAGATGATAATCATATTAGAAAAATAATGATTTCATCAACTACCACCACTGCACAAACATTATTAAAATATTTGAAAAATAATGATTTGATTAATAATTATTACCACCACTGTTCATACTAGATGATAATCATATTAGAAAAATAATTATTTATTTTATAATAACTACCACCACTGCACAAACATTAAAATATTTGAAAAAATAATGATTTCATCAATAACTACCACCACTGCAAAAACATTATTAAAATATTTGAAAAATAATGATTTGATTAATAATTATTACCACCACTGTTCATACTAGATGATAATCATATTAGAAAAATAATGATTTGATTTATAATTAGCACCACTGTTCATACTAGATGATAATCATATTAGAAAAATAATGATTTCATCAATAACTACCACCACTGCACAAACATTATTAAAATATTGGAAAAATAATAATTTGATCAATAATTACCACCACTGCACATACACTATTAAAATATTTGAAAAATAATGATTTGATTAATAATTATTACCACCACTGTTCATACTAGATGATAATCATATTAGAAAAATAATTATTTGTTTTATAATAACTACCACCACTGCACAAACATTAAAATATTTGAAAAAATAATGATTTCATCAATAACTACCACCACTGCAAAAACATTATTAAAATATTTGAAAAATAATGATTTGATTAATAATTATTTCCACCACTGTTCATACTAGATGATAATCATATTAGAAAAATAATGATTTCATCAATAACTACCACCACTGCACAAACATTATTAAAATATTGGAAAAATAATGATTTTATCAATAATTATTACCACCACTGTTCATACTACATCATAAACATGTTAGAAAAATAATGATTAGTTTTATAATAACTACCACCACTGCACAATAATTATTAAAATATCTGAAAAATAATCATTTCATTAATAATTATTACCACCACTGTTCATACTAGATGAGAATCATATTAGAAAAATAATGATTTCATCAATAACTACCACCACTGCACAAACATTATTAAAATATTTGAAAAATAATGATTAGATTAATAATTATTACCACCAATGTTCATACTAGATGATAATCATATTAGAAAAATAATGATTTCATCAATAACTACCACCACTGTTCATACTAGATGATAATCATATTAGAAAAATAATGATTTCATCAATAACTACCACCACTGCACAAACATTATTAAAATATTGGAAAAATAATAATTTGATCAATAATTACCACCACTGCACATACACTATTAAAATATTTGAAAAATAATGATTTGATTAATAATTATTACCACCACTGTTCATACTAGATGATAATCATATTAGAAAAATAATTATTTGTTTTATAATAACTACCACCACTGCACAAACATTAAAATATTTGAAAAAATAATGATTTCATCAATAACTACCACCACTGCAAAAACATTATTAAAATATTTGAAAAATAATGATTTGATTAATAATTATTTCCACCACTGTTCATACTAGATGATAATCATATTAGAAAAATAATGATTTCATCACTAACTACCACCACTGCACAAACATTATTAAAATATTGGAAAAATAATGATTTTATCAATAATTATTACCACCACTGTTCATACTACATCATAAACATGTTAGAAAAATAATGATTTGTTTTATAATAACTACCACCACTGCACAATAATTATTAAAATATCTGAAAAATAATCATTTCATTAATAATTATTACCACCACTGTTCATACTAGATGAGAATCATATTAGAAAAATAATGATTTCATCAATAACTACCACCACTGCACAAACATTATTAAAATATTTGAAAAATAATGATTAGATTAATAATTATTACCACCAATGTTCATACTAGATGATAATCATATTAGAAAAATAATGATTTCATCAATAACTACCACCACTGTTCATACTAGATGATAATCATATTAGAAAAAAAATGATTTCATTAATAACTACCACCACTGTTAATACTAGATGATAATCATATTAGAAAAATAATCATTCATCAATAACTACTACCACTGTAAATACATTATTAAAATATTTGAAAAATAATGATTTTATTAATAATTATTACCACCACTGTTCATACTAGATGATAATCATATTAGAAAAATAATGATTTCATCAACAACTACCACCACTGCACAAATATTATTAAAATATTTGAAAAATAATGATTTGATTAATAACTATTACCACCACTGTTCATACTAGATGATAATCATATTAGAAAAATAATGATTTCATCAACAACTACCAACACTGCACAAACATTATTAAAATATTGGAAAAATAATCATTTGATCAATAATTACCACCACTGCACATACACTATTAAAATATTTGAAAAATAATGATTTGATTAATAATTATTACCACCACTGTTCATACTAGATGATAATCATATTAGAAAAATAATGATTTCATCAATAACTACCACCACTGCACAAATATTATTAAAATATTTGAAAAATAATGATTTGATTAATAATTATTACCACCACTGTTCATACTAGATGATAATCATATTAGAAAAATAATGATTTCATCAATAACTACCACCACTGCACAAATATTATTAAAATATTTGAAAAATAATGATTTGATTAATAATTATTACCACCACTGTTCATACTAGATGATAATCATATTAGAAAAATAATGATTTCATCAATAACTACCACCACTGCACAAATATTATTAAAATATTTGAAAAATGATTTCATCAATTATTACCACCACTGTTCATACTAGATGATAAACATATTAGAAAAATAATGATTTCATCAATAACTACCACCACTGCACAATTATTATTAGAATATATGAAAAATAATGATTTCATTAATAATTATTACCACCACTGTTCATACTAGATGATAATCATATTAGAAAAATAAAGATTTCATCAATAACTACCACCACTGCAAAAACATTATTAAAATATTTGAAAAATAATGATTTGATTAATAATTATTACCACCACTGTTCATACTAGATGATAATCATATTAGAAAAATAATGATTTGATTTATAATTAGCACCACTGCACAAACATTATTAAAATATTGGAAAAATAATAATTTGATCAATAATTACCACCACTGCACATACACTATTAAAATATTTGAAAAATAATGATTTGATTAATAATTATTACCACCACTGTTCATACTAGATGATAATCATATTAGAAAAATAATTATTTGTTTTATAATAACTACCACCACTGCACAAACATTAAAATATTTGAAAAAATAATGATTTCATCAATAACTACCACCACTGCAAAAACATTATTAAAATATTTGAAAAATAATGATTTGATTAATAATTATTACCACCATTGTTCATACTAGATGATAATCATATTAGAAAAATAATGATTTCATCAATAACTACCACCACTGCACAAACATTATTAAAATATTGGAAAAATAATGATTTTATCAATAATTATTACCACCACTGTTCATACTAGATGATAAACATGTTAGAAAAATAATGATTTGTTTTATAATAACTACCACCACTGCACAATAATTATTAAAATATCTGAAAAATAATCATTTCATTAATAATTATTACCACCAATGTTCATACTAGATGATAATCATATTAGAAAAATAATGATTTCATCAATTACTACCACCACTGCAAAAACATTATTAAAATATTAGAAAAACAAGGATTTGATTAATAATTATTACCACCACTGTTCATACTAGATGAGAATCATATTAGAAAAATAATGATTTCATCAATAACTACCACCACTGCACAAACATTATTAAAATATTAGAAAAAATAATGATTTCATCAATAACTACCACCACTGTTAATACTAGATGATAATCATATTAGAAAAATAATGATTTCATCAATAACTACCAACACTGCACAAACATTATTAAAATAGTAGAAAAATAATGATTTGATTAATAATTATTACCACCACTGTTCATACTAGATGATAATCATATTAGAAAAATAATGATTTCATCAACAACTACCACCACTGCACAAACATTATTAAAATATTGGAAAAATAATCATTTGATCAATAATTACCACCACTGCACATACACTATTAAAATATTTGAAAAATAATGATTTGATTAATAATTATTACCACCACTGTTCATACTAGATGATAATCATATTAGAAAAATAATGATTTCATCAATAACTACCACCACTGCACAAATATTATTAAAATATTTGAAAAATAATGATTTGATTAATAATTATTACCACCACTGTTCATACTAGATGATAATCATATTAGAAAAATAATGATTTCATCAATAACTACCACCACTGCACAAATATTATTAAAATATTTGAAAAATGATTTCATCAATTATTACCACCACTGTTCATACTAGATGATAAACATTAGAAAAATAATGATTTCATCAATAACTACCACCACTGCACAAACATTAAAATATTTGAAAAATAATGATTTGATTAATAATTATTACCACCACTGTTCATACTAGATGATAATCATATTAGAAAAATAATTATTTATTTTATAATAACTACTACCACTGCACAAACATTAAAATATTTGAAAAAATAATGATTTCATCAATAACTACCACCACTGCAAAAACATTATTAAAATATTTGAAAAATAATGATTTGATTAATAATTATTACCACCACTGTTCATACTAGATGATAATCATTTTAGAAAAATAATGATTTGATTTATAATTAGCACCACTGTTCATACTAGATGATAATCATATTAGAAAAATAATGATTTCATCAACTACCACCACTGCACAAACATTATTAAAATATTGGAAAAATAATAATTTGATCAATAATTACCACCACTGCACAAACATTATTAAAATATTAGAAAAACAAGGATTTGATTAATAATGATTATGAAAAACTGAAAAAAACTAGATGCTAAACATATTAGAAAAAAAATGATTTGATTAATAATTATTACCACCACTGTTCATACTAGATGAGAATCATATTAGAAAAATAATGATTTCATCAATAACTACCACCACTGCAAAAACATTATTAAAATATTTAAAAAATAATGATTTCATCAATAACTACCACCACTGCACAAACATTATTAAAATATTGGAAAAATAATAATTTGATTAATAATTATTACCACCACTGTTCATACTAGATGATAATCATATTAGAAAAATAATGATTTCATCAATAACTACCACCACTGCACAAATATTATTAAAATATTTGAAAAATAATGATTTGATTAATAATTATTACCACCACTGTTCATACTAGATGATAATCATATTAGAAAAATAATGATTTCATCAATAACTACCACCACTGCACAAACATTATTAAAACATTAGAAAAACAAGGATTTCATTAATAATGATTACCAAAACTGAAAAAACTAGATGCTAAACATATTAGAAAAATAATGATCTGATTATTAATTACTATCACTTCACATATATTATGAAATAATAGAAGAAAAATAATGATTTGATTAATAGATACCACCACTTCACATATATTAGAAAAAATTTGATTAATAAATATTTACAACCAATTCACAAATATAAAAATATTAGAAAGATAATGATTTGATTAATAAATATTACCACCACTGTTCATACATTATTAAAATATTAGAAAAATAATGATTTCATCAATAACTACCACCACTGTTCATACTAGAGGATAATCATATTAGAAAAATAATGATTTCATCAATAACTACCACCACTGCACAAACATTATTAAAATATGAGAAAAATAATGATTTGATTAATAATTATTACCACCAATGTTCATACTAGATGATAATCATATTAGAAAAATAATGATTTCATTAATTACTACCACCACTGCAAAAACATTATTAAAATATTAGAAAAACAAGGATTTGATTAATAATGATTATGAAAAACTGAAAAAAACTAGATGCTAAACATATTAGAAAAAAAAATGATTTGATTAATAATTATTACCACCACTGTTCATACTAGATGAGAATCATATTAGAAAAATAATGATTTCATCAATAACTACCACCACTGCACACATTATTAAAATATTAGAAAAATAATGATTTCATTAATAATTATTACCACCACTGTTCATACTAGATGATAATCATATTAGAAAAATAATGATTTGATTTATAATTAGCACCACTGCACAAATATTATTAAAACATTAGAAAAACAAGGATTTCATTAATAATGATTACCAAAACTGAAAAAACTAGATGCTAAACATATTAGAAAAATAATGATCTGATTATTAATTACTATCACTTCACATATATTATGAAATAGAAGAAAAATAATGATTTGATTAATAGATACCACCACTTCACATATATTAGAAAAAATTTGATTAATAAATATTTACAACCAATTCACAAATAATATAAAAATATTAGAAAGTTAATGATTTGATTAATAAATATTACCACCACTGTTCATACATTATTAAAATATTATAAAAATTATGATTTGATTAATAATTATTACCACCAAAGCACAGAAAATATGATTCATAAACTTAAAAAAAATTGATTTGATCAGTAATTACCACTACAACCCATAAATCAAACAAATATTTGAAAAATAATGATTTGTTTAATAATTATTACCACCACTGTTCATACTAGATAAACATATTTGAAAAATAATTATTTGATCAATTATTACCAACACTGCACATACATTATTACAATATTAGAAAAATTATGATTTGATTAATAATTATTACCACCACTAAACAAACTATATGATTAATGTATTTAAAAAATAATAATTTCATTAATAAATACCACCACGTCACATAGATTATAAAAATATTCTAAAAAGTAATGATGTGATTAACAATTTCCACAAATGCATATAGATTATAAAGGACATAAGAAAAATAATGATTTGGTTAATAGTTACCACCACTGCACATACATTATAAAAATATTATAAAAATATTTTTTGAATAATAAATACCACCACTCCAAATAGATAATAAAATAATAGAAGAAAAATAATTATTTGATTAATAATACACGCCAATGCATACATTATAAAAATAGTTGAAAAATTATGATTTGATTAATAATTAACACCATTACCTATACATTATAAACATATTAAAAAATAATGATTTGATTAATAATTACCACCACTGCAAAAAGATTAAAAAAATATTATAAAAATAATGATTTGATTAACAATTACGACCACTGCATATAGATTAGAAAAATATTAGAAAAATAATTATTTCTTTAATAATTACCACCATTGTACATACATTAAAAAAATAATAGAAGAAAAATAATGATTCGATTAATAATTACCATCACTGAACATAGATTATATAAATATTATAAAAATAAAGACTTGATTAATAATTACCACCACTGCACATAGATTATAAAATTATTGGAAAAAATAATGCTCGATTACTAATTACATGGTTTAATATTTTTTTTTTAATTTACAATTTCAAGTTTGTTTTTGTTTTTTACCATTTTCAAACACTTGTTCAAGTTTTTAAAATATTATGGATGTTAGCATATTTTAATGCATGGTTTAGACTTTTTTTAATTTACAGTTTCACGGTTTTAGTATTTTTAACTGTCTTAAATCCTTTTTTTTTTAATCTTTTTAAGATATTGTGGATATTGTTTAGAGTTTTTTTTAATATACAATTTGAAATGTTTTAGTATATTTTAAAACTCCTGTTTAAGTTTTTAACCTATTATGGATTTTAGTATGTTTCAATGCATGGTTTAGATTTTTTTTTAATTTACAGTTTCAAAGTTTTTATTATTTTTTACCCTTTTAAAACCCTTGTTTCAGCTTTTAACCTATTATGGACTCAAGAAAGTTTCAACCCATTGTTTAGAGTTTTTTTAATACATAATTTCAATTTTTTTTTTAGTATTTTAACATATTGAAAAAAAAAATAGTTTTTAAACTATTATGGATTTTTTCATGTTTCAATACATAGCTTAGAGTTTTTTTAATGTTGAATTTGAAGTTTTTTAGGACTTTTTACCGTTTTAAAACCTTTGTTTAAGTTTTTACCCTATTATGGATTTTAGCATGTCTTAATGCATGGTTTAGAGATTTTTCAGATTCACAAATTCAAGTTTTTTAATATTGTTTACCATTTTAAATCCCTTGTTTAAGTTTTTAACCATGTTTCAACGCAAGGTAGAGATTTTTTTTCCAATTTACAGATGTAAGTTTTCTTGTATTTTCTAACCGTTTTCAAACACTGGATTATAGCATGTTTCAATACACAAGTTTTTTTTTATTTATTTTTAACTGATTTCAAACACTTGTTTAAGTTTTCAAGTATTGATTTTTAGCATTTTTCAATGCTTCCTTTTGTTTTTGTTTTTATTTATAAACTGAAGTTTTTAAGCATTTTTTAACCTTTCAACATCGTTTGGGATTTTAACACCTTTCAATACACACCTTTAAGTGGAGATTATCCTACCTTACTGAGATCCTGACGAGTAATTTCGGGTTACCTGCCATCTCCTTCTGTCCAATTCGACCGTTAAGTTGGTAACATTTAAAGGTTTTCACCCACCACGTAAGTTGACAAAAATGATAAGTAAGTTAACTATAGGGCAGGTTAGCCTACTCACCAGTGGGGATAGTACCGGAAACTCACACCATGTAAGTTAGCTTGGTGAAAACCTTTAAGTGGAGATTTCCCTACCGTACTGAGATCCTGACGAGTCATTTCGGGTTACCTGCTATCTCCTTCTGTCCAATTTCAAAGCAGCTGAAAATTCATCCGGCAAAAACATCTGTTGGAAAGAAAAATCCAGTTGTGTACTCTACCTGTTGCTGTCCTGTGCACTACTGAGGTGTCTTCTGGTCTGTGTGCTCTCCTTATGATACTCAGAACCTCAGAACGCTGCAAGACTTCTAACGTCAAGGATTCTAGAATGTTACCTATGTCATCAATTCCAGACACACGTTCGAACGCTCACAAAGATGCACGCACACGCACACGCACACGCACGCACGCACGCACGCACGCACACACACACACACAATAGAGTGATACAGGAATGAGTCCATATGTCACATAGGCCTACGCTGTAAATGGAACTGCCGTAGTGCGTTGCTATTGGCTCAATTTCAGCGCGTGCAGACCAGATTTTACTCCGCATGTGTTGTACTCAATGCTATGACGCGAGACATGTCCTCTTTTCACCCTCCTCAAAGAGTAAAGAAGCAACGAAATGAAACTCTGGTGTTTTTTTGAGAACAGCCGCTAGATGTCTTTTCCTCTGTCACTATGCCTTTGCATTTACTGTATTATGTTACCCAATTGCTAGCTTGCTAAATTGTTAGTCTCTGTGGCTTCTCGTCAGCGACAGTAACGTTAATATTGCCGTTGCTTAGCAGCTATTCTCACAACTTAACCACTTGAACGCCAAGCATACATCGTGTACACGACTTCCCATGTTGTAAACACCAGCTCACAAGTGTCATTTGAAGACACCATATGAAACATTATATGTTTAGCACGCAACTTGTGAGAACAAGATCATAATTTGTGTGCACAGTGTAAAAAGCTAACATGCTTGCTTAGCTCTGTAGATAAACTAATCTTACCACCATTTTACTACGCATAAACATCTTTCTTAAAGCTTGTTCAACAAAAGCTGAAGCTAGTTTTGACCGTTAAGTTGGTAACATTAAAAGGTTTTCACCCAACACGTAAGTTTACAAAAATTAAGTTTACTATAGGGCAGGTTAGCCTACTCACCAGTGGGGATAGTACCGGAAACTCACGCCATGTAAGTTAGCTTGGTGAACACCTTCATGTGGAGATTTCCCTACCTTACTGAGATCCTGACGAGTCATTTCGGGTTACCTGCTATCTCCTTCTGTCCAATTTCAAAGCAGCTGAAAATTCATTCTGCAAAAAACGTCAGTTTGAAAGCAAAACCCAGTTGTGTCCTCTAGCTGTTTCTGTCCTTTGAACTATTGAGGTGTCTTCTGGTCTGTGTGCTCTCCTTATGACACTCAGAACCTCAGAACCCTGCAAGACTTCTAATGTCAGGGATTCTAGAATGTTGCCTATGTCATCAATTCTAGACACAGGTGCACGCACACACATGCCCGTGCACGCACGCGCGCGCTTAATTTCAGCGCGTGCAGACCAGATTTTACGGCGCATGTTTTGTACTCAATGCTATGATGCGAGACATGTCCTCTTTTCACCCTCCTCAAAGAGTAAAGAAGCAACGAAATGAAACTCTGGTGTTTTTTGAGAACAGCCGCTAGATGGCGCTGCAGTAGCGTCTTTTCCTCTGTCACTATGCCTTTGCATTTACTGTATTATGTTACCCAATTGCTAGCTTGCTAAATTGTTAGCCTCTGTGGCTTCTCGTCAGCGACAGTAACGTTAATATTGCCGTTGCTTAGCCGCTATTCTCACAATTTAACCACTTGAACGCCAAACATATCATGTACACGATTTTCCCATGTTGTAAACACCAGCTCACGAGTTTCATTTGAAGACACCATATGAAATATTATATTTTTAGCACGCAACTTGTGAGAACAAGATCATGATTTGTGTGCAGCGTGTAAAAAACTAACAAGCTAGCTTAGCTCTGTAGATAAACTAATCCTACCACCATTTTACTACACATAAACATCCTTCTTAAAGCTTGTTCAACAAAAGCTGAAGCTAGTTTCGACCGTTAAGTTGGTAACATTAAAAGGTTTTCACCCAACACGTAAGTTGACAAAAATGATTTAACTATAGGGCAGGTTAGCCTACTCACCAGCGGGGATAGTACCGGAAACTCACGCCATGTAAGTTAGCTTGGTGAAAACCTTTAAGTGGAGATTTCCCTACCTTACTGAGATCCTGACGAGTCATTTCGGGTTACCTGCTATCTCCTTCTGTCCAATTTCAAAGCAGCTGAAAATTCATCCGGCAAAAACATCTGTTGGAAAGCAAAATCCAGTTGTGTACTCTACCTGTTGCTGTCCTGTGCACTATTGAGGTGTCTTCTGGTCTGTGTGCTCTCCTTATGATACTCAGAACCTCAGAACGCTGCAAGACTTCTAACGTCAAGGATTCTAGAATGTTACCTATGTCATCAATTCCAGACACACGTTCGAACGCTCACAAAGATGCACGCACACGCACACGCACGCACACACACACACACACACACACACACACAATAGAGTGATACAGGAATGAGTCCATATGTCACATAGGCCTACGCTGTAACTGGAACTGCCGTAGTGCGTTGCTATTGGCTCAATTTCAGCGCGTGCAGACCAGATTTTACTCCGCATGTGTTGTACTCAATGCTATGACGCGAGACATGTCCTCTTTTCACCCTCCTCAAAGAGTAAAGAAGCAACGAAATGAAACTCTGGTGTTTTTTGAGAACAGCCGCTAGATGTCTTTTCCTCTGTCACTATGCCTTTGCATTTACTGTATTATGTTACCCAATTGCTAGCTTGCTAAATTGTTAGTCTCTGTGGCTTCTCGTCAGCGACAGTAACGTTAATATTGCCGTTGCTTAGCAGCTATTCTCACAACTTAACCACTTGAACGCCAAGCATACATCGTGTACACGACTTCCCATGTTGTAAACACCAGCTCACAAGTGTCATTTGAAGACACCATATGAAACATTATATGTTTAGCACGCAACTTGTGAGAACAAGATCATAATTTGTGTGCACAGTGTAAAAAGCTAACATGCTTGCTTAGCTCTGTAGATAAACTAATCTTACCACCATTTTACTACGCATAAACATCTTTCTTAAAGCTTGTTCAACAAAAGCTGAAGCTAGTTTTGACCGTTAAGTTGGTAACATTAAAAGGTTTTCACCCAACACGTAAGTTTACAAAAATTAAGTTTACTATAGGGCAGGTTAGCCTACTCACCAGCGGGGATAGTACCGGAAACTCACGCCATGTAAGTTAGCTTGGTGAACACCTTCATGTGGAGATTTCCCTACCTTACTGAGATCCTGACGAGTCATTTCGGGTTACCTGCTATCTCCTTCTGTCCAATTTCAAAGCAGCTGAAAATTCATTCTGCAAAAAACGTCAGTTTGAAAGCAAAACCCAGTTGTGTCCTCTAGCTGTTTCTGTCCTTTGAACTATTGAGGTGTCTTCTGGTCTGTGTGCTCTCCTTATGACACTCAGAACCTCAGAACCCTGCAAGACTTCTAATGTCAGGGATTCTAGAATGTTGCCTATGTCATCAATTCTAGACACAGGTGCACGCACACACATACCCGTGCACGCACGCGCGCGCTTAATTTCAGCGCGTGCAGACCAGATTTTACGGCGCATGTTTTGTACTCAATGCTATGATGCGAGACATGTCCTCTTTTCACCCTCCTCAAAGAGTAAAGAAGCAACGAAATGAAACTCTGGTGTTTTTTGAGAACAGCCGCTAGATGGCGCTGCAGTAGCGTCTTTTCCTCTGTCACTATGCCTTTGCATTTACTGTATTATGTTACCCAATTGCTAGCTTGCTAAATCGTTAGCCTCTGTGGCTTCTCGTCAGCGACAGTAACGTTAATATTGCCGTTGCTTAGCCGCTATTCTCACAATTTAACCACTTGAACGCCAAACATATCATGTACACGATTTTCCCATGTTGTAAACACCAGCTCACGAGTTTCATTTGAAGACACCATATGAAATATTATATTTTTAGCACGCAACTTGTGAGAACAAGATCATGATTTGTGTGCAGCGTGTAAAAAACTAACAAGCTACCTTAGCTCTGTAGATAAACTAATCCTACCACCATTTTACTACGCATAAACATCCTTCTTAAAGCTTGTTCAACAAAAGCTGAAGCTAGTTTCGACCGTTAAGTTGGTAACATTAAAAGGTTTTCACCCAACACGTAAGTTGACAAAAATGATTTAACTATAGGGCAGGTTAGCCTACTCACCAGCGGGGATAGTACCGGAAACTCACGCCATGTAAGTTAGCTTGGTGAAAACCTTTAAGTGGAGATTTCCCTACCTTACTGAGATCCTGACGAGTCATTTCGGGTTACCTGCTATCTCCTTCTGTCCAATTTCAAAGCAGCTGAAAATTCATCCGGCAAAAACATCTGTTGGAAAGCAAAATCCAGTTGTGTACTCTACCTGTTGCTGTCCTGTGCACTATTGAGGTGTCTTCTGGTCTGTGTGCTCTCCTTATGATACTCAGAACCTCAGAACGCTGCAAGACTTCTAACGTCAAGGATTCTAGAATGTTACCTATGTCATCAACACAAACACACACACACACACACACACACACACACACACACACATATATATATATAAAGAGACGTTTGTAAATCAGAGAATATTTTACGAACACTTAAAGCTTCAGTAGGCAACATTTTTTACAGCATCATTGGGCAAAAATTCCATAATAACCTTCAGCATATTGTAATTCAATTGCTCTGAGAGAAAACTAGACTTCTGCACCTCCTCTTGGCTCTGTTTTCAGGTTTAAAAAAAAAAATCTAGCCCGTGACAGAAAACTTTGACCAATCACAGGTTATTTCAGAGAGAGAGAGCGTTACTATTGTCTGAGCTCCGACTGGTGGGCGGTGCTTGGTGTTTCCTCAGCAGATCTCAACATGGCTGCCGGGTCACAAAATTTCTAATTTTACAGCTTAACATATATATTATTTTATAAAAATAATTTATTAATCATATTTACCCACTGCATCTTTGAATAGCTCTCATTTAAATCACTATGTACTAAATGTAAAATTCACTAATTGTTGAATCCAGAGTTATTTTCCTCGGCATAATGAACGTGCATCAGACCCACGGGACTGCACCGCCCTGCACGCTCATATGACATATCCGGTTCTGCCAGCTTCCTGCTAGCTGTATGTGGCTGTAATAATGGATATATTGGCTGTAATTCATTACTTTTATTATCTTATGATATACCCATGGGCTGTATGCTGTAGGCCTGTACCGTGGTGGATGTATTAACGCCTCTGTTCCCAAACCGGCTATTGGCCAGTAGTGCTAGTAGCAGGACATAATCAGAATTAATTTAGTTATAGGCTATTTACTAAAACGCAGGGCAAAAGCACAGGACCCAACCTCTTATACATCCATGGTCTGTGGTCTATAGTTCATCTATTTTGAAGGTCCTTGATATGAAAAAGTTTGAGATTGCTCTCAAAATCTGTGTGCTGGATTTTTCTAACTTCTATTTATGTCCATCGCTCAATTTATGCTCCTCTAGTAAGCAACCGGGAAAAAAGTTTAATAAATAAAGAAGTAAGTAAATAGGTATGCATATTTATAATATTTTATTGTTCAACACAGGTCATTTCAGTAGAGACATTAAAATTATGACAATAGAATAGAATTAATTTGATTTTACTTTTGTAGGCCACTGTTTAGGCGGACGTTTAACTGGCGTCGCTTTCAGTCCAAAATGGCGGAAGCGTAGTTTTGCTGCTGAGACAAAGTGTTCTCTGGATTTTATTTCAATACTTCAAGACCACAACTGCAGGGATAGCATTAAATTATATATATATATATATTTAAATTAATTATATATATATATATATATATATATATATGGATTAGGTGGTCTTGACTACAACACTGGGTTGAGGGATTTCTTTTATCTTTGTTTTTTTTTTATATATACCAATAATGAACAGACATATTAAACGTATACACGAAAAGGAGAAAACCAGTAATTGCTTATGTGTGATGGGCCCACAAATGCAAATCAAAGTCTACTTTTAGCACAGTCCAAAAAAGTTGCTACGTATATGTTCTTGAATTTGTCAGAGTTACAGTAAAAAGTAAACAAATATGACTGCTGCAAATACACACCGACTTTCCACTCCTCTGGACATCCTCCACTCTGCTTCCAGCCTGCAGGGGGAGACAGAGGCAATACACTCACATATTACACTCTACTTCATCAAATACTCAGAAACACTAAGAACAGTGACATTATGTGCTTCATTTTCAGAAAAACTACATTATAGCCCAAGGAGTAAAACCAATCTGACACATAATCTACTTTGAATTATTATATACGAATTAAAAAGGCTGAATGAAAATGACTGAATCATAGGAATAATTTACCTGATGTACTCCTCCTTGTTCTCCTCAGTGTCCTGGATGTCTCCTCCTCCTGGTTTCAGCTCATGGGTGGAGATTTCCCCCAGGATCTCTTTGTCAACAGAGAATAACATCTCCAACCCACAGTCCCCGATGTTGTTATCCCTGAAGAGTTACACATACAATTACAGCACAACTGCTACAACACTGTGCATCATCCATTCATACAACATCCTACAATAAAAATGATTATAACAGTGTAGGTTTCTTTAATATATCATAAAAAACATAAAACATACAGCACATTAAGCATATTTAATGCCAAAGTATCACAGCAATTTCCTCTGTGAATCAAGCAAAAATAAATAAATACATTAAATAATGATACTTCAGTGAGGCTGTCTTGCTATTATTATTATTATTATTAGTCGTAGTAGTAGTAGTAGAATAATAATAATAATAATAATAATAATAATTATTATTATTATTATTATTATTATTATTATTATTATTAATAATAATAATAATAATAATAATAATAATATTACAGTTAATATTACTATTATAAAGGACCATAGGAGTAAAAGACTTTATGAAAAATGTAGTTAACTGACCTGTCCCAAAACTGGGCGGTTTTGGTACTCTTATTTTAGGGAAGTATGTTTTGACTCGTACAATTAATGTTGTAGATATCTTGAAATACAATTTCTACTAGTAAGTTATTGTGGATATCTTCAATTTCTAGTTTTTAAATCATATTTGCTTCAATTCACTCCACTATATAAACAAGTCAGTTAAAGCAGCAGCGGGTAGGCTGCTGCTTTAACGGACTTGTTTATATAGTGGATCATCTTTATTTGTGTGTCTGTGTAAATGCCTGCCACAGTGTAAACCCATGAATTTTCAAACATGTGTGTGTGCCATGTGTGTGTGTGTATATATAAGCTCCACATGTGATAACATTCTCCCATTTCTCTTGGTGGAAATATTTATGCTAAAACCTCATTTGAGCATGCAGTTCAAACAGACGGGGTCCGGTGTTCTTTCCCCTTTTTCCAAACGCAGTCAGCCTCCGGGGGGGCCTTCCCAGACAAGACGAAGCATTGTGAGCGTTGCCCAACCCCTCCCCCCTCTTCCCTGCCCCAATATATGTGTGTTTATATCAAGACCTGATATCCATTTTCCATCACTAACTCCTGTAGCTCGGAGGTATTTATTTTTAGCAAGCAAGGCACAGTTTCAAGGGAGCTGTGATATGTAAATAGTTGTGATCCATCACAGGTGTCCCATCGCCCACAGAGAGGACGCACGGTCTGATGATGGTTAAACAGAAGAAGATGAAAAGAAATCAATGAATATTTATGGGCACAAATTTACACAACTTCTAAAATCATTGCATGAGAGCAGGATTGTTACTCGGGCTTTGTGATGTAAATATTTCTAGTCATTCAACAGCAGACTGATTGTGTTTATATTAATTTGATCATTGTGTGACCACATGCCTTGTCATATAAAGTTTGAGCAACTGTTACTCACATATTATCTTCAAGTTTTTCTAAATTGTTTAAGCCGCTAATATGGTAGATCCAATGTTTTTAGTTTATTCCGCCACCCTGTGGTACCCTGTGTAGTTCTTGGACACAAATAAAGTTATGTCTACATTCAGTATTCTCACCAAAACGCGTGTATCCTTGAGGCCTACCTACAGTATGTGTTGAATGCATTTTCCTCCTCGTAAAAGACCTGCTCAGCCGCATTTTAAAAGGACCAGTGTGTAACAATTAGGAGGCTCTATTGGCAGAAATGGAATATAATATTCATAAGTATGTTTTTTTTGTGTATAATCACCTGATAATAAGAATCATTGTGTTTTCGTTAGCTTAGAATGAGCCGTTTATATCTACATAGGGAGCTCATCCCCTCCATTGAGTCCGCCAAGTTGCACAGCCATGTTAGTAGCCCAGAATGGACAAACCAAACACTGTTAACGTCGATAACGTTACTCGCTCCTGACGCCGCCGCTCTCTCTCTCTCTTGCTTCTTCACTCACTTCCCGCGTACACACACACTCTACGCACTGACTCTGCTCCAGATTACCGACGCTATTCTTACAACAACTGGCTCTAGAAAGGGCCATCCGTGTTTTCAAGTCGTCCACTGTAGTTCTCCAAGACGCTTGGCACACGGGAGAGCCTTCAGTTGGTTGCAGTCTCCTCACCTCACCGTTAGATACCACCAGATCCTACACACTGGACATTTAAAGTACATAAAATCCTGCATTCTTTACATCCATATTTACAATCAGCTAGCGGCCTTACTCCTGGCCTTTGCTGGTGCATTGATACATTTCTTGGCACAACTGCTGGCAACTCTTTGGAAGCAATGGGCAGCCCCAGCGCCACACTCATTAGTTGCAGTTAATACCAGTACCGTGGTCACTCAGGAGGACTGTGTTTCTAATACCTAGGGTGAGAGGAAACCCTATCGAGAATACTTCTCGATACATATACGTTACTCTGCCACATAGCGCTGTCTATGCCAACCTTAGAAAGGTAGAGATTAAATTCAGTTGCTCTTTTCTTTGCTGTGCAAGCTATGCAAGGCTAGGGCAACAGATGTTATACATCCAGCAATGTTAACCACTGAACCATGGCGCCAAGAAGGACAACATGAGGAAAATTTCTAGCAGCTGGTATCTTCATGAACAGAGGATGTGATAAAGAGCACACTGTTCATACTCTGGAACTGAATAACTGGATGATCATCTTAACTGCTACCATGTCCTGACAAAGCTTCAGTTAGTTATTGCTCATTTCATAAGTTTTACAATATCTAAACATTAAAGGGATAGTAAATTTAGAATATTTTGACACTGAACTGAACTGAAAGTGAAACATAAGTTTCACTTTCAGTTCAGATCCTCGTCAGAAAGGGCTGTCTGATGGCAAGATAAAGCGTTGAAAATATTCTAAATATAGCGTACACTTAAACGGATAGTTTTTTTAGGTGAGCCTACCTTTTAGATGGCTAAAATGCTTTTTGTTATGCCGTCCCCGTCCACAGCACTGAATTGCTTTGCTTTGGTGTAGGTGCTCCTGTCTTACCCCTTTCACACCGAGGACTCAACCAGGGTTGAACCAGGGTTGATTGTGTAACTTTTCGATGCATGCTGTAGAGCAGGGGTGCCCAATACGTTGATCGCGATCTACCGGTCGATCGCAAAGGTAGTGTGGGTAGATCGCATGGCATTAAAAAAATAGACGTCAGCCTATCATCCATCCTCACTATGAAATTTGTCACTTGATTGACATACAGGGCAGCCAGTCTGACATCTGATCTTTTCTGACACATGGGTCACCACGCATGCGCATACAAGCGCGCCAAGTGCGGCAAAACTCTAGCAAGCTACCGAGTTGCCTAGTTAGCCTCCAATTTATTTCTTCTAAACTTAAGAAAGGGTATAAAAATGAGTGGGGGAGCTGGACCAAGTAAGAAGCCAAAAACCTACCACTTCCATATGGAATGGGAGGAGGACTTTTTTTTCACAATGTCATATTCGAAGTGCGTTTGCCTCATCTGCCAGTCTACCATTGCTATTCCGAAGAAGGGAAATGTGGAGCGGCATTTTCGGACTGTTCACAAAAACTACAACACTGACTTCCCTCCGAAAAGCGAGCTGAGAAAGAGAAAGGTGAAGGAACTAAAATCCCAGTTGTCCGGACAGCAGTCATTTTTCTCACAGCTGACCACAAAAGCGAAGGCAGCCACCGAAGCATCATTCCGGGTGAGTCACTTCATCGTTAAGCACAAGAAGTCCTTCCAAGACGGAGAGATGGTAAAAGAGGCATTCGTTGCAGCAGCTGACTCGTTGTTCCGAGACTTTAAAAACAAACCAGAAATATTATCTTCAATCAAAGCTCTCCAGCTATCAAGAAGTACAGTTACACGGCGCAGTGAAGCCATGGCCGAGGATTTGACCCAGCAACTTTGGAAGGATATCGCGGACTGCGAGTGTTTCTCACTGCAATTGGACGAGTCTACAGACGTGAGTGACACAGCCCAGTTGTGCATTTTTATTCGGATGGTGTTTCCCGATATGACTGCAAAAGAGGAGCTGTTAACAGTACTGCCCATGAAAGAACACACGCGAGGAGAGGACATTTTTCAGTCTTTCAAAAACTTTATCGAGAAAACCCAGCTCCCAGTGTGGAAATTGGTGTCCATCACCACGGACGGAGCGCCCGCGATGGTTGGCTGCTCAAATGGATTTATTGCCAAGTGCAGGGAGGACGATGCTTTCCCAGACTTCCTCAATTACCACTGCATAATATATAAGCGTTATGCGCAAAAATGCTCAACATGAAAGAGATAATGGATGTGGCAACAAAGATCGCCTGTTCTATTCGTGCCAGATCGCTTCAAAGACGGCTATTCCGTGCGCATCTGGAGAAGGCTGACTGCGACCACTCTGAGTTGTTGCTACACACTGACGTGAGATGGCTTAGTCGAGGGAAATTCCTGCAAAGATTTCGAGAGCTCTGTCCGGAGATTAAGGAGTTTTTCCGTGTAGCTAAACATGCAGAATACAACTAACTAAATGACGATCAGTGGCTGCTAGACTTAGCATTTTTAACCGATCTGACCAACATGTTAAATGACCTTAATGTAGAGCTGCAAGGAAAAGACAAAATCATAATCAATATGATCAGCTCAGTTAATGCTTTCAAACGGAAAATGCAACATCTGTCCTCAAAGATGCAGCGCCATGATTTGGCAAACTTCCAGAACCTCGCGTCAGAGCTGGAGACGCAAGGCAAAGCGGGTGTGCAACTTGACAGTACACGCTACACAGAGCAGATTGAGAACTGTCTGTCAGAGTTTGACAGACGCTTTCAAGATTTTGTTTTACTGGAGCCAGTCGCTACATTCATGTGCTACCCTTTTCGGGAAGATGCTGAGGTTGATTCACTCGCATCAAAAATTGCAACACTGTTTCACCTGAACTCATCTGGAGTGGAGGATGAGATTTTGACACTACAAGCTGACATTCAGCTTAAATCCAGGGCTCATGGACAGTTCTGGAACTTACTCACAGAGGAAAAGTACCCCAACATGAGGAAATGTGCTACCTCCTTGACTGCATTATTCGGCTCCACTTATTTATGCGAGTCAGCCTTTTCCCACATGAAGATTATTAAGTCCAAATACCGTTCCACCTTGACTGATGATCATTTGGAAGTGTGCTTGAGGCTGGCTATCAGCAGCTACTGTCCGGACTATGCATCCCTAGCTGATTCCATTCAGTGCAAGTCATCAGAGTAAGGTAATGACAAAAAATTTACAGAGTTATATTGTACAATATGGGTTCATGCAGTTATGCAAGGTACACCAACATATATTGTACATATAAAGAATACTCAATATATTTATAAATAAATATATGTTTTGCATTTTTATAGTAGGTAGATCATTTTGACTTGGTCATTTTATAAGTAGCTCGCATGCTGAAAAAGTGTGGGCACCCCTGGTCTACAGCATGCATCGAAAAGAAAAAAACACACTGCGCAGCTCTTAGCTACAAACAGGCTAGACTCAAACACATTACACCTTCATACATGTTAGCTAAAAGTCAAACTTAACCACGGTAAAATCATTAAACACTGGCCTCATGACTTTATAAAATCGTAACTAATAGTATGCAACAACAGTTAGCATAAATGTCATACATTAAAAGACAGCACACACACACACACACTATCTCCAAGACGAGCGGTGCGGCTAATCTGAACGTTTGTATTCACTACTATTGTACGGTAACATTTAGTTCTAAACTAAAAAAAATGACAGTTAAACAAGAAATATGAGCTTACCTATTTCAACAGAATAAAGTTTTCAGACACCACGTTGTAATATCCCCAGGTCTGGATCTTATGTTCCTTCTCTTACAGAGAGCTAGCTTCTCGTCTTCTCCCTCTACAGCATGCAACGAAAAGAAAACACATCGCGCAGCCAAGCTGCCACCTAGAGGTCATTACCACCAAGCGTTTGACAACTGCTGCAAAATGTTGAAAACAAATGACTCAAGCAAAACAAAGTGGCTTAGCCTGGTCTATCTGTGTCTGATTAGGCAGTGAAATAGAAAACTCATAAATCAATTCAACACTTTTCTTCCAAACTTAAATTCAAGTGAGCTTGTAAAATTAAACTACATGTCACATTATGATAATTATGATTATGATGATAATGTTGATGAAGATTTTGGGTGGGTTACACGCACATCTGTTTTTAAAGTGTGTTTGCACAAGTTCTATTTGTAACTTTACCTTTTTAACGTTTTATCTTTCCAAATAAACCAGCAAAAAGATCCATCTGTCACCTGTTCCATCTGTTATAAAGTACCAAACCCAGTCCCAGTTCATTACATTATCAAGCAAATAGCAAACTAAATTAAATATAAACTAATTTTATTACATTTGGACAAGCTCTGACATTATCCAACAGTTGCCACATGCCCTGCTGAAAAACTTTAGTAGGTCTACTATATGAAGCAAATCTTTCTTCTTTTCAGTCTTCAGAAGTGTCTAATCCTTTTGTAAATGTTGCCTATATTATCATATTAAATAGCACAATGTAGTCTAATATATGATAAATGGGTACTGTGTAGATAGACAGAGGAAAAAAGGTTCATGAGTGCTGATTGATAGATGTTGTAAACCTGTATGTTGTCTGAATGTTTTTGCATACATTACAGCTCCATACATAGTTAAACATTTTATAAAGCTAAAAATGCTGTGTGTACTATATTTCACACTGTATCCCAAAAACATGCATCATTCTGTGACATTTTACGTTTTTGCACACATTGATGATGCCACTAACATCCCCTCTCTCTGTAACATCCTCCAGACCTATAACCTCCAGTGTGTTATAGTCATATCAGGACACTGTGTTGAGGCTTGTTCCATTTGATTTGCACAAGTATAGAAGAAGGAGATGATGAAGAAGAAGATAAGACCGGATCATGGGAGCCTAAAATGGGGCTCATGAGGACATGGAGCTGTACATATTACACACACAACTATTGTTGTGGCAACAAAAACATACACGGTCGTGGTGAGCAGTGGTGTGTGCACAAGAGAAATGGTATCATCTGTGGTCAGACAATAGAGGTTTCTCTTCTTGTTGTGTATTGAGCCATCTTTGAGATGACTCAGCGGAGAGACTTTCCAGTTCTGTGTCCTAACCGTGCCTGTACAAAACCATTTGGACTCAAGTGTTTTCAGTACAAAACAATAGACTCTTCTCTTTTCGGTTTTTGGCTGTGGGCCATGCTGGAGGCTCACCCAGATTTCAGGAGAGCAAAGTCCACATTGGACCTGGACAGAGGCTTGTTCTAGATGTAGCTCATTGGATGAAAGTAACAAATTGTCCCACAGGCCTCCCCTCCGATCCACACAGCTAATTCTTTCCTTAATGCTGTGATTAGACATCAGGGCTGCAGTGCTGACTGGATGCCAGCTCTTTCCTCCCTCCAGGTTTGTGCTGAGAAACAACAGCCAAGTGACTGGCAGTGAAATAAAACCCACTGTCTCTTCCTCTCTTAATAAGAGGTGAAATATATTAAGCATTATTTTTAAAATATTTATATTAGGGCTGTCAATCGATTAAAATATTTAATCGTGATTAATCGCATGATTATCAATAGTTAATCACGATTAATTGCAAATGAATCTCACATTTTTTATCTGTTTAAAAATGTACCTTAAAGGGAGATTTGTCAAGTATTTCATACTCTTATCAACATGGGAGAGGGAAAATATGCTGCTTTATGCAAATATATGTATTATATTTATTACTGGAAATCAAGTAACAACACAAAACAATGACAGATATTGTCCAGAATCCCTCACAGGTACTGCATTTAGCATAAAAAATATGCTCAAATCATAACATGGCAAACTGCAGCCCAACAGGCAACAACAGCTGTCAGTGTGTCAGTGTGCTGACTTGACTATGACTTGCCCCAAACTGCATGTGATTATCATAAAGTGGGCATGTTTGTAAAGGGGAGACTTGTGGGTACCCATAGAATTCATTTTCATTCACATATCTGGAGGTCAGAGGTCAAGGGACCCCTTTGAAAATGGCCATGCCAGTTTTTCCTCACCAAGATCTAGCACAAGGTTGGAGCATTATTTAGCCTCCTTCGCGACAAGATAGTATGACATGGTTTGGTTTTTTAGTTTCATATGATGCCAGTATCTTCACTCTAGCTTCAAAAGCCCACTACAACCTAAGCGTTAAAAGAAATTAGTGGCGTCAAAACCAATTTGCGTTAACGCGTTATTATCGTGTTAACTTTGACAGCTCTAATTTATATAATTTATTAAATAGATGGTTATTTGCCTCATGATGACGTCTGATTGGAGGCCATAGTTTATTTAATGGTAAAAGAAATGTGGTATTGATTTTTATTTACATTTATAAAAGTATTGTATACAGTCATTTCTATTCCTCCGTAATGTCTAATGATGGCAGACCTGCCACTACTGCAACAATGTCTTTTTTTTCAAACTACAGAAACAGAAAATGAACAATGAAAGAATTATTACCTAACCATTACTCCATCTGCCTGGAATGTTATGTGTTAAAGAGTCATCACATTTCACTATTTATGAAGCAGAAGACAGAAGTACTATGTGGCTTTCAAACCAGAAACAACAACATTTCTGGAGCTTTCTTTTACAGTTTTTGTTTCTTTCCTCTGAACTATATTGGAAATGATGGTGCTGAGTTGTGGAGAGTGGAAGCAGGGGGGACAGAGAGCCAGGCAGCGAGAGGGGGGGATGGTAGCGACTTGCTTCGGAGGAAATCTGGAACCTATAAACTTGGGCAACTTCTATGACAAGAAGCAAACGTCACAACGGTTCACTTTGGTTGGCTGTACGGCACACCTTTGTCTCCGCCTCGTCTCTTTGATCGAACCAATCGCTTCGGATTCATTCTTCCTGTTGTCTTAAGCAAAGCCGTCCAAAAAAAGTCCTCCGGACCAATCAGTGGGTAGGATGGGTGGGCAGCTTGAAGTTTCATGGTTCCCTCCCTTTAAAAAGTCAGATTCAGGTTGCTGTTGTCTCACATGCAGCTACAGGAGCAGGACATGAGAACAGTCTGGTTCGCTGATGCAGCTTACACTCACAGAGACTGCGAAGAGATCGCTGGCAGGTTTCCACATGTGTGGAAGAAGAAGAAGCACTGTGGCGATCCAAAGTGCTGATTACTCACCCATTTTGGCTTGGCGCGTTCGGATGTGACAAAGTAGAAAGCTGATAACTGTTGCAGGAGAAGAACAACATAGCAGAAGGCCGGAGAAACACACAACGTAACAGAGGGAGTTCCTGAAGACGAAACAGAACGGGAGAGGAAAACTGTGTGAGAGACGCAGAGGGGGAGCGGAGAGGTATTTCGAAGGAGAGAGAAGCGCTGGAGATATTCAGAGAAGGAGTGAAGGATAGAGAGTCACATCAAGGAGAGAGAAGACAGGAGAAAAAACGTGGCCAAGCATGAGAGAGGAGGAGCAGTCTAATGATGACCACCCTGAGGGAGGGGTGGTTTCCAGCGAGGAGAACATGGGAAGACCACCTTCTAACGCCTGTCCTGTTGTCGTAGCGACACCGGGGGTCACCGGGCGTAAACGGCAGACGGAGGATCACGTTACGACGGTTACTCCGACTACATCGGCACACGATGGCAAGGTGAAGCCAGTGGAGGACATACAGATCTACACCCTGACTGAACCCAAAAGACTCAAGAGGAGCCCTCAACATCGGCCGCCTTCCTCAGGCCCGTCCCTTTCTCCCGGCTCCGGTCCCAGTCCTGGAGATCTCGAATCCCTCGAGGACCCGCACGGCCAGCGGGTGATCGCCAACATCCGGGAGCGCCAGCGGACGCAATCTCTGAACGACGCCTTCTCCTCGTTGCGTAAGATAATCCCAACGCTCCCCTCTGACAAACTGAGCAAGATCCAGACCCTTAAATTGGCGTCACGCTACATTGACTTTCTGTACCAGGTTCTGGAGAATGACGAGATGGACGCTAAGCTGGCTGGATGTAACTACCTGGCCCACGAGAGACTGAGCTACGCCTTCTCTGTGTGGAGGATGGAGGGGGCCTGGTCGACCATGTCTGCTGGTCACTAGCCCGGCCTGAAAGTCAAGGTTCGTCTTTTGACTGTTGCCCTATAAGGTATGACGAATTCCACATGACGGGGAAATATTCTTACTTGACACAGAGGTGCTGAGGAGACGTCTGAACTGTTTCTGCTCACCAGCGGACTTTTTAACACCTCTACTTAGATCATCGCTTTGCCTCAATGATGATCATGAGCATTTGGACAGAGCTGATTTTTAAGCCACTATCCCTACATAAAGTTTTCATTGCTGTCAAGCTACATATCAGATTGATTGTTATTGTTATTTGCTTGCCAAAAGCAGCTGTTACTGATCAAGTGTGTCAATGCTAGTGTTCAAGAAAAGAATCATAACAGGGACATTGTGCTCAGTTTAAGATTGCTATTTTTTTTTTTTACGACATTTGTACTCTGTTTACATAGATCACATTGGAGGACAGGACAGGTAACAGATAAAAACATCTGGAACATCATTCAACATTCATTCAATTCAACAACCTGATGGTCAAGGATGACTAGTTCTTAAATGTTGCCTCCACATGACAGCATCGACTTTCTTGAAGCTTGACCTCTGGTTTCATCCTCATCATCACCCTTGAATTTATCACCATAACTGCCATCAGTATCATCATCATCATTACTATCGTCATCGTCATTAGGTATGCATACTTTGAGCCATATTTGAACTTCATATTTTTATTGAACTATTTCTGCCTTGGACTATAAACTTTTGTATAATATTTAAAAGAGCAAGAAGTAGAGAATGCAGAGGAGGGATTCGAGTAAAGTCAGAACTGGGATGCTTCAAGAGAGATTGGACATTTGACTTTTCCGTACCCTTTCAACTCCTTTTCCTCTGAGACTGACATGTCATGAATCCCTGACCACCTCTGAACACAAGCGACGGTGGAAAAAGTAGCCGCGGGGCAGCCGTCGTCCTGACTTGAGTTTCTCCTCTTTATACCAAAAACCAAGCCCCTTTGTTTCTTCTTGTGCCAAAAAAAACCTCTCCTCTTGAAATTCTTTCCTCTCATTCTGGCCCAAATTTGCTTGCGTTGCACGAAGCCGTGATGCAGCTACGGCGAGCTGACGAGGAGGCGTAATGAAAACAAACGGTCTCGAAAAGCCATGAATCACGTGTGTCACCATCAAAGGGGAGGCTGATGTGGCGCTCCGCTGGGCTCCCATAAACCACTGGAAGTGATGGAGGAGGTGAGAGCTGATTTATATACACACACACACACACACACACACACACATGTGCATGCATGCATAGGTGTAGCCGTACGCACGCACCCATGCACAAAAACACACACCTCTCCAATGTCTTTAGTTTGAAAAAGAACCATTTTCTTTAAATGTCAAGATCCATAATTGCCAAATTATATGCATGCAAAAAAGCAACAAAAAGTCAGTTTTGTATTATCACACCACTGATTTTTGTACGGATTTTAGAAACGAATACCAAGCAAATGAACATCACATGCAAAGTTTAGCTTTCATTACATATAACCAACCAAACTCCAAAGAGATGGGAGTTGACATGCTGTTTGTATTCGATACATATCCATGACAAACCACTTCTTCCTTCATTGCCAATATGCATGAAGCCAGTAACCTATCATTAGAATGTCCCAGGGAAGTAGCTAATGTTTCCAGCTCCCATGTAGACTAATGAAGTCTTTTACTGAGCCCCACAGTCAGCACAGTGTGGTCTCAGAGGACTAACCTTCACTGACATGTTAGAAGACACTTGACATTTAAAAGAATTCAGTTTTGGGCCAAAAGAGAAAAGCAGCGCCTGTGCATTTTGTAAATAAAATGAGAGTGACTGGCTTTAAGAATCACGGAGATGAATTAATAGCATTCGTCTAATTACTGAGACCGTATGACAACTACTTAATGGTATCAGAACTTCTTCTTTTTCTACGGTGAACTTTGTATTATCACTAGGGCTGTCAATCAATTAAAATATTTAATCACAATTAATAGCATGATTGTCCATAGTTAATCGCCATTAATCGCAAATTAATCCACATTTTTTATCTGTTTAAAATGTACCTTACAGGAAGATTTGTCAAGTATTTAATACTCTTATCAACATGTGAGTGGACAAATATGCTTGCTTTATGCAAATTTATGTATATATTTATTATTGGAAATCAATTAATAACACAAAACAATGACAGATATTGTCCAGAAACCCTCACAGGTACTGTATTTAGCATAAAAAATATGTTCAAATCATAACATGGCAAACTGCAGCCCAACAGGCAACAACAGCTGTCAGTGTGTCAGTGTGCTGACTTGACTATGACTTGCCCCAAAACTGCATGTGATTATCATAAAGTGGGCATGTCTGTAAAGGGGAGACTCGTGGGTACCCATAGAACCCATTTTCATTCACATATCTTGAGGTCAGAGGTCAAGGGACCCCTTTTTTCAAATGGCCATGCCAGATATTCCTCGCCAAACTTTTGTGTAAGTTTGTTATTTATTCTCCTTCGCAACAAGCTAGACATGGTTGGTACCAATGGATTCATTAGGTTTCATATGATACCAGGATCTTCACTTCAGCTTTAAAACTGAGCTCGCTACAACCGAAAAATCGCAAGTTGCGTTAATGCATTGAAGAAATTAGTGGCGTTAAAACAAATTTGCGTTAACGTGTTATTATCATGTTATCTTTGACAGCCCTAATTATTACCATTGCTATATTAAATTATTACTATCATTTAAATCAAGTTGTTTTCTGACTTGGTATATTGATTCTAGCATGTTATGAATCAAAAAACTGTGACATTTATTTTTGTTATTTTTCCAATAATGAAATTAATGAAAAAGATTAATGTTATTCTTTCTCTCGTTGATGGTCAGTGTCCCAATGATGTCCTAGGGAGCAATTATTTTTTATTAATATGTCCAACATCCAATGGCGAAGATGTTTCCAATGTGACCTCTACAAACTCTTAAATGAATATCAGCTGTTACAGCAGTGACTGTATCTGTCTTTTTGTCTTTCCAGCTGCTGAATAAAGTGACTGTGATCCTCCCTGTACATCTCTGCTCCATGCTACCATTACTGCCATTCTAATCATATGGACTTTGATGCAAATGGCACTTTTTTTGGAGAAAAGGACTGTTTAAGAATATTTCCGACATGGGAAAAGAGGACATTTCTGGACCAACTAAACCAACAAAGAACTTTTATTTACTGAGAAATACAGAAGTTGACAATACAAGTCCAGTTGGACCAGTATTTGTGTTCAGTTGTTTTGTTTCATACTATTTTCCCCTGGATGTTCTTCTCAGTAACATATAATAGCTGTCACTGTAAGAGACTTCAATCTCAGACAGTGATCAGTGTGTTTGTCTCTTGTACACCAGTTTACAGGCTTTGCTTCTTCTTTTTTTAAGGACAATTTACTTGAAGTATATACAGAATGGTGCTTTACAAAAATAAGATACTGATACAGTATGACTGATTCTGATTATCACAGAAAAGCAGAAATGTCCCTAGAGAATTCGATGTAGTAATACTGCACATGAGTCATTATTTGTCTGAGAAAATAAAGCTGTCTTCAAACTATTCACGAGATTCTTGTTGTTTTGGTAAAAGTGGATGATGAACGGTGCAAAGATTTATACTGGCACCACACCCTCTTTGTCTCCTGTCTCTCTTGTTAAACTGCCTCTCTTGTTTTCCCTTCCTTCCTCCTTCCCCCGCTCTTTTTTTTTTTAATGAGGTCTGTGTGCCTGGTCAGTCAGGAACAGTTAATTCCTCCAAAAAAGAACACGTTAATGTGCAATTAAGGGCTATGAGAATATTTATAGCCTGTTTGGGCCCAAATTTCTAAGTTGAAGCTTGATCTTTTCAGTTACGCTACAGCGGCATGCAGGTTTACTGTTGCATATCCTGATGCTTTAGCGAGAGTTAGATCATTAAAGCTTTCACACAATGGAAACGTAGTTACAGTATGGTATAACTACTTTGATCAGTGTGGACTGCTGGCCATGTTTCCTGATGTCAAATGATGAAAAAAGAAATTCACTTCACCCCATACATGGGGACAACTTTCTTCATTGTTTGCTTTACATATAGTTGTTTTTTTAATCAACACTGTAAGAATGTTAGAGACAAATTAGAACCAGTCCGATTCTAATTTGCTGTGGGTTTACAGAAAAAGCTGAGGCATATTTTAACATCATTTTGGTTTGATGTGATTACTATTAGGGGAGACCGGGGGCAATTATAAAAATTTTTGGTTTTGATTTCATTGCTCAAAAACCTTTTGAGCTATAGAGTGCTCCAGGGATGACATATTTTGTAGGAAGTTAGCATCACCCTGGTTCACTCGACAAAAAGCCGATGGGATTTTTCCATTGGGTTTTGGATTATTACAGAAAATAAGCTCTGTGGCAAACAAACGTTTATGATACTTGCACGTTCTGTTCAGCAAGATAATCTAAAAAAAATTAAACACCACTGTTATGATTTCTGAAGTGTAAATCATCAGAAGTAAAAAGTTAACGTTAAGCTATAAACGAACTACACCACAGTCGCATGAATGCGAGTATACACAACGAGGCTGTAAAGGAGGACGAGTCGGCGTGATAATGTTTAGTAGTCAAATTTAACCACTTGTTAGCAACCGCCTTTTTTAAGATAAAAAAAGGCTTCAAAACTCAAGATTGGGATATTAACTGACGTATTTTATATTGTAGAACAAAACGTTAAAATCTCTTAAGCTTGTGTTAACCACAGACCTTAATTCAGGCATCTAACTAAAAACTAGGGCTGTCAATCGATTAGAATATTTAAGGTACTGCATTAAGCATACAAACTATGCCCAAATCATAACATGGCAAACTGCAGCCCAACAGGCAACAACAGCTGTCAGTGTGTCAGTGTGCTGACTTGACTATGACTTGCCCCAAAACTGCATGTGATTATCATAAAGTGGGCATGTCTGTAAAGGGGAGACTCGTGGGTACCAATATAATCCATTTTTATTCACATATCTTGAGGTCAGAGGTCAAAGGACCCCTTTGAAAATGACCATGCAAGCTTTTCCTTGCCAAGATTTTGTGTAAGTTTGGAGCGTTATTTAGCCTCCTTCATGACAAGCTACATGACATGGTTGGTATCAATGGATTTCTTAGGTTTTTAAGTTTCATGTGATACCAGTATCTTCACTCTAGCTTTACAGCTGAGCCCGCTACAACCTCCGAAAGATCAATTGTGTTAATGTGTTAAAGAAATTAGTGGCGTTAAAACGATTTTGCTTTAACATTGCTATTATCGCGTTAACTTTGACATCCCTACTAAAAACCCATTAAAAAAATAAACCCCATTGACTTCCAGACAAGGGAACCGGAATTGTTAAAATGCCAACTCATTTCCGGGTTTTAGGACTCATTCCTATGGGGCAATTGAAACAATACAAGTAATATCTTCATATAAAAACAAGGACCGCAATAAACTACCAATACTATAGATAGATATAGTTAAAACAATTTCATATCCATTGAACAATTAATTACTTTCATACCTAAAAAAAATGGCTGAAATATGAGACATCAGTTTGTCCTTTAGCAGGCATCATCTCAGACCATGTGCATAATGAGTTTCATGGTTCTGTTGCGTTTCTGATTTGAGATATTTGAGATGTTAAAATTTCCCCCGGTCTCCCCTACATTCAGTGCTTAGTTGTAACTCTACATTAATTTTAACTGGTGCTCTCTTCTTCCTCTAAAAATCAACAGCATGCTTTGAAAAAAAGGCTTTGCCGTAATGTGCAGTATTTTCAGTAAATGAGCAAAAAGATGCAAAAACACTGATGCAGCTAGTTGAAGGGTGTTTCTCCAGTTCATCTGATTAGACCTCTGCTCAGGATGAACGTGGGCAGAGTTACGATGGAAAGGACGTGCTGTCACCAAGGTGTACAAATTAGAAAGATAAAGGTGTAAATTGTTCCAAATGAACAGGTGCAACAAAGCCAACAGGAGACTGAGGGAGATGCCAATCAAACAGTCTAATCTGTACACGCCTACACAGTACACACAAGAAGTGAAAACACCTGTGTGGGTGGACCATGATGAGGCTTGATCTAAAAAATGTAAAATAATCTTTTCTAAAAGTGATTGGTAACTAAATGCCTATTTTGTATCAAATTTAGTACCAATGCTGTTTTATAGGGACGGCTGATAATAATGTTCTGTTCTGAACTGCTGCTCTACAGCTCAAATTTTCCATGAAACAATTCCTTGCCTGATATCAGTTTTCTTTCTGCCTGATTGCCAGTAGACCAGTTATCTGATGTCCGCTCATTGATAAAAAATTGATTAAGTTTCAGTTCACAGACCTGAGAAGTTTGCTTGTTCTGTGGATCCAGGTTTTTAACAGATGACTGCTCAGGGAGGATGAGGAGTTACACCGATCACATGATTTCACAGCTGGGATCAATGCCACATGTGGAATGGATGTGAAATATGTTTACGTCATCCAAGCGTTCACGCTATTTCAAGATAGATTGACTGATTGAAACAGAAATGTACCCAAATACTTATGTAGTCACAAAGTTAAATTAAATATGAAATAAGACATTATAGCAATGACTGAAAGTGTATCCCTTGAAGCCATAGCTTGTCACGCCTACTGTTCACAGTATACCAAAAATGTGGAATTTATGAACAAGACGGATGTCTGACTACAGTGTTGGTCGTGTTACGGTTAAAAATGCATTTGGTTTAATTGCCATGAATGATGGCTGAGCTAAAGCATCTGTATTTGTTTGCTTTTTCAGGCACTATTTTTCAGAGTTTATCCTAACTCAGCCAGTCGGGCTACTTTTAACCTGAGGCTGTTCTAACCCACAATTTAAAATTCAGAAAGTAGTAATTACGGTTATTACAATATGCATGAATGTGATCCAAACAGCCAGAATGTATTTAGTAAATTAGCTTGCTACTAGGGACAACACAGCAGCTGTCACTCAAACTGCACTCATAAATATTGCCTATTGAAGTAGGCAGGTTGGAGCAAATATTTAAAAGAGTTATTTTTATCAAACGGTCACTATATCCTGACAGTAGTGCATGAGAAAAAAAAATCATACGCCTGTCTCCTCTGGTGTCCTAACGGCATCTGCAAGATTTCACAGACCGGAGGAAAACAACCAATCAGAGCCGAGCTGGAGCCTTGCCGTCTATGAGCAGCTGTCAATAACTCGCTAACTCGAATCAAACGGTTAAACTAGGCAACGCTGATCAAATATGAATCAATATTCTGTTACTGTAATGCCTATTTCTCTCCTCAAATTTTTTCAGAAACATCTTGTAGTGTGCTATTTAGCTGTAAAATGAGAAAGTTTGTGACCCGGCAGCCATGTTGAGATCAGTTGAGGAAATACCAAGCACCGCCCACCAGCCGGAGCATACTTTCTCATTTCACAGCTAAACAGTACACTACAAGATGTTTCTGAAAACATTTGAAGAGAGAAATAGGCATTACAGTAACAGAATAGTTTGACCGTTCGATTGGAGTTCGCCAGTGACGACAGCTGCCTCCGTTGAATGAACAGTCAATAGGAATGCTCTCTCTCTGAAATGACCTGTTATTGGCCAAAATCATAACACTTGAATTAGAGACATTAGATGAGGAAACTAATTTCATTTTTCTTCCATTTCTTCTTATTGAGTGAATATAATTAATGTATTGTGAGAATTATCATTGTTATATTCATTTACACACACAGGTTACACAAGTTTATATGATGATGTTTGGACAAAGAGGTAAGACAAAAATGGGCTTATACTGGAAATTATTTTTTTAATCAAGCGTAAAAGACAAAAATAACAGTACAAAATAGACAATCTTTCTATACATACACGTGGTAGGAAATGTGAAGGAAAAATAGAACAAGTAAATAATGAAAAATAGTATGAAACACAAGATTTCAATGTCATGTTTATAGATATACAGAGTTACTGTAAGTCCAGTTTGTTAAGAGTTACCAATACACAATACTACTGAATGCATCAAGGCACATGTGTGACATGTGTATTTTGGTCATGGAGTTTCTATTTACAGTGTCTTTCTTTAAGAAGAAGGTACAAAGGATAAAGGGGAATTAAGAGTTGAGGCAATACTGGCCTCTACATACACAGTAAGACAAAAGAACAGCCACTGGGAATATAATACAGGAGGTCATTTACAGTATTTGACAGACAAACAAACACACACATACTAACTCTTGCAAATGCATGCGCAAAACACATAACAGAAGTCTACATATGTGTTCGTGCACATGCATTCGCCAACGCTCTCTCTCACACACATTTACTTCATATGCACCTGCTGGGCACGCTGGATAAGAGAGACACAGCATATTGTTTCAATGCCGTCACTTGCTGTTAAGAATACTATGAACAACACTAAAAGAATGACACACTTTTCAGTTACACCCATTACAGAACACCAATCCTCTATGCAACATTTTCTTTATAATTCATACTGGGCTAGAGCAGTAGCGCAACAACAGCGGGACTTCTGCGGAAGGCACAGTCTGAACTTTTAGCTCTCATTTTGCTTCATATAAAAGCTCTGAGGCCTTCTGTTGGGCAGACGATGCCCAGGGTCTGATTAAAGCAAACTGAACACTCACACAGTTTCCTACCTGGATACATCTCCTTCGACCAGTCCCATTAACTTGCTGTGGAGATTGTGCTAATTTCAATTTACAAAAAGCTACGTTTATACACAAACACCAAAATAAAGGCTCTTTTTATCAAATCTTTGCCAACAAGAGTTGAAAATCTGATTGCGCTGCTTTAAATCCAATTATGGATGTAAATTAAAAACTCAAAGGAAAGCTCTAAAGCAGCACTTTTCAGACAAAGCCATGTAAGTTGTCAAACATGAATTTTTTATTAGTCTCAGTTTCATTGGAGAGTTCTAGTGTTTAGATGCAGTTTTAGAAGCTCAAACTAAACTAAACCCTAAAATATAAGAAGTACAGAAAGCTTTTTTTGGCTACAAATTTTGTCAAATTTAATTATTTAGACTCCGCTATCTGCAGATCTAATCTGACAAGACTCGGGCAAAACCGAGTATGTCTGGACCATGTTTGGTCAGTCTGTGAAATTGTGGCTAAATTGTTACACAAATAGACAGTGGTCATGTCTATAGTGTTAAATCCAGCGGTGCATGTCCGTCGTTCAAGCGGTGATATACCCTATCATTGAATGCGCGTGATTGGTCCTTGGTTTTCTGCTTGCCAATTCAAACCAAGCCCCCAGGAAGAGCGAGGGGCTGTGAAGCAAATTTTCGTCGTGGCCAAAAGGCGGTACTACAACTCTCTGTCCGTCAGATGATGCCATTGGGCCCAAAAATACTTTTTCCCATAGACTTACATTGGAAAAGAGACGTCTGTAACTCAGCGTATCATTTTTGTTTGAGGTGAATCAACTTCCCAGTATGAACACTAGAACAGCCCTTATTTAAATCCTTAGGTCCTAAAAGTTATAAAATGCACTGATAGCTGAATCCAGAGTTATTTCCCTTCCTCCGTTCATGTGAATGAGACTCAGACTGAGAGCTGGGAGGCGGAGTTAAAGGAAACGCAACTGCGCCTGCTCTACGGGCCCAATGGATGCGGAAGATCGCTGGAAGATCCGGGTACTTTATCACTCGGCAGTCGAGCCATTTTGGCTTAATGCGCCACTGAGCAACTCTCATAGGAATGAACGGGAGCCCGCCTACAACGCTGTATCCAGTTCTCTTTATACATCCATGTTTCAAACAAGAAACAACATGGCGGCCTGCTCGTAAACTTTCTGTTAATCCGTCTAAACAATCCATCAAAATCTACATCTGAAAACATTAATAGGCTATGCCACTGCTGAATCTCGTCTAATTTTAGAACTAGATCGCATAGTTTGACAGCTCAGTCCAATTTTCGGGAGCTGGACGCGTCACGCTGGACTGGGTTCATTTGCATAAAGGGCTGTTACCCCACCTTTTCATTTTGCAAGAGCAACGGCAAATGAGGAAACTCTTAACACTCGGCTGACCAATTGTGTAACTTCATCACTCATTGACAGACTTTTCACGTTTTGTAGGGCTGGCCCTCTGCGGTCCAGCCAAAAACATAAGTCTTGGTCATCGAAAGCCTTTAAACCGGTCAAACCTAGCGTGCATGAGAAAGGGATTTCAACAAAAAACCTCCAAACTAAGAAACATGATCTTGTTATTTTTTACTTTTGGAATGCAGAGCCCTTACGTGCCCCTATAGCGGGGCAGTCAGAAAATTCTTCCAAATGAATAAGCAACTTCTTCAAACATCAGCGTAGATGACGGACCGACATGTTTAGCATGGCATCGTCTAGGTTGATTGTAACGTGACAAGAAGAGCATGAAGCAAGGTGAGCAACAAGAGAGCATGACTGCTATACTGAGCACAGCTGCAGAGAAGAGTCTGATACGGAAAAAACAACTCACTTCCAAACAAAACACAATGCTTTAGTTTCCTTAATTAGACTGTGATAAAGCCTGAAACTGTTTTAAGATAATGAAGAAGACATTCAAACCAGGCTCGTCATCAAAATAAACAGTAAACACAAGTCTGCATATATGATGTTCACCTATATCCACAGGTTCAAACGTTGTCTTTTAAAAGCAGAGTCACTGTAAGAGCAGTATCCATACCGGTCCCTTGTGTTGCTCCCATACAGTCCCGTTGCCAAGTGCCGGCTGTATTAAGGCAGTTTTCTTTGGGTGATGTCCATTAAGTGCATTAACATTATTGCTACTAGAACAATACAATGGTCCTCAGTGGTGCCACGGTGGAATGAACGCTCCTTTAGTCTCAGATATAAACAATAATATACAGTAATCAATACTAGTGGTACATCGACAGTTCATCATTGCTCTGTACATGTGTGTGTAGGTATGTGTATGTGCATGTGTAAGACACTGAACAGCAGTGAAAAATAATCCTGCTCGTAAAATCTTGCCTACTTTTTCGGATTAACTTCATAGGAAATGCAACTCGACAGTATTTCGGCCAATAGAGTGAGTCAGAGACTTCATAAGACATCTCAGATGAAGAGCGGGAAAAATAATAGCAAACACAATTTCATCCAAATCTTCAAAAAACTATTAAATAACCTACAGAGAGGAGTTTCTTTTTTTTTATATCCCAGAGCTTTGGAATTTCTTATGGTTCACATTATGGAATGAACAGTGCAATAAAACAACAAGGACATTTGCCTTTTTTCTTTGTTTCTACAAAACCACAGATGTCCATTGTGTGTCTTCATTTTCTCTCTTCCCTCTCCCTCGAGTTCTTTGTTGTCTTCTTTTAGTGGTTAAACGGCATGTAATGACATCATTAAAACAGACAATCTCCATGTCTTATATTCTTTCCTTTGTGACGTGGCCACATCTTCTTGTTGATATTCTTGCATCCATCAGGTACACGCTTTTACCTGATGTCATAGGTTCATTCTGCTAAAGTGGCAGAAGAGAAAGTAATTTATGATCCAAAGTCTCTTCCTTCTGAAACCTGTTGGTCCTAACGTTAAGGCAAAGTTAAGGCAACAAAACAGCTGCTGGTACATAGTGCTTCAAGAGGATTCAGAGCTGCATCTGAATTCTGTCTGTTCCTATATATACGGTCTGTGTGTCACAGAGCTGCTGTGGCGCTGGACCTCTCAACACACACAAAATCCAATGTCAGTCAGGAGACATGAAAAGTATTAAAAGGTCGTCTTGTATTGCTCTTTGGTGAGGTTTCAGAAGGTTTCCTGGCTGCAGGTAGTGCTGCTGGCGTCAGCTGAGTGGTTACCAGCATTGAGGTGCTCGTACTGCAGGTCTGTAGAGGCTCAGCGTTGTGTGTTGATGGATGTCCGTGTGTGTTTGTGAATAAGGCAGATGGGTGGGGCTCAGTGGCATTACAAACGTGCCCCCCTTCATGGTCGTGTGACAAATGCGAGAGATCTGAGGCTACAGGTGAGGCCCCAAATCCTGAAAGTGAGTTCTGTGAGGTGATTGGTCGGATTCTTCTACATGGAGTCGCTGTCGTGCTCCATTGGCTCGTCAGAGAGGCTGGAGGAAAAAGGGTGAAAAACAGAAGTGAGTGGAGAGCTGAGTGTGCCAACATGAAGCGTAATTTGTATCTTTGCTTGGTGTGTATGTTTGTGTGTGTGCCTCTGTACCTTTTGTTGGAAAGGACTCCCACAGAGAGCGAGGCCAGAGCATTGACAGCATCTGTTTCCTCACAGTCTCTTCTTTGCGCGGCCAGGTAGGACAGACCCACTGATCCACTGTAAGCCTTTAAACTCTGCCAGTATTGACCTGCAACAACCACATACAGTACATACAGGTTACTGGTGTTACCATGCAAAAACAGCACACGGATGTGGATCCTGTTCTCATCTCAGTATCATATCCCGGAGGCCACAGCCCCTTCTCATTCCCAGGGCGTGAAATACAGAGGCTTTGTCACGGACGTCGGCGTCTTGTACCACCGCACAAGGCACCCTTTAGCGCCGGTATGAAACACAGTGGGTGTTACAGTTACTATAATGTAAATCCATCTGCAGCAACAGTAAACACTCAGAGAAAGTGCGCTGGGAGTGTGGTAGTGGACGTAGTTTAAAGAGCGAAAATACGGGCGGGAGGAGAGGTGGATGGGTCCAACAAACACAGGCTTTCATCCAGGAGAACGCTTTTTGTGTCCCGTGCGTTAAGTTTCACTTTCACGTTACATTCAGCTGTTCGTTCATGTCCCGTGTTCACAACGTTCGGTGTAATTTTCACTGTACAAACGTAGGAGTTTTAAGCCCAACCATGTAGGGCTGGGCAATATATCAATATTATATTGATATTGTGATATGAGACTAGACTAAGTGTTGTCTTTTCCTGGTTTTAAAGGCTGCATTACAGTAAAGTGATGTCATTTTCTGAACTTACCAGACTGTTCTAGCTGTTCTATTATTTGCCGTTACTCACTTAGTCATTTATCAAAAATCTCATTGTGTATATATTTTGTGATATCACCAAAGTTCAACCCTACAATATCGTCACAATATCGATATCAAGGTATTTGGTGAAAAATATTATGATATTTGATTTTCTCCATATCTCCCAGTCCTACAACTATGTAGTACCTAAACCTAGCTATAGTGGATTCGTTGTTTAATCCTAAAGTGACTGCAAGGGTAAGTATAGCTGTTTTGATGGCAAAAATAAAGTAACGCCAAAGGGTGTGACAAAGCGGTGGTATGTGACCAGTTGTGATGAGAACGTGTTGGTTGATTACAATAGTAAGAAGAAGGCACAAAAGGGAAAGAATGAACATGACACTCAGGTGACTTTCACAAGATAAATAAAAGGTAAAAAAAATTACCACACACAAAGAAGAATAATTGAATAAAATGTAAGTGCTGCTCACTCTGTATCTGTATGACGGTCTGAAGGGAGCGGACTGCGTTAGCGTTGGGCTTCTGGAGTAGGACTTCTTCTGGCAGTGGGTCCTACAGGTCAGAGAGGCAGCCATGAAGACAATCAAATTACCTTTAATGTAGTATTTTTTCAATGGTTAAATGCTTGGTTAAGAAGTGACTGAAGAGATATGGTAAAAAATAGTGTAAACCTATAGCAAAACAACAATAAATACTTTTATTAAAATTGTTAATTTCCTGTCAGTAAAATACAGATATCTCCTGAGTCCATACAAAAATGTTAAAGTTTTTTTTTTTTTTACAGTAGGTTGTATTACAATATACTATGTGTCCATGTGTTAAAATTACTATTATTTTCTATATAAAGGAGAAAAATAACATAAATTTGGCTTGGAAGTTTCCATGCTGTTGTGTCCAACCTTTCCAAACCCTCTGATAGTCCACAAATACAAATTCCAATAACCCTGGAAAGCATTTGAGCACTGAATATAGATGCCTCCCTCATTTGTTGGGGAAACAGATAACCCTAAAGTAGATGTAAAAATAAGTCCATTACCCAGCAGCATGCCTTACCTGTATGTCCAGGAGTGCACTGACACAGGCCTCAGATGCGTCACAGATAGCTGTGAGGTCGTGACCTCCCTCAAGGGACAAAACCACACGACCCCCTGCTAGAGACATCAGCTGGCTGGTCAGGAAGCTGAAACCTGAGGTCGACACACACAGAAGTGTTAACATGAAGTATGAACTGTGCGAAAGCCAACCAGAATACAACTTCATCGTCATGAGACCACTGACTGTAAGACTTACCAAAACGTGATTTGCTATAATTTCCGATACTCTATGAAAAACGTATATTTTTACCTTGTGGATCCTCCCACAGCAACGTACCAACTAGCAATTTACTGTAATTATGGTTACATCAGGGATGCAGTGAGGTACGGTAGAAGAACAACTCCTTCTCTTTGGTCCATGCTTGACAGGAGCTGTAATAATCTATTAATATCTCTAAATACCCACACGATCATAAAGTAAAGTTCTTATTGGCACCCCTTTGCTGAAAACGAGACCATGAGGTAAAGACTGAAGGACAGACTGTGCAGTCTGTGGTGGAGAACTGGCTTACATTTGGCGGAGACCTTGTACCCTCCCAGAGGAGCGGGGTTGCCCTCTGCGGCATCAAACCCAGCCGACACCAGAACGACGTCCGGGGAGAACTCCTGGGCGATGGGCATCACCACAGACCTGTAGGGACACAAACACACAGGACACTGTAACGTCAGGGGACGTCTGTGTTGTTGCAGTTCCTACTGGTTGCCAATAGAGGCTGATCTCTTTAAAACGATAATGGCAATGTGTAATTTAATTTTTTCATTTTTACCACTATGCATGCTAATGAAAATACTGCCACGTAATGTCTGATCTAATGCAGGTTTGTGTGATCCCTGGCTGTAACATGCACCTGTTGTTTTATAATAACACAATAAAGAAGTCAGAAACACGGTGCTGCATTGACAAACAAAATCTGACAATTTAAATTACGTGTTTCTTGTAGTTTTTTCCCTGATAAGCGCATATATGAGCCTTAAAAAGGACCTATTATGCTTATTTTCAGGTTCATACTTGTATTGTGGGTTTCTACTAGAACATGTTAACATGCTTTAATATTCAGAAAACACTTTACTTTTCTCACACTGGCTGTGCTGCAGCACCTCTTCTCACCCTCTGTCTGAAACACTCTGTTTGAGCTCCTGCCCCGCCCCTCCCTCCCAAAAAGCCCAGTCTGCTCTGATTGGTCAGCTGGCCCTCTGCTGTGATTGGTCAATCAAACCAAACTCTTTGGATTCCCCTACAGCTCCGCTCTAACTAGCTTTGTTTGAGGGTGTGCAAATGTGTTACTTTGTGACATCACCATGTTACGGTAAAAAAAAGGCGAGACTTGAAGCGCGGCGTTTCAGGCGGTTCAGGAGCAGTGTTTCTGTGGGTGAGAGTAACTCCCTTTGGCGTGGACCTTGGGCTTTGCAACTTTGCAGCCCTTTTACATGCACAACAATTATATAACACAGTAGAGGAAAGAGAAAAAGCACAAACGCATAATGGGTCCCCTTTAAATTATATAGTTAAACCCAAAGAATAGAAGGAGAGGAAATTGGTCTTTTTCTTTAGAGTCACATTATAAATAACAACAGAAGAACACTGCAGAGTATAGTTAGGAAGGGAGAGTTCCTACACAAGCCTCAATGACAACTTATGAAATCTGATTTTAAAAATCAACACTATGCCAGTGATTCTACCCGTTGGCACTCCGGAGAGGTTTAACACGTAGTTCTGGAAAACTGTTTAAAAGCTCAATCTCTGCAGTCAAAACCTGTCAACTTGGAGCAACTGTCAAAAAAATCAATGCTTACTACTGTAACACTGAAAGAAAACTCGGTCAAAACAGAGTATATGTCTGGACTGTGTACGGTCAGTCTGTGAATTTGTGGCTAAATTGTTACACAAATAGTCAGTGGTCATGTCTATAATGTTAAATCCAGCGGTACATGTCCACCAGGTCCGGTGAGGACACTAGGGGACGCGCTGCTCCACTCAACTGGCCATTGAAGCGGTGACGTACCCTATCGTTGAATGCACCTGATTGGTCCCTGGTTTTCTGCTCGCCATTTCAAACAGGAAACAACATGGTGGCCTGCTCGTAAACTTTCTGTTATTCCGTCTAAACAATCCACCAAAATCTACTTCTGAAAATGTTTTAAGTGAGAAATAGGCTATGCCACTATGACACTGAATCTCATTTCATTTTATAACTAGATCTCCTAGTTCGACAGCTATGTCCAAGTTTTGCAATCCGGACGCGTCCCGCTGGACGGGCTCTTTTGCATAAAGGACTGTTCCAGCCTTTTCATTTTGAAAGAGCAACGGCCAATGAGGAACCTCCAACACTCGGCCGACCAATCGTGTAACTTCATCACTCAGTAAGTCATTCTTTGAGAGACTTTTACGTTTGTAGGGCTGGCCCTCTGCAGTCCAGCCAGAAAGTACTGTGGACATGGTGTCAAATTACTGTTGGCATAGCAAAATGTGTTTGCGTTGGATGGGAGAGAAAATAAGTCAAATCTGGACTACGGTTAATAAGTCACTGATCGATAGGCTTAACTTGGATTTATTTCATTAGTTTGCTCATGAAGACTGTTCCTAATATTCAGCAAAATGTAGCCCGTTTTCAAATAGAACTGGGCATTTCCAGTCCCCTGGAAATGACAAATATTCATGATTAAATCTAAAAAAGTCATTAACATGACAAGTGAAACCACGGTTTGGCTGATCCCAGACTCAGCAGCTCCAACAGAGCTGACAATGGACTATTGTTTCTCCGTTGGACAAGCTGCACAGCCTCGAGTAAAACAAAGTCTGCTTGACAAAGTCAAATTGTTTTGTCAGCTCTTATACCGTAGCTGCTCGGCGTTGTTTGTGGACTTCAAACAGATGAAGGTTCCCTTAATGCTATTGTTGTTAGGACGAGAGCGGTGCCGTCCCGAGGCGGAGGGAGGCTCAGCTCTGCGGCACGATGCTGTCGGCGGAGTTCAAAGCCGGAGTGTGTGAGTCTGTTTCCCATTAGAGGCTTGTCACTCTCCTCACGTCATTGACAACACAGAGAAAAAGAGGAAAAACAGTCCATCTGGGATCCATTTACCTTCATTATTGTGCCTGGGGACTTTGGAGACCCCCTCCCTCCCTCCCCTTCATACACATACACACACATACAGTACATTCAAGCACACACGCACATATCCAAACACATACTGCTGTCATGACTGCATACAGATGGACAACATGAGCTCATAGACAAAAATGAGGACGCACGGAGATAAAGAACGCACAAACACATTCCAGCATATGCACGCAAATACACAACAAAAAGACGTACACAACACATGGATTGAGTTTCACACACGTACAGACGCAAACACATGCAGCAGGAAATGATCGTACCACGCCATCCTGTTGGTGGTGTTTTAAGTTTTGATTCATTGAATAATTTCAATCCATAAAATCTTTACCATAGTCACGTGGATGTGAGAGCAGAGCGTGCACACACTCTCTACTCACACAAACACACACACACCTAACCGCAAAGCCCAACCCCACCTCCCCTGTAGACCCATTAAAGCTGCCACGCTCCCCCCAGAGAGAGTAACTACAGACAAACTAATGGAAAGATGGAGGGAAGGAGGGAGGGCGGGTTGGACGCTTATTAAAGATCAATCAATGGAGGAGAGGAAGAGGGAGAACGTGTGTGTGTGTGTGTGTGTGTGTGTGTGTGTATGTTGGGGGGGTGTTGGTGAGGGTCACGGATGATGGAAAAGAAGGGGGTGAGAGTGAAGGATAAGGTGAAAATATCTGAAGAACTCGCGAACTTTAACCCATAAAATGTATTTCCATTCAATGGCTTATCCACTGAATGTATTTTTTTTCCACAGACCATTCAACATTTGCAAGCGTTATTAATTACGAAAGAGGGTGCATGGTGTGTAAGTGGTGGGTGGGGGACTTTTAGATTTTTTACTTTGACCATGAAAGGAAAAATGCTCTTTTGGAGTTGTTAAGGCAAAGTGCCTCCACATCAGGGCCTAAAAAGAGATTATGCGAACCGACAGGCTAATCATAATAATTGTTATTAATTCCCACAAGATATTTCCTTTCGACAACAGCTCAAAATATCACCATCTATTACTTCTCAGTAAATGCAGTTCAGTTATTTACTTATTCTGCACCTCTGCTCTTAACATATTAATTAATGGACAGCTCTGTTCTGGCCTGTAAAGCTCATTGAGATGTTGTATCTGATATTGGACTACATAATTAAACTGTACTACTGGTGGCCTAACTTGAAGCTTGAAACTTACTCTTTGAGTCCTCAAGAGAACACAGAAACTCCACAATGTCCCAAACTTTAAGGAGGTCTCTCACCATGAAAACAAAACACTGAAGCCAGCATTAGTTCACTGCGCTCACAACTTTTGCTGCTCAGTTCTGATGTTAAGGAACAAACAGGGAGGGACAGATTTAAATCTAAATTATGAGCAGATGGATCTGCATGAATCCAGCCAGATGAATACTAGACATTTTCTCTTGTATACCAAATGCTTTTACTAACCCCTATACATAAATCTAATCTAATCTAACCATCCGTGCTCAGCTTGCAAGTACATTGTGAGTGTTGGTAAAATTGAAAATGTCACTGCCATGGAGGTGAACTGTTCCCCCTCAAAAACACTGGGCGCACAAACCCCCTGCTTTGAATTATTCTCATAGGAAATTCTGTTGCTCTACTCCACAGAAAGGTCAGAGGTCAGGGTCAGGCTACAAATAGGCAGTCCCGGAGCTGGCAGGGAATGAGTGTATTACTCAAGAACACTTAAGAAGGTTCAAAATGTACTTTAAAGGGAGATTTTTCAAGTATTTAATACTCTTATCAAAATGGGAGAGGGCAAATATGCTGCTTTATGCAAATTTCTGTATGTATTTGTTATTGGAAATCAATTAACAACACAAAACAATGACAAATATTGTCCAGAAACCCTCACAGGTACTACATTTAGCACAAAAATATGCTAAAATCATAACGTGGCAAACTGCAGCCCAACAGGCAACAACAGCTGTCAGTGTGTCAGTGTGCTGACTTGACTATGACTTGCCCCAAACTGCATGTGATTATCATAAAGTGGGCATGTCTGTAAAGAGGAGACTCGTGGGTACCCATAGAGCCCATTTACATTCACTGATCTTGAGTCAAGGGACCCCTTTCAAAATGGCCATGTCAGTTTTTCCTCGCCAAAATCTACCCTAATTATGAAGCGTTATTTACTATTCTTCCTGATAAGCTAGTATGACATGGTTGGTGCTGTAGCTTTAAAACTGAGCCCGCTACAATCGTAAAATTCTCAAGTTGCGTTAATGCGTTAAAGAAATTAGCAACGCTAAAACTAATTTGCATTAACGCTTTGTTATTGCGTTAACTTTGAAAGCCCTACTGAAAACAGAAAAAGGTTTTTGCCATGATTAACATACTAAATTCCTTTTTTCATCTGTGAAACGGATGGGGGAAAACGTTTTGCCAGGTCTTTGTTGTTGTTCATCTTTTCGTCCAGGTGAGATTTAATTTACATATCTTGTTAAGCTTTTAGTCCTATCTAGAGCATGGGGAAGTGGTGCACTTCATCCTATTGTGGGTGAAATCAGTATTACAACAACAAACACTTAAAAAACAGATGTGAAAAAAAGAAATGATCCTGGCAAAACTTTTTTTCCCACCTGTTTCATAGATGAATAAAAAAAAATGAAGGAACTTAAAAAGATTATCATGGCAAAACCGTTTTTCACCTGTTCTTAACTCATAAACACAGGAGAGAAAATAATTCAGATCAGACTTAGAAAATGGATCACCAGGTTTTTTCTTTCACATGCCTCTCAGGGCTTCTGTATATTTGTGTGTGAGTGCTTGAATGTTTGAACTTGTGTGTTTGTGCTCAAGCACTGTGCACAATTTCCCCCCCTTATGTCTGCGACTTTTCCAGTAACCTTGCGGTTGCCACAGTTTCCTTTGGGTTGGATGCACCAGACAACCAAAAAGCCCACACTACTGAAACTTTATTGGTGCTGAACACCGTCTGATGACAATTATTCAACCCACGAGCAGGAAGCAACGACCCGCAGTCTGTCAGACGTAAGACCTGGAGACCATTTACTGCAAAGTATCTGAAGTTATTGGAAACAGGGAGTGCCAGACACATGCTCTCCAAATGAGGAAGATTATTAATTTACGCAAGTAATACGTCAGAGGTGATGTGAAGTGGAGCCTCTGATCAGCTTACGTATGTTTGTTGTGGCTCGGTGTAAAGAGAAACTGTCTTATTACAGCTCCACTGAATATCCTTATCCTGATCAATACAAACTGTAACACAGCTGGTGGCCAAACTATTGGGACAGTGAACCAACTTGGACTTTTCTGTCTGTTGCCTAATCTACTCGATTTCACATCCAAGACACAGAGATAACTATCTGTTTTCAATATGTATTGGGCTAACCTTTAGGGCATGCTGAAACCGAATAAATATCTATTTTAGCTCACTTTCTCTACATGATAATATCTCTACATTAGAAATAATTAGCAGGATACCATATATGATAAAATGGGTAAAACAACAAAGCATGATTCAGCCATTCCAGACTTTCTGTTGTGTGCAGTATAACAGATATATTATGTGTTGAATATGAGAACCAGTAGCGTACAATAGTCTGTAGAAAGTGTCTCTACATTTCTGTGGGAAGTACCACAACATACAAACGGGTGACAAATTTAAACTAAAAATTTGTAAGTGGAAAAATACAATAAATACAGATACTTCAATAAAAGGCAAGACGGGTCGCTGTATGTTTTCTAGTATGATAATGATGTGAATCAGAAGCTATATCCTTTTCAGTAAGCAGATCTCAACCCAAATGAACACCTATGGGAGATTGTGGAGCAACATGGGATGGTGTTCATCCCAGTAGAGTTCCAGACACTTCATGCCAGGAAGCATCGATGTTGTTCAGGAGGCTTGTGTTAAAACAACTCAGACACTAAATGCTTTTTCCTTTAATGTGTCACCCATCTGTATCACTCTTCTTATCTTGTAAGCTTGTGTTGCCGTGTTTGAGAAGAGGATCTACCTGAATGCAGCGATGTACTCAGCATCCCCCATGGGTGGGTCCAGTCCTCCTGTCCACGCCACATTCACATTGAAGCCCTCGCCTGCTCCAGAACCAACCTAAACCCCAAAATAGTTGCATTTCAGTTATGCGTTGCCATTTCTCAGAAAAAAATCTGCAGTGTATTTGTCACAAGTCAAACTGTAATATCAAGGGATTAGGGCTTGTCCATAGTTAATCGGGATTAATTGCAAATTAAACACACATATTTTTCTGTTCAAATGTACCTTTAAGGGAGATTTGTCAAGTATTTAATACTCTTATCAACATGGGAGAGGGCAAATATGCTGCTTTATGCGAATGTATGTATATATGTATTATTGGAAATCAATTAACAACACAAAACAATGACAAATATTGTCCAAAAACTGTATTTAGCATAAAAAGTATGCTGAAATCATAACATGGCAAACTCAAGCTCAACAGGCAACAAAAGATACCCATAGAACCCATTTTCATTCACATATCTTGAGGTCAGAGGTCAAGAGACCCCTCTGAAAATGGCCATTACATTTTTTTCTCGCCAAAATTTAGCGTAACTTAGCCTCCTTCACAACAAACTAGTATGCTAGTAGATTCCTTAGGTTTTCTAGTTTCATATGATGCCAGTATCTTCACTCTAGCTTTCAAACTGAGCCCGCTACAACCTAAAAATCGCAAGTTGCATTAAATTAGTGTCGTTAAAACAAATTTGCTTTAACGCGTTGTTATCGCTTTAACTTTGACAGCCCTTCATGGAATACAATGGACTACAATGTGGCCTGGACGTCACCCACCTCAGCTGGCGACCCACTGCCAGGGAAGAAGTTTCCATCGTCATAGCGATGAAGTGAGATGTAGAGAATGCTGGGGTCGCTGTAGAACACTTCCTGGGTGCCATTACCATGGTGAACGTCCTAGCAATAGGATGAGGGACGACATATGTATATTATACATGGCAATACCACAGGAGATAAATTCACTATTGAATATCGCAGACACATAGTGAAAAAACCAGCATGAGGCCAGAAATAACAAACCATCTTACCCAGTCAACAATGAGGATCTTGCTGACGCTGAGCTTGTGTTGGAGCTGCTTGGCGGCTATGGCCACGGAATTGAAGTAACAGAAACCCCTGATAGACACAGATAGAGAGGATGAAACAGAGGTTTAAAGACAGTTCTGAAGGAAGGAAAAACATTTAAAAAATCGATCAGACAGCTGTAGCTGTTGATCAGACAGTGAGAGTCCTCACTAAGACCAAGAAAGTGGATCATATCAGTCCAGTTCTGAGGTCTCTACAGTGGTTCTCTGTCTCTCAGAGAATTGATTTCAAAATACTCCTGCTGGTTTACAAAGCACTAAATGGTTTAGGGCCAAAATATATTTCTGATCTTCTGCTATGTTATGAACCATCCAGACCTCTCAGGTCATCTGGATCAGGTCTGCTTAGTGTCCCCGGAGTCAGAACTAAACATGCAGAAGCAGCATTCAGTTTTTATGCACCAAATATTTGGAACAAGCTCCCAGAAACCTACAGGACCTCTCCGACTCTCACTTATTTTAAATCAAAGCTTAAAACGTTCCTGTTTGCTGGTGCCTTTTATTAAACCAGATAATGATCTTATACTGCACTAGAGCTTATACTCGTGTGTGTTATACTCTATTTTAGCTTCTATCCTAGCTTTTATTTTTTGCTTGTTTTTATTTTCTGATCTTTAATGTTTTTATAACTGTTTTAATGATGTCTTAATGTTCTTTTGCACTTTGTCGTAATGTTCTTGAATGTTTATGTATAGCACTTTGAATTGCCCTGTTGCTGAAATGTGCTCTACACTTGCCTTTAACTGACAAGAAGAAATGCTGAGTGTCTCCTTTAGTTCTTGAGTGATGTACAGTCATCGGGAATAAAAGACTTCTTATACGTGTTCCGCTTGTTCATGAGAGCATCCGCTAATGTATACTGTATGTCAGAAATGTAAAATTGCAAACAGTACAGAATCTGCACAGGACTGAGCTCAGGATAAATGAGAAGACGATGAGTAGTCCAAGCATCCGTACAACAGAAAAACAACATACACAAAAAAAATATTAATCTTCCTTATTTTGTCCCTTTTGTTTTCTCTCTGTCACTTCATATATATCCTCCACAGAGAAGCTGCTGACAGTGCAGCAAGAAGGAAACTCACTCTGGTCAGGCTGAGCATGACACATGCACACACACACACACACACACACACACACACACACACACACACACACACACACACACACACACACACACACACACACACACACACGTACTTACATTGGATTAGAGGGGTCTGCGTGATGCCCCGGCGGCCTGACCACAGCAAAGCCGTTCTGTACAGAAGAAGACGCTATTAATCAGTGTTTCAGTGGATATGACGAACTTTAAGTGTACTGTTTCAAAGTTATAGGCTTTCATAATGTACAGGACTAGAACAGTTTTGGCACACGTACATGAAGAAAACTCTTCCTTAAAAGGCACAATCCCACTGCCAAAATTCAAAACCTGTCATTTAGAAATTGATAGACCAGTCTCTAACATAACACTAGACATGAACTAATGTTTCCTGGTTCGTGTAAGGTTTGTTGACATCAGCAATGCTTGTATTTATAACAGTAAAGTAGCTTTATGATCACGTTCTTCAATGATACAACTGAAAGCATTGCTATCTAATGTAATAACAAATGACTTATTTGGACTTTAAATCCAGTATAAATATTCTAGACACATGATGTGGGTTCTTTGTTATTTTTGGGGGGTTCACACATATGGAGGAAGGAACCTGCCAAAATAAGAAAATAAATAAACAAATGAATAAATGACAGCATAAATAAATAAATGTCATTACATGTAGAAAAATTATATTAATACAAATAAATGTAGCCATTAATTAATTGCTAAAATGTGAAATCAAAAGATATTTTTGTTTTAATTACCTTTTTTTATTTATCTTTGTATTAATTCCCTTATTTATTTACTCTTCTGTTTAATTTTCCCTTTTAATTATTTATGTTTTATTTTTATTAATTTTTAATTTATTAATTTATTCAATTTTGCATTTATTTTGCATTTATTTTTTGTATTATTCATACATACAGTACGAAGGCCAACCTTATAAAATCCTAAATGAGGATTTAAGATTTTTTTCACTTTACTTTTTGGAAAGACAGTGAAGTGAAGATTCAACTTCATCTTTATTATCCTAGAGAGTAAAACTAAAAGCATAAAGTCAAACATTTCATGAACACACAATATCAAATGCAAGACTTCTAGCAATGTACAATGGAGGCCATTCAAGATACTCATTATGTTGTCTTGTAAGTTAGTATATATAGTATACGTTCCCTAGCATATGTATAGCTTTTCGGAGGTCGAGTGGTTGTGCTGTGGTTGTACTGTGCTGTAATGGCCGTGTACTACCAATGCTCAGTATAGACCGAGCCTCAGGGTGGTGTTTATTGTTTTCATTCTCCGCCCGCCTGCATGCTTTGTTTTACACAATCTGTTTTCTGTTTGTTTTTTAGGGTACAACTGTGTGGATTGAAGCGGCCAGCTATAAATACTTTTTGCCAATTATATTTTTACATTTGACCAATTAAAATAAAAAACAACAACAATTTCATGTTTATCCCAGACTTTTAATCATTGTGAGGAGGAAGAGGAAGAGCGTTTTGGGCCACGATGAGACAGGAAAACTCTTTTCTGAAACCCATTCATCTTTGAAGTGGGTTAGGCAGGGTGAGGCACGCTTGTTTGCCGGATGCATTCCTAAACTGATGTGTCTTTCTGATCCTTGCACTGCCAGGGGTGGATACGTACTCCAGAATTACATCACAGTAACTTTGAGTTCTCAAAGTTGTTTCTGGCCCACGACCCAGCGCCTGAAAAGCAGTGACTCTGTGTGCGTTGGTATGGTCATTTCCCACCTTCTGACATGATAAAGCTGCATTTAGTCAGCAAAGGTTTAGCATAGGAGGTGTTCTTCCTTGTGTTTGTTACATCATGACAGTAATAAATAACAACAATACAACTATACTATAACTGTTTGTATAACTGTCTGCACCGTGGCATCCCAGTCTTTAAGAGACTTTAATGGGCTTTAAAGCTAGAGCGAAGGTATTGGCATCATATGAAACTAGAAAACCTAAGGAATCCATTGGTGTCATGTCATGCTAGCTTGTCGGGAAGGAGGCTAAATAATGCTCCAAACTTGTGCTAAATTTGGTGAGGAAAAACTGGCATTGCCATTTTCAAAGGGGTCCATTGACCTCTGACCTCAAGTGAGTGAAATGAGAATGAAAATGGGTTCTATGGGTACCCAAGAGTCTCCTCTTTACATACATGCCCACTTTCTGATAATCACATGCAGTTTTGGGCAAAAACCATGCAGTTTTTTTCATGCAGTATAAATGTGTTATTTTCTCCTATTCTAAAATGTTGTATTTGAATATTTCTGCATACTGGGGTCCATAAACAGTCTTGGAATTACATAAATTGGGTACGACTGTAAAGCTGAGACTCTTGTGGTTCCAATGAGCCCAATTGTATTCATGTGTGATGTTAGTCCACATAGTAGACATTTCATTTTAGTGAGACCATTTTTTAAAAATTTGACCTCACTGTATATAATGACCTGTGGTGACCTCTAGGATAATCACAGCCTCATGGAACTTTACAACCACAAACTAGAGACCTAGAGCAGATGGAGCAGAACCCTTCAGAGGATGGATGGCTTTCCTAGGTAGATTGACAATAAGGGAGTTAGGGTCCGAGCAGTTTCCATAACAGAAGCGCTTGCCATCCAATCACCGAAAAATGCAATTCTTGAAGAAATCTCCAAATGTCAAAAGTTTTTGATACCAAATCACAGCATGGCTTATAAAACATGGGAATCATATACTTCTGTCATAATGTTCTAAGCCCTTATATACTTTCACAATTTATTTTAATGAATTATTTTAATTTCTGATTCATGACAAGAACAACTTGACACACAGTGCTGAGCTGCATCTCAAATTAATCTCCAGGTCCCCAGCTTTCAGATGATGTACACTACTTCTGTGTGACATCTACTACTGTTGACTTTTTATCTACCCATGAACATCCCCTGTCCCCCATCCCTACCCCTCTAAAAAAATGGAATAGTAAGAGGTTGAGGGGACAATTCTTTGTGTATTATTGTTGAGATATTGTTTTGTGCTAACCGTCTATAGACGCATAAGGAAGTCTGTGGTACATTTTGAATTATATGTTTATGGGAACAATTAATCCGTAAACCAAGTTTGAATTCTCCACATCACTCCAATGCCTTGAGCCGACTGTGCTTAAAGCAATTCAGGCGGAATGGAATGAAAACTCGGGGATGAGGCAACAAAATGTATCCACAACCTTTATCTTAAGATCTGGAGGTGACAGAATGACGTCTGGCTCTTTCTGCCAGGTTTAGTTTCTCACCTTTAGCTCTCCTCTGGCCACTCTGGAGGAAAGCTCAACAACGCTGCCTGCTGCCATGCGTGATGCCGTTGAAGTGTGCGACTCGTTCCAGATGGTGTCATTATCAACCTGCCAATCAAAAGACAAAATGACGGAGGCCACTGAGTGACAGAGTAACAACAAACAGCGTGGACATATTAATAATTTCTATTGTATGAAACCTGACTATGTCTAAAATCACTCTGGGACAATAAAAGGAAACTGAAGAATTTCTCTAAAACATGGATGACCAGACGTACAGCTGCGACTCCAGAATAAAAATGTCCAGATCCATAGAGCTGGTAATTTTCTTTTCCATTCTGTTTTTTCTTACTCTCCTCTGTTTGTTCACAAACTGGCATTACTGTCCATCTGGCTCGGACAATGAAATCTGAGGCATTTCTTTTATCCCTGGTCATGGACATGTTGTTCTCATTAGCGCTGACTTGTCATGGTCCGACACGGACTGTCAGGCAAACGTTAGCACTGGGCCAAGCCAACTCTCTTTTCCTCTTTAATGCGCTGTGTTTCCTGTCATTTTCTCTTTCTTGTCTTCGATGCTTTTCTTTGAAACAATATCGTCTTTCATCAACACAGTATTGTATAGCTTTCATTAAGAGCTTTGGAGATTTACAGTATGATCAAAAATGGAGCTGTGTGTGTGTGTGTGTGTTTTCTCTTACCCCTACACCCCCACATGGTAACATCACAAACATCCTTTGAGAGAGGATTCCTTAGGAAACAGAAACACAAAAAAATACTGTATATTTATACATTCATTCAATTACATCTCAGTTTCAACATAATTCTTTTGATGCCAAAATGGCTATTGAGAAGAAAAGCCATAAACTGACCCGGCATAATCAACCAAATTAACGGGCAAACTCACAAAGAACGGATTGCGGTCGGTGATAGCACCATGAATTGCGCATCACCTGCAACTGCTATCTGCCCCGTGTCGAGGTCCGATTCGCAAAAGATATTGCGCTGATGATATTACAGCGCAAACACGCCCATAAAGTTTTCCAGCTGAGTGTAATCTGCCCTTTTATGCATCTGATTGCAATTATCCATGTGGCAAAGTATAAATATTGCTTTTGCGCCAAGAACACAGTCGGCAGAACAAAGGCAGAGAGAAAAAGAAAAAAAATCCTAAAAGCTTCACTTAAGGAATTTAAACGTGACAGAGAGAAATCGCATTTAGCATTAAATATCCCAGTCTGTCGGTGCTTAAGTTACCACCAACTCTTTGAAGACGCTAATAATTTCCCTGTCACAGCATGTGGCTATTAGCGTTGATCTTTGTGAATTGGACTGTTTCGCAATGAGGCTCACTTGCATAGAAAGGACCCAATTTGGGCCAAATGTCTGCATATGGAGTACTACAGGAATGAGTCCTAAAACGCGGGAATGAGTTAGCATTTTAGCACTTCCGGTTCCCTCGTCTGGAAGTCAATGTTTTTTTTTAATGGGTTTTTAGTTAGATGCCTGAAATAAGGTCTGTGGTTAACACAAGCTTACGTCAGTAAATACCCCACTCGTGAATTTTGAAGCCTTTATGTGTCTTAGAAAAGGCGGTTGCTAACAAGTGGCTTAATGAGACTACATCAGGCCAACTTGTCCGCCTTTACAGCTTCGTTGTGTATACTCACGTTCACGTGACCATGGTGTAGTTTGTCTATAGCTTTACGTTAGCTTTTTACTTCTGGCGATTGCATTTACGCTTAAAAAATCATCAAAGTGGTGTTCGTTTGTGAGGATTATTTTACGGAACAAATCAGTGTCATAAACGTGTGTTTGCCACGGAGTTTATTTTCTACAATAATCCAAAACCCAATGAAAAAATTCAATTGGCTTTTTGTTGAGGTAACCCAGGGCGATGCTAACTTCCTGGTTGGCCTACAAAAATATGTCATCCCAGGAGCACTCTATTGCCAAATTGAAATATGTGCAAATAGCACAGGAGGACTGAGACACTCTTTGCCTGGCAGCTCATTTAAGGTGCATTTCACCCTCTGCGGGTGCTTTGAGAATTACGCGGTTCCTTTTTGTCTTATTTGTGCAGGTTTAGCAGTCGCAAAATTTGCACAATCCTTTTGTGAATTCGCCCCTGAGAGTATTAATGGCATGACATGATATGTGATGATATATCCGGTACACTATGTATGACATCACATCTTTGTAATTTTTTTTTTAACTTAATTAACGTAGTTCAAAGACAAAAATATGAACACAATATTTTTCTGAATTGTAAAAACTAAAGTTCATAACATGGCTTTAGTTCTGTTATTGAGAAGAACTGGACATCTGGAACACTGTTTGGTATTGATGTTCCTGATCATATTTACTCTGCAGAGACAAATATTTCACTATTGAATCACTTGAAAGTGTTTTGAAACTACATAATTTGGCTCAGAATTAAGAACACATTTTTTTAATTTACAAATCTAGAAATCTGAGGTGTGGCATACCGGCCAGTTTGCGGTTATCCAGTTTGAGTCTGTTGAGCGGGTTGGTGCCGTAGAGCAACACATGGCGCTCGGTATGGACCGACTGCAGCTCCTCCAGAGTGGCTTTACGACCACGAATAGTCTGTATGAACAGAGAATATTCATTTGACGTTAGGACCAAGAACATGACAGTACATACGGCATCATATGCACTTGGATAAAATATAACATATAATGAATAATAATGTTAAACAGACAGAAAGCCAGATTGTTTCTCAGTCTCATGTGCCGGTAAACTCAACCTCTCTATTTTCAGACAGACGAATAAAGTGTAATTTTTGTAGGTCAGATCAGGATGAAACGGTGTCCCGTGTCGTACGTACCTCACACTGTCCCCTGAGGCCTCTCTCCTGTAGTCTGGACCAGATGCTCTGTATCCTCCCAGCATGCTCTGGGTGACTGCTGTTGTCTCCACATGTACACTGGTGCTTCAGCATCTGAGAATCATACACCAGGCCTGCATACACACACAAAAACAGATTTAATCTCAACATTTTACATTTTGCAGAGACAATATACAGTATATTACCACTAGGAGTCGGAAATTGTTGACGCTGACCTTGGACCATTTACTCCAGTTGCATCAGGTGACATTTTTTTTTTTCCATATATTTACACTTACACATATTTGTGGCATTCAAAGCACCACTTTTTTCAGATTTTATTGCCTCTTCTACATGTTTTATTACTTTCCAAGACAGAACATCAATAAACATTTTATAAGTGCTACTTCATTCACTTTCCAGGCGGTGCTTACACTCAGGAGGGTTTAAACACTCCACAACATGTTTTGGACAAACACCTACAGCGTTCTCTGAGTCTTTAATTCCACATGTTCCCATTGGGCAGTAGTGTTTTGATTGATCCATAAAAGGCCTTTCCACTTTTAAAACTGCACTGTTTTAGACTTAGACTGAATTACAGTGTCAGTAAAGTTTTTTTAAACTGGTGATTTAATTATTTACTTTTGTTTTTCTTTTATTTCTTCTTCATTTTTTATACACATTTTAACATCGCCATGAGGTGCAGAGCATCTTCATATTGGTTTGTTCATAATGTAAGTCGGACCTTCTGGGGGATAGACATTCATTTTCCTTCACTTGTAACTGTGACATTTACCTCTGCTGATCAATACATGATGCTTGATGCTAGAAATGATATGATATATAATTTTTGGTTCTATTATTATTACTATCATTTGGGACATGACTGGAAATAAGGGTGAGAGATGGGCGATGACATGCAACAAAGGTCCCAGGCAGGTTTCGAATCAAGGATATTGCGGTTATACAGTATGATCAGCGATTTAACCCCTCAGCAATGGGGGCGCCCTGAATTTGAAATATCATTCAGAAAATTATGAATTATAATACTGTATGTGACTCACCAGTAGTGAAGCGTGGTTTGCTGCTGGTATCCTGTGCAGACAGGCTCAGTTGTTTCTCAGGTAGAGTGAGAGAGGTGGAGGCTGGGGATGACTGTGTACGTGACAGGGTGCGATGGACACCCAACCCACTACCAACGCCGCCATTGCCGCGTAACATAGGTACTGCCAGGGTCTCCATCTGTCGATGCAGCTGCTGCAGCTGCTTCTGCTGTTCCCATAGCAACGACTACAGAAAGAGTGAAGGTGATAAAGATGAAACATAGTCAAGTCATAGATTTATTAACGAACTATCATAAACATAAAAATGACAAAGTTGGTGCTCCTAATGGCATCTGAAAGATTTCACAGACCGGAGGAAAACAACTAATCAGAGCCAAGCTGGAGTCTGCGGTCCAGCTGCCGTCTATGAGCCGGCTGTAAATCACTCGCAAACTCCGATCAAACGGTCAAACTAGGCGGCGCTGATCAAATATGAATCAATATTCTGTTACTGTAATGCCTATTTCTCACCTCAAACGTTTTCAGAATCATCTTGTAGTGTACTGTTTAGCTGTAAAATGAGAAAGTGTACGACCCGGCAGCCATGTTTAGATCCGCTGAGGAAATACTAAGCACCTCCCACCAGCCGGAGCACAGCCAATAGGAATGCTCCCTCTGAAACGACCTGTGAATGGTTGAAGTCTTCCATCACGAGCTAGATTTTTCAATTTAAAGCCTGAAAACAGAGCCATGAGGAGGTGCAGAAGTCTAGATTTCTCTCAGAACACTTGAATTACAATATGCTGAAAACTTATTATGGACTTTTTGCCCAATGATGCCAAAAAAATAATAGAGGATCTCCCAGTCTGTTCTCTAGAAACTCATCATTATGTACTATATAGTCCTGCATTAAGAATTGTTAGAGAATAACTCATTAACAATTCATCAATTATCAAGTCGTTCCTTATTTGTTCCTGACTAGTTTCTCAAATAACTACTCATTAAAGCTTCAGTAGGCAACAAGTTTTTGGCATCATTGTGCAAAGATTCCATAATAACCTTTCAGCATATTGTAATTCAAGTGTTCTAAGAGATAACTAGACTTCTGCACCTTCTCATGGCTCTGTTTTCAGGCTTTAAAAAACCTAAAAGACTTCAACCAATCATAGGTCATTTCAGAGAGAAAGCATTCCTATTGGCTGTGCTCCGGCTGGTGGGCGGTGCTTGGTATTCCCTCAAGAGATCTCAACATGACTGCCGGGTCACAAACTTTCTCATTTTACAGCTAAACAGCACACTACAAGATGATTCTGAATGATTCTGTATATAGTATGAGAAATATGCATTAACGTAACATAATATTGATTTATTTGATCAGCGCTGCCTAGTTTGACCGTTTGGTCGGAGTTCGCTAGTGATTGACAGCTGCTCAGAGACGGCAAGGCTCCAGCTTGGCTCTGATTGGTTGTTTTCCTCCGGTCTGTGAAATCCTGCAGATGCCATTAGGAGCACCGGCGGACACCAGAGGCACATGTTTTTTTTTCAAGTTACCTGTTTCATGTACTACTGTCACGATATAGTGAACGTTTTATAAAAAATAACTTTTTTAAATCATATTTGCTCCAATCTCGCCTACTTCAGCTTTAACTAATCATTAGCTACTCTATAATATTTGATTAGGAGTTACTCATTAACTAACGGTTCACCAGCAGTTCATAATTTGTTCCTCATTTGTTCCATGGTAACTACTCACATTGTTGTGTGCAGTATTGTGTTACTACTGACACAACTTAGACCCCGAACCCCCATTTGATAAGATTTTGTCCCAGGGTCCCTCATCTGATAGGGTCTTTGCTTTTAGATGGTTTTTTTTAGATGATTACAGAAAGTGTATGAAACCCATGACCAAAATAGTCATACATTCTGTGTCTTTTATTGAAGGAATTATAGTGAAAATAAATTATTCCCCTTTTTTGCTGGGGACCCCCTGGAACACCCTCAAGGACCCCTGGGGATCCCTGGACCCCACTTTGAAAACCACTGTTTTAAACCATAGAAAATTTCAGTGAATATCAGTGGTCATTCAGTTCCATTGCTACACATATGGTATGCAGCTGTACGTCCCTCTAAAACTCTCGAAGTGATCTGTATTCAAGGCTGATGTTAAGTGCTGAAAGCCACAGAACTTCCTCTAGCTTAATGTCAATAAAATCTGAGATGGTGATATTTGGCCCCTTCCAATCTGACCTCTGGGTGTGTCAATATCACGTCGCTTTGAATCTGGAAGTCATTTGACTCTGATCTCTTCCTTAAAAATCAGGTTATTAAAACCATTCAATACCTTCTGACTCCTGAGCATGTGGTTTGTCTGATCAGTGCCTGACACATTTTCTGAAAGAGTAATAGCTCAGCTTACAGTGCATTCACCCTGTAACCATGTCATGCTAACATAACCACTGTATTGTAATGAGTACTTGTCAAACCACAAAACCATGCAATGGCAATAGGATCATGTAAGTATAAGTGCAAGTGTTAGGCTGCCACCTACAGGACTGTTGGATGAACAACAGTTAATCTATCTACCTGCTTTCTGCATGTGTGGATCTCATGTGTGACGGTGTGTTTTCTTACCTGGTTGAGTATGAGTGCATGTTGCAGGTTCAGTTGCTCTTCGTGGCTCTTAGATGCTGTTGGCTCTGCCTCCCTCAGTGACTCCGCCCTAACTCTGCTCTGATAGGTTGGCTCAGTGGGCGACGATGCGCCACCATCCTCTGAGTCCATATCCTCAGAGGGGATCTGATGCAGTCTGGGCTTCTCGCTGGATTTAGACATCAGCTGCACATACACATACACACACATTTCAGTTGGAAAAAGTACACATGCAAATATATACTAATATGTGTATTTGCACATTTTCATTCGCGTGATGCTGCCAGACAGCAAAATCAAAAATGTACAAACAGAAATGCTGATGCAGTCTACTGGTGTTTTCCATCAGCTGTAAACAGTCACCTACCATGACACACTGACATGTCAACGAAAACCCTTTTCTCTCTTTTACTCAAAAATTCCTGTATCAGTTACCACAACATGAACCTCATCTAACCATGCTAAAGTGGATTTAACAGGAGTGGGATATATACGTGTAAACAACACAAGCTAGATTATCTTCTGAAGTTTGCTGTTGGAGGAAGACATTTCATTGCTACAATTTACAAATGTTGAAATATTTAACCTCTAATGTCCAGATCCAAGATTGTTTTTGTCCTTTTGCAGACAGAGCGCCACAAGAATCTTTAGAAAGTTCTTCATATCATAAGGTAAATTCATATTCAGCCGTTATCTTCTGAAAGACAATTTGCTGCCATATCTGCATCCTGTGTCGCTTCCAGATTATAATTTGTAAAATGTGTAAAACAGAGTCTTTAAATCCTTCACCAGGAGGCTAACTTAAACAAGTTTTTCCAGGATGCAGCTGATCTGATGCAAACGTGGCATAAGGCAGCAAAAATGTAATTTCCGTACTGTAATTACAGCCTAAGTAAACTTCTGTATAAATTCAAATGATACCAACATAACCATAAGACTGAACATGGACAAAACAAAAGATCTGGCTGTTAGCACATTAAACACACCCTACACTGGACTGAGCTCCCACCACCACGGCAAGACAGTAGAACAATTTCAAATACCTTGGACTCATTATAGACAATAAACTCAGTTTTGATCAATACATCACTAGCCCAGCAAAGACTCCATGTCATACACAAACTCAGAGTGCTGTCCGCCCCCCTTCCCACCCACCCCCTTCATGGTTGTTGCTTTACAAAAGCATCATTTAGCCCTTCCTGCTGTATTGTTCCCCTTGCTTCTTCCCTTGTTAACTATCTCCAACAAAAACTAACTTAACAGCACCATACATACTGCCTACTGCCTCCTCACACCCTATCTCTCAGATATGACCAGAGCCATCACACGCCTAGTGCTCACAATAGAGTACTCCAGAGATGACGTATTTTTGTGGGCTAACCAGGAAGTTAGCATCGCCCTGGTTCCCTCAACAAAAAAGCAAATGGGATTTTTCCATTGGGTTTTGAATTATTGCAGAAAATAAGCTCTGTGGCCGATGAACATTTATGAGACTTACACGTTTTTGTTCCATAAGATAATCTTCACAAACGAACACCACTTTGATGATTTTTTAAGCGTAAGTGCAATTGCCAGAAGTAAAAAGTTAACGTTAGGCTATAAACTAATGAGTCGCATGAGACCGAGTGTACACAACGAGGCTGTAAAGGCGGACGAGTCGGCGTGATAATAGTTTAGTAGTCTCATTTAGCCACTTGTTAGCAACTGCTTTTTTTTAAGACACAAACATCTCAAAATTCACATGTGGGGTATTTATTGATGTATTTTATGTCGTAGAACAAAATCTCTTAAGCCTGTGTTAACCACAGACCTTATTTCAGGAATCTAACAAAAAACCCATTGACTTCCAGACGAGGCAACCTGAAGTGCTAAAATGCCAACTAATTTCCGGATTTTAGGACTCATTCCTGCAGCTCTCTATAGCACATGACATTGAGCACCCTGTCGATCCACACTTCACATTACTGCCATCTGGGCGCAGATACGGGACTTCTGAAGATATCTCAACATAATGTGTGTGAGTGCATACATATATGTGTAAGCTACAGGCAGGGGGCATGAATGTATATGCGTAGCTGTGACCAAGTGTATATTTCAGGTATTGTGTATATCTGCTTGTTGCTGTATGGAATGTGTACTGGCTTTAAGAACAAATCTCCCTCTGTGACAATACAATCTATCTATGTATTAGTGTGTGCCTTCACTTCTCCGTACCTTGCCCAGGTGAGTTTGCTGTTTGAGCCTCTCCAGTAGTTGTGTGTTGTGCTGTTGTTGGAGGAGATGTGCGTGAAGGGTCCGCGTGTTCTGGGGGAGGGGCTCTGAGCGTGTTCTGCTCAGGGGCTTGTGAGGGTGAGCACCTCCAGGAGCCAGGTGGTCTAACTGGGGTGAAAACTGTAGCGGGATGGAATCTAGGCCTTGAACTGGTCAGAGACAGAGACACAAAGCAGCAAAACAAATAATTGGTATCCATGAATATTGTTTATTTCTAAATGTGTAACACATAATGTTTTCTTTTGTGTTACCTTGACAATAAATCCACTGAACTAAGAGAAAAATGAGAGCGCAGGTGGATGTGGATTAAAGGAGACTGAATATACATGTAACAATGCCGAAGTAGTTTACTTGTCCATTAAAGAAAACTAATATTCTAAATATAACCACTGGGTGGTGCTCTAACATCTCAGATAATAAAATTAAAAGACCTCGGTGAAAGTTGATGAATGTATGTGTGTCCTTTTGTGGCTATTTGGTAACATCTTGGATGTGTGTATTTGATTTTTTCATGTGCATACAATCATAGTCTGATATATAGATCAGTTGCAGAATGTTAAAGTGAAATGAGTTATTCCTTATCAGTGTTTCAACATCCTAAATTGTGTTCACGTGTGCATATACTGGGTGTGTTAATATGCATGTACATGTCTGCAGTATACAGTATGTGTCGGTGTATGTGTGTCTCACCAGTAAGTAGCGGAGTGTGTACCAGACTAGAGGACTCCAGGATGATGACAGGCAGATGATGGTTCAGCTGCCCTGCCTGATCCTCTCTGCTCAGGGGGAGGAAGACCGTTGAGCCCATCCGGCCGACCCTCAGAGAAGTCAGCTCTCCTTCAGCCTGCACACAAGACAGTTAAACAGCTTTTATAGCTACAGATAACAAGCTATCTGATGTTTTATCAAGGCTGAATTTAGAGGACGACATAGAATGACATTAATATATATCAGTATGGGGACAGAAGGTGATCAGTTCTGATGACACAAAATTATTTGTCCAGGTGACACGATGAGAAAAACTCTCGAGCCACCTTAACTTAAATATGCAGTACTCCAAAAGCCCCAAACATCAATGTCATAGTGAAACAACATTTAAAGAGCACCATGCTTCCCGTATTTGATGTACTTCCTGTTTATAACAGGATATTGGGGATGGTAGATTTCATTCATTCATTTCATTGAGAAATTTAAGTCATGAGATGTTATGTTATGTGAGCTTTTTAAATTACTTTTACACTGTACAGACTGTAGTGTACAGTCATCACATCTTAAAAACAAATATCCTTAAAGGGAAATTTCACCACCATTTAGGTGGAGGTCCAATCAGTGTTTATGGTCGATTGAAGCAATAAATTCCACAGTGAGTGCTATATTGGCCGAGAAAGTTGAGTTCTCCTGCTAGCAGAGCCGTGCTGCCAGAGCCTCCATGTACCAGGAAGCATTGCGCGCAAGCTTCTTATGCTCGGAGGGTTCCCGCCGGCCATATCCTCTTGCGTGGCTAATGTAGCCGCAGCCTCGGCCCTCTCTCCGCTTCGTTTCTTCGGCCGTATACTCTGGCTCAAATAAATACGGCTGAATATCTGTCAGTCAAAATACTGTAAAATGTATCCTCGTCCATAACATCCTCTGCACTCATATTTTTGGATGCCATTTACGCTGTTAGGAGGAGACTATAAGGTTAGAAAGTCATCGCCTCCAACTACATTACGTCACGTCAAATAACGGCGCCAGAAGCGGGAAGAACAAAAGATTTTGCAGCTGCAAACTCCGCTTTCTCTGTCAATATACGCACTGAGGAATGTATTGCTTCAACTTACTACATTTACCATCAACACTGATTGGACATCCAACTAAAAGGATGACACATTTTTCCTTTAAGACACTTAGTCTGGGACTTGTTTGTCTTACAAATCACTATAAGTATTTGTGAATATAATGCACATGTTTTAAAATATATGTCTTAAATGGAGCAGATCACTGCATTAGTCTGGTGAAAATATAATTGAGATTACATAACATTTTTGAAAGAACTGAACACTTCTCTCACCGGTTTCAAGGAAAATACAAGATTTAAGAATAAATGAGTTGTTACGATAGACGTTTGTTGCAGTTGAGTGTTTACCCTGGCGTTGGCTGGTAGTCCCAGTGTGATGGTGGGCAGAGTGGAAGGACTCGGAATGGTGAAGTTAGCTATGGTGCCATCTCTGAGCAGCAGCCTCTGGGCCTGGAAATGCCAAACATAATTACTATAAAAAAAATTATAAATGTATATTCAAATCTGAATTGAACTGTGTTCCTAAAAAGTGCTGGTTATGTATCCCATAATAAAGACCCCCTCATTGATCTCTGCTCTGCTATAGATACACAACTTGTCTATGCTATATGCGCTAAATATTTTCTACCACGGTGAATACATGTCCGTGTTGATGTAAATCTACAGTAATCTAAACCAATGTAGTCTAATTAAACCTAAGATAGTGAGTGTGCTGTCACTGGACACTGGAGAGCAATGAGTCAGACATCCACAGCAGGTGTGACTGAGGTTGAATTTATGTGATTACATGAATTATCTATAAACAGCTGACGAACTCAGTGCTCCCATACTCTTGTGTCGTTGCTTTAAACATGTCATTACTCAGCGTCTCGGCACAGCTCACGTACATGAAACAACATCTCTTTTTTTTTTAATCAAACCGTGTGCCTACTTGTTTAAAGTGGTCATGTTTTTCCATGTCTAAGAGAAAAGAGCCTGGCTGAAAGGCACAAAATATATAAAGTATTCCCTTTAAGCTTTAGTCTTTTATATTTTTTATCCAGATGAAGTTGGATAAAAAATATAAGAGACTAAAGCTAAAAGGAAATGCCACACTAGTTTTCTAACAAAAAGGTAATTTCTCAAACTGTCAAATGGACTGATTTGTTGTAGAAACACAGGTTTAGGTATTCTATTCCAGTTAATCTTGAGCTGATGTTTAAGTTAGCTTTGCTTTATCAATATCCTGAAATGACTCAACAACATAATGTGTATGCTAACCTCATGCGAGAGGCCGCCTGTAGATGGCAGTAGCCCATTCTCAATGGGCAGACTGTCATTAGGAGAACTACAGCCTGAGACTGGAGTGCTGCTGCTGCTGGGGGACGAGTCTGGTGAGACAAAAGCAGGGTGTGAGTTTAGAAATGATTATGCTATCTTCATCATATTTCAATTACATTACATTTATCATATCAGTGAATCATTACTTAAAAGGTGCTTAATTTAGTAGTAATCTGAAAAAAATCATGAGCCTCGGCGTCCTCCGGTGCTCCTAATGGCATCTGCAAGATTTCACAGACCGGAGGAAAACAACCAATCAGAGCCGAGCTGGAGCCTTGCTGTCTCTGAGCAGCTGTCAATCACTCGCAAACTCCGATCAAACGGTCAAACTAGGCAGCGCTGATCAAATATGAATCAATATTTTGTTATATCTATTTCTTGCTCAAAATGTTATCAGAAACATCTCGTAGTGTACTGTTTAGGTGTAAAATGAGAAATTTTTGAACCAGCCGCCATGCTGAGATCTATTGAGGAAATACTCATATATTAATATTAATTATATATTAATTAATATTTGATCAGTGCTGCCTATTTTTACCGTTTGATCTGAGTGTGGGAGTGATTGAAAGCTGTCTCTGTTAAATGAACAGCCAATAGGAACGCGCTCTCTCTAAAATGACCTGTGATTGGCCAAAGTTTCCCGTCACAGGCTAGATTCTCTAAAGCCTGAAAACAGAGCCATGAGGAGGTGCAGAAGTTTAGTTTTCTCAGAACACTTGAATTACAATATGCTTAAAGGTTATTATGGAATTTTGAATGATGCCAAAAATTGTTGTGCTGTTAGCACCGTTGTTGCTGCTGGCCGCCGGCTCAACTGTTGCCGTGTTGAGAGCCGTGTGGAGGTAATCCCTCAATCATAGATATGCTCTGAATTTGGAATTTAGAACCTTTAAATTAATCATAGTAAAAAAGAATAAAAATCTTTGTTTGACTCACTGAAATGATCACATGTTAAAAAGTAATAATGCATTACCACTCATTCATTTGTGTGTGTGTGTTTGAGTCTAATTACCCAGTGTGTCAGGTACTCTGTGCCTGACAGTGGCCGGGGCACTCTCTTTGCGGGTGAGCGGGCTCTTGCGGGTGTTCAGGTGTTTCTTCAGCTTGTGTTTCACCTTCAGATTGGGCTCAGACGCTGACAAATTAAAGCAACGTTGGGAGATGTTACTTTATGCTATTATGTGCAAAAGGTTTACTACATCTTGTAGCTTACAGTACAATACAACAACAAGGATTCAACCTATTTCCAGTTAATGAAATATTTTACATTTACTGTTCACAGCAGACATTTTGACTTGTCATAGTAGGACAAGTGTTATTGATAACATTAACAATGGCTCCTGTGTCCTGGTGAGCCAGCACGCACAAAACAAGTACACTGAAGTCTGACGCACATGGAATTCAGTCATCCCTAATAATATTGTTTAAACCTGGGCAGTTCTAAATGTGACATGACTAAATCTCTTCTGTGAAAAGGCCAATGAATGACACGTGGTACAGCAACAAACAAACAAAAAACCCCACAGCATAACAGTTAGTGAGTATGAAAGATAAAGGCGAACTGACCGTACGGAGTTAAGATGAAAGGAAACTGTATTAGTTTATTCTGTGTGATTAGATTTTAAAGTCTAAGTGTGACAGTGGACGTCAGATGTTTCACCTGCTCTGCGTAGCGGCGTCCCTTCTGAACCCTCAGAGGAAGGATGTGACGGAGACGAGACCAGAGGCTGGGAGGATAAGCTGGGGTCTGGGCCCAGCTTTCTGGGAAAACACAACGCACACACACAAATAGACATTTATTTAAAGAATTATCGGTGCATAGTAGATTTAGACATATATACTACTACATCTTATACTGTTTGTGTGTATTTTGTGAGACCTGTATGCTACAGGAGCTGAAGTCAGAGTGTTGGAGTTAGTTCTTTCCAGCGCCTGTTTCTGCTTCTTAAGAATCACCTCCTGGAGTTTCTGTTTCACCAGGGAACTGGCCACTGCACCTGTCAATCAATAACACAAACAAGCATTGAAAAACTCAAAGGAAGGACTCACCAACATCATAAAAGGAGGAGCAAGGAAAGGCCCTGCCAATAGCACAGTGAGCAGGACAATATCAGTGACTAATTCTAAAATATATGACAAAGACAATTGGAATATTACTATGGAGAGTTTCTGCAAATATATGAATGCCATGCATGCATGGTGCCATGAGTATTTGTGTGTGATGCACAGTAAGGTCACTGGTTTTGAGAGTATGTTCGTTGCTATTTCTGTGTGTGTGCATGTGTGTGCAGACAGAGGTGGCAGGAGGTGCTAGGAGTGATCAAGTCAATATTGACCCAGTGACTTTATGTGCCCGGACCCAAAGCTATAATTAACTCCACTGTTGTCGCTCCTCTTGTAAGGTTATATTTAGCTCTCGTTTCAAAGCAAACAGCTTTGAAAGTGCAGGAACACTGTACAATAAACTTGAATATGATCTCTTACAGGGACTTTCCTCACTGGCCCCAATTAAAAATGAAAATAAAATTACAACTTCAAATCTAAACTGAAACTTGTAGTAACGTGTGAGTGAGTGAGTGTGAATGGACTCACTCTGTTGACTCTTGTCTTTGTGCTTTAGCTGCTGCAACTCCTGTTGTTTCTCATGGTGCTCCTGCTCTCGCCTCCTCTGCTCCATATTAAACTAAAACAACACACATACATTTAGATTATAGCAACACACAGTATATATAAAGCCAACTGTCAGGTAAGAAAAGAAAATATAATGTAACATATTATTTCAAGTTTTTATACAGACAGTTAAAATTATACTTAATGTTTTATATCCTTTACCCGGATGTGCTGGTGTAGTTGCTGTTGGGAGATGGTGCGGGGCTGAGAGGAGAACGGCGTGAGGAGTAAAGGCGGGTGCAGAGGGGTGAGGAGCGCCGTGTCCGAACCAGGGCGCATCCCCCGCTCTCCCACCCTGAGGTCCATGGGAAACAAGGTCGCGCACGACACCGGCACTGCCACGGAGGAATCTGGGAAAAGAGAAGAGGGAGACGAGAGAGGCGTCAATTTGCTTCATCCCCACTAAGAGCAGTCGATTTACACAATACTCTGTGGGAAAACCCTACCTGAAAAACAATGAGCACATGTAAACAGAGGCAAAATAAACCAGTGTTTGGAGAAAACACATTAAAAAATACACCAGAGTTATGGTTTCATATAACAGATACTTTGCAACTGCAAAACTCAGTGCAGGTTAGCACCATTTCAAACATTCTGGGAGAACTGCAGGCTGGACAAACAAAGAAGACTTAAGACAAGACAGTTCACTGTGTAAACTACGTTTCAGGCTATATCATAATAACCCTGAATTGTAGCTTTAGAGTCACTTGAGGTGAACAAACATTTGGCTTTATTTTGTTTTTTTAGCAAGCAACCACTGCTGCAACCTTAAAATGTATTACATTTAGCACAGAAAATGATATGAAACTATGTTGGAACTAGGCTGCCAGGCACTGCTAGCTATTAGCCATGCAACGGCTAGCTGAGAAAGGAGGTGGGACAGTAGGCTACTACTTGTTAAGCTAGCCTGCTCTACTAGCCTCTAACAGAAATGTATTTTCTCATTTTCTTTCATTATTTTCTTTTATTCATTTAATTTCTAAAGCTAAAACATGACAGTTGGCTTTCAGTCCATAGTTTAAGATAAATGACTATCTATAACTGTACTTAGCAGTAAAATATGAGCACCTCATCTTTAAACAAAGATAAACGACAATTAGCCTATTTTGTTAGCATTCAGGGTTGACATATCCCATGAGTCTTAGCCATTGGTACACAGGCAAAGCCTCATGGGAGCTGTAGCTGGGAGAGGCCACCAAAGTAGACTCAATTACATTTAGCGGCCTTTCTTAGATGTGAAAAGCATGTGACTACAAGTTTTGTATCCTAACTGAGAAAATTGGTAAAAAGGAAGCGTTACATGGACTCTCTGGCAACAACCACCCAAACAGGTGCCCCAAGCAGGATACTGAGCCTCAAAGTGATCCAGATAAAAAATTATTAAAAAACGATGATGAAACTGTCCGACAGCAATGAAATCAACTGCTGATCAAAAGTTATTTTTGTACACAAATTAGATCAAACAGTATGTCTTTTAATTTCTAAACTAGTAAAATAAACTAGTAAAATAAAAAAAGATTGTCAGTGCTTTGTTTTCTTTGAGTTACACTATATATCACTCTCTCTGTCTGTCTGTGTGTCTGTCTCTTACACGCACACACACACACACACACACACACACATTTCCATGCTCTTTGCATGCTACTGGGGTTATTTGCATTGCATGGCTGAGTCAATGGGAAAGATTGCCTCATCCGGCGCTAAAAACAGGATCCAGGAAGGGAACAGCTTGGGAAAAGGCTGGGGGTGGTTTCTGTCTATGAGACACACATACACACACATTATTTGCACGCACGCACACACTCAAGCATACAGATGCACTTGCATACGCGCAAAAAAATGCACACTGACTCACACACTGACACAGAAACACAGCTGTTAACAAACACAGACACTCACATGGGTCCCACCACTAACTAACATGAACGCACACGTGGATAATACTGTAGCAAGTGACACACACGTTCACAAATGTATATACGTTTATCCGTACACTTAAATAAACCCGCACACACACACATCCACATGTGGCACACTCATACACAGCTGCACACACAAGACAGGCTTGAGCAAACACCTATTGCACAAACCTGCCTTAAACCAAAACTTTAAACACACACACAGAGCGAGCCTTGAAATAACTTGGTGTGACATCATCTCCTTGCTGCTGCGCCTGGTGCTCAGATGTCAGTGTGTGAAGTAAATGTCACTCATAGAGGGGCTTGGCCTGATGCCAACAGCAGCATTGGGAATGGGTGAAAGGGAATAGAAAAGAATAGAATAGAACAGAAAACAAAAGAACAGAAAAGACGGATGTTATTGTCGTTGTTTCTAATAGTGCGCACACACACACACACACACAAACACACGCATGCACATGCACACACAGTGAGCTTGAGTTACTGTGGTCTCATTAGCATCACTGTTTGGGTTAATGTGACATGGCAGTATGTGTGTGTGTGTGTGTGTATGTGTGTGTATGTGTGTGTGTGTGTGTGTGTGTGTGTGTGTGTGTGTGTGTGTGTGTGCAGTATCAGAACTCCTCCTCCATATTAGGAGGTACGAATGCAGAGAGACAGTCTGAATGCCGAACATGGCTGGAATGACAGAAATCCCTTGGCAAACACACACACACAAACACACACAGTCTCTGTAATGACAGCAAGGAATAACAAAGCTATTATTCTGAGAGAAAGAAGAGGAGAACATGCTTATACAAGGAAACAAAGGCTGCTACAGTACACACATATTCACACACGCTCACAGTCAGGAACACCAGCGTCTCTCTTATTCCTTGCTTCCCATGAGTTATAAATGGCAAAACATACACTGGTCCAACATTTACCTACACAAGGCCTTTTGTTTCTACAGGGAAAACACACGCACATACACACACACACACACTCGTAGAGTAATCCAGTGATGTCACCTCCAGTTTCCAGTTGTTGGTAAAGTATAAATAAATAAATGTAAAATGAGGGTGCAAGAAAAAGAAACAGTAAAGGGATTAAGGATGAAGGCAAGAAACAGAGAACAGGAGGATGCAAAATGTTTCTCTTGTTGATTTTGTACCTGAGGTTTGCTGAGAGAAAAGATGGTTTATTCACTTCTTCACCGTGTCATTATGACCATTATCACCTTGCATGTTCCACTTTTAAAAAATCCTCAGTATTACGAAATGTTGAAAATAGGGCTGTGAAAGTCAACGCGATAATAACGCGTTAACGCAAATTCGTTTTAGCGCCACTAATTTCTTGAATGCATTAACGCAATTTGCAATTTCGGAGGTTGTAGCGGATACTAGCATCATATGAAACTAAAAAACATCAAGAATCCATTGGTACCAACCATGTCATATAACTTGTTGAGAAGAAGGCTAAATAACGCTCCAAACTTGTGCTACATTTTGGCGAGGAAAAAGGGGGTCCTATTTGGGGTCCCCTGCTGGAGCTGTTGCCCCCGCGACCCGATCCCGGATAAGCGGTTGAAGATGGATGGATGGATCTCTATATGATTAAGGACGTGTGGATGAGTCTACATGGCCTGAAACGAACTGTGATGAAATGTGATTTTTGCTTTATTAAGCAACTGTAAAGTTACTGCGTTGACTTCTTTAAAGGCAGGTTTAGATTAAAGCGCCAGTAGGTAGAATGTTTTTGGCATCATTGGGTAAAAAATTCCATAATAACCTTTCAGCATATTGTAATTCAAGTGTTCTGAGAGAAAACTAGACTTCTGCACCTCCTCATGGCTCTGTTTTCAGGCTTTAAAAAAATCTAGCTCGTGAAGGGAGACTTTGGTCAATCACAGGTAATTTCAGAGAGAGAGCGTTCCTATTGGCTGTTCATTCAACGGAAGGAGCTGTCAATCACTCGCAAACTCCGACCAGACGGTCAAACTAGGCAGGGCTGATCAAATATGAATTAACATTCTGTTACTGTAATGCCCATTTCCACCCGATTCAACTGTTATCAGGCCATTAAGTGAGACATTAGGGGCCTACTACGTCTTCTGCGTTGTAAAAGTGAAAGTGAAACTTAAAAGCAACACGTTCTAAGATGTAAAACTGAATGAAACATCACGTTTTGAACACAAACAAAAAGGCTTCTTTAGGTTTAGGCAAAAAAAAACACTTGGTTAAGCCTCTAGCTACTGTTATATTTGTTGTGTTTATTTATGTCTTTGTTAAGCGTCCTTGGGTTTCATGAAAGGCGCTATATAAATCCAAGCTATTATTATTATTATTATTATTAAGTTTAGGGAAAAGCATCGTGTCTTGAGTTAAAATAACTACGAACACAAAGACAGCTACACATACCAACACACACCTTTTTTCAGTGATCTACCATGTGAATAGATGATAAAACCTACCAGCAGGTGTAATAGGCCCCTATTGACCAACATATACAGGGCTTATAGCGACTGATAACGCCTATTTAATAACCAGACAACAGTCTAATTGGCCTCTATTTCTCACCTTTTTCAGATTACCTGTCTCATACAATACTGTCAGGATATAGTGACCGTTTTATAAAAAAAACTTTTTTTTAAAATCATATTTGCTCCAAAGTTCCTACCCCAGCTTTAACACCAGTAAGTACATGATGGCTTTGTTGCATCTACAGTTTTCACAAATTACTCAGTGTGTAGTCAGTAGCACTTCAGCAGCACATGAAACTGGGTCCTTCAGTTGAGGAATAATCTCGCTGACCACTTAGCCACCCTGCTGCCCAGTGAGTGGATACATGATGTCTCTCAGAATTGTTAAAATAACTGATAATGACACAGTTCCCATGTAGCCAACATGATTTTAAGTCTAGGAACCGTGTTGCGGTTTAGTCTCTGGACCTCTGCAACCACATTTAATCCCACCACAGTCTCTCTCTCTCCTGGGTCTCTCCGAGTAATACGAGGCTCTAATGTTTTTAGTTCTCTTAAAGAATGATATTGTGTTACAGTTCATTACATCTGCGTGCTGTACTCAGGGAAGAATAACACATTCTGACCCTGTGGTTGTGATTCTGTGTTGATTTCATTTAAATAGCACTTTTTTTTTTTTCTGTGCAAATAGAGCTAGGAAGGCATGTACTAGAATAACACACAAAGCATGTGCACACATGTAGACATATATTTAAGCAGCTGGCCCATGTGAGAGCATGAGGTAATATGATATGTTGGCCTTGAGAGAGCCTACGAGTGTCAGGAAAGTCAACAATTAACAACACAAATGCAGTGCTTAAACATTATGAGAGTGTGAGTTGTACCTGTACTTCAAACATGCATCACTATTGAGTAGTTTCAAACTTTTTTTCGACAACTGAAACTGCATTATTTTGGAATTTTCATCAGCTGCATTTTAAAGCTGCCATATATTTTGTTGGTTGAGGTGGGTCAGGACGCTGCAGGATTTGTGGGAAATTCAGACTTAAAAAAAACACCAACCTTTACAACTATCAGTGTCATCACTGGTGTAAATAGAAAACACCAAATGTGTCAGTCCTGTTCAGATTAAATGTTGGTGTTCAAAGATGTCCTTAAAGTTATTCTCCTTTTAAAATTTGCATTACATCAAACCCATTTTCATACTATTTATGGAGGCCATTATTCAGCTACAGCCAGTCAAATTCTTTGCATACTGTAACTGCTTCTCTATATATAGTTTTCATTGTTATTAGCTGGGTCCGCCAAATTGCATACCCGTGAACAAGGGTATGCAACATGAAAAGATGAGTGCGCACAAAGGACGTGATGACGCATAACACAGAAGACAACATGGTCATGTGTTCAGTATTACATTGTTGACATCTATAGTCTTCTTTACTAACAGCCCGTTTGCACAAAAAGGCATATAAATGCCACGATGAAGTGCAAGGTGTTTATAGAGCGCCTGTCTTGATTTAGGCATGTCTTTTGTGCGGCATATATCCGGTAAACGCATCTGCGTATAAATGCTACAGCAAGAGTTAGTTTTACTCAGCTGACGTATTTATTTTAAGCAAAACCATGACGTTTTCCCTTACCCTAACTAAGTGTTTTTCTTGCCTAACTGCAGAGGTTTGCGTGGCATACAAATGACACGCAAAAAGGCTAAAATGCTACTCATGCTACTCATGACAAGCGGAATGTCAGTGTAATGTTGTGGTATTTATACGCGTTCCTGTGAGACCGGGTTGTCACTGAAACGAAGTGAAGCACAACTAAGCCCACAGTTTAACAGGGTCGTGTCTTGAAGGTAACCTGCAAATTGTGAAAACTTGCAAAAACGTGCAAAACTCTCGCGAGACTCGCTGCCCCATGACCTATCCTAACCTTAACTATTCCAGGTCGATGCTTAACCTTAACCATCTCGCAAGAGTTTCCCAAATTGTGGGTTACCTTCTAGACAAAACCGTTTAATAGAGAGACAGTAAGAGTTGTTCTTCTTCTGTTGTATTTCTGACAGTAGCTGCTCAAGGTGGGTAATGTTGAACAGAACACTGACACACGTGTTATCAAAAAGCAATTATTGTTACCAGCAGGAACCACAGGTGTTGATGTCAGGTACAGTCAGCTCCTCTTGAAACAATGCACAGTAGGTTGACTTTGTGTGTGTGTGTGTGTGTGTGTGTGTGTGTGTGTGTGTGTGTGTGTGAGTATTATGTGGGAGTGTCAGTGCGTCATTATGGAAATCACCAACGACGCAGTGTGATACAGCCTGTCTGGTTATAGAGGCCGTTGGGAATGTGCTGATTTATCTGACAGATTAGGTAGATTACAGGCACATGTATTTATGCTCCGTGCAGACAACATGAAATACTCTGTGCATGTATATGTATGTGTGTGCATGTGTGTGACTGACAGAGATAGTCTATCCCACAGCATGACATTTGGTAATCCCTTCCTGCTGATTCCTCCCCTCTCTATTCTTTCATTCTGAACTAGTGTCCTGCTTCGACTCAGGACTCGTTCTACAGGTAAGACAAGGATATACAAAAGGTGTCTCTCTCTCTCTCTCTCTCTCTCTCTCTCTCTCTATCTCTCTCTCTCTCTCTCTCTCACAGAGAGAGAAAAGGGTGAGGAGAGAAAAAGACACACGGTGTGAGAGAACATGACCAATAAAATCAGAAAAATAATAATAAGAAAACGAAAAAATGGGACAGACCAGACCAGAGAAGGAAGTCAAAAGGCAAGTTGGTCAGCAATCTTTAACAACCTGTAGATAAGTCTAGTCGCTGTCTGCACACTGAAGGAGAGCTGACAGCCAGCATAGTGCCACTAGTGACAGACACTCTGTACAAAGTCAACAACCGACCGAGCAGACGCCACCATTTTGTGTCTTGACACACGTCCAAATATAGCTGCATAACGCCTTCATCTGTTTTGACTGTACTCTGTGTGTGTGTGTGAGTGAAATCACATTACACCTTTTAGAGGCGACAGCAGCTACTTTCAGTAGATAAAGATGTCATTACCTCGGGGTATCTGTGAGGTCGTTAGTACGAAAAAAGACTTTGATGCAAATTAAAGCCATTTCAGGCGAGGGAAACTCATAAGCAGAGTTACTAGATGTCTGAGAAAGAGGGAAATCAAGAGAGAAGAGTCAGGGAGGAAGAGCAGATGAAAAAAAACAGACTGAAAGAAAATAAAGAGGGATAAAGAATGGAGTAAGAGACAGAGGGGAGAGGACTGACAGGACAAGCATCTTGGCTCCATCTCTATCACTCTCTTAACCTCAACATTGGAGTGGCTTGCAGCTGTGTTATTATAATGTGTATTGTTGCATGTTGTGTGTACAGTGTGTTGAAAAGGTTATTTGCATAAAGTGAGCTGCATCTCTTACCTCTTTCTTTGTGCCACTGCAATTAAAACATGTTTGATTTTGTCATTTGTTTCCTGTGTGTGTGCACGTGTGTGTGTGAGTGAGTGAGAGAGCGAGAGAGTGTTCGTTCCAAACAATTACTGATCCAAGTTTACAGCGAGTCTTTCCAGCTCTTTGCCAAAGAAAACAGTTCCCATTTCATCTAAAGCAAACAAACGCAGGGTCAAAGCCACGGGTTCAAGTCTGGCTTTTCTTAAACAAGTGAAGATGCCTGATAATCTGCAAAAAAAAAATATCTCACTGCAGCAGGAATTATGGGACTGGATGTGAAATGGTCAGTTCTTGGAGTCAGTTCTTGACAAATTTATAGCAAACAACTTTGAGCAAATAAGTTTAAAAGTTTCCGTTTTCTGATCAAATATTTATCTGGCATAACAGAGCACTGATATTTTGTTAGTCTTAAAACAAAAAACTAGTGCATGTCCGCGCTCGTCTGGTGGGAGAGGCTTAGGACAGAGAGGGGAGAGCTGCAGGATGAGGGCTGTATTTTCAATTTTTGTTTTCTTTTTCCAGAAAACTGCCCACCCTGGGGTACCACTTGAATTACAATATGCTGAAAGATTATTATGGAATTTCTTTTTGCCATATGATGCCAAAAATATACTGCCTACCCCTGCTTTAACTGGTACCAAATTGAGTTGTATACTGTCAGGATCTTACTATTCCTCACTTCCTGATTTATGAAATCAAAAACTGAACTTTATGCTGAAAGTGCATTTTTGACCTTCCTCTAGACGGTTGGTTCTGACTCCATTAATCATGACAAGAGGTATTCGGGGATTTATCTAGAAAACAGACAACAGATAAATTACTGCAGGGAGTTCAGTTGAAACAGGATAACTCGCTAGGACATTTTCTTTTGGGCAATTTAAGTCATTGCTACAAACTTGATCTTAAAGTTGTTAATTTAATTTAATTTAATTTGCAAAAAAAAAAAAAAATTAAGAACATTCATCTAGGAGTTAGATATTTAGAAGTACAGCAGCTTTCTCATAGGAACAAAAGTGTGGGACACTAAACAAACCCAAAATAGCAGCGTTCCCAAAACAGACGCAGCTACTGTGCAACAACACACAGGCCAATGTCAGTGGCCCCCTGCAACCGATCCCACACTGGACATTCCTATTCACATTAAAGGTGCATTTCAAGTCATCTGCTGTATGGAAAACACGCTGTGTGTGAGAGAGAATTGATAATAGTATTAGACATTTACACATAGATACGTGCATACATTTGTGTGCATGTGCATGTAAGAGTGTGTGTGCGTGACGGCGGAGAGGACTGTGAGTGTACGTGCTTTGTGTGTGTGTGTGTGTGTGTGTGTGTGTGACAGTAACAGAGGAAGGTTGATATATAATGCAGCATGGGTCCAGTTTCCTAAGTCCTCACTGAGTTTCCATAAACATCCAAGGCCACTGTCTGTTAGGTCAGCAGGCTCTCACAAACACATACACACACACAAACGCACACACACACATGCACACACACACACACACACACACACACACACACACACACACACACACACACACACACACACACACACACACAGAGTACATCTCTTGTATTGTGTTGCTGCTGTTAAAACAAGTGTAGTAGCGACAGCAGTGCAAGAAGAGTCTCACAGAATGAGTGAGACAGACAGAAAAGGAATTAATTAACACAAGAAAGAATATCTCTCTCTCTCTCTCTCTCTCTCTCTCTGTCTCTTTCTACCGCTCTCTCTCTCATCACAGCTCAACACACTCACAAACACACACAGCAGGCTTCCAGAGCGCAGTTAAGATCCAAGGAGTTTTGACACAACAGGTCTCACCTCCCCATTCACAAGATATACATGTCCACAGAAACAACAGATTGCACACATACACACACACTGAATAAACGGTAAATAATGTCAAAGGCACATACCCGTGTTTGTCTTGTAAATATCCAGCTGTGTGAAAACCCCAGTAGCACTTCTGCCTCAGCCAGCTCACAGCAGGATCTATAATTAGACAGCGAGCTCCACTCCCCTCCAGTCATCTTTTACTGTCGGCCACATCCTCTTTTCTTTAACTCCTTCTCTTTCTTCTCCTCCCTCTCTCTCTCTCTATCTCTCTGTCTGTATTTGTTGACGCTGCTGTCCGACACCAAACTGTTGATTTCATCATTTCATTCACACACAGAAGCACCTTGTCTGGGGGAGTATCTGCAGACTACAGACAGAAAAGGCTTTTTTTTAAAAAAGTGTTTAACTCTTTTAAATGCTGCCTAGGAATCAAATCTAAATTGAAATCAAAATGAAGAACTGTGCAGTCATTCAACCTGAAACTAAATGTGCAGACTAAGAAAACGGTTAACAAGAAATTTATAATGTGATGAAATATAAGACCTTTAATAACTGTTTAAGGACCTTGTTGCATTTCAGCTTCTCTTACACTACAATCATTTCAATTGTCACACTTTGGTCAGTGACGACCGTCAGCTCTTTGCCATTGCAGGATCTTTACAATCCATCCCATAAACAACGTGGATTTGTAACCACGGTAACGGGGGTGGTCGGGCCGGCAGGAAGTTGAGTCTATAAAAACACAACAATGAGAGAAGCAGGGTGGCTTCCTGTTTAAGAGCTGAGTTTAGACTCCCATTTCCTCCCCTCTCCTCCCCCTGCTGCTGTTGTGACGCTGCTGCCGCAGTGCCCTCGAGCCCTACGGCAGTAAAGTTCCCCACTGGATTACATGCTCGGATGGTAAAACTAAAAACGGCCGTGGCTTCTCTGACACGGCACAATACCGACTCTTTCTCATACACACCGACTCCCAAATCACTGTTCCCGTTGCCCTCAATGTATGGCTTTAGTGAAAAGCTGACACCCATTAACGACTCCGATTAATGACTAACAGTGGCCCTGAAGACAGCACACTAATGTACTGAACACACACATCACTCACAAACACACCCATTACAGGAACATGGAAAACTACCAAGTAAACGATTGACAATCCAGTTAAATTGTGTTTCAATTGCTCGTGGGAGTGAATGGGGTTGAATCAAACTTGTATAAGTAAGGAACTTAAAAGGTGCTCTATCCATATAGCCAGAGCAATAATATAGTAGCAACTATTTGCTATGTAAAGATATAGAGGAGTAATGTCTACCTGAGCATAGAATGAAGTCGCTCTCCCTCTGTGTGTGTTGTAATTCGAGCTTCTTCATGCTTTGTTTACTGCCGGCCGTGCGTGCTTTCGGTGCATGTTCAGGCAGGCATGCCAGGCTAACTGTTTCCACCTGCTTCCAGTCTTTATGCTAAGCTATGCTAAGCTAAGCTAAGCTAAGCGTCTCCTGGCTGTAGCTTCATATGTAACAGATTAGTTACAGTGGTATCGATCTTCTCATCTAAAAGGCCTTTGCACACCAAGTCCGTATTTTCCGTCCCAAAATTGTCACACGTTTAAAAATAAATACGACCTGACGTTGTGTCAATCACGTTTACACACCGGCTCTGAAACTTTCATCCGTCATTAAAGTTTTCAGAACGAGTTCGATTTCTGCGCAAGAGTGTTGTTTGATCACTCAGAGCCACCGTCCGAGGAAACGTCATCATCTAAAATGGCATGATAAACATTCACTTCGTCTCCCAGAACAAAGCACTTTACGATAAAGAAATACAATACTACAGAGATGCGGAAATTAAAGATAGATTGTGATAGGTGATTGCAGAACAGCTCAGAGTCAGGCATGGTTGCAAAACAAAGGATGTACTAAAGATTACACAGTAGTAATTGTGCTCCAGGCAGCTAAACGACAGATTCTTGCTAATGTCATTCATTCATTCGTCCCGTTTGGGACTAGCACTATCCATTGGACCTACATAATTAATTCAGTTTTGTCTGGTTTTCGCAACAAATTGAATAATAAAACGCACCAGACTCAGTGAGCAAGTTTTCTGTGCGTAACGTTTTTTAGCGGATGATGGATTAAAAAAAAAAAAGCATACGAAAAATAGGTTCTTGGTGTGCAAAGACCTTAACTTTCAGCAAGAAAGAGAACAAATATATCTCTCAACATGTCAAACCATTCCTTTAAATTTGCCATAACATAATAATGCGAAGCGTTTCCAATGTTTTTATTTTTTCAAATATATAGCGGGGTGCAGACACAATAGCCTATAATATAAACTGGAAAAACAAAGTTTGGAAACTTGTGTTTGGTGGATTATTTCTCTGTTGTTACAATGCTAATTGGCATTGTATTTTACATCGTTGGAAAGCCTGTTTATTTACCTTCGCAATGATGTCCCACTTGTAAGGATCATGCATTTGTGGGATGAGCAGCACAGCTGATTATGTGGGTAGCGCCCAAGAAAAATTTGCCAAAATGCTCTAAACAGTGTATTCTCATAAGGCTACCAGGAAGCCTGCAATGACTGCCCTTCACCGTCAGGCCCGTTTGCGCTGGTGTCGACAACACAGACAATGGAACCTGAACATGTGGGGGAATGTCATGTTCAGTGATGAGTCCAGGTTCTGTCTGCAAAAGTTGGACGCCACGGTCAAAGTATGGAGACGACGCGGAGAACGCTATGCTGATTGTAGCACCGATGGAGTAACAGCTTTTGGTGGGGGCTGTGTCATGGTGTGGGGCGGCATCTTCCTCACTGGCAAAACAAGGCTTGTCAACATTGAAGGCCATCTCAATGCAGGGAGATATCGGGATGAGATTCTGCAGCCAGTGGCGATCCCATATCTCCACAATCTGGGACCTAACTTCATCCTCCAAGATGACAACGCTTGCCCCCACAGAGCCAGGGTTATCACAGACTACCTCCACAATGTGGGAGTAGAGAGAATGGAACGGCCTGCCAAGAGTCCACACCTCAACCCAATTCAACATGTGGGATCAGGTTGGGCGTGCTGTACGTGTTAGAGTGACCAACACAACCTCGTTGGCTGACCTGCAACGAATCCTGGTTGAGGAATGGAACGCCATCCCACAGCAACGTGTGACCAGGTTGGTGACCAGCATGAGGAGGAGGTGCCAGGCTGTTGTGGCTGCGTATGGATCTTCCAATGCTACTGAGGCTCCTGACATATTGTATTAAATGAATAAAGTGTAAAATAGCCAATATGTCTTGTTTGTTCCTTGTTACTGATAGAGAGTTCAATCATCCAATCCACCAAACAACTCAAAACAAGAGTCAACACCAACAGGAGAATACACTGATTACCATTGACGGAGCATTTTGGCAAATTTTTCTTGGGCGCTACCTACATAATCAGCTGTGCTGCTCATCCCACAAATGCATGATCCTTACAAGTGGGACATCATTGCGAAGGTAAATAAACAGGCTTTCCAACGATGTAAAATACAATGACCATTAGCATTGTAACAACAGAGAAATAATCCACCAAACACAAGTTTCCAAACTTTGTTTTTCCAGTATATATATGGTCGATTATAATCACTGACTAATAGCTTACATTATGGGGGAGAAACTATTTCCCGGCATGGGTCATTTCAGCTGACTGGTACTGCTTTTGCAATGCTACAGTCTGCTTACTTCAGTTTTGGGGAAGTGTAGTGGTGTGATGTGTCTGCAGAGATCACCTGCCAATCAAACCCGTTGCGCCAATGTGACACCTTTCTGTAGGTGGTGCTGTTTGTTTTCTTTGTCCGTTCAACCATGTCGGGTGTAGCAGCTCGAGATGAGTTTTATTTGTTTAAAACAAGGATCTGTTCTTCTGGAATTGCAACCAAACCATTTTCCAAGGAAAGACCAACAAGACATCTAGAGTTTAGAGCAACAATTTTGAATAATTTTGATTCACTGTTGTTTATAACAATCAGTGTTTAGTATAGGGCAAAACACATATATCAGTATTGAAGTGATTATTACTCTAATTGAGTAAAAGGTGCAGGAGGTGAGGGTGTTTTCACTATAAAAATCTACAGAGTTGCTAAATCCGCCTTGTGCAACACAGGATCTCTATGAATAGTCTGGTAAACTGACAGTTAGGATCACATGCTCTTTACTCTGGAAGCTCTCTATGACTCTCTCCCATCAGACCCCAATACTTTTACACAACCGACTGAACGGCGTGTGTAACACTGAATGTCAAAACATGTTATCAGTCATTCTTAAATCAGATAGTGATTGATTTTATTGCATAACGTAAAAGTTTAAGTCATTTTGTTAAAAGAAAAGAAGAGGTTTTTGTAGACATATAGTGCATCCTATCTTCTTATGACGGTTCGTATGATATCTTTCAAAAAGTTATATCTAATTTTTTTGTGCGTTCACACGAGCAATCAGCGTGCCTGTGAAAGCCCACTGCAGTGCAGAACCGGTTTAGACAACAAAACTACTTAGGTTTAGGAAAAGATTGTGGTTTTGGTTAAAATAACTACATTTGTTACGTAAAATAATTATGTTTGTTTCGTAACATATGTAGGTGACGTTTATTAAGTACGCAAGTTCCGTAACAATAGTAAGTTGAAATAAGTCAAGGTCAACTTTTTGGATTCACAAGGGACATGAAAAGTGGCTTCCTTGGGGAAAGTCCTGTGTTTTGTGATTTTTTAGGTTGTAGTGGGCTCAGTTTTAAAGCTAGAGTGAAGTAACGCTTCAAACTTGTGCTAAATCATGGTGAGGAAAAACTGGCATGGTCATTTTCAAAGCGGTCTGTTGACCTCTGACCTCAAGATATGTGAATGCAAATGGGTTCTATGGGTACCCACGAGTCTCCCCTTTACAGGCATGCCCACTTTAAGATAATCACATGCAGTTTTGGGGCAAGTCATAGTCAAGTCAGCACACTGACACACTGACAGCTGCTGTTGCCTGTTGGGCTGCAGTTTGCCATGTTATGATTTGAGCATTATTTTTTATGCTAAATGCAATACCTGTGAGGGTTTCTAGACAATATTTGTCATTGTTTTGTATTGTTAATTGATTATATACGTACATTTGCAGAAAGCAAGCCTATTTGTCCACTCCCATGTTGATAAGAGTATTAAATACTTGACAAAATCTTATAAAATTAAGCGACATTTTGAACGGATACAAAAATGTGTGATTCATTTGCGATTAATCGCGATTAACCACTTTAATCGATTGACAGCCCTAGAAAAAAGTCATTAAAAGTACCTAAAAGGAGAAAGGAAAAACAAATCTCTCACACTCCACCTCTTTTTTTTCCTCCTCGTCTCTCTCTTTCTTTGCCATTCTCTCTCTCTCTCTGTCTCCACCTCCTGCTCTCACTAACATTCATTCCCTCTCCAACTTATCTCCCTCCCTCCCTTACTCTCTCTATCTCCTATCTCTCTCTCTCCCTCCTTCATCCTGAGGAATCCACAGCTGTCGCTCCCATTCAAAACCTCTCCTCTTCCCATAGCAGCTGGCCAGACTGTGGTTTCTGTGTGTGTGTGTGTGTGTGTGGGTAGGCCTGCCTGCCCTCCTACAACTGTCGCCAAACTATTTCTATATTTATGGTGCTGCTCGGTTGGTGCATACTTGAGTGTTCAAGTGTAAATGGTAGTGTGTGTGGCTGTCGACAAGTTCAAGAACTACCCTTTACTGTGTGTGTGTGTGTGTGTATGTGTGGGTTACAAGGAGAGCAAGATGAGGACGACCCTCTTAAGTGAGAACATTTTGCCGGTGCTCACATCTACAGAGGGTTAAGTGAGGACACCAGGGCCACCTAAATCATCAATGTGTCTCTGCTAGATCTCTGGCACCAGGCCTTGTGGAGGAAGGATGAATTTATGTTCTTATCATGTACGGAAAAAATCCACGCTCAGAAATTCTCATACTCCCCAAACTCATCTGCCATGTTCAGTACATTAAATACTATATTCATGACGTGTTCTCACTACTTTCTATATACTTAACTCTATTTGCCTACATTTTGCAGAATGCATTTTGACAGCCCCCTTTCAGTGGTTGCCAGACATGTTGCATTCAGGCAAAAAGCAGGATGTATTAATGTAATTTCTGTTTAAACAAGTAAAACAAATTGATGAATAATTCATCTCAAAATATAACAACCATTTTTATGCCACAGCAGCACTGCTATACTGTTTTTTCAGGGTTTCTGCCATTGAAAATACAAGACTAATAGTCAACAGCCATGCTAGCAGCATTGAGACGATGTACTTTGGCGCAGTGGTGCTTTGAGCAAAATACATAATACATTAGCATGCTGATGTTTAACACATATCATGTTTAACATGTTCTGCAATGCATTCTGGTCTACTAATGTCACAATGAATGCAGACGCTGGTATATTTTCATGAATGTAACCTTGTTTGACTGCATAATGTCAGATTCTGGAGAGACAAAAATTACGTTTAGTGTGTTGTTGACTTAAGAAACACGAAAAATGGACCAATTAAAATAAAGTAGACTTCAAAATGTAAAGTACAAAGATTAGGGCTGTCAATCCATTCAAATATTTAATCGTGATTAATCGCACATTTTTTATCTGTTCAAAATGTACCTTAAAGGGAGATTTGTCAAGTATTTAATACTCTTATCAACATGGGAGTGGGCAAATATGCTCGCTTTATGCAAATGTATGTATATAATCATCATTGGAAATCAATGAACAACACAAAGCAATGACAAATATTGTCCAGAAACTCTCACAGGTACTGCATTTAGCATAAAACATATGCTCAAATCATAACATGGCAAACTGCAGCCCAACAGGCAACAGCAGCTGTCAGTGTGTCAGTGTGCTGACTTGACTATGACTTGCCCCAAACTGCATGTGATTATCATAAAGTGGGCATGTTTGTAAAGGGGAGACTTGTGGGTACCCATAGAATTCATTTTCATTCACATATCTTGAGGTCAGAGGTCAACAGACCGCTTTGAAAATGGCCATGCCAGTTTTTCCTCACCAAAATTTAGCGCAAGTTTGGAGCGTTATTTAGCCTCCTTCACGACAAGCTAGTATGACATGATTGGTACCAATGGATTCCTTAGGTTTTTCATATGATATCAGTTTGTTCGCTCTTGCTTTATAACTGAGCCCGCTACAACCTAAAGATCGCAGGTTGCCTCAATGCGTTAAAGAAAGTAGTGGCATTAAAACAAATTTGCGTTAATGCGTTATTATTGCATTAACCGGTAAGGGCGCTAATTTAGGAAGCGCTCATGTGGGTCGAACAAACAACCTATGTAGACGCTTTTTCGTCTTCTGAAAAGAAATGTATGAATGTCGGACGAGCTCCTAAAAGAGGAATCTAAATGAGCTATAACATCCTGTTACGCTTCAAATAAACAGGTGCTTTAGGATTCCACCAGGTCTGCATGCCAATAATACATCCATTTACATAACTCACACACACACACACACACATAAACATTCCATGTGTCCCTGTCATCTTTCGCTCGACTCTGTGTTGCAATTCGCCTGCCTGAACAACTCATTCATTACACAGGCACCAGGTGTGCTGTCCAGTTTGACAAATGACAGAGAATCCTCCTTCTTCTGCTACACAGACAACAAAAGCAAAGCTAAGAGTCCCGCTCAGGACTTTATTGACATTCTGTTTCCTGTCTTGAACACTATCGGCTGAACACAATACACCAGTAGCTTTGGTCAACTTTCAAGAATAAATCTGATTGTACTCCACTTCGTGAAGAATCTTCCTTTTGTCCGTTCTAAACAATCAGTGATACCGTTTGTTTCATGGTTGTGGGTGAGCGTGAGTAGTGACTGAACAAACAAGACAATGAGCACTATGTCTGATTGACAAGTGATCTACTGGATCTCAACTTGCATTGCGTCATCTCCATGTATCATACAGACAGGTGATGCGTGAGAGCTTCATCGTTGAACTATTCACGACACTTCTCTGACAAAACCAAATTCCTCTCTTGGAACAGTCATGCTTTGAATCAGCTGCTAATCTATGCAAATAATCTTTGTTGCTTCCTGCGGGTAAATTCTTTTTTTTTCCTTGTGTGGTCCTCCACGGGGAGGTCAGAGGTCACGATCGGTTACAAACAGATGAGCTGAGGCTGGAGGGCATTCACTGCTTTGCCCGTGGACACATCAGCGGTGTCAAAGAGCAGTGCTGACCCACTCAGTGACTTTCTAAAAAACTAATTCTAGTGTGTATCAGTGTAGCAGGAAGAATACCTGTTTAAGTATCTAATAGGACTGTCAAAGTTAACGCGATAATAATGGCTTATTGCAATTTCTTTTTGACGTCACTAATTTCTTTAACGCATTAACGCAACTTGCGATTTTGAATTAACCTCATAAAACTCTGATTGGCCACCGACATTTTAGAGTTTGTAGCGGGCTTAGTTTTAAAGCTATAGTGGAGATACTGGCATCATATGAAACTAGAAAAAACCTTAAGAATCCATTGGACCATCCATGTCATACTAGCCTGTCGCTAAATAACACTCAAAACTTGCGCTAAATTTTAGCGAGGAAAAACTGGCATGGCCATTTTCAAAGGGGTCCCTTGACCTCTGACCTCAAGATATGTGAATGAAAATGGGTTCTATGGGTACCCACGAGTCTCCCCTTTACAGACATGCCCACTTTATGATAATCACATGCAGTTTTGGGGCAAGTCATAGTCAGCTGTTGTTGCCTATTGGTCTTGAGTTTGCCATGTCATGATTTGAGCATATTTTTTATGCTAAATGCAGTACCTGTGAGGGTTTCTGGACAATATTTTTCATTGTTTTGTTGTTAACTGATTTCCAGTAATAAATATATACATACATTTGCATAAAGCAAGCATATTTGCCCACATCTCCCAATAAGGTACATTTTGAACAGAATAGAAAACTATGGTCAGTAATGCGATTAATGACGATTAAATATTTGAATGGATTGTCAGCCCTAGTATCTAATCATCTTGCTGAATGTTTAACCCATCAGGAATGTGGAGTCTCATGGAACACCTGACAGGAATAAGTACTGTGGAAATGCCCTTTGGCAAAGCAATGTTTCCTCCAGTAGATAAGATACAGCTGCTCAACAACCAACAGCAGCACTGGTCAAACTGGGCAGTTCCCAGGAAAACCCCTCCTCAACTGGCAAATACAAATTATACATGAGGTAAGAAATACACATGCTTTAAATGTATGCACTACGGATGTAAGAAAATATCGATACACATGAGTATCGCGATATTATGTTTTGCGATACATTCTCCAGAACGCTGTATCGATTTTCAATTAACCTCTTAGAAATCCGACGGCCTGCCAGTGGGCCCGGCCGCTGTTCTGTCTTGCGGAGGTTGTAGAGGGCTCTGTTTTAAAGCTACAGTGAAGATACTGGCATCATAGGAACCTGGAAACCCCAAGGAATCCATTGGTACCAGCCATGTCATATTTCAATGTTGCGAAAGAGAATTAATAACGCTCCAAAGTTACGCTCAATTTTGGCGAGAAAAAACTGGCATGGCCATTTTCAATGGGGTTCCTTGACCTCTGACCTCAAGATATGTGAATGAAAATGGGTTCTATCGATACCCACGAGTCTCCCCTTTACAGACATGCCCACTTTTATATTTTATAACAGTGTCACTGGACAGTACGTATTTTCAAAAATTCAAGATGACAAATTAACTTCAATTTTTCTACACATCTGTCCAAGCTCCCTTTCCATCACTCTCTCTGTCTCTCTCTCCCACACACACACACTCCTGCTGTTTTTAACATCAAACACATTCTCCACATATCCCAACACAGATAAAGCCACTCAACACAGCAGCTCACTCAAAGGGATCTCCCATCTTTATCTTTTAACACACACACACATATCACATGCAGTCACACAGATATCAGTCCACCTTTATCATCACCATCCTCAATACACTCACACGGCACACTCACACTTTTAAACACAGTATCGGATCAGGCAAACAAATCCTAACGCCACACAACTCTTTAGTGTCAGTTGTTTAATCTCTTCTCACACATACTTTGCCATACTGAAAGGGAAATGATTTCAAATGAGCTGAATGATGTTGCTGGTTATCAGCGGTGAAAACAGAGTCATGAAAACAGTGGTGACTGACAGCCTGTGGTAGTGGTGGAGAGAGTGGTAGCTACAACAAAAGAAACTACAATCTTCAGCAAAGGCTTTTCTTCTGATAAGAACTAGAGTAGATTATCTGCTTTTCCTGTTGAAGCCTCAGTCCACCCTGCAGACAGGAGACTATTTGATTTAACTTGACATAATTAGACACAAACTCATTTTAAAACCGGGTTCAGCGTGCCGAGAATACAACTTTGATAAAGAACACAGATTCACAAATTCACTTTCGGTTCAGTAACTTGTTTTCAAATATTAACCAAAGAGCATTTAATAAATACCAAAGAAAAAAAAACTTCCTGTTAGTGAAGACCAGTGCTTGAAGTAGAAAAAAATAAGTGCCAGTACTCTCTTATTCACATGTTGCCGTGTGTATCGGCCGCTATCAGCAATCTCTGTTGACTTATTCATATTTATTCATTCCTTCTTCTGTTTTGCGCATACACTGCAGCTGGTGATAAATGATGGATTTAACCTGTTTGTGCATCGGCTTTTCGTTTGCAGCTGGGCGGCTCGTTAGGCACTAACAATAGCACCGCTGCGTGAAACGCACAAATCTTGTCAGTTAATGAGGGTCGGTTAACGGTTACATTTTTTTTCAAAATTAGCGTTAGCAGCACCCTAATATTGGTCCTTTAAAGCTGAAGTAGGCAAGATTGGAGCAAATATGATTAAAAAAAGTTGTTTTTATAAAACGGTCACTATATCATGACAGTAGTACATGAAACAGGTAACCTGAAAAAAATCATGTGCCTCCGGTGTCCTCTGGTGTCCTCCGGTGCTCCTAACGGCATCTGCAAGATTTCACAGACCGGAGGAAAACAAGCAGTAAGATCTGAGCTGATCTGAGGTCTGCTGTCCAGCCGCCGTCTATGAGAGCCGGCTGTCAATCACTCGCGAACTCCGACCAAACGGTCAAACTAGGCAACGCTATTCAAATATGAATCATGTTACGTTAATGCCTATTTCTCGCCTCAAATGTTTTCAGAATCATCTTGTAGTGCACGGTTTAGCTGTAAAATGAGAAAGTTTGTGACGCCGCCGCCATTGTGAAATCTGTTGAAGGAACGCCAAGTTTCGGTCACATGACCGGAGCACAGCCAATAGGAACGCTCTCTCAATGAAATGACCTGTGATTGGTCAAAGTCTCCCATCACAGGCTAGATTTTCGTATTAGTCGTATACTAGTCGTATTTGATGACTTGGGAGTGAGAACTGGTTGTCTGTTCACATGGAGATTTTTTATCGTGAAAATAACATCTCGCGTTGGCTGACAGCCAGAGCATTACCATAGAAAAACAACTTTGGTTCCTGTTGCAAATGCTAAAGATTAATGAACTGAAGTGAACGTGCCAAAAAAGGATTCTGACATTTGCCTCCGTCTCTTATTTCATGTTTTATTTTGATACATCTTTCCATCCCCCTATGTCTATTTCTATATGCACACTGTGGATATATATCTCTACTCCTTTTGCTTCCTTTCTATTCCTTCATCTTATTTTTTCATCCGCGTTCTTTCCTTGGTAAAAGTTAACGTGTTCCAGGAAGGCAGCTTCATGAATATGCACAGTCACACTCGGCCGTCTGCACGGACAACAAAGGAAGAAGACATTAACATTCCTGCACATGCTCTGCACTCTGGTCAGGGATGAACACACACACACATACACACACACATGGACAAAAAAAGAATCCATACATAAAGGCAGTCGTGGACAAACCTCGATGCACTGATACTGAAACACATAGACGGGTGCATGGAGCAGACATTACATGAAATGGTGTAAGTTGATGGGAAAAAAACCCAATTATGATTTATTACAGAGTTGAGCCACAGATTGGTGAACAGCTGATAGCTCTAGTTTAGAGCTGAAACAATTATTATTACCTCTGACACGGAGGTTATGTTTTCAGCTTGAGTTGTAGATGTCAGCAGAATTACAGAAAAACTATACTGGCCCAATTCTCATGAAACTTGGTGGAAGGGTGTGCATGGGCCAAGGATGTAGCCATTACATTTTGGAGCGGATCCGGATCACGGGGTGGATTTCATTTATGGAAACGGCCTTGGCGGAGGTCTGCGCTCTCCTACTGCCCTTCTGGTTATTTGATATTTTATGAATCATGTATGTAATTTCCTTAACAGAAATGCCAAAAAGTATCTGGTTCCAGCCTCCGAAAAATGTGAATATTTGCTGGTTTTCTTTGTCTTGGTCTAGTGAACTGAATATCTTTGAATTTTGGACTGTTGGTCGGACAAAACAAGCAGTTTGAATATGGAAGCTCAGGCTTTGTATATTCTAGAAAGAGAAATAGGCATTACAGTAACAGAATATTGATTCATATTTCATCGGCGCTGCCTAGTTTGACCATTTGATCAGAGTTTGCGAGTGATTGACAGCTGCCTCCTTTGAATGAACAGCCAATAGGAACGCTCTCTCTCTCTGAAATGACCTGTGATTGGCCAAAGTCTCCTGTCACGGGCTAGATTTTCTAAAGTCTGAAAACAGAGCCATGAGGAGGTGCAGAAGTTTAGTTTGAACACTTGAATTCCAATATGCCGATAGGTTATTACGGAATTTTCGCTCAATGATGCCAAAAATATTCTGCCTACTGCCGTTTTAACTCTGCACATGGTGAGAAATGACTTGGTTTATTAGGTGTCTCAGACCACAAATAGGCAGCACAACTTATTAAAAGCTACTTGTATTTGAATTTCCTTCCATTTGCCAGGAAAATATAGCAGACATTAGTTAGACGTATGCCAGACGTTAAATATAAGATACCTTCAGTGCATTATAGCACATTTTAATTTCAAATTCTAGAATTAAAGAGAAAGACTGACTCTGTGCACACTGGTGAATCTGGTAAAGAAGCACAATGAGCCTGCATGCTTATACATCACTGCACATATATCATTGTGTATCTTCTATACTTCCTCCTTGTGATATGAACATATTCCGCCCCGCGCCATTTGTGATTTGCAAAGTTTACTGCACAGGAACTCCCCCCTCTGCTCTCTGAAATACTGTTGTCAGTTTTCTGCACCGTCTGTGTGTGCGCATCTCAGAAGGGCGTCTCTGAGAAATCCGTCTATACAAACACACACACACACACACTAACACACACACACACACAACACCCTGGTGTGTGCAAACACCCACAGACAGACACAAACACAGACGCACATTAAATAAACATGCATTGTGTCTCTCTCATCCTCCACTTCACCAGGTTGTTGAGATTAGCCTGAATCAGTAAACGTCACTGGAGACCATTCAGCGTGCACACACGCATGGACGCGCACACACACAGTCAAATGTAAAGGCAGGAGTCCATCCAGATGAGAGATGATCCTATTACATCTGCGCTAACAACAGGTTATCTGATCCGAGGTCGGTGTCAGTCACCTCGGTGATCTGGAGTGAATGCGAGCCGTCCATTACTCTCTGCTGCGCTTTAGGTCAGACAATATCAAAATACGGCGAGGAGCTGTGATTAGGGCTAGACTGATATATGGGGCCGGATGATGAGTATCTCTGCCACTAATTTCTAATTAATACAACTTGCGATGTTTAGGTTGTAGGTTCAGTTTTAAAACTAGAGTGGATATACTAGCATCATATGAAACTAAAAAACCTAAGGAATCCATCGGTACCAACCATGTCATACTAGCTTATCGCAAAGGAGGCTAAATAAAAATAAATGTGCTTTTTGATAGAAGCAGAATAGTAAAACACAAATTGCTGGAGACTCAAAATGTTTTTTTTTAGATTCCAAGGCCTCTGGTCTGGAGCAGTGGGTGGGACTGAGGTGAAAATTGAAGGTTTTTCCTCCCCAAATGCCACAGGAATAAATCCTTAGAAAAATAATTCAACCTGTAAATTTCAATGGGATTAAGTGTGTCTACGTGTATGTGCTTATGTGTATGACAGAGAGAGAGAGAGAGAGAGAGAGAGAGAGGGACGTCCTGAGAGGGGATGCAGACTGCAGCTGGAGGCCAATAACAGACCGATTACCCAGCTGACCACAGCAAGGAGCCTTTAGCTCAAAGGTTAATACAACAGAAATTGATTTGACACACTACTAGAATGTAAAGGACAATGTTACCTCAGGCCACACCACATACACTCACACACAGCCTCTCATGTCTCATTTACACCAAATACACAGAGAAACAGAAGAATACACACAATTAATAGACATGAAAAGGACTAAACTACACACACACACACACACACACACACAGTGCCATGCCCCCCCTTAGAGGGTATTATATAACATTCCCCCCTGACATATCAAGTGATTTCATGCACCTAGAGGAGGGACAATCGAGCCATTTGTTCAGCAAGTCAAAAATAGCCGCCTCCTTCCCCGCCGTCTACTATTACTACCTTTACTACCACAACTTACTGCGCAGCTTGCACTGCATTTCAGCTTTGAGGGGCCCCATGGTTCATAATGACCATAATATATCTGCAGAGGTTAATAGGGTTGTTGATCAGTACTAAGAAGTCAATCAATTTTTGGGGGGCCAGCTGCTGGGATTTAATGACTCTATACTGTTTTGGAACAAAAACGCTATACACACACTGGAAATTCAAGACTTGAATAAATAGTGTAGTAGCTATTACCATTCCAGTAGTGATGTATTACCCCTGCACTCAATGATGACTAAAGTAGCCGGTTGATTAAATGGTAAAGTGAGGTCAGGTTACTCAGACGTATAAAGAAGTGAGGAAGATTAGTGGTAGGAAAAAGAAAAAGAAAAAACATTAAACTAGTGTTAGGGATTAACAGAAGCTCTGTGGAATAAAGCTTTGTCACTCATTCACTCCCTCTGATTACTGCATTATAATGCCTGAAATATATATATATATATACAGTATATATCATCGTATCGTATTGACATATACTGTATGGTAAACACTTAAATTGACATTGGAATTTTGTCTCCAAGACAGAAAGAATATACTTCTATATTTATTAGGGCTGTCAAAGTTAACGCAAAGTCGATTTAATGCCACTAATTTCTTTAACGTATTTACTCACTCAATCTTTCAGAGGTTGTAGCTGGCTCAGTTTTAGAAGCTAAGCGACGCTAAGAAGCTAGAGTGAAGATCCTGGCATTATATGAAACTACAAAACCTAAGGAATCCAGTGGTACCAACCATGTCATACTAGCTTGTCGCAAAGGAGGCAAAATAACACTCCAATTTACGCAAAATTTTGGAGAGGAAAAACTGGCATTGACATTTTCAAAGGGGTCTCTTGACCTTTGACCTCAAGATATGTGAATGAAAATGGATTCTATGGGTACCCACGAGTCTGCCCTTTACAGACATGCCCACTTTAAGATAATCACATGCAGTTTGGGGCAAGTCATAGTCAAGTCAGCACACTGACACACTGACAGCTGTTGTTGCCCGTTGGGCTGCAGTTTGCCATGTTATGATTTGAGCATATTTTTTATGCTAAATGCAGTACCTGTGAGGGTTTCTGGACAATATTTGTCATTGTTTTGTGTTGTTAATTGATTTCCAAAAATAAAATATATACATATATTTGTATAAAGCAAGATTTTGAACATATAAAAAAAATTGCGATTAATCGGGATTAACTATTTTAATCGATCGACAGCTTTAATAATAACCTAACATTTTATTAAATGATTATTACATTTTATCAGTTGATCAACTTAAAATGAATCTGCAACTATTTAAATAGTTGATTCATTGTTTTTTGGTTTGTTGTTGTTTGAAGCAAAAATGGCAAAAATTCACTGGTTCCAGCTTGTAAAGTGTGAATATTTGCTGAATGTTCTATGATATGAGACTGAATATCTTTGGCTTTTGGAGTGTTGTTAGACAAAACAAAAAAATGTCAATATGTGAACTTGGGCTTTTAGGAGTTGTGATGAGCATTTTTTTTAATGTTTAATGACTTTTTTATAGGCAAAATGATTAATCAGTTAATTGAGAATGTCATCAACAGATTATTCGATAATGAAAATAATGGTTAGTTGTCCTAATTACATATATTCTATCCTCCCTTAGTTCTTTTTATCATTCCCACTGTATCTACTGTAACTAACTCTTCCTCCATCAGCGCTCCCATTCAGCACAAACCAGGGACAGAAAGAAGCAAAGCACCCAGATCAGCTGACCCAATTGTTTGGGAACCAGGATCAGGAAGGGGATATGTGATCTCCACTGCAGCTATTACAATCATGCCTGTTGTTATCCGTCCCTACTGTGTTTGGTGAGCCAGAGAGGACTGAATGAAAGACATACAAATATTTAGAGAGGAAAAACTCAAAATGAACAGGAAGAGAGCACACTGCATGAAAAAAAAAAAAAGCATGTGTTGAATTCCTTTTTGGGGAGTTTTACAGAGAGTTTTAGAATTACTACATAAGTACCAAGAGGAACATACGTGGGAAGTAATCCTGGAGGCCTGCAGCTCTATTATAGCAGCCATGTGTATAGTTTAAAGGGCTGTTTGAGCTCTAGACGCTTTTAAACACGTTATACACATCTGGCCCAGACTGCTGCCACCATCGACTGCAAACCAGTCTCCAACTTCAGAGACGACTGGCATCGGGGCACTACGTACGCTCGACAGTGAAAATGTGAGGTTATATGTTTGTATTTGTGTGTGTGTGAGTAAGGAGAGCGAGATTAGAGAGGAAGACAATGGAGAAAGAGCCAGTGTCAGTTGCCCTGCGTGGACAACACACATGTAACCAGACCCTACAGCCACGGCCATGACCTCACCGGGTTTTTCCACAGGCGCGCGCACACACACACACACACACACACATACACACACACACACACACACACACATAGCAGGTCCTTGGTTAGCATACAGTCAGCGGAGCCTGGCACAGCGAGAGCCGGCTTCCATTCAGAGAGTCATGCATTGTAATCCTACACAGTGTGATCACACAGGCATGCTTCACAGCGGAGAATGCTAATCTAAACTAAAAAGGCCGGACACAAAGAAACAGCCGGGTGACTAGTTTCTGACGGGTGGAGCAGCGGATCAAATACATTTTAATCTCAGGTGACGAAGAAACCTTTGAGCGTTTCCCACGTGAGTTAGCACGCACCGAGACGAGTCGCTGTGAGGTTTCTGAGGTTTCCCACATAGTGAGGGGAAGCAGAATGGAGAGGAATTTGCCATAAAGATATAGAAACTGCTGCTGCCATGATGGAAAATGATGGTTATTATAAAGAAAGGCATTCCAAACATACCCATCATAGTGTTATATTTAGTTGCAAAGTTAGATTTTTCTTGAAGTGGGATGAGATAAGTGTTTAGGGGTTAGGTCAGGTTCACTTCCTGTATCACACAGCAATCAATGTTCCAAATCCAAATGAAAATAAAGCAATTACAAATAAAAAACAGTTGCAACTGAACATTTTGTGGGAACAATATTTGTAGGAAACAAGTTTGTATACATCAGACTGGCAATACGTCATCCAGAGTAGGCTCTCATGGCCACGCCCCCTTTTGGGGGAAAACAATCCCGTGTCCCTTGTAGACGGTAACAGAGTAAACAGAGGGAGTTGAAACATGTTTCCAAATTTCTACTTTAAACAAACCTCTAACAGTAATAACGCTATGCTGAAGAGTTGCTGTGTAGTTGGTTGCACCAAAATCCCAAAACGCTGATCTCTGATTTGTTCCCATGCAATGTCCTAAAAAACATATAATAGAGGAGCTTTATGACTCCAAGCTATAGACCAGATCAGCATGGTGTCATCACCGAGGCTGCGCTCCCTTTAGGGGGAAAGAAACTCGCTGTCACAGAAGAGAAAATGGAAAACAACGAAAAGCTGTTGTGTAGCGGGTTAACCGAGGCTTTCACACTGAGATTTGAGGCACATACGATACGTGAATATTCACTGTCAGTGTGGTAAATGGCTAAATGATGCTGGTGACAGTGACAAGTATGGCAACTAAATATCAGCCTATAGATCAAACAGGTTGTCTATTAACAGGTTGGTTATTTACAGACAACACTTAGCCTAAAGTGATTCAATCAAATAGAGATGTCTAGATAAGCAATATCCGGCCACTGTGTTGGACGGGGGGAAGGCTGAAGGGACATGGCGGCGGTCAACCTGAATTTATTAATGTATCGCGAATGCTCAGTTTCAGGTAAGATCACAAAATAATCATTAGACTTCATTTGTATGAAACAAACGTTTGTTTAAGAAGAGATGAATGCATACAAATTTGTGAAAATTACAATCCAAACATATGTCAAATTGCATTGAAGTCTATGGGATCTGGTCTTAACTTTTTGTGAAGAACCTGTATGTGCCGGTCTGATGTCTAATTCCAGATGTTTCTCATGTTTATTTCAATTGCGTAAGAAAAAATTCTGAGAATAAATGCCAGGATTTTAAGATAAACCAGATCACTAAGAAGAAAATTACACAATCATGGAAGTGAAAAAAGTGAAATAATTCCTACGACTGATTTTTACATTTTCAGCATGACTAATTAGAATTCAGGATTAAATAACTTTTTTTAAAAACCACAAATGGATATGTTTTACAGTGTTAGCCAAAGCCAGCAAAACATTGAATGTCTTGTGTTGAATTTAACTGTAACACAATTTTGTAGGCCTTTTTCGACACATAATAAACCACACTTGCTGCATGACCTGCAGCAAACCAGATTTCTAAACCCACACATGAAAAACACAGCGGGCCGAGTACGTCTTTCCAACTAGGACAACACCTGTTCTGTACTTTACTACACTTCTCGGAGAATCAAACAGCCTTAGATCATTCTGCACTGGAAAAACTGCTGTCACCCAGGCTGTGTGTAATGTGTGTGTACGCTGTAAAAAAAAAAAAAAAGTCGTAAAAAGGACAAGATGTAGTCCTGAGGGGGGGGGGTGACTGAAGACTGGCAGGTTTTTTCCACTTTGACACATGTTTCAGCGCTGACGGCTGTGGCCTAACTTTTACATGTTCAGGAAAAATATTACCGACCCACAACACAGCTACTTATTAAGTTACAGTTGGTATTTAGTGCATTTTCTTAAGAGGTTTAAAGTCCTACCTGCCACTGTATGAAATATGTTGTCCTGTCTGTCTGTCTTTATGATGTCCCCAGAGGTGCGGATTCCATCTGTGGAGACAAAAAGAAGAACAAACCAGTGAAATGTGACTCATAGAAACAACATAAAACAATAATAACTAGGCCTGTCAAAGTTAACGCAATAATAACACGTTAAAATTTGTTTTAACACCACTAATTTATTTAACGCATTTTGCTATTTTTAGGTTGTAGCAAGCTCAGTTTTACCATGTCATACTAGCTTGTCGCGAAGGAGGCTAAATAACGCTCAGAATTTACGCTAAATTTTGGTGAGGAAAAACTGGCATGGCCATTTTCAAAGGGGTTTCTTGATCTCTGACCTCAAGATATTTGAATGAAATGATATTTGAGTCTCCCCTTTACAGACATGCCCACTTTATGATAATCACATGCAGTTTGGGGCAAGTCATTGTCAAGTCAGCACACTGACAAGTTAATCGTGATTAATCGCGCTTAAATATTTGAATTGATTGACAGCCCTAATAATAAATAATTAAAACAAGTAAACACGGCAACTGGCATCTCTGAGCTCCAAAATGTTGCTGTTGCTAGTCTAAAATTCTCCTTTCTGCGTGAAAATGTCAACTGTAGAAAACCATAAACTGTCCCTGGGAAGTTGTTACAAATACGCTGGCAGCCAACAGAGGCAGATAAAAGTCAGAGATGACTGCAGGTTTGTATTAGCAACGGCCGGTCATAATCTGAGTAATCCCCCAACCCTCAAGTGGAATATTTGACCCTGATCATCTGGATAGAAAGGTCACACAAAATATGCATATATGCAGAGACGAATAAAGTAGTTTAATTTTGTCTAATGTTTTATGGTACTAGTTGTATTTATGATCTATGTTCTAATGTCTTGTATCGACTTGTCTTCTGTCACTGCCTGTTGGCCAGGTTATTATTGTAAATGAGTATTGTTTCTCAATTGACTTATCTGGTCAAATAAAAGAAATAATAAATAAAATACATTTACACAGTCACATTGTGGGGACTCGCTTTCCTTTTGGGGTTAGGTTTAGGTCAGGGTTAGGGTTAGGTTTAGGTTTGGGTTAGGGTTAGGGAAAGGGTTAGGATTAAGCAAGTAGCAGTTATGGTTAAGGTAAGTCTCAAGGAAACACGACACGACTGTGCGTGTGTGTGTGTGTGTGTGTGTGTGTGTGTGTGTGTGTGTGTGTGTGTGTGTGTGGTAGACTTGTTGCTGCTGATGCTTGTTAACATCTGTTCAGCAGCAAAAAGCTAACTGGGGTCAAACACAAGTGCCAGAAGAAAATCATATTTGAATAAAATAATGCTTTATATTTAACATTTTAATTAAATGTGTGTACATTTGGTTGTATGTACAAACAAAAACTCAATAAATATTGAAATAAAAATGAAATAAATAAATGTATGTTCCTGTATGTTCCTGTATGTATATGACAAATGTAATAAAGTTTAATATCTGAGAAATGACTGATAAAAAGTTACAGCTTTGTGGATCACAGAGACATGAAGCTGTTTCAACAAAACCTTAATTTTTCTGCTTTATGAAGACAACCAGCTATGACGATAGAGCTGTGTATTGGCAAGAAACTGGCGATACAATATGTGTCATGATACAGGGGTTACGATTCAATATATGAAGATATATCACAATACTGTAAGCAAGGAGGTATATTGCGATTTTTTAAAATCTAATTTTAACTTGTTGTAAGACTAGCTGTCATATAAAGAACACACCATCAAATGAAATAAAGTATTGACTGAGTTAATCTTTGCATGTAAACTATTAAAAATTGATTCAGTATATTGGGGAATCGATACAGTATCACAAAACATAATATCGTGATATTCAATATTTTCGATATTTTATTACACTCCTATTATGACGATATTTCTAGAGCGCGTCTATGGTATTACAGTGACTTCATCACACTTTTATCAGTAAGAATATTTCTATAATATCGCTGTTAGAACATTGTGTCTATGATACATATGCTTAATGGTGACTGTATGGTAGCTGTAGAGAGACATGTATCACTATAAGAACGCTAAAATAACAACATAAAGATGAAAGATAGTTTATAAGTGCAGAACTAAAAGTTCTTATTATCTGACGCGCTTGCGCGTGTCACTTTTATGCGCTCGTGCGCAATTAAAACACCTGCGCAGGTAGCAGCCCCGTGTCTTTATCTCAGCAGTGCAAAACTCCGATAGAAACAACAACAGCACATTGAACAAGTAAAGGGGCATATAACGAGCTCCCAGCTGCTCCCACATCGGACCAGTGTTTCCTACCTTGTAAAGACAGAAACCTCCTAAACAACCTCTGGAAGGAGTCGCAGTCCAAACAACTTCAAAATAATCCAGCTAAAATAACAAAAAGTCCTTGTGCATCCAAGAGAGCGGAAACCTGAGGGGTGGTGATGGTGAGATCCGCTGCTGTTGTCAGCAGACAGTACAGAGGAGGAGGAGGAGGAGGAGGAGGAGGAGGGAAAGAAAAGAGACTTATCGGAGGCAAGTTGCAGAAAAGAAAGTCCTGCCCCTCAAGTCCTCAAGTCCTGCCCCCTCCCCTCCTTCTCCCCCGCTCTCCATGCTGACAGAAATAGCAAGCAAGGCGGGCCCCACCAAAAATAGCCTGGACTCCACTTCACACAGACCTTTAGGACTATTGTCTCCCCGCACTGACTGACTCCCATTGGGTGCGCACTGCAGCCAATCCGCGCTCCGCTCCTTACAACTTGTTCAACAGTTTGTTTCAGTGTCAATTAAAACAATGGCCCCCTACACTGTGGCTCCATCTGCTGTCAAAAAGCTCCAAACCAGCACCAAGCACAGTGATGTGGTTCTGGGGGGTCCTGGCTGACACCCTCCTTTTTGGAGGTCCCCCAGAAAAAACCTGAGCGAGTTTAAAGCTGCAGTAGGTAGAATGTTTTGGCATCATTGGGTAAAAATACCATAATAAGCTTCCAGTATATAGTAATTCAACAGTTCTGAGAGAAAACTAGACCTCCTCATGGCTCTGTTTTCAGGCTTTGTGGCGGGAGACTTTGGCCAATCACAGGTCATTTCAGAGGGAGAGCGTTCCTATTGGCTGTTCATTCGACAGAGGCAGCTGTCAATCACTCGCGAACTCCGATTAAACAGTCAAACTAGGCAGCGCTGATAAAATATGAGTCAATATTCTGTTACTGTAATGCCTATTTCTCGCATTAAAATGTTTTCAGAAACATCTTGTAGTGTACTGTTTAGCTGTAAAATGAGAAAGTTTGCTCCGGCTGGTGGGCGGTGCTCGGTATTTCCTCAACTGATCTTAACTTGGCGGCCGGGTCACAAACTTTCTGAAGATATTTAAAAGAAATTGGGTTAAAAAATGTACTATGAGCTATCGACAATCATCAAAATATTTGAATCGGTTGACATCCCTATTATTAACACTTCTAAAATATAAAAATGAAAAGTGTTGAGTAAAATTGTATTTCTTTTTTAATAATGATACTTTGTTAATTTACAGCATTACAGTAGTAGCTGTACTCGAATATACAGCAATATGTCTGTTTGTACCTAGAACCAGAAAAGTTGTTTGTTACACACCACTACTGTAGCTATAGATATGATTGCATAAAAGAGTCATAAAGAGGTATAATATCCCTACTTTAATTATAAATACACTAAAACTATTGAGTTGCATTTTACAGTTGCATTTTTACCACTGTGAATACAATTGACTTACTGTAATTTTTTTGTAGTAAATTGCTGCAAGTTAATTACTTTGGAAATCATTTCTTACAGTGAGACAATAATTCAACATGTTTGCATACCCATTAAAAGACATTTAGGTCATATTGTATTTCACACGTGTTTATGGGGAATAAAAGGCTTCTCTACATTTTTGACATTGCAGGTACAAATCTTTACTTGCTGGCGCACGGCTAGCGCACGGCACCCCGAGCCCATGTAGGAGGAAGTAGAGCATCCTGTAAGCCACGGTGTTCAAACGCACACACACGCCTACGGCACATACGTTACTGTGGTAGCTCGCATGACGCAGGACCACCGTCTTGTCAGTTTTTCTGGTCCGAAACCTTCCTAGAATCAAGAGGCTGTTTGCCGTTAGCAGCTCTGAGTCACGTACATCCTTAAATGGTCACGTCTCATTATGCTAAAGTGTGGTCAGCATGACAGAAGTGCTCAGTCCTTTATCTGTTTAATTATAAACTATTTAACATCATAAAAATCAATGTACATCCTTAAATCGTTACATCTCACTTGCTAAAGTGTGGTCAGCATGTCTATTCAACATATATCCGTCCTGCAAAAAAAGAAAAAACAATCCAAAAACTATCATGAATCTTAAAATGAAAAAGTTCACAATTACAGTAAATTAGAAAAACAAACAAAGATAAACAGCTACAGTGATTAGTCATGATTACAGTCTTAAAAAGACGTCCCATGGAATATCTATCCATCAGCCCGGTTGCACAGCAGTTCATGAAACACTCACGAAATTTAATGTATCGATTCGTGTACATGGACACATTTTTTTTGTGATGGTCAGTACAAAATTAATTTGTGTATATAGTTAACGGCACTATCAGAATTATTTAAACTCAAACCACGATCTTTTCCTAAACCAAACTAAGTCATTTTGTTGCCTAAGCCTAACCATGTCGATCTTTTCCTAAACCTAACTAAGTAGTTTGTTGCCGAAGCCTAACCATGTCGATGTTTTCCTTAACCTAACTAAGTAGTTTTGTTGCCTAAACCTAACTAAGGTGTTTTGTTGCCTAAGACTATAATCAACTCAATATTTTCCTAAACCAAACTAAGTAGTTTTATTTTGAAATTGACACCTGCATCTCATGTTGATGACGGACATTCGTAGGAAAAGGCACTAAAATACGTAGTTAAAAGTCGTGCTGAACGTCACGAAAAAAAAGGAAATTTGTGTCTATGTAGACGAATCAAATAGATTCAATTTCGTGACTATTGATGAACTGCCACAGTGAGACTCTGTTGCACAGAGGTGCCACCTCTATCTTTTCCCTGTTTTTCTGAAATTAACTCTATCTGCATAAAACCGTTTTTTAAATCTTTCGAGGCAGAAACTGACATTTCATATGAGTTTCACTCGCACTTCTCGGTGTTTTTCCCCACTTTCAACCGTCCCTTTGTTTCCACAGAGCACAAGCGCGTGTGTGTGTGTGTGTGCCTTTTATCCTTTTTTCCGATCTCGGCGTCAGCCAGGTCAACTACTGATGTTTCAGACCAATATTGAAACCAAGAAGCGTGCATCTGTCATCTGCTGGTGATGCTCCGTCGTCCGCTCGCTCACCCTCGGGTGCCTCTGTGAACGGGGGGAACCCAGAACTGTTCCCAGAAACCCTCGGTGTGTGGGTGTACACGGCTATACAACTGTGTGTGTGTGTGTGAGCTTTCTGCTGTGTGTTATGTGTGTTTGTGATTGCATGTGAAGTGCATTGACATAAAGTGTGTGTGAGTGAGTATGTCTCAGTACACATGTGTGTGTGTGTGTGTGTGTGTGTGTGTATGTGGTTAGTCCATTCAATTACACAATCTACCATGCAGTCTGAATCACATCCGGTTTCAAGCTGAAAATAACAAAACCACAGGGTGACAGAAAAGCAGCGCAGCAGGCAACCGCCCACAGGGACAGAGGAATACACACACACACACGCACACACACACACACACACACACACACAGTCCAGCACTGGTCAGTTAGCACTTTCAACAAACAACATCTATTTTATCTAAAAGAAAATAGAAGAACCTTTCCTTTACAGACCTGCTGCCTATTTGCTTGCAGTAGCTAAAAAATCTATTAAAAAAACTAAGGCTGTCAATCAATTAAAATATTGAATTGCAATTAATCGCATGATTGTCAGTAGTTAATCATGATTAATCGCAAATTAATTAACATTTTTTATCCGTTCAAAATGTACCTTAAAGGGAGATTTGTCAAGTATTTAATACTCTTATCAACATGGGAGTGGTCAAATAGGCTGCTTTATGTAAATGTATTACATAAAATCAATTATCAACACAAAACAATGACACATATTGTCCAGAAACCCTCACAGGTACTGCATTTAGCATAACAAATATGCTCAAATAATAACATGGCAAACTCAAACCAAACAGGCAACAACAGCTGTCAGTGTGTCAGTGTGCTGACTTGACTATGACTTGCCCCCAAACTGCATGTGATTATCATAAATAGGGCATGTATGTAAAGGGGAGTCTCGTGGGTACCCATAGAACCCATTTTCATTCACATCTCTTCAGGTCAGAGGTCAAGGGACCCCTTTGAAAATGGCAATGCCAGTTTTTCCTCACCAAAATTTAGTGTCAATTTGGAGCGTTATTTAGCCTCCTTTGCGACAAGCTAGTATGACATAGTTGGTACCAATGGATTCCTTAGGTTTTTCTAGTTTCATATGATGCCAGTACAACAGCGCTACAGCCTAAATATCGCAAGTTGCGTTAATGCGTTAAAGAAATTTGTGGCGTTAAAACAAATTTGCGTTAATGCGTTAACTTTGACAGCCCTACTGAAAATATTTTGATTGATTGTAAAAGCCTTCACATGGGGTATGCAACTGTATGAAGTAACAGCAAAATATAATTATCCCAATATACTGTATATTGGTTAGTCCATATATGAGACTATTTAGTACTTTTTTTGAATGACTAATCAAACTTCAGTCAGTTCTTGCTGTTGACTGCAAACACAAAGGGAATCCCTGCTAATTCAACACCTTTTACAAAGAAAGTGTGGTCCGTGCAGAAAATTTCCCCTTCAGTGCAAAAATGTTGGAATCAACACGATCAGTCAAACCTTAAAGTAAATCATAATGAACTGACACAGTGAAAAACAGTCAGTGTGACGTATGTAGCTTTATGGGGCAGGATGTGGTCAGCTGTGTGCTACACTGTTGCCTCCCCACCTGCAGAGACATGCTCCTGCTACAACACCACATTTGACACAAGCAGAGATCTTTCACAAAATATAAAAGTGTCTACAAAACTAAGTTAAAATCCTCACAGAATGACGGTCAGAATGCATAAAGCAAATGAGTAGAGATAATGAACTGGGTATTGAAACTCCGTACTTTTTTGGAGCCAAAATGTGTTTGTCTAACCAAATATAGGAAACTGTCAAGTGAAAAAAAAAGTAAAAATGAATGTCGAGACAAATTCTTTATTTTTTTACTTTTTTTTTCATCAGATAGCTCCTTTTTAAAAGTATTATTGTTTTTTACTTTAGATTATGTTATTTAGGAACTCTGGCTTCTTTTGTTAAGTGAAAAAAATAAGGCTGTCAATGTTTTAACGCCACTAATTTCTTTAATGCATTAACGCAATCAATCTTTCGGAGGTTGTAGTGGGCTCCGTTTTAGAGCTAGAGTGAAGATACTGGTATCATATGAAACTAGAAAACCTAAGGAATCCATTTGTACCACCCATGTCATGCTATAGCTCTGCAAAGTTACGCTTTGTAAACTGGCATGGCCATTTCCAAAGGGGTCCCTTGACCTCTGACCTGAAAATATGTGAATGAAAATGGGTTCTATGGGTACCCACGAGTCTCCCCTTTACAGACATGCCCACTTTATGATAATCACATGCAGTTTGGGGCAAGTCATAGTCAAGTCAACACACTGACACACTGACAGCTGTTGTTGCCTGTTGGTCTGCAGTTTGCCATGTTATGATTTGAGCATATGTTTTATGCTAAATGCAGTACCTGTGAGGATTTCTGGACAATATTTGTCATTGTTTTGTGTTGTTAATTGATCTCCAATAATAAATATATATATATAGTTGCATAAAGCAAGCATATTTGCCCACTCCCATGTTGATAATAGTATTAAATACTTAAGGAATCTCACTTTAAGGTATATTTTGAACGCATAAAAAATATGGGATTAATTTGCGATTAATCACGATTAACTATGGACAATCCTGCGATTAATCGCGATTAAATATTTTAATCGATTGACAGCCTTAGGAAAAAGGTTTTGGAGAAAAACAACCTGCTTAAATTTCTCAAAGTAAGCTATTGAATGTTTTTTTTTTTATATTTGTGTCAGTTCCCAAAACCAGGTATGATATCGACACTAAAACGAACAATTCCCCGACCCTGCCCATGACACATATAGACTCTGCACATCAAACTAAAGCAGCGCGGCTTTAATTTACAATCTGGGTCTGTTGTTTCAATTCTCCTGAGTGAGTACACAGTATCTCTGTGTAATGAGGAAATAAAAATAGGACACATTTGGGGGCATCTAGAGCAAATCTACTGTCAAATAAAACTTCAATTTGAACATTTAAGTTAATTTGGGACATTCACATATATGCAGACACAAGGAAAGATACATGTTAAACATACTTATTCCACTTAATTGAGAAAACGGCCTTGTTTTGTGAGTGAGTGTCACTGAGCCTTTTCTGTGAGTAATTATGTGTCTGATTCTTTATCTCCCATGTGCAGACAGTGTGTCGTTGTTAAAAAACACAGCACATGCGCTCGTATAAACATGAATGAGCCTGTTTTACGTAAAGAAGAAGAAGGGTATGACCCGTATTTCCACTAATTATGAAACAGTGATCTCAGTAAGCTGTTTCGACACAGTTAAAGTACAAGCATGCAGTCACTATCTGTAAAATGGAATTAGCAGGGATGGAGGGTTTAGAGGAGAAGAAACGAACGAGTGAAAGAACAAGGGGAGGGATTAGAAAGAAAAAAAGTGACTGAGGAAGAGAAGGAAAAAGTCAGAAAGAGAATAAGAGGTGAATGGAGAGGTAGGATCAGTAAGAGAGAAAGAGAGAAGAAGAGAGATAGGATGAGAGAAACAGAGAGAGGAGCTGAGAGCGCTGTAATAATGTTTGGCCTTGGTCTGCCAGCGGGGTCCTTCCCCTTAAGAAGCCAACAGGCATGTGAGGAATGCTGCATGAGAAGAAAAAGGAAGGAGCGGAGGAGAGGGGGAGAAACACAGGAGGATGATGGGAAAGAAAGAAAAGCCAAGAATGAGGAGAACGATGAGGGGAGGGTGGGGGGAGCGGGGAATCCAGAGCGAGATGAAGATAGAAAGGGGGAAACGGGGAGATGAAGGCAGGGAGAAATATGAGACACTGAGGAAGAGACTTATTATCTTTAGCGGGCTGAGTAAACACAAGAACAAAGAAGATGAAAATAATAAGGCTGGAAAACATTTGGGAGGAAAAACTTGAGCCCTATTTTTATTCTTGCGCATGCGGGTATTCCTGTGTGCACGCAACCATGTGTTTGTGTGTGTTTACATACTTGTGTTCATATGTGAGCGAGAGTATCAGGGTGTGGTCAGCTACAGGACTGGACTACACTTTTCTAAATGCAGCTGGATTTCCTTTTCAAAGTTTCTCTTTTGCCAGTAATCTCAGTGCCAGAAATTTCACACCTGCAGTATTTCACAGAAAATCCTCTCCTTCCATGTGTGACGGCTCTTTCAGCGCTTCGGTCTGCTTCGGTCTTGTGGCGGTCAGTTGATAATCATGAGATACAGACAGAGAGAGAGAGACTTTGCACATCAGCACGTACACGCTGGAATCCTGTGAGATTCTCCTGCTTCATGAAGATAACGTGAAGGCTACGGAGTTATTTAAAGCACCGAATACGAGGAATGCTGCTATTGCAAGAAAAAATGAGCTCACTGAGCTCACGGAAGACATACTCACAGTGCTGCCCTACAACGGGCAAACTGGGTTAGGACCAGAATCTTATTCCATGGGCATTATTATTCAATGGGAATGATTATCCTATCTATGAAAACATTCAAATTGGCAGTAATTGCCAATTACTCTAGAACTCAAACCATCACACTTACTGCTGAAAGACAGCCAATACAACAGCTAAAGCAAGAGAGCTGTTGAAACAGCCGCAGCTAGCCTTAGCTGAATCTAAATTTACTCACTCCCCCCACCGTATCTATAATCTATGATTAAAAAATGAAGTAGTTGTTGATCACTACTGGCCGGTTAAGAGTAGTGAGAAGTCATCAGTCAATGGATGGTATGAAACAGTCAATACAATATGTTGTTAAAATATGTGAATCACTACAACCATGAGAGCTCCTTGAGCTATACAGTCATTAATGAGGTTTACTACCTCATTCAATTTAATTTTTATTTTATTAACAAAACATTGTAACTTGCACTCTTGCTAATGCATATAGTAGGTTATTCTATGTTTAGATTTTAGATTTTGTATGATAGTTGTCTGGTATATTTAGTGTCTTCTAATATTCTTTATATTGTGTATTTTATGAATATATTTCTCTAGTGTTGATATGTACATTTTATTACTGTTCCGATGCATTGCCTGGATAACCTGCTGCTTTAACACAATAATTTCCCAATTTGGGATCAATAAGGTACATCTATTTATCTATCTATTTATCCAATGAGCACCAAAAATATTAGGCTGATGGGCCCAGCGGTATGCGCGATAAGCTGTGGACAGAAAGACAGACAGACACAGAGATGCACACACACACACACACACACACACACACAACATAGTCTCCTGGCGGAGATAGCAAACTGTGTATTTTACATTAGATGAATGATGATAAATTTGTCATGTATAGTTCCTGGTTGTAATCAAAAGCATCTGTATTTTAGTCCCCATGCACACACTCACACCCAGCATCCTTCCAAGACGAACAAAACAGTGACATCAAGCACAAATAAATACTTAATAGACATACAATGACCTAATTTAGATAATGGAAACATATGAGAAAAATATATTAATTACACATTTTAATTAACAATTAAGAAAAAAGAAAAAGAAAAATGGTTTTCATTCATCAAAAACAACTAAATATTTTAAATAATTTATTGGACTGCTACATGTTGCTCTAAACCAAGGAGGAGTTAGGTTGTGAACTCTCCTAGTCTGTTTTGGGGGTTAGGCTGCATAAAAGTCATAACGTTATCCAGTGTCCCACACAACCTATAAATAAATATCCCACTCAGCTACATTACACTGCATATACAGTGCAGACATAACTGGAAACCCAAACAAGATACAATCAGACATTCCCTTACACGTACACATTTTCAAAAGGTTTCCCTGGTATGTGTGTGTGTGTGTGTGTGTGTGTGCGTGTGAGTGTGTGTGAGAAAAAAGAAAGACAAAGCGAGTGTCTGACTAGCCACATCGAAAGCCTTGGTGACATGAGCAGTCCACAGAAACACAATGGATCGCTGACAGACATTTTCCACAACAGAGCAATGGAATCATGTGTGCAGTCATCACTACCCAGTGTTGAGAGGTGAAATAAAGAAGTTATGTGACTTTTTTTTCCAGAGACACGTACAATAATAAGAGTAGCATAACAGATACCAATCAATCACACACTGCACATATTATAATACAATTGAGTTGTCCAAATAAAAACTTCCTCAGCAGACAAATCCAAGTGAGTAATGCCACCACAAACAGGAGATCTCTGGGAAATGTAGTGCAGAAACACCACAGCCAATACGATTAAGACTTCAAATTAATTTGATTAATATGATTATTTCTCTAGTTTGCATGGTGGTTCACTTGTTACTGGGATAGATCGCCATGGTAACATGCTGAACACCTAACCTGCTCCGGAGTAGGTTATGTTCCAGATAAGAGACCAACTCGTATAAAAGCACCGCCTACTGACCAATCAGAGCTCGGTGCGCAGATCGTATGATAATATAACACGAGGAAGAAGAGGTTACAGTCATAATTCAGGCTAAAAACAACTCAGTTTAAACTGACAACTGCAGGAAGGACAGCTGGCTGTGTGCTGTGGGTGCTAACCACTTTGAATTATGTTTTTATATTTATTTTTTTACTTGCTCTCAAGCCCGTGTCACACCGCCGGAGTCAGAGCTGAGAGAAGTCTAAAATAGTCATACACGCCACAAAGGGCATAATGAAGTGTAATCTAGTCATCCGTTCTATTTTCAAAGCTATTTATAATATCACTGCCCCATTTAGACGACTATATCTGACTTAAGAGAATTCCATTAAATTAATAAATCTGTTAATTTACGCATTCACAAATCAGCAATTTTTTCTTTTGCCAGCTGTCCTTCCTGCTTTTGGCAGCTTCAACCATGTTACTTTTAGATTATGTGCTTAACTTCTTCTTATTTGTCTAATATTATAGTTTGCTCTTGGTTTATCAAATGTGCCGCTCTGCTGACAGTAGACTGGACTGATTGGTCAGATGCTGCAAACACCGTCCCCTTCATGTTAACGCGCTCATAGCCAGATTGAGAAATCCTGGGTTGATTTACCGAGTTGATAACCACCTCCGTGGGACGGATTAGCGGGTCTGCGTTTGTTAGGGTTAGTTAAGCCAGACAGCGAGAAGATACCCTGGGTATGTTGAACTCGCTTTGTAATCTCCTTTTTTAAAATCTCCTCCTGTAATTTGCAGACTTACAGTCAGTGTTATTATTTTTGGATACACCACATCAATGAAATGTCATGCTGAATTCGTAAGGAACTTGAATCCCCCCTTTTTGAAATAGTATTTTATTATTTTATCCTATTTATTTATTATTTGTATTTGTTTCTCATTGTGTGTGTTTTTGTTTGGTTTTAAATCCTTTGCCAATTATTTAATCTTCCTTTTCCTTTTGTGGTTTTTTGTGCTCTTTTTTTGTGGTTATCTGTAAAACTGAAAACCAATAAACACATTTTAAAAAAAGAAAAAAAAAAGACTTCAATTTAAAGATGGTCGTGTAAGAATGAATCGCAGCTTCTTTTGGACGTTTGATCTGGTTAAATTGAAAGTGAGCTGAGGTCAACCCCGGCGACAGCACAAGCTGAGTGTATAATGACGGGCTGAGGATCCTTTACACCCTAAGGATGTTTGGAGTTATGGCAAGTTGTTCAAAACACAGCAAGAAACCATAGCAACCACAGGAAAGTCCCAGGGATATCAACAGCACACAAATGCACACACACACAAAACACACACACTCACACGTACGAATCCTCAAAACGTAAAGTCAAATCAAATCAAAACTCACCCTTTCAACACCCACCATTCTGAACAACAACAAGCCTGCGAAGCGTGAGCGTGTGTGTGTGTAGGAAACACCCAGACAGGCCAAAAATAGCTCTACGCTTTCGTTCCCCATCTCTCGCTTTCAATCCCTTGCTCTCTCTCTCTCTCTCTTTCTCTTTCTCTCCATGTCTCTAGCTCGTATCACTATAAACCATTGGTAGGAAAAAAAATAAGTTAATGTTCCCGTACGGAAAATATCACCCACTTAAGAGCGCGCTTGAATGTGAGAATATCGGACTGAGTATATGATTGAGTGTATATGGAGAGAATAATGACTATGTTGACATAAGTGTTGCAAAAGGGGAAACATAAAGCTTCTCACAGGAGGGAAACATTAGTAGGTTGAAATTTGTCTTTTTGTCTGACACATCGAGGCGATAAGAGTCTGCAACACAGTCTGAAGGCAGTATGTGAAATAGTCACAAAATTGAATCTGTTTGATTCATGCACATAGACACAAATTCCTTTTTTATTTTTATTGTGACACTCAGCACGATTTTCAACAACAGATTTTTAGTGCTTTTTCCTACGAATATCCAGCAAGACGTGACACACGTGTCAATTTCCGCTACAGTCTTTTCAAAATAAAACTACTCAGGTTTAGGAATAGATTGACTTGGTTAGGCTTAGGCAACAAAGTACTTAGTTAGGTTTAGGAAAAGATTGCGGTTTGAGTTTAAATAACACCAGAAGTGGCGTAATTTAACTACGGAAATTACTTGACAAGAACTACTTAGTTAGGCTTAGGAAAAGATTAACTTAGTTAGGTTTAGGCAACAAAACTACTTAGTTAGCTTTAGGAAAAGATTGTGGTTTGGGTTAAAATAACTCTGGAAGTGCTGTAACTTAAGTACGGAAGTTATGTGACAAAAAAAATCAACTTTGATTTCTGGTTTCAAATGGTACACAAACACCAGTCTCATGGGCGACTGTCCTGTGTTTTTTGACCCAGCCATCCAGCCCGATCTCCAACCTGACCTCCAACCCTCTCTATACTTCCAGGTTCACAATTATGTGGATTACAAATGAATTGACCATCACGAAAAAAAAATTAAATTTGTGTCTATGTACACGAATCAATACCTAAAATTGTGTGACTATTTCACAAATTGCAGTGGAATTGGACTGGAATCAGACCTTCCTTGAGAATCTTGTAGAGAGTGATAAAGTCACACGAAGTTTGCATGTTTTAGCCATGTAACTTTTCATCAGGCTTTATTCCCCTGCATCTTTTCCCCATTTTTAGGATCCTGTCACACCCACAGATATTTGTTTAGCTCCAGGATCTCCAATTACAAGTGAAGCAGGGCTTGTAAACAGACGTCACATGGACTCACAAGAAGCATGTTTAATGGGCAGTTTTAGTAACCTGTCATCCTGCAAGGTTAGATTTTCAAACAAATGTAATTGCAGTTAAGCAAAGCATGCTGGTGTGGACTTGGGTTTCTGGCAATATCAACCTGAGCTATATTAAGACAACGGAGTGTGTGCATGAAGGAAATTCAGCCATCCGATCTTTCGGTAACAATAACATTTCATTCACTCAGGTAATTGCTGGAGTCCGGGAATGTGTTTACAGCAAAGTCTGTAAACAGTTCTGGATGTTTTCAGAGGACAGTTTGGGTGATAAATTTACCGTTAATCTTTGTTTTCTCATCTAAATAGGTTTGGCTAACCTGGAGGATCATTAAGTAAGTACAAATTAATATTTCATAAAGACAAGGATTAACTTGGCTGTAATACTTTCTGGTGTGTTTGGACCTTAACTAACAGGAATGACAAAAAAGGCAAAAACTACAAAGATAAACCCTATTTGTAATAAACTGTAATTATCCTCATATGATTTGGATAACAGTGGCTGGTCAAAATCAATTTTAACATTTACTTATGGAAATATTTTTTTTTTGGGGGGGGGGGGCATTTTTTATGTTCACATTCAAGAATACTGTAAAGGTTAAGCGGATCAACAGTATATGCACTGGGACATGGTGTGTTCTGCCTTGAGCTCTGGCTGGCTGATGTCTACACCTTTGAAACAACAAAACCTAAGTCTTGTGTTTTGGGTCGTTTCCTGTTATTAGAAAAGATTGTTCTCAGTCTTGACAGACCACAGTACAGTTTCCTGAGTGCCTCACAATTTCTGCCATCCTTTTGTAATCATCTGAATTTGAATGTTATTGTTCTCACAGGGCCAAATGAAGGGAGAAACTAAAGGAAATGTGGCTTTGATACGCTGTCAAAAGGCACCCTCTTTACTCTCCAGCAGCAAACACACATATCTGTTACAAAACTGATCTCTTTGCCTATAACAATGTAACTCTCCTCCATAGGTAGGCCCAAAACTATGACGCTCTAGGTAGTACCCCTCTAGTGTCTGTTATGTCAGGTAACAACCTGTTCTCACTCCCAACTCATCAAATACCGCTGATGGGTAAGTGCCCCTCGGCATTGGAAACCGACGCATGGAGGCACCCTTTAGTGTCTGTTTGCAATGCACCGATCTTTCAATTAACTCCAATGTCAACCCACCTGCAGCGTTATTCGACGTTCAGAGCAAGTGGCATAGTATAAAGAGCATGGGAGTCTACTAAGGGCAGGTGGGATGGGTGGTTTATGGGTCAAACAAACTCAAAACTTTCAACCAGGAGACCACTTTGGGTGGCCCGTGTTGAATTATTTTGTCACGTGAGCCGTTAGTCAGTGAAGTTAACATCAATCACGACCGTTTCCTAAACCTAACTGTGTGGATATGTTGCCTAAACCTAACTTCCTGTGAAACGGAAATTTGTTTTGAAAGGACACTATGCATGTGACAAGCATATATTGACACGCCGTCCATGACTTATCCAACAGTAATACAAGAGGGGTACTCCATGCGTCAGGTCTTCGATGCCGTGGGACCCTCGTTGTGAGTGAAAATGTGATGCAGGTAGGCTACAACGTGTCAGATTCCACTTGTTACGCGCATACAGTGTCTTTTTAAAAAAAAAACTGCCAATATAGGTTTACTTGGTTAGGTTTAGGTAACAAAAGTAGCCTACTTGGTAAGGTTTAGGAAAAAATCGTGGTTTGGGTTCAAATAAGTACGTTTGTTGTATAACTTACGTACATAGTGTTAGTTAAGTACATAAATTGTGTAACAACGGTAAGGTAAAATAAGTCATCGTTGGCTTGGTTTCACACGGGACATGAACGGTGGTCTCCAGGGTGTCACAGTACGGTCCGTATTTGTTTGACCTAACCATCCACCCCTACCTCCTCCCTAAGCGGGCATTCGCTCTTTATACCACATCAGTTGCCCTGACGCAGACGGGTTTACATTGGAGTTAGTTGAAAGTCCGGTGCGTCTCACAAGGCGTTAAAGGGTGCCTTGGTGCAAACGTGTTGATAGGCCTGGGGTCAGTCTTGGCCATAGTACAGCAGCCTGGAGCTGGCAGAGGGTCATTGCCTTGCTCAAAGACATTTCAGCACAGCAGGTAACACATAGAAAAGGGGCTGACCTTTGGAACCTTTAGGCAACCCTGTAACCCAAACCTGAACAACACCATTTTTACTGTCTCATTAATATTTTGCATAAGGGATTCAATACCACAACTGGGTGGTTGTGGTTTTCCACGGTCCAGCTTGCTGATATTAACGTTAAGTATATTTAAAATAGAGTTGGGATGTTTCATAATTTTCACTCACTGTCTGTCTGGCTAAGATAAGACACAGTAAGATCAACTTCATCTTCCCTGCTGGGTAATTGATCTTGGCTGATGTCGCCCCTGCAGCGAGTGGATGAAAACAGCAACAAACATCAGCACAGGATGGAAACATCATACAGCTGTTATCACACACACTTCATACACTCTCAGTTTGTCAGGTCAAGACACATCAGGCGTGCATATCTGCTATCTGTCTCTGCCACCGATGACTGATGAAAGTGAAGCTTCTCAGTCGGGAGCTGGTGTTTTCTCTGGTGTTTGGAGTGAAAGGTTACACCTCTCCTCTCCGCTGTGCCCTCTGTGGGAATTTAAGAGACGGACCGAGAGGGAGAGAGAGAGAGACAGATGGGTTTTCCTCGCAGGATATCCTGTTCTAAGTAGAGCTGCTGGGCCCACTCTGACCTCCTCACCCCTCTTGACCCCTGACCCGCTCATAGTTTAGGCTCACATCTCCAACGTTTCCTAATCGCCCAAATCTCTTCGTATTCTTTCAATTTGGCCATGGCCCCTTTGCTTTCTCTCCTTCCTAACTTCCTAACTCCTCCGTCATACTCACAGGTGTCACTTTAATTCTCCCTCCTTCCTTTTCGTCTTTGTTCCTTTGTCTGCACCCACTCAATCTAGTGCCAGCCTCATATGCTTTATATTATGTTCCCTTTCTTAAAGCATTTGTCCTATTAGCAATAGCCAGTAAAGTCACAGCAACAATAGACTTAGACGGAATCCTATATGCCTATATATTGATTTAAGGACTAGTCATTATCCAGTTCTTCTGAAAAGAAATTTAAATATTTACTTAGTTTTTCAACTAATTTGATAATTAATTAATCCTATTCAGTAATTTTTCAAGAAAAATATTTGATGGTTCCAGCCTCTCAAATGTGAAAATGTGCTGCCTATGTTTGTCTTAGCTCCATAGCAAATTGAAGATCTTTGGTCTGATCTTTTGGACTTTTAGGTGGACAAAACAAAATATTTGAAAAATTGTGGTTGCCATTTTTCACTATTTTCCGATGTTTTATAGACTAAACGATTAATCTAAAAAATGACGACAGATTTATTGATTCTGAAACTAATCTTTCAGATAGTGTGCTAAAATAATGGTCTTTGATTTGATTTAAAAAAAAAAAAAGACAAATTAAAACGTATGTGTGCTGTAAGTGATCTCATCCTATAGCCTACATTTTAATTTGTTCAAACAAAAATACATATATTGTTAATCCCATAATCTTTGCTTTTCGCTGCTCCCTAACATCTATAACTGAGAGTTTGATGAGTTTCATTATTGAAAAAACTATTTTTGGAAAATGTGTTGCTTATGCATTAATACAACGACCAGTGTATATATGTAAACCTGCAACGATTAATCAGTTAATCAATTATTTGTCAACTAATAAGTTAATCACCAACTATTTTGATAATCAATTAATCGGTTTGAGTAATTTTTATAGAAAAATAGGAAAAAGTCTCTGATTCCAGCTTCTTAAATGTGAATATTTTCTGGTTTCTTTACTCCTCTATGACAGTAAACTGAATATCTTTGAGTTGTGGACAAAACAAGACATTTGGTGATGTCATATTGGGCATTTCGACATTTTTCACCATTTTCTGATATTTTATAGACCAAACAACTAATCGATTAATAGAGAAATTAATCGTTAGTTGCAGCCCTATACATATTGTATGTGGCCTAATGTCCAAACGTTGTCCAAAAGTTTTATGTTGGAATTGAATTCTCAGTGCTCAGGGCTTAAATGACCTGATGGATACATCCATATCCCTGGTACCAATTACCATTTTATCTATTGACCATCTGGGAGGTGTAGATCATCACTAATATAGATAACTATAGGCTATGCTATGAACTTTAGGTGTTTAAGTGTTGGTCAGTGACACAGCACAGGACAGCACCCACTACTTTCACCCACTTTGATCTGTTCTCTTTTCACTGACTCATCTTTCACCAAACAAGGGCTGTTCAATGACAACTGAGACATTTCAGAAATGTCAAAGCCGCAGGCATGAAAAAAGGCTGAAAAAGAAGTGTGTTTTGAAAAATGTTGCATATTCTGTTTTTCACTTTCCTCGCAACCATGTTCTTTGTTGTTCTTTCAAGACTTCTTTTCTAAATCCCTCCTATTTTTAACAATGTTCAAACCGCAGTAATTTCACTTGTTTTTCTGATCATGGTGCAGTTCATGTGCGTCACGAGCTGAAAAAGAATACCCTCCTAAAACTGTCTTGGAACAAGAGAAAATCTGTCAATGAGCCTGAGATTATTTGTTGCCAACATTTTCAGGATACTGAACATATCGTCACTGCTTTGGCAGTACAAACTTGAAAATCACGCACAAGGAAACCGCCAAAAATAATTATAGAAGTCTTAATTTGACTACAAACAGGAGTAAGGCTCTCGCTTTGGAAATAAATCCATCAGGTATTGTTTCTTGCCCTCGGATGCCCCATTCTTTGTCTTCACCACTTTCTCTTAATGTCAGCCTCCCTCCGTCCCTCCGTCCCTCTGTCTCTCTCTCTCTCACACCCAGCCCTCCCACCCAGCAGTATAACTGGAATCCATTAGCTGATGAATGGTTGTTTGTGTTTTTTTAAGCTCAACAGCGCCACCCATGGCCTGCGTGGCCAAAGAGGGCGATAAGAAAACATTTGCTGTGATTAGAGGAATAATGAGCCAATCGTCCTCTGACCTGCGGGCCAACCCTGAGGTCAAAGAGACACAGACCGGGCTGCTTCCCAGGTGGTTTCCCATGAAAACCATCAGGCCTGCAGAGATATAGTGGAGTCATTGTCTGCAGACAGGTGACACACACACACACACACACACACACACACACACAGAGCACTTCTATGTCTGTATGTCACTGCATGTCTGGGAGTGTGTGTGTGTAAGTGACGAGGATCCCAGCGGACCGAGCGCAGAGTTTGCCCAGAGAGGCTGCGGTGGAAATCAACACTTCCTGCTTCCTGTGGCGAGAGGAAGTGCTACCGTCGCTGTCCCCTTATCGCTGGATACACAGGCAGCGCGGAGGGAGGAAGGCAGGGAGGGAAGAGGAAGAGGAGAAGGAGACGCAGGCTAGACAAAGGGAGAGGACAGATACGGCTGTTGTCCACCAGTTGGTTTTTTATTTGTTTATTTTTGGGGGTTTCTGGCAGAAAAATGCTGAGATGATGAGGAGGAAAACATGTGTAAACTATATCCTGCAGGCTTGTTGAACTGAAAGAGGCCTATTGCTTCTTATAACATATACTTTGTTATAAAATATGAAATCATTATTTGATCCAAAACATTATCAATACTTGGTTGCACGTCAGTAGGATTTTAATGGAGATCAAACGAGCAGCTAAAGTGAGACTATTTATGGTTTAGATCGGTGATTCTTAAAGTGAGGTCCGGGGACCCCCAGGGGTCCGTGACACTCTGCCAGGGGGTCCGCGAAATAATTTGCTAGGAATTATAAAATTGTGCTGTATCATTAAAAATTGCATATCTACAGACGGGGACCATTTGCACCAATAAAACAAGCATATTGTGTCCATTATTTCCACCCATGTTAGCTGTGGTCAATAGAAAACTAGGGATGCGTCAATTCAACTTTTTCAGTCCTGACACCGATACCTGGGCTTTGGTCATCGGTCGATACCGATCGAGTACCGATCTGATACCAGTGTTTAATTTATTTAGCTGTATGCCTCACTGTGCGGAAGTGACTGGGATCTTTTTTTTGTGTAAGGAAACATCAGGCTTAACTTAAATATTACATTCCTAACTTTGTCAAATTAAATGTTACAGATAAATACATAGATATAGATTTACTGAATTGTTATTTATTATTAAAATAATAAATTATACACCAGCAACTTGGTAAAAACAATTACATTCAAGTCTATAATGTATATAATATATAAACATAGAACCAAATTGAATAGATCGGACCCATTGTCACCGATACCCGAGCTATTTGAGTCAGTATCGGCCCGCTATCCGATCCGGTAACGGTGCATCCCTAATAGAAACTCTGATATGATTGTGACACATTACGTCAATCTGTCATGAATCATTCACTTCACTCATTCCAATGCAAATATTCAAATCCAACTTTTCTGAAGTAGTAGGCTTAATTACTATGATGTGTTTCGCAACACTGTTATGATAAATTCTTCTTCTGTTCAGAGCTTTCTGCCAATGATTTGAACAAGGACCAATACGTTCATTGCTTTAAAGTTAAAACACTGAAAGTCAGCATTTAACTGGTCATTTTAAATGTCTGGATTCATTCGGATATTAACTGGTATTAATAAATGGTGTTAAGATGATTAAAATTGAAATGTGTTTCTGTTCATCACTATGAAACAGGTCTGAAGGATTTATGTTAAAAGGTTTTACAATACAAATAGTTCCAATGACGAGTAAAAGAGTACAAATGGAGGTAAGCATTATGCTTAATTACTATTGTCGATTCATTTGTATGATTATAAGGGGGTTCTTGGAAACAATTTGTACCTTGTAAGGGGTCCCTGGCCCCAAAAGGTTTCAGCCCAGTTGCACAGCAGATTGTGAAATAGTCAAAAAATGTAATGTATAGATTTGTGTACATAGACACAAATTTCACATTTATTTTGTGATTGTGATCAATTTGTATGTAATCCACGTAATCGTGAAGTGCGAACGCTGCATAGGGAGGAGGTCAGTGTAGAAGGGTGGGTCAAAAAACACAGGACTTTCACCCAGGAGACCAGTGTTCGCGTCCCATGTGAACCCACAAGTCAAAGTGGATTTATTTGCCACGTAACTTCCCTACAGAAGTTACAGCACTTCAAACCACGATTTTTTCCTGAACCTAACTAAGTAGTTTTTGTCACAGAAGTTCTGAACTTAAGTTCCAGCACTTCCAGTGTAATTTTAAGTCAAATCACAATCTTTTCCTTTAACTAAATAGTTTTATTTTGAAAAGATTAGAGCGGCAATTGACACGTGTGTCACGTATTATTGAAAGTCGTATTGAGCGTCACAAAAAAAAGGCAAATTCGTGTCTATGTACATGCATCAAATTTCGTGACTATTTCACAAACTGCCGTTAGACTGTGTTGAAAGTTTGAGATTTGAAGTTGAGGTTCAGATTACATAAAAGTACAGATTCCACATGTTGCAGGCCATGTAGAACAATTTTTTTTCAGATAGTGGACGCGAACGTGCATGAAAAGACTCCTTGTAGTGTTTTTCATGTTGTTAGGAGCAACTGCATGTAGCATGCTGGCAGACACAGATGAGCTGCAAACAAAGAGAGAAGAGGGAAGCAACAGAGAGTGACAAAGATCAGGATATTATGCAGCAAGAACAAATGCAACAAGTGGGATGCATTTTGCAGGTTGCAATTAAAAATGCACCCACTTGCACCTTATTGTGAAGGAGCAAAAGAGAGAGACAAGGAGAAAGACAGAGGGAGAGAAGGGGGGAAAGAGTTGTTTGGGATCAGGGTGGGGAAGCTTTCAGCACTTGGGATTGTCCCAGATGGACACAAGCCGCTCCCTCCCTTTATAAACAGCCTCTGGCTTCTACCTCTCCTCTCCGTCAATCTCTTCTTCTTTCCTTTAATGCCTGTTATACACAACTCAGATCCCACTTTGCAAGGATTCTGAGCCCCTCAGCAGAAAAACATGAACAAATTGACACTTTGTTTTTTCCTCTTTTTTCTTCTGACAATTCCATCTGTCCCCCCCAGCACCTCCACCACCCCCCAATCCCTGCCATTTCCAAAGTCAACACACCACTAAATGCCGGGCTGACTCACTTCCACTGTGGGTGGCTCTGTTTCCAATTTTCTCACCACCTCAGCCAACCCACCACCTCCGAAGAAAAGAGAAAACTTTTGTCCAGAAAACAACAAAAAAGTAGCCAACCAGACACGCAAAAAAAGCAGAGACAGCTCCCCGAGTTGCTCAGTGTTAAAGGGACAAAAGCATGCATGTAGATGCCAGGAGGAGACACGGGACCAAACCAAGCATACTTCTCCCACTTCTTTTGTGGCTCTGAAATAGTTATCCCTGTTTTCCTTCCTTTCTTTCTCTTTGGGAGAGCGTGGGAGCGCCCTCAGAGTGCTGCAGAGAAACCACGGGGCTCATAACAACAGGAGGAAGCCGGTAACTTGAGTAACGTTGGGCCGGGCAGAGAGAGGGGGGAGATAGGGAGAAGAAGAAGTGGAATAGGGAGCGGAGGAAAAGGATCTATACATGTCTCCACATCTTGAAAACATGAAGTTTGAGCTCACACAAATAAAGAAAGCCACATTTACAAATGACCTGTTGCATTCCAGACAGCTTTTTCCCACATGCACACACACGCAAAGTGGCACACACACACACCCTCATCCCTCTGCAACCCCAAACACACTGAAATTAGACAACTTTTGCCTTACCAGTCTGTGTGAACATTCAGCATGAGAAGTGTGTTAGAAAGTCCTGTTCAGTCAGTCATGTTCACGTACAGTTAAGTCCAGAGAGATCGAGAGTTGTGGGGACACCCAAACTACACGCACACACATACGTACACACACACACACAGGCGCAGTATCAGTTCCCTCTGTCCAAGTGTTGAGAAAGTGAGGAACCGCAACAAAAGGCAACAGAGGGAGGGAGGGAGAGATCGAGGTTGGGAGAGAGAGAAAGAGAGAGAGAGAGAGAGAGAGAGAGAGAGAGAGAGATTAACCCCTCTGAACTGACTGGTGGACTCTCTCCCTCCCTCACACACACACACACACACACACACACACAGTTGGTTTGCCGTATCACTGACTTCTTGTGTTTTCGCTCAAGTGCCAAGAGGAGGAAGGGAGAGCAGAGGGAGACCAGAGTGTGTGTGTGTGTGTGTGTGTGTGTGTGTGTGTGTATTCATGGTCATGGATGTGTGTGTGTGTGTGGTGTGTGTGTGTGTGTGTGTGTGTGTGTGTGTGTATTTTAAGGTAGGAGGGACCGACTGGCTCAAGTCCAGAGGCAGCCAGCCTGGTAGAAAAAAGACAATAGCAGGAAACACTATATCAGGAGGAGGCAAAATAACAGCACAAAAATAATTAACAGATAGTGAAAAACAATGACATCCACCGTGGAAAACACAGCCTGCAGCCTGCGCCGAACAATGATAGTGGAAACACCGAGCAGAAAAGGCATTTTTGTTGTTGTTATTACCACAGGATATAAAAAAAAATCGTCAGAAATGTTGGCGTTATTTTTGTACATGCAAAAGTTTTGAGCTTTTTTTTGGCGTTCATCACCGCCTTTTTATAAATTACTCTAACTCACACTTGTATTCGATCCCAAGCATGTAGACGCGCATTCCCCGTGCGTTCAGTCAGCCATGACTCCCACACAAATCTCACCACCGCCCACACACACGCACACACACACATTCCCTCGGCTGTAATCATATCTAGTGATAAGGGCAGCTTCCCCCAGCGGTCGCTGGCTCTCCGACTCCGACCACAGTGACTTACAATGGCCCTGTATTCTGAGCCTGCTCTGATTACACTCACAAGGAGCTGCATTACACCCTGCTAATTCAATTTCCTCCCCTCAGGGTCAACCTTTGTGTGTGTGTGTGTGTGTGTGTGTGTGTGTGTGTGTGTGTATATATGTGTGTGAGTGCATAAGGAGGACCTGATTAAGCAGTTGTTGAAGGGAACAAGCTGCTTGCACAAAAACTGACTGTAATAATCTGTGGGGGGTTAATATGGTCGCTGATCAATACCGTAGTTGTTTGTCCAGTTCTGGCTGTTCTGTGTTGGAAGTAAAACTTCATCTGCTGGAGAATCAGCTGCTCTGTGGTGCTATAAGCAGGTAGAGCTGGTAAAGCAACATATTTCACTTATAATGGTTGATGTACAAGTTGTACCTATTATTGTTTATTAGAGTGATGTAAGACTTGTACTCAATGCAAAAGCATCAAATTATCAACTTGATGGATTGGATTCAATCAGCTCTCTTCCTCCTCAAATTTTTACTTAAAAATACCTCGTAGAACGTTTGATCACTAGTAGTGCTATGGAGTAGAAGAACACAAACAGATTTAAGCATAGACTGTATATAAGAAGTGGGTGTAGTCATGTGATGTCACCCATTGGTTTGTGGACTGCTGTAGTCATGTCTAGAAGTTAACCTGCAAATTGCGAAATCTGATCTGAGATCTGTAAAAACTTGCAAAAACTCTTGTGAGACTCGCTGTCTGACGACCTATCCTAACCTTAACTATTCAAGATCAATGCCTAACAACCATCTCGTGAGAGTATCCCCAATTTGCTGGTTCCCGTCTAGACACGACCAAGTGCCGTTTTGAAGCCCCAAGTTCGTCATTTTGGCCGTCGCCATATTGGTATTTTGCAACCAGAAGTGACACGAGAGGACGGTGCTAAGTACAACCAAATGCTGAATAAGACATTTTTACGCAAACCAAAAATGTTAAAATGAACTTTCATGAACTGAAAACACACTGTAAAAGATGAAAACCAAGACAACTCCTAGACCGCACAACGCTGTGGTAGCAACCTGTCAATCACAAGGTAGCCATGCCCTAAAGCATCCCCTGCTTATGGTCTATTTGACTCTAACTGGGACCATTAATTTACTGAATGAACATCATGCTGTATTGAAGAAGACTTGAAACTAGCGATTGAGACCATAAACTCATGTTTGCAATGTTTACTGAGGTAATAAATCAAGAGAGACGTCGGCTCATTTTCTCATAGACTTCTTTAAAATCAGACTTCTTTTTGCAACCAGAGGAGTTGCCCCCTGCTGGCTATTAGAAAGAATGCAAGTTTAAGGCACTTCCGCATTGGCTTCACTTTTCAGACCTTGGAGTTGCCCACTGGATTTAACAGAAGAACAGAAGGACCATCTCAGCTGGAGAAGGCAACACCTGCATGTCAAATCATCATGTTTGTTGTTAAATTACTTAAGAGGTTCAAAAGTACATCCTAATTAAACACTTTGGTGTTTTGACCTGTGCTCCAGCTGGTGGGCGGTGCTTGGTATTTTCTTAACTTATCTCAGAATTGCAGCCAGGTCACAAACTTTCTAATTTTACAGCTAAACAGTACACTACAAGATGTTTCTGAAAACATTTGAGGTGAGAAATAGGCATTACAGTAACAGCATATTGACTCATATTTGATCAGCGCTGCCCAGTTTGACCGTTTGATTGGAGTTTGCAAGTGATTGACAGCTGCTCAGAGACGGCAAGGCTCGACTCTGATTGGTTGTTTTCCTTCGGTCTGTGAAATCTTGCAGATGCCATTAGGAGCACCGGAGGACAACGGAGGACACAGAGGCATATGATTTTTTTCAGATTACCTGTCTCATGCACTACTATCAGGATATAGTGACCGTTTTATAAAAGATAACTTTTTAAAATCAAATTTGCTCCATTTCTACCTACTTCAGCTTTAACTATTCTCATACAATTAACTGTCCCCAACGCAAGTTTTTTATGTCTGTTTTTACGTTTGAGGTTAATATAAGTACTTAAGTAAGTAGTAACTTAAGTCAAGTTTTTTAAGTAACCAAACCACAGTCTTTTCCTAAACCTAACCAAATATTTTTGTTGTCTAAACAGGTTCTGCAATGGAGGGACTTGCGCAGTCGCATTGATGGGTTGTGTTGCTGGACATTCATAGGAGAATGCATGAAATATGAGAAATAACTTTCTGTAAGATATCATACGAATTCAACTCTCATTGGCTCTCATTTATATTTAGGGAAAAAGGTATATTTTTTGTGTTTTGCGTTGATGATGTGACCAATCTAAATCAAAACAATTTTAAATACTATTCAGCTGCAAATGTCTTGCACATCCTGTAAAGTTACAATGCAGTCCACCGTTGCTCAAGTAGGGTGGATGTGCCAGAGATTCATTGTTGTTGCCAACAGACTATAAATATTACTGCAACATCTCTATGATACATTACATGTTGTGCCTTTTTTTTGCTTGAATAGAAAAATACTGAGTGTTTTGGTTTGGTGTTTGAGATTACGACAGATCACTTTATGTTAAGCTGAATGAGCCTTCACTGTTATGCAAGCTCTTTTGTGACATATGGAGTAAGTATGGAGATAACTGAATAGCCTTATGAGCTGGTAATGAAAACCATCCAGCAGATTCTTTTTAATTACATCAACACTCTTGATTTATAGCTTTACAGTCCAGTTGTAAAAGCACTAAACACTAATTAAAGCGGAACTCTTTTCTCCGTTGGAGGTTTGGAGGTCTCTCTGTGGAGGTTTCTATAACAGCCTCCAAAGAAAACGATGTTTGATGAGTCAAAATCACTAAAAACAGGGCGGAGATGCACAATGCAGAACTACATCAGCTTATATGATGAGAATCAGTCGTTGTTCTGACTTTGTCATGTTCCCCTCCCACGTTTCTTAAACTGGGGGCACAGACCCAAAATAGGTTACAGGCCTTCCTCTGGCAGGTCCCACCAGAACACAAGCTAGCAATATGCAATCCTGGGCCCCACAGTAAGACACTAAATTCTCATTTGGATCCCGGGGATGAAATATTTTAATAAAAGTTCTTGCTTTAATTTGTATTAAGAGGGTCAGATCTGCAAGCGTTTCCACTGGTTCTGTGTAGTACAGCCTGATGAAGCGGCTGGCTCGCTGCAGGTTGTTTATCAGACGTGTTCAACACATCTGAGTCTCATTTCGGCCAAATAAAACAATGCCGTGCGTCACTGTCAAATGCATGGCAAACATAAGGAGTGTGTCCACGTGCGTGTGTGTTAAAAAAAAAAGTGAAAGAAAGTGTGTGTGTGTCCAAAAGCAGAGAATGTGTTTATCATTAAAATGACTGAATACAAGGGCGATGTCCCTCTGGAGGGGTGGGTATCCACGCGCACACACACACACACACACAAACACACACACAAACACACACACACACATTGTGTTTCCATCACTTTAGAGGACATTTCATTGACCTACATTAATTTCCTGGAGACTTACCTTTACCCTAACTGCTACTTGCCTAATCCTAACTCTTACCCTAACCTTAACCTAAACCTAACCTTACCTTACCCTAACCCAAGTCTTCACCCTAAAATGTAATGACTCATATTATCGGGACATGCATTTTGTCCCCAAAAGGAAGGCGAGTCCCCACAATGTGACTGTGTAAACAGATTTATGTCCTCACAATATGAGTAAAACAACCCTACACACACACACACATACAAAGCAGATTTGCACTGTTTTTGAATGTTACTCTCTGGTTCCTCTTGTTAAAAGAGGTTAAACGTCCTTATCTGCCGTTGACAACGTCACTACTAGGAATCAAACCAGAAACCCCTCTGACTTCAACCTCAACAAACCACAGACACAAACATCTTTGTCCTAACCACACACACTCACACAAACCGTCACACACCTTTTCTGTCATTCTCTCTGACTAAACTCCTGTTCACACTCGCCGTCTCTCACACACACTCATGGAAAGATGCGTCCAGATGTGGGTGTGATGCTTGTACACAGTGATTAGCGAGTGAGTGAGTGCGCTGTGTTGTGTGTTTCCACCTCCCTTTCTCTGTTTTGGTTACCAGCCTTGTCTGCTAAGCCTCACTAATCAGTCCCGCTGTCAGGAGAAGAAACACAAGGCCGAGGTCTGAGTGTTCAGAACAATTCACATACAATGGGCTGGCTTGTCAATCACGGAATTTCCCCCACGCACTACAATGTTCTTCATACAGTAAACAAGCCTTTTACATTATTTACCCCATTCATAAGGAAGCTTTATCAATAATTTCCTTTTTGGTGGAAATTTACTACATATAAACACATAGTAACTAGAAATGTCTGATCGTCACAGATGAGCTGCTGTTCAGGGTACTGGTTAATGAGATTACAGTAAATCAACAGTAAGAAATGTATGTTCATATGCAGGTAAAGATATTCGTATTAGGGCTGTCAAAGTTAACGCGATAATAATGTGTTCCTTCATCTGGAAGTCAATGGGTAATTTGAATGGGTTTTTAGTTAAATACCTGAACTAAGGTCTGTGATTAACACAAGTTTAAGAGATTTTAACGTTTAACTTGTTGCTAACAAGTGGCTAGATGAGACTACTAAACGTCATCACGCCGACTCGTCCGCCATTACAGTCTCGTTGTGTATACTCGCGTTCATGTGACCGTGGTGTAGTTTGTTTATGGTCTGACGTTAGCTTTTTACTTCTGGCGATTGCTTTCACACTTAAAAAACTCATAAAGTAGCGTTTGGAGATTATCTTACTGAACAAAGTGTGTAAGTACTGTATCATAAATGTTTGTTTGCCGCAGAGCTTATTTTCTGCAATAATCCAAAACCAAATGGAAATATTCCATTGGATTTTTGTCGAGGGAACCCGTGCGATTCTAACTTCTGGATTGGCCTGCAAAAATAACTCAACAACCCTGTAGCACTCTATAAGTTATGGCCAAGGATATTAAATGAAGACTGAGACACATGAGAGCTATTATGTATGACACATGTGCAATGTAACTGGAGTGGCAATGTTGAAGGGTTACAGCAGACGGTGCTAGAAATAAAGGGATGGTGTCTGCTCAGGTGCTCTTTGGATTCATTTAATGACATGGTCCACCTTATTTTTCATATAAAACGTATTCCGACCTTCAATGAAACATATCAATCATCCCCATGTTCTATGATTATGCGGCAGCTATTGAGCCTTTCTGCAGACCAAATTTGACTGTGCATGTGTTGTACCCAAATGACATGATGCAGTATGACGCCATGGCTCTTTAGCCTCTTTGGTTAGGGCAGGCTGTGTATAGCCTACATCAGTGGTTCTCAACCAGTGGTCCGGGAACCCCCAGTGGTCCTTGAGGGAGTTCCATGTTGTCCCCAGAAAAATGGGTTTCAATATGTAATTCACTATAAAAGTGAGCCCAATCTGAGTGAGAGTCATAGTGACTATTCTGATAGGTTTCACTTCCTCCTCTGCACCTCTGTACTGTAGCTGACAACTATAGATTCTGGTCTTAATCATATCTAACAACCAAAATCTTTTCAGATGGAGGGCCCTGAGGCAAAATCTAATCAAATGGGGGTCCGTGACCTAATGTGTGTCAGTTTAGGGGGTCCTTATGAAAAATGTTGAGAACCACTGGCCTACATTACTGGGAACACCTGTGACTCAATCCATCGATCAAATGAAGGGATGGGAGCTTCTTCTACAAAGCCACTGCAATGAAACCCAGATGTAAACAATGTGGCCCAGTTATGTAAAGCTAGACCTTTAAAGGTAATAACTTCGGTCCAGTCTAATAACACACTCTGCATGAGTGAAATGGTGAGGCTAAACAAATCCATGTCGCTTGCAGGGAAACAATGCTGGTAAAGTTTAACTTTAGACGAGTAAACAGCTGTGGTTATGTTTAGGCTTAAGATTAGGCAACTAAAACTATTTGGTTAAGGGTAGGATTAAGGGTAATTCCATAGCAATACTGACAAAGAATGATGTAATGATGATGTGGGTGAAGTTAAGAGTAAAAGTGAAACTAACAGAAGGTAAGGAAAGGAGCAGGAGGACAAAGAGGAGGAGGAGGAGCAGGAGGAGGAAGGAGGGGATACGATGGGGTCCAGACCCTTGATCCCAGCAGCTGCTGCTGTTTTGTAGGTCAGCATTACATCAGTAGGTTTATGGAAAAGGCTGGGAATCACTTCTCTACTTGACCTACTTAAAGAATGTTAGTGTTAGATGACATGCAATACTCCCCGGCTTCCCAGCACTCACTCACTCACTTCCTACCCGATGTGCAGCAACACACATTGTTTTTTTAATCTTTTTATTAGCAGTTGCTGAAAGAATGCATAATTAAGGAAGCAGGGTCTTAAAATGTCTTGCTTCTCGGGTGAATTGTTTTGAGTTTCTAACTGTTTTTCATCCGTTTTATGTCGTACTAACATTTTTTTAATGAAGTCCCACAAAGCACTTGTCAACTGATTGTTTAGTAAAGAATGAAATGTCAAGAACACAATCATTCAGAAAAACAACATTTCTCAAGCATTTTTCCTCTTTAACAAAGTGCTAGCAGCACAAAGACTCAGCCCACCTTTCTCACTTTTTATCACAAAAAATGTAACAGAGCTGCATGAACCCCCGTGGGTCAGAGTCTACGGTTCGTCAATATCATGGTCCATTTGACATGCCAGCTGTCTTTTAGGAAAGAGTTACGGTTTTAACTGGTTATAAAAACCAGCATCAAACCCAGAGGAGTCCGAACAATTCTGCTGAAAAATTGAAGTGCGTTGCTCAAGAATTTATAGGTCTGTTTGAATTTATAGCATCCATATGTCGGAGGATTTTACAGTGAATGGTTGTGGCGAGGATGTGTGTATGCAGCGTGTGTGTGATACAGAGGTTAAGTGGTGTGGTTCTGGCCTCTCAAGCAGCAGCCTTCCAACACGGGTCATGTCTTTTTTGTTCAATGCTAGTGAACCACATAGGACACACTAACACACACACACACACACACACACACACACACACACACACACACACACACACACACACACACACACAACTCTGAACCTATATCACATACAGTATGAGATCACCAAGAATGTAGAGTTTCACAGCTATGACAGTAACTGTTGGACTGACAATGTGAATTATGAAGCAGAGGACGTGTCCAAATCACCCATGGTCACTGTGGCAACAAAGCTGCCATACACTCTTTCACACACCTCTAATGAGGCGTATCCAGGATTTATCCCTTGATGACATCACGAAGAAAGAACGGTGTCTCTGGAAACATGGTCACAAATTCAGATTCAGATTCAAATGTGCCAATAGGCTATGCTTTAAAGCAAAGCAGCATTACAACTTGTGTTCCAGTCATGTAACAATCTGATAACAAGTCAGTCTGTGAATTTGTGGCAAAAATTGTTATACAAATAGTCAGTGGTCATGTTTATAATGTTAAATCCTGAACACCGGCCACTGCTTCATCGTGCTCTACGGCCTGGAGTTTCGCCTCAGGACCCTTAGCGTAGCTGCGTTCAGTGAGGAGGAGGTCAACATGTGGATCACTGGTCTCAACTGGCTGATGATCGACACTCAGAGAGCGCCTGTTTACATGTCCACAGCCTCCGTCCTTTCCATGCTTCCCATTCATTATCTACGTAAGCAGCATTGCCCTGCATTGCATGCAATGCATTCTGGTATCGTGGTTGAGGTCTAGGCTACTTTATGCAAATCGAGTTGCAGTCTGGCACGACTCGTCGCCTCTGGAAACTCCCTAGAAACTTTTAGACCAACCATTGTTGATCCAAAATGAAGACAGATTTAGCAACTGCATGGCTTATTTCTCGCATAAAATGTTTTCAGAAATTCATTTTCATTCATCATTCAAAGCTGGGAGCAGCAGCTCACGAGCAATGAACGTATATTGATACTATTTGACAATAAGAAAAGCGTTTGTCCAATCAGGTGCCTGGTGCATTGTGTCTAATGGCAGCCCATCAAGCATCCAGTGCTGGGAAGCGAGGCGATCACTCGCGCAGGTGAGTGGAACCACTGACACGCCTGCCTGAAAACGTAAACAAAGGACTGTAGCGGCCAATGAGGAAACTCCAACACTCGGCCAACCAATCGTGTAACTTCATCACTCAGTCACTCAGTCACTCACTCAGTGACAGATTTTTGTGCTTGTAGGGCTGGCCCTCTGCGGTCCAGCCAAAGACCGATATGAAGCTGGCCCTAACAGCAGCACATCATTAGGAGTGCACAGCCTGCATAAACAGTCATATTTCAGTGTGTTGTTACGGCCTAACTTGAATGTAAATAAACCATGGTTTCATCCAAACATCAGTGTGTACATGATGCTGCCAGTGAAGTATACAAGCTTCATGGAGGCAGCGTAGACAGTTCAGTCTGTCCAGCGCATTAAAACTGTTTATAAGAGCCACAGACTCATAAAGCAGTGTCGGAAATTACTGAATGAACAAAATCAGAAAAGATCAAATCGGATAAGAGTGGATGAATCTCACTATTAAAAAAAACAACAGGAAGCTATTGGGAACAGCTGACTGATGACGGAGTATTTATAAACCAAAGTGTCAAACAGCCTAAAATCCCCTCGATGAGAAAAGAACATTCAAGTGTGTGCCGCTGCATGTGCATAAACTTTTGTGTGTGTAATCTACAGTGCGATAGCATGTGTGAATTTAGACATCTGGATATGACATGCACATTTGATATAGTCCATTAAAATGACACAGAGTTATATAGCAGCTCTGTCACTATAGTCACGGCACCTGTGGGTGATTTATACAGAGACAGAAAATTATGCAATGACACTCTGAGCCTGATAACTATTCCTGTAGTTTTACCACCAGAAAACTGGGGTGAACAGTAGTTTTTGGTCATTTTTACCAGCTGGAATCAGAGGTGATGAAGACACTATGGAGATCAAGCCCATACACCTGATGTTGGTGGCTAAATAATGACTTGGTGCCCAGACCGCTGTTCGTGTCCCGTGTGAAACCAAAAGCAAACGTTGACTTTACGCTTGTTACATAACGTTACGTAAGAAATGTATTTATTTACGCTAGTTACGTTGGGACTTTACGTTGGGACTTTACGTTATGACTTTACATTGTTACTTTACTTTGTTAAGTAACGTTGTTAGGTTACGTTGTTAGGTTGCGTTGTTTGATTTCGTTGTTAGATTGCGTTGTACGCTACTTTGTTATGTTATTATTTTAACACAAACCATGATCTTTATTCTAACCATAGTTTTGTAACTAATTGTTTCACAATGTTAATTATGTGGCATTGTGCATTTCTGCAAGCGTGATACAAGGCTGTAATGGAATGTATTTATGAAACGTATTTTCGGTTCAGAGATGTTGACATTCATTGTATCCTGTGGTTTGCAAAAACGTACAATGCCAAAACTTTTTCTGGCAGCTAGGCTGTTGTTGTTGTTGGCTTATCGCAATGCATTCAGCGCGCATTTACACCTTGCATTAGCATGTGTTTTTTCTAATCCAGACAAATCATGTGTTAATACCAGGTGCAAATGGGGTGTCTGTCCCTAACAGGGGTCAAGCTCCAAAACTACTGGATCCTACATTTCCCATAATGCAACTCAACAGCATCTTTTCGTTAGACATTACCCTGTCTGGTAAAGCCACATCTTTCAAATTTCATGCCCTTATTTTCTAACGCAGACTTTGTTATAGATATGTCTGAAATTGCCCCTGACATCATCAGGGTTATTTTCTGGACACTTGAAGACTTGAACACATGTAAAGACAAACAATAACAATCATTTTTTGCGTAACAAATGAAAAAGCAAAGCTTGTGTCGAGAGTTCACACCCAGCTTACTTTCTTACGGACCAATTGCTGTGTGAAGACGGTGTCCGACATCAGAAAGGTGTCGGTGGAGGGGGTTTCCAAAGGTGTTCGACCATCCAACATGCAGTTATGATGGAGTATACTGCCACCTTAAGATCATGGCCTGTAGTGCCTGTGAACAGCAGACTGTTACTAAACGTTCAACCTGGCCAAAACTGAATGAAAACAGTTGCTTTATGTTAATTTTTTTAGTCAAAACAACCAACTGATTAGACTGTTGTCAGGCTATTAAATAGGCGTTATCAGTCGCTATAAGCCCCATAGATGTGGGTCAGTAGGGGCCTACTACATCCACTAGAAAGTTTTGTCATCTAGTCACATGGTAGATCATCGGAAGAAGGTATAAAAGAACAGGACAGCGACCTCTAGCTACCGTAGTAATTATGACAGGAGCAGAAGATGAAGTCAGATGCTGTAGCATAGACAATGTGAAACTTCATAAAGGGTGGAGGTCGAGGACTATGGATGGGACAGAAAACACAGTTTCACCCAGGAGACTGGAGTTTGCCTCCCGTGTGAAAACCAACAATGTGTAGTTGTCTTTATGTTTTGTAATTATTTTAACCTAAACTTAACTAAGTGATTTTTTTTGCCTAAACCTAAAGAACTTTCCCTTTCACTTTTACAACGTAGTAGGCATAGTAGGCCCATAATGACCCACATCTAAGGTGTTTATAGTGACTGATAACACCTATTTAATGGCATGATAACAGTCGAATCAGGTGCAGCAACAGATAGAGCAGAGAAAATAAAACAAAAATGGAAAAGAGAGCTAAAAACAAGAGATTTCCTGTGTCACTGTATACCTTCATTTGGAAACATATCTACTTTATCAGACTCAGTTCACTCACATTATGAACTCCATCCAAAACCACAGCCGTCTTTAGAGATATAAAATCCCTGTTATATATTTAGCTATTATTTGCACATGCAGCCAAACTCCCCACTCGACATTCATGATGAAGCCAGATGTGGCTGATAGATTTGTGATATCCGAATGCACAGCCGAGGATGTGGAGATGGATGGACGGAGGAAGGAGGTGAGGAGGGAACACAATGGGTCTGGAAGAAAGGGAAGACGGAGGCTCTCTCAGGGGGAAAGTGGAGGGGGATTTTTCTTCCACCTCTCCATCTCCCATCCTCTCATTCACATCTCCTCCTCGCTCCTTCTGTCCCACCTCCTTCATTCAGAATCTAGCTTTTCTGTCTGTCTCTCTCTCTCACACACACACACACACACACACACACACACATACACATATGAGGTTTTGGCTGGAGGGGGCAGCAGTGTGAGTAAGAGCAACAGCTGCAGGGATTACAGACAAGGGAGGGAAAGGGAAGAGGGAGTGTGTGTGTGTTTGTGTGTGTGCGTGGGTGTGTAGGGGCTGAGAGAGTGAAAATGTTGTAAAGCGAAGTGTATGTGTATTTATGTATGTGTGAGACGACTAAGAGAAGAGTTGTGGGCGAGAAAGACAAATATGTCAAGTGGCGGAAAGATATAAAAAACATCTGTGCACTCAAGTGTGTTTTCTTGCATGTAGTGTGTGTGTGCAGATAACGAGAACAGTCAGCAGCAGCACCACAAACTATACGTAACACAGTGCTATAGCAAGTGTCTATATGTTGGTTTGCCTTAGCGGTGGGCTCGTGGTTTAAAGGCAGCGGGTGGGAAGTGTGTGTTCATATATACTTTGTTGTTGGAAACACCTGTATTTTCACTGAGCCAGAAGTCGACAGTGTCGCAGTGCAGAGATGTAATCAGCTCTCGTCTCTCTGCAGGAGTCTGTGTTTTCTTTGGTTTGTCAGCAGAATGTCTGAAAAACTTGTGAGTGATTTGGACAGAGAGCAGTAAGGGATTTGGCCAAAAATCACATGGTTAGACATCTGGATCTGGGATTTCTGCCATCAGATGATTATCTGTTTTTAATCATAACTATGGAATGATGACAAATTTTATACAAAGGAGGTTTGCGTGGTTAATAAATCTGACAATGAGAAGAATGATGTCTTTTGGTGTAACTGCAAGCTGGAGAGCTCTTCGCTTGGTACCTTTCCTATTTTAGAACGTTATTATAAGTGTTTATTTTGTCGTTGCATTAAACAAAACATATGTTGTTGTTCAGAAAAGATTCTCCCCAACCAGTGGATAGCTGAGGACACCACACCACAGACACGAAGCAGTTCTGTTTATACTGTCCAGGAAGATTCTTTTGGGCTTCGCTTTATGGAGAAATTAATTGGCAGAAAACTTGGCTAGTTGGGTACACATTTTGTCTTAAAGTTTAAGAAATTTCCTTTTTCTGTGAACTAGAAGAAGAAACAATGTCATTTGTTTCATCAATGTATGTATACCAGAATATTTTGGGTGGATGTTCAACATTATTTAAGAAGGAAAACTGGGCAAACAATTTAATTTCAGGATAAAAACCTTCTTATACGTTTTGAAGGTATTATGTTCTTTGTACAGTTAATTCTAATTTTGGGGAAATTCCACATTCATAAGAAGACATGGGCGGACTCCAAAACCTAATTTTGAATTTTTTTTATCGAGAACTGCGACAATATGGCACCTCGATAAGAAACATTAAGAATAAGATATTTGTATTACTTTTTCTTCATATAGATGTATTTTTTTATATTGTTTATTTTATTTAAATTTTCGCTTTATAAATGTACCCAATGACATGAGCAGTTTTTGTATGTATATATTGTTAATGTACTTATATCTTCTAAAATAAATAAAGTTCTGTTTATACTGTCCAATTGGAGGATGTGTTCTACTCATACGCAGTAGATGGCTGGATGATCTCTAGTTTTTCCATGGTTTTATTTTTTCCTTTTGCAACAAGCTAAAAGTGGCACTCCAGTTTACTCATCACGAGGAGTCCAACTAATCCTGTGACAACAGCTTCATAATTTCTTCTGTGGCTCTGCAGGGAGATTCCCAAAGTTTGAAAAAAATAACCCTGATGACGCATTTATCACAGTTTGGGTTTGAGACTTCCAACAGAAAGCATGGATTACCAACTGGAGGTGTGAGGGTTTTGAAAGGAGGGTCTAATGGAAGGGCTCAGGGTTATGCATCTGGAGCAGCACGTCTCAGTGTGATCATCACCCCCTTAGTGTTGTTTTATTGACTCAAGAGACCCACTTGGGTGCCCAGCAGGAGTTGGACCTGCAGCCTAAATGTGGGTCCTGACCTGTGGTTTGAGAAAATATAATGCACTAAAAAAAACATGGAGAGCATCTGCTGAATGTAAACGGAGTCCGCTACCATAACAGTATCTGTGAGGTACACATCAAATGAAGCACGGTGCTTTCTTTCTGTTCTTGTGGTATCACACACACACACACACACACACACACACACACACACACACACACACACACACACACACATAAAGGGCAGGCAAACAAGCAACAATGCAACACAAACAAGGACAACAAAACCATCCACCACACACGAGCACATAGTCTGGTGGCGAAAATGTGCAAGAACACGTACACGAGTAGGATAGCCGTGAGTCAATGTACACAGTTTATGTACGCACACATTTTCCCCTTGTGTCATTACGTGATGCTCTGGGACTATTTAGCTGAGGGAACAGCTCAGCGAGGGAGTCGTCAAAACAGGAAGTGTTTTATGTAGCTGAAACATTCCATTTTTAACTCTCACACAGGCTGCGCTAAAATAAATAACACACTCAGCACCCGACCTGGGAGGGCAAGGGCCAGAGTGTGTGTGTGTGTGTAGTTAAAGCACCTATACGTGTGTTCCTGCAGTGTTGTGTTTGATCGTGTCTTGCAATTGTGCATTTGTGTGTGGCAGCTTGTTGTGCACGTTCATGCATGGGTTTGCAGTGTGTGTGTGTGTGTGTGTGTGTCACATACCAGCCCTCCCCCCAGGCGCTGCAGAGGCCTCTGAGTCTCGTGAAGTCATTTCCTCTTTGATGGGGGACCTTGACTCTGTGGCTGCACACAGAATTACAGTCCTCTAGACCAGGACTCACTGAGTAGACCAGTGTGGAGCCCCAAATCACATCTGGTCCAGTCGTCACCTCTGACATGACGGATTTGATGCAGTTAGATCGATAACAAGCTGATTGTAGAATTGATTGATGCTTTGTGTTGGTGTGTATCTGCCATCTGACAAGAATAACATTTAAAGGTAAATCATAGTTGGTGAGATATCCGTCTGTCCAGCAGTAGTCGGAACCAAAACACTATAGTAGTATCTGAGGTGACAAGTCTCTTTTAAAAACATTCACCTTCTGACCAGGTCGGAGGCCAGAGACCATGACCTGACCTGCAGAAAAGGAACCCCAAGAATGCTCTCTACTCAATCATAGATGGTGAAAACAGCTGAACAAATAATAATTCAGTGATTGGAGAAACTGTGGATAAACATTATATTGATCTAAAAATCCTGTTTTTCCTAAAGAGGGAATCAATTGAGTGAGATCATTTTAGTTTATTTCCACTCCGAAGCCAGTAATTCAAGTCTTTTCTTGACTCACAAATGACGTACAAGTACAGACAAATTTATCTAAAAAAAAAATGTCATACCTGATGAAATGTTAAAGGGACTGTATGTAAGTTTTTACACATATAAACATAAAGTATTCGTTTTGTATTGCCAATGTGTGAACAGGTTGTAACCTAACCTAAAAAATGAGACCTTCCGTGAATTTCTGGGTTTCCTCCATCAGCCTGAAGGCTGCTTTCAGTGTGAAGAACCTGGGCCCGCTTTTCCAAGGTAATCCAATGGATCTGACGTCATGCGCGTTCGTGACTTCCTTCAGGACTAACAGTGTGCAACCATAGCTAACGTTCATGGAGTCCGCTGACGCCAACAAACACCCACCACAACTCAGACTCCAACACAAACTCCACGGAAGCACAAATAACAACATGGTGGACTCCGTGAAGAGGACCCGCTCCCTATGTAGATATGAAAGGCTCATTCTTAGTTTCAGCTGATTATACACTAATGAAAACATACTTATGAATATTATATTCCATTTCTGCTAATAAATCCTCCGAAATGCTACACAGTGTTCCTGTAAGGGCTTTAATAATGCTCTCTGTTAACTCTGTGTTTTCCTTCTATGTGTTTTGACTCAATGTTCTCCTGGTTTCTGGTTCCAATCACTGCTGCAGCCTTCACACAAACACTTTGTATATCAAACAGATTACAAACTATGTTTTGAATATGAATTTCTCCTGCAAATACTTGAGAATGCAGCTTCCTCTTGAAGGAGTTTTCTATGTGTGAATGCTAGCATGAGGGTTCTTGTGTCTCATTAGTCACAGACACAGCAGCTTGCTGAGCACCGACCACACCCAACTGACCGGCTGAGTGATGAAAGCTGTGGTCAGTGCTGACATGGACATAACGCTGCTTAGAGGCAACTTAATATAGAAAAGTGAACAAGAGCAGTCCGAATATCAATAATTATAGACAGTACTTGGCTTCAGTAATAAGTTGCATGTTGTTTGCCTTGTAAGTAAAGTTATGTTCCTGGGGTTTGTACATTTAAACTGCAGTTTTCCGAAAGCATTCACTGCCTCACAGTTCTCCCTTAGTTCACCACATACCTCCGCTGTGCATCATACTGCTGATGCCAACAGGACAACAACTGCCAACCACAGACATCCCCTTTTTGTTTCCAGCTAAATTTCTGTTCACATTTCTAACACATCTGCCCACGCAATTATGAGTGTCATCTACAGGACGAGGCAGGACGACATGGGAAAGGATCAGGCCAACTGTTGTTACTAGAAATGGCTGTTTCACTTTCATTTTCCATTTACAGTTAAAATATTTATCTCCAACAGTAAACATTGATGCAATAAATTAGGGCTGTCAAAGTTAATAACGCGTTAACGCAAATTTGTTTTAACGCCACTAATTTCGTTGACGCATAATGCATTTTTTTTTTTTTATTATAAAAATAAAAGCTCCATAAATGAGCCTGAAAGCCATGTGCATATGGTATGACTTCTTCTATCTTTGAGCTGCCTGATATTGACAGGCCAGAACTCATAGTGGATGGGGTTTCTGTAGCCATGGTACGCACAAGCACGATGGATTAGGGCTGTCAATCGAATTGAGATTAATCGCAAATTAATCGCACATTTTTATCTCTTCAAAATGCACCTTAAAGGGAGATTTGTCAAGTACTTAATACTCTTATCAATATGGGAATGGGCAAATATGCTTGCTTTATGCAAATGTATGTATATATAAAGAAATTAGTGGCGTTAAAACAAATTTGCGATAACGCGTTATTATCGCGTTAACTTTGACAGCCCTACTATGGATATAAAGAGTTATGCTTGTTCCTGTTCAACAAATAACAATAGTAAGTAAAAACATGAAGTTTAAAATAAGATATTGGAGATATGGGTGGAACTGGAAGATTTGTATGTTGAATAATTGCACATTCTTAGTGGATTTTGAACAACATGGGACACCAAAACCCTCCACAGAAAGCCGGAGTAATAAAAACCTGGTGTGTTGACAGCTTGTTGCAAGGCCAGCTTCCATACTCATTCGCTGCCTTCCAGTGAAGAAAGAATTATTAAAAAGGTCAAAGGTTTTGCAGGGGAGAACCTCCATCACACAGTATCGCTGACAGTTGCTGGATGACGGCCAATATCAGCAAAGGGAGATATTATAAAGACTTCCGCAGGATAGCTGCAGCAAAATTCTGGGTGAACGAAATAATTTACTCGCCCACCATCCCTCTCGATGCAACCTGAGCAGGTCGCCCACCCTGCAGAGGAACTATTTCCATGAATGCAGCAGCGGTAGTAGTAGTAGTAGTAGTAGTAGATTGCCGTAGCAGACAGCATGTTAAACACAGGTCAAACCAAGAAGTCAGAGCGGAGGAGGTTTTTTCCTATCCCAGAATTCCTCCCAACCCACACACACATCCTACAGTGACAGCCATCGAGTTCAGCTGACAGGGAAGAAAAGCATGAGGGAAAGTGCAGAAGAGGGTTTTGAAGGGGATGACAGATGAATCCTCCCTGCGGAGTAGATTTACATACGGAGGCAGAAAGAGGAAAGAAGAGCGTGATTTGTTTGAGTGATTTGTTTAATCTGTTATAAAAGGGGGTTTTGTGTGTGAAGTAATTATGTGATGTTTTGCTGCTAATTGCAGTGATATTAAAAATGGCTGCCTGTGGTACTTCTCTATTGTGTCTAAAACAAGACCCAAATTGTTGTTTTCACTTGCTCTACGGAGTAGAAAGAGAGGAATAAAACAAACAAAGGAATAAATGAGTGATGATCTCTCCCGTCCTGTCCCAGCTCTGAGAGAGAGCGGGACCCTCGGGAGGCGCTCACCAATCCTTAATTCCATTTCCCAAAAAAGACTTTCCTATTTTTACCCATGCGCCGCGATGCTCCCCAGAGGGAAAGCACCCGCTCCGGGCCGTTTGGTTTTCCCGCAGATATGTCGTCCCTCAAGAAAACCCAAAATAAACATGCGGAAAACCACGAGGATAAATTTGGCTGCTTGTGCGGAAAAGCTTGGAGTCTCTGTGATTGCGCTCTCACATACTTCTTAAAAAAAAGAAGAAAGATAGCTGAGAGGCAGCGAGTCGGAGATGAGGGGAACAAACACAGGAATGGAGAAAGTTGGGAACAGATGGATGACATAAAAAGGAAAACAGGGGGCTGATGGGGGAATGCGAGGACTCCTGTCAAAAGTTTGCAACACAGGTCTGTGCACTGTAAACACATATGGGATGAACAACGGAAAAGTAATAAACAGAAACTATTCTGAGGCTGAAACACGTCCTGAACAACACATGAAGCATGCTTTAAGTATATTGATAATTGATATCGATAAACTAAAAAAAAATGTGACATAGGGAGAAAAAGAGCCTGCTCAAGCTCAAAATTAGGCCTGTCAATCAATCGCATGATTGTACACAGCTAATCGCAAATTAATCACACATTTTTTAATACTCATCAACATAGGAGTGGGCAAATATGCTTGCTTTATGCAAATATATGTATATATTTACTATTGGAAATCAATTAACAACACAAGACAATGACAAATACTGTCCAGAAACCCTCACAGGTACTGCATTTAGCATAAAAGAATATGCTCAAATCATAACAGGGCAAACTGCAGCCCAATAGGCAACAACAGTTGTCAGTGTGTCAGTGTGCTGACTTGACTATGACTTGCCCCAAACTGCATGACATTATCATAAAGTGGGCATGTCTGTAAAGGGGAGACTCTTGGGTACCCATAGAACCCATTTCCATCACATATCTTGAGGTCAGAGGTCAAGGGACCCCTTTGAAAATGCCATTTTTTCTTCACCAAAATTTAGCGTAACTTTGTAGTGTTATTTAGCCTCCTTCATGACAAGCTAGTATGACATCGTACCAATGGATTCCTTAGGTTTTTCTAGTTTCACATGATAACTTTGACAGCCCTACTCAAAATAAATCTTTCATTAATTGTGCCAAAACAAAAAAACAAGAGGTTACCTCATGTCAAACAGTATTAAACTAAAAATAAGTCCTCCTGCAATGTATTTCAGTGTAATTCCTGTTTATATGACCTCTGATCTGCTGTATATATCTGCCTTGGCAGGAAATCAACCTCATGTTTTACCACAATGACACACATATCACCCGGTTAGGACAAGAGGAAGAGTTCGAAACAAAAAGCTTTGAATCGAATTTAGATGGTGTGTGAGTTGAAGGATGGAAGCACTCCGCTGAGGAAAAGCGACATTTGTTAAGTAAAAAAAGATGTTTACTGTATGGTATGAAAGCCTCCATTTGTCAGCTCCACCCAAAACTTGAACTCCTATACCCCCGACAACAAGAGAGCACAATGCAGCTTAATGCCAGACCTCTCGGTCAGAGGAATGAAGCGCTATACTGAGCAGCAGAGTAACAAAAAGAGGTGAATTCTATAGTTTACACCCACTTTTTGAATATCAAGCCTAAATACAATAACAAGCAAACGTTGATGAGATGTTGACCCTCATGTGGAAGCGTTTTTGTTTTTAGAAATGACTCCAGAGTAGGTGGGACATACTGTAAGAATCAATGGGGATAGTCATCGTCATTTTCAGTCAAACAATTGCTAATATATTTGGTGAACTTCTGGGAAACTATTAAGGGCCCCTATGGGATTCTGTTTTCATGTTTGGGATAGATAGATGAAGACAAAAGCGAAAGGATGATGATGATAATCGTCTCAGCTGGAGTGACTCAACAAGCTTACTTTACAACATGGTTGGTATCTTGTGGACTCATCAGCTGCGTAGAGCAGGGAGGATCAGATAAACACTCACAGTGTTTACTCGGCGTATCGCTGTAAAAACTGCTCTGACTCTTCTCAGTACTCCCGTTTCTGTTTTTATGACTACAAGTGGACCAACACATCATCAGACCGTCTGGTTTCTCAACTGACTTTAACTCCCTTTGTGATTCACGGGACTGACGCGACAGCAGTATACCATCATGTGTTGAAATATTGAATGAAAATGACAGAATAAACCAATTTATAAAACCTCTAAAAATATGATGCCAACATCAGTATGGAAAGAAATTGATGAATTTTTTTTTTTTTCATAGCTAGGTAGCTTAATGTTAGCCTTACATAACTCTATGGTTCTGAATATCTTAGTTAAAGTTACCACAAGGAACTTTTAACTGGATAGGAAACAGTCTCTATTTAATACTGATGCCAACACGTTCTCATCTCAACTGGATGAGACGCCAAGAGGCTGATGCTTTGACAGACCCCTTGGCGTCACTTCTCAGTCGCAGTAAAAATTGTAAATTAAACAAAATCACTTGCTTATGTTTAGGCGACAAATCAACTTAGTTAGGTTTAGGAAAAAACAACATGACTATGTTTGTTCAGGTGAAATTGTGACTTGACGTTGTGAAAATGGGACACAGACGATCAGCTGATTTTAAAGTCGAAGTGAAACGTAACACACGGGACAAAAACAGCGGTCTCCTGGATGAAAGCCCTGTGTTTGTTGGACCTATTAACCTCCCATCCCGTCTGCCCGGTGTGTCTCTTTCTCTCTTTACAATGACAGCACTCTCCCTGAGTGTTACTGTAACTGTTGCCTCAGATGGGTTTACATTGTAGTTAATGGAAAGTTGGTCCATCTCCTAGTAGTATCGAATGCCGACGGCCGTGACAAATCGTCGGTATTTGACGCCCTGGGAATGAGAACGGGCTGCTGATGCTCGATATGACCTACATACTGTAAACAAGACCATCAGCGAGTACATTTCCATATAGTTATTCTTAATGCTTGCCATCGAGTCCCATTCCCCACGAGATCAGACGAAATTATTTATGCAACGCAGGTTCACCTGAAACTCCTTCAGCTCAGACTCCAACGGGGGCCTCCGGCAGCAACCAGCCCGCCGCGAATAGACCCAGATACGGCTTCGCTGCCCCACCTTCAACTTCAAGTCGGAGCTCCAACGGGAGGTGGAGAGCTGCGCGCCCAGCAGCAGCGGCTCCTCCTCCGGCCAGGAGCAGAGCGTCGGTCCTCCTCCGGCCAGCAGCAGAGCGTCGGTTGCCGCTGGAGGCCCATGGCAGGCCGTATTACCGGGCGCTCTGGAGGGAAGGGAGGCACGGAAGAACCAGATGAGAGGGGAAGACTGTCAGACCCTGCTGCAGTAAAATGAGAGGTTTTCTAAAGGGACTTTGGTGCTCATGAAAACACTACCGCTTTTGTCCACAGGGACCGCCAAAATCAACAAAAAATTAATGTTCCTCGTAGCGTTAACATAGACCAACAGAACAGAATGCAAAAATAGCGCCAAGTCACTTGAATTAAAAAATTGCTCAACGGCTGCTTACGCATTGAGCGGCTCACTGCACATGCACATGTTCCTCCCACTGGCTCTGCCTGCACATCCCCCCCCATCCCATAAACTTTTCTTTGGGATGACATCATCGCTTTTCTAGGCACTAGGAAAGTTTTAGAAATATAAAACATCTATGGAATAAAAAAATCATAATATAGAGACTAATAAATGACCTTGTTTGAGTCCTGCTAACAGTTTCACAGACGTCTCTTTCTTTTATAACGGTGATTTATAAGAAAATGTTTTTTGGGACACAGGGAATTTGTTCTTTGCAATAACGCAAATGACCACTGGGACAAATTAGCACTACTGGGACAAATCATGTTTTGGCCACCAGTTTGGCATGGCGGACAGCTATAAATACTACAATACCCACGAGAACTGGTCACTATGGAGAAGCCAATCAGAGGTGCAAATCAGAGCAGTAGAGAATTCAAAGAATTCTTAAGCTGCACACTGTAAAATCTGTAATCTTTAGCTGTGATTATGTAACACTCTTTATGGGGGAAATGAATTGGAAATTTACTTCCAGAGCCAGAGGCACTCAAAATAGCTCCTCCGACTGTGTTACTCTATGTTGCCTGATTTCTTTGCTACCAGTGGGTCTTCACCATCAGTCTCACCATGCATTTAAGACACCTGTTGTCATCATTCCCACCTGCTGCTGTGTGTCACTCTGTTTTCCATGGTTTTCTCTGGTTATTTTGACCCTGCCATAGTTTGGTTCTGACTAAATTAGTTTGGCCTCTTCCTTAAGTGTTCAGATTTATTTAAACCAAGTGGTGAGTTTTTTTGTTTTCATTGTTACAAGAGGAGGAGGAGGAGGAGGAGGAGGAGGAGAATGAGGAGGAGGACGAGGACGAGGACAAGGAGCAGAGGGGGAGTGTCTGGGGTTTGGTCGTGGTCCCTTGCGGTAATATTTAATAACAAACATTAAAAATACCACAGAAATCCTTCACCACATTCCCACGCTCCGACCGGCCAGAACACATAAGCATGCAACCACACACACACATACGTACCGCGTATACATACCGATGAGAATCTCTATCTGTCTCACTCGCACGAATGCTGAACGCACAGATGCATGTATGCACATACCCGTGCTAAAATAAAAACACTTGTAGGGTCACGCAAGCCTTCGCAGACTCAGAGAGGCACACCCACAGAAGTACACACACACACACACACACACAAGCTGTTGGACAAATCACATATACAACATAAAACAGTGTGTGTGTGACATTTATAGTGAAAAGCTGCACAACAGAAAACGCTCAGCGGAACTGTCAAACAGAGCCACACAAACAACCAAAACATAAACCATTCAACACACTGGCTAATGTCAGAATGCATGTACACACACACACACACACACACATACACACACACACCGAGGAAAGGGACAGAGGAGTGGAGGCAGAGGGCTGACCCAGAGAAACAATCTCTACTTTTAATGTCTTCGAAGAGGAAAGGTGTGTGTGTGTGTGTGTGTGTGTGTGTGTGTGTGTGAGAGAGGTTTTGGGTTCGCCGCTCAGTTCCCTCGCTCCTCGTGGTTTTCACGATCATAACCCCATCGATGATTATCACCTATTAAACTACTATTCACTGTTATTATTACTACCCCGACTCTAGTGTGTGTGTGTGTGTGTGTATGTGTGTGTGTTCGTCATGTCGCCAGTGGCTTTCTGACCTCGTCTCGAGGTTTGGTGATCCCTGCCAGAGATTCCTTTCCATCCCTCCCTCCCCTCCATGTTTCACATGTGCGTCAGCAATGTTACCGCAGCTTCTCTCGTCCTCTCTTTCTCTCTCTCTCTCTCTGTAACCCCATGATCTCCTTGTTTTAAACACCCCACCCTCTTGTTTTTACCCGACACCTCCGTCCTCTTCCTCGGCCCGTCTCTATTTTCCTCTACGATCCTCATCCTCTTCTTTTCCCCTCCTCTAACTTTCAGTTTCATACTCATAACTTTTAGCTGAATCTCGTATTTTAGGCTGACTTACAATGAGTTCAGAAGTGGAGCAATTTTCAACAAGCATGTAAAAACTGATGTCTGAATCATCATAAACCCACCCGTGGGTCCAACACAACCAGCACATGTTGTACAGCCAACGACTGTTCAAACCCACAGAACTGCATTTGAGTTTCCGAAATCTGTCATGTTTATGCATATAGTCCAGACATCTGAAGTATTTAATTTTGATGTACTAGTGCAGCCATATTAACATTGTATCATAGCTGGAATCAGATGTCGGGGAAAAAGCATACAGAACATAAAATTGTCATACAGTGTGGAAAAATGCTTTTTTACTATCCTTTATGACTACTTAAAGCTGCACTGTTCAAGATTTTTATGTTAACAATAGGTCATCTACAGAAAATTAACTCCCGACTCCCAATTTCCCTCAGCTGTGCAGCATGTTGCGTATTTCAGCTAGAATTTATTTTAAGGGTGTTCAATCGATAAAAATATTTAATCACGATTAATGGCATGATTGTCCATAGTTAATCGCGATTAATCACACATTTTTGTATCTGTTCAAAATGTACCTTAAAGGGAGATTTGTCAAGTATTTAATACTCTTATCAGCATAAAAATGCTCAAATCATAACATGGCAAACTGCAGACCAACAGGCAACAACAGCTGTCAGTGTGTCAGTGTGCTGACTTGACTATGACTTGGCCCAAACTGCATGTGATTATCATAAAGTGCGCATGTCTGTAAAGGGGAGACTCGTTGGTACCCAGAGAACCCATTTGCATTCACATATCTTGAGGTCAGAGGTCAAGGGACCCCTTTGAAAATGGCCATGCCAGTTTTTCCTTGCCAAAATTGAGTGTAAGTTTGTTGCATTATTTAGCCCCCTTCGCCTCCACAAGCTAGGAAGACATGGACCAATGGATTCCTTCGGTTTTTCTAGTTTCATATGATACCAGTAGCTTCACTCTATCTTCAAAACTGAGCCTGGTACATCCTCCGAAAGATCGATTGCATTATGCGTTAAAGAAATTAGTGGCGTTAAACAAATTTGACAGCGAAAAAGTACAAAAAAAGCCACTGTACACGACCTGCTCAGCTCCAAACGACAGACAGAAAAAGTTTAGCAACTAGCTGGTGAACATAGTTGAGAATTTAAAGGCTAAAGAGTCAGATATTCTTCTAAAGAGGTGGTGGAGACCAAAACAGAGGTAAAAGGATAGTGGCTTTTGGACTGACATTTGCCAGATTGACACAAACATGACTCCAAATGCTAATGTTGCTTTATGACTGCAGGATCAGTAAACTGTTTGCTAACACCACAACCAACTGTACAAGGTGACAATATGTCAATACTTGAAATTAGAAGTACTTATTGGAAACGGAAGTTCAGGAATTCAGCACATTAATGTTTATTCCAAATCAGAAACCAGCAACATCTACAGCAGATAACAACTGACATCTGCTCAGCTGGTTGTACTTGTGGTTCAAATTCGACAGAGACATAGAAAGGCTATCTTCGATTTGCAAACATCTAAAGAGGTTTTGATCTTTATTAACATGTACAGTGCTCTGCCTGTTTCACAGCTTCAGTGAACGGTCTGTTGGAAACCACACCAGCAGAGCAACATGAGGAATGAGAGGAGACAAGCTACAGTCCTGAGTGTGTGTGTATGTGTGTGTGTGTGTGTGAAGCAGGGCGGTCGCTGTTTGTTACACTGCGTTACATTTATTGTGTGAAGATGGCAGGCTATTTGAGTACGAGCCTGATTAACTGTGAGACACAGGAGGCATAAATATAAGTGTAATATTGGAGACTCGACTCCTTCTCCATTTGTCTGCCGCAACAGCTGTGGATGTCGGAGGCTTGGCTGGAGAAACAAGAACCTTATTCACTAAAACACTCCTCCTCCGCTGGGAAAAGCTGCACAGCTCTGGGAAATGCTGATGTTGAGATGAGACCAGTAAAACACACTAGAGGTGACTCCCTTTTGGGGTTAGACAATTCTACATACACCAATCTGGGGCCAGAAATACTTATGCACCAAATGTGTATTAATCCGCTGCTGAAAATAGTCCCCAATAAATGCACTATTTACTCCTATTTGTGTGACGTTTGCTAAAAACTACAGTGACCAGCTGTTTATGGAAATTATTGAGCCTTATACGTTTGGGACATGTTTTTAAAGACTGATGTCTTTATTAGGAACTAATTGGATTGAGTTCCACAGACACATAGACTGTATATAAAGATGGACAACATAACAGCTCCCTAAAAGTGAAGCCAAAACATGTCAATCGCCCCTGTTGGCTGGCTGCAGTGAAGGTCCCGCCCCCTCTATGGTGGTAGATGGGACATGGGCAAAACTAAAACACAACAATTCTAATTATCAGGTGTTTATACACAAAAAAAAACATATTATTAATATTATATTGCATTTCTGCCAATACAACCACCTAATTGTTACACACTGGTCCTTTAACTAATAATTTAAAGCTGCACAATACAGAATTTAGAGCATATCTATTGCCTCCACACAGCTTTCAACATAGAGACGGCTGAGCCGGCGGCTAGCATCTAACGGTGCTAAAAGCACTAACAGTGCAAACAACAGCAACAGTGCTGACAGAATTGTTAACCTGGGGGAGTTAACTGGAGAATGGGCACTTTGCTTCTGCGATGAAATAGTTGCAAATAGTTGTTTGCTGCTATATTAGTGCTCTGAATCCTGTATATAAAACCTTTAAGTCAAACTCTGGATGTCAGTGGACAATTTTAGTGTGTCATTGGGGTTCCAGAGGCTTTTCAATCCTGACAAAAACAAATATTCCGGAGGGAAATACTGTGGTTTGGTATACAAATGGTCAAATTTACAGATCCTGAATCTCAGGATAATATATCAATGGCATTCAAAAACTAACGTGTGACCCTTTTTGTGTAAATGGTGGGTTTTGAAAAATGCATAACTTCTACAGTAATTGGTTGAAGAAAAAAGCACTCATGCTCTCATGTGGCTTTTAAAATGAATTCGGGGGCGTAGGGGCAGTTTACCAGAGTGATCATCAAGTCCTGATTCGTTGCATTGTTACAACATACTGAAACATCGGAGCCGTTTCCCGACACCGTGCTGTAATTATGCAGGAATGTGACTGCAGAAACCCTTCAGACGCCTGGCTTCTCTGTCTCATCCATTACTGTAGCTCTCTTTAGAAGAGCCGTGAAAGCCAGTGTGACAATAGTCAATCAACACACTGCAGCGTGAGCCATTGGCATCTGGTTGGCGGTCGGAGGAGAACTTAATATGGGAGAAGCAGTTATTATGAAAACCGCAATGAGTGCAATATAGTGGAAGTGTTGATGGCGGCTTCGCTGTAGTTCATTTTCAAGCTTGAGAACACAGTCATCCAACCAGGAGGAGCTGCGTCACTAACAGGAACATACTCACCAAACTTTTTGTAATGAGAGTGGTCAAATTTAAAAGGTGCTCACTCAGTCAATCAGCGATGCTCTGGCCAACAGTGATTTAACCCCCTGAATCCCGTGGTAGAAGGTACAGGTATCATATGGAACTAGAAAACCTGAGGAATCCATTCATCATGCTAACTTGTCAGGAAGGAGGCTAAATAACGTCCCAAATTTACGCTAAATTTTGACGAGGAAATTGAATTACATAAATTAGGTATCACTGTAAAGCTGAGACTCTTGTGGATCCAATGAGCCCAACTGTATCAACTGTATTCATGTGTGATGATGTTAATCCCCATAGTAGCCATCTCATTGTAGTGAGATGTATTTTTAGTTTTTTTATTTGACCTCACTGTATAAAATGACCTGTGGTGACCTCTAGGATAATCACAGCCTCATGAAACTTTACAACCACAAACTAGAGACCTAGAGCATTCAGAGGATGGAGGGATCAAACTAGAGACCTAGAGCATTCAGAGGATGGATGGCTTTCCTAGGTAGATTGACAATAAGTGGGTTTCTGAGCAGTTTACACAACAGACGTGCTCGCCATACAATCACCCAAAAATGCAATTCTTGCAGAAATCTTAAAATGTCAAAAGTTTGATACCAAATCACAGCATGGCTTCTTCTATGGTGTTCCTCAAGGTCTTGTGGTATTTTGGAGGAATTATTGGGATTATTTATAATCATATAATAGAGCATGTAAATGGCCATCATATACTTCTATCATAATGTTCTAAGCCCTGATACACGTTCACAATTTATTTTAATTGATTAATAATTCATGTTTATTTCTGATTTATGACTAGAACAACTTGACACACAGTACTGAGGTGCATCTCAAATTAATCATCAATATTTTCAGATGATGTACACCACTTCTATGTGGCATCTTTTGTTGACTTGCTATCTCCACCTAAAGACCCCCTGCCCCCCCCTAAAAAAGACAAAAACGGGTCTATTGTGGGTCTCAGAGGGTCAATGAGGCTTAGCCAATTCTCCTCCTCTACTGTATCTCTCATTCTTCTTCTTCTCTCCATCCTCTGCTCTCTCATTATCTCCTTGTTTGTCTCTCTTTCCAGGAAATCCACATCTGCATGTGCGGCGTCTCCTACAGGGTCACATGGAGGAAATGGTCCTAATGATGTTTGGATGACTCTCATCATCACAGACAGGCCCGGCACTCTGTCTTCCTCCTCCTGCTCACCAGACCTGGGTCACGGAGGGGTTTGCAAATAACTCTCGAGGCGTTTGTTTCATCCTGCTCGAAGGGCTGCTCGGGTGGGGTTTGTCATAACATCGACAAATTAGGAAAGTGTCAGATCTGTCTGCACTCAAAGAGATGTCTGAAAAAGATTAGTACACTTTCGGACATCTCAGCTGTCCAGCTTTCGTTGAATTGTTCTACCTTAAGCCTCATCTATCTTGGACTGTACATCATGTCCTTTCATCAGGCTGCAGCTGCTGTCTTATCATTAGAAGGGGGGGAAAGAAAACCAAACATCAGGAGGAAAGTGAATGGAACAGGCTTCGCTAACGGGGAATGTCACTTTGTCTGTTGTTGAAAGTCTAGCAACGGTGATTTGTGTATTTTGTTTTTTGGGGTGAGATTTACAGGACAAATCACACAGCATCAGTTTGGTCATCACATCCATCACAGAAACTCTTTCCAAAGACATTTAAAATGTCAAGGGGAAGAACAATTTCACAATAATTTACCCCAATAATACATTGGAAGAAATGGAATGTTTATGTCAAAATAAACAAGTCATAGTTTTAGCTGTTCAGTGTCAAATACCGGTAGAAATGGGTCTGTAATAACAAAGAAAAGATAAAGGGGAGCTGTTTTCTTGCTTACTTTGATGGGTTTTTAGAGGCCTGATGAATGGGAGATTACCATGGATGTATAAAGAGAACTGGATACAGCGTTGGAGGCGGGCTCCCGTACATTCCTATGAGAGTTGGTCAGTGGTGCATGAAGCCAAAATAGCTCAACTGCCGAGTGATGAAGTACCTGGATCATCCGGCGATCTTCCGCATCCATTGGGCCCATAGAACAGGCGCAGTAGCGGTCGGTCTGGGTCTCATACACATGAATGGAGGAAGGAAAATAACTCTGGATTCAGCTATTAGTGCATTTTACAACGTTTAGGACCTAATGATTTACATAAGGGCTATTCTATAAAAAGGGCTATTCTATAAAAAATAATATCCACTGAGTTACAGACATCTCTTTCCCAATGTAAGTCTACGGGGAAAAGGCGGCTGAGCCGGCAGCTCGATGTTAACGGTGCTAGCAGTGCAAACAACGGTAACACTGCTGACATAGCTAACAGTGACAACGCCCTGGATTAGGGCGGCGTTATCAGCTGCAAACGCCATATGAGAGCAGTGCAGTGCGGTTGCCATGAGCCAGCCAGTGGGGCACGCTCACAGGCACATGCAACATGCACTAAAAGGCACACATGGCCGGCCCGGCGATGTAAACAAAGCACAGAGAAGCTTGAGGGAGAGTGACTTCATTGTCTGCTTAGGTTGACATTACTCCTCTATATCTTTACATAGCAAACAGTTGTTTGCTGGTCTATTAATGCTCTGAATATCATAAAGAGAACCTTCAATCATCTTAAGACTTCTCAGATTTAACTCGGGACCCCATGAAGGAGTCCCAACTCCCCAGGTTAGCGACCACTACCATAACATTCTTTTTAATACAGAATAATGAGAAAAGTGAGAATATTTAGCTTCATGATTCTGCCTGACAAAGAGCAGAATCCTGATGCCTTCATGCCATTAGTGCCTGTATTAGTGCGTGTGTAGCGGTGCACAGAATGATGTCCCACAGGCTCAGTCTGGTGCTACACATTTATTTAAGATGTTCTGCAAAATGTAAAATAATGCTTTAGGTTGACAATAGCTACACAGTGTATTCTGCTTTTATCTTGTACGCAGAGATTCTCATTATCTCATTTATTCACGCGAGACTTCCTTGTGACGCTCCCTTCACATACACGGCTTCTGTAGCGACACTGCCACCTACTGGCGATCTACTGGCACAACACCCTAATAATGACACTGGCAATAAATAACACTGTACCCTAAATTATAACCACATTGAACACTTTCTTCTTATAAACACATATGAAACATGACAAACTCTCTTCACTTGCATTACACCCAAGAAATGGTTCTGTTTTATAACCAACAAATGAATGATTATGCCACACGTGTCTATTAAATTGGCTCAATTTTCTGCATTCCGCCACAGTTTTTTGTTGAGTATGAAATTAAACAGCTAAAATGTAAACATTAAATTGGATTCAACAACTCTTTTTTTGGTGTATTTCAGCATAAAAAACATTATTTTCTGCTACGTGGTGACTAACCTGTCTTTAGAAATCTAAAATATCATTGGTTTACACATGAAAAATAAAGAATATTCTCAATTTTTTTTTGATTTTGTGTCTGCAAAGAAACCATAACATAGGAAAACATGGTAATGTATGTTCTTTTGTATGGACATGCATACTCACACACACACACACACACACACACACACACACACACACACACACACACACACACACACACACACACACACACACACACTCTGTGACTTATTCTATAAGTCGATCAGCTGCTCATGAACAGCATCTTAGCGTCCTCTACTGACCAAAGACGTGCATGTGCACCATGTTCAAACAAACTCCCTTCGCTGTGAGAATAGATGTATATATTCACTATGATTAAATCTATGAGTGATAACAAATGGAAAGCCTTAAGGTCTGTGATGATGAATACTGTACACAATAAGATAAACTGAATATATACTTATTCATTGTGTATATATTTTGTCTTTTCCACCATGCCTTAAAAAACAACAACAAAAAAAACAAAATAGAAAAACCTACATTTTGAACATTTAAACAGTTAAAGATTTCCCTTGTGCCACTCACAGCACAGACAAATTATGTCACCTTGTGTTTCCTGTGTTCCCCCCTCCTCCTGTCTCCATGTCCCCAGTTTGCATCTGTGTCTCCTTGTCCTGTCGTCTACCTGGGACCCAGTTCATCACCTGCCTCAGCTGGCACACACCTGCCATTCATGAGCTCCTCATCTCTGCAGTGTATCTAGCCCGGCTCTTCACCCACTCATCCTCCAGCTACACCGGTAGAAAACCTGGTCTCAGGCCTCTAAGTGAATCCCTGTGAGATTTCTGCTTGTTCTGTATGCTCAGTCCCTCACCGTTTCTCCAGTGTCCTATAGGATCACTCGTCATCAGCCGCCCCTACAGTACTTCACCCCATACCCAGCCACCCTCTGGAGTTTCCCCATATACAGTACCTTCATCATTTCCTCTTGCCGACCTCCGAACATCCTTCCCCCCATCCCCACCTTCCATCTTAGAAATAAATCCATTCTCCTTAAACCCTAACTCCCTGTGTCAGTGTCTGTGCCTGCATGGGTCCCCACTCACCGGTCATACAAAATGACATATATTATATTTGAACAACAATGTGTCTTTCCCAGAACAATTGTTCGAGTTAGTCTGAATAACCCACAGACCTTAGTGTGGACAGTTTGTTTTATTGTAGCTTTCTACCAAAGAAATTGAAGCATGTAAACATGCTCTAGTTAGTAGAAACCCAAAATACAAGTATATACCTGAAAATAAGCATAATAGGTCCTCTGTAATAAGAGGAACAGGGACATTCTTTCCTGAAAGAGATTGTTTTAAATGTATACAATACAATACAAATTTCACTAGTTTCCATTTTGAGAGTTGTATCTCAAAACCTGGCGGAAATCAAACCAGGTTTCGAGCTATACAACTGAGAAATAAAATGTGTTTTCATAATTTGGGTGAACTAACCCTTTAACTTTATTCTCTAAAATCTCTCTTTTTACAGAAACATAACAAACCTTAAAAAAAGAAAAGAGAAACAGGAACACGGGGGATGTTTTGCATCATTATGTACAGCTGTTTTATTTGTGATTTCCCCAAAACATCATCAGTATTTTACTACATACAATGCATGTAATCAAAGTACAATGGATCAACTTCAAAGACAAGAAGAGCAAAAAGAAAAAGAGCAACACAAAAAACAGGCGGTGATTTTGACCACGAAGAGAGACATTGGTTAAGGTAGTGTATGTATGACACTATTTCTTTTATATATATATATAGGGCTATTGATGGTGCCATCAACAGCGACGCCATGGCAACGGTACATGTTGAAGAAACAAGTTTTCTGCTAGAAGCACTGAGGTATGGTGAGTTTTACTGCATGGTGGTGCGCATGTGTGAAGGTAAAATTTCTTATCTTGGGACTCAACTACATTTTCTTTTTTTTGACATTGTTTTGTTCTCCTAATGATGAGAATGGATCGTGCTATAGGAGGTCACAGTCTGCTGGTTATTCTTTTAAAAAAAAAAAGCTTAATTAAGTCAAATTAAATAAAATTAAGGACTCTGTTGCATCAGCACAACAAATATATCTTTACTTGACATCTAAATATTTTTTTCTAACCAGGTAGGCTTTATAAGAACCAAGTGAAAAATCAGCCAAGGGGGAATAAATTAAAAATACTGAATGAAAAAAAAAGAACAACCAGCAGAAAAACACTGCCACGCACCTCCCACGAGCTTCTGTTGGCTCATTAAACCGATACAACAGTTGATAAAACTAACAAATGTGTAGATATGAAGAGAGGAAAAAGTCAGCTACTGAAACTAAATGAAACTGTCAGCAATACAAAGACGGATCGTCCTGTATTCTGGATTTAAAACCCCTGATATTGTCCCAAAATAAGGCTGTGGGTTCTAGGCACACCAAGGTACAACTGAGCTGAGCAATATGTGCATTTATGTTCTGTTTTTATTTTAAAAAAGACATGAAACTTTCTGTATGTACTGGATGAATTAATGTTTAAATTCATTTCTAACCACCTGGCTGGCCCAGGACTTGCTATAGAGATTAGAGTTGTATTTTTTAAAAAGAGAAGAAAAACAAAGACGATGATCATTTTTAGACGTCACACGTTCTGCAGAGCATTTAGAGACAAAAACACAAGTGCATCATTGGCCAAAAACTGCTGGTGAAGGAGAAAGAAGTGCACACAAAAGTGCAGCGCATGTGTGTGTCTGTGTGTGTGTGTGTGTGTGTGTGTGTTCTGTGTCTGTCTTTTTTCAGTCAGTGTGAGTGCGTGTTTAAGTGCATGTGAGTATCAGCAAGCGCATATTTAAAGAGGTAGCAGAGAAATGCAATCAGAGCAACAGATGATCTTGAATCAATCTGTTACGACAGTAGAAAAGCCAACTTTCTATCCACCTGTTCTCTTCAGGTTCAAACACGATATCTCAGTACGAGCCCCGGACCTTTACCGAGGCCACTCCCAACTGAGATCTTGCTCCAAAATCTGTCGAAAAAACAGCTAAAGTTCAATATTCAGATTTTCCATTTCATTTTCCAGGGTGCATTTAATTTAAGTGTAAACATTTAATCAACAAATAAGCTTCTGTTTCGAAGAGCCTTTTTTTTTGCTTTCAGTCAGTAGACACATTGGGTGTCACTCTTTCCAACCTTTTTCCCAAAAGGCCATGAAACAGATCACATGTTGATGCAATAAAAGAAGTGCACCACTAAATATATCAAATATGAATAAAGTCAATCAATCTGTGAATTTCCATATCTGCCCGAAGCGTTTTTTTTATATTTTTTTTTTACTTCCACATGCTGTGAGCCGAAGCGTGATTCATTAGTCGATATAGTACAAGAGTGATCGCTGAAGGCGCGGTGGGTGTCGTCGTTCACAGCGCAATGTTCTGAAGGCCTGGCTTCCTGAAAGCTGAGCGAATAATGCAGCAAATAAACGAAGGATTCAGAAAACCAGAGTCAGAGGGAGTTAGAAGAGCAAGAAGGCAGAGTGCTAATGTGGCTGGTTGCGTTGAGTAGAAAAAAACACACACTGTTTGTATCTAGAATATCTAATATGGGATCCCAATGTTAACAAACCTTTAGCAGACGTTTAAGGACAGCTACTAAAGAGAGACAAACACACAGGAAACCTGCAATACCAGAGCGAAGCTGAATGAGGGACACCACTGCTGCTTTTTACATGTTAGATGTTAGGACAGAGCGATTATCAAAGTCTAACTACCACTCCCATCATTCAGTCAGTAGGAATCAACTCGGAGTCCTCCGTCTCTCGTCTCTCGTCTCTCGTCTCTGAACAGATGTATAAAGCTGAAATCATTCACACAAGCCTGATCGAGAGGTTTTCAACTGTCAATTTGGGCTGCACAATTAATCGAAATTGAATCTTAATATGGCCAAGTGTGTGTCAAAATACCATTTTAGATTAATTATTGTCGTGTTGCAGAGATATCCTGGCCTTTTGTTTGGTACAGATCCCCGCAAAAAATCCCACCATAATCAGTTTAATATGTTTTTCAGTGAAAATTAGAATAATTATGTAAAAAAATTCAAGTTCAAAATTCACTCTATTATCGCAAAAATCATATTGCAATAGAGTGCCATGTGGAATGAGTCCTAAAAACCGGAAATTAGTTAGCATTTTAGCACTTCTGGTTCCCTCGTCTTTAGTAAATAAGGTCTGTGGTTCACACAAGCTAAAGAGATCTTTAACGTTTTTCTCTACAATTTAAAATACGGCAGTAAATATCCCACTCGTGAATTTTTAAGCTTTTACATCTTAAAAAAGGCGGTTCCTAACAAGTGGCTAAATGAGACTACTAGACGTCATCACGCCGCCTTTACAGCCTCGTTGTGTATACTCGTGCTTTCATGCGACTGTGGTGTAGCCTAGCGTTAGCTTTTTATTTCTGGCGATGCATTTACACTTCAAAAATCAAAAATGTGGTGTTCATTTTTGAAGATTATCTTGCTGAACAAAACGTCTAAGTATCATAAACGTTTCTTTGCCACAGAGCTTATTTTCTGCAAAAATCCAAAACCCAATGGAAAAATCCCATTGGCTTTTTGTCGAGGGAACCCAGGGTGATGCTAACTTCCTGGTTGGCCTACAAAAATACGTCATCCCTGGAGCTCTCTATTGCAATATCAGTCAAAATAATCACTATTAGATATTTTCTCAAAATCGTGCAGCCCTTCTGTCATTACAGCACTTTTAACTCTAGAGAGTACAACTGGCAGCTCTGTGGAGTCCCATCAGACAAACAAGTTATCTGACCCAATCAGGTGGTATTTTCCTACAACAACACCTGTATAGTTTAGTTTAGTAGCATCAAAGTATTTTGAAAGGCGTTGCTGAACTCGAGCAGGACCAGCTACCTCCTGTTTGGCAGAGTCCAAAATTCTCTCGGTGCACCGTTTGCCTCTGAAGCGTCAGCTGATGAGCCAGCCCGGTCGCACAGCCGTTCGTGAAATAGTCATGAAATTTAATGTATTGATTTGTGTACATAGACAAAACATTTTTTGTGATGGTCAGCACGAAATCTATTCGTACATGTAATCCACGTAATTGTGAACCTGGAAGTATAGAGAGCGCTATGAACGCTGCGTAGGGAGGAGGTCGTGGTGGATGGCCGGGTCAAAAAACACAGGACTTTTGCCCAGGAGACTGGTGCTCATCTCCGGTATGAAACCAGAAGTCCACGTTGATTTATTTGTCACGTAACTTCCGCACTTAAGTTATGGCACTTCTGGTGTTATTTTAACTCGAACTGTGATCTTCTCCTAAACCTAACAAAGTAGTTTGCTGCCTAAGCCTAACCAAGTCAATCTTTTCCTAAACCTAACTAAGTAGTTTTATCTTGAAAAGACTGGAGCGGAAATTAACACGTGTGTCACGTGTTGCTGGACATTCGTAGGTAAACGCAGGAAAAATACAGTGTTGAAAGTCTGAGCGTCATGAAAAAAGGAAAATTTGTGTCTATGTACACGAATCAAATAGATTAAATTTCGTGACTATTTCATGAACTGCTGTGAGACTGTGTTGGATGAGCACACACACATCCACTCATCCCCTCTGTGGCTTTATGCTGCATACATATAGCAGGCTTTCAGGCTCAATTCCAATTCGCTGATCATATCTGAAATTTGTGGATCATGAATTCTCTAAATTAGCCTGCTTGATTAACTCAAGCTAGCAGTCTCGTTTAGTTAAACTGCTTCTATTTTTTTATAATAACATATTTTTTCTTTTCAAAGTCTTCAGATTTGGCTTTGTCGTTTTGTTTTATCTTAGTTGCTTTCTTCTAATTTGTGCACTTTCAGCCGCTATATGTGTCTCAACACGCATTTACACTTCAGTGGCGACGTGATGCTAAAGAGGCCTCTGATTTACTGACTTTATAGGCTTACATTGAGATTTGAGGTAAAAAAATCATCCAGCATTTGAAAAAAAAGAAGAGATAAAAAGGAATTTACTGTACATATACACAAAAATAACCTTCTAAATTAGTGTTAAAATAAAAACGGATGCTTTATCATAAACACAATCATGCGGAAGGGAGAGGTAGTATGTTTCGGTTAAACGCAGCGCCAAAGCTTAGCGGCACGTCTTCTGTTTTGTAGAGACAACAGGAAATACAGAATGAGGCAGAGATGAGGATCACGTGAGAAAAAACAGAGTTAACACGTAGAAACATTGGGATCCACTCACATACTGACTGGTCTACTGGCTGGAGGATTCTACCGGACAGCCTTGTTCTGTATACAACTAGTTTACGGTAAAGTTTGACGTAGAAACACTGCTGAGGAGAGAGAGTTGTGGTGTGTCTGTCTGTGTGAGTGTAGTTTATGTTTGGTTCCCTTAAAGGCTATTGTGAAAAGTCATCCTGTAAAGTATTGAGGTATCCGTTAAATGTTTCCAGCTGAGTGAGGTTTCTGTAAGTAAGGCTACTGAGGTGGAACTGCTGACCTGGGTTGAGGGGAGGAGGGTTGAGAGGGGCGAGAGCGTAGCAAAGTCAAACAACTGATGGTTCCCGCTTCAAAACTGAGCGCACTCTCACCTCGTCACCCTCGCCCTGCATTCCTTTTTGAAACAGATGATGTTGAATGTAAAAAAAAGTCCATTATTTATGTCTATTCTTTTAACAAACAATGATTTTTTAAAAAATCTAAAATTCCAAGAGCTACGACGCGAGACATATAGTGAGAAAGGTAATGTCACACTTTGGGTTCAGGAGGCGACATCTCGTCGGTCACTGCACACTGTAGAGCACGCCACTACGTCTGCCTGCGGCGATTCTCATTTGAAAAATACTTTATCTCCTAAGATCTTCTATACAGATTCTACACAGTCTTCTGGAGGTCCGATCCAAAGGGTTTCCGGGGTTCAAAGGAGCCAATTTCTGCATTTTTTTTTCACAGTAAAGTGACACATCCAATTCCACAGCAGCTGTTCCACTAAATCTCCCATCAGCCCTTGGTGCACCACAGTTTTCCAAGCCTGATTGGCTGCTGAGTTAAAGCTATGAAGGGTAATCCTGCTGTAGTAAGCTATTGCAGAAGAAGAGGCGGTTAGACGGCTGGGTGGTGGATGAAGAGGCACGCCCACGCTGTTGCCGCGACAGTTTGCCATTGGCTAAAATCCCGTGTCAGTCAGTTGAGGCAGTGTTAATTCGCGATCACTTGATTGTGTTTGACTTCTGGAAAAAGCAGATGTAGCTGTATTTTTCAGAGCCTTTCCATTGACGGTGAAAAGATTTAAGCTCCACTGTGTTCTTCCCCCTCAGGGAGCAGCTCCGGGTGTAACACGGCTGCAAAGTCTTTTTTTATTCCGTTAGAAAAAGAAAAGGAGAGCGAGTGCCAGTGTCCCTTCCCCCGTCCAAACAAGAAAAGCGAAGCCGCATCTTTAGTTAAAAAGGGCTATTCTGCATTCGCTCGCTTGAAATCAATGGAACAAGGGAAGTGGAGCTTGTTCATTTTGCACTTGGAAAAGGCTCCGGCGGGCTCACCTCTGCTTCATTAAAACGACGTCCCAGCGCAGCAAGCCAAGCGCTAGCTAGAGACAGCAACACTCTTGACACACATTAAAATTGACAATCTTGAAAGGAACAAAAGAAAAATAGAAATTCACCAAAATGAAAATATTCTGAATATACTGTATAATTGTCAAAAGCTTATCGATAGACTTTAGAAAGAGAGAGAGAGAAAGAGAAAAGATGTACATCCATAAGCTTGGAATGGACAGAGAGGACACTTCCTGGTGAAGACACACTGAGTTTGTTGGGTGCCGGAGAGTTAAGGATGCTTACACTGATGTTTTAGAGTGCACGAGACTCAGCCAGTTGGAATGATCAACCACTGGGAATGTTCAGTCACATGAAGCCTTTGCAATTATAACACATCAGATTTCTGAGTCCCATCGTTGCACTACAGGAGCATCATCCGAAACAGGGTTGGACCAATGCTGGCCATTTATTAGGGACTATACTGGCCAGGTTGGTGCCGGATGATTACAGGTTCTTTCTAGGGCTGTCAAAATTAACGCAATAATAACACGCAAATTCGTAGAGTTATGATTTGAGCATATTTTTTATGCTAAATGCAGTACCTGTGAGGGTTTCTGGACAATATGTGTCATTGTTTTGTGTTGTTAATTGATTTCCAATAATAAATATATACATATATTTGCATAAAGCAGCATATTTGCCCACTCCCCATGTTGATAAGAGGATTAAATACTTGACAAATCTCATTTTAAGATAAAAAATGATTAATTGTGATTAAATGTTTTAATCGAACGACAGCCCTAGTACTTTCTTAATGATCTTGTAGGTGTGTTGATCTGTGAAACACCTAATATCAGAATTTTGTTGTAATGAAGTTGGTTGAATTTCAATTTGCTGAATGTTGGGCGCCAAAATTAAAAAAGAAAAACAAAAAGAAGTATAAATATAGCTTTTAAAAAGCCATTCTGTCCAGTCTTCTTCAGCCCACCCTGAAACAACTCAGTAACTTCACCAGGACTGCCACCTCTGTCTATTCTAGTTGAACACAACATAAGAGTCCATCTCCTAATTGCATATAGTGCTGTATCTCCAGAGCATCTTGCCATCAACAATTGAATTCTCTTAGTATTCTGCCTACATTAATCTCTAACTATGTACAGACTTAGCAAGTGGTATTTACAAGGTTTGTCCACAAGGGGGCGATCCAGGCCTGCGTGAGGGGGTGAGCATGCTCCGTGTCCACTGAAAACGTGATATATGATATGTAGTGATGTTGAAAAGTAACATCCTAAAAAACCTCGCTTATGTGGCTGGTGTTGAAATGATATCAATGTGACAAAAAAAAAAAGGTATGAGGCTTGCTTTTATATTTAATATAAAAAAGTTATTTCTTGTGTTTCATAACTCAGCTGTGAAGTATCTGAAGGATTTCATTCCAAAAACACTACATTGTTTTAACTGCTGTACATTGCTACCTTCTGTAGATTATTCACTTTGAACCTGAAAAAATAAACTTAAGGCTGATATTAATCCCTCAATGTTTTAACACCCTATTTTAACATGTTAGCCATTTAATAGGAAGGTGATCTCTAATGGACTGTACGATCATGCAGGAGTTTTTTTTTAATTGAGATTAGGAATGAAAATCTTGTAGTATTTCAAAAAAGTTTCACTTGTAGCTTACTTACGCTGTTATATTTAGTATGATTAGAAATCACAGTGATGCCTGGAGCTTTAAAAACAATCTCTGTCTAATGATTGTAAGCTTACGCCACACACACCATAAACACCAAGTACACAATAATCATCAGACAAACTTTTCCCTGAGGCAACAGCCAGTAGTTGGTTTTTTCTGTCCAACTATCTAGCTCGAACTGTCTTAGCAGCAATCTAACCAGCCGAAGAAATATTTTTGGATAGTCGCTATCCACGAAACATGACGATGTGTTTGCGTGTGTCGGTCTACGAACTTCACAGGTCCAAAAAAAAAAAAATGACAACAGAGAAGCGCTTCCCTGCACTGAACCCTCGGCCAGAGCCTGCACACACCCCCTTGTGGTCCATCGATATTCTCATTTACTGTACACACGTCACAAAAATAGAAGGACTCCTCACACACTTCTCAGCGCTTTTCTAATGTGTGTGTGCGTTTGTCTTTTAGAAGACGACACACACACACACACACACACACACACAACTGAGGAGGGGGCCTTCAAATCCTCTACATTATACAACACTCATTTGCTTCCATGGAAGCAACCATGTTTCGCTTTCTTAAATATATATATATATATATATATATATATATATATATATATATATATATATATATATATATATATATATATATATATATATATATATATATATATGTATATATATATATATATATATATATATGTATATATATATTCATATATATCAGCTTATACGTATCATTTATATTTATATAGCATTATACATACATTCTTGTTTTGTGAAATTCCCTTTTGTCTTGTGAACAGGGAATTCCAACCGTAGCATATCCTTTTACTCGTTCCTCCAAATCTCACCTCTCTTCTCACCGTTCCCAAACTGAACTTGCTTTCTTCGCTTCAGCCGACCATCTCAGACCTCTCTATGCACATACACAGATACACGGGGCCAAGCAGCCCGACTTAACCAAGTATTTTTTTAAACCGGTAAACCCAGTTTCTTTCCATTATATTACTGTAAGCTCGCTGGCCATGTTGATGTTTGATATATTTGGATGTCTTTGCTGTCAACAAAGCTATCTAACACAAGTGTAGTAACATTTGCTAGCAATTTTATCTGGAACTCGCGAGTGCCAGCGTGGTTAATAGATGTAAAAATCGGTGTATCTGTCGTCGCGATGATGTGAACATGGAACAATGTTATGAGGATGATGGTTAAAAGGGATGCGACCGTCACATCCATCATGCTGTCTTCGCTGTAAAAAAAATATGGCAGGAATCTAGCGGTGATGTCCGGGGGAAAAGGTGGTGATGAGAAAAGGCGAGTTTGTGGATTTGGAGAGGATCAGGATGTCCATCTGCGTCGGGATATCTGCCCCGACGTGACGACATTTAATGCGGTACTGTGTTTGCGAATCCAGAAGTTAAAATATAAATCTGGTTATCCGAGTGCTGCAGACATCCACAGCATATTCAGGTGTCTTATAAATCCAGAGGTCCAGGCATCAGAGGTCGGGAGGAGGAGGAGGATGGGCAGATGATGAAGAAGAGGTGAAGTCTACCTATCTGATGATCCATCGTTCTCCCTCATTGTCCAGGTATATCAGGGCCGGGGTTCTCTCGGGGAAAAGGCGGTAATGGTTGGTTGGTCATCCTGTGATGTGTGATGAGTGTGTGGATGTGTGCGAGCGGGCCTCATTCTCTGCTATGACACCTCGCTGCCGAACACCTCCAGCACCAGCGGGGTGAGCTGCATGCTGTGCTCGGGCTGGAAGGAGAGCGAGCGGTACTGCTTGGAGTGCTCCTCGTTCAGGCTGCGCAGGTCGGCCAGCTTCTGGATCATCTTGGCGTAGAGGAGGCGTCCGCCGGCGTGGTTGACCCGGATGTAGGCCTGCAGCGTCTCCGACAGGTGGTCCTGGAGCTGCTCGATGCGGCCGTGGTCTTGGACGCCGGGACGATCTGCCATCGGGGGACGGAGAGGGTGCAGTTTAGGGAGTGTAGTATGAGGGAGGTCACAGAGTAGACAGAGAGAGAGAGGGGCACGGGGAGAAAGTAGAGGGGAGTAAGGTTCAGGTGGGGAGAGAATGGAAAGAGAAAGAGAACATCAGTAAGTTTGTTGCTGTGTTGTGGTGGACTGTGATCGGGGGTCTATAGACATGCTTACTGTTACACTTATTACCAAACAGTAAACAGTATTTTAATGTACAGTTCCAGCACTTTCTCATTTGGTATATTAGGGCTGTCAAAGTTAACGCGTTTACACAAATTTGTTTTAACGCCACTAATTTCTTTAACGCATTTATGCAACTCACGATTTTTAGGGTTGTAGCGGGCTCAGTTTTAGAGCTAGTCAAGAAGGAGGCTAAATAACGCTCCAAAGTTACACTACATTTTGGTGAGGAAAAACTGGCATGGCCATTTTCAAAGGGGTCCCTTGAACTCTGACCTCAAGATATGTGAATGAAAATTGGTTCTATGGGTACCCACGAGTCTCCCCTTTACAGACATGCAGTTTGGGGCAAGTCATAGTCAAGTCAGCACACTGACACACTGACAGCTGTTGTTACCTGTTGGGCTGCAGTTTGCCATGTTATGATCTGAGCATATTTGTATGCTTAATGCAGTACCTGTGAGGGTTTCTGGACAATATTTGTCATTGTTTTGTGTTGTTAATTGATTTCCAATAATGAATATATACATATATATGCAAAAAGCAAGCATATTTGCACTCACATGTTGACAATCCTCATGATTAATCGCGTACATTAAAAAATGTAATCAATTGACAGCCCTTATATACACATAGATTATATGCAGTATTGCTCAGGCTCTTGCCTCAGCCTTTTGAACCCATATATTTTGCCTGTTTTTTTACTCTCTTTATTTACAGGCTTTTCACGTAGTCATTACATACATACAATAAATATTTTATAAGCATGGCCCATTCGCCACCCTTTGCTCAGACCATGGCCATCCTCGAGACTGACCTTCATTTTGATTTCAACATCTTTAAAGTTTTGTGACTGCATCTTACAGGGTTGCGACGCTTTCGGGGTGACAAAAACAGACAGACAGACAGACAGACAGACAGTCATATAAACACCAAAGTAGTTCAAGGGATATTACAAAAAAAAAACATTTTTATGGGATGTTCTGAGCTTCATAGGCGTCTGAGCAATGGGTCAAGCTGAGCAGCTGCTCCCCCCGCCCCCCCGCCCCTATTAGACCTGGGGGAGCAAAAGTGTTATTGCATTCTTCACTTTTTGATCATAAAACTTTGCTACTTCTAAACTTTTGAGCTAGTTTGGATCAAAAATAGTTATATCTGGCCATTATATATATATATATATATATACACTCACTGGCCACTTTATTAGGTACAAGGTGTACCTAATAAAGTGTCCGGTGCTAGTACCAGGTGGTCTTCTGCTGCTGTAGCCCATCTGCTTCAAGGTTCGACGTGTTGTGCGTTCAGAGATGGTATTCTGCATACCTTGGTTGTAACGAGTGGTTATCTGAGATACTGTTGCCTTTCTATCATCTCGAACCACTCTGCCCATTCCCCTCTGACCTCTGACATCACAACAAGGCATTTTCGTCGAAACAAACTGCCGCTCACTGGATATTTTCTCTTTTTCGGACCATTCTCTGTAAACCCTAGAGATGGTTGTGCGTGAAAATCCCAGTAGATCAGCAGTTTTTTAAATATTCAGACCAGCCCGTCTGGCACCAACAACCATGCCACGTTCAAAGTCACTTAAATCCCCTTTCTTCCCCATTCTGATGCTCGGTTTGATCTTCAGCAAGTCGTCTTCACCACGTCTAGATGCCTAAATGCATTGAGTTGCTGCCATGTGATTGGCTGATTAGCTATTTGTGTTAACAAGCAATTGAACAGGTGTGCCTAATAAAGTGGCCGGTGAGTGTATATATATATATATGAATTCAAAATGACATTTCCCATCCAGCCGTTTTCTCATCATCTATTCCTGAGGTGGCCTTGCTGCTTGATGACCTCATTCAGTGATCGTGTTCATTCGCTGTATTCAACTTGTTGTTGAACGCTCACGAATATTCTATATGCTTGGTTGTTGTTGTACAGTATCACTAGTTATAGCTGCTGTGCTATTATTGTGGCTGCTGTGCATGCTCATGGGGGATCTCTTTCTTGTAGAGTACGGTCTACACCTGCTCCGTTATGATTTGACACTGTATAAAAATTAATTGAATTGAATTGAATTAGCAAGCAACACAGACCTTGTGCTTCACCGTTTCTACTTTCCTGACGTAGCGTTAGTAGCCAGTCAATCTGCTAACAATAATCCCTCAGCTGGGAATACACCTACACCGTGAACACAGAACACAAGCAGTACCTGGGGAGAGCAGGCAGATGGCCATGAGCAGCACGTGTTCCTCCTCGTGCAGGTTGAGTTTCTTCAGACCAACCTGGAACTTCACCAGCGGCTCCAACAGATCCAGAGTGTGACCCGCTGTGGAGAACGACACAAACCGTTAGCACTGCAGAGTCAGTAACATCTTTTGGCACTAAGGCAAAGACACTTATACCGTGCTTTTCTATTGATTTATAAGTGAAAACACACTTTATACAGCGGTGGGCTTCAAGGGAGAATCATTACCCTCTATGTGTATTTATACAGTGTGGACAGAGAGCATTACTTCCTGCCCTGCATGTGTGAGTGAATAAGAACCGAGTGTGTGTCTGTGGCTGTTTTATTGCTTCAATGAAAATACCTGAAGTCAAAACCTCATAGTAATGTGCAAGAGTGCGTAGAAAAGCAGTGTGTGGGTGATCAAGTACAGTAAGGCTCTGTTATACAAGGTGTGAGAAAAAAAAAAAACAGCTGTGTCATGGTCATCATAATTGAGAGTGTTGTGTGCACAGACACGTTTTACCAGTGCGGCGCTTGATGTTGCGGCCTTGATAGAAACTTCCGGAGCATTGGGTACACGAGGAAGAAGAGGAGGGAGTGTGTTGAGAGGATGTGTAATCAGCAAGCGAAGGTCTCTGACATGCTGTGTGTGCGCGCCGTCCAAACATGCTGCTTATGTGTTTATTAGGGCTGTCCATCGATTAAAATCGTTAATCGCGATTAATCGCATATGATTCGCACATTTTTATCTGTTCAAAATTACATTAAAGGGAGATTTGTCAAGTATTTATAGTATATATTTTATCAACATGGGAGTGGGCAAATGTGCTTGCTTTATGCAAATGTGTGTATATATATATATTATTGGAAATCAATTAACAACACAAAACAATGACAGATATTGTCCAGAAACCCTCACAGGTACTGCATTTAGCATTAAAAATATGCTCAAATCATAACATGGCAAACTGCAGCCCAACAGGCAACAACAGCTGTCAGTGTGTCAGTGTGTTGACTTGACTATGACTTGCCCCAAAACTGAATGTGATTATCATAAAGTGGGCATGTCTGTAAATGGGAGACTCGTGGGTACCTCGCCAAAATTTTGCCTAAGTTTGGAGCGTTATTTAGCCTCCTTCGCGACAAGAGAGTATGACATTAGCTCGTATAGTTGGTACAAGGGTGTTGGAAATTAACTTTTTTGTCCACCTGCCACTGTGGCTGGTGTATTCCAAAATCGACCAGCTACTCAATAGATTACCATTGTTTTTTTGGCTGGTGAGGGAATCAAATCTAGCAGCCACTTGCATATTTTATTTTTTTATATTTCCATAAAAGTAAAAAAAATTGTGGTGTTAAAAATGAACTTGCGTTGTTTATGTACAGATTCCACAGTGAAACAGAGCCATTAATCCTGTTTCTTTAGCTTCACTATGACAATGAAGTGTAACGAACCCTTTGTGACGTCATTGATGCAGTATTTGAAGTCGGGCCCCCCGCAACTCCAGGACATGTCCTCCAGGCTGAATGACTGGTTTGAACGCAGCATGATGATTTCGATGGCACTCGACTTCAACAGGGCGATCTGGTCTTCTGCCGTCAGTTCTCTGGAACACAGAGTCACAGATACAGTATGTTACCGTACACATGTCCACAGTCAGACACATGCATTGTCACATAAGAGCATGTTCACACATCTGGTTTAACCTGCTGGGGCAGTGTGGGCGTCTTTACTTCAGCTTCAAATTTATATATCTTGTCTTCATTTTGCTTTTGAACTTCAGGGGACAACAGTTGTCTCTGTGCTATATCAATTCCTCAAAAAAATCCCCTCATATTCATCTGACTTTAGTTTAGTATAGGACCTGCATAGTCATTGCAAATTTTTGAGGTAGACCGATAAATTGGCCAATATCACGTATCGCACATATGACTACTGTGTATAAATGGCTAATATATAACAGGACATTGCAGTACAGGAATGGCAAATATATATGAGGTAGTTTTGCGAAAGTGTAACTCGAGATCTAGGAATGATCGATCGGCCACCGGTCGAAACCGGATAGTTGTCAGCAGCCATCGGACGTGACCGGTGACCGGCCGATCAATCTCATATATCTGTTTTTTTGCCGGTCACATTTACACGTGTTTCGTGGCAGTTTTACGTTGCATACACAGCAGCACAGACAGTAACGCCACAACCACACACACAAACACAAACACACACACACACATCTCGTCGGTGTAGAAGTTCCTCAGCTGTACTCCATCCTGTGCCGACATTTTTAGTTCTGCGGATATTCCGTATCATAGCAACCAGACGTAATCAAAGCGTCTCAGCTGGAAAAAAAACCCTACTGTAACCCTACCAAGTCGATGCCAAAATTAAAAAAATGTGACGGTACTCTTTTTCTACAGTACCGAAGGTACCGTACGATGCCTGTAATGGTCATTGGTACCGGAGGTACTGGAGATGCGATCCTTCCGGATCTGATGGGGGCAGCATATACGCTTACAAGTGTTCTCATCTGCCGTGAAATGAAGGAAGAAGAAGAACGCCTAACAGCACGAAAAAAAACAACTACACGTGAAAGATGGCAACAAGTGCAGCTGCAACACTAGCTCCGCCTCTAGCTCCGCCGCTAGCTCCGCCTCGACTCGTTGAGAAGACAAATAGCAAGAGTCGGGTATGGAGGTACTTTGCGTTCGAGGCAGATCATCAAGGAGTAATGATAGATTCGCAAAAGCCAATATGCAAACGGTGCCATCGTACCTTTCAAACCAAAGGAGGAAATACTTCCAATTTAGCAAAGCACCTCAAAGACAGACATCCAGATGTGTTCAAAGAATTCAAGGTGAGCGAGTTTCAATTCATGTTAACGTTAAATGAACAACTGCTTGTCACATTTGTTATCTTTATCCTGATATAGCCGACACGTTACCAGTATTTTTGTTTGAGACTGCTGGCATTGTTTTGTAGCCAAGTATGTTCCATACAACGCTTGCAATGGCAAAACGCTGAAGGCTACCGTGTTTTGGCTAACGTAATGTAACCATAGCTCTTAGTAGTAAGCTATCATCCTAACCGGTCTGTGTCATCCGTCATCAAAATATAACATTAGCATTTTAAATAAATATTTAATGGCCTAATGGTCTGTCACCATGTCAGTGAAGTTAAAGTACTGCTTGCAATCTGAGGATATATATAGAGAGAGTCGTGTGTGCGTGTACAGCCTCTGCTGCTTTCTTACAGTCATTGAGCTATACCTGAGGAATAAAGTCTCTTTTTTTTTTGTTTTACCATGGTATCTAATTGGGTATCGAGAATCGTGGAAATTCACTTGTTTTAGTATCGACTACTAGATTTCTGGTATCGTGACATTTCTAATTTATACGGCACTAAAATCAGGATAAATTATGAAAAAAATAAAAGAAAGAAATTGCAATAATACCGCATATTGTGCTGTTGAGCCAATCATTATCACTGCAGGGGAAATTACTTCACCGCGACAGCCCTATTAGCAGCCACAACAGCCGTGCAATCCTTCTGTGAATTTGCCCCTCAGTAGCTGAAGTGGTGCAAATCAAGTGAGATAAAAAATTCACTTCCTGTTGAAACTGAACCCACCAGCGAAACAACCACTCCAGATGTCCTCCCATTATTCTCACTCTCGACACACACACACACACACACACACACACACACACACACACACACACAACACACACACACACACACACACACACACACACACACCACCATCCTACAGCTAGATCCGTTTAACAGATACCAGGTATTTATCTGTCAGAAAGTCCTACTTAACCACATACACATCAATGTGTGTGCATATCTGCCTGTGCGTGTCTGTGTGTGTGTGTGTGTGTGTGTGTGTGTGTGTGTGTGTGAGGGAAACTTATAAGCACAACAAGCACAATGAATGTATTATATGGTTACTGTAGCAACAGAGTTTCCACCCCTAGGCTTTGTGTGGCCATAAAAACGTGCACACAGGCACAGTGCACATGCAGACTTGGTGAGTCTTCAGCCCTCCTCAATAATCCACACACTCAAGCCGCCTGTGTTACATTTCATATTTACTGTACATACAGTACTATACAGTATGTGTATCTCCACACACTGACAGAAGCAGGTGTAACTTTCACTACTACTATCATGGAAAAACAGTTTCTAATGCACTAATTAGCTCACGGCTTCACTTTTTTTTTCTTTCAAGCTGTTATCCACTCATTATTTTTGTGCTAAATAGAATGTTCAGTCTTTTGTTTCTTTTAAACACATTTTCAAAGTTGCACCGGAGTGATTCCAGGGAAGAACCGAATAGATTGAATCACTGCAATGTTACAGTGTGTGAGATGGATGGATAGAAACTAGTAAAGTAATTTTCTGTATTTATCAAATGCGGAGGACTAAGAAGACGTGCTTGAATAGAAAGCGACAGTTTTGACAATTTTCCCGGAAGAAAACGTAAAGTTCTGAATCTCCTTCTCAAATGCTGTTGAACGATACAAATCCCTATAATGTATCAACTGAGAAGGTGAGTTGGAACATATTCAGCTGAACAATTTCAAGAAGGGCTTTACAAATTAAGACCCAGGGATACCCTGAGGTTCAGGGGTCGAAACGGAGTTAATGCGGCAGTGGGAAGAATTTTTTGGCATCATCAGGCAAAAATTCCACAATAACCTTTCAGCGTATTGTAATTCAAGTGTTCTGAAAGAAAACTACACTTCTGCACCTCCTCATGGCTCTGTTGTCAGGCTTTAGAAAAATCGAGCCCGTGACGGGAGACTTTGACCAATCAGTGGTCATTTCAGAGAGAGAGAGCGTTCCTATTGGCTGTTCATTCAAGGGAGGCAGCTGTCAATTACTCGCAAGCTCCGATCGAACGGTCAAACTAGGCAGCGCTGATAAAATATGAATCAATCGTCTGTGACTGTAATGCCTATTTTTCACGTAAAATGTTTCATAAACATCTTGTAGTGTACTGTTTAGCTGTAAAATTAAAGTTTGCTCCGTCTAGTGGGCGTGCTTGGTATTTCCTCAACTGATCTCAACATGGCGGTTTGGTCACAAATTCTCATTTTACAGGAGGACACTTTTTTTTCCAGATTATAAAAGTCCAAATTATATAAAAAACCTTGTTTTTAATCATATTTGCTCAAACCCGCCTACCCCAGCTTTAATCTGGAGGTCTTGGATGAGAAAATGTCTCTAGTCAATGCTTCGAGCTGCATAGAGCTCCAGTTTATCATCTTTTTGCAGTATCTCCTAGGTCAGGGGTGTCAAACGTATGGCCCGCGGGCCGGATCAGGCCCGCGAACGGGTTTAATCCGGCCCGCGAGATGATTTTGCAAAGCATAAAAAGGAAAAACATTTTTTTTTTTAAGATTTTTTTTGTTGGTCTTTTTCCTTTATTTGACAGTGATAGTGGTGAAAGGGGGGATAGAGGGGATGACAATGCAGAAAGGGCCACAGGTCGGATTCGAACCCTGGGCCGCTGCAGCAAGGATCGAGATCGATGAAACTGTTATATCGCGTAGAAAGTATAACAGAGGATAAATACTAAAAACGGAGTGGATGTTTGGTGGGGTTTACAGGGAAACAAAAAAGAGATTTTTAGTCCATGTACCTGATAGAAAAGAACAAACTTTGTTGGATTTAATTGAGAAACATATTGCTCCTGGTTCAATAATCATTTCTGATTGCTGGAAATCTTACTTCAATATTAAAAAAAATGGGGTACATACACAGGACAATAAATCACTCTAAAAACTTTGTAGATCCAAACAACCCAGAAGTACATACACAAAGTATTGAAAGCACATGGAATGTCTTGAAAAATGGATCACGCGTAGAGGAACCAATATAAGCGATTTTGTTGATGAATATATTGATGAATTTAATTTCAAAAATAGTTAAAAAAAATGCATTTTATGATTTAATTCAGTTGATTAAGAATAAATACAGCTTTTAATTTAGATTTTTGTAACTTTTTTATGGCGGACAAATAACCAATTTTATCCCAATTCTGTTAAGCAAGCAAACTGTTTATACCGGGGCTAAGGAAGTAGGCTACAGCTAGTCCGGAGCTAGCTTGTCATTCTGCCTGCCCGATTTGAACATTACGTGCTTTGGCACCCTCATTGCCCCAAAATGTCTCTGTCAAAAAAGAGAAAAGTGGACGCAGAGTGCAGACTGTTCCAAGAAAAATGGTCATCCTTCTATTTCTTCACGGAAGTGAATGGGAAAGCTGTGTGTTTGTTGTGTTTACAGCAAGTTTCAGTGCTGAAAGAATATAACGTTCGTCGCCACTATGAGACTCTTCATGCCGACAAATACAACAACGTTCAAGGACAACAGAGAAGAGAGAAGGTGAATGAATTGTTGGCGGGTCTGAAGAAACAGCAGTCTGTGTTTACTCATAGCCGAGAAATCAGTGACGCTGCAGTGAAAGCCAGCTACCTTATTGCTAATGAAATTGCAGTGGCTTCAAAGCCATTTAGTGAGGGGGAATTTGTGAAAACATGCATGCTGAAGGCTGCGGAGATTGTGTGCCCTGAAAAGCGCCAGGTTTTTTCAAATATCAGCCTGACAAGAAACACAGTTGCAGACAGGATTTCTGATCTTTCGGCGGATTTGGACAGCCAATTGAAGCGCAAAGTAAAGTCATTTATTGCGTTTTCAGTTGCAATTGACGAAAGCACTGACATTACAGATGTTGCGCAACTGGCCATATTCATCCGCGGAGTTGATGACACTTTGACCGTCACCGAGGAGTTCGTGGAGTTGGTGCCAATGACGGATACCACAACAGCAGCTGATATTTTCACCGCACTCGTCGGCGCCCTGGACAGGGTCGGAGTGGACTGGTCCCGCGCTGTCAGCCTGGCTACAGATGGTGCGCCCTCAATGATCGGAAAAAAAGCAGGTGTTGTGACAAAGTTCAGAGAGAAAGTGCAGACTGCAAATGGAGAACGTGATTTTTGGACTTTTCACTGTATTTTGCATCAGGAGGCTTTGTGTTGCAAGTCATTAAAGATGGATAACGTCATGAAGGTGGTCGTCCAAACTGTTAATTTCATCCGATCCAGAGGCCTGAATCACCGTCAGTTTGACAGCCTTCTCAGAGAGAAAGGCCACAACTATGGGCTGCCATACCACACCGAGGTAAGATGGTTAAGCCGAGGTGCTGTGCTGAGGCGTTTCTTTGAATTACGAGAGGAAATTGAACAGTTCATGGAAAAAAAGGGCAAACCAGTGTTAGAATTTCAGTCCACAGAATGGATGCAGGACCTTGCATTTATGGTGGATGTTACAGAGCACTTGAATAACTTGAACAAAATGCTGCAAGGGCGCAACAAAGTTGTCACGCAGTATTATGACAGCATATGTGCGTTCAAGTTGAAGCTGTCATTGTGGGAGACGCAACTCGCAGGTGGTGATGCAGCTCACTTTCCTTGTCTGAAAGATGTGTGCGCGACCCAACATGCCGCAGACATGAAGCGGTTCAAAGATAAAATAACGGGACTATTGCGGGAGTTTGAGCAACGTTTTCAGATTTTTGGTGAACTGGAGAAAGACTTCAAAGTGTTTTGCTCGCCATTCACCGCGAATGCCTCTGATCTGCCCGTCAACATCCAACTTGAAATAATAGACTTGCAGTGTGACTCAGATTTGAAGGGCAAATTTGCTGCAGCTGGCTTGGACACATTTTATCAGTATCTCTTGCCACGTTACCCCAACTTGACAGCCCTTGCTGCAAAAGTGTTGTGCATGTTTGGAACCACATATCTTTGTGAGCAAGTTTTCTCTGTAATGAGCATCAATAAAACAAATCTGCGCTCAAGGCTCACGAACAAGCACTTGAATAACATCCTGAAATTGGCTGCCACTCAGGATGTGACGCCTGATATTGATGCACTTGTGAAAGCTAAAAGATGCCAGGTTTCAGGAGTGAAATAAACAATGGGTAATCCCACTTAAAATGCTGCATGAGACACTGCACCCTGATATAGTTCTGTGAAAATGATTGTCTTCTGTGGAAATTTAAAGAAAGTGAACAGTGTGTGATTTACTGTAATAATGTCAGTCACTTCAATTCATAAGTTTGGTTTGTTGAAATTGTTCATGCATTGCACAGCTTTTATTTTTCTATCAATAAATAGTTTAGCCTACAAGGCAGGGAGTAACTCAACCCTCTTGAATAGTTTCTACCTCAGTTTGTATGGTTTGTTGAGTTAGCACAGGATTAATATGTGGAAATGACAAATGAGGTATTTGATACCTAGAAGAGTTGTTTTATTTATTTATTATTTATTTCTTATTTTGTTCAATCCCAGATAGGCTGTGACTTAAAGTTTAATGGCTTTGTAGATACACTGAGACGAAGTTTAAGTTCCAATCACTGAGGCATTGTGTTCTTGAAATTGCACCAATTTTTTCCTCAGAATTTTCAACTAACTTGAAGTGTTTTGTCAAGAGGATTATTTGTGATGTGTACATTTTCAGAATGTGCTTGTACTATTTTTGACCAAAGTAAAACAAAGAAAACAATCTGAAGTTGTCGTTATTTTTAAGTTATTATGCCATGATTTTACCGGTCCGGCCCACTTGAGAATAGATTTTTCTCCATGTGGCCCCTGAGCTAAAATGAGTTTGACACCCCTGTCCTAGGTAAACAAAGAAATCCCAGACTCTTTTATATTCCCATATGAATTCCCCCTAACAACACACAGCTGAGACTCAGCTCCACAACAAGGCAGGCAGTAGGAATAAATGTATGTAAATATAAAGCTGGCACATCAACAATTATTGTTCTGCTTCATAACATGCAAACACACATGCATTATGCATACCCATATGGCTCTCTATTCTTTTATTACGTGGTGTCTGTGTGTGCATACATTTATAAACTTATCTCTCAGCCCCAGCGTGCGTTTATAAAGCTACAGCCTGTTCCAGCGTATTCCTGGAAGAGCTTGTTTGTTTGGGAGTGATAATAGAATCTCACCCTACCCAATAATGTCCCGCATACATGTAGGCAACAGATCAACGTGCTCCGCATGTGGGCGGGGAGCTCCGCCAGGCTGCTAGCCTTCCTGTCTGTGCGTGCTGCCGGTTGGATGCAGCAGAATTTTACTAGTCAACAAATCATAACCAGAGCTCAGTAAAGCAGCGGATCGCTGCAGGGGTAATAAAGTTTAATTTTCAACATAACAGAATATGATTTATGGCCAAGAGGATAATAACATATATTGCAGATTAATGTCAGAGCCCTTCTGAGCCAATCAAAGGTACAGGTCAGCTTCAGGAGTCTCTATCAGGGCTGCAACTAGCATTCTTTTTTATTTTTCTCAATTCATCTGACTTATCTACCATGATCTATCTGATTAATCCTTTCATCTATAAAATGACGTAAAATTGTGAAAAATGTCCATCTTGATTTTGCAGAGCCAAAAGTGACATATCATATCATTAATATCATTATTATCCATTTTTAAAACAAACAAAAGCAGCAAATCCTCAAATTGTAGAAGCTGGAACCAGCAAATGTTGGCTTTTTAGCTTGATTAAAGCTGCAGTGGATAGAAATGGAGCAAATATTAAAAAAAGTTATTTTTATAATACGGTCACTATATCCTGATAGTAGTACATGAGACAGGTAATCTGAAAAAAATCATGTGCCTCTGTGTCCTCTGGTGCTCCTAATGGCATCTGCAAGATTTCACAGACCGGAGGAAAACAACCAATCAGAGCCGAGCTGGAGCCTTGCCGTCTCTGAGCAGCTGTCAATCACTCGCGAACTCTGATCAAACGGTCAAACTAGGCAGCGCTGATCAAATATGAATCGATATTCTGTTACTGTAATGCCAATTTCTCGCCTCAAATGTTTTCAGAGATCAGATGAGAAAATACCAAGCACCGCCCACCAGCCAATAGGAACACTCTCTCTGAAATGACCTGTGATTGGTCAAAGTCTCCCATCACAGGCTAGATTTTTTTAAAGCCTGAAAACAGAGCCATGAGGAGGTGCAGAAGTCTAGTTTTCTCTCAGGACACTTGAATTACAATATGCTGAAAGGTTATTATGGAATGTTTGCCGAATGACGCCAAAAATATACCTACTGCCACTTTAATGACTCAAATGATGAATCCATTATCAAAATAGTTGCAGATTTAAAAAAATATATATCTAATTAGATCAAATGTGTCATTTTAGATGCAGAAAGAATCATGCAAACAAAAGTCTGAACTTGTTGACTCCTAGGATAAAAAAAAACACTGACAGACAGCAATCCATGCTGCTATCCTGCGATGATACCTCAAAATCTAGCAGCAATCCTTGCAGTGCTCTCAGTTTGTACCTGAAGCCTGGGATCATCTTGGCGAAGCCGATGACCTTCTGGATGCTGTAGGAGACCAGGTCAGCCAGGTGGGGCAGCATGGACAGCTTTTGGTCCTCCTCACTGGAGTCTGGACTGCTAGCGCCGTCCTGGTACATCATTAACAGGTTGCTGAAGTTCATCTTGGTGTCCACAGACTCTGTTTGAGGATGGGATTAGGAGACAAGATGAGTACAGAGGAAGGAAGGAAGCAAGAAGATCCATGCAGTGTGCCTGGGGCATTCAACTCGGCGCGTTAGGGACGAACACTCGGTGTGGGAGGATCCCCCTCGTGGACCTCTCCCCGGCGCCGACTGGCACATTTCCTCCGTGGCGGTAGGTCGGCTTGGAAAGGCCCCCGGGGTAAAGGTGGCTTGCGATTCCAGCTGTGAGCTTTGCAGTACCCCTCCCCCGAGCCTCGTCGCTTCCCAGGGCTGTGGACTTGGTGCTCTCGCTACGCCCTTTCTCCCCTGTGGGGAACAACGGGGATTCCTGCTCCTAGCACGACTGTCCTCAGTGCGTCAGGGGTCTGCGGCGATGTTGGCAACCCACTCAACCCGTCTTAAAACACGGACCCCGTCTTGTTTACCATGCTGTGTGGGTGTGACTTTTTTGCCATTTCATCACCATTCATATCTATACAATCAATGTGCTTATGATTAAATTTACTAGAGCACAAAATTGTTTACAAGAGCACAAAGTTCTTCATAGCCTCTAAATTTTGCTCTCAAATTGCACCAGATTGATGCTTGTAACTTTAAAGGTTCTAACACACCAAGCTGACGGTCGGCCGTCGGACAGTTTGGGGCCGTCTGTGAGCGTCTGTCGGCCTAGTTTTTTCGGTGTGTCCCACACCGTCGGCTCTAGACTGCCCTTGTCAGAGGTTTTTCGGCCGATTCAGCATGTTGAATCGGCGGCGGAGCGAGTCGGTAAGAGAGATCGGTCTGAATGGCTGTTCAGCTTGAATTAATCAGTGCATGAGAAGAGAAACAGAAGTAAGGAAAGCAAGCCAACGTGTAAAGTCGAAAGGAAAAGCACAGAAGGCTCTTCTCCTTTTTCATCTTCATCTCATCTCATGTGATCGCTCCAACACACGGATATTTTCACAACGACATGACCGTCTGAAATGAAGCTGAGTGGTCAGCAAATGCCGCATTGTTTCATGTACTTATCATAACAACAGCTTGTATATCCGCCGTCCTCGGTCTTCTGGTTTCCCTTTTCGAATGACAAATACAGACTACCGTGTCCTTCTGGTAGGGAGAGTTATTTCATCTCAGGCAAGCGCAGAGCGTACGTGGTAATTGACCGTCGGCTGTAGTCTTGGCGGCGTGTTCGAGTACAGCATTTTAGCCAAGACAAAGGCGACGTGAAGCGACTCAAAGGTCGGCATTCGTCGCCGCTAGTTCTTTGATGTCGGGTTGGTTTGTCTGGGCCTTAAAATGTACAAATCAATAGAGCTCTTCACGGCTGGGTCCTTGGTAAAGTTAACCCTGAGGCATGAAAGCGAAGAAGGACAGGAGGAGAAGGACTCTCACCAGGTGAGTGGTTGAATGAGTCAGAGGAGGCATCAGACAAAGAGTGAAGGGAGGCGGCTCTGCTGGCACTGCGTGTTACTGGGCCTTCACGCACTGGAGGCTGCAAACACACACAGAGAAACACAAATATGAATATCACTATTATATCACTGTAATACAACCTGATTCACAAAGCAGGATCAACAAGTTACTTGGATCACTCTGCTGAATAACATCTAGAATTGTTCTTATTTAACTTTGGCCCATTTTCACATTAAAGGGGGTTCTGGCTTTAACTCAGTGATCCTGCTTTGTGAAACAGGCTCTAAGGTTAAGAAGTTCACTTAGATCTTTGGGGGGGCACCATAAAACCAAAAAGTGGTTTATTTCTATGTTTACACAAAGATTAAAGTTAGAAGTTCTCTAAAAAGCAATGACAATTTTTGCTTTTCATGAAATATCACTTTCTTTTATGGCTGTCAATCAATTAAATTTTTTAATCGCGATTAATCGCATGATTGTCCATAGTTAATCGTGATTAATCGCAAATTAATCACACATTTTTTATCTGTTCAAAATGTAACCTTAAAAGGGAGATTTGTCAAACAATGACAAATATTGTCCAGAAACCCTCACAGGTACTGCATTTAGTATAAAAAATATGCTCAAATCATAACATGGCAAACTGCAGCCCAACAGGCAACAACAGCTGTCAGTGTGTCAGTGTGCTGACTTGACTATAACTTGCCCCAAACTGCATGTGATGATCATAAAGTGGGCATGTCTGTAAAGGGGAGACTCGTGGGTACCCATAGAACCCATTTTCATTCACATATCTTGAGGTCAGAGGTCAAGGGACCCCTTTGAAAATGGCTTGCTAGTTTTTCCTCACCATGATACCAGTATCTTCACTCCAGCTTTAAAACTGATATTTATTATCGCTTTAACTTTGACAGCCCTTTGTTGCCCATGTCATGTTCTTATTGAATGTGCATCCACTTTATTTATCTTAAAGAAAACGACAACTAATCACTTTTCGAAACACATCTTAGTTTTTTTGTTAAACTCATCAGAGGCGATTAAGTGCTTCATCTTATTCCCACACAGTTCAAAGTGACACCCACAACTCAGTATCTGGGTCTGCACAGTGTGTGCTAGAATAACACTTGAAGCTGATGAATCACAGACAAAGGGAAAAGTGTTTTGATACTTTCTCAGACGTTCCATCCAATCTGCGTCCTCCATCTCATTTACTTTGGACGACCCAATTTTTGTGTTGTGGTCCGCAGAGATAATGTGAGAGTATCAAGTTCATGACGTGGAGGAGGAAAACACGACGCTTCTGTCGGTTCGGTTAAACGCCTTTGGTGACTCTCATTACAGGTGTAAAGGAAATTGGAGAAACACACGCAGGCGATGGTAGCTGACGTATTGGTCTGAAGTAAATACGACTGCGGTTACAGACAATTTTTACTGTTTACTGCTCTCTCAAGATCAAAGGAGCGTTGCTGAATCCCATTACTTTCACACACAGTACAGTTCATTTTACACCACTTGGAAGCTTGTGCTTTGCTCGATGCAGCAAAAAGCCGTTGTTGCACCGCACAAGCCGTGGGAAATAATGAATTTCAGATCGCAGTCATGCTGTTCCCACGTTCTGTGTGAAAGGTCCATAACGGGTCGCATATATGCTTGTGTCGCACAAGTAAAAGGCAAGCCGTTAAGTGTTGGGAAATAACTTTTTTTGTTTACCTGCCACTGTGCCTGTCGGACTTCAAACTCTACCAGCCACTCAATAGATTACCATTGTTTTGTTGGCTGGTGAGGGAAGCATATCTAGCAGCCACTTGCATATTTTATCAGCATTTGGCTGGTGGCTGGTGCTAATTTCCAACGCTGCTGCCTGCAGTTTAATACTGGTGCATTCATTAAGAACCACGAACAAAACCCCTACGCCATAGTCGTCCGGTTATACTGTGTGGTTTAGGGATGCACCGATACCGATACCGATACCGGATCGGATATCGGGCCGACAGTGCCTCAAATAGCTGGATCGGGTATCGGTGACAATGGGGCCTATCTATACAATTTAATTATATTATTAATACATTATATACTGGAATTTTAATTCCTGTTTAAATTTTGAACAATTTGTTGCTACATTAAAAAGGTTTGAATTGTAATTCCTGATAATTTTGAAGATTTTTTTTGATAATGTATTTATTGGTTACATTTTGTTTTACAAAGTTAGGAAAGCAATATTTAAGTCAAGCCGGATGTTGCCGTACACATAACAGAATGATCCCAGTCACTTACACACAGTGAGGCATACAGTTTATTAATTAAACACCGGTAACGGATCGGTACTCGGTACTCGGTATCGGACGATACCCAAAGACCTGGTATCGCTATCTGGACTGAAAAAGTGGGGTCGGTGCATCCCTAGTCCGGTTACTAAGGGTTAATCCAGCCAAACAAAATTCTGAATTCTCAGTGGCCATGGTATAAAGTTAGTAAGTACAGTTACATACTTTATACTTCTGCCAATTCATGGACACAAACTAAAAGAGAGCATGGCAAGGTCTGTCGTGTCGTGGTAAACCAGAGCAGATGGTATCCATATCCTGTTTTGTTTGCTCAGTTCTGTAGCATTTAACCCCCAAGTAATTTAATTTCTATAGTGGCAGGCTGCTAATTTGAAAATACATATCACGTACACTGTGCCGTATGTAGAAAAAATAAGTCGCCCTTGTATCAATTAGCTTTTTACTGGAAACTGTAGTATTATGGCCCGATTCCGTGCTTCAGGCAACCCTCCCTTCCGTTGCATGACATCATGACCTGCTCCACCCATATTTATGGTGGACAACAAAGTGATTTTGGCTGCACAGATGATAATGTGAGTGTGGTTTTTGGTAAAGGAAGAAACTTCTGTTCTGGACTAACCCTGAAGCGGGAGAAGTCAGAATAGGAGGCATCATAGGTCTTGTGGTGAGCTTCCACCAGACTGGAGATGATCCGGGCCTGCTCCTCATTCAGACGTGGCCTCATCGCCTCCCGGGCCGCCTCCTCCTCTTTCCTCTTCAATATCATGTCCTTCTTCCTCTGAACCTCCTCGTCTGTCAGGATGACTGCAATAGAGGACGGAATGGAGGATAGATTAAAATATCTTGCATTGAAAAAACAACTCAGCACACGCACATTCACAAATACTGATGTCAAAGCTGTCCAGAGAGAGAATGAAAAACACAACAACAAGCTAAATCAGTAAAGATTACCATTGAACACACCTAATCATGCCTTCAACTGTTCCTACATTATACATTAAATTCCTCATAGTAATGGCTTGCCTTCATGTTAGTACAAACATTGAAACTCTGATGATCCATCAGAAAAGAACCAAAAGGCAGAAAGCTGCAAACAAGTCTTGGATTTAATCAAGAGGGAACTCCATTAACACCTCAAGTATCACATGGGGTAATTGATCTGGGCTCTTCTCATTGTGTCTAATCTAGTGAAAGTAAACACGCACACAAGGTGTCACATAGTGTAGTGACACCACACTCTCTTTACCCTTTCTGCATTACATTATTACGCACAGGAAAGAACCGAAGGTAATAATTGTGACTGGAGGAGCTCTAATTGTGTTGTGTGTTTGGGCACATAGACCGTATATAATAAGTGGACCAACGTCATCGTAATGTCATCCGTTGGTTTGTGGACTACCGTTTTGAAGCCTCGAGTTCAGCATTTTGGCCGTTGCCATCTTGTTTTTTTGCAACCAGAAGTGACACAGGAGGGTGGAGCTAATGGTGCCTTCAAATGGGGTCGTGTTCACCGTGTTCACAAGAAGAGTCCATATGAATTTCCCCCACTTGTGGTATTCAGAACCTCGTAAGTGGAAAGTTTCTGAAAGCTCCGAGTTGTGACAAGTGTGTTGATGGCGGAGGCCAGTCATTTTTCGGTGCATAATAAGTTAATATATTGTAATTTTAGTCATATGTTGTTTGTCTTCGTAATTTTATAATTTCTGTCATCATGCCTTTGCATTTCCTGCATTATGTTACCCGCTCGCTAGCTCGCTAACTCGTAAAACTAAATTGAAACAGGGAAAATGAAGTTAGGACGCACACTGAAAAAAAAACTTAAAAAAAAAAAAGGAAAGCAGTTCTTATGTTGTACCTTAACAACCCTTTGGATGACATCAAGACATTTTCAAAGGCAATATCATTAAGTGCTCACTCATGGCAATTTAGGCGGGATGTTCATATGCCAAAAATATTGCCTGAACTGGCTACGATAACAGGAATAATGAATTCAGTTTTAGGATGAATTGTGGCTTTAAGAAAAAAAAGTGCTACTTGTCAGCAGTTAAACAAAGTTAGCTTTCAAAACTAGGTGAAGGAGCTGTAATGTAAGCTCCAAATATTTCCATCCCGGGTTACATGAACCATACATCTCCAGAGCTTGGCACGCAGAAGGCCTGTCATGTCTGCTGCCTTTTTGCTACGGCTGATGCGGCGGGTGTTGGATGTTTAAGTGCCTTTTGCTTTATTCATGCTGCAGGAGTAGAGACTGCAGGCAGAGTGGAACTGTGGTGCAGAAAGGATTAGACATACTGTTTAGAGTGACTCTCCTAGGTTTGACTAGATGAGAGGATCTTTTGGGAATTCCTGGGTTTGCATGCCACTTCCACATGTCCCAGAGCATTACTTTATAATCCTATATTCACAACACATTATTTATTACAGATCACAACAGATTTACATCCATCTCTAATGAATTGGGAACCCAATGCACTCCGAGACATAAAGAATGAAGATTTTGAATTTAAGTGTTTTTTTAAATACTTTTCAATAACTTAAAGTGGCAGCGGGCGGAATATTTTAGGCATCATTGTGTAAAAATTCCATAATAACCTTTCAGCATATTGTAATCAAGTGTTCTGAGAGAAAACTAGACTTCTGCACCTCCTCATGGCTCTGTTTTCAGGCTTTAGAAAATCTAGCCCCGGATACTTTGGCCAATCACAGGTCATTTCAGGGAGAGAGCGTTCCTATTGGCTGTTCATTCAACAGAGGCAGCTGTCAATCACTCGCAAACTCCGATCAAACTGTAATGGCTATTTCTCGCATAAAATGTTTTCAGAAACATCTTGTAGTGTACTGTTTAGCTGTAAAATGAGAAAGTTTGCTCCGGGTGATGGGCGGTGCTTGGTATTTCCCCAACTGATCTCAACATGGCGGCTGGGTCACAAACTTTCTCATTTTACAGCTTAATAGTATAACACTAAAATATGTTTCTGAAAACAGGGAATCGAGAAATAGGCATTACAGTAACAGAATGTAGATTCATATTTGATCAGCGCTGCTGTTTGATCGAAGTTTGCGAGTGATTGACAGCTGCTCAGAGACGGCGAGGCTCCAGCTCGGCTCTGATTGGTTGTTTTCCTCCGGTCTGTGAAATCTTGCAGTTGCCATTAGGAGCACCGGAGGACACAGAGGCACATGATTTTTTTTTTTCAGATTACCTGTCTCATGCACTACTCTCAGGATATTGTGACAGTTTCATAAAAAAACAAAACTGCCTGCTCCAACCTTCCTACCCCAGCTTTAAAAAAATAATTAAGGTCAACTTTTGGCAATGTCAGCTAACTGGTTAGGTGGTGCTGAATTAGTGTCAACTCATCCCGTAGCTTTACGCATCAACGTCATCTCATTGCAGCATTTAACAGAACAGGGCAGAGCTGAAAATACTGGCACATTTGCTGTGAAAATACAGTGAATGACAGAATGACTGTTGCCAAGCAGTGACAGATACGGCAATATTATGAACGGAGTGCTGAGAATTCAGCTGTGGTCGGCCATGAGTGGATGAGTGTAGCGGAAAGGCTGAGTTAGTCACACTAGCAAAAGCACCTCAGTCCTTTGGCTTTCTAAAATTTCAATTTTAACTCAGTGCTGAGTCTCTACAGGTCTAGTTTCTATGGCTGGTATCTCACAGCCCTCTGAGATCTACCCACCCTAAACCAGGCAGCTGCCGTCAGTCCAGTTGCTCTGCTTTAAACTGTTGTTGTGGAAAGGCTACAGTATTTTCAACACAACAAGAGAGAAAGCCCTAACCCTAACACCAACACACAATTCCTGCAGTACAATATGTTTCTTTTAAAGACGCCTCTCAGCAACAGACTGATCGACCAACATCTGGATGTGTGTTGCAGAGCGGCCACTCATGGTGTGAAACAGGAAACCCTGGAATACAAGCTGTGCCTGAAGGGATTTTATAAAGATGAAAAACAGGCGGCTCAAATGTTCCGTGTGCGGATGTGACATCTGTAATGAGGCGGTCTGAAAAAAATCCTTCTGTGATACAATTCTAGTTAAGACTACTTTGTAAAAACTTAAATTGAAACACATTTTAACACTACATCACTGTCATTGTTTTAATTGAGTTATATGATTATAGATGTCATAAAATACAAACCATGCCAAATATGTGCCTGTAAATGCTCATTATAAAACGCACAAACTGAACGAACACACCCACATCAGGCGGCAACCTCCGGGTCTGAAAAGTGAAGCCAATGCTGAAGTGCGTTAAACTTGCGTTCTTTCTAACAGCCAGCAGGGGGCGACTCCTGAGGAAGAAGTCTGATTGTATAAGTCTATGAGAAAATGAGCCTACTTCTCTTGATTTATTACCTCAGTAAACATTGTAAACATGAGTTTATGGTCTCAGTCGATAGTTACAAGTCTTCTTCAATACAGCATGATGTTCATTTAGTTAATTATGGTCCCATTTAGAGTCAAATAGACCATCAAGCAAGGTATGCTTTAGGGCGGGGCTACCTTGCGATTGACAAATCGCTACCACAACTTTGTCCGAGTTTTCCTCTTACAACTTAAACCCCTGTCACAGTGTGTTTTCAGTTCATGGAAGGCAATTATTAATTACCTTTTTGGTTGCCTAAATATATCTTATTCAGCGTTCAGTTGTACTGAGCTCCACCCTCTCGTGTCACTTTTGGTTGCAAATAGGGATGTTAATAATTGACCGTTTAACCATTAACCGACATTAAGAATTTTAACGGTTAATCGGTTAAAAGAAATATTAGAAATTAAATAAAATACTGAGCAAAACTAAGAGGAGAGGCTTGTCGCTTAAAGGAGAATAGCTGGTCCACCTTAACAGCCCAATTTAAGTGAGTCTGAGCCGGTGTTGCAGATACAGGAAGTTGGCTCGGGTCTTGAGGAGTTGTAGCATTTATTCACCGACAAATAAACCTTTCACACACTGCTACAGCTACGTTCACAGCTATAATGCCATCAACAACCCCACACTCACCGCCGCCACACACACGCGGTCTGTCGCGCTGTGTGTGACAACGGCGAGCACGAAGCCACCAGCAACGCAAACACACGCGGTCTGTCGGACACTCGTTATTCCCCCTCATTAAACACTGTCCTGTCAGCACTGTTCATACTGTTAACACCATTAGCTGTTAGCCGCCGACTCAGCCGTCGCCATGTTGAAAGCCGTGTGGAGGCAATCCCTCAATCATAGATTTTCTGAATTTCGAATTTAAAATCTTTAAACTTTAACATACTCTAATCAGGTATGTGTTCGTCTACTATATGTTTCAGAACCCAGCCCTAGAGAAAGAAGCACGAAGAGTGTTGTCGGTGTTTGATGTTGCTGACGGCAATAAGAACACGTTGCAAGCTTCCCAGCACACGCAGAAAACTGTGCAAAGAATGCAGAGCTAACAACACATGAGGAAAACCATACAATTATATATTCAGAGTAAATATTTACCACTGAACCGAAAAAGGAAACACAATATTTGCTAAACCACAGTTCCTATCTTGATCGTATAATACATAGCAAGTTAATTGCACACAGCTTTTCTTCTTCAGTATAATGTGGCACCCTAAAAAAAGAAATAGCACACAGGGAACAAAGGAACAGCACAGAATATAGAAATGCTGCTCAATAACATATTACTTCAGTGGTATGTTACAGTTAGTATTCCTTTCCTCCAGGTCTGAAGCCTGGCTCTGTGGGTCACTGCCAGAGTAATGCACTGACCCCTGAATGCCTCGGCCCATATTATCCTTTTGACTCTCTGCCACGGTGACCGATTACCCATGAAGCGCTCAACTGTGCAGACAGACAGCATGACTGCCAAAGAGAGACAGGCCCAGAGCCATGAGGTCACAATACGCTCCCATACGCTCTGGCAGCAACACAGACACCGTCTCATATTCATACTTAACTGACATTAAATTTAGCACCATCAAATGATGCTATTTGTTTAGGCTTATAGGTATGGCAGCGTACCGTTTTTAAGAGATAGAGACCTTGTTCATGTAGGCTGAATGCAGGATAAAAGCTCCATACACTGTTTTGTTTGTCAGCTGTGGTAACCTTCTCTAAGTTTTAATGTCTTATTCTGTTAATACAGCAATTTCTAAATCTGTTACCTATTCCTTAAATGTCAACAACATGTTGCTACAACGTTGGGCCTTGACAATGGTCAGTACATATTTGGATCAAAGGAATAAAGACACCAAATAAATACATACTTTACAGTAACTGCTAATTTAAAAGACCAATGGGATGGCACAGATAACTCTAAATTAAATAGTGTTCCCATCATGCTCCTCATACTAAATACTGGTTGTTTTCCTGGAAGCTGTAAACAACTATATTTGAAGTAGATTTTCAGTGATTGCACCCTGGATTGCAACCACAGAAGCAGCGTTACATAACCGCATAATGTGGCGATGCAGACAACAACAACAACAGTTTGGCTACAGAGGCTTAAAAAGGCAACTGAATGAATCTGACTGCTTAGCTAACCAAAGGATTTACTTGGCTTTCATCTCTTTTAACCCACCGTCATTAATTAGGCTTTGGCTGCGCTCCAATGTCCATCCAGTCCCAAGCCAGGAGACGGCTGCCTAGAACCACTCCTTGTGGTGAGGACATCCAAGCATGTAGCCAGAAACCCAATCATGAATAGGCACAGTTTGGTCAAAGTTTGGCAGAGGCCGTCAAAGCAGCTATTCTAAGTCCGGGACATGATTGAACCAGTCAGTCCCCAGCCAAGTTAGAGCCTCGGATGGCATCATTAAGGCAGAAAAAAACAACAGACCATCAAAGCAACATCTTGACCACCCCACTGCGCTTGGCAGATGCACCGCAGTTTACCAAAAGAAAGTTTGCTGTTTGGAAAGTGACTGATTGGATGCGGTGATGTGGTGCCCTGCGTGGCAGAGACGAGCAAAGAAAGAAAGATAGAAAGAAAGGCAAACAGAGAAGGGTGGAGGGGGTGGGGGGGGGGGGGGTGTTTGGTCAACACCAGTAATGCCAGAGACACTAACAAAGAGGGAAAGGCAGAGTCTCCTTGTAGTGGAGGCTAGAGGTTCGCAGCGGGCTTACTCATTAACCAGCCGACCGACCAGTTAAACACAATGGATGCTGCTCAGATTTGGTGTGATACATGTCAAGCTGGATCTGGTGTGTGTGGCCTGGGAGTGTGATGTTACAGGAGGTAAATTCAGGTCACTCAGGCATCAGAGCACCCACATACGTCACGCGAAATGGCTAACCTATGGCTCGATCCCAATGCACGATGGGGATTTTTTTTTTCAGCTGGTGGATAACATATCATTTCACATTTTTGTATCTTAAAAAGAAATTCGGGGAAAGAAAGGCTAAGATTTAGTGAGCAAAGATTGGTCGATTAAATATTGCATAGCTCTGACCTAACCAAATCTGACTGTATCAGAGTTTGTAGATGCCATGCTGGTTAAGTCAATGAAAGAAATTTGGCTTCATATTATCAGCCAATAATTTATCCCCTATAATTCCATTATCGGAATGATACAAAATAATTAGGGATTTCAATCGATTAAAATAGTTAATCGCGATTAATCGCATGGTTTTCCATAGTTAATAGCGATTAATCGCAAATTGAGCGGAGATTTGTCAAGTATTTAATACTCTTATCAACATGGGAGTGGACAAATATGCTTTATGCAAATATGTATTTATAAATTATTGGAAATCAATTAAAAACACAGAACAATGACAAATATTGTCCAGAAACCCTCACAGGTACTGCATTTAGCATACAAATATGCTCAAATCATAACTAATAGTAACTCAAGCCCAGGCTAATGTCAGGCAGCTGAGAACTGCTCAGGTTCTTCCCGAACTCCTAGATATTGTTGTCAAAAGTAACATTACATAGAAAGTAAAGGTAAAAGAGCTATAACTTTGTGGTTTCTTACAAATATGAAAACTAAGAGGCACACAACATTTGATTGTCTGTGGAAAGCACATCACACAAATCTATATGGATGGAAATGCTTTGAAAGATAAGCTTAATAGTCTAGGAGACAAAGCCTTTGTTTTTTGTTTTTTTATCCATATACACCTCCATTTGACATGCCTATCCAACTATAAATTAAGCATCTGGCCCTCATGGTAATGCAGGTGCAAAGGTTGTCAAAGAGACAGAATACAAAAGAGTCAGAGAGAGGATGAAGAATATAGATTAGGGAGGCAAATGGAGGGCAACACCGCGGGAGAAGCTTTGCCCCTGAAAGACACCCAGGGCGGGAATTCAATCATCTAAAGGCTAAAACAGTTCAGAAACTCTCCTGTGATTCAAATCCTGTTACGAATACTCACCCCCAAAAACAGGCCAACGCAGCAAGCATGCAAATACATACGCTCGCACACACACACACACACAAGCGGGGAGGTCTTTCCCTGGCATCTCTCTAACCTCTGTCAAATGAGGACAGCATAGGGGTTGTTACTACGAACTCAGCTGGCACAGCTTACAGAAGGCACACACACACACACACACACACACACGCACACACACACACACACACACACACACACACACACGCACAGTTCTAACTGAATGGTGGTGAAGCTTTAACAAAGCTGCCAAGATAAAGAGAGGATAGCTCAAGGCAGACAAACACATACCCACAACAACAGAGGGTAACTGAATTGTAATTAATCCTCAAAGATGTATTCATGAACATAATATACCACATTCCATTAAAAGCTAGAATTGCACTTGGAGAGTGCAGACCTCCGCCAACGCGTGACTTTAAAAAACAGATCACAGCTCACAGCTGGCGGTACCGTGAGTGGTCGGCTTATTATTAACATGGTGTGTTTCCGTGTGACGTAGCCTTGTTATGTCTGTATAACGTTACACTACAATGTCTCTCATCCCGTCATCTACCGCTTTTTCTTCTCGACGCGGACGGACATCTGCACACACATCCACACACGTATCTCTCTGCTCTCAGAAGGAGGCGGGGTCACGCGTTGTCAGTTACACTGCGCATGTGTTATGCCCTGTGGTTTAAATGCTCAGGCTGATTGGAATCCTTAAAAAAAATCCTGAATCCGGATCACGATCCGGATCGCCACCAAAATCGAATGGATTGTTCGTTGTGCTACACCCCACCCCTCCAAAACATTCCATTGAAATCCATCGCAGACTTTTGGAGTAATCTTGCTAACAGACAAACAAACAAACAAACCATCGCCAGTGAAAACATTACCTCCTTCCTAGGCCTTCGGCCTTGGCGGAGGTAATGAAGAGTTATAATGGGAAAACAATGCATCAATACATCCTGAAATCTAATCCTAATAGCAATTGATTCTTTTTATTCAGTCTCGTCAACTTTACATCAGGAAATCTTGGTCAAAACGTCTTTCAAGAAAATGTTATATAACAAGACTCGGTCAAAAACGAGTATATGTCTGGACCGTGTTTGGTCAGTCTGTGAATTTGTGGCTAAATTATTACATAAATAGTCAGTGGTCGTGTCTATAATGTTAAATCCAGCAGGAATGCACCTGATTAGTCCCTTTTTTTCTGCTCGCCGTTTCAAACAGGAAACAACATGGTGGCCTGCTCATAAACTTTATGTTATTCGGTCTAAACAATCCACCGAAATCTACTTCTGAAAACATTTAAGGCGAGACATAGGCTATGCCACTGCTCAATGTCCTTTTCCTTTTAGAACTAGATTGCCTAGTTTGACAGCTTAGTCCAAATTTCGTGAACCGGGCTCATTTGCATAACGTTGAGATTTTTCAACGTTATGCAAATACAGACCCTCTCCAATTCGATACTCCCACCGTGCACTGGGCGACTGTTTCTCCTGCTCTCCAGAGGAAATGAATGGAAAGCATTGAGACGCCCACCAGATCTGGTGGAAATGCGCCGGTAGAGGTGCACTCGAGCCTGTGAGTGGAACCGCTTACACGCCCCCCTGAAAACGAAAACGTAACGTAAACAAAGGACTGTTTCCGCCTTTTCATTTTGAAAGAGCAACGGCCAATGAGGAAACTCCAACACTATGCTACACAATCGAGCAACTTCATCACTCAGTGATTGACTTCTGCGTTCCTAGGGGCTGGCCCTCTGCGGTCCAGCCAAAAAAGTTATTCAAATAAAGATGTATTATTTTAGTAAGAGTACAATTATCTGCCAGTGAAGCAAGATACTGTAATTTAATGACAATATTTATTTATATATATATATATTCTTTCAATGAAGAAACATTCTCCAGTTCTGATATAACTGATGCTATTGCAGCAGCTACGCTAACCTCTTCAGGAGCCGTCATTGTTGTTTAGAACGAACAGTCGTCTCTCTGTGTCGTCTCACACACACACTTAACCGACGCCTGTAGCTGCCAGTAGCCCCTCACAGGACATTGATTGGTCCAGACGCACACTCATTTTCTTGTGCATCTCTTGATCCTTATTCATCTTAAATAGGAATATAAACGTCATCATGGGTCAGGTCATGAGCAGATGCACAAGGCCGCATCGACACAGGAGAAAGAGCAGTTAATAGAGATGGCCTGTTTAAAGCTATGAATGCAGAGATAATAACGGACAGTGATTGCTTTTACTTTACATTCTCAAGTAGTTTTCGCAAATACATATTGCAGGACTGAAGGGAATGCACATTCATCATTGAGGAAAGCAAATCAATTTTACATCAGAGCAAAGCCAGATTAAATGAACGAGTCTGCCAACTTCACCACAGTCATGCCAGCACATTTCTGCAAAAGTCATTTTCTTTTTAATTAAAATTCATACTGATTTGCACTACATAAAGTTGTACAACGCCAGGATATGAATGATTAGTTACCTGTGTGGTTATATAAGCTGCCTGGTGCTTGTTGCACAACATTTAATAAATGCAACCTGTGGATCTGCAGTGCAGGATGACATTTTGACAGTTTCCAATCACGGACTGCAGATGAACACATACTGGACCTGCGGCACTCAGACAACTGTGATGGGAATTAACCAGAGTTAATAATGTGAATTTGTGATTTTTAAGGTCACAAACTAATTGCTAGCGTATCGTCCTGCTTTATTTTCAGCGCCACCCCAGAGCGATTCTGCTTTTGCAGTTGGCATTAATGAAACATTCTTGAAACAGGTTTATTACTTGCAGAAGGTCAGGTTTTGTACAGACAGTACAGTACAGTACAGTTTACAGCCACTGTACAGACCGTGGATGTATAAAGAGAACTGAATACAGCGTTGTAGGCGGGCTCCCGTTCATTCCTATGAGAGTTGCTCCGTGGCGCATGAAGCCAAAACTCAACTGCCGAGTGATAAAGTACCCGGATCATCCAGTGATCTTCCGCATCAATTGGGTGCATAGAGCAGGTGCAGTAGCGTTTCCTTTAACCCAGTGTTAATTTCATTAACGAAAACTATGACGAAATATGTTTGTCAACAACTTTTGTTTTCGTGACTAAGACTAGACGATGACGAGACGGCACAAACATGCGATATCGTAGTTATAGTAGATATAGTTTAAAACATACAAAGTTTATCAAAATCTCTCTGTATTTTTGTCACCTTCCACCTTCTCTTCCCCTCTCTCTATCACTCTCTCTCTGTCTCAAACACACACACACACAAACACGTGTCTCACACCTCAATCCTGACAATTGTGCTACTATAATGAAAAGAGTTGGTGCTTTGCGGGTCGGGTCAGGTTCGGGTGGTTTAGTAACGCATATCTTTGGCATATCGGATTGGCTCTCATAACGGACCGGTGGGTGCGACTGAACCACGCTTCATTAATGAGCTCACTCAGGAGGAACTCGAACTAACTGCAAGCTGCGTTATTAATCATTCTACCTGTGTTTTTCATCAGATAATGATAAGATTACATTTTATGTAAAATAAATTTGACTAAAATGACAGAAATGTTCAATATAATCTGATGACTAAACAGGACTAACATTAAATAAAAAAAAAAAATAGCTTACAAAATTAAGAGAGAAAACATTTTGACTAAAATCAAATGACTTTTTTAAAACTAGACTAAAACTACGAAGGATAAAAATGACTAAAATGTGACAAACTAATTAGTATTTTGGTCTAAGACCAAGGCTAAATCTAAAATAGCTGCCAAAATGAACACTGCTTTAACTCCGCCTCCCAGCCCTCAGTCTGGGGTTCATTCACATGAACGGAGGAAGGGAAATAACCCTGGATCGGCTTTTAGTGCACTTTTAGGACCTAATGATTTAAATAAGGGCTATTAGAGTGTTCATACTGAGAAGTTGATTTTTCCTGAGAAAAAAACAAAACGTTCCGCTGATTTACAGACGTCTCTTTCCCAATGTAAGTCTATGGGAAAAAGTATTTTTGGGCCAAATGGCATCACGTGACGGACACAGAAATTGTAATTCCACCGCTTGGCCACTACGAAAAATGTGCTCCAAAGCCTGGAGCTCTTCCTGGGGGCGGAGAGACAAGCAGAGCAGCTGTACGACTCAACAGTGAGTACAGTGGACTTCCTTCACCCCACGAACCGGAATACTAACTGTGAGAAACAAAGAGGCCATTTTATACTGATAAGTCTCTCAATACAGACACTCTAATGTCATGTGGCCATTTGTGGTCAACACAGTGGTTATCAGCAGTCTGAACCCTGCCCTGCATCATCTCTGTTTCACACAAACACACACACACACACACACACACACAGTGTTTGTGAATGGAAATGTGGGGCCATTGTCTGTCTCTTTAAAGAAAGAGAGCCATTGTTGTACACGACTTTACCCCCCCACCCCCCCGGCTTCCTTCCTTCCTTCCCTCTCTCTCATTCTCCTCTTGTCATCTACTACTTGTCATGGTTATGCTGATGCACTGCTGTTGGTGCTACTTCCCATTGGTTTGTTGAAATTCAAGTGCACCCTGCCTCGCAACCCTGTTATGAAGAAAAGCAATGCTTCCTTAATAACTACTGGATAATGTGATAATTTGCATGCAGAATAAAGAGTCAGTAATTATGAATCAGTTGTGACAAGGTGGCGTTTTCTGTTAACGTGGGGTGAGGTGATGTCTCTGTCTCCCTTCACACCGCCTTCTACTTGTATTACACCCTGCTACTGTATGCATAACCAACATGGTTTGGAGCAGAACAGCCTTTCAAACATATAAGACAAATGCAATTTCCATCCAGTTAAGATAAATTACTACACTTTGATTGATACCATCTAAACCGCACTGATGATGGAAAGCCCATCTGGTAGGATTAAATACACTATTATTAGCAGCTTGTATTTGACCCACACCTGAGTTTGCCATATGGTACAGCCTGCCTTATGTATATCCACTATAGACTGTCTCCTTGTTTCAAATCAGATCAATTTACACCCTGCCATTGATTCTATTGGCTGCGGTTCTTCCTGAATGTCTTTAAATATTAGATTAAATGCTATGTAAGCAGGAAGAAACCAGTTCACTGCTTCCAGCAGCCAACCTGACACTAATCTCTCCAGGCAGTTGGCCCGTCTATAAATGCATTTATTGAGCTTTTCTGTACTTCTGAGTATTAGAAAGTAAATAAAGATAATATAATTTGTCAAAGTTAACGCGATAAAATAACGCGTTAACGCAAATTCCTTTTAATGCCACTAATTTCTTTAACCCATTAACGCAATTTGTAGGTTGTAGCGGGCTCAGTTTTAAAGCATAAGTGAAGATACTGGTATCATACGAAACTAGAAAACCTAATGAATCCATCGGTACCAACCATGCCGTACTTGTTCGCTTGTCGCGAAGGAGGATAAATAACGCTCCAAACTTGTGCTAAATTTCGATGAGGCAAAACCGGCATTGCCATTTTCAAAGGGGTCTCTTGACCTCTGACCTCAAGATGTGTGAATGAAAATGGGTTCTATGGGTACACACGAGTCTCCAATTTACAGACATGCCCACTTTATGATAATCACATGCAGTTTGGGGCAAGACATAGTCAAGTCAGCACACTGACAATTGTTGTTACCTGTTGGGCTGCAGTTTGCCATGTTGTGAGTTGAGCATATTTTTTATGCTAAATGCAGTACCTGTGAGGGTTTCTGGACAATATTTGTCATTGTTTTGTGTTGTTAATTGATTTCCAATAATACATATATACATACATTTGCATAAAGCAGCATATTTGTCCACACCCATATTGAAAAATGTATTAAATACTTGACAAATCTCCCTTTAAGGTACATTTTGAACAGATAAAAAAAATGTGTGATTAATTTGCGATTAATCACAATTAACTATGGACAATCATGCGATTAATCACTATAAAATATTTTAATCAATTGACAGCCCTAAATATAACCAATCAATATTAGATAGAGTTGTAATAATGATGATGATGGCATAATAAAGAGCATCAATAAAACAATATCAGTAAACAAAAATAATGACTAAAATAAAAATAATATTGCTTGAAATCCAGTACTTAAATGGGAGTTACAGGGATTCATTCTGGGTTGACTTTTAAGTTTTGATATTGAATACTGCATTGATTTAAATACTGGATTGAACTCATTAAATAGGATTGCAGGCTGCCCTCCTCTAACTGGCTGTATGGGTAATAACATGGGGAAAGTGTTGAAATATAGCACTGGCTAAATACCATCCGGTCCAGTGCAAAAAAACAAAAACTGGGTAAAATGCTGCAGGTCAAGCGCAAGAAAATAAAAACAGTGTTAACTGTATTTCATACAGCTATGGTGTCGAGTCTCGTCCTGCTCCTTAGGTTACGTGATTTATTTTCAACAACATTCAGTTATGATTTCCTGTTTTATTTTGTGTTACTTACCTCTCCTCTCATTTCAGATACTTCACTTCCTGCCCTTGTGTGTGAGATTACCTACCCCCCCCTCCCCGATTGGTTTCACCTGCACCTAATTATCCTCACCTGCTCCTAATTAGCCTCACCTCCCCAGTGTATTTAGTCTGTGTGTTTCCCTGTCTCTGTGCCAGTTTGCCTTTTTCCCCTGAGTCAAGCGTCCCAGACATTTCTAGCGTTAGTGTTGCTGCTTTTTCTGAACTCAGTCTGTTTTTCCCTGACAATGTTTTTTGCCTTATCTAACACAGGTTAGACCTGTGTACCGAACCTGTTTATTGCACCTGCCCTGCTCTGAGTCGTGCTGTTGAGTCCTGTTTTTGCTCTGTGGGTTTTATCGGTCCTAATAAATGGCTGCAGGTTTCAAACTCAGCACTGATCCTGAAGCAGCATCAGAAGCAGCAGTATCAGATGCCTTAATGAATATTACATCAAAAGCAAAGATGTTACATCCTGCCTTATTATCACCTCAGTATCAACCTTCAGAAACCCTACTTTCAGTACTGCAGTAGTATGTCTTATTTAGACATTTAATCTGGTTATGAGTATTTGAATCTAAAGTTTCTTTCAACAATTTAAAATATGTCTATAGGGTAAGATGTGTGTGTAAGACGAAGAATTTAATGAGACCTAGATAGTACTGTGATAGTGAAACTGCATTGGAAATGAGACAAATCATCTCTTTGATCTACGAATTCTGTGCTCGATGCACAGCTAACAACCAAGGTAGATAGATAGAGAGAGAACAACAGTGACTCTCAGACAAATCATGTGAAAACGGTTTGACACTAAAACATTTGCAGCTCAACTTCACACCTCTGTCTCTAGCTGTGACTTTGTAAAATCCTTGCAGCGCTGCAAAGGTCTACTCACACTCTTTCATCATGCCGATGTCAATGCAGCGTTTGAGACGACAGGCCTGGCAGTGACGCCGGTTGTCCTTGGTGATGGTGCAGCTCCCGTTGAATGGACAGGTGAAGGCGGCTTTACGCTTCATACTGCGCCTGTAGGAGAGCAAATCCATTACTCATCATTTAGCATCGTTTATTCTCCGTGCTGGTTAAAATATCCCACTGCATATTGATGATAAAGCACAGGGCTCCTACACATTTTCCATTTCAAAATTCCATACTTTTCCAGCCTCAACTTTCGACCAAAATGAGGATCAGTCCAAATTGCGAGGGTCCGCTTGTATCTGTCAGCCTGCAGTTTTTGGTTACTTTTTACATTATTGTTATTTTGCTCATAATGAATAGTTAGCCCACATTTCGCTGCCCTTGCCAAAGTGCTGGCCCAGGCTGTGATGTACAGGCGTAGAGGCACACGCCATAGCCTACTTCTTGCCTCGCTTTCGAGAACATCAAGCTCGCTCTAGCCCGCGCTCTCTCACACAGTAGTAAATATTTTGGCTGCTCCGGCTGCTCCAAACGCCACGAAAAACACTCAGCTGCTTGTATGATCAATTTACTCTGAATTTTATAGTTTCGAAAAAAAAGTAGGGGCAATAGTCTGGAAATAAAAATGTTTTTCCATACTCTCTTTTCTTTTTTTTTCAACTTATCCAGACCTGGAAATTACTTAATTCAAATTCCATACTTTTCCATTCAGCGTAGTAACCCTGAAAGCAACTTTCATCTAAAGGACTTTTTAGTTAAAGTTAAAATGCATGCTCCTTTGAAGGAATATTTTATATACAGCACCATAAGTTTTAGGAACCCAGCCTCACAGCCTAAGTAATGCACTGCCCAATTTATATATGTATAGTATATATATTTTACATAAACATTTTTAATGATAATGACTACCGGTAATTAAATTCTACCTGAACCAGCTCATTCCATTCATTATAGAAAACCCTGCTTGTTTAAAGGGATGGTATCTTCTCCCTTCGGCTGAAGGGATTTAAGGGATTTCAATTAATTACAATACATCATTAGTGAATCCTATTTAGAGTCCTTAATGTATGAAAAAGTATGTGTGTGTGTGTGTGTGAGTGAATGAGAGAGAGAAAAAACAGAGGGATCGTGGACTCCATTACTCCATTGAATAATGTATATTGTTTATGCAGCCATAACATCAAACACAGTGTATACTGACATCTAAAATAACTACGGAAAATCATTTACAAAAAAACGACACATTTGATGCCCAATAAAAAGCACATGAGGATGCATGCTGATAACACCTCCTTCACATGGAAAGGCAGCTAATAACGCCTCACAACGGAAACGCATTCACTTAAAAAACTCACAGAACACAGAAATCTAAACAGACAACATGAAACACATGATTCTCAACTCAGGGCGAGCAGCACCCACCTGAAGAATCCCTTGCAGCCCTCGCAGGTCATGGCGTTGAAGTGGAAGCCGGTGGCCTTGTCACCGCACACGCCACATATCCGCGGGGCGTTGCGGTCAAACTCATCCGGTCCGACCACCGACGTCGTCACCGTCATGGGCTCCATCACTGCCGAGAAAAAGGACAAAAGAGAGAAGGGATTAGAGCGTTTGACGCTGCTCGCCTGCTCGTTGTTTACGATTGAAACGCGAAAAAGATATAAAAAAAAAAGGTGAGGAATGTGTGCATCCATGAATTTCACCAACCTCGCCCAAAAGCTCCAAAATCAGTTTGTTTCCTCTGCCTGTGTGTTGTGTAGGAGTGTTTGAGTGTGTGTTTGATGAGGAGGTGTGTGTTTTCCTCTCTTATACAAACAGGTGTCAGGCTATTAGCATATTCAGCAAAAGGCATCGACGGCCACGCTCACAGCTATTGGCTGAATGACTCAGCAGACACAGGCACACACACACATGCATACACAAAATATTAAGAATCGTGAAATTATAATGTTAATGGGAAAAGAGAATTAATGACAGAAAGAGGGCTGTTTGCCAAAGGCTAAACAAATGACGGATACATTTAATACTGCCAAGATGAAAGTGCTCATTTTTCCACACTCTACACCATCTGGCCGTCCCTTATGAAATAAACAGCAGTAGAGTAACACACACCGACGGGCCAACTTTGAGCAAACTAATCCATGTCAGTCTGTACAGAAAGATCCTCTGTGTTTGAAGTCTGATTGAAGTGATGAGGAGACTTTAAGGAGGTCAAAAAAGGAGAGGGGAGAAATGATGAATATATTGTAGGTTTGATCAGTGGGTTCAAGTGTTGACCTGTGCAGAATGTGTGTAATATGGTCACACAGGACTGACACTCTAGCTGGGTCTTCAATTATATCTTAATGCATATGCTGATGTGACCTCATGAATATGTTTCAGCTGAACTGACCAAACCACATAGACCCTCAGAGACACCCAAGAGACACAAAAATACAGCAAGTTAATCAGTTAGTTAGTTTTGAATGTACTGACAGTATTTTGTTATTTATACACTATCTTTTATTTATCTACTCAAGATTATTAGATAGTTGATAGTGAAGATACAGGAACAGACAGGAAACGAGGGGCAATAGACATGGGTATTAGGTATGTGCATTTCAAGCAAAATTACTATTCAATAATCATTAGGAACTAGTCAATTTTTTTTCGAAAAGGCTCCCCCTCAATTTTTTATAGTTGAATGACTATTAAAAAAAAACGAAAATAATGACCCATCGCTTATGGGTATGATATGCACTATTCAGCTACCAGGGTGCCCTATTTTTATTTTATCTTATTTGTATTTGTTTTATCATTTTTGACTGAATAATGCTTATGAGGGAACATAAGACAAAAGGTGAGCAGGTGCTTATTGTACTTTTCAAGGTTAGTTTATTGTTATCGTACAACACAGGGTTGCAAAACAAGTTGTAGTCCTTTCATGCAACACAAGAAAAAAACCAAAACAAAACAAAAACTATTGGTTTTTTTTATGATTTAGTTGGGAGGATGCGTTGAGGAGTCTCACAGCTTGAGGAAAGAAGCTGCTGTGGTGTTACGACGGCAGATACTTCTGTACCTCTTGCCAGACAGCAGCAGGGTGAACAGGCTGTTGCTGGGTTCGGTATTATCTTTTAATATCCTTTGGGCTGCGCAGGCACCTCACCTCACCAATATCACTGATGACAGATGGGTACCAATGACGATACATTTGTTTATGGGTGTTAAAAACACTATATTATGTTTAACTACCATTAATATTCATTTAAAAAAGGCACAATAAAGTGGTTTCTCTATGTCCCTAATATGATGTCATTTCTGTGAAAAGAAGTTTTTATTGCAGAAAAAAAAAAAACATGAGAGTGAAAGTAACGCTGGTTGTTTTGATAGGAGGAACAGAGGGATTACTTAAAATGAGTAATGGCTTTATTGGTTTGGTTTTATGCTCACTCCAACTACAGGATGAGGTCATAATTGAAAATCCACGGTTTTCCACAATGTGACAGTTTTCAAAGAATCTAATATGTTCATTTCATTGGCTTAAATTCAGACTTCAGTTCAATTATTTATATATATATATTTATTTATTTATTTTTTCTGACACCAGGGAACAGTGAACAAAATGTAATAACATATACCAATAAAAAAATCTGAAAGGTGCTGAATGGAAATTAGTTTGAATTAGAGATACACGATTTTGAAAAAATATCTAATTGGGGTTATTTTTGACTGATATTGCAGTTGTGATATGATTTGCAATATTCAAATGAATAATATTTTTGACATCATTATTCACATTTCCATTGAAAAACATCTTGAATTGATTACGGTGTGATTTTTGCAGGGATCTCTACCAAACAAAGATGTCTGTAGAATATGATGTGTAGGCCGAGACATCTTTGCAGCACCACAATATTTAATTTTAAATGGTATTTTGACACACATTTCGTCTTCAACAAATATTGCGCCTCCTGTGATTTGAAAATTGCAGTAGGCCATATTGAGATTTCAATAAAGTTTTGATTAATTATGCAGCCCTAGTTTGAGTCAAGGAAAAGGTCTGAGGGTGAAAGAAAGAGGGAAAGTCAAAACAAAAAACTGCAGAAGATACCAGGAAAAGACTTAAAATATAACATGGAAATGTCCAATGCAACAAACACATGGTTAGTAGGTTTGCTTAAACGGAGTGATCCGAGCCTGTCGACAAACACTGAGGAGAAATGCTATGTGTGACAGAAGGAGAGGTCATTTGAGGGGAAGACATCCAAATGAGGACAAAGAGAGGAGGGGGTGCATGTAACGAACTTAGGCCCAGCGTGGAGGAACGGTCACGTGGCTGCAGAATATAGCCTGTGGGGAGTTGACGTGCATAGAAGTAGGACTCGGACAGTGTCAAACAAGGACAAAGAGGTAAGAGGAATTGGCGCGGCGGAGCGGCGGATGGCGAGAGAGAAATAATGAAAGAGGGGAGGCAGGTGAGGGCACGAGTGAAGGATGGAGACAAACATTGTCAGACTCCATTAGCTCTCATTACATGTTGGCTAGTTGGAGCTTCGGCACCGGTTCCCAGGAAAACACACTAACGCACGAGCCATGAGCTATACTGACTGTGAAGCATCAGTGCCATTACCCAGAACGCACCACACCGGGGAAAGCAGGACACGCAACAACACACTTCAATGTAGGTGGATGCGTGTTGACCATTTTTGCTGTATGTTTGTGAGTGTGTACGTGGTTCACGTGCAAGCTCGGGGGCTTGTCTCATTCACAAACACATGAATGATTTCATGTCCCAGTGTGTGTTGGGAGTGGGTGGGTGAGGAGCACGTTGACAGACACAAAAACAACACACACACCATTAGTCATCATGTCACAAAAACAGCTTTTTTTCTGATGCAGCAACAGGTGAATAATGAAATAGACGGAGAGGGCGAAATGGAGAGTCGGCGTGTCAAACATCTAAACAGATCTGCAAAAACACCGCCAAAAAACAAGCCTCGGTTTCATTAGTGGTGCTGAATAACAACAGTACGAGCGGGATCCAGGTCTGTGATTAACAACTCCTGTCAGTCTTTTATACCCTTTATGTGCTTTCTCTCACTGGTTTCTCATTTGTCACGCTGCTTTGATAATTAGCATTTTTATTTATTTATAGTCAGCATGATTAGTTGGTAAAGAAAAGGGGGCTGACTTCTTAGCTTCCAGACTGACAGGTAATTCCATCTATCCCTTTCTCTCTCTCTCTCTCTCGCTACCTCTTTAACAACCCGTGTTCTGTTTTCTCATGTATATACTTGTATCTACCTATGCCTACTTTAAGAGAACAAATCACAGCACCTTCATCATCACCACCATCGTCTTCTTTTTCTTTAAGAAGCAGCAGTCAGGTACGGGGTTGGAAATGAACTTTTTTGTCTACCTGCCCCTGTGGCTAGTGGATTCCAAACTCTACCAGCCACTCAATAGATTCACATTGTTTTGTTGGCTGGTGAGTGAAGCATATCTAGCAGCCACTTGCATATTTTACCAGCATTTGGCTGGTGCTAATTTCCAACCCTGGTCAGTTATAGGGGTGTAAGAAGACATCGATACACAAGAGTATTGTGTTGTTATGCTCCAAAACGCCGTTCTGTCTTTCAGAGGTTGTAGCGGGCAGTTTTAAAGCTGGAGTTAAGATACTGGCAGCATATAAAACTAGAAAACCTAAGGAATCGATTGGTACCAATCATGTCGCAAAGGAGGCCAAATAATGCTCAAAATTTACACTACATTTTGGCCTGACATGGCCATTTTCAAAGGGGTCCTTTGACCTCACACCTCAAGATATGGGAATGAAAATATGGTCTATGGGTACCCGCATGAGTCTCTCTTTTATAAACATGCCCACTTTATCCAAATTCAATGCCGTTTTTGGCAAAAACCATGCAATTTCTTTGAATGAAGCATAAATGTGTTATTTTCGTCCATTCTAAAAATGATGTTTGAATATTTCTGCATACTGAGGTCTCTAAAGTGTCTTGGCATTGCATAAATTGGGTATGACTGGAAAGATCCACATAGTAATTTTTTTTTTTACTCTGATTTTATACAGATTCTTGCCGACACACAGCCCTAGTCAGGTATGGAAATATGGTGTATGTGATCATCACAGAGAAGGGGAGAGTGTAATGATTTATTTATGTCACATACTTTTGATTAGATTGTTTTCATTATTTGGCGATATTGTAGTTGAACAGTCACCTCTAAACGTGTTATAGAAGAGGAGGGGATTAATTCATCCAAGCGTTAGAACTAGAGATGTCCCGAGCTAATCCTAAAGATTGATATCTGAGACAATCTCACTAAACCCAAGTTGTGCTGGTTATTTCTATTAGTTTATTAAATTTTCATGTTTATTTGGATGCTTAGGTACCAGTTAACATGACATCCATGCCAACAAAACAAATTGAATTGAATTGGGAGAGACAAGAGAGGCAGTGTTGCCGGACAAAACAGACCTCAGCCGTGTATAATGGATTCTTCATGGATCCATTTTCATTAAAAGTGTGTGTGTGTCGACACTGGAGAACTGATTTATTAAACGTGGTACACAGCCAAGGTCAGGTCATCTCTGTGTATGAAGAAGACAACAAGATACCCTATAAGCATTAACAGGTTCATACACAGAGCTAATCATTATTGTAGTATTACTTGTACGCTTTTCCCCCCCATGGCATAATTAAGAGCACAATCGGTAAGAGATACCAGTAATTCATTATAACTACATGACATTCTTTGCTTGTTTATGAAGGCAAACGTCACGGTTTGGAAACTATACAAAACATTCAATGCCGTTTATCCATCTATACTCTCTTCAAAGCCACCAGACTCCATTGACAAAAACAGTAATTTTACCTCACAGAACACGGGAGTTGTTGTTGTACCGCTACCTGGAGCGTTAGTTTGTTGAATCTCACCAGAGTCACACAATAACAAACAAACGACCGAGGTCTGCGAGTTAAGATTACTGTTTTTGTCAAAGGAGTCTGGTGGCTTTGAAGGGAGCATAGATAATGGCTCCAGTTCCCTGTTGGAAAGGGCTGTCTGATGTCAAGATAAAGTGGTGAAAATATTCTAAATATAGTGTACACTTAAACCGATATTGATTTTTTTTTAGGTGAGCCTTTCTCTTAGGTGGCTATAATATGTTTTGCTGCAACCTCTTACTGTACAACACCATTTCAAAATATCCTAACTATCCCTTTAAACATTTAGTACTATTTCTGGTTAATGCAGGAGAGTAGTTCCATCACTGTGGAAATTTAACAATGACTTTGTACCTTAGTCATGCATTTTTACACATTGTACTTTTTTTTTAGATTACTATTTTAAAGGTATCTTTATTTAGATATTACATAGGCAGATAAGAAAAGAAATATGTGATATGATAGTTCTTTTACAGACCTATCCGAACTACTATCAGGTCATACAAATGCATGGTTTAAATGTCAGGACATAGATTGTGTTGTTTTGTGGGTCCCTGCGTTCATATACTATATATTCTTGGGTCATGGTTAGACAGCTGACCGTCCCAGGATGTTTTGTTTATAATATACAAGTGGAACTGTGTTGTTGTTGTCCAGCCAGCCCACCGCTGTTCACCTCGTATCCCCCTGTTACAGCCTTGTGACTGCTATCACTCGCTGCACCTACTGTCCTCGCTGGTGTTGACACAATAACAAAATCCAATGCTACGTCAATAGTGTTGCGAAAGACTGAATCCTGAAAACTGACTTTTGCAGACTTTCAGAGTTTTTACCTACTTTGACTAAATGAATTGCACAAGATTAATTTCCACTTCAAAGTCCTGTCCTGAGGGTGTATATATGCTGACTGGAAAACAGAACAGGATTAAATACACAAAGTCTGGATCGAAGACGTGTACTACAACATTTGGAATCAAATTACTCAAAACCATAACAAAAGCATCAAACACTCCTAATTTTTAACAGGACACCAGTCCATTGCACTGCAGTAGTATTCAATTTTTAGCTACGAAACACTACTCAGTAGACCTGTCACAATATTTACTATATCGATTTATCGTACGATATATGGACATGACCTCAATCATTTTTTGCTGACCTACATAATGCCCGTTGTGTTTACATGCGTGTTTGTTTACATAAGAATGTCACCAACATGATGCCAGAATAAACAGCAGGGTTTTCCCTACCATTAAAAGACATGGGGCATCGACCAACAAAATGAGTTATCGTGACAGGCCTAGGCAACAACAGTTGTTGCATCCTTGCCTGTCATCCATTCCAAAATATCTCTGTTTCATCTCTCTTTCTTTCTTCTCTTTATGTTTCACTTTGCTGTTCTTCTCTCCATCCCTTTTCACTAATCTCACTCTCCATCCTCTATAAACTGTAAACACACTGGTCCATGCTGCTTCTGAGAGCGATGCAGAGTCGGCTACAAGTGCCATCTAATGTCAACAGATGAAACATTTAGTGAGGGGGATTATCAAGCCGGATTACAGCAGAGCCCGCTCTGTCTGTTTTCTGCTGATGCTGATGTTATTTCCCTCTGTGAAGCGGTAGAGCAGTACACAGCAGCCGAGTGCCATCTCGTCGTGTTAAAATTCATAAACCCCCTCATAGCGTGCAAACATTTGGTCCCATGAGGCAGACCATTTAGACCCCGTCACCACGCAGTGTGCGAAGGAAGCATTCACTGAAGGATATTTGGCATTACTTACCGAAGGAGAATAGTTAGTTTGTCTGTTTCCACACAGATGACATGAGTATTTTACAGCTAAGTCTGTTTAAAAGCAGTGAAGCCATTCAGCGCTCAAACATAATTACAGCATTATATTATATTACTATTGTAGGACCAGCCTGTAATGGCCAATACAATGCGCCGGTACATCAGGTTAGTGAAGGGGTGCATGGTAAAAACATGTTTTTTGGGGAAGGGGGTTCTTTAGTGAATCAGGCAACGCTTTATATATTTGAAAACTGGCATAAAAAATAAGATCTACAATTTCCCACTTCACATTAAAGGGATAGTTTGGTGTTTTGAAGTGGGGTTGTATGAGGTACAGTCAGTGTATTACCTACAGTAGATGACGGTCGGCACGCCCCCAGTTTGGAGAAACAGGCAGAAGTACTGACACGGAAGCAAAGCAATGTACTGCTGTGGAAGGGGGGAAAGGCAGCAGCAAAACATATTATAGCCACCTAAACCTCCTAAATATCTGTTTAAGTGTACGCTATATTTAGAATATTTTCTGACGTGGAACTGAACTGAAAGTGAAACGTATCTATACTATTTCTCTCAAGTGATTGTGGTGGCTTTGGAGAGAGCATAGATACATTTCACTTTCAGTTCAGTTCCCCGTCGGAAAGGGCTGTCTGACGGCAAGATAAAGCGGTGAAAATATTCTTAATGTAGCGTACACTTAAACTGGTATTGAGTTTTTTAGGTGGGCCTTTCTTTTAGATGGTTAAAATACATTTTGCTGCTGCCCCCCGTCCACAGCAGTCCATTGCTTTGCTCCAGTGTTGGTACTCCTGTCTGTTTCTCCAAATTGCGGGGCGTGCTGACCGTCATCTACTGGAGGTAATAATAACAGCGACTATGGATAAGTATCTCATACAACCTCACTTCAAAACACCTGAACTATGCCTTTAATGACAGTAACAAAGGTGGATTTAACTTTGCTTTTACTGCCTGTAATCATGCAAATATTGGTCAACAAACAAGATATTACAATTATTCAAAAAAGACACAAGGTATGAGGGAGAAAAAAAACACCAAATCTCTAACAATCTCTGTGTCTCTCTGCCCCCCTCCCACCAATTGCCAATAATACTGCTTGACAATAAACACCCCCTACTGCATCAACAAGTACTCTACCAACGTAGTCTAATCCCACCCAGGCCAGTGTACAACAGTGTAGAAATGGTTGTACCTCTTGCAAAAGCTTCATGTTGGTCTTGTGACTTTTCTGTCTGCTTTTCTTTTCTCTTCCACTCCAGCCCCTTCTGTGCCCCTCGGAGGCCAGTCAAACTTCTGTGCTGCGTTTGTTTGGCTTCCCTCCTATCATAAATCTAATGTTCCAGTTTGCAAAACCTATACAGCCCATGAGCTGCTAAAACAACAAGACCACCTGACCGGGGAGGAAGAAGGAGGAACATATCCCATGCTATATACATAGTATATATTATGCAATAAACTTTGAATCCCAGGTTGTGTGTGTGTGTGTGTGTGTGTGTGTGTGTGTGTGTGTGTGTGTGTGTGTGTTACTGTGTGTGAGGCTGCTCTGTTAAACGGAGCATGAGGTGGACTCAATGTATTGATTAACCTGCACCAGTACCATCAAATATCATCACCATGATTGAGCATTTTGTCACTACAACACTGAGACCGAGGCCCGATAATTAATGAGGGTCTGGTTGGCCTTTACCTGAATGTGCTGCTTACACAATCTGAGAAAGAAATCACAGACAAAACTGATCACTGTGGATAGTTGTTGAGAAGAAAGCGTTCAAGTTGCTGAACAACAAATTGGATAAGGTCAGCATGGCGTGGGCTGTATTTCAATGTCTAAAATGGTATTGACCCTTTCTACTTTGTCTCAACAACTACTAAGAAAAAATGGTCTTGAATGTAGGAGGGAGGTTTGTGTACAGAAACTCTGCGTGCCACATCCCCTTTTTATAATAAATATACCCCATATGGGAACATTTCTATTGTTGATGTAGTATTGAACTGTATTTCAGTACAATTATGTCAGAAGTCAAAACGCAAATTTGTTTAATTTCTTTAACGCAACCAATATTTCGGAGGTTGTAGTGGCCTCAGTTTTAAAAGCTAGGGTGAAGACACTGGCATCATATGAAATTAGAAAACCTAAAGAATCCATTGTTACCAATCATGTCATACTGCCTTGCTTGTTGCGAAGGAGGCTAAATATTGCTGTAAAGTTACGCTACATTTTGGCGAGGAAAAACTAGCAATGGCCTCAAGACATGTGAATGAAAATGGGTTCTATGGGTACCCACGAGTGTCCCCTTTACAGACATGCACACTTTTTATGCTAAATGCAGTACCTGTGAGGGTTTCTGGACAATATTTGTTATTGTTTTGTGTCGTTAATTGATTTCCAATAATAAAAATAATAAATATATACATACATTTGCATAAAAGGAAGCATATTTGAGTTTTAAATACTTGACAAATCTCCCTTTAAGTTACATTTTGAGTAGATACAAAATGTGTGATTAATTTGCAATCAATCGCGATTCAATATTTGAATCAATTGACAGCCTTAATTTAAACTCTTTTATCATAAATGCACTGAGAGAATGTTTAGCCTACTTGTTTGACTGGTGCCCTTCAGGTCACATGTTTACAGAGTGGCCAAGTGCTGCTGAAGTGGTTTGAACTTGGCGACGGGGAAGCATTAAAGGTTAAAGAGATTGTCCTTAAACTGAGAGGACCTGAGTTCACACCACCATACCAGCAAGGATCAACACTGCATAAGTGTCCCTGAACTACTACACCCGGACCCCTACCATGCAGCTGCCGGGCTGCTGCTCCGCGGCTGACCCTGACCTCTGACCTCCAACTGGAGGTGGCAGCGAGAGAAAAGACAATTTCCCCTCCGGGATCAATAAATCACACCATTGTCTGAAAGAGGAGCCTCTTTGTTTAAATCGCCATCTGCTTACAAAAAAGAAGTTGACTTTTTCTCATCTCCATTGACTATTGAAATTTTGCGTTTTGCAGAGAAGATGCACAACACGACGGTAGAGATGCTTAGTCCAGCAAAAAAAGAGGCCAACCATAAATATACATATATCACAAACAGGGTCTGAAATTCCCTTTTTTTCCACCGGCTGCCACTGTGGCAGGCAAGTATCTTTTTTGTTCGTCACTCAGATATTTCATCGGACACTTTTGAAATCTATGCGCTACGGTAAACATCGTAGCTTCTGGGGGAGCCCTATTTCTCTGGGTTGGGAGGGTACTATACACAGAGCTGTACTGTACTTTGCTATTGTCATCTGTAGTGGTTGTTTGCTTGAAAAAAACACAATTCCAATAATTAGGAAATAAATGACTGTATTTCTATTTAAATATTTGCTTTGATTAAATAAAAATCTTGTTAGGAAGTTAAACAGGTCATAATTCTTTTGCACTAGTTTTGCACTAAAATTATATATATATATATAAAATTTACCATTGCACAATCCATTTTTACAGAATATAGCCTGCATCATAATGTAACTCAATGGTACCTCCGTTAATCGTTAGTAGCTCCGTTATTTAGCAGAGCAGGACTGTGCTGCCCACTGGCGGCTAGCAGCTAATGTTGACTAGCTCTCCAGCTGCCGATTTCAACACAGATTTGTTGTTCGCAAATTTTACATAGGAAATAGGGCGTGTCGCTTTTTTTTTCTCTCGGCCACAGCTTCCAGTCCCAAACAAACTGAAACATGCTACAGTGTGCGTACAGGAATAGAGGAATAGATAGTAACAGGAAGCATGAGATGCCAAGGAATCGAACAACTGGGAACCGATTCTCTATTCTCATCCCGAGGGTTTTCCCTGTCTGCCAAAGTGACGCATGGCCTGACGATTTGACTGCCAACAATTTACCCGCATTTGGAGGGTGGCGGGTGCTAATTTCAGACCATGATCACAAATAAATGTTTTGTGTTTACAAATTTGATTGAAATGCCACCACTGTGGCTGCAGTATGAATCAGATCCCACTGATAGAGGGATCAAAGCTGGACCTGCTGTGAGGCAACAAGTTGATGAATCAGAGAAGACCACCCACTGCTATTGTATAGGGGTGATGGGAGTCTCGTTCATATGTTCCTACATCATACAGCTGTAAGCCTCTGTTCAAATTAGTAAGAAAACTAGATTTTTTTTTGTCAATTGAAGATTTACTTGTATTGATTAGATTTTACTGTTGACATTCAGACGCAGAGAGGAGGAGCATTCCTCCCTCAGGCGGGCTGCGCTTCATAAGAATGTCAGGCCGAGTCGGTCGACACAATATTTTAATTTCCTACAAAAGGTTGTGATACTCTCCCTCTCTCCTTCCACACAGTTCCTCTTCAAAGCTCAGCAGTAACCCAGTACAGCCCAGTCCTGTCCTGTATAAGGCTCAGTATAGGAGGGTACCATAGGAAATGGAATCCGCTGCGTATAGAGGGGTTCACTCTATAGGCAGCACAACAGGGCGCATGGCCTACTTTTATCACCAGCTGCCTCACAGTGGGCCTCACTAACAGCTAACCGCCATAAACTCCAGTCCAGTACAATACAACAAAGCGGCAGCCGGGCCAGAGCTTAACACGCACACACACTAAAAAATTCCACCACTCCGAAACCAAACGGACGCTTCTTATGTTTCCTCACCGTGATGTTACACAGAGACTTCAGGCTCAAATACCAGCTCTGGGCTGGACTTGTTTACTGATCCGGACAGTAAAATGAATGGAATCCTGTTTGACCAATAATTTAAACCAGGTATTTGATTCCTGTTTGGCTCCATAAATCCTCATCAAAGGTAAGTTAAGAAATCACAGAGGAGGAGCAGCACCCCAAACAACCTCCTTTTGGTCCAAACCTCAATGTGGGACACAAAGATCAAAGCCAGAGGGGTTTTTTTTCCCTCTGAGTTGGTACTGTACACTACAGTGGGTTATGGGTCCACGGGTATGCTCCCAAAACTGTCCCAAGTCCCTCTAATATCAGGTAGGCTGAACATAACATTCTTATTTTGGATTTGGTGTCATCTAGTTTGTATCAGTAAATCAGTTAGTTTGTAAATAACAGGAACACCTCTCTGTATTACGCACCACAAACCACATCCTCCAACACCTCTCTAGAAAACAGTTTCAACAGGCACTGAACATTCGTGAAGGCACACGGGACTGTTGTGTCAGACTGCGTCAGTTTCAGCTAGTCAACCTAATAAACTGGCAGCTGAGTGTATATGTGCTTCTGCTGCATTGTTTATGCAACAATAAAGGAAATGCAAACAACATGGTGAAAACAATATAAACTGGGAGATATTTTTGACATAAGGAAAACAACATCATAAGGGCTGGAACATGAAGTAAACATGCCAGGAATGTATGGAAACAAGCAGATATTCACGATAGAGCTGCAACAATTAATTGATTCATTGATTAGTAGTCAACTATTAAATTAATCGCCAACTATTTTGATAACTGATTAATACGTTATTTTATTTATTTTATTATTTTTTGTATTCCTTTTTAAGAAGAAAAGTCAAAAGTCTCTGATTCCAGCTTCTTAAATGTGAATATTTTCACAGTTTCTTTTCTCCTCTGTGACAGTAAACTGAATATCTTTGATTTGTTGACAAAACAAGATATTTGAGGATGCTCATCTTGGGCTTTGGGAAACACTGATTGACATTTTTTAGACCAAACAACTAATTATAGCAAATAGTTATATAGTTATGGGGTTGAGAAGTGCATACAGCAAATAAATATTAATGTTCAACAACACCGAAACATTACTGCCAAATGTAAACTGACAGTAATCCAGGAGGCAGCAAAACACGACATGAATGTCAGCACTAATAGGCCACACTGTGATTCAGTGCAGCAGAGACATGAAACAGGGAGGAGAGAGAAGGGAGAGAGCTCTGACTTCATCTAAACAGATGTCTGCACATCCAACACATGAGCCTGCATGCATTTGGGTGTGTCTGTGTGTGTGCGTAAGTGTGCCATGTCTGAAAGATACTAATGCAGAGTCCCAATTGGCTGCAGAAGTGTGCTACAAAGAGGGAATGATGTGATTGGCTGGTATGTGACGCACCCCCTGACACAAATACACAAATAACAATTAAGTGGCCCTCGCTTTAAGCAACATGAGTCTCACACTCACCCAGCCAACCACATGTAATCAAGCCCTTTGAAATAGACTTCAGTGAGATCTTTATCTGCAATCTACACAAAAGATTTCAAAGCGAAGAGATGCTTTTACATGTTTTTGTTCTAATTTATTCAAAAGTGAAAACAGAAAAATCTCTCTAGTTATCGATAAAGTTTTATACTGACTTGTAGAAGCATGTGAGCATTCAGATCCAATCTATGCTCCATAAAATGTCCCGACGGGTGAAAACATTCTGAAGGTGCTATATGCTGGAAATGCACATTTTCAAACAATTTTCCGGACCGGCCGATAGTTGAAGTCACATATCTTAGCTGATTCAGCCGCTGTAGATCAATTAAAATATTTAATAGCGATTAATCGCATGATTGTCCATAGTTAATTGAGATTAATCGCACATTTTTTAATCTGTTCAAAATGTACCTCAAAGGGAGATTTGTCAAGTATTTAATCCTCTTTCAGTATCAACATGGGAGTGGGCAAATATGCTACAAGAGTTTAAAGTAGGGCTGTCAATTAATTTGAATATTTAATCGCAAGAATCGCAAATTAATCACATTTTTAATCTGTTCAAAATGTACCTTAAAGCGAGATTTGTCAAGTATTTAATACTCTTATCAACATGGGAGTGGACAAATATGCAGCTTTATGCAAATGTATGTATATATTTATTATTGGAAATCAATTAACAAACCAAAACAATGACAAATATTGTCCAGAAACCCTCACAGGCACTGCATTTAGCATAAAACAATATGCTCAAATCATAACATGGCAAACTGCAGTGTGTCAGTGTGCTGACTTGACTATGACTTGCCCCAAAACTGCATGCGATTATCATAAAGTGGGCATGTCTGTAAAGGGGAGACTCGTGGGTACCCATAGAACCCATTTTCATTCACATATCTTGAGGTCAGAGGTCAAGGGACCCCTTTGAAAATTGCCATGACAGTTTTTCCTACAAAAAATTTAGCGTAAGTTGGCAGCATTATTTAGCCTCCTTCATGACAAGCTGATCTAGTAGGTACCAATGGATTCATTAGGTTCTCTAGTTTCATATGAAACTAGTTTCATATGAAACTAGAGAACTAGAGTATCCAGTATATATGAGTCCGCTACAACCTAAAAATCAAACAAGTTGCGTTGATGCGTTAAAGAAATTAGTGGCATTAAAACTAATTTGCGTTAACCCATAACTAACTTTAACAGCCCTAATTATCTTATCTTAAAAAATGCTCCAATAACGCTCTGCTTTGAGGACGCATCTGAGCAATAAGATATATATTGGATAAAAGTGATGTGTTTTTGTCAGTTACAGTAATATACTTTCAATCTGTCTAATTCTTAACCATCAGTAATGAATGATCATTAAATTATCAACACCCGTAACCTACTCTACTGCACATGTAGCATAATGTGCATTAGCTATATGAATACAGGCTCTACTTTAACATACAGCCACGCACAGCAAAACGAGAACAGGTGTTTATCTCCTTCACACACGCCTCCTCAGCAGCAGTAAAAGTGCTGAGGATGCTGCTGAAAGCATGTTCGGTGTACCGGTGTATATACAAATCAGTGTGTGTGCGTTTGTGTATACATACAGGCACTATAATAACAGAGGCTGAAGCGAGCTGAGCTGGGATAAATACAGGTGGTCTCTCTCTCTCTCTCTCTCTCTCTCTCTCTCTCTCTCTCTCTCCGTTAATGGTGCAGGTGGAGGCAACATGGGAACAACCCCAGCTATGCAAACGAATAATATATTAATGACATTAAATCTCACACACGTGCACGAGGGCTGTGGGCGTACAGTAAATAGTGGCAGGACGTGGGAGTATGAAAACGACTAGCCCATCAAAATATACTGTATCACTTATCAGATTAAAAGCACCGAGAAAAACAGGTCACAGAAGAACGGTTAAGATTTATGGCGTCTCACGAGTGTCTCCTTTTGAGGCTTTAGGCCAAAAAAACATGTCAGAACGCACTAGATTTATGCTCCCTATCCCCTTGAACATCACCTTCACTTACTCCTCTCCTAGCATCTATTCCGCCCCCCAGCCAAGTCAGTGTCGCATTTTAACAACTTCTGAATGCATTACAATCACAGGACGAGGTGTCTGACATATAATAGGGATGGGTATTGTTAAGATTTTAACAGTACTACTACTCTTCCCCATACTGCTTATCGATGCGGTACTTTAACGGTACTCTTAACGGTTATTTTTGTTTTTTAAGAGAAAAAAATCAAACAAATTAATAACAAAATTAACATTGCTTTTAACAGCATTGTTTTAAACAAATCACTGATAATGTGATAATTAAAATGTAAAATAAATAAAATAAACAATTATTTATAGTGTAAGAAACGGCCGTGTTTTGAACAAATCACTTGTAATGTTATAATTAAAATGTAAAATAAATAAATAAACAATCATTTATAGTGTAAGAAACTGTCATCTTTTGAACAAATCACTATTATAAACTGTAATGTGATGGTGGATTGGGCAACGAGTGATGAACTACGATCTAGTCCGTCGGTGACGGTGCATTTCTCCACGGACTTCACTATCATCATACTTCATCATATACAGTAGGTCTATTACTGCAGGATGTTCCATTATATCCTATTTTATTTTTATGATGTGGGACATCTGAATCCGTATATGAGTCCGACCCTCTGGAGGTAGCTTGAGTTATTTCTCATCGATCAGCTGGAGGCCACGGATCAGGCTCCAGTGTTTCCCGTAAATTACGCCTGCCACAGTTTCAAAATGAAACAACGATATTTTTACACTTCTCGACGGGTGGGGGTCGGCGGGCGCACGGTCTGCCCAGGGGCTTCAACTCGGCGGGTGAATGACGGCCGCTCTCCGGTGCATTTCCTCCGTGTGGTGCACACTAGGGATGCTCATTTTGAAAAATGTTCTTAACCGATAACCGACCTTCGTTAACCGATTATTAACTGTTAACTGACAAGATTTGTGCCTCATAACGTTAATCGGTTAAAACGCTTAATGTCGGTCAACGGTTAAACGGTTAATTATGGACATCCCTAGTGCGCGCCCCTCACCCAAACCTCGCCGCCACTGTATCTGATGCACTTCCGCTAGATGTTATGACAGATTGCTCGTGTTTCCACCCTGACAAGCAAAAGACTTGCTGCGCTTTTGGCAACGATCACAGTCTGCATCGACTCGACTTAAGTATAACCACACTTTCGACCGTTACAAATCAGAAACAGAGTTTGTGAGATCAAAGGTGCATGTTAATGTTTATGTAGCCTAAATAAATAGGAAATCAATTTTCTTAATTTCTCCAATACCGATTGCAGAACCGTTAACGTCGGAGCTTATCGATACTACGGTACCCGGGGCTTGTTTAGTACCGGGTTTCGGTACCCATCCCTACTTATGAATACATACAAACATCAAAGGTGACATTTTAATTCCCTCATCTAATAAGTCTCCACTTGGACACTGTTTTAACAATATACCTGGCCAATAACCTGTGTAAATTCTCAGTATGCGGTTCATTGCCACACAACAAAAATCCACATTAATTTTGATCTCGTCTGCCATGAAACTGGTAAAACTATGAGTAATCAACGTCTATTTTGTTCACCTAATTCACAAGTGATTTGCGTATACTCAAATTGAAATGCAGTGTCTGATTAGATTAAAATTCCATCCATTTCAGATGATATTCAAATGTGTTTTGACGCAGCGGGCCTGGCCTCCTTCTGTGTTCCCTCATGCCGCCAATCCGCAACAGCAGCTTTGAACTTTAGACCTTGTTTTCTAGGCAGAGGATGAAAACGAACAGGCCGTCGGGCCGCTGGCAGACTGACAAGGAGACAGGAGAGGGAGGAAGAGAGGGAGAGACAGAGAGGAGCTTGTAAAGAAAGGAATGAAGTAATGAAGTAAAAAAAAAAATAAGGCGGGAACTGAGGAATGAAAGGGGAAAGGGAAAGACAGAGGGATTGAAAGGGTAACGGAGGAGCAAAGAAAAAGAGGCAGAAAGGGGGGAAGGAAATTTTAAAAAATGAAGGAAGAAAGATAGCAGGGACACGTGGTTGAGGAAATACTAGGTATAAGAAAATAAAGAAAGTGAGAATAAAGGGAAGAAATTATTTCCATTATGACCTTTCTTTTAGTGCCGCACACGATTCACACGTTTTCAAATCGTCATTGTTTACAGCTGTTTCTTTGCGATGGATGTGTACGGCAGAACGTCTCTCAGGGCCCGAGGACGTCACGTGATCTGCCCACCGCTGTTACTGACAGCTTAATTGTGATGGCTTAAGAACTGAGGCCGTAATGTACTGAGTACAAAGTATACACTGAGAGACAGACAACGTATTCCTAGCGAGCCCCATTCATCTTCTAAGTGTGTTTCATTTTGTTTTGGTTTGCCGGTGTTAATAGAGGCGTGTGAGGTGAGGTGTACGCTGAAGTGTTCTAGGCGGCAGTCCAACCGCAGGAGACTTTAATTCTGTGTACAGTAGGATAGGAAGCAAGCCAATTACAGTCTAAGTCCAACTCTCTTCAGCTGCTCGTGTTTACTGCCCGACGCTTCTCTCATTCAGATCTGACCCCTTATGACACGATGCCACACCACTAGACACCGTACTTCAAGTAGGGTGATTTACATTGAGAGCAATGAACTGTAAAAAATGTTAGGGTTGCACAATTTTGAAAAAAATATCTAATTGTGATGAGGTCTGGGCAATATATCGCTATTATATTGATATTGTGATATGAAACTAGATATCGTCTTAGATTTTGGATATCGTGATATGGCATAAGTGTTGTCTTTTCCTGGTTTAAAAAGGCAGCATTACAGTAAAGTGATGTAATTGATAATTTTCTGAACTTATCGGACTGTTGCTTTTACCCACGTAGTCATTATATCCACATTACTGTTGATTTCTTTATTTATCTAAAATCTCACTGTGTAAATATTTGGTGAAAGCACCAATTGTCAATCCTACGATATTGTTGTAACATCGATATCAATGCAGTTGGTCAAAAATATTGTGATATTTGATTTGAGCCGTATCATCCCAGCCCTTATCGTGATTATTTTGACTGACATTGCAACTCCGATATGATTTGCGTTATTAGAGGGAATGATCATTTTTACATAATTATTCTCATTGTCACTGAAAAACATTAAAATTATTTTGGTGTGATTTTTGCGGGGATCTGTACCAAACAAAAATGTTTTCTTAAGTCTGTACAATATGATGTGCAGGCCAGGACATCTCTGAAGCACCACAATATTTAATTCAAAATTATATTTTGATATTTTCACCCTTAACAAATATTGCAATTTCCTCCTCCTCCTGCAATTTGAAAATTTCAGTAGGCCATTTTGCGAATTCAATAACATTTTGATTAATTGTGCAGCCTTAAGAAATATGTAATTTACTATAATTGTAGGGTTAAAAGTATCTAGCATAATGTAAAGAGTGCTGGTTTGCTTGTTCACAAAGCTAAAATACTAAATGTTCTCTCAAAGGTGGATCAAGTAAACTAAATAAGACATTAAAACAGGCTGTAATTCAGGCCAGATCTCTACTGACACACAGCACAACAGTAGTTCTGATGTCAGATCTGTATATTAGGGATGGGCAGATCCATACTGTGGTACTGTGGTACAGATGCTACTCATTTGGTATCGATTCCTTTAACAAAATATCAATGATAGAATTATATAAATACAAACGTGGTGGGCCGCATCACTTCCAAATGTTTTCACTACTTCTGTACAATGTTTGTGCAAAAACTTAGCGCACAGCGGCGCACAGTCGCACACTTCCACATCAAACGTGAGAGAATGGCAGAGCGGAAACGTGTGGTGTGGTGCTACGTGTCATCTGCAGGTAAAAATACAGCAAGATTCACTAAATTGTGACCACACACAGAAACAAACATTTAAAAACAACGCACCCTGAAAGTTATAAGGAGGCTTATTATTTAATCATAACATTTCTGAGAACTACTGAACTATTTTTTTTACACTACACTGTACACAACATTTGTATTTAATTGTACTAATATTTGCTTTTGTAATAAATTTGTAATTAATGGCCAGTATTTTCTAAAAATTACCATTATTTTGAAAAATCACATGCCCATTTAAGAAACGATCAGTATCGGTATCAGTAAAACTTTGTACTTGTATTGTATCAAATTAAAAAAGTTTTGGTATTGCCTATCCCTAATATACTGTATGTCCACATAGGTGAACATGTTTTTGAGCTATTCCAAATCAAAACAAATTGTACAAGCATTAATACTCCACAAACAAGTCATTAATTTTCTGTTCCTAGATAAACACACAACAAAAACATCAAATATGACCTCGTCCTTCCTTAGAGGGCCACCCACTACTTCCAAAGAGAAACATTCCCATCACATAAAATACGGCCGACTAAGTACACACCCGACTCCAAGCTAAATATGTTCTGACAACATTAAGATAAGTTAGAAAGTTGTTTTCTCTAAAGATTTCCCCGTTTCCTGCTCGGACTCGTTAACAACAACTGAAGGGAACAGCAACGGCCGTGGTGGCAGCCTCATTCAGGAGAGGGGAGAAGCTGCCTGAGCATTCATCCTCTGAAGAGAGTTTCTGTGTGGTCTGTGTGGTCTGTGTGCGTGCGTGCGTGCGTGCGTGCGTGCGCAACATCAGCCTGCGATGAGCAGCTCAGCAAAAGCAACTGGGTGTGTTTGTTCATCTTTTCATGAGGGACAACTAAATAACAAACCACACAAAGTAACACATATTACTCTAACTATATACTCTATTAGCTTACTGTAAAAGCAGTGTAGAGTATCTGAGTATCTTTTCTGTGCCAAGTGCTTCGTGTTTGGCGGCGTGTTACAGGTCGCCGAGAGTTGAAAATGTTCAACTTTGGATAAAACGCTAAGCTCGTCCCTGTCACTTTTACCCAGCTGTCCAATCACAGGGGAGGAGGGGCAGGACAAATAGCCTACCGCATGACCAAATGTGTATGTTGTTGTATTCTTGTTTATGTTATGCTATTGTTTTTATTGTTTTTACTGTGGACTTCATGGTACTGGACCAAATGAATTTCCCCATGTAGGATTATAAATGTGATCTGAATCTGTATCTGAGCCAAACGATCGTACTCGCCAAGATGTTTCCTTGCCCACAAAATCTCATGAACCCACATAGATCGGCAGGTCCGTCCTCTCTCCTTACGTGCTTCAGCCTTCCCCTCATCCAGAGCGAGGGCCAGAGCAGGCACTCTGACTTGTGCCGACATGTTTAATTCCTCGGATATTCCGAATCACAGCAACCAGATGCAACCAAAGCGTCTCAGCTGAAATAACGCTGCGCCTCCAAAGCGCTCCCAGCTAAGCGTTTTCAGAAGTGTGCCTGGTATTTTCAGCTGGGGAAAAAAAAAACATGGTGGTGGACACAGCCCCTAAAGGATCAGCAGATGAGGAAAAGAGAAAAGCTTGTTTTCAACAATGTCACAGCCAAAATCTCAGCAGCACCCGTCTAAAACATAAACACACTTAACTACACAGAAAACGCTGTGCATCACCATTTGAAACAAAAAATGTTTCACAGATGTTTGTATTATTTTGAAGTGTTTTGCTTGAATTTTTATTCTAAGGAGGTATTTTAATGTTTGATTTATTCCAATAACAGTTATCAATGCCAACAGCTACCACTGGAAATTTCAATGATTTGTTGCTTACATTTACATTTCTGTTTACAGAATGACAAAGTCCACACCGGTAATGATTTGGGAGGAGGTCAGAGCTGTGGACTAAGAGAGGCCCTGTGACATGGTGACTGAAGGAAGTCCAGGACAGTAATCCTGACCAGCACAGCAAACATAAAGAAGGTCGTGGACCTCATTGGATAAGACTGGCTGGTTATGGCTATGAGGAGTATAGATACTGTACACAAAGATAACTTCACCCTGTTCTTTGAAAGAGGCCAACATGTATTTTCTCAAATAAGTACATACAGTATCATCTAAAAGGTCGAGAATTAAAAGGTGCTTTCATTGTCAGGCTATTGATTGCTCAATCAATTCATTCATAGGTGACTATAAGGATGTGATGGTAATAAACTAATAGACCGATTAAACCCAACACTTTACAAGAAAAGATGGCAGTCAATATGTGTAGCGCGCTTACTTTGATCTTTAACGTTGGACGGCTGTGTGTCTGGCCTCTCTGGTAGAGCTTTTGCTGCGGGGCCGCAGTTTTCCACCCGGTGGACGGTGGTGACGTGATGCAATCGGTTTGTGCCCGACCACGGTGTAGCACCGGTAACACCGACTACGTGACTCCATAAAAGTTATTGTACTATTATGCTGACAACTGATGTCCGTCAAATTAGCAGAAAGCTGTTTATAAACTGCTTACTTAGTACTACCAAAAGTCCAAAAAAACATGTTATTTAACTTAAAATGATAACGGATATAACTGATACTGCCACCAAAGTTCAGAGCAAAGCATATGAAGTGTTTTCTGTTTGTTTGTTCGTTTCTAGCCACCTCTATTTTCATTTTTTTTGAGTGTCCGGTTTCTCTTCTGCTTTGGTTTTGGTGGATTCCATTTCTTCTAAAAATGCATGCTGATTTAGTAACAAAACAAAGTAATCATAACAGAGCATGGCTATTTAAGTACACACAATTCATTTGCTGGCATATCCTGTCGTGAGTCATACATGACTCATGAAGCACAGGTTTACGGCTCTGTTATTAAAAACAAAACAACAATAAGGGAAGAAGAACATATTTTCTCTTTACCTATCATGACCCCTTTAGTTCGACTATTCTGTATATTCGTATCTTGCAGGTGTCCCAATGTCTTACCTGTATGCATACATAACATTACCAAACTATGAACCATTTCAAAGCAGCAGTGGGTAGAATCGGAGCAAATATGATTAAAAAAAGTTATCTTTATAAAACGGTTTCTATATCCTGACAGTAGTGCATGAGACAGATAATCTGACAGAAATCATGTGCCTCTTTTCCTCCGGTGCTCCTAACGGCATCTGCAAGATTTCACCGATCGGAGGAAAACAACCAATCAGAGCCGAGCTGGAACCTGGAGCGAACTCCGATCAAACGGTCAAACTAGAAATGACCTGTGATTGGCCAAAGTCTCCCGTCACGGGCTAGATTTTCGAAAGCCTGAAAACAGAGCCATGAGGAGGTGCAGAAGTCTAGTTTTCTCTCAGAACACTTCAATTATTGAAACATATGCTGAAAAGTTATTATGGAATTTTTGCCCAATGATGCCAAAAACATTTTGCCTACGGCGGGTTTAATGGTAGATAACACTGAAATTGACTGCGATCAAACTTTTGGTGGAAACTCCAAGGAATCACCAGACTAGCCGGTAATAAAGATAAACAATCGCAGCAGCCCTGGCAGCTACCACTGACCTTTCACTCCATTTTCCTCCCAGCAGCCAAACACGGTAGCTTGCAGCCGACACTCCTCCAGACCAAATCTCCCTGGGTCCAGAGCTATAACTCCCACTTCAGGCTCTTCCTCCGCCTTCCTTCCTTCCTCTGGTTTAACTCTGCTTCAATGATCCGGATATTCATTGATACTCCCTACACTCCCTACGCTCCCTACGCTCCCACGCCTTCTGTCTTCATTTACACCTTGAGTATTTCCTCCCACTACTCCCACCACACCAGTAACTTCCTTTTATTCCTCTCCCTCTCTCTTCTCTCAGAAGTTTGAACATTTGATGCAGCAAAACACATCACAGCAGCCTGTAGCTGTGTCAGTGTTGACAGAGAGCGGGGGCAAAGGGCCAACAAGGTGAAACCTGAAAGTTAATGGTTAACCTGGTAATTGGGGTCAGCAGGGTGAGGGCAAACTCCACAAATATAGCACAAGCCATCACTGACATGAGGTAAGAGTTCAAGGAAGGGAAATGAGATTAGGGGGGAGCAAGAAAAAAAAAGGAAAGATAAAGATGCAAATGCAATAAAAAGGAGGGAAGATCTGAAAGGCGGGGAGGGTCAAAAATAACAAGACACAGTCAAAACCGAGTATATGGCTGGACCGTGTATGGTCAGGATGTGAATTTGTAGCTAAATTGTTACACAAATTGTTCGTGGTCATGTCTACAATGTTAAATCCAGTAATGGTACATGTCTTCAGCCTCCGTCCTGTCCACGCTTCCCATTCGTTGTCTATTTAAGCAGCCATGCGAGGCATTCTGGTAGCGTGGCGCCGCGATTGGAGAGACTGGGCGTCATTTGCATAGAGTTGAGGTCTAGGTTACTTTATGCAAATCTGTGGTGTTCGGGCGCCATAGCCGTAGGAACGTGTTTCAAGTGGGTTGTGTTGTGGGGATGACGCGATATGTGTATATTTTGAGCGTCAACCACTTCATTTCCTGCAGTCTGGTGATTTTTTATGCACCAGTTTATGGTGGAAATGTCCTTATTTATGGAAAGGAAAACACAAAATTGAGATACCAGGTGACCATTCAAAATGTGCATGTGGCACCATATTCACAGTCAATAGCAGCCTACATTAATTCATTATAATTCATTTCCAATCCCCTGGACTTTCTATGTGTGTTTCAGCAAGATTTCTGCACATTCAAAACAAATCCCAGATCAGCATGTGTTCTCTGAGAGGTCAAAAATAAAGTTGTAATACTTTGAGGGAGTTGTCACAAGGGATGCTAATTTTGAATTTCTTTTTTAACAGATAACTGACCCTTGTTAACCGATTATTAACCGTTAACCGTCAAGATTAGTGCGTCGCATGCAGCGGTGCGCCAGCTGCAGTGTATGAACACAACAGACAACTGAGTCCCCAGTTCATCCGTCAGGGAGAGTAAGCAGCCACGATGCTGACGGTATTGTCGAGGACACATGCAGCCACTTTCCCAGTCTCCGCCACACCATTTAGTTTAGCTGCGAGGTTGTCAGCTGTGTGTCTGCCCGGCGTAACGATAGCGAGTATCCGACAAACCGTGTCTGTTTGGTTTGTGCTACGGTAAGCAGCTGTAGCGTTGCCAGTGGCTTCGTGCTCCCCGTTGTTATACACAAATACGCTCTGTCGGCGCGATGTAACGTTAGCGAGTGTCTGACAGACGTGTGTGTGTGTGGCGGCGGAGAGTGTGGGCGTTATAGCTGTGAACGTAGCTGTAGCAGTGTGTGTACAGTTAATTTTTCGGTGAATAAAAGATACGACTCCTCAGCTCAAGACCTGAGCCAACTTCCTGTATCTTGCAACGCCGGCTCAGACTCTCTTAAGGTGGACTGTTAAGGTGGACCAGCTATCCTCCTTTAAGTGAAAAGCCGCTGCTCTGAGTTTTGCTCAGCTTTTTAATAGAATTTTTATATTTCTTTTAACCGTTTAACCGATAGCATTAATCGGTTAAAATTCTTAATGTCGGTTAACGGTTAAGCGGTTAATTATTAACATCCCTAGTTGTAATATTACCAAATTAAAGTCACAATTTTTTGAGAACAACGTCATAATATTGCAATAAAAAAATCTACCTGCCATAAACTATAGTCTGCTGTGCATGACGTTATCAATCTGCTGTTTGGTGAAAAGTTTCGGGAAGCGGCCGCAGCTGATGGATTATCATCATCAATGGTAGAAATCAAAGATAACATCAAATAGCATTAAAGAAATGCAGAACAGTGCGTCAGTAGTTTTCAATAATATCTTCTTATAGTGAGCATATATCACCAATTACGATATTAGTTTTCATGTAGTTTTTGTGTGTAAAATTGCTGCAGTGAACATGACTGCAGGGCGCACTGACTGGACACACCACGGTGACTGCAACACACTGTCTTCTCCATTCACCTACCGGCGTGACTCGCCACCTCTGGAAACTGCATGGCTAATTTATCGCATGAAATGTTTTCAGAACCACATTTCGGTGAACTATTTTCATAATATATGAGAAGAAAGTTTCCAAACGAGCCACCATGTTGGTTCTGGTTCAACCAATCCTGTAACTTCATCACTCTATCAGTCAGTTACTCAGTGACAAACTTTTGCGTTTGTAAGGCTGGCCCTCTGCAGTCCAGCACAAAAAAAGCACAAAAACAAGGGGGGCAGGCAGGAAGTAAAGGAGGACAGAGAAAGGAAACAAGGAAAGGACAGAGTGAAATAAGAAAGTAAAAGAAAACAAAAGAAAGAAGAAGGATTCCCTGAACTCAGAGGGAACCTGACAAAAAAATAACCTCTGGGCAAACAGTCACCCCACTTGGAAAATAATCTCAGTACACTGTGTGACGCCATTAAATCCAGGGAGCGTGATAAAAGGTTATAAAAGTTCAATGAGGCTGTTGGCAACTCTTTTCTGCAACCTATAATTCGGTTAATTTCCCAAGAATGTCAAATTAGAAAAATGTGTGAGACAACAACACGTTGGCTCAATTCAGATGCTTTGACGCAGATGGAGGTCTTTGATGTAGCATTTTTATGGCCATTTTGATTTTTTTGAGATAAATAAGTTAACAACTGCTGCATCCCGGCAATGCCACACTCCATTGATCGAAGCCAAAAGTAAATGCCAGTTTATAATGATTGTTAATAAAACAACACTCATCTTTTTCTTTTGATCTACACTGGACATAAACATCATACCAACTCGAGAACAATCATACATAGCTTGGTCTAGTGTGAGGTATTATACGATGTTACAAATTCAAATGAAAGTTCAACAGTGTATTTTGGTTAGCACCATCCCATCTTTGTTGACCAAGGCCATTTCACAAGTCTCTGGGTAAATGAAACACTCTTCTGTGGGTGCACAACACTATAAAAGGATTCCATAGTGGTAGACTATATAATTTAAAGCAATAATAAGTGATACAAATATCTATTAGTGCAGCTTTAAAGCATGTTTAATTGTAGGGATGCACCAATACCGATACCGGATCAGATATCGGATCGATATTGACTCAAATAGCTGGATCGGGTATCGGTGACAATTGGGCCGATCTATTCAGTTCAATTCTAGGTTTCTATACTATATACATTATATACTTGCATTTTAATTCCCGTTTAAGTTTTGACTCATTTGTTGCTGCATTAAAAGGTTTACACATGAATTGTAATCCCTGTTTATTTTGAAGATTTTTTACCAAGTATCTGGTGTTCAATTTATTTTTTTAATAATAAAGAACAATTCAGTAAATGTATATCTATGTATTTATTTGTTAGGAAAGTAATATTTAAGTCATGCCTGATGTTGCCGTACACATAAAACAATGAGCCCAGTCACTTCCACAGTTCGGCATACAGCTTATTAATTAAACACTGGTATCGGATCGGTACTCAGTATCGGCCGATACCCAAAGCCCAGGTATCGGGACGGAAAAAAGTCTGAAGATCAAAGGGCATGTAGAGGATGACGTTATACCTCTGGATATATTACATACAACTGGTAGCAATGGACAAATTCCAGCAGAACGCTCCGGGGCATCTTCCTCTACTTAAGAAGAAATATCTGAATAATTCAACAACTCCTTAAGCCTAAAGCAGCATATTAGCAGTGTTTCCCATTTAATGTTAATATTTGGACAGCTTGCCATATTCATATTTCATATCCTATGAGGATATGAAATGTTAATTAAATTGAATGTATATTAGAACCACAATTACAATATAACTCTTTGCCAAGGTAGAGTATACTGCCTGAGTACAAGGAAAATAAAAATATTTTTTATCACAACAAAAAAGTGATTTATGGTATGAATTCATGTCAGATGCAGTGATGTACTAAGCCAGTGATCAGTCTGATAGAAGACAGATTTAAGAGAAATATATTTTAAAAAATACCGCATTGTAGTATATTGTAGGGGGAGGGGAAAAAAATTGATTCCAATTCCGATTTTGGAATTGTTTTTTTAATGCTAGAATCGATATAATTGCTTCATTGCGCATAGTAGAAGGAAGTTACCGCTTTTATTGTTGTAGTCTGAGTAACGTGTCGTCATGTCCGTTGCGTATCCGTCACCAAAACAAACCGCAGGAGCTGAAACGGTGGAGGGTCCGCACGGATACGACCTGCACCCTCACATTTTAAATCCAGCGTGGTAAACACTACACATCCAGTAAAGGATGGAAACACTTTGGGTTTCACACATTGCAGGAAAAACAGAGCTAGACATCACGGCTAAAACTGCATGCTAACTCTGTCACGGACAGGAAACGTTATTGTATTACGTTAACGTGCAGTCAAGCCAGCCGTCACTCTCATCTCCATGCTGACTCTACAACTGTAGTGCACCCATACGCTGACATTTATGTTAAATGCATTCAAACGGCCCCGATGGTGCTGACCATGGATGTAGGAAGAGAACGGAGTTGACGGGAGAGCTACAGATGGACTTGGCAAAGTTAGCGGAAGTATAAGCGTGTGACTAAGGTGTTAACAAAGGGAACTGTATATACAAAATACATATATGAAAATAAGATTGACTGGATTCTATTCACCAGCAGTAACAAAACATTACATGTCCCTTATAAATTAAAAAGAAAATACCATTAATTTGTGAAGGAAATGTCTTTTTTTCTTTGATTTTTGGGTTGTTTAATGCCTGACAATGACTGATATATTTGACTTCAAGACATCTCTAACTACATACATGCTGAAAATCAAACATTTTTACTGAATCAATTTATATATTTCCCTAATTAAAAGTCCCTAGAAGTGTATGATTTTACTTTTTCCCATGGTCTAGTGTTAAAAAAGTTGACAAATTTAACAATTAATTGTACTATCGAATTGCAATATTTAAAAATCTCAACACATATCGAATCAGCACCCACGTATGGTGATAGTATCGAATAGGGAGATAGGTGTATAGTATACTGAGTTGACTGCTGTATATTAAATTAATATATACAATGCAGAATTTTTACGAAGCTAGTGATTCGATTAATGAAAGGGTTAAGTATACCAAAGCCTGACATGATGACAACTGACATGACGGGAAAGTCAGTGGAAACTTAAGTGTGTTGCTTTTTTAGGAAATCTAATGTGCTATACATTATACATTAAAGTAGCTTTTGACGACGAGAGTGAGACAGCATGCGAGGTTTAAAGTTTTATTAAAGAAAAGCTGACACCTAAAAAAATCGCTATCTAAATGCTTACTCATTTATTAACTTTTTAAACACATTTGCTTTCAAGTCGCTCATGTTTAAGAGGATGAAATCATCTGTATTTTTTAAATATTGAGCCATGAACTTAAAGCAACCACTTCCCTACACGGATATACTATTACGGTGCTGTAAAATCAAACCCCGTTTGCTGATCAAACTCGCAGCAAAAGTCCACAAAGCGAGAGTCCTTGTGATTTCATCACCTCGCTGCAGTTCCAAAAAAAAGAAAGAAACATAGTGAGGCCTTCTTTGCCCTCTGCCAAAATCTCCATGTCACAGGAAAAAAAAGGCAGCAGGCCAAAACTAACATATTAGCTCAGTGAAATGTAAGGTGCCTAATGTGGCCAGAAAGCATTCAGTCAGAAGGAACTTTCTCTCACTTTACCGGCAGAGCAAAACTCTTTTTAGCATCCCAAACAAACTCATCAGAAAATAGTTTCCTTCCAGTAATATCAAATGATTATTGCTCCATTAGCTGAGGTTTGTGTGGCATACCTAAAATATCTTAAATTGTAGTCTGTTGCTCTGCGAAGACGAAGGCCTGCCGCGCACAAAGCATCTCTTCCTAAGGGCATCTCCTTCTGTTAATTTCCCTTTTAGAAACAAAATTGTAGGAGGATTAATTGTGTGAGACAGTTCAGTAATTTATAACGATCTCTGTTAACAGAGTTGTGGCGGCAGTGGTGTGCAAGAACCAGTTGAACTATAATGACAAAAGTGAGCAACTCTGAAAAGTGAAGCCAATGCTTAGGTGCCTTAAACTTGCATTCTGTCTAATAGCCAGCAGGGGGCGACTCCTCTGGTTGCAAAAAGAAGTCTGATTGAATAGAAGTCTATGAGAAAATGAGCCTACTTCTCACTTGATTTATTACCTCAGTAAACATTGTAAACATGAGTTTATGGTCTCAATCACTAGTTTCAAGTCTTCTTCAATACAGCATGATGTTCATTTAGTAAATTATGGTCCCCTTTAGAGTCAAATAGACCATAAAGCAGGGAATGCTTTAGGGCGTGGCTACCTTGTGATTGACAGGTTGCTACCACGGCGTTGTCCTGGGTGTTGTCTGTGTTTTTGTCATACAACTTTAACCATTTCACAGTGTGTTTTTAGTTAATGTAAGTTAATTATAACCTTTGTAGTCACCTAAAAATGTCTTATTCAGCGTTCGGTTGTACTTAGCTCCACCCTCTCATGTCACTTCTGGTTGCAAAAAAACAAGATGGCGAAGACCAAAATGCCGAACTCGAGGCTTCAAAGCGGCAGTCCACAAACCAATGGGTTACGTCACGGTGACTACGTCCACTTCTTATATACGGTCTATGGACAAAAGCATGAGCATCTTATGCATACTGTAATTCTAAAGTGTGTTCACTTTGGCTAGTACAGGTGTGCAGATATGCAGCCTTGTTTTACATGATTCTACTTGCTTGATAGCCCTACAATTAAAAAAAAAAAGCGAACTTCAGCATGTCAATATGTTCCCAGTGACGATGTTAATTAGCATGGTGATGATAACTGCCATACAAAACATTGAAAAGCTGTGAGGTTGTATTTTACGTTGCTAGTGTTTAAAAAGAACTGATGGTGCTCTGATGTGAAGGTAAACTTTAATTGTCTGTGGTTGAATTGAACGGAACAAATTCACCTTTAGGAACCACAGCGAGGAAGCAGTCGCCCCGGTCTAATAAAACGGATCACTCTGCTCTTGGAATCAAAACAATACAATTCTCTATTGAACATTATTTGCAAGCTTTAGATTACATTTGGTATTAAGACTTACTAGAAGGATCCTTTCATTTTCCATTTTTAACTTGGACTTTGGAGGGAAATTCAACACTGCTCTTTCCTAAGTTGAAAGCTTAGTGCGCTGTGTGTGTGTGAGTGTGTGTGTGTGTGTGTGTGTGTGTGTGTGTGTGTGGGGAAGCCATTTGTATAGGAACCACTAACAGCCAAAAGAACAGGATAAGCCCGCCTGGTATGCAACTCTAATTCATAGCTGCCTTCATCCTCTCGAAAAGGCAGAAAGGTGAATTCCTTTGTGTATCATTTCCACGTGTTAACGGGAGAAGGGCGGCGGTGGATTCAGGAGAAAGAGATACACACAAATGGCGTCAAACTCTGTATTATGTCATAACCATATATTGATAGACAGCCCTCCAAGAAAACCACACATTAATCTACACCTACGCATCCCATGTTTTTCTCTTCTGACTCCAGTTTCCTGTCATTCGGGGACTTGACACACTGGGCACGGCGGTGGCTCTGTGTACAGCTGCCAGCACCTTTGTTGAGCAGGTAATAATAGTTATAATAGCAACATTAAGCCAAGTATCACTTTATCTTCCACCGCAGCAGTATTGTGTAGGGGACTCCTCCCAGCTTGTCTAGACTGCCAAGTATGCAGGTGTAAGTCAATACAGCCCCCCCTCTGCCAATCCACCACCAACACACACAAAGTTCACATTTAAACTTGAATACAATTTGAAGTGTATTTAACAGCATGCTCTCAGCAAGATTTACAACAGTAACACAAACATCCAGCTCAACAAGAAAAAAAAACCAAATAGACAACAGAGGATAGACAGATGTAAGGAGTATACCGCCTCGTAAAAACCAGGTGATTGCGGTAACAGATAAGCTCAGGGTCAGGGGCAGGGGTTAGGATATAGCCTAATAAACTGAAGTGACACTTCTTTAGTCTGTGCTTGAAAACAGACTCTCTCACATTCCCTGATGCGGCTTGGCAAGCGGTTAAAAGGAGAGGAGTTCCGAAGAGGCAGAAGGGCCTGGCACTCAGTGAAGCAGAAGGGCCTCTTACTGAAGGAGAAGAGCCGGACTTTTTCAAGATAATCGGGAGTGTTAAAAACACAGCTGCTCTTCGTCATAATTTCAGTCGAAAACTGCAGAGCCAGACTAGATGAGTGCCAGTATTAGCTACATTTTGTTTCCAGTAGAGCTGACGCCACTAATTTCTTTAACGCATTAACACAATATGCGATTTTTAAGTTGTAGCGGGCTCAGTTTTAAAGATAGAGTGAAGATGCTGGTATTATATGAAACTAGAAAAACCCAAGGAATCCATTGGTACCAACCATGTCATAATAGGAAAAGAAGCCTAAATAACGCTCCAAACTTACGCAAAATTTTGGCGAGGAAAATCTGGCATGGCCATTTCCAAAGGGGTCGCTTGACCTCTGACCTCAAGATATGTGAATGAAAATGGGTTTTATGGGTACCCACGAGTCTCCCCTTTACAGACATGCCAACTTTATGATAATCACATGCAGTTTGGGGCAAGTCATAGTCAAGTCAGCACACTGACTGTTGGGCTGCAGTTTGCCATGTTATGATTTGAGCATATTTTTTATGCTAAATGCAGTACCTGTGAGGGTTTCTGGACAATATTTGTCATTGTTTTGTGTTGTAAATTAATTTCCAATAATAAATATATAAAGAAATTTGCATAAAGCAGCATACTTGGCCACTCCCATGTGTATAAGAGTATTAAATACTTGACAAATCTCCCTTTAAGGTACATTTTGAACAGAATAAAAAATATGCTATTCATTAGCGATTAATTGTGATTAAATATTTGAATCTATTGACAGCCCAAGTTTCCAGTTTTATCGTCACTGACAAAATTCTGCGATGTAGTGGGTGATAAAGGAAGGATGAATAATAGTCCCTTAAAAATGTATGCTACAAAGAACTTTTGAGGTCAAACCATCAGCTGGTCTGTGGCTATAAATGTAATACATATACAGTATACATAAATAGGCTTAATATAAACCTCAACAGCACAGTAACACACACTGAAAGACATAATAAAGATTAGGACTGAATGTAGGACATGGACGTGGACAATGGAAGCTATAAATGGGATGCAGGAATGTGGGATGTAGGACACAGAATATAGGTTTCATGGTGTAGTTCAGACAGAAGGTTTAGATACCATGACGCCATGCACTAATCCTATGTATTACAAGGAAGCTTCTTCACTATGTTGCAGGAATAAAAGACAGCTGCTGTTTGTTTGGAGAAGTCAAGTGTCACTTTCAGGTTTCCCACAACAACATTGACGTGTGCCCACAAAGGCCTCAATTTTTAATGCCTCTAATCCCAGCAAGGTATCACAGTTAAGCACATGGATACCTGAGTAGCTTCTGCACAGAATTATCTCTAAGATAATATAAAGACTACAGACCAAATTTGGCCAGAGGGGGTAAAGTGATGGGTGGGTGGTTTGTGGGCAATGGCCACTTCCTCACTTCCTACCCTCCTACTTTCGGCGCCCTTGCTCGGACCACAGCCATCTTGGAACTCTGCGATCATTTTGATCTCAAGTACTACACACCTGTAGAGTTTTGTGATGCCAAATCGGGGCAGGGGGGCGTAAAAATCCATCTACCCACCTGTAAAATGACTGCATCTTGCACGGTTGTGACGCTATCGTGTTGACAACATTTTTCCCTGATGACACACACACACATACTCACAAGGTGTAAACATTACCGCCCACATACTGTTGCGGCTGGTAACAATAACAGATGGTTTTAACACAGTTAAATTGGTTGGTTTGTGTTGGATGTTTCAATGTTTATCTCTAACTGTCTCTAACTCTAACTGTATTTGTTGGTAGTTTACATCCATCCAAGTAAAACGCTGTACTTTTACTTTTTTCCTTGTTTTACATTGTAATTGTCTCAGTGCGAGCTGGTGAGTCAGAAAGGAGAGGACACAGAAAAGTCTAATTATATAAATCAAGTTAAATTGGCACCAAAGTTCAAAGCTGCGGTACAGAAAATGCATATAAAAGAAGTCGTTTGAGGTAACCATATCCTGACCCAAAGACTATAAACCGATCAAAGAAAACAAAACGATGATGTTTCCGACTAATGTGACTGCTCAGTTGGCCGGGAAAAGACAATGGAAGGATTCGCTAAATGAGAGTGCAGCTTGTTTACATCTGTAAAAACTTTTTTATCAACATCTAACACGTAAGAGCAGGAATATTAAACAGAGTTATATAATATAAGCTGTTTGACATAAGTGTGTTCATGATTCTTCGTAGACCTCCTGTCAAATTACGGCATGCATGTACAGTGTGTGTGTGTGTGTGTGTGTGTGTGTGTGTGTGTGTGTGTGTGTGTGTGTGTGTGTGTGTGTGTGTGTGTGTCGAGTGATGGATGAGCGTTAAAGAGCACAGAATCAGCTGGTGGGTAACATGCCAAGCAAGAGGATAGGCTGTGAGGATACTAAAGCTATACGGTGTGTGTGTGTGTGTGTGTATAGTTGTGGAGTCATATACATGTGTACACACATTAGAGAATGTCATTCATGATGATAGTGAGCCTGAACATCGGCTGCAGCCAAAAAGTCTTTTTTGCTTAGGAAGGTTCCTAACTGAGTGAAATGACAAATATTACATGTCCAAAAAGGAGAAGGAAGAAGTACAGCCTACACATATGGTCCTACCCCTTCTCTATAACTCTAACAATTAACAGTATTTATCATATATTCCTTTTTTATTTCAATTCCAATCTTGGTAATGAAGTGATATTTCTCACCGGTTGTCCACGTTGGGTCAGATATTCCTTTATTATGTGTTGTTGTAAAGTGTTCCAGCAGCAGAAGGACCTGCAGTATCTCTCTTTCACACACCGCGGCTGAAGCAGCCCGTCACTGAGAGAGCTGTTTAAGACCGCACGGGGGGAAGCATCCTCCTTTTGTAGTCCATCTTCAGAACATTGTAGTTTCACCACGGCGGACCCGCGTCACTAACATCCGCCTCCGTCGCATCATAATTATAGAGCCTAGTGAAGTGCAGACGGATTCTCTGAACACCGCGGTTGTCTTTTCCTAAGTCCTTATGTATTCATATCTTTCCTTGACCTCACGACGTTTTCCATCGAGGTCAAGGAAAAGTGGTTAGGAAAAGACATAAGGATGTGATTTTTGGGATTTTTCGACCGCAGCCATGGTTAGTTCTTTAAAAGGTTCAGTGTGTATTACAACCAACTGAGGCTTCTCCAGTGTGCCAAGCGTGTTGGTGAGCTACGGTGGCCGACGCGAAAACGGGAATAGCCCTCTCTAGAGCCATCTGGAGCAGAGCCAGTGTGAAGAGTGTGTGTGTGTACGTGGGAAGTGATTGGTGAAGCACGAGAGAGAGGGCTGCGGTAGCAAGTAACGTTACCGACTCCGGCCCAAGCAGGAAAAGTTAACATAGTTTGGTTTGTCCGTTCCGGACTTCTGTAGAAACATGTCGGACTCCGTGGAGAGGGGACCCGCACCCTATGTAGATATAAACGGCTCATTCTAAGGTTCCAAAAACACAACAATTCTTATTATCAGGTGATTAGGGATGTTAATAATTAACCGTTTAACCGACATTAAGTATTTTAACCGATTAACGCTATCGGTTAAAACAAATATAAATAATTAATTAAAAAGCTGAACAAAACTCAGAGAAGCGGCTCGTGAGTTTATGGAGAAAAGTTGCTCCACCTTAACAGCCCACCTTAAGAGAGTCTGAGCCAGCGTTGCAAGATACAGGAAGTTGGCTCAGGTCTTGAGCGGAGCACAGAGCGGAGAAGTTGTAGCCTCGTAGCATTTATTCACAGACAAATAAACTGCACACACACTGTCTGCTACAGCTACTTTCACAGCTAGAACGCCGCCGACAACCCCACACTCACCGCCGTAACACACACACACACACACACACACACACGGTCTGTCAGTTACTCGCTAAAGTTACGCCGGGCAGACACACAGCTGACAACTTGCTGAACTAAACTAAATGTGTGGTGGAGAGTTACTGGGAAAGTGGCTGCATGTCCGCGACACTACATGCAGCACCGTGGCTGCTACAGTAACTCTCCCGGACGGGTGAACTGGGTACTCAGTTGTCTGAAAAAATTTAAAATCAAAATTAGCATCCCTACAGGTGATTATAAATTTTAAAAAAACTAATACTTCCGTCAAAAGATTCCCCAAAATGTTACACACTGGTCATTTAAATGTGTGTGTTCGCCTGGGAAATCCAGAATAATTGATAGTAGTAGTATACTGCTAACAGAAACATAGTACTACAGATAAAGGATGAATGGCGTTGAATGCCATTCTCTACAATGGCTTCCACTGTGAAAGAGCGGCACATAATCTTAGACGAGTCATGGCGGGAAAGAAGTGGTTACAGTGCGGCGGCCAGGGCAGAGATTAGCCCCTGTGATAAAAGGAGAAACTCTCACAGGCAGATTAACGCAGTGCAAATGGCCTCTTGAAAGAGATCCTTCAGATCCAAACACAGACATAAGCTTCCATTCAAACGCCTATTATCCAATTCAATTCCATCCTATCCGTCTTTTCATTCAGTTTAATACATTCTGCCACTAATCTAATACTACTCGATTCGTTCCTATTCAGTGTCAGAGAGGTATTAAAAAGAGGTCTTAAGGCTGGCATCTTCAATGCCAGAGTCTGTCAATCAAGCACAGACCAGCAGGGCTCTGGTAAATTCAATAATCACTTTTTCCATGAGATCATAAAGTGAACTTTTCTGGTGTTACCTCAGAGCTCAGTTTTAACTGATTACTGTGAAATTACAATCTTTCAGCATCGTATGAGGAGACATGTCACAACATGTCTGTGACCAGTTAAGCAGCAGAGTTGGTCTTTTTTCTTCAGATTGATAGGCATTCCTTTTCTAAAAGTCAGACACATTAAGAATGGATTTTATGGACTCGGGTGTCATGCAGCTTGATCCAATTGTAATAATGACATGATCTCTTTCAACACTGACTGCTAATCTGTACTTGTGTATATTTTAGGGCTGTCAAGCGATTAAACTGTTTAATCGCGATTGTCCATAGTTGATAGTGATTAAACGCAAATTAATCACTCATTTTTTATCTGTTTAAAATGTACCTTAAAGGGAGATTTCTCAAGTATTTAATACTCTTGACAACATGGGAGGGGGCAAATGTGTGTGCTTTAAGCAAATGTATGTATATATGTATTATTGGAAATCAAATAACAACATAAAACAATGACAAATGTTGTCCAGAAACCCTCACAGGTTACATGGCAAACTCAAGCCAAACAGGCAACAATGGCTGTCAGTGTGCTGACTTGACTATGACTTGCCCCAAACTGCATGTGATTATCATAAAGTGGGCATGTCTATAAAGTGGAGACTCGTGGGTACCCATAGAACCCATTTTCATTCACATATCTTGAGGTCAGAGGTCAAGGGACCCCTATGAAAATGGCCATACCAGGTTTTACTCGCCAAATGTTAGAACAAGTTTGGAGCGTTATTTAGCCTTCTTTGCGACAAGCTAGTATAGTAGGTACCAATGGATTCCTTTGTTTTTTTGTAGTTTCACGATACCAGTATCTTCACTCTCCCTTTAAAACTGAGCCCACTACAACCTAAAAATGGAAATTTGCGTTAATGCGTTAAAAAAAGTAGTGGCGTTAAAAACAAATTTGCATTCACGCATTATTATCACGTTAACTTTGCCAGCCCTGTTATATGCACAAGCAAACCATTGGTGTTAGTGTTACCGTTCCAAGTTAACTTCCAAATGAGGTGCACATCATAAAATAGAAAATGGAAAAGCTAAAGTCAGAGTTTTCACTTACTTTGCCCTCTCCCCCTGGCTGTATGGATAGTGTACAGACTGTGCTTCATTGATGCCTCCCTCACTCTGCTGTTGCACCTGTTGGGGCAGGGCAACTTGCACCTTATCAGTACATGGATTTTTGATGACCTTAGGGTGTGCTCCAACACCTGAGCGGCACGGTGCCAGTTTAAGCCGGGTGGGTGTGGTTTCCACTCCACACTAAATAGCACATGCAGCTTACGGAAAGTTGATCAAGGACTCCGTGTAGCAACACCACGTGTAGGCTTATCAACAGTATTGTAAACAATACACACTGACACACACATGTTACACATGATTTGGCATGATTTAATCAGAATGGAAAAGGCACTACACGTCTCTGCCAACACTGCAAAGTTTACCACAGCATCCCTGCTGCCTTTGACTATCAGCTGGTAGAGATTCAGTGACATTGAGCCTGTACATTTGTGTACTTCCAATTTCAAATAAGAGCAAGCAAGGCTGATTTCTTCTTTGTGTATTTTCTTTGTCAAACTCTTACATGGCTGAAGCATTTTAAGAAGATGATAGATTATAAAACTGTATTCATCACATTTTACACTGTAAACATCCGACACCTAATCCAGGGTGAAAAACAGTGCAGTTGGTTTACTGCTGATAAGCCTCAATACCATAATTACCAAAATTGCTAGCTACCAAATATCAATCGTAGGTCCATGGTCAGCATGCTAACAATTAGCATGAGCCAAGTGCTAAAAAATAAGTTGCAAGTGAAAATGGTCGCTTGTAGTAATGAACCCACAGAGAATCAACCCAACTCTGCAGCTCCCATCAGCTCAGTGGACCATTGTAGCATCTTTCAGCTCATTGTTTTGGTTTTGCGGCCCTCAACTTTACTGTTTAGGTTCACTCTCCCCGCTCTCGTAGGGTTGTTTTTGGGCGTAGCAGGCAGCTGTTTTCAAAGAAAAAGCTCTGATAAACCCCCTGTAGTACACTCCCTGTCCAGCACCAAACAGCCGACAGACAAAGGTAGCGACTAGTTGGGAACATAGTGGAGCATTTACCAGATATTTTCCTCAGGAATTAAGCATGGTTTATACTCGCCATAGTGTCTCTGGCGCGAGGGTGCGCGAGCCAAAAAATTACATCAGCACGTATAGCACGTATATATTTCAACGTAACCAACGAACGATTTTCATCTTATGCCAAGTAATTTCACAATACATGTTTTGGTTTATATAAAAAGGGAGAGGAGGGTTACATAGGGACAAGTCCCGGCAAATGTTTCAAGTTTAACCACAGTCTGCCCCCATTATAAAATTACACCAAATGTGAAAACAAAAAAAGAGACTCTTTCCACCCACTACCTGGCATCCATTTATGAGCGAAAATAACAGGGCTTAGTGGAAAACAACAGTGTCTGACAGAGAAAATGACTCATCTCTCGCTCCATCCCTCCATCTCTCGCTCTCTCCCTTCCTCTTGTCTAGTTACCAGCTCCAGCACATCCTGTACATAAAAACATAGCTCAACTTGAATGAGAACATAGACATCAGCGCTGTGCACAACACGTCTACCTCTCTGTTCCAAGAACCGATGGGGCAGGCTGACCAAAAGTTAAGGAAATAAACACAGTGTCCAGATGATATACAATATACACGAACAAGTTGTTCTAAGTTATTTAAAAATTCGGAAATGGAAAAAGGGGAACAGGAGGAGCACAGAAAGAAAATGAAAGGACACCAATTTCCAACCATATTTCCATGTATTAGTCATAAGGGTGGGATGTCTATAATGCCCAAATTGCTTGCCAAGGTCGTCTATGTAGCTGTAGCAGCCCGGTTTGCTTCCACCGTCAACTGATTCTGACGTCAATAATGAATGGTGAAGAACTACAGGGAGAGTTTGATTGAGATAAGATTCTCTCATGGGAGCCTTGGGGGGCTGCATTGAAGCCCTGTCTGCCATTGAAGATCAACCACATTTTGAAGAGGATAAACGCTCAGAATAAACATAAATCTTATAACATGTTGTCAGCTGTCATCGGAGAAGAATTCATACAAATAGAGGCAGAGGCTCAGGCTGCTTTGGCCCACCTAGCCATGGTGATAACGCTTTCACAGCGGAGGTTCTCTTTGAGAAGCTTTCAGTTGATGAATCATCATAACTCATGCTAACTAGGTAAGCATGCTGGGCTCATCGGGAGGGTTTGCAAGAGCCCCTTGCACAATTCATACTGGTACGTTTAGTCATGGTGGGAGAGTGCCAAGCACGAAACTATACTGTGCAGGTAAACATACATTTCTCTGTCAATATGAACACAAGCAGAGAGGTTAAAGATCTGAAGACATCCACACATTAGGTGCAAACTTTCTATTAAGCTGGCTCTACATTAGGGATAAAAAATTATTCAAATATTAATCACAATCACAATTTTGGCTTCCCACAAATTAAATGAACATGATCGACTGCGATATTGTCGTTTAGAATGCGTGCTTCGCTCATAGAAACTCTGCTGCATAAATCAAGAGCTTCCTAAACTAACAGCTAGAGATGAACCGTCAATCAGCAGCCAACCAAAGCCGAACGGCTTTCAGCACTTCATATATCCGAGTTTTTATCGGTCACACACACATGTGCAGCCGCCACATGATGGTTTTATGTCGGCACACATCGGCAGTCAGTATCGTCACACAAACACACAACATGTGGTCGGTGTGGAAGTTCCTCAGTGTGAGTGAAGACATAAAGCTGCAATTTGTCACAACTGTAAGTCCAAAAACAAGCCATGGAGGAGAAACCTCCAAAACATTTGGAACAACTAATTTAATCAAATACTTATTATATTGTAATTCGATGGGATAATATAACACTATCATGATGCGTTCAAATGTAATCTTGTAAAATTTAGTTTTTGGCGAGAAACTTGATTATATCCAGTTGTTTGATGGAGATGTTTTCACAGCAATATAAATAGATATTAGAGAGAGAATTATGACCTGTTTATCTTCCTATCACTAGCTCTAAGCAGCTTATAACATATAATTAGAACAACTAAAGCCATAAAAATCCTCATCATTTATTTCCTAATCATTTAATTTATGCGTTTATATATATATATATATATGTATATATATATATATATATATATATAAAAACAAACACATCATTTAAATGACCACTATAGATGAAAATAACAAAGTAAAAGAATAACATTTAGAGTTTTTGACGGTTGGAATGTATCACGACGTGGAAGTGAAAGCAGCGCTCTGTTTATTTAAATGTGAATTTGAAATAAAAATATTTTGTCCCTAAAATCGATGAATAATCGTGATAAATAATTGTAATCTCAATATTGATAAAAATATTGTGATTGCAATTTTGGCCATAATTGTGCAGTCCTACTCCACATAAACTTGTATCTAATGCTGCATTCAGGTTTTCCTTCGAGGCTCCTTCTACCAAGTTCAGAAGACATAGGCTAGATTTTATTTTCTCACATCTTTCGGTATTAAATGAAAATAACAACCAGCCATGTATCAAAAGCAGTATTTGTTTGCAACAGTCAAGTGGCACTTTACTTTATTTAGGTTCCCCATTAGTTACAACCGCAGTAACTTAAGAGGAGGCACTGCCCGTCATATAACTTCCCTAAATAATACTATACGTATTTGGCAAGTGCTGTACCAATAGTTGTATGAGGAATGCTATAAATAGTATTATATTACATTAATAAAAAAATATCCCTCTCCAATCATCATTCGCTCGCTACACAAAATGTCCCGTCGTTGATGAAGAGAACAGACCTTGAAGGCAGCACATCGGCTATATACAACTGGTATTTTCAAGTCAAGATGTGATATTATAGGAGAGTCTACAGACTGAAAAATGTACGTCAGTGTCTGCGTGTGCATGCAGGTGTGCATGTAAAGCACACTTGCGAGATGCTTGTTTACCTTGATCCACCACTTAGATTAGAGGAGTTCCTGCAGATTGCAAACAGCGGGACATTGCTGAGTAAGTGTGTGTGTTTACAAGCGCATGTGTGTGTGTGAGAGAGGCCCCTGTAGAGAGAGCTGCTCAGCAACACGACTCCAGCCTTGGCAGGTTTGATAACTCCTACTCTGTCATTGTCAGCACCCTTGCCTGTTGCACAACTAACTTGCAGGGTTTTTTTGGGGGGGTTTAAAAAGAAAAATAGGGACAGAATTGTTTTCATTTGCTGGAGATGGAAAAAAAGCTGTTAAAGTAGGGAAGAAACAGGATTTTCTCCACAGTGGAAATGCTAATTTAGCTTTTTTTATCCTCAACTGATAGCAGACAATCATTAACCCATCATTAACTGTTTAACGACAAGATTAGCGCCTTGCATTCAGAGCTGTTGTGTTTGAAGTGCATAACAAGCCGCCCAGCTGCAACGATAAGCCGATGAATAGGTTAAATCAATCATCTGTCGCCAGTGTATGAGCAAAACAGACAACTGAGGTTCACCCATCCGGGAGAGTTAGCAGCCACGATGCTGCGTGCATTGTAAATCTCCACCGCATCAATTAGTTTAGCTGCGATGTTGTCAGCTGTGTGTCTGCCTGGCATACTCTGTCTAGGTTTCCGTCAGTAACGTTAATGAGTGTCCGATCGAGAAAGAGAGTGTGTGTGACAATGAGTATGAAGTTAGCAGTAACGGTAGCGTAGCAGTAACACACCTCCAAAAATATATCGGCAATCACCGGTTGTTCGGCTGACGGTGGCCGTTTAGAACATTTTAACATATCGCCTAACCCTGGTAGTAAGTGTGAACGTAGCAGTGCAGTGTGTGTACAGTTTGTGGGTGAATAAATTATACAACTCCTCAAGACCCAAGCCAAGTTCCCATGTCATCCTTGCCACCTGCTGAGTCTCCGATGTTTTACCGAGCTAAAATATTACATCATGTCATATGACTTGTTTCCGATGGCTCTTTCCTGGGGTTGTAGGCGGAACCCGCAAAGGAGAACCGGACAGTTTGATCGCACACGTTTTTCCCCAAATTTTTCAAAAGATAAACACCCTGACAACATTTAACTAACCGTTTATTATATTTTGAATGACGTTTTTATTAGTAGTTATGTGCTGTACACAACATATTTTCTGTTCCAAGTTAAACAGGGCTGCCAACTTTTCAATTAAGTTTGGAGGGAGAGATTAAAATTACTTCAGACTTGACATGGTCATACTCGGGGTCATCCTGAATAGAATCATTACAAATGTCAGTAAATGTATGAAGGAACTGTGTTATGACAGTTCAGTTCAATTGTGAGGAAATTATGAATGTTATGTCATTGAAGCTATATTTCTCTTGTTGCATGGTCATAGTCCGGGTCATCCTGAAAAAGATTACATTGAAAATTTCAGCAAACCTCTGAGGGACAACATTCATTTAATTTATGAGCATATAAAATGAGGCCATTTTCAATGTGTTATAATACCAGTGATGTACTGTGAAACTACTTCACATTGTACATGTCATGGTGATGGTAAGGGACACTTTGAGCAGCAACTGTTTAATCAAATCAGGACTTCTTTTGCTGTTTTATTTGGTATATAAAATGTGAGAAATTATTGCTGAAATGAGAGCCTTTCTTCATCCTTTTTGGTCGCTCCAGGTACCGGTACCATAACAGCATGAATAGACACAAACGACGGCCCATATTTAGGATGGGATTAAGCAAAAACTGGCTGTATATTTTCCAGCTTTTTAAATAATTTAAAGCTGAAAGACACAGTGTTACTGTTTAATAGGATCTTATTGGCAGAATCAGTAACAAGTTTTATCGAGACTGAAGCAGGTTTTTTTGCCTGAGCCTGCTGCTTTTACTCTGGACTGTACTTTAAGATTTTAAACTTACCTTTTCCTTTCTATTGTTTGCCTGCATTCTTGTGTACTATAAGCGGTTTCTACTGTATTTGAATTTTAAAAAACTTCATTACCCAGAAATGCTACAATGTGAGATCAGTAAATCTACCAATGCTTTGCCAACCAGGCCAAAAAACATATAACATGTTCTGAGCTATTTTTACTCTAGTTCTCTGTATTTATAATGTACTTTAAAGATCTTCAAAACAAATGCTTTGTCTAGTTTCAAGTAATGATTTCCTGTATATGAAAGGTCTTTCTTGGTAACTGAGTCAAGTGAATTTCTTTTGATCTTCAAATGACATTCCTTTGATTAAAAAAAGCCAATGAAGTCATCCTGTCTGCCGCTGCTTTTTGTGGAGGATTTCTGGTATACTTAAAAGCAGACAGAGGAGAGAAAAACAACAGTGGAGAGGAAAAATTATGGCGTTACTGACAATGACACACCCTTAAAGTCCTACAAGAGCCTCAGCAACAGAAACGTTCACATATTCACTGTTAGAACACAAACACGTAATCACGCGTACGAGCAAATGTGAAAACAGGATTTGTGAATCAAGTCTCTCTGGTGAAGCCATAAAGTGCACGACTGTCAAACATGATGGCTGTTTTTGAAAAAAGGCGGTCTGAATCACCACATGTGAAAGCACAATCTGATTCTGAGTGACAGTTTCAACTCTGCGGTGACCTGCGCAACTGTAAATAAGTGGGATATGGGAGGGATCGGGCTGAGCTAAGTGTGCACCATGTTTAGTCGGTTTTCTTCTGCAAATGTGCCTGAAACTCATGGATTTATGTGTGTAATCACATGTGTGCGTACATGCATGTACCAAAGAAGCCGAGCGCTCTGGATGTCCCAGCCAGACTCGAGTTCTTCACCAAATCACTACACACAAAAACCACAACCAACCGGCACCATGTGGAGAGCAAAGAGAGAGTGGTGAGGAAAGGGGGGGCTGAAGGAGTACAAATCATTATCTCTGTTTAGACTTGTTGTGGCTGTTTGTTGCTTGGTTTTTTCCTCTCTCTCTGCGTAAACCAGCATACGTCCTCGGAAAACATAACCACTCTCTCCTGGTTTCGGCGGCTGTGCATACATACACACATTTACACAAACATGTGCACACAGACACAAATTATGTTCACTGGAATGAAACTGCATGTTGTCTTAGGCAGACAAACAAAACAGCGCTGCTAAACATCTGCTTCACAGCTGAATTCCGTCAGGACTCTGTACATCTAGGGGTGGGCAATATAGCAAATATACTCAGTGTATTATTGCGGCTTGTTCTATGTGGGATGTAGTAAATGACTATATAGTGAACATGTAGTACAAATTGTCACATATTTTTTTTGCCAGCATGACACTCGCTTTGGTGTTTTGCTTCTCCCGCTCCACTCCTACGGCTCTCTCCCTCTCAAAGACACCAAAAGAAAAGACAAGACTCAGTCAAAACTATGTAATAGAGAATGTGTCTGGACCGTGTTTGGTCAGTCTGTGAATTTGTGGCTAAATTGTTACACAGATAGTCAGTGGTCATGTCTATAATGTTATATCCAGCGGGTCCACCAGGTCCGGCGAGGACACTAGGGGACGCGCTGCTCCACTCAGCTGGCCATTCAAGCTGGAATGTACCTTATTGGTCCCTGGTTTTCTGTTTGCCATTTCAAACAGGAAACAACATCTCACCATGAGCGGTCTGCTCATAAACTCTGTTACTCCGTCTAAACAATCCACCAAAATCTACTTCTGAGAACATTTTAAACGAGAAATAGGCGATGCCACTGCTGAATCTGGTTTCATTTTAGAACCAGGTAAGAGCGTGTAAGAACTGACTTCAATATAAAAGCGATATTCACGTTGAACGTGATATGCAATTTCACATTCATTTAATTTAATAAATCAGTTAGTCCATCAATAGTAATAATAAATAAATAAATACTGAACGATAATTAAAAAATAATAACTACTGCCTGCAAACTGTATTTCAGATAAAAAATCATTTCAATGTGTGAATAATTAGATCCAAAGACCAATCTGACTTCAGAATAAAGGCACACCACCTCAGAGTGTCATTGACAAACTTCCTGTTTCCAAAGATCTCAAAATGATAGCACCGTCTGTCATTGTGTTACTTATGGATGGATTCATGTTGAAAATAAATTATTCCCCTTTTTTGCTGCGGACCCACTGGAACCCTCTAAAGGACCCCTGGCGGTCCCCGGACCCTACTTTGAAAACCACTGTCCCAGAGCGTCAGTCAGACAATATCAGCACATTCTGATGTGGAAGTGCTCTAAAATATCATATATGAGCTGTGTTCCCTCTAAATTCAGATTAGTTTACTAGAATCAAACTTTTGGTATTTTAGAGAAAATATGAATAGATATATATATTGTATATCGCCTAGCCTAAGGTGTGTCACTTTTCATCATTAGCCAAAGTTACCAGTTTAAGATGAAGTAGATGGAGTGACTTAGGAAGCTGTTTATAATTTTACACTAGCTACAAAACTTTTGGCTCTGTGGTGACAGGCACAGAAAGACGCAGAAGGAGAACTCAATATGCATCACCAGGTGTCTGCTAATTGCATTGGACTAGATCCACAAATGTGTATCACCGCCATGAGTCCTGCTGTTAATGACTCGCACCCCCTATGAATAATAACAGAGTTTTCAGTGGCCTGGAATCTCGATAGATCTAGGCACCGTTCAAGAGGAAATATTATACAGTACATTCAGATGTGGACCCAAATGAACTCTTATCAGCCAGTACAAGACACCAAGCCCATTCATCAAATGTGTAGGAAAAAAAACAGCTAAGTAACAAGGTATTCGTGGAATGACGGCGTTATGTAACTGATGCTGAATCCAGTCGAAGCTGCCAGCAGGGAGCCTGGATAGAAAACAAATGTGAGGCCGAGCGAGATTCGGGTTCTTCAAAAAGGATTTCATTTTTCACTTCAGTTCTCTTTATTTCTCATGATGGATCCATATGGGAAAAATTTAATTTTTATTATCATACACATACATACATACAAGTGGTCACAATAAAAGCACTACCATTGAAAAAGATTGTCTGCACCACTCCTCTAAAGTAAAGTATAGTATATCACAATACAGTACAGGATAGTAAAGTGGTTTATTGTGTGCAGGCTTTGACAATATTCTGTAAGTTTCTGCATAGAGCTGTGCAATTAATCAAATTTCAATTACCATTTTAGCTTCCAACGATTATGAAAACAAGATAATCGAATTAAAACGATTATTGTTTACAAGGGCACAAATTTCTTCATAGATCTAGCCTTTTAATTGTGCTGTCAAAGTGCACCAGATTGATGTATTTATCTTTAAAATGTAGGCTGCAAAATGTTCTTTTAAATGCATGTTGTTTCCAAAATCAATGAGTAATCGTGTTAAATAATAGTGATCTCAATATTGACCAAAATAATTGTGATTGATTGCGATTATGATGCCATAATCGAGCAGTCCTATTTCTGCATACTTCTGTTTTCACCCCTAAACCACCAAAATTCTGAAAACGTGATGGTGCTCGTTTTTCTACAGTACCACAGGTACCAATCAAATGCCATTGATTAACATTATATGTGATGCTCTATTCAGTAAAAAAAAATAAAACTAAAATGTATTGGGCAAAGTTAAATTCTAACGCTATCGTGATGTGTTCAAATGTGATCATGTAAAATGTAGTTTTTGGCGAGAAACTTGAATAAATACAGTTGTTTGAAGGGCTTTGGGGTTTTTTTTTCACAGCAATATAAAATAGATAATAGAGAGGGAATTATGACCAGTTTGACTTCCTAACAAAAACAAGTATGCAAACAGTAATAAAGTCTGTATGTTGAAGTACATGGTATTTATTGTTTTACCTTGATATCAAATTGGTATCGAAAATCTTAATTTCACTGGTATTGACTATTATATTTCTGATATCGTGACACCCCCCCCACTGAACAGCCAGACCTTCACATCAGTTCAGCGCTTGTGAGCATATAACTTGCAACATTGTTGATATAAATATAATTTCCATAAATGATGTCCAATGTCTGACCTCACTGCTTACTTCAAGAGCCCCTCTGACTTAAGCAGAACTCAGGAAATACCCATTTTCTATCTAATCATAATCACATTCCTCGATTTGGCATCGACTCTGATGTCAGCATGACATTAGGAGCATAAACTCCTAATAACAGAAAAACATAACAGCTGTTGCAAAGCAGCGTCACAGGGAAACATTTTACTAATTCATCTGCACACATTAAATGCTTAATTATGAGATTACTAAACACACACCACCTGTTTTACATTTAACTGCACAGACGTCAAGACATCCACATCTTGGAACTACCATCACTGCAGGTGTTAATTTAAATTGTTCAGTGCATATTTTATGACAGAAACTAACAGCCGGCTTTTTGTCGGTATTACGTTTAGTTGTCCGGCAGATTAAATGATCGTTGGGAAATATGCCAAATAGATTAATAAATTCATTAATAGCCTAATACTGTAAGATATGTTGCCAAGACATATTAAATATAAACTTATATTATACATATGTTTAAATGCTTCCACTCCGATACACTTTTTTCTGATATTCAGTGAATATCTCGTCACGGTCCGCTGGATGTTCGTTCTGTGTGTGAAATAAGCCGGTCTTCATGCACAGCTAGCCGACTGTGCGAAACAAACAAAGTGGCTCAGACCAAGCCACTACAATGATGATATAAATAATGATTACATCTATGTTTCTTCAAGAAATGTTGACTTTTGGACCTCGGACTAAGATAATTACAGAGACGAGGAGCGTGGCACTGAGCTGACTGTGAGTGTGTGCGTGTTTGAGAGAGGGAGACAGAGAGACAGAGAGACAGAGAGACAGAGAGACAGAGAGACAGAGAGACAGAGAGACAGAGACAGAGAGACAGAGAGACAGAGAGACAGAGAGACAGAGACAGAGAGGGGAAGAGAAGAGAAGGTTGACTGCAAGCAATGTTTCGGTAAGGTATTAATAGGGTGGTCAAAGTTAACGTGATAATAACGAGTTGGCACAAATTTGTTTTAACGCCACAAATTTCTTTAATGCATTAACGCAACTTGAGAATTTTAGGCTGTAGCGGGGCTCAGTTTTAAAGCTAGAGTGAAGATACTGGCATCATAGGAAACTAGAAAAAGGAGGTTAAATAACGCTCCAAACTTACACTAAATGTTGGCGAGGAAAAACTGTCATGGCCATTTCCAAAGGGGTCCCTTGACCTCTGACCTCAAGATATGTGAATGCAAATGGGTTATATATGTACCCACGAGTCTCCCCTTTACAGACATGCCCACTTTATGATAATCACATCTCTTCAGAAAGAGACTGAGCAAAAAGCACTTTAGAGAACGACAGCATGTTTATATATAAACTCACCGGCCACTTTATTAGGTACAAGGTGTACCTAATAAAGTGGCCGGTGCTAGTACCAGGTGGTCTTCTGCTGCTGTAGCCCATCTGCTTCAAGGTTCGACCTGTTGTGAGTTCAGTGATGGTATTCTGCATACCTTGGTTGTAACGAGTGGTTATTTGAGTTACTGTTGCCTTTCTATTATCTCGAACCACCCAGCCCATTCTCTTCTGACCTCTGACATCAACAAGGCATTTTCGTCCACACAACTGCCGCTCACTGGATATTTTCTCTTTTTCGGACCATTCTCTGTAAACCCTAGAGATGGTTGTGCGTGAAAATCCCAGTAGATTAGCAGTTTTTGAAATACTCAGACCAGCCCGTCTGGCACCAACAACCATGCCACGTTCAAAGTCACTTAAATCCCCTTTCTTCCCCATTCTGATGCTCGGTTTGATCTTCAGCAAGTCGTCTTCACCACGTCTAGATGTCTAAATGCATTGAGTTGCTGCCATGTGATTGGCTGATCAGCTATTTGTGTTAACAAGCAATTGAACAGGTGTGCCTAATAAAGTATGTATATATATATATATATATATATATCAGTTAATCTTTCTATGATTATATATATATATATATATACACACAAACACATTTGCATAAAGCAAACATATTTGTCCACTCCCATGTTGATAAGAGTATTAAATACTTGAAAAATCTCCCTTTAAGACACAATTTGAAATAAAAAATTTGCAATTAATTTGTGATTCATCACAATTAACTATCGACAATCATGCGATTAATTGCAATTGACTATTTTAATCGATTGACAGCCCTAATTAATACTAATCTGAATGTCAACGTTATGAATGAATCTTCAAACTATTCGTTAGGCTAGAGCCTTAAGAGCCACCCAACACTATTAAAAATGTTGACAAATGCAGAAGTTGGACCCACCAGCCTATTATTTTACTTTTTATACCGCTTCTTCATTTAACTTATGGTCAAGTTATGTGAAATGTAGGCTATTATACAGTTAAAACACATCTCTGGTAGTTCTAGAATATTACCTGCCATACTGGCCGTCAAAAAAAAAGTCTAGCGTAAATGTTTAGGGCTGTCCCCCTAAACATCAATGATTTCAATCATCAGTCGAGAAGCACCTGAATCAATGGAAGAAAATATCACAGAGGATGGGGATACCAGGTACCATCCACAACAGTAAACTGTTTTCCTGTGCACACAATGGACAGGTCATAATGATGCATAACTTCACAGTTCCACTGTGTCAATAAGACACAAATATTAATTTATCCAAAATGTTTCATATCTGTTACTTTGCAACTCTGTTTCTATGTGTTCTTTGCAACTTGTCAGACCACAAAGGTTTTATGAGACAGCCCAGACTGTATTAGTCTTCCTCTGTTAGATTAGCTCTGTCCGATGGCATATGCACTGTCACAAAAGTTGTTTCCATTGTTTGCCTCACTCTGGTGCAAACAATTTCCTTTCCTGGCTAAGGTGAATTAAAATACCTCACCTCCCTGCTGCCCCTGGCTCCCAGCCAGCTGAGGGGCCTCTCGGCCTGGATGACGGGGGCTGAAAGCCTCTATCTCACCCTGACTGAGTAGCGCCGGGTTTCCTTCCAAGGATCTTTGTGCAATTTCTGGTGAATTGCATCAGAAAAGTACGGAATAAAGAAACAATGAGGAAACTGACAGTTTGACAAACATTTTTATGACATCTTTGTGCTTGCTGTAAAATGTTTTGGTTGATCAAGAACCATTTTCAAATGAGAAATGATGTAAAGTAGACTGTATAATACATCCTCTCAGAAATGTGTTAATCCCTCCAAGTGATGCTCTGCCAGGTATCTTAACTCCCTGTTTGTTTTAGGACTTTCTCACTGAGTGAATAACATGTTCAGTTGTACTAAGGTCAGGCGACCTAACTTGACCAGTCAAAAACATTCCACGGTTTGGCCACAATAGAAAAAAGTCATTGGCTGTTTTTTGCTGCGTGTTGAGTATCATTGTTCTGCTGCATTGTCATAAAAGTCAGAACTATGCATAATTAAAGAGATGAAAGTCCTACACTACTAATCCAATATGGATGTGCTACCGAGTCATTATCAATTCCATACTAACATGCTAGAGCAAAAAGACAAAAACAATGAAAGACGTGCCATTGTCCTACTACTTAACCCTCTGTACAGTATACATAAAAACTAAATTTGTTCCTCGTTTCCAGCTGACAAAGAAATTGATTTACATTCTTGTTTCTGTAACGTTTGCTTAAGAAAGTTGGATAGAAATATAGCTGACAGTGTATAGCCTGGATGTACTCAATAGTATGTTTCACAGTGTGTCTATCAGCAGCACTGTCTCCTGGCACACTGGAGCCGATGATAGCCTGAGGCCTCCAGCTCTAAAATTTAGATCAATTGAAAATGGAAGATTTGGCAGGAAATGAAATAACAGAGTGAAATGCTGGGAACAAGCTCCACGGGATTTTCCTCATCTTTTCATCCATGTCAAAACCAAACGAGCCATTGAAAAGAATACTGAAACAATAGAGCTGGGACGATTCACCTATCTCCTGATTCCATACCATCACGATACTTGGGCGCAGACTCGATATGTATTGAGCTTTTTAAGTATTGCAATTCTACAAATATTGTGATTTGATATTATGATTTATTGCTATTTTTGTTAACTTTTTTAACACTAGACAAAAAGGGAAAAGTTGAATCATACATACATACATACATACATATCATCTAGGGACTTTTACTATGGAAAAACTCTAAATTGATACAGTAAAGATCTTTGATTTTCAGCATGTATGTCAAATATGTCAGGCATTATTTATAAAGAAATTTCCAGCAACCCAAAAATCAAAGAATAAAGACATTTCCCTCACAAATTAGTGGCATTTTCTTTTTAATTTATAAGGGACATGTAATGTTTTATACTTCTGGTGAATATAATCCAATCAATCTTATTTCCATATATGTATTTTGTATATACAGTTCCCTTTGTTAACACCTTATTTTGAAAAACGGATGTAGTCACACGTGTATACTTCCGCTAACTTCTCCAAGTCCGTCTCTAGCTCTCCCGTCAGCTCCGTCCTCTTTATACATCCATGGTCAGCTCCATCGGGGCTGTTTGAATGCATTTAACATAAATGTCAGTATGTGGGTGCTCTACAGTTTGACCACGGAGATGAGAGTGACGGCTGGCTTGACCGCACGTTACCGCAATACAATAACGTTTCCTGTCCATGACAGAGTTAGCATGCAGCTTTAGCCGTGATGTCTAGCTCTGCTTTTCCTGCAATGTGTGAAACCCAAAGTGTTTCCATCCTTTACTGGATGTGTAGTGTTTACCACTTTAGATTTAAATTGTGAGGGTGCAGGTCGTATCCACGCAGACCCTCCGCCATTTTCTGCGAGTCATTTTGGCTTTGTTTTGGTATTTAAAACGGCTATAACGTCACGTTACTCAGACTACAACAATAAAAGCAGTACATTCCTTCAACCTCCGCATAGACTCAAATGAAGCAATTATATTGATTTTGGCATTAAAGGAAAACAATTTTAAAATCGTAAAATAAAAAAATCGCGATACATATGTGAATCGATTGTTTTCCCTTCCCTATGAAACAAGCTGCACAAGCACTTTGAAATTTATATCGGTCACCATGTTCATGTGTATTCTATAGCTTAATTACCTATTTTAGTGACCCATCTGACAGCAAAGCATCTGACATGGGTGATATTTAACCCTGGGGCTGTAATGCACAGCTTTGCGTGCATTACATCAAAGAGGATTTATCCATAAAGAAACAAGAAAAGAAACAATTTGTGAAAATGCTGTGTACAATAGGTTACAAATTGAAGTGGCTTGTGTCCATGGAGCAGAGATAAAAACAAAAGGAAACATCCAGTACTGCAAACACATTACACACAGGCAAACGTCACAGGCTGACCAAAAGGACACAATAATGGCCGTGTGCAAACACACCACAACACGCTACAAACACACTCACAGGGTGAATCTGAGGAACAGAGTGGGAGGACGGACGGAAAGAGAAAATCTGAGAAAGTGAGACGGAGAAAAAGCAATGATAGAGGGAAGTGGCAGGAGCTGATTGGAGGAGAGCCATGGAGTGAAACTGTAGATAGTGTGGAGAACACAGTGTGGTTACTGTGAAACAGCTGTGTCAGCTTTCAGCACACATACTGGACACCATCACATGCACAGCGTGGATGAAGTCAAACACGTATGTATTCCCTGTGATACACAAGTTGTGGACACACAGTGACTGACACGCATACTCGCACTCTAACGTGGTTGCCAGATCCAAGCATGTAGCATGTTGCACACTGAGCCCCCTTTACAACAGGCATTAAAATATCCATCCAGACTGTATCTAGATATGATTTAACCTGATTACATTTACACCTGGTATTAATATGTGTCTCCAGTGAGATCCGATCGCTCTGTCTGAAGGGGCTGAGAATTAGGCTGCATTATGTGCAGGCAAAATAACACTCTAAATCTTAGTGAGGCAAAACTGGCATGGCCATTTTCAAATGGGCCCCTTAACCTCTGACATCATATGTGAATGAAAATTTAAAAAAAAAAAAAAAAATATCAATATATATTGCCTTGCTTACAGTATCGCAATATATTGCAATATATTGAATCGTTATCCCTGTATCATGACACGTATTGTATCGCCAGATTCTTGCCCATAGACAGCCCTAAGTGTAAAGGGGATCACTGACTCCCACAGCCAGAAACATTGACATGTGTCATCCACATACACTTCCATCTGACTCCTGCAGCTTTTTGGTTTTGACAGTGCATCTCACACACGCACACACACACACACTCCACAAGCAGAGGAAACATCAAGTCAAGACATGGACAGACTGCAAAATATATTCATCAATTCATCCAAACACTCAGAATGTGCCACATAAACAAAGGATGAATGAGTGAATGAGTGAAAGTGAGTGTTGTGAGAGCCAGCCCAGTAAATAGGCCATCTGCACCGCTCGGGTCTAATTTAGGAAAGGCAGGGAATGAGTTGAAACGACTGGTGTCAAAACTCCTGCGAGTAGCCAGAGAGATGGCCGAGTCTGTCCAGTAGAGATATGACCTGACACAAATAGCGAGATAGCACTTTGTTACAATAATTGGCATGATTAATTATATATCAGCTATACTTTTCTGATCATAACATCCACAAAATATTACTGTTAACATACTGCAAACACAACAACTGTCTACACACCTATTCCAGTTTCCTAAATTGCATTGCTTTGTGGCCTGAAAGGTAATCCAGTAACGCCGCTTTTCTAGCCAAACACTCAATGATCGCAGGGCCTGCGGTTTTATCTGCCGGGCCCTTGGGGGCAGGTATAAGCTACAATCTATTCTTGTCTGCAGGGTGGCAGCCAGGTTAATTAAGATTACATTCTCTGTGGTAGTTTTGTTTTCTTTTTTTTTTGTTTTCGTCTTTGTTTGCGCGGGCCAGGCGAGGGTCAGTGCTTATGACGGTGCTCAGTCACAGCTGCAACTAATAAGTAATTAGGAATGATGACAGTTTATTTCCTTTCGGTGTCACAAGACTGCCAACTACACACACCAGCAGCTGCAAAGAGAGCATTTCACAGACTTTTAGGATGTTGGTCCGTATGAGTTTTAGTTGATGAGATCAGCCTTGGTGGCCTGAGCTTTCTTTTGCTCTTCATGTTAATAACACTGGTGTGCATCGCTCCCTGTAAACCCTGTATGTGTGTGTGCTTCTGTGGCTCTGTTCTCTAACCGGCCAAACGGCTTAATAAACAACACAATTCTGCTATCCACTTGTTTCAGATGTGTTCATCAGATGTGTTCATCAGATGTGCCAATTACGTTGAGCCTTTATGCTCAGAGTGAACACTACAGCTACAGTTTGAGCAACAAACAATGCCAGTAGTTGCGATTGATATTTCTATTTTTTCAAATCTTTTGTAATTCTTATTTCTATTGTAGGGTTATTTTTGTTGTTTTATAGCCTGTGGTATGAACATATCTGAGCTTTAGAATGCATAAAGAAAAGAACAAAAAACAGTAAAAAAAAAAAAAAAAATAGCCAATTTAATTCTGTGCTTGAAATAATGAGAAAATATCCACTTAGATCAGAGTACAGCCTACTCTTTGAATAATATGCTTCATTGCTTATTTCAATTTTAGTCCACATTAGATGTCTGAAAACAGAGGCACACAAAAATACATGTTTTTTTGCTCTGTTACATTAAAATAATTTCAAAAACCTTTTGGCTCATAGAGGCTTTTAGAGGCATAGAGGCTTTTCATTGTATTGTTGCACTTGATTATCATAATATCATTCCATTACATTATGAACTAGTACCACTCTCCACTGGAGCTTTAGAGCAGCAGACCAGTCAGCCACTCGCACAAACTATCACCAAGCAGATCTCAACAATTAGAAAGCAAGGAACAAGCGACACCCAACACCGCTCTGTTAAGACTCTGACTCTACGGTAGAATTTTCAGTATTTTATCAAAAAGCCTTTTCATTTCTGTCCATTGTGTGGGCCAAATGCACGATGCTTTCAATTAATGGAGAATGTTGAAATATCGACCACATATGTCTGCAAAGAAAGGGAAACATGTACACACACACATACACAATAACACATTCTAGACCTATTTAGTCTCTTTTATGGTCTTCAAGTTGCGTCATTTTCCCGAATGATTCAGTCTGAAGGGCAAGGCAGCGTGCAGTGTGCATATGTTGGAGCGAGAGAGAGACTACGTATGAGTGTGTGTGTGTGTGTGCGGCAGTGTTCTCTCTTCTCTGGGGCATATGCAAGCCACGATCAGTGTAGCACTTAAACAAATCTGACCCAAGCAGTTTCCAGCTCCTGCCAAAAGCAAATAGTCTTAAACGCTACATAATACAGCACAGAGCAGAAGTAAAAAAAAAAAAAAAAAAAGGGAATGGGTTAGAGCAACACAGAAAAACCATAACAAGGAAAAGAACGCAGTATGCAAAAAGAAGAAGGGGGGGGGGGGGGGGGAGTGGGACAGAGAAAGAGAATAACAAGCGTAAAATGCTGGCGGTGGAGGAGAGGGAGAAGGGCAAACGGCAACAGAAGGAAACGAGGCGGAGACAGATCGTAAGAAGAACGAGACAGAGCATGTTTAAAGGCAATTTACGACTTTACTGCTACCAGGAATTACATTTGAGACCAATTTAGTGACCAAAACAAAACAAAAAAAAAACAGAAAAAGCTGTGTTGCATTAAACCCATTCTGTATTAATTGAATTCTGGACAAGTATGCAAATAAAACTTACTTTGAGCACCTGAGGTGAAGTAATAAAGACGTCATCGGCATCGGGAAATATGACCAACATTGCTGCATGTCAATTTCTTTTTTTTCTGAAAATTATGAAATGTAATTTGCATTTAATTGCAAATAAATATCCATGCCAGAATGTAATGTTATATTTCAATCAAGATGGAACTGAAAATAAATATCTCATTAATATCTTAAAAGTCTTGGTAACATACATTATATATAATCATTGGTGGTTCTGGTGTGACATAACAGTATCATCAATATTATTGATTTACAATATAATCTGACTTTAACGTCACCTTGACTGTGGATTTAAATGAATATGGGAGAGATTATTGAGCTCAACCTTTATGTAACACTTCTGTACATACTGTACACAGTATGTACTGTACAGTATGTACAGCCTGTATTCTGCACAGAAACAAACTCACCATGTAGCCAAAACCTTAAATCAGCGAGGATAGGAATCTAAGCCGGACCATCAAATCAGTAAAGTCTTGTTTTCCTGCATGTTTCATATGCTGTGGGCAATACAGCCAAAATCTTCTATCCCAATATCATCATCATTTCATATCTCAATAGTGATATATATCACAATATAGCATGTTTTCTGATGATTCAAAGTTAATGTGATAATAACATATTACCACAAATTTGTTTTAACGCCACTGATTTCTTTATCGCATTAATGTAACTTGCGATTTTTAGTGTGAAGTTTTACAGCTAGAGTGGTGATACTGATATTATATGATCCTAGAAAACCTAATCCATTGGTACCAACCATGTCATATTATCTTGTCACAAAGGAGGGAAAATAATGCTCCAGACTTATGCTAAATTTTGGCGAGCAAAAACTGGCATGGCCATTTTCAAAGAGGTCCCTTGACCTCTGACCTAAAGATATTGGAATGAAAATGGGTTCTATGGGTACCCCCTAGTCTCCCCTTTACAGACATGCCCACGTTGAGCCCGCTGCGTTAAAGAAATTAGTGGTGTTAAAACTAATTTGCGTTAACATGTTATTATCGTGTTAACTTTGACAGCTCTAGCTGAAATGCATAAAAGCAAAAATAGAGACATAAAGACCGAGTCAAGCTTTCTCCTAGTTTAATAGACTGACAAAGAAGATAAAGAAACCAGGTTTCTGGAAGCCTTTCCAAGACATTTGTAATTCCAGCGGGACCTGACTTTAAGACCAATTATAAATCCAAAAGCAGACATAAAGCTGTCAAATGTAGCTTGTCTACAGCACATGATGAAAATATAAACAAACGGGATGAGAAAAAAAGACGAAAAGTTGTTTACAGATCTCCAGACTGCCACCCTTTTGTCACATCTTTACCCGTTTTAGAGACAGTTTTGAGTTTTTAAAAATGCCAAATAGATTAAAAAAAGAGACATTTGCACAATGAGTAAATGTCAAATAAAAGTTTCCTTTTTCTATTCTGAAGTCCAAGTGCTGGCATTATGTGAAGCGAGCAAGAGGGAGCGAGCGAGAGTGAAAGTGTTATATCTCAAAGCCGAAACATGCTTCGTCCTGTCCGCTTCGGCCTGCTGTTCTGCATTTACAATGGCTCCACTGGTGTGTATGTACACGTGTCAAAAAGATGCAGGCAGGAAGAAGAAGAAGCGAGAGAAAGACGGAGAGTGAGGCATGAAATATTCATGCCAATAGTAATAAGGGATATTGACTTTAACTGCATGTAGAGCGTGTGTGTGCATGCCGCAAGAACATGCACACTTTAGGATGACTAATTGTCCCAAAAACAGGATGAGATGGGTGGAGCCTTCTGTGGGGGGCCTGTTGAGTTACAACCAATCCCCCTCTGTGGGCTTGTCTCTCCCTCTCTGTGCTACAGTAGCATCAGGAGAGAGAAAATGAGGAATGGAGGGGGGAAAAAAAGGTTGAGAAGGGTTAGCAGCTTGCTGAAAGCCCCTTACGCTGGGCCTCTACAGACAGACGCAGAAAGAGCGAGCAAGAAGGAGACACAAGCTGAATCTCATTTGCTTGTGTTTTACATTTCCTTCTCACTCTGGAGCCGTTCCCTATAATATCCAGAAATATGAACACCGCTTTTCGGAGAATATTATTGAACGATGGCAGTCACAATATGTCATCATTTCCTTCCCATTTTTAAGTGTGTGGAAGCAGAGGGAAACAAGTTTGAAAATACGCACCTCTAACAAAATGCTTAATGAGGCAAAGTCGGCTTTTGAAACCTCCTCAGGGTCTGAAATTAACTTTTTTCACTGGCTGCCACTGTGGCAGGCAAGTATTTATTAGGTCTGCCACTTTTGAAATCTATGCGCTAAATGAATGAATAACATTTTAGATCTGATGTCATTCAATGTTCAATATATTTTACAAAAAAAACATTATGTGCACGGTAAATTCCAGTGTTTGAATTACACCGTAGCTTCTGGTGGAGCCCTATTTTTCGGGGTAGGGAGGGTACTGTACACAGTACTGTACTATACTTTATTATTGTCATCTATGGTGGTTATTTGCTTAAAAACACACAATTCAAATAATTAGGAAATAAATGATTGCATTTCTATTCAAATATTTGCTTTGATTAAATACAAATCGTATTTAATAGTTTTAATTATATATAATAAGCTGCTTAGAGCTAGTGTTAGAAAGTAAATAATTCCCTCTCTAATTATCTATTTTATATTGCTGTGAAAACATCTCCTTCAAACAACTGGATTTACTCAAGTTTCTCGCCAAAAACTACATTTTACAAGATTACATTTGAACACATCATGATAACGTTATAACTTACCTTTGCCCAATACTAAATTTTACCAAATAGAGCACTATGATGTAGCCCAATAGCAACTCCGTTAACATTTGCAGCTCCATTATTTAACCAAGCAGGACTGTGCTGCCCACCGGCCGCTAATAGCTAACGTTAACTAGCTCTCCAGCTGACGATTTTAACACCGATTTGTTGTTCACAATGTAGCATTATCGGGGTTGAAATAGGGCGTGCCGCTTTTTTTTTTTTCTCTCCACCACGGCTCCGGTTCCAAACAAACTGAAACATGCTACAGCGTGCGTATGGCATTATGTCATTGTGCATGTGTAACAGTCGGAAAGCATCAATGAGAGGAATCTATAGTCACGGAGGCATGCGATGCCAAGGAATCGGACAACTAGGAACCGGTTATCAACGGGAACCGATTCTCTTTTCCTGCCTACAAAAGTGGCGGATGGCTTCGCGATTTTTCCCACCGCTGACAACAATTTACCCGCATTTGGTGGGTGACGGTTGCTAACTTCAGACCCTGAACCTCCTCATATGGCGTCCTGTGTGAGCGACTTTGGCTGACAGCGCCGTAAGCAGCCGTGCAGGACAGACGCTCTGTGGTGTGCTAGAATTTTATAACTGAACTATGACCAGGGTGCACACTTTTTATTTTTCTGAATGTGTGGATATCTGATGTTTTCACATTACAGGCTGTTACAGGAGTTGAATCTGCTCAGCAGGTGTGTTGGACTGTACTGTGACTGGGCGGAGGAGTGAATCATATATTTCTCATAATTGTCAACATCACATGCCAAGACAAAGTGTGGACTACAAGTACATGTCAGTATAAAAAATACTGATGTCAACACCCACTGAGACAGTCACTCATGATCAGTGGTGGGTAGAGTGGCCAAAAACTCAAGTAAAAATACTTTGCAGAAAAAAAGTACTTGAGTAGAGGTAAAAGCAAAAAACAAAATCAAAATAACTACTTGAGTAAGAGTACAAAAGTATTTACTGAAAAAGTTACTTGAGTAGCAAGTAACGAATGCATCCAAATTTTTTTTTTAACTAAAAGTGTGCGGCATTAAAACTACTCTGACAAGCACAATTTACTCCAAAAAGTTACTTGAGAACACATAACGGAGTAAATGTAACTCGTTACCACCCACCTCTGCACATGATGTCTGTCTGCCATTGCTGCCTGGGCAGGTAACACATATCGCTCCAGATTCGCTTTGCCCTTTGCCATTGTATTTCAGCCCTCTAGGCTTGCCGTAGTCAGATCCCATGCTATTGCACCGAGACGCTCGAGAAAATTAGCGTCGGCTGCTGGCCAAACAGTTTACTACTCATTTAAGTCCAGCCAGCTACTTTATCATAAAGATAGAGAAACGTGCCAATCCGTCTGTATCAGTCCCGCCCACACATGCTCTATATAAAAGTGTGTGTGTGTTCTCAGCTGACAAGTTGTGTCCCAGCCCAGTAGAGAGCAGAGAGTCGTCTTGAGTGTTAGCAAATATTAGCAAAATAATTGATGAAAAATTAAGGTCTGAGCTCCAGAGAAACTACAGTGTGAACTAGGGATGCACCGATACCGATACCGGGTTGGGTATCAGGCCGATACTGACTCAAATAGCTGGATTGGATATCGTGACAATGGGGCCGATCTGTTCAATTCAATTTTAAGTTTATATACTATATACATTATATACTGTAATTGAATTCCTGTTTAAGTTTTGACCAATTTGCTGCTGCATTAAAAAGGTTTACACTTAAATTCCTGTTCATTTTGAAGATTTTTTACCAAGTAGCTGGTGTACGATTTATTATTTGAATAATAAAGAACAATTAAATAAATGCATATCTATGTATTTATTGATCACATTTTGTTTAACAAAGTTAGGAAAGAAATATTTAAGTTAGGCCTGATGTTGCCTAAATACACTATATGAATGATCCCAGTTACTTCCACACATTGTGACATACAGCTTATTAAAGTAAACACTGGTAACGGAACGGTACTTGGTATCAGCCGAAGCCCAGGTATCGCTATCGGTGTCGGGACTAGAAAAGTTGGATCGGTGCATCAATAGTGTGAACAGAAAAGACTGAGGCCCCATCAGAGCTGAAGTGGACCAGAAAGAAAAAAAATGAGTCCTCTTTCAAATAAACGATGAATGTGAACGCAAAAAGAACCGAGTCTCTTTTCTGTTGGTCCACGTTTATGTCAAAGGCGCTTTCACAAGCCATAGTCTGTTTGGCAAGTCCAAATCAGAGTGAAATTGACAGTTTTGGTTTGTTTTCTATTCAGTCTGGTTCAGTTTCACAGAGCACAATTTAAAGCGGACCAACTTAAAAAAAATATTCTGCTAAAAGGCATATCCGAAGGAACAAATTTCTCTTTTTCATCTCGAAAGCTGCTACTTCCATGCAGGGAATCGCGGTCAAAGTTTTTTCACTTTGACTCAGTACTGATCTACCGTGCGCACAAATCCCTTCTCCAGTTTATCTGACTTTATAAATGTCGCTATTTTTGTGGACTATATTTAGCATATTCTGTATGTTCTACAGATGTTCTCTCGGACTTCTGCAGAAGTCAAAGTCAGTCCTCTCTCACTCAACCTGTTATTTACCTGTGTCCATCTCAACAAATGTCCGCACAGGCGAAACCACATCTCGCAAGCAGTCTGGGACCAGTTGTTTTGGTCTGCACCAGAGTACGATCATTGCATTCACAACCGCCCAAACAAACCACACCAGAGTTTGATTAAAACGGACTAAATATTGGCTTGTGAACGCGCCCTAAGAGGACTGAGTGTGGTTCATTTAAAAAGGAATATCTGTGAAAACACCTCTGCACTGTTGCAAGTCTATGGGAGACGACTTCGTACATATCCACACACACACACACACACACACACACACACACACACACACTCACAATCTCCCAGGTTTAATGAGTGGCTGCACTAATGAGCCAGTCGTGCTTTTAGTGTGGCAGTAAAACACGTCCAAGTTAACTCTCACATCAGTCTAATTAAAAAGCCTCACTTTAAATCAATGGAAACACAGAATGGTTACAATAGACTTTTGGCGGCTTAAGGAAATATCTTTAGCGTGGAGTTTGGTTGTCTGATTCCAGTTAAACCTAATCAAAGTCAATGAATGAGCTGCGCATTTTCGGAAACATGGGCAGACTTTGATTACTTCTTGTTAAAGGCCTGTGTTTGTGTGACATGGGAAACATTTCTGACAGTAAAATTTCAAAGCTTTTTCCCATGACTATTCCATCATGTCATACAGCACAAGTTGCATTAATAAAATTTTACCTGCGGCCAAATGTCTCATTACACTTTTCTCGCTGGGAGACAAACATTCCTGACTTTTACAGGACCTTTCAGAAGTACCTATATTTAGTTTTCAGCGACAGGCTCAATCCATGGCTGGTGGATTGCTTTTCTGCCTATTGAAATACCCAAAATTATAAATATATATAAAATTATATTTTATATTATTATTTGCCTCCTTAACAAAATCCTACGCTGCATGAAAAAAAAATACTTACGAAATACAAAAAAAAACTACGCTAGAGTTTTCTGATTCCACGACTTCTTTACTTGGTCTACAGCTTATGAAGCAGGAAGCTCTCAAGAAGTATCTGGGGCAATAAGAGATGTTTCTTGTATTTATTATTATTTATAGAACTTGGCATATGTTACTGTTACCTGAGATCTGCTGTCCAAGTTACCTCTGCAAAGACCGACTGGTGATGGTGATTTTAGTCTCTTGTTAAGCATTTAAGCTGTTCTCTGGCCATGTTAAGCCCTGTGTGGCCCTTCTGAAGTCTTAAGTCAGCCTGACAGGTAAAATGGATGTTGGTGAACATTATGTGAAGGGCTTACTGGTCTCAGATCTGTACCTGGAAGGATAGCTTGGTCAAAATGGCAAATATGCAATTGACTTACAGTCAATTCCACTTATACTTTAATATTTCACTATCCCTGGGCACATTTGGGAATGGGTATCATTACGATTTTATCGATACTACTATTCTTATTGATACTCTTTATTGGTTCAGTTCTTTATTGATACTATAATCGGTTCTTTTTCATTACTAAATAATTGCTTTTTATAAACATAGATTAAAAAATAAATAAAAAAGAATAAATTCAGAACAAAATTAGAATTTATTTATATTTTAAATGTGACTAATTGTTGTTTTGAGAACAGGAACAGTAATGTTTACAACAGCAAAGTCACTATATATATTATATTATTATTATTATTATTATTATTATAATATAAGATATTATCTCACTGGAAACAAATCTAAAATGTCAAACAAAATAAAAATAAAATAAATAATATTCCAGAGTGATGTTTAGAAAGAAGCAGCATGATAATAAATCACACCAAAATGTTAAAAAGTACTGATAAAAGAACGGATAATTTCGGTGCTTATCAATACTACCCGTTTAATACCGGGTTTCGGATAAATGCAATCCTAGAAATGAATATGTGTCTTAAACATATTGTTCAAAGCTATAGTGCATAAATACTACACAAAGGCGTATCCCATATTCAGTCCATCCCGTCCGGCATTCTTGAAAACTAAAATAAAAAAATGGTACAAGAAACATTTCAAGAAAATAAACTGTATGTCTCTGTACACAACAACATGGAGGCATTGCATGTTGATGCAGACACTATTACTATCTATCTATAGAGATAGAGATAAACAGATATACATACAGATATACATATACATATATATACATATACATGCCTCATGGGAATTGAACCTCTAACCCAAGCATTGTGCTAGCCACCACAACATGCTGCACAAACCCTGTGATCTCGATGGTCTATGCCATTGTTCACCACCACCGAGTCATTCAGATGAACTGGCAGTTCTGTAGGCACTACTTGTATGGTAGCCGCTGATTGACGTTTATCTCGCCAAGCCCCTTAGGGGCTTCAAACAAGACCTAATCACACCAGCCACAACACCAGAGCCTCTATTATATTTATGTTGAAGCTACACAATTGCCTCTCGTAAGGAATCCATTAGCCCCTGTTTAACACGTCCACATTAAGGAGGGTGGAGGAGAGGACGAGACCGGGGCTGTAGGAATAACGGAATAATAAAAAAGGGAGTAATACGTTACATGTGAATGTCACAAAGCAGACAATGTGTCTATTTTTCTCTTCTCTTTTACGGATTTATCAACCTCTAGCCAGCTCGTGAAAGCATTACACATGTTGCCATTGTGAACACCTGGTGTCTGGTAGGTCTTTCCTATAGGGAGTGATGTGTTGTGTTTGAAATAAGCAGAAGAGAAACTGGTCAGTGTGAACACCATGGTTTAACAGACAATGGGAAAATTCAAGAGGAGTGACAACAGAATACTGAGCTGTTTAAATGACAGGAGGACTGAGAAGTGCAGAGCAGAAATACTGCAGCAAGTTACAACAAAAGATGGAGGCAAAAACAAAAAATGTAAGAGTGAGATCATCATATCAATAAATCAAGCTTACAAACTCAATAGTTTTGACAGAAGTGCCTTCAGTATTTTGATCATGTAGCTCATGAAAAATAAGGAGTGTCAGTTTTAGTAGCTGCAGCTGTTATTTCAATGTGTCGGATCCACATTTCATCAACATTTAAGTTAAGTATTTATTATTATTAAAAAGAACTCAGATCGGGATCAGGGCCAAAACAACTTGATTGGGACATCCCTACACATTACCACTTGTTTTACAACATCCTTCAGCCAAGCCTGAGCCTCTGTCTGTGACAAGGGATTGTCAGAAGGGATCATCTAAATCTGCAGATTAAACTGGAAATATTGATATCCAAATATTTGTCTGAACTTTGAAAACCCCCCATCTACATTGTTGATTCAGGACCAGACCTAGCCAAACCAGCATCACAGCTTGCCAAATATAAATTAATCACACACTGACACCAACATGCCCTCAAACTATCACCAAATGTTGTTGAACACAGTCGACAGACAACGGTGTCATATTTCAAATCCAGCACCTGATGCTTTAAGGACAGGCTGAGCAGTGGTAAGGGCAAACTGGGAAAACTAGCATATTCTGTATTATGAGTAAGCAATGTTACAATATATACTGTATACTGTGAGGCAATAGCATATCAAATCAAGCGCTTCCTAAACAACGTGATCTCACAGAAATGCGTGAAATAACCACGACCTCTTGACCTTGCATTACTGGTGTGTGTGTTTGAGAGAGAGGGGAAGAGAAGGTGGACAATTGCACACAATGTTTCTGTAAGTTATTAATAACTTACTCAGAATGCGGCTTTGTCACTTTTTGCCCCACAAAAGTAAGTAAGCTCAACCGAATCCGCCCGACCTGGGGCATCACTAGTGCGCACCCACAGCGACAGCCTGTGAAAACCTTTCCTGAATGTTGTGGCTACAGTCAAGACTAGAAGAGTGATTTAGGCTACTGTAGAGCAGATGGGAAACGAAAATGCATGCGCTGAATTCAGGTGAAGAAGAACCTTATTTTAAGTCTTGTTAAATAGCAGGAATGTAGCACAACCTGAAAGTGAAAGCAGTGCTCTGTTGATTTATTGGGTAAAATGTTTTGGCACAATTTGACTTTGCTTCTAGGAGATGAACTGTGAATAAGGACCAGTCAAAGATTTGTACATTAGCAGGGATGTAAATTAATTTAAATGTGAAAGTGCACTAAAAATATTTTGTCCCTAAATATCTATGAATAATCGTGATAAATAATCGTGATCTCAAAACTGATCAAATAATCATGATGGGCGCCTGGTTAGCTCAGTTGGTAGAGCAGGCGCCCATGTAACAGGCCTCAGTCCTGACCGCGGTGGCCCGGGTTCGAATCTGGCCTGTGGCCCTTTCCGCATCCACTCTCTCTCTCTCTCCCCTTTCCAAGACTCTATCCACTGTCAATAAAAAAATGGTAAAAAATGCCCCCAAAAATAACGTTAAAAAAAATAATTGTGATTATCATTTTGGCCATAATCGTGCAGCCCTAGCTTTCATGCAAACGTTACACTGGTTACAGATAATGAGCGGAACAGAGGGATGGTGTCTCGGTCCATCCTCCCCGCTGGTGGGAGACTACTTTGACCAGGAAGAGACTGTCGACGGCCACTCCACTATGGTCTGTCTCCAGAGCTGACGCCCGCTCTGAACGCTCTCCTCACACGAAGTTGTGTCCCAGCGGCAGAGAGACTGTGGGGTACTAATTCTTGTCTTATTTGTGGTCTGATAATCAGTAAATTCATCAAATTTAGTGCCCCATATCTCTATTTTCCAAGCTACTGTAGCTAGCTATGTCACATTTGTTGACGCTGCGTCGTGGCTTTAATCATACAGAAGTTGTAGTGTAGGCCCCTTGCCCACTTTTTTAGAATTTTTGAAAATTATGCGGTGCTTAGGCTCAGACCTGGGGGTGAGGTTACACTTACACGCAAATAAGAAGCAGCACTGACTTTAAACTCCCTGAACTGAACAAAGTCACTGGAAAAATTTAACTCATGGCAACAAAGAGTGTGAGTGTGCAGACCTGAAGGTACAGCATTTGTACAAATGTTTGAGCGTGTGTGTGTGTGTGTGTGTGTGTGTGTGTATGTGCACATATATGCACACGTGCATTCCATATTGCCTGGAACTAGCTTATGTTTCAAAATAGTGTGCTGCACCTTGAGGCCCCCATGCATCTGTTCTCATTTTACAACCTGCCTGTAACTCAGCAGAGTACGAACCTGTGAGTACAATGTGCTCCACTAAGCACCTCATTACAGAAAAAGACCCTTTGTATCCCACTGAGGTAATAGGTGGGTGGGAGGAACCTTTAGATGAAGGAATCAACACAGCAAAGTGACAGCGCGATTATCCCTTTCATGACAAAACCTCTGTACTCCCAGCTCCTTCCACATTCATAAAACTGTGATAAACGCTGTTGATTCAGAGCATGATGTGCATCTCTTGCGCTGGCAACATGGAGCGGGTGAAGCTGAGAAACTTATTACTAAAGCCTTGAGACCATGCACTCTTGGTGATACAAGGTTTTGGTCCAACAGCAGTGGGAGGTAAGTGGTCAGTGAATCATGTTATTGCACGGTGTAGCATGGTGTGTTTACTCACAACGTAGGAGAGCAGCAACCCAGTAAAATAACAACGTGATAAAAGGAGGCGAAAACAAGCAAACATACAAATAGTGCAACAAAACCACGATGTGGCACCATAACACAACACGTTCTTCAACAAACAAAACATTAACTTTCCAATCTCATAGTAGTAATTCCATCAAATTTACAGAATTGTTTCTCATCATATTCAACGGAGTCAACGCCACAAAAAAAGAGAGACTGAAACAGTCCCTGTAATTCCAGCTCAGCACTACAAACCGAGCAGTACAGCTATAGTGTTTTTACACATACTTGTCAACCCTCCCGACCCTGAGAGTTGAAAAGTAAAATTAAAAGTAGGACTATTTAACATAAAAATGCTGTTGCAGTGTACTTATTATTTTGCTAATTCAATTCTTTAAAGTCACCAGAATGCAGGAAAAAAAGTCTCTGAAACTAGGGATGCACCGATTCCGATACTGGATTGGATATCAAGCCGATACTGACTCAAATAGCTGGATCAGATATCTGTGACAACGGGGCCGATCTACTCAATTCAGTTCTATGTTTATATACAATATACATTATATACTGGAATTTTAATTCCTGTTTAAGTTTTGTCCAATTTGTTGCTGCATTAAAAAGGTTTACACTATAACTGTAATTCCTGTTAATTTTGAAGATTTTTCACCAAGTTGCTAATGCATGATTTATTCATTTGATAATAAATACCAATTCATTAAATATATATCTGTGTATTTATTTGTTACATTTTGTTTTACAATGCTTAAAAAGCGATGTTTAAGACCAGCCTGATGTTTCCTTACTCCTCCTAATAAAAGAATGATCCCAGTCACTTCCACACAGTGAGGCATACAGCTTATTAATCAAACACTGGTATCGCTATCGGTATCTGGAGTGAAAAAGTCATATCGGTGCACCCCTATCTGAAACTCAGATTTTTCTGTGGGAGGACACCCAGACCCCCCACTTTGGTTTTGACATCCTGGACTGATGGTTTTGTTTAAAAACTCAGCCTCAAAGTCAAACACCTAAGCTGAAAAATCACAACACAAATAACACTTAATTAATCATGACCACTGAGGAGAAATGATTTGAGATCATGAATGGCATATCCATACAAATTCCACAGGAGCAAGACAGCAACTGTATGAACAATACAACAGAACACAATACCTTTTTCTTAACACTGGATGTTGTACTCTGACTAAATAGTTGGCTATTATCTGATAACAAACGTGGAGGATGAACTATAGAATATAGTAACTTCTCAACATACAGTCCAGTAACTATCTCTGGTTCCCTAAGAGTCACACAACAACATGTTGTCTAACTGCAGTGAGTGACTGGAGTCTATCCGGGTCCATTCTATACTCCACTCAGCTCCATGCTGATCTGTCCCTTTGTCTTCCTCTGCCTGCAAAGAGGAGCAGCCTCCTCCACATCACACACTGACAACCTCCGGAGCAGGAGCACTTCTAAAACCACATGACAACATCCATCCGCCCGACACAAAGTCACAAACACTATTGCTTTAAAGCAGTGTAATAACCTCCAATTCGGTTGATTTTCCTATCTGCGTTTGTGGCTTTGCGCACTGGCCCTGCTGCTGCAGGCAGGCAGGCATACACATGTGGAATGTGGAGGGAAGCAGCCGCCTATAACAATAACACACCACACACACAACACACAGCTAGTGTCCAAGTTGAAATGCGAAAATGTGCAGTGTGTGAATTGCCATGTGGCTTCCAACGCACGTAAACGCGGTATAGCGAGGAAACAAAGAGAGAAAAAGCTGCAGGATTTTTTTTTTTTTTTTGCTCATGTGCAGCAGCTAGCTCCCAACATGACATGCTAACCTGCTGAGTCTTTAGTGTCACACAACCGAGCTTCTCTTACCTGATGTGGCATATCAACCTTCACTTTGTGCAGTAGCAGAGAGAGGGGGGGGGGGGGGTAAATGTTGGAGCCAGGTCGCCAAAATGTTCCCGAGTCAGTCAGTGGAGAGTTGAAGGCAGCTTCTTTTTTTCTTTTTTTAACAATTTCCCCCACGCCGAAAAACTTTTCCTCCGATATATAAAAGCAAACTGTCAACAGAAGAAGAGAGGAGGAGTGATTATTAGAGCAGGCAGGGCTATCTAACGGTCAGCCCGGTGGGGGGGGGTGGTATAACGGTAGAGAGCCCCGGTGACGTCCCGTTACTTCTCACTAATGGACAAACGTCATTCAATAAATCTGGCAATTTAATGCCTGGCTCAATACTCGAAGTAAACACTTCTCAGAAACAGGACTTTAACACCACATGTCGGGACTTCTGGGACATTCGGCACACAAGTTACACGTTAATGAAGCACTTCATGCAAAACAAACCAAGTTCAGTGTCTGTCCGCACTGCTTTCTACCCGCACTGCTTGCTATTTTGTTGGGAAAACGTGGGACTAAAAGCAGAGAGGGAGGGTAGTGTCTATATGGAACTGAAGAGTGGCTCCTAACCATTTAGCTGTGATATATCTGTGAATTCATGTTACTATTTGTCAACGTACACGGCCATATTCAATTGCCACATTTTTTAAAAGGGGGTTTCTGTCTACGTCCCCGTCTCCGTCCACCTCCACACATGATGAGCGGCGGACAGACGGACAGACAGCGCGTTACCGGGGCTCGGACACTGGCTAACACACAAACAGCAGCATATATATATATATAGTGTTAGCTCATGTGTTGTGTGAAATGGCCTCTCTACGCCTCTGAGTACATTGTTAGTGTCAACGGCATGTCATCATCCTGCAGCCCGCTAGAGAGCAATAACAACAGCTAACCCTAACCCGGTACCAGCTCCGGTAACAGCAGCGGGAGCAGCAGCACACTTCACTGGCCTGGATAAGCGGCGTGTGTGTGCCACTCGGCCTGAATGTACTTCTCAGCAAAACGAAACGAGAAAAAGAGCAAAACTACATTGTTACTACACTAAACGAAACACTCTCGAACAAGTAAGAGAAAGTAGAAAATAACTTACATTAGTCCATGCGTAGGGCAACGTAAGCAGACACTGTGTTAGTCCAGTTTGTTAGATCTGTATCAACATAGACGGGCAGCACTTCTCCAGAGTCCCGCCCCCCCCGTGGTTTAACAGTCAGGCATATCTATACATATATATAATCCCCCTTAGTGTCCAATCACAGCGCTCCACTCCGGAGGAGAGGCTGCTCCCATTGGTGGAGCAGCGCGTCAGTCTCAAGCAGAGTCTCCAGCTGTCTCCTTACCATATAGGGGTGTGTCGTGACGTAGCAGACAGCCTGATAGGTAGTAAACAATTTGGTCAAAAATGAACAGTTAATAAAACAATGAAAAAATTAAATACAAGTATAATAAGAGCTACACTCCAGTGTTTGTGATGTTCAGTGGCGTTTGCTTGCCTGCATTCATAGAGACTGGAGAGATGTTGAGAAATTATACATTATACATTTCACACATATATTTCTGTGTACAAATTTGTGTTTTGACAATTTTCAATGCGGCATGTACGTTGTAACTCCACATTTCTCGTCATGAATTATTTATGATTTACCTATACATAATATATGAAAGTTCCAGCATCCTCTTCTCTCTCTTTCTGATCTCTCTGTCCTGGAAACTGGTGGTAACTGATAGTATACACATACCAAGAGCAGTGAAAAGCATTTTCACTAACCCACTAACCAACTGGTCTGTGTCCATAGTGTATACATGGAGAGAGGCTAATTTGTCTACTTGGAAGAATTCAGAGGGAATGATAGGGCCCCGTGGTGCTATGCAATGTCACCCTTGGGAGGTTTTATTATAGCACTTCAATCACCACATTACATTACCCACTCTGTAATTAGGAGTGATTTTCTTCTTAAATCCATCTCTTGTCATTTCTCTGGATTGGGCTATGGAGTGCACAGCGCCAGCCTGGCAAAGTTTGTTCGACTATGGTGTCTTTTTTTTATGGAGTGCATACCAACTGGTTTTTATGCCATTTGGCCATTACAGGGATCCAACCTATGACCTTACAAGAAGTTGACAACATTCCAGTTAGTAATCCACAACTTGCCGTACGTTTCACGCAATAGGCAACATTAGCCCCTTTCTGACAAATGGAAAAAAGACAACTTGAAGCCTGCTTATTGGTGGCTTTGAGTTCTCTGTGAACAGATTGGGGTATTTCGAAGCTTGCTTTCTGTGCTGTGTGAAAGGAGGCTTTTAGAAAGCCATCCTTCCTGTTCAGCATGTGATATATGGCATGTTACATGTTGGGGAACAAATGAATCGTGGAAGTTCAGCTCTTGACTTTCTAAAGGCAGTGTGAATGAGTCCAGAACTTATACCGTTGCAGAATACCTTTTCGCTGGGGCTGTAAGGCAGTGGAGATGTATTAATCATAGATTGAGTTTAATATTGTTACAGTTACATCAACAAGATTATCACAGTTGGCTGAATGGAACATCTACTCTGGCAAACAGCTGTAATGTTGCTGCCTTCTAATTTTCTTCAAATGCTCTGTATTACTAAACTAGACTAGACTAGACTGTTACACTATTCTGGGCTGTTTTATATACTATACCATACTATAATTTACTTTACCACACTATACTCTACAGTACTATACTGTGTGCTACTATAGCTATACTATTTTATAGTCTTATACAGTACTATACTCTGTGCTATACTATATCCACTATATTATAGTGTTATACACTATACTCTGTGCTATAATATATCTATACTATATTATACTGGTATACAGTACTCTACTGAGTGCTATATTATATCTTTACTATATTATACTGCTATACAGTACTATACTACCATGCTATCTATACTATATTATACTGTTATACAGTACTATACTCCCATGCTATACTATACTATACTATACTGTTCTATATTATACAATACATTATACTGTTACAATGTGCTGTGCTATCCCACACTATACTATACTATACTTTATTACACTACACTTTATTATATTATACTATACTAAATTTTACTCTACTCTACTCTACTCTACTATACTATACTATACTATACTATACTATACTATACTATACTTTAATATACTCTACTCTATTCTACTCTGCTCTATACTCTACTCTATTCTATTCTCTACTATACTCTACTCTACTATACTATACTTTACATTATTATACTCTACTCTACTCTACTCTACTCTACTCTACCTACTACTATACTGTACTATACTATACTAAACTATACTATATTATACTATACTATACTATACTATACTGTACTATACTATACTAAATTATACTATATTATACTATACTATACCATACTATACTATACTATATTATACTATACTGTACTATACTATACTAAACTATACTATATTATACTATACTATACTATACTATACTATACTATACTATACTATACTGTACTATACTATACTAAATTATACTAAATTATACTATATTATACTATACTATACTATACTATACTATACTATACTATACTATATTATACTATACTCTACTATACTATACTATACTATACTATACTATACTATACTATACTATACTGTACTGTACTATACTATACTATATTATACTATATTATACTATACTCTACTATACTATACTCTACTCTACTATACTATACTATACGTAATCATAGCCTACTATGCCACAGTATGGTTTACATTACCATCCATTAGATGAATATTATCGGGGTTCTCTGGTTCTAAAGTTAACTTCCTTGAGGCTAATTCAACTGCTGCATATATTATGATGCTAATCTTGTATGACATTTGGCCAAGTGCCTAAATATAAATGTCAAAGCTAAATGGTTATGGGCAAGTATGTTATAGTCAATGGTAAATATGTGGTTTGACCAAGAGCCGTTATAGCTTCAAGATACCTTTGTAGCTCCAATAAATGCTTAAGACGGCGTGGTTCTGTACAGCTAACACGTGCCCGTCCCCTCACATTGTTTTTCTTTCAACACCTCCAGTGTAAATGAACATAAAACAAGGATGTTACTTTTGACTTTTTAATAATTGTTGTAGACTGAATATGTGTACATTGTACAGTTTATGTACTTGACATTCAATGTGTAGGCTATGTGTGCGGATACTTTTCCTTGTAGCCTGCCTGTGTGTGCATGTGCTGGAATCTAGGCCATCCCTTGTGGCTTTGTGTCTGAGAGGCGGATCAGTCTATATGAGGGGCAGCCAGGCATATGGGCGTGTTTGTGTGGGGGGCATGCGCACACAGGACTTCATCTTCCTCTGTGTTTGTGTGTGTATGAGAGAGAGAGAGAGAGAGAGAGAGAGAGAGAGAGAGAGAGAGAGAGAGTATATACTGTATGAGGTACCTGGGTTGTCCTGGGGTGTTTCCACTGTGCAAACACACTACAGCGTAATAGGAACAGGAGACACTCTCACTTAAATAGAACACACACTCTTTCTCTGTAGCTCCCTCTTCCTCACTATCTTCCTTCCTCGAACTCGGAATCTCTCCATCTCTCACTTCAACGCCCCCGCTCCCCACCTCCAAACACACATGCACGTACACACCACTTTCTCTCCCACTCACAGGCTGAGTCTAGGAAACAGCTGGAAAAGCAAATAGTCGCAGGCAGGCCGAGCCCTGGCCCACTGGCTCTCACACATGACTGGACCTTTACTTGGATGAATGCAGTCCTCACACTGATTTTTCAGCTGCAGTCAGAAAGCACAAGGAGCAGCGCAATAGCACAAACCTAAAGGAATGCTGCAGCAGTTGGCAAACACGCTCTTTGATCAACTTCGCAGTGTGCGGCGAGAAGATTGGTAGCAGTGTCACCCGTGTGTGCCACAAGTTTCTCTGGGATATTTTGGCCACACAGAGGATCACACAGTCCAGGGAGGGAGCTGTCTTAGTAACAAACAGGCCTTTCCTCTGTCCCCCATTTAAAGTTTCATTCCCCTCGGCTCTGCCTCGAACTCCTCAACAATGTCATCATCGGCCTCCAACATCAATAAACTCGACCTGTACTCACAACAAATTTGCTGCATTCTTTCCAATCAGACATGAGGAAATTTGATAGCTGAGCAAAAACTGGAACATGGGTTCAGTAAGTCAGCAAATGCAATGTAGAGTGCTACAAGAGTCCTAAAACCTGGAAATAAGTACGCATTTTATGGTTCCCCTGTCTGGAAGTCAATGGTTTTTTTTAATGTGTTTTTAGTTAGATGCTTGAAATAAGGTCTGTTTTTAACACAAGTTTAGGAGATTTTAATGTTTTGTTCTACAATATAAAATACATCAATAAATACCCCGCTTCTAGCTTTTATGTGTCTTAAAAAAGGCGGTTGCTAACAAGTGGCTAAATGAGATGTCATCACTCCAACTCGTCCGCCTTTACAGCCTCGTTGTGTATACTCATTCGACCGTGGTGTAGTCCGTTATGGCCTAACTTTAGTAACTTTAGATTTTTACTTCTGGCGACTGCATTCACACTTCAAAAATCACAGAAGTGGTGTTCATTTGTGAGGATTATCTTGCTGAACAAAACGTGTAAGTATCATAAACGTTTCTTTGCCGCAGAGCTTATTTTCTGCAACAATCCAAAACCCAGTGGAAAAATTCCATTGGCTTTTTGTTGAGGGAACCCGGGGCGATGCTAACTTCCTGGTTGGCCTACAAAAATACGTCAACCCTGGAGCACTCTATGCTGTACTTACAGTAAGCACTGCTTTCAGCTGATATAGTCCCATTTAATTAAAATCCAAAAGATTTGATATTATGACGAGTGTGCATGTACATTTTGCAATAGATGACATTTATATGAAACTGAATGAAATAACAAATTGTGGACTGCATGATTTTATCCTTCATCCAGTCAGAAGTTTAAAAGTAGTTTGTGATTTGTGAACTATATGTGACCTCACACAATTATGACCATATAGAACAAAAACTCTGGATGATGTCATAGATTTTCTGTTTTATTTAAGGTATTCTAGATCACATTTATGTGACTAACAGCGAATAGAACATCATGTCTACATCACACCATCCTTGTACACATTCTTCTGCTGTCTTGCAGGAGGGAATACATCAAACAGGCATAAAATGTGTTGGATCGGTATCAAGAATGTGGATATTATAGGAATGTGACATAGACAGTATATAGGAGAGCACCTCCCAGAAACAGAGGCATCTATGCTATAACCTGTCATTCCATACGTTAAACACTGAAATGCAGCTGTACAATCCATCACTGCACTTTAACATGTTGTAAACTTAAAAGAGTCATGCACACAGCAGACGTCATCTGTTCAACACAAACCACCTTCAACAATCCGCCCCCATTGTGGACACCGCGCTGAATCCTTACAAAACACATAAAGGAAGTTCTAAATCCCAAGACCAATGGTACAATAAAACTACAACCTTTAACTACCAAGATCCCACTGACTCTGCAGTCCACCTCTGGGAAGATAAACACAAAACACAAAGTTTGAATGTTTGGGCCACAGAAAACATTAAATATCTGAGGCCAGTCTGTTTCACTTCATCACACTTTTATTTCATCTTTTGTGTTCTTTCCTATTTTTCCTCTATGGATATTTTTTTCTGTGGTTTTCTAGCAGATTTTTTTCTGTTTTCGCTAAATGCCAAAATCATTGCATTGGTGACGTCATTCTTATGTCTTTCCTGTTTCTAGGGATACACACATGTTTGATATTTCCTGAGGAAGTGGTGCAGTTAAAATGTGTCACCTGTGCAGACTGAACATTGTTTGTTTTTCAAGCCTCTAAAGCTCATTTTATTTGTTCACCCTCTGAGCAATTAAACATGATTGCTTTTTCATCCGAGAGCAAATGCCAGCGCCATTATTTATCTAAGAAATAAGGGTTCCAAAAGGGTTCTTCCTGGAGGGCTGAGGTTCTACCCCGAACTATTTGCTTCTGAAGAAGCCTTTTCTGAAGAAAGGGGTTTTCAAGGGTTCTTTGTAAGACTAAGGGTTCCATTAGAACACTTTTCATCCAAAGAACCTTTTTTGGAAGAAAGAGTACTTCAAGGATTGTTGAAAAAGATCCTCCCAGCCACAACCCCAAAAAACTGTGATTGTGAACAACGATTGTTTGGCTGCTTCAACGCAGTCCCGCAACCATGGTATCACTTTAAGGGTACTGGTATTGGTACTGGTAATTATTAAACGATACCTTGGATGGGTTCTAGATAAAACCCTTAGAATATAAATGGGTTCTCAGCAGAACCCTATGGGTTCTGGCTGTAGAACCTCTGATAGGGGATTCTGGGTGGAACCTTATGTTGGGTTATAGGTAAAACCCTCTGAGGGTTCCAGGTTATAAAATGTTCTACAAGGAACCAAAAAGGCTTCTCCTATGGGAACAAGCCGACAAACCCTATGTGGTTCTAGTTAGCACCTTAATTTCTAAGAGTGTGCTGATCCAAAATAAAATCCAATACTGTACATGTAGTGTTACTTGGCTGAGGGGAGGAAATACATATGATGGATTATTTCCACTCATTTCAGCTCTTCAGGAAGCTTTTAATGTGAAGTGGCTGAGCTGGATAGAGGAAACACACCCAGCACCGACACTTCCAGCCAGACTGCATGCGGCCCCCTGCACAAAGCTACACAGTCATTAATCAGCTCCATCATAACACGCCAACTGTGTATAGCAAGTGTAAGCAAAAACAGCCTCTGTCAGCGTCCAGAGCACTGAAAAGATGAAAATTGTTTTGTGTTTTTTTTGTCAAAAGAATAAATTGAAGATATTTTCTTTATTTTAAAAATAAAGGAATATTTGTGTTCCTTCATTGTGGAATACACAACAGCTACCTTTGCTTAAGTAAAGGTATTAGTACCACAATGTATAAATACTCCTACAAGTAACAGTCCTTCATTCAACAGCCCACTGATGTACAGAACTGTTATCAGCAAAATGTACTTCAAGTATCAAAAGTAAAAATACTGATCGCAAGGATATAATTAGGTGCTTGGAATATAGTGAGGGAATTAATTATTGAATTAATTCATTAATTAATATTTATTATTATCATTAATATGTATTTATTTTTATTCATAAATTTAAACATTTCATTTGTTGTATTTTCTATTTTATAATTTTATTTATTTATTTATATTTTTGATTGTATTATTATTATTATTATTATTATTATTATTATTATTATTATTACCTTTTTCTTCTCTCCTTTGTTTTTGAATAGTTTGTTTTTCAATTTACAATTACCATCTGTTATATATACATATTATATTTGTTGTGGTTTAGGTTGCTGTAGTCTTTTTTCTTAAGGAAACAATAAAAGGGATGATTTATTTTTAAAAAAAAGGAAAAATACCGGTTCTGCAGAAAAATATTTCCCCTGTGACTGATATATTATTATATCTGACATTATTAGATTTATAGTGATGCCTTTTCTCTAATCCTTGCTTTTTTTGTGAAATACTCTGTGCTTCAAACAGTTATACAAATAAACCATGTGAGAAGTTTATAAATATTTAATAAAGTGTCACAAGCCAAACAGATTGGGAACCCCTGCTTTAATATACAACAATAAAATAAATGTAAATATAAATCTGTTTTAGGCTATATAAAATCTTAATCTGACTCTAGCTTTCACATAAATGTGGTGGGACAAAAGCCAAATATTTCCCTCTGAAGTGTTGTGGAGCAGAAGTTTAAAGTAGCATAAAATGGAAATGGTCAAGTAAAGTACAAATATGTTGAAATTATACTTAAGTACAGTACGTGAGTAAATGTACTTAGTTGCATTCCACCAAAGCTTTGATCAGATTTAGATTAATATGAGTATGCACGGACACGTGGGTTTAGCTATTTTTACTTGTTTATTCATATCACCAAGTTCTAAATCAGCACCAATACTGAATTTTAGCCACTTCAATAAAAAGAGAGATCTCTGTCAGCCTTTATATATATATATATATATAAACTGGAAAAAAAAAGTTTGGAAACTTGTGTTTGGTTGATTATTTCTCTGTTGTTTCAATGCTTATTAGCATTGTATTTTACATCGTTGGAAAGCCTGTTTATTTACCTTCGCAATGATGTCCAACTTGTAAGGATCATGCATTTGTGGGATGAGCAGCACAGCTGATTATGTGGGTAACGCCCAAGAAAAATTTGCCAAAATGCTCCGTCAATGGTAATCAGTGTATTCTCCTGTTGGTATTGACTCTTGTTTTGAGTTGTTTGGTGGATTGGATGATTGAACTCTCTATCAGTAACAAGGAACAAACAAGACATATTGGCAATTTTACACTTTATTCATTTAATACAATATGTCAGGAGCCTCAGTAGCTGGTGGAAGATCCATACGCAGCCACAACAGCCTGGCACCTCCTCCTCATGCTGGTCACCAACCTGGTCACACGTTGCTGTGGGATGGCATTCCATTCCTCAACCAGGATTGGTTGCAGGTCAGCCAACAAGGTTGTGTTGGTCACTCTAACACGTACAGCACGCCCAAGCTGATCCTACAAGTGTTGAATTGGGTTGAGGTCTGGACTCTTGGCAGGCCGTTCCATTCTCTCTACTCCCACATTGTGGAGGTAGTCTGTGATAACCCTGGCTCTGTGGGGGCGAGCGTTGTTTCTTGGAGGATGAAGTTAGGTCCCAGATTGTGGAGATATGGGATCGCCACTGGCTGCAGAATCTCATCCCGATATCTCACTGCATTGAGATGGCCTTCAATGATGACAAGCCTTGTTTTGCCAATGAGGGAGATGCCGCCCCTATCCATGACACTGCCCCCACCAAAAGCTCTTACTCCATCGGTGCAACAATCAGCATAGCGTTCTCCGCGTCGTCTCCATACTTTGACCCTGCCATCCAACTTTCACAGACAGAACCTGGACTCATCACTGAACATGACATTCCCCCACATGTTCAGGTTCCATTGTCTGTGTTGTCGACACCAGCGCAAACGGGCCTGACGGTGAAGGGCAGTCATTGCAGGCTTCCTGGTAGCCTTATGAGAATACACTGTTTACCATTGGCAGAGCATTTTGGTAAATTTTTCTTGGGCGCTACCTACATAATCAGCTGTGCTGCTCATCCCACAAATGCATGATCCTTACAAGTTGGACATCATTGCGAAGGTAAATAAACAGGCTTTCCAACGATGTAAAATACAATGCCAATTAGCATTGATACAACAGAGAAATAATCCACCAAACACAAGTTTCCGAACTTTGTTTTTCCAGTATATATATATATATATATATACAGATATGCACTCAGTTAAATTAAGTTTTATAATTAAGTTCGGGAATCGGGAACGAAGACCACGCCTCATACTCATCCCATTTCAGCAGCAAAAGTATTTAAGCACACCTGATCCATTCACTTCCCCTTGACTCAGTTTTCACGTCCCTCCCCCCCAAAACCCCTTTTCCTTTTCTCTCACCATTCTTTCTCTCTTGTTTGATTACAGGAACCACTGGGGGCTCTGTAAAAATCAGAGCTTGTGAAGAGACGGCTTCCCCACTCAAAGTCTCGACTGTTCCCTCCGCCTCCAGCCGACACCGGTCAATCATCACTCTCCTCCATCCATCCTTCTACGACCCCTCTTCCCCTCATTCCCCCACCCACAAGCCTTCATCCCTTCATCCCTCGAATCTCATCCCTTCATCCCTCAACCCTCAACCCACAATCCTTCATCCCTCGACCCTCATCCCTTCATCCCTCATCCTCCTTCCTAACCCATTCCTCCTTCCTCATCATTGCTCCCCTCCATCTTCAATATGTAATAAACTATTCCAATCCCCTACCATTATCACCGTGGTCTTTGTTAGTGGAGTTTATAAACGCTGGGGAGAAAACACAAGACCATCATCAGTGTTCTCTTTACAGCAAATAGATGAGGAGAATATTAGCATTATATATATTATATGCATATTATTATTATTATTATTATAAAGGTCGTGGAATTCCTCTAAATTCAGTCTGAGATGTTACAACAATAACAACACATAGAACTGACATATGTTTCTTTAAGATTTGTATTTTAAAGCCAGTTGACTTTAGAGGGGAGGAAAGACAGAAAAGGAGAGGCTGCACACTGCAGACAGATGAGACAATAGAATGCCGCGTCATCATTGAACAGCCCTGATCAATGTCAAGCTGTTGCACAACAGCAAACCCCCTCTCCTTTTGTCTTCCTTTCTTGCTTTACTTCATGCTTTCTGCCTTCCTCGTTCTGCTCGGGCCACGCAGCAAAATCATTTCTTGCTGCAGCGAAAACAAGAAACGTCTACAATGCGGTGGTGATAAGGATGACATGATTCAAATATATTAAATTATTTCATCGATATTCAAAAAGTTTGTCTAGTGTGTCCCCTCGTGTCTGATGCTGCAACAGAATATTTTGTTTTACAAGTTTTTTCTCATTCAGGGAACGATTTAAAGAAGAAAATGACAATGCAGGGTCGAGCTCCTTTCTCTGCTTGCTGTTTTCATTCCACCCCTCCCTCTGGTCCCTCATGACCTCTGCCCCAGTGGGATTCGTCACGAGTGGCGAAGAGGAGGCCCAAATCACAGCTTCAAATGAATCCGTCTGTGTGTGGAAACAGTAAAGATCCCCTCCCACAACAAACAGATCTGACTTCTGAAAACACAGTTTAAATTCCAGTCTAATTGGAGTGCTCTTGTGCACTAATTTTCCCCTTTATTTACCACACATCATCCCCTGAAAACATCCCTCATCCCCGTGTTGATGCCGTGTTTCATATAACGGTGTAATGTAATGCTCCCCCAGCATTGCGTCAGCACCCAAAATGGAACCTCACATGACAGGAGTGCAAGTATTTAGAAGCTGCAGGTCCACAGACGACACACGTCCTCATGAGGATCCCCAGCCAGAACAAGCTTAACAACTGCCGCTATAATATAAACTTCATGTATAAAACATGAGGATTGTCTTTTTATAACACAGAGCAAGCAGAGCTGCCCAGCAGGGTAAGACTTTTTTCTTCTGAGTGCATTTCTTGCCCTCTATTTTAGATTTTTCATCTCTTTTTGATTGAATTTCAGTGAACTATGAAATCATACACTTTCGCTCAGTACTGGCAGTTTCCTACCACTAAGATTTCTGTTTTTATGTAGTTTGCCACACATCCCACACTTGTTCCCAATGGCTGGAAACTGGCAGCAGGTTTCAAAGGAGAGAACGGAGTAATTCTCCCTTCAAGCAGTCCATCCTCAACCGACCATTGTTGGTTATTTTACTTTTTGTTGACATAGTGGCTTCGGTTGGTCGGCATTTCCTACCACCGCAGGCTGTGTGCTGTCAACAATTTCTTTATTTGTCTTTATTCTGTGTGCATCTTGTACCCTTGTCTATATTCCTGCCCGGAATGCACCGAGAAATCACTCACAGTTGTCATATTTAAGCACTTTTCTCCCTTCATATTAAATTGTTTTGGGCATTTTATGCAAAACAAGGAATATTTTGTTTTACTTCTATGTCTTGATGACTTTGATGACTTCTGCAGAATATTAAAATTACTCCCAGCTTTACCGAGGTCAGCCCACTTATCAGACAAGTGCACAAACAAGTTCTCCTCGATGTCAACAAGAGACGGTTTCGTAGCAGCCATATGGACGTCTCAAGTGCACAAGTTTCCTCTGTTTGTCATGCATAACTCTAGCATGAACATTAGTGCATTCATGAGCAGATGCATGTGACACAGATCACAACATCCTGAGGCACATGCTAAGCTCTAGGGGTTAAAGAGAGCACAGAGCATGTGACTGCTGGATCATACACGAGGACAGAAAGCAAAGGTGATGAGATGGATTGTTATTGAATGTGCATTCAGGGTATATTGCTGATGTGTATTGCGTACTAGAATCTGTTAATATTGAGAGTATTAATGCGTAGGCAACATACAGTTTGGTTCTATACCATTAAGGTTGGATTGAGCTGATCTTAATTTATCTTAACTGAAGTTAATGGAGTTGAACTGAGCTGAGATTTCACTCTAATATTAAAGGTGCTCATTACGGAATTCAGAGCATATCTATTTCCTCCACACGGTTCTCAACATGGACACAGGTGAGCTGGCGGCTAGCCAGCCCAGTCGCACATCGATCAATTCGTATGTAATCCACGTAAATGTGAACCGGGAAATATAGAGTGCTATTTTAATGCTCTGAATCCTGAATCCTTGACAAATAAATGGTATTCGTCACGTTGTGCACACATGTGACTTTAAAATGCTTTAAGGCAGTTTTGGTTACTGCATTATGGACAGCAGTGATAAAGGCACTTACATAATCTGGATTTCTTATTATCACAGCTGTAACAACAATTATGTCAATCGATTAGAATTGTGATTGCGATTAAACACATGATTGTCCATAGTTAATCACGATTAATCGCAAATTAATCACACATTTTTTTATCTGTTTATCTGAGAAACCCATTTTCATTCACATATCTCGAGGTCAGAGGTCAAGGGACCCCTTTGAAAATGGCCATGACAGTTTTTTCTCACCAAAATTTAGGGTAAGTTTGGAGCGTTATTTAACCTTCTTCTCGACAAGCTAGTATGACATGGTTGGTACCGATGGATTCCTTAGGTTTTTATGGTTTCATATGATGTCAGATCTTCACTCTAGCTTTAAAGCCGCTGAGCCCGCTACAACCTAAAAATCGCAAGTTGCATTAATGTGTTAAAGAAATTAGTGGCGTTAAAATGAATTTGTGTTAAAGCGTTATTATCGCGTTAACTTTGACAGCCCTAGCCAAAACAAAAATATTTTGACCCAGTATTAGACGCATCAGTCTGACCTTGAACCAGTCACAATGTATTATTAGTTGTACAAAACGATGTGCATTGAAAAGTGCAAAGGATACACTTATTATTAACAATCAATAACAAATAGTGGCGTGTGAGATTAAGAAGAGCTGGAGTAGATGATTAGTGCAGATGCAGCCATACTGATTGTACCTTATGACTTGTTTTGGACTTCCGAAACACTAAGACTTCTGCAGGTGTGCAAACAGACGGCAACTGTATGTCTATAAGTAGACTTGTATGGGTGGATGCATGAGTGCATGTTTGCATGTGTTTGGTTATGTATAAGGATGTCTGTGTGAGGCTGCACGTTGCTCATACGTACAACAGTAAATTACAAACTGTCATGATGTTTTGTTCTCCTTCCAAGACAACAGGTGCACATCTATATGCGCTCAACAGCTTTATTCTTCAGAATTTCCCCAGAGGGAAAAAGAGAGAGGGGGCAGATTACAGTAAGAGAGGTAGGGACTAATAAAAGTGTTTTTGTCTTGCTGCATAGCCAAATGGAAAACTACATGTGTGTGTGTTCCCCGATGTCACGTGAGCATATTTTGTATCCATATGTTTGTGTATTTCCGCTTTGTGTGTGGTGTGTGTTTAGATCTCTGTTTCAAAGGAAAAAAAAGAGGAAAAACATATTCTGGCAACCCTGACCGTAATGCCTCGGAGCCAGAGTTATACATAGAAAATTACACACTGGTGTGCCAACCCCTGCTGACTCAAGCCTGCAACTGGATACAGGATACAAAGAGACACACACAAACATAGAAATACTCCACACAGACGCGTACATTAGATCAAATCAAATGCATTAAAGTGACGCTAACATAAGGTACACCCTCTCACACACACACACACACACCAAAATCATGACGCTCACCAATGCAATGTTCTTTTTTTTAAAGTTATTTTTTGGGGGCATTTTTAAGCATTTATTGATAGGACAGTGGATAGAGTGTTGGAAGGGGGGAGAGAGAGAAATGACATGCGGAAAGGACCACAGACCGGAATCGAACCTGGGTCCACTGCTGCTAGGACTAAGCCTTGGCGATTCATGGGCGCTCGCTCTACCGACTGAGCTAACCAGCCGCCCCGAAGCTTTGTTCTTGACTTTCTTTTTTCAAAAAGCGATGAGCAGGAACAACACTTTGCACTTTACATTCTGCTTCATATTGCAACACAGTCTCACGGCAGTTCATGAAATAGTCACAAAATGTAATCTATTTGATTAGTGTACATAGACACAAATTTTCCTCTTTTTTTTCGTGACGCTCAGCACGACTTTCAACATCGTATTTTTTGTACGTTTTCCTACAAATGTTCAGCAACACATGACGCACATGTCAATTTCTGCTCCAGTCTTCAAAATAAAACTACTTAGTTAGGCTTAAGAAAAGATCGACTTGGTTAGGATTAGGCAACAAACTGCTTAATTAGGCTTAGGAAAAGATCAACTTGTTAGGCTTTGGCAAACAACTTACTTAGGTTTAGGTAAAGATCGTGGTTTGGGTTAAAATAAGTACAGAAGTTACTTGACAAATAAATCAATTTGGACTTGTGGTTTCACACGGGACACTAACACCGGTCTCTGTTTTTTGACCCACCCATCTACCCCGACCTCCTCCCTACGCTGCAATCGCCGCTCTCTATACTTCCCGGTTTACAGTTACGTGGATTACATACGAATTTATTGCGTGCTGACCATCATGAAAAAAATTTGAAATGTGTGTTGATGTACACAATTCAATACATTCAATTTCGTGACTATTTTCACAAATAGCTGTGTGACTGGGCTGCATATTTTCACCTCAGATGACGTTCTGCCGCTGCTACTCCTCCACCCAACTGTTATGCAATGCAAGCCGACTCGCTTTTCATTTTTTAAAAGTCGAATTTTAAAAAGCTGTGAGGCAAAAGAGGAAAAGCAGTATTGCTGGCAAAGCAATAAGTGACCTGACATGCCCAGGTTAAATCTTTCATGCGAGGGGGGAAAAGGGAGTTGTATGTTTGTGTGTGTGTGCGTGCATGAGTGACAGGGAGGGCAACCTTGGTCAATCTGTGAATAAATGTTTAAGGCGCTCTCTAAATTGTGGAGTGTAGGTAAAAGCAATGAAGAGCTGAAAAGAAATAAAACCATAAGCTTTTGAGTGTAAATGTTTGATGCAGACTCATTTAGCTTCCATTTTAAATGTATAAAAGAATAGAAACAGGACTCTCCAGACAGCGCTGCAGGCTCCCTGACCTGCTGCCTTGGGTAAATGTTTGACAAAGAGTGTCCCTGCTCGCCGTGTTTGTTGCACGCTAGTGTGCAGAGGAGGCCTAAGAGGGGGAGGAGACGCTGTTGTCACCGAGAAATCAGACGCTGGGATAAGCACGCACGGAATTAACTTAAACTGAACTTTTCACAGCTTCCTATGTAATTATTTTATATCCGTTCACACTGACTCCTACGGGGTCATATGTACTTATGTGGTTTCTTATTTACTTAATTAATCCTATATATACCTAGCCACCACCTCACTTCACACTCTGTTATGTATTTATTTAAAGGTCCAGTGTGTAGGATGTGGCAGTAGTGATGGGGAGATGAAACTTCATGAAGCTCTCCAGCAAATTGGTTCGCAAAAGGGTTAATTTCACAAGGCTTCATGTGCACACGAAACCACCTGTTGGTCAAATAGTGTAAAACAGGCAGATATATTCCAGATATGTGGTTCTTAACTGTATTCCAGCTTCGGACGTCTTCAATGACGTCATTGGTCTAAAACGAGACAAGCCTCGACACGAGCTTCACAGAAAACTTCCTGGATTACTGGATACACGCTCCGAAAGCCTCGGCACAGCACGTAACATCACTATCTGGCGTGATCTAGCAGTGAGGTGAGGAGATTGCAACCCACTGAAACCTCTCCCGTGTGCCAAGAGTGTTGGAGAGCTACGGTGGCCGACGCGAAAACGCGAATGGTCCTCTCTAGAGCCATTTGCAGCAGAGTCAGTGCGTAAAGTATGTGTGTACGTGGGAAGTGAGTGGTGAAGCAAGAGAGAGAGAGCAGCGGCAGGAAGGGAGTGAGTAACGTTATCGACTCCGGCCCAAGTGGGAAAAGTTAACTTCGGTTTGTACGTTCTGGGCTACTGTTGAAACATGGTGCCGGAAAACACCGTGGTAGCAACCTGTCAATCGCAAGGTAGCCACGCCCTAAAGCATCCCCTGCTTTATGGTCTATTTGATTCTAAATGGGACCATAATTTACTAAATGAACATCATGCTGTATTGAAGAAGACTTGAAACTAGCGACTGAGCCCATAAACTCATGTTTACAATGTTTACTGAGGTGATAAATGAAGTGAGAAGTAGGCTCATTTTCTCATAGACTTCTAATCAGACTTCTTTTTGCAACCAGAGGAGTCGCCGCCTGCTGGCTATTAGAAAGTATATAATTTGGCAGCCACCAATGGTGCTGTGTATTATAAATGGTGAAACCAAACTTAAGTTTACGTCAGTAATTAGTTTCTAACCTAATATCCCTTCCTTTGAATGGTTACGGGGGTCACCCATCCTATCTTAAGAATCTGCCAACCTCAAAGAAACCTCATTAGTCTGGTTTCAGTGGAAAGTTAATGTCTCATGATGGTCTGGTCTACATGCAGCTCCAGAAGGCTGGAAACACTGACTTCTTGTCATTTGGATGCATAAAAATAGAAAATCTTAAATCTTGGTTAAAATTATGACATTACCCAGGGGCTTTGAGTCACCACAGACTTGTACGTGGACCTCTTACTAATAAAGAACATGAAGTCCAGTGTGTGGTCGCACAACTCTTAAAGTGCTAAAATGAGACCATTAACACTGTTCCTCTGTTAGAGAACCACTTAACCTGCCCTAACCTCCAATGGATTACAGCCCAAGACTTTTCTAAGCCAATCAGACAGGAGGAATCCCAGGATGAACGGTTACACCAGCACTTCATCCATCCAGGGTAGAAGCCCTGTCAAACTGCGTTGAGATGCTGTGTGATCTACATTGCCACTACTGGAACTAATACAGTAGAAATCATTTGATATTTTTGGAGAGAGAGAGACAAAACATTATCTTCTCAAGGTTAAGACTTAGGTTATTTTATAGTATTATACAAATAAGCTACTATTCCCAATTTCTAGAATGAACTTTCACACTCTGGAAAAGAAGTTTCTGCCAGATAGGTGATCCAGGAAACTGCATATTTTGCTTTTCTGTTGGCCGAAAATGATTATGCTCTGGTGAAACTTTATTAGTGTAATGAACACTGGTAAAATAGTTTGCCTTTTGGGAAACATGTCATGCATACTTGCCAACCTTCACGATTTTCCCGAGAGACTCCCGTCTTTCATTGCCCTCTCTCGATTTCCTCCCGGGATTTATGGCAAATTTTCAGTGTTTTTTCCTTTTCGTTATCTTTACCTGTTTCTGGCACTGTACAGCGTATACAAGCCTTACTGTTTCCACCCCGATGAATATAGAGTTACACCAAATGTCGTTTCCTGGCGGAAGAGAGCAGCCTATGCTCGCGACACAGCTCCTGTTTGAGCTGCACTTGCAGCCACATCACAGCGTGCAGCGCCTAAAGTTGAGCTTTGCTCGATGTAGCGAAAAGCCGTCGTGGCGAGGCGCAAGCCGCTGGAAATAATGAGTTTCAGAGCGCAGTGGTGCCGTTGTCGCTTTGTATCTGAAAGGACCTTCAGTGAGTGAGAGACGGAGAGGGAAATGGAGAGTAGATACTAAGAGAAAGAAATACTCAAGCAGGAGCAAAAATAAATAAAAACTGATGAATATTAGTTTATGCCAGAGATTCACATGCCAGAGGGGCGAATTATTCAGTTTTCTTTCCTAAGAATTAAAGTTAATTTAGAAGTTTAACTTAAAAATGCTGTTGCAGTGTAGTTATTGTTATTTTCATTATTTTAAAGTCACCAGAATGCAGGAAACAAAGTCTCTGAAACTCTCAAGGTCTGCAAGTATGATGTCATGTTCTTGGGATTTGGTTGTAGTTTGTTTCCTGTTTTATTATGTAGGTACCCTCCTCATGTGTCATGTTTTGTTTACTTCCTGCCTTCGTGTTTTGCCACCTTTGATATTGTCTGCCCTGCCCTGATCCGGTTCACCTGTCCATAATTACTTCTGCACTCACCTCACCTGTTAGTCAGTCACTATTTATACCACCTCAGTTCCTTTGTTCATTGTCGGTTTGTCTTTCTTCATTCCTTGTATCCAGTGCCTTGCTCCTATAGTGTTTCCGGTTACTCAGCATTCTGTTGTTTTGGATTTATTTCTGTTACCAGCCCGATATTGGACACTGAACTGAAGTCTTTTTTCTTAATAAATCATCAAACAGTCCCAGCTGGCACATCTTCAATTCATTCTGCTTGTGGGTACAAACATGCTTTCCTGAAATGTGACAAAACATGCTTATTCAGTTTCTTGGATAAGGATATCGATACTACTCTAATGTCTCTAAACTAGAGCAAGCAGGCGATTAGCTTCGCTTAGCATGAAGATTTGAAGCATGAGTGAACAGCTGGCCTGGCTCTGTCCAAAGCCCAGGTGTGAGAGATAATATGAAATACAACAAATGAGAATTGTTGACACTGAATGAGACTGAGCCATTGTTAGTGTAATTTGTTTCCCCTGCTCTTTTCCTGTAAAGACAAGTCAAAACCACCATCACCAGGCTTGTAGCCTGATACATGTTTTATTTCAAGCCACCTTGAAATGCTATGGATGTTTTTCTTTACTTATAGATTTTAACCAGATGTGATCATCTGTGACTACTTTACACCATACTTCCTCAAGGATCCAGACTGAAAAATCTGGACTCTGTCTACTACGCCCTCATGCCCAGCGATCTGCAGCCTTTCTGCATCTCATAAATCCAATTTATTATTTGCACTGACAGCTGTTGTTGCCTGTTGGGCTTCAGTTTGCCATGTTATGATTTGAGCATTTGTTTTTTTATGCTAAATGCAGTACCTGTGAGGGTTTCTGGTCAATATTTGTCATTGTTTTGTGTTGTTAATTGATTTCCAATAATAAATATATACACACATTTGCATAAAGCAAGAATATTTGCCCACTCCCATGTTGATAAGAGGATTAAATACTTGATAAATCTCCCTTCGAGGTACATTTTGAACAGATAAAAAAGTGATTAATTTGCGATTAACTATGCAGAATCATACAAATTAATCGTAATTAAGTATCTTGATCGATTGACATCCCTAGTTTTATGCTTTTTTTGTTTGTTTTGTTTTTGTTTTTATTTTCCTCTGTGAAGCACTTTGATTTACATTTTATGTATGAAAGGTATGTATATCAAATTTACATTATTATTATTATTATGTGACCAAAACCTGCACTCGTCATTTAGTCTGGTATGTTTTGGTAATGTCTTGTCACAAGTTTATATAGTCATAAATATAGATTTTGTTAGATGTTACACTACTTCATTAAAGTGAATAATTTTCTTGCCTTAGATGCTTTTCCTTATGTCTCAGTTTTATTTGTCTGACAGTCTCGCTCTTTCCTCTTCACTCACACACACACACAGAGAGTCTTCGCTTACAGTATGAGCCTGTCTGTGGGAGTTCTCCTCGGTACAGTATGCAGTCTGTGGGTTTTATCAGAGGTGTCCCACCTGGAGGGAGTCTGGGAGCAAAAACACAGCTTCAGACAGATTTAGAGCTCTTTCTGCTCCGCAGGAATGAATGAGCAGTGTTTGTGCTGCGTGCTGTTTGAATAGTGCTCTTTTTGGAGTGAGCCTCCCATTGGTAAGTGGCTCCCGGAGTGTGAGGATGCATAATGATGCTGTATGGGTAAAAGTCTTGCATCTGTAAAATGTCAACACACAGAATTGACCTAAAAAAAATAGCAGGATGGACACTGATGTGTGTGTATTCTTTTAATGATATTCAATCAAAAGTTGGTGTTAAATATTCTGTGGCCCTCGTCACGCACATTTTCCCGTAAACAACGAAGCAGAATATCAGCTTCTAATGGAGTGAGAGAAATGACAAAAGCCCCATTAAAGCATATTTTTGGGAAAAAACACAGTTGGATGTATGTGTGTTTTTAGCCTGCGGAGCCATTACTCTCCCCACATGCTCTTTTTTTTGTCATAACTTTTGTTTTCTGGGTTATTAGCACTTCATTTAATGTTGGGAAAACAGGGTACTTTAAAATTGAGGGCCCCATAAATGTGTCAGTTTAAGAGTCAAAATGAAAAAAATTGGAGCATACAGAATATTTATATTTTCTAGATAGATGAACCAGCCATGTGTTCAGCAGCTGTCTGTTAGAACTGTGTGTCTGTCCTAAAATATAGTTGGGGACCCAGAATAAATCAAAGGCCTGATGCTATTCTGGCTATTCTCTTCAATAAATGAAGTCTGACTGCGATCGAAACCAAATTTAAAGCAGGTAGATCGTGAAGAAACATATTCTTCTTTACATATGGTTAAAATTTCATATGTTTATGTATAACACATGTATCACGCGTTTTTAATTGTTTGATAATATTACATGTGGTTACAATCTCACACGTGTTAGCTTTGTAGAACATGACACATGGCTCCGATTTTAAGCCTAACAGCGTAATGACACATGGTTATACTTATCCTCTTTGATCTCCAAATGCTCATGACAATAAATTGATACCGTATTGTTGAATATTGCATATGATTATGATAATGCAATGTTCTCCATGCATTATACAGATACATGAAATGTAATCAAATACAGTGACTATACTGTAAGATTATTTAGGGGCTGTCTTTCAGGGATTGTTGCCGGCTGAGCTAGACTGAAGATCCTGGTATCATATGAAACTACAAAACCTGAGGAATCCATTGGTACCAACCTTGTCATAATAGCTTATCGGGATGATTGCTAAATAATGCTCCCTTGACCTCTGACCTCAAGATATGTGAATGAAAATAGGTTCTATAGGTACCCACGAGTCTCCCCTTTACAGACATGCCCACTTTATGATAATCACATGCAGTTTTGGGCAAAAACCATCCATTTCTTTGAATGCAGTATACTGTGAATGTGTTATTTTCACCGATACTAAAATGGTGTATTTGAATATTTCTGCATATTGGGATCCCTAAACAGTCTTGGAATTACATCAATTGGGTATCACTGGAAAGCCGAGACTCTTGTAGATCCAATGAGCCCAATTGCATTAATGTTCGATGATGTTAGGCCCCATAGTAGCCATTTCATTGTAGTGAGACTATTTTTTTAAACTTGATCTCACTGTATAAAATGACCTGTGGTGACCTCTAGGATAATCACAGCTTCATGAAACTTTACAGCCACAAACTAAAGACCAAGAGCATTCAGAGCATGGATGGCTTTCCTAGCTAAATTGACAATAAGGGGGTTTCTGAGCAGTTTCCAGAACAGAGGTGCTCATCATCCAATTACCGAGAAATGCAATTCTAGTACAAATTCCAAATGTCAAAAATTTTTGAAACCAAATCACAGCATAGCTTCTTCTATGGTGTTCCTCAAGGTCTTGGTGTCTTAATGGGGTATTTTGGTGGGATTATTAATAATTTTGATCAATTCTCGAGTGGTAAAAAAATGATTAAATTTAGCACTAAATCTGTGTAACAAATCAATCCAAAAATTGCTGCAACAATTTACGAGACATAATAGAGCATGGGAATGCCCATCACAAACTTCTATCATCATGTTCTACGCTCTTATACACTTTCACAATTTATTTGAATTGATAAATGAATTTATTAATTCATTTGTATTTCTTATTAATGACTAGAACAACTTGACACACAGGGCTGAGCTGCGTCTCAAATTAATCTTCAGGTTCCAGCTTTCAGATGAATATCTACTGTTGACTATTTATCTCCCCCTGGACATCCCATGTCCCCCACCCCTACCCCTCTAAAAACAGAGGACGAATGGTAAGGGGTTAAACAGTGTCAGGAATCTCCTTCCCCCACATGAGACATCACACTGTAGGGCTTTGCTGGCCAAGAGCCTTAAGAGACACTGACCTACAGCATAATCCGGTCATCTTTATTGCATGTCGTCTCCCCCTCTCTCCCCCTTCAAGTCCTGTCATTTCCCTCCTGTCTGGTATCAAATACAAAGGTTAAAAAATCCCCCACAATATATATTTTTTTGCAGTCATATTGTAATCGATCTGTGGCATAATGCATAACATCATCAGTTATACTTATAATCTCTACATCTGACGCAGAGCATCCTATCCACCAAAAGACGGAATGAATCTACAACATGTTCAGTTTATTATATCGTTATTGTTGCATGTACATATATGTAACCAATTCTAGAGCAAAATCATGGCTGTAACTGATTTAATTTGATATGGGAGAGTCAGGATACCAGTTATTGTGATTCATGACATATCCACAGTTTTATAACGGAGGGAAATAAAAATCCAATCTGCAAGTTTCAAGCCCAACTGTGAATATATAACTTCATTTTCAGTGTGTTATGAAGACATTTGCAACTAATGTTAGCATTTTAGGATAAGCAAGCAACTGATTTAAAGCCACTGACTTCAGAGAATCTTGGGAAATGCAAGGAAACATTGTTATTTTATGTATCGGTCGCTATAACCACCAGAGATATGGGTCAATAGGGGCCTATTACGCCTACTACACTGTAAAAGTGAAAGCAAAACTTAAAAGCACATTACAAAACATTATCATGTTGTAAAACTGAATGAAATGTCACCTTTTGCAAACAAACAAATGTTTAGGTTTCGGCAAAAAAAAAAAGCACTTAGTTAAGCTTTGGGAAAAACATTGTGTTTTGGCTTGAAATAACTATGTTTCAAAAGTGGAAGTGAAACTTAGCACCTGTTGGTTTCACAGGAGATTTGAGCCCCGACTTCCTGGGTGAAAACCCGGGGTCTTGTGTCCCATACATTGGCCCCAACCTCCACCCCATATGGAGTTTCACACTGTCTACACTACAGCACCTGACTTCTGCTTCTGCTCCTGTCATAGTTACCACGGTCGCTAGAGGTCGCCGTTGTGTTCTTTTATACCTTCTGTCGGTGATCTACCATGTGAATAGATGATAAAACATACTAGCGGGTGTAGTAGGCCCAGTGGGCTACCTCCGTGTCTGAAAGTGAAGTCGGTGCAGAAGTGCCTTAAACTTGCATTCTATCTTACAGCCAGCAGGAGGCGACTCCTCTGGGTGCAAAAAGAGGTCTGATCGTATAGAAGTCTATGAGAAAATGAGCCTACTTCTAACTTGATTTATTACTTCAGTAAACATTGTAAACATGAGTTTAAGGTCTCAATCTTCTTCAATACAGCATGATGTTCATTTAGTAAATTATGGTCCCATTTAGAGTCAAATAGACCATAAAGCAGGGGATGCAGTTCACAAACCAATGTGAACTGCACAGGGACTATGTCCATTTTCTATATATAGTTATATGAGTAGGCCCCTATTGACCCACATTTATGGTGCTAACTCCTATTTAATGACCTGACAACAGTCTAATCGGCTGGCTGATTTTACTTTAATTTGTAAGTTCTCATGTGCTCCATGGTCAATAACTGCAGTATGATTACATCTTTAAGTTTACCAAAATATCATTATCACCACAAACATAAATAATAGAGGAGTGACCATTTGATTCAAGGGCCAACTATGATTGCCAGTAACTGTTGATGTTATTTGGTGGGTTGGCAGGTGTTGTATGCAGGTGCAGGTACACACAGGGTCAGGGTAGGTCAATGATGATCCTTTTAAAGTACTGCTGCAACCCTTTATTCTACACATTGATTACAGCACAGAAAGTAAATAGATGAGACAGTTGGAACAAAAGAGAGCAGAGATGCAGGACCGCTGTGTGACAGCAAGCATTCAGGCAGAAACCAAGGGCAGTCCTGGGACAAATGAAACACAGTGGTGAAAGGAGATTTTATTGGGAAATCTTGTGAATTGTTGTGTTTCCAATATAACGACCACATGGGCGATTTATCTGATAATCTAAGGTTATTAGATAAAACTTCCATGTGGTCCACTCAGCGGAATTGCAGTAGTGTAGAGAAATGGAGGTGATAGAGCAATAAACAGCGATAAAATAACGTATTGAACACTTTTAATTGACATGAAAAATGAAGCCTTAAAGAAAACTAGCACACCAAAGAGACAATAAATTCAATAAGACTTGAAATTCTCACTGATTTTGTTTGAATAGAATAAAAAGTATTTTGGACCTGTTTACAATTATGTGGTGCCCGTTATCCTGGAATTCTCAGTCTCATATCCTGGAATAAAAATGTATTTATTTTAGAGTCTTCAATCCATTAGGTATTTAATTGTGATTAATCGCATGATTGTCCATAGTTAGTCACACTTTATCGCAAATTAATCTGTTCAAAATGAACCTTAAAAGGGAGATTTGTCAAGTATTTAACACTCTTATCAACATGGGAGTGGACAAATATGTTTGCTTTATGCAAATGTATGTATATATTTATTATTGGAAATCAATTAACAACACAAAACAATGACAAACATAGTCCAGAAACCCTCACAGGTACTGCATTTAGCATAGAAAATATGCTCAAATCATAACATGGCAAACTGCAGCCCAACAGACAACAACAGCTGTCAGCTGTCTCAAGAAAACAAATTGATGATTTTTGCCTGTAAACATGCCTTTTAATTTATATTCTGGCTATTCTCTTCTCAATTGTCAGTGTTCAGTCAGTTCAGTGAGACTAAGATAAACTCTTGAGCAACAATGCAGCAATCAAAAACGCACAAAATGCTTGACGTCTCGAGATAACAGCAATGGAATTATATCAGTAAAATGAGCTTTCAAATGATATCCTTTGGATATAAGGTTAATTTTCATGGTCAACGGTGTGTTGTTGCAGCGACTTCCACCCCGACTCAGCCTACTAGAGCTGAGGATGTCATTTTTGTTTGCTTTACATCACTCCTGTCTCCTCTGTGGAGGTCGGACAGGGTGACTCTCACCACAGCCAGGCAGGCGTGAAGCGAGGACACTGAGTGAGTGACAAGATCACATGTGACAGAACTGCGGTTTAGAAGCTGAAGGAGCTTTGCTTGTCAGCCAGCGTGGAGGGAGAGGAAGGCAAGAGGGCGAGATGATAGTGGGGACGAAGAATGAAGCAGAGGAGGAGGAGATCTGGAGGGAAAAGGCCAGTCACTGCCCAGGGGAACTGAGCGGGAGCTCATATACTGTATATTAACACGCAATATACAGGATTTTCCTCTGAAAGAAAGCATGAGAATAAGAGGAAATAAGAAAACCGGAGTGACCAGCAAGTGGTGTGTCAGTGTGGAAAAAAATCATTAGAGGTGGGTTGCCATGAGACCACATCCTGCCCTCTAGAGTCAGAGAGAGTGGGAGAGGTGACAAAATGAGATCAAGGGAGATTATAAGAGCGAGGCTGAGAGGGGGGTAGGGGGTCCAAAGGTGCTAATCTGAGGCTGTGTGTGTTGCATAAACACTATCCCTGCCTTCCTGCCAGGTTGAAGTGAGGTTGAAGGATCCAATCAGCGCTTGTGAGGTCACAGGTGACAGCCAGGCCACTATGTACAGCCAGAGCGGGAGGAGACAACAACAACAACATGCATCATGCATTCTTTAGACTGGTTGCCTCATAGCGGAACCCGTTTGTGGTGTAGTATTTACTTGGGTTAATGTAGATTCACATGGATGTATGTAGACTCACATGGATGTATGTTGACTCCAGTGTGGTAAGAATGGAAAAAAGACATTGAAGAATGTAGGAGGTGATTGAGATCAACAGCATTAGCTAGTTGACCTTTTGAAAACCACATTTGGGGCGCCTGGGTTAGCTCAGTTGGTAGAGCGGGCGTCCATGTATTAAGGCTTGGTCCTGACCGCGGCGGCCCGGGTTCGAATCCGGCCTGTGGCCCTTTCCGCATCCACTCTCTCTCTCCCCCCTTTCAAGACTCTATCCACTGTCCTGTCAATAAAAATGGAAAATGCCCCCAAAAAAATAACTTTAAAAAAAAAAAGAAAACCGCATTTGCTAATTAGCACTAAACACAAAGTACAACTGAGGATGTCAACTACTATTGCAGGTATTTGGATACAAACCAAAGTATTGGACACTTTGACATGATGATGGTGCTAAATGGAAAGTTAAGGGATCACCAAAGTTATTTAAATCTCTCAAGGGGGGGGGGGTCCATCCATGTAGTCTTGTAAACAGCTTAGTAAGAATATTGTCTTTTTCGGAATAAGGGCAAAAGACAAAATATTTTGTGCATGTAAACGTAGTCATTGGACACTGCCTGAATATCCTCCTCCCTGTTCACCTGCAGTACCAGCAGTGGAGCTACACACCATACATTTTCACAGTGGCAGATAAAATGCATGATATACCAGACCACCATCACCAAGGCCACGCCCCCCTCTCTCAATCACAGGGATAAAAAACAGAAGATCCCATCAATGTCAATGTAATTTGACTTTTTTTACAAGTTGATATGCATTCATCTCCTATTATACAAACATCTGTTTTATAGGTAGCCTATAGTCTAATAATTATTTCTCGACCTTGCCTGAACCTGAGCGTTCGTGATTCCTTATTAAAATTAAGGTTGATCACCGTCTTGCCCCTTCAGTCTTTCCCATAGTTCTTTCCTCATCTAAGTGGATGAATGACCCAACACAGTGGCTGAATAGACTATTGCTTATCCGGACTTCTATAATGCTACATATTTGATTGAATCACCAAGTCTGGTTAGGCTTAGAGTTGTCTGTAAATAACCAACGTGTTAATAGCCAACTGTTCTATCTATAGGCTGAGATTTAGTTGGTGACGACAGTCTGATGCTGCTATAACGTTAATGTATGACTGCACTGCAGCAACCTCCAATTAAGCGAACTTATCCATCAGTACCAGCTGTCACAACATCATTTAGCCATTTACCACACTGACAGTGTATATACACGTAACTTATCTACCTCAAATTTCAGTGTGAAAGCCTCGGTTAACCTGCTTCACAACAGCTTTTCTCCATTGGTCCTGATGTTTGGACACGTTTCACCTGTAATGCCAAAGAGGGAGTGAGTGTGTTGTCATGTCGGGAGAGGGGCTGTGTGGTGGAGAAATAGTTAGAAGAAAAATGTCAAGTGCACCTGGACACATAAATAGGGGTTATAAGTTCACATGAGGGCTGCATTTTTGAATGCATTCTGCCTCACTTCTGTTCTATATTCACCACATACAGGCTACAATTTAGTTCAGCTATGCCTCTGTTCCTTTTGTTCTAAGTAACATTTTTGTAACCTTTCATTAACCCATAACAAGCCACCGCCCTAATGGGACACTTCCACTCTTTTTCGTTTGCCCAGCGTGACATTGAGAGGCCCGTGCTCTTGAGGTCAGCTGAAGTGCCACCCAGTTGAGACTTTTAAGTACAAAATTAATCCTTTATCTAAACCTGTCCATAACCCAGTCAGCAGCAGAGGTGTCCCTTTTTTTGTCCCCTGGCCCTCTGTGCACGCCACTGATGCTAATAGTGCTAACAGTAAACACATTTTCTAAAAAGCTTCATTCACCGGTTCATGTTGGAGAAAACTTTTGGGAAAGCTGAGAAAAGACTGGAGGGGTAAATAAAACGAGCTAAAGCTAAAGTATCCAGTTTCATCTCCAAAATAAATATTTCAACCAATAACAAACCTTCTCAGCGGTTAACTCAGGAACCACCTCCTGTCAATCACACCAGGCCGACCAGGCCAACCACAGCAAGATGCTTCTGGCAGTTACAGCCTGTAAAGGTAAATGGAAGGTAGAGCTGCTGTTCTCTTGTTAATTGTTAACTTTCTTTTAACTATGATGAAAACTTATCACATATCTATATCTCTATACATCTTTACAAAATAATGTAAAAAAAAAAGTAAAATAAGAGTTTCAAGTGCCCGAATGGGATGAAACCCAACTGGGATGGGGCACTGACATCAGAGCCTAAATACCATCTAGGAAGATTTGACCTTTACTTACTAACATTAGAAGTCTTAGACGATGTTGTACCTGTCTGTAACATCATGTTAAACATAATGTTCTTTTATGCTAATTTTGATATATTATTCATTATTACTGCATCTGGGAGACTGTATATTCACACCAACATCAAAACAAAGCTTTAAATGGACAGGGATTTGGCAGCGGTGTGATTCTAGATTGCAACCAACTGAATAGCCCTCCGCTCACTCCTCCCTTTCAAGACTGCGGTAACATGCTTGCCTCACTCAGGCCGTCCTTGTTGTGGTAGTGTAACCAAGTCTAAATATGCCTCTAACAATAACTAAAAAAATAAATCTCAAGGTCTGGGGTTACCACAGTAAATCTTAAGGTGATATCCTGTCAGGGCTATTTCAACACAATAAAGTTTTCAGACTCCACGTTGTAATATCCACAGCTCTGGATCTTATGTTCCTTTTCTTACAGAGAGGTAACTTAGCGTCTTCTCCCTCAGCAGCATGCATCGAAAAGAAAAAAACACACTGTGCAGCTCTTAGCTACAAACAGGCTAGACTCAAACACATTACACCTTCATACATGTTAGCTAAAAGTCAAACTTAACCACGGTAAAATCATTAAACACTGGCCTCATGACTTTATAAAATCGTAACTAATAGTATGCAACAACAGTTAGCATAAATGTCATACATTAAAAGACAGCACACACACACACTATCTCCAAGACGAGCGGTGCGGCTAATCTGAACGTTTGTATTCACTACTATTGTACGGTAACATTTAGTTCTAAACTAAAAAAAATGACAGTTAAACAAGAAATATGAGCTTACCTATTTCAACAGAATAAAGTTTTCAGACACCACGTTGTAATATCCCCAGGTCTGGATCTTATGTTCCTTCTCTTACAGAGAGCTAGCTTCTCGTCTTCTCCCTCTACAGCATGCAACGAAAAGAAAACACACCGCGCAGCCAAGCTGCCACCTAGAGGTCATTACCACCAAGCGTTTGACAACTGCTGCAAAATGTTGAAAACAAATGACTCAAGCAAAACAAAGTGGCTTAGCCTGGTCTATCTGTTTTGCACTCTGCGGCTCAAGTCACCGCAGTTTCACAAGCGTGTCGAAGAGCTACGGTGGCGTTCAGGTATCGTAAAAAGATGAAAGTCTTTCTCTAGAGCCAGTGTCTGTTTTGTCCGTTCTGGGCTACTGTAGAAACGCGGCGGAGCAACATAGCGGACTTCGTGAAGAGGACACACTCCCTATGTAGATATGAAGGACTCATTCTAAGCTAACGAAAACGATCCTTAGTTTCATGTGATTGTATTGTATTCCATTTCTGCTAATAGATCCCCCGAAATGTTACACACTGTTCCTTTAAGCATCAAGTTTATTGTAACTCTGGTATAACTCAACTGCAATTTAGACAATCGAGTAGCTGAAGAATCTCAATGTGCCTGACATATAAATTCATTTCAGCCAAACTGACCTCAGGAATCCAAATGAGACGAAAGTGTTGTGAAATGATTCACATAATGCTTTTAACAAGCTTTTAAAACCATTTATAGACCCGTCTTATGTATGTAATTGCTAAAATCACATTTCTTTTGTTGCCTTTCTCCGCTTCTTCTTTCACTCTAATTGTAATTGCAACAGTGGTCAGGCCGCCACCATTATCTTAACGTTCCTCTGCATGAATACAGTAAAAGGATTTGAGAAATGACTGGCATGTTTTTTTAAGCATGCACTTGATGACTTTCTTGTGCTGACTATTCCTAAAATGCTGGTGCAATTTATTGTTATTATTAATATGATTATTATTACCAATAATAATCATAATAATAATAATAATAATAATAAAGTATTTCTTTTACATTTCTTTTTTTCACTTACATATATATTTTTACCAAATATTTCCTATTGTTATATTTTCCAGTTGAGTTTGTTTATTTATTTATTTATTTATTTATTTATTTGACAGGGACAATACATGAAGTCATGGTATACATTTAAATAAAGGGCAACCAATGCAATGTATGTAGGACTTCTAGCCATAGCTAATTTGCAGACCTTGTCCCTGGTTAGGCTTTTAAGAAATAAAAAATACATAATACAACATCATAAATAAAAACAATTTACATATATACAGTATGTTCCCCATCAGAGGTCAGTGATCGCAGGTTTGGTTTAGTTTCAGCCAGTGTTTCACATTTTCATGAAACGTTTTCAGATCAGGTTGTGTTTTTATTAGGGCGTTCTAAAAATGTATTTCTTTTACTGAAAAAGATGACTGACCAAAGGTTGTTTTTTGCGCTGTGCCTCTCTGCAGTTACCATTTGCTGATCCACTAGTGGCTATTCTATTGGTATTTATATTTGTGACATATGGACAAAGTACAGCTGGGGCCAGATTGTTCACACATACAGTATGTAATACCACAGAAATGTGTCATCTCATCTCATCTACATGAATCTGGTGGTGAGATTTATAGATGTCAATAAAGTTATTTTTCATACAGCTTGAAAAAAAGATAATCTGGCTCACTTTGAACTGATTTTTGTCTCCTAAGGGGCAGAGGAGGTCTTTTTTATGTCACACTTGTCCTGTTAACTGATTTGAGTCAACAACATCTAAAACTGGACCAAAGGGGAATCTGCTGACTCCCAGTGACCCACTGACCAGTGCTTTGTTTGGACTGCTCCCAGGCCAGGTTCTGGAAACCCTTTGTGGCAGTGACCCTGAGCAAATAGAGAAATGCCTTATCACCTGATCGAGCAAGGGATAAGATAAGATACAATTTATTGATCCACACAGGGAGCAGATATAGTGTAGATAAATGACTTGAAAACTAGTATATACATTATGAAGATCTATTAAAAACAAAAATTACAAGTACTGTCGCATACCACACAATCCATTTAATCTCACTGGATTTCTGGTTGTTGGCCAACTCTAATTAGGCAAAAATTGAGATTATCTCTAACATAGGATTTAGCCCAAATTAGACAGACTGGGATTACAGGGGGGAGAAGAAAACAGAGACCCATCTACTTCTATGTGTGACTGTGCTTCATGTACTGTGTGTATCTATGTGGTATATTCACATGATTTCTCCCTCTGAGACATTTCATACCATCTGTCAAGGAAACAAGCAACTGGAATTTCATTATTAAAGTGAGAAAACATTTCATTCCCTGTGGCCTTCCATTACTCGGTCTGAACCACTTTCACAATATAGAATTATAGTGATTTGATTTTTTTTTTTTTTTTATCACAGGTAAAATGATTTGATTTTGACGTGTTCTTATACAGGATTGATTGTTTGGTGTGAAATTATAAATCACATAGCAGGGAGCTGAAAACAAATAAGCATACAATATTCATTTCTTTCTGTGTGGTTGACCTACTTTCAGCCTGTGGGGCATAGGTCGAAGCAGTGATGACATTCTGTATAATCAAACAGCCTTACTGGATTGATTTCAGTCACATCCCTGCATCCAAAGTCCACATTGATTTACCACCGATCCTTTTTAGCTAGTGTGTGTGTGAATGCCTAATCATCTCTGCCTGTGTGTGTGTTATAGCCTGCTGGTCTTTAATGGGGCAAAAGAAGCGGTGGGTCAAGTGGGAGTATAGTCAGCTCACGTGTTGGGGATTGTGATGGTATGGGGCTGAGTGTGTGTGCATTAAGCTGTTAGTATAGACTAAGCTCTGGGACGTCAGGTTAACGTATCCTCACAGCACCTCTCTGTTGAGCTACGGCTGGATGGAGCTGTAGAGAGAGAGAGAGAGAGAGAGAGGCTGAGCAGCAAAACAATCACGCTTCTTTGACTGTAATGCAGAAGTTCAGTGACCGTGGTAATCTGAATTTATTTTAGATTAGATGAAACTTTAATCATCATCGCCATAAAGAAAAGAAAAACGTGGTAGGCTATAAATAAGAGCGGTGCAAGTTGGAGTGTTGAGCATGATGTAACCAACATTTTTTTTTTTTTTATTGGTGCAAAAATAAAACAGCAGTAACTTAAGAACAGGGAAGAAATACCCAAGAAAAGACTAAGAAAAGAAAGGTGAGCTTAGAGCTTGACATGAGACATAACAAACCAAACAAACAAAACAAAACCAACATAACAAAACCCCCCAAAAAAGGATGAAATAATAATAATAATAATAATAATAATAATAATAATAATAATAATAATAATAATAATAATACAAGTAATAACTAGGTGGTAATAATAAGGAAGGAATTAAAAATAAATAAATGAGTATTTAGATATTTAGAAGTGTCAGCTGTTGTAGGATGTTGAGGGACGTGGCAGGGCTTAAGATCTGTCTATTACAGCTTTTCTCTATCGCTTTGGCTCATTTTTAGTCTTAACATTCTCTAAACTGTAAGTACAATTGTCACAACTGTTTGATGGGACATCAAAACTCTATTGCAGGTTTGCAAAAGGTAGTAACTCACCCAAAACACTTCAATCATGCTTCTAAACCTAGTTATTGTGTCAGTAAATTGGCCAACGCCACCAAAATGAAAAATTGTTTTGTCATCGTGTGAGCCGTACTGGTCAAAATGTTTACGTGTTTTTACACCATAGCAGGCAACCTGCAAATGTTTATTGTAAACAAATTTCTGTTTTGGTCTACTTTTTGTTGACACTGACTGCTTATTGTACTATGAAGCATACATTCTTGTATGCTTCTTGTACAAGAATGTCAGTTTTGTCTACCTGAATGCTGTTGTGAATCACACTGAGCTGTTTGGATTCTCATTTTAACAGTAGGTCAAAGTTAACTGGAAAATCAATATTGTACAATACCGTAGTACACAGAAAAGGGATATGCGGACTTATATATATATAGTACATTTATTTGTGTAGAAATGTGTTACATTTACTGTACACAGAAAATTCACCTTTGAGCTTTCATGTAAAGTCATGTAGTGAACAGAAAAGTTGCCACAAAATGTCATGCCAAACAAACAAACAAACAAACAAACCATCAAACACAGCAACAATGAAAGAAACCTGCTGTAGTTCAGTAAAAAAAAAGCTCAGCTTTAGCAATAGTATAGGTTTTTCATATTTCAGTGGTGGTTGTGAATCCAGGAGTTGCTACCTGATAAGATAGATGGATGATAGATAGATAGATAAATAGATAGATGGATAGATAGATGGATAGATGGATGATAGATAGATGGATAGATAGATAGATGGATGATAGATAGATAGATAGATAGATAGATAGATAGATAGATAGATAGATAGATAGATAACCATATAGATCATCTGCTGCCCCCACGTGGCATCTATGTTACTACAACTCTACATGCTGTAACCAAAGATACAAAACTATCAAGATAGATCACGCCCCATTACGCCATTACAACCTATGGCTAATATCTCGACAACGTTTCAATCGGTCTATCTATCGTTAAAGAAACCTACTTTACCCCAACTCTTTTCTTTTTTTCCTTTCATTAATTACTTATAACATAAGAACATTTACACACATTTACATGGGCCACATTTGCAGTAGTGACTGAAGCTGAATGAAATGCTCCTCTACTCAACGTTAACGGCGTTTACTACCGAAACACAAGTTGAAGCGGAGTGATGCTCTCGTCGTGCTGTCATACTCTCTAGTCTACACTAAAAGTGTTGGATAGCGGTACCATGGTGTAATAAACATGACCTCAACATTAGTTCGCTATCTATCTATCTATAGAGCTGCGTCGCTGTTCACCAGCTCAATTAAAGAGCATTATCAGGTTTACAATATCTATGATGTAAGTAATATGCCATGTGCCACCGAAGAGCACCAATATGATGCGTTGTAAAGGCTGCTATTATCACACTTTATAAGCACAGGAGCCATGGCGACGATACCATCTGGTCCCATGGTGTAATGGTTAGCACTCTGGACTTTGAATCCAGCGATCCGAGTTCAAATCTCGGTGGGACCTCATCCTTTTCTTCAAGGTGCAATAACATGATTCACAGCTGTATATGTGGATGTGTACAGCAAAAGTTAAAAGACTAAACAGCAGCTAAATATGTACCACTAACTGTAAAGCAGAACTGCAGAGAATTAGATGATGTAGACCCACCTTGCCCAAACATGTTGCTCATATGAATTCTGGTCAAAGAGGGGATTCCCAAAAAGATTGCTAGTACAGCCAAAAGTAGGCTACTTTGGGAAGACAGATACTGTCCTCCTGTGACCTCTGCCCCAGTATGATTGTTGCAGAGCTGTAAAGGACTGTAAAATGGCTGCTGTTTTCTGCTGACCCCAAGATGTATTCTTGCATGTGGGATTGACTTCTTTTTGTGAAAACTGTTCTGGTGGTTGCAGGAAAAAGAAGTAAAAAGTCTCCCTAAAGATTAAACGTATCTTGTGCCAAATATCTGTAACTATACTGAAGGTATTCTGTCTAACCCTGAAGGAGGAAACAACCTCACAAACAGAGCTGCTTTTAGAGGTGGAGCAACACTGGAGGGAGGAGAGCTTCAACGTCACATTACAGAAATGAAACTAAATGTTTGTCAGAGAGCTGCAGTCGAGACAAGTCTCTGTATTTCTGTCTAAAGAATTATTAAACTGAGTTCGTCAGGTCTTTCTCAACAACAACGGACTCAAACACTGGTGAGTGCAGCTGATCATATTTACTGTGTTTCAACAACCAGCATTAACACAAAACTTACAGCTCTAATCAAACAGGAAGTTACACTCTTTTCATTTCATAACGACCCTTGTCAGATGGACATCTCAGTTAAACAAAACATACTTATAAATTAAAAATGATGTTTCTCAACATTGCAGTAATCATACTTTGATATTTGTTTTATACAAAATGATAAATACATGTGTAACACAATATTTTATAATACTTTCACTTCTGTTCTCAGTGTGTAGACATGGCTGCTGCCAGCAATCTGCAATCTGAAGATCAGTTTCTGTGCTCCATCTGTCTGGATGTGTTCACTGATCCAGTCAGCACACCATGTGGACACAACTTCTGCAAAAACTGCATCACTGAACACTGGAATACTAGTTACCGCTACCTGTGTCCACTGTGTAAACAAGCTTTTAGCATAAGACCTGATTTGAGGGTCAACACTTTGTTCTCTGAGATGGTTGTTCAGTCTGCTCAACAGAAAGCCAGCAGCAGCAGCTCAGAGCAAGTGTCCAAACCAGGAGATGTTCCCTGTGACGTCTGCACTGGAACCAAACTGAAAGCCCTGAAGTCCTGCCTGATGTGTCTGGCCTCCTACTGTGAGACTCACCTGGAGCCTCATCTGACAGCTTCACGTCTGAAAAGACATCAGTTGATCGACCCTGTGGAGAACCTGGAAGACAGGATGTGTGCGAAGCACGATAAACCTCTGGAGCTGTTCTGTAAGACCGACCAAACATGTGTCTGCATGCTCTGCCCCGTTTTAGACCACAAGACACATGAGTTTATTCCTCTGAAAGAAGAATCTGAAAGAAAGAAGGCCCGGCTGGGGAAGACAGAGGCTGAAATTCAACAGATGATCCAGAAGAGACGACTGAAGATTCAGGAGATCAAGCACTCAGTCGATCTCAGTGAGGAAGATGCAGACAGAGAGATAGCAGAAGGTGTTCGGGTCTTCACCGTTCTGAAGAAGTCTGTTGAGAGAGGCCAGGCCAATCTCATTGACACGATCAAAAAGAAGCAGAAAACAACAGAAAAACAGGCCGAAGCTTTCATCAAAGAGCTGGAACAGGAAATCTCTGAGCTGACGAAGACAAGGGCTGAGGTGGGGCAGCTCAAACGCTCTGAGGACCACCTCCATATTCTCAAAAGCTTCCCGTCCGTGAAAGTTGCTCCACCCACCAAGGACTGGACAGAGGTCAGCGTCCGTCCACCTTCATATGAGGGGATTGTGGTGAAAGCTGTGAATCAGCTGGAGGAGACACTCAGTAAAGAGAAGAAGAAGCTGGCTCAAGCTGAGCTGAAGAGGGTCCAACAGTATGCAGTGGATGTGACACTTGATCCTGATACAGCTAATCCCTTTCTCATCCTGTCTGATGATGGGAAACAATTGAATGATGGTGATGTGAAGAAGAATCTCCCAGACAACCCAGAGAGATTTTCTGATAGTTCTTGTGTTTTAGGAAAGCAGAGTTTCTCTTCAGGCAGATTTTACTTTGAGGTTCAAGTTAAAAGAAAGACTGACTGGACTTTAGGAGTGGCCAGAGAGTCGATCAAAAGGAAAGGAAATATCCCACTGAGCCCTGAGGATGGTAACTGGACTATATGGTTGAGAAATGGAAATGAGTACAAAGCTAATGCTTGCCCTAAAGTCGGTCTCTCTCTGAAGTCTCAGCCTCAGAAGGTGGGGGTGTTTGTAGATTATGAGGAGGGTCTGGTCTACTTTTATGACGTAGATGCTGCAGCTCTTGTCTACTCCTTTACTGGCTGCTCCTTCACTGAGAAACTCCTCCCATACTTCAATCCCTGTAATAATGATGGTGGTGAAAACTCTGCCCCTCTTATCATCTGTCCTGTCAAGTAGAATGATGATATTTAAATGAAAAGGTTCACTGTCATATAACAGAACAAATATACATGTTCAGTGGCAATTTACAATGTGAACCTGTTGTCTTCAGAATTAATCTTCAGGGCTGTTTTTCTGACACCATGAAAAGTTGACTTTTTAGAGATTCATGGTTCTCACAGGACAGTGACACTACAAACAATGATGAATATGATGCATTGCTGTAGAATAAACTAGCCAAAAGTATATAAAGGAGTTAAAATGAGCAAAACCTTAAACAACTACAGCAGTAAAAATGCAGCATACACATTAATGCAGCAGTCCAGAAACATCAGATATAATAGTTAAACACCGACAGGGAACATTTTACTGCACAATCAATACTTTTGCTTTTCATACGTTAAGTAAATTCTTCTGATAAAGACAATTGCTCAGTTTCAAAATTTACTCTTGTACTCTTTCTGTGAACAATTAGCTAATTAAATTAGCTAATTAATTTATCAATCAACAGAAAAATGAATCTGCAAATATCAATCAATTGTTTATGTAATTTTAATGGTCAGTATTTTTACTCGTTATTCAGTCATCTGGTTATTGAGTTTTAATGTCTGAATATGCATTTATGTTGTTATTCATTTAATCAGTCGTCACTGAAGTAAAATCCTGTGCAAAAGAAGAAACTTTTTGTTGGGGTGTTTTATTTTGAAAATTTGAAAATGTATTATCAAATACTGATGAGTGCAGCTGGTAATATTAACTGTGTTTCAACAACCAGCATTAACACAAAACTTACAGTTCTAATAAAAAAGGAGGTTACACTCTTTTCATTTCATAATATACTGTTCACATTATAAATTGTTCATATATTTTGTAAGAAAATCTATCTGCCAATTAACTAGCAAGATGTAAAAAGGATAATATTTCCCTCTGTAATGGAGTAACGCAGCAGTGGAAATGCCTGATAAGTGCAGTAGCCTACTGTTATACATTATAAACCTTGGGAAATGAGATTGTGGCACAGATTAAATAATTACACACCTCACTGAACACCACAGGTTTATGTTCAAACAACTTTATTTCCACACATAAATGGCAGTGTTAAAAATATATATACAATAATATGCTTGAATTGAACTTTTCTTTTGACGTTTTATTGGAATGTTTTTCAAATTTCTTTACAAATATGTCCATGATGGCTGTTTCTCTACTGGGTAGCATTGGCAAAAGTGTACAGGGTGGTGGGATCCCCGTGCAGAATGAGTTGACGAACCGTCATTCTTTAACATTCTCGGCCGTTTTCTTACCACAATTGTGTTGTATTCCCATTGCATCAATGTAGCCTGCTGTATCCACACTGGAACATTTGTATTCCCAGTATGTTGTTTGTGGATGCATCCATGAAGAATACCAAAATACATTTGCTACAAGCTCACTTTCAAACATAAGACTTGCTCAGTATTCAGTGGAAACTGAAAAGGGTGCTGTTACTGTTAGCCTACCAATGTACACACAGCAGGGTACATGTGCAATGGAAAAAATACTAAATTAAATCTCCGTGGGCAGGGAATTGTATTTGCAAAAAAGCACATTATAACAATAATACAATACATTAGAAATAGTGAAACAGACAATTTTGTCAGCCACAACAATAATAACACAGAACATCACAAAGCAATAGGAGCACTATAATAATAATGACAAATCTTTGAAATTGTCTCCTTCCCATGTGGAGTAAATAAGAGATGGAAAAACACTTATTCCTAACAATTTATACACTAATTTGGCACAGTCTTGTTCTGTCTGCAAAAGCTATATTTGAGACGGAAACATTTTGAAATGGAATTCTAAATGTGTTCTGTCTCATCTTTGTTTTCGTCTTAAAACTTCAGTGTATTAAAGCTTCATCACATTTAGATTTCCCATTGTATTACTATAAATGTCTAATAGAAAGTGAAGATTGTGAGATATTAAATAACATTTTCTCCCACCAATTGTAACAAAGTTGGAGGGACTATTTGTGAAAAGCACGTTTTGGCCAAAATCCCCCAAACCCTGTGTTTTTAATGGAGTAAGTGAAGAAAATGACAGAGATTAAGTATGAGTGAGATTATTGCAGCACTCCACAGCTCCATTATCTCTGCACTCAAAGCTCTGCTCCGGGTGAGTTGTAACCCATAATGTTCAGGACATAATTTAGTTCCAGGAAGTAAATCAGTTTGAACCAGATGAGGCTTAAAATTAGCAACACACTACTTGGTTGCATACATATTGCCACTGTTTTATCTTTATCTTAAATTCAGAAGCCCTTTCATCATATTAGTCTACGTTCCATGTTCAAATGAGGTCTGTTTATTTGCCATTACATTTTTGAAGATTTGTGTAAATATATATAGTGAGTGACCATCAACTTTTAACAAACTTATTTTACAGCGATAATGTGGGTATAGTGTTTCTTCGGTTCATTTACCTGCCAAGAACTAGTTTTTATCAACCAAAATTGGAATATGACTTCTGTTTTCAACATTACTGCCCTACAAAGGCAAATAGAAGAAACTGAAATGGTGAAGTTGAGAAAAAAAAGGTTTTCAGGTTAGCTGTCAAACTGCGTAGGCCTAACTGAGGTTATATTTTACCCACCCAATCATTATCACAAAACCTGTTATCCCTAAAACACTGCTTTTGGATAATCTTCACAAAATGGTTCATAGACATTAAAGGGGACCTATTATGCCTTTGTGCTTTTTTTCCTTTCCTTTAGTGTGTTATAGCTTTTTTGTGCATGTAAAAGGTCTGCAAAGTTACAAAGTCCAAAGTCCAGGCAAAAGGGAGTAACTCCCCCACAGAAACTCTGCTTCTGAACTGCCTTTTCTTCCATAATGTGGAGATGTCACCAAGTAACACATTTGCATAACGGCTAGTTTGGCACGCCCTCAAACAAAGCCAGTTAGAGCGGGGCTAACTCAAAGAGTTTGATTCGGTTAGGGGGGGGAGTGTAATAGGTCCTCTTTAAGGCCTATGTTTCTCTGTTTTACTGGGTGTCTGTCTGTCTGTCTGTCCACTTAATATTAATATTGATGCCAATATAAGTAATTCATTTACAATTTAATACATTGAAACATAAACACAATTTAAAAGTAACTGAACTTCAACAAATCAAATGAATTCCATGAGAGTCAATAGCTGATTGAGATGACAGCTATTGCTACTCTGCTAAACTGGGTACAGTTAGCATGACTTTAGCCAGGTTAACGTTAGTGTTAAATCTTTCTCCATCGTAATTGGATTTTACAACTGTCTTATTTAGATATGTGGAATAACAAAGTGAATGGCCATATTCATCAAAATGGATATTTTTCTGTTACAGATAACAGCTAAATAAATATAGTTTTAGCTTTAGCCAAGGCTAGCTGTGGCTATCTCCAGCTAGTTTGAACTTGATGTAACTCTTGCTTTAGCTGTTGCGTTGGCTGTCTTTCTGTGATTTACCAAACCATAATGTAGTTTCTGCAGTTTAGGTTGCACCCTGTTTTAGCAGACATTTTACACTTCTATGTAGTATTTTACATGTTTATATGGTAAGTCAGATGTCACAAAGTCAGATTCTAGTCTTAACTGTGTTTTGCCTTTCTAGCAAAGAGTAGGCCTATAGAAGCGAAGAGGTGAAACTCCAGTGTTTGTTTTACGACAGTCGCTGCCGCCATTTTGGATTGAAAACGATTATTATATTTATATTATTATTATTGTTCAACACAGGCCATTTCAGTAGAGAAATTAAATATGACAACAGAATAGAAATAGTTTTGTTTTACTTTTGTACGGCACTTTGTATGCGGACGTTTTACTGGCGTCCGGGTACGCTTTCAGTCCAAAATGGCGGAAGCGTAGCTTTGCTGCTGGGTGCTGATGTTGCAATGGAACGAACAATTGACTTTCACTTCTTGGCAATATACGTTCTTTGTTTCTAGGGCAGATTACATGCAATGAAAAATGAAGTAGAGTATGTTCAAAACTTTAGGTCTTCTGGCCCATCGTACACTTCCTCTGACTGAGAGTCCTAGTTTCTCTCTCAGTGTGGTTGGTTTTCATTTTCTGAAAGACGGGTTAAATTGGGATGCTCGCTTTTTCGCAGGTCAGTGACGACAAAAAGCATGCAAAAGAACATATGGATCACATCAGTGGGCTATGACATTCATTGGTCACAGTGGTGCACAGGTAAAGCATTAAGAGGCTTCATAAGGCAACAGATTACATAAACAGCTCTGCATTTGGGATATCAAAAATGGCAGGTTTGGGATTTGTAACACTACATTTTAACAAGAAACACATTATAAAAACTAGAAAAAACAATAACCGAAATACATAAGTGGACTTCATTCCAGCGACAACACATGTACGCAAAAACATGACTATACTAGGATTACAGGATGACACCATGATATAAATAATTTTTTTCTCAATAAGAGTCCAAAAACTGGAGCTGTCACTATAAAAATGTGTATGTTCACATCCTTTTTAAGTGCTCTTCTTATATTCTGTACATACACTGCCCAATCAGTTTACCTTTATTTTGAAAATTCACCTGCAACCTCTCTTTTTTTTGTCTTTCTCTCTCTCTGTGTGTGTGTGTGTGTGTGTGTGTGTGTGTGTGTGTGTGTGTGTGTGTGTGTTTGGCGTATCAACCATCACCTCCGTGCTTCCTCCAGTCAGATGTCAGTGGTCTCCAACTTGTTGAAAATGTCCACCTCCCCGTTGCTGCATGTATTCTGCTGCCCGTTGGCTTTTTTCTGCTCCTGGGACAGGAATTGGCTGTTTTCATGTTGTTGATAAGGCGCAGTCTCATCCAAGCTGATGGTGGCGCGGCTGGTTTCGGTAATGGAGGAGTTGTTGTGGTAGTTGAAGTGGTTGTTGGTGGTGGGTGTCTCTCCCCAGCCGGTTTTACCCCAGGCAGACTTCCACTGAGCCCACTTCCTCCTCAGTGCCGACTGGGCCTGGACGTCAACAAAAGTTTAGTTTAGTCTAGTTCGAGGCTACGTGCAGCATCTTGTATGTGACACAACAGTTTACATTATCTGGGTCATAACGAGTCCCAGCAGTTTAAAGTGTCTTTGAAACATGAAATATGATAGTTTTAATGTACCTCAGCATTGCAGAAGCAGAATATAATAGCCACCAGGAGTCCCTGCAAAGCAATAGGACATTGATTAAATATTTATACAGGCACAGATGTCAGTGAAATTATCCTGTAAATAATAAATGTAAATGAATCATCATGTTTTATTTGAAAAACATGGACCAAATGAGGTATACTTTCTTTCTCTCTAGTTGCTGTGAATTTGAGACTGGCAATCACTAGAAACCTGTTTTTCTAATATTAATATTAATATACAGAGCAGCTGAAGGTCCAGCTTCCAAAAGCAAGAGGCCCAATAGCACTTGTTTATTCAAATACAGCAGCACAGAACGGCTCTACAGAACGGCGCCGCAGTGTGGAGGAAATTGTTAAAAGTTGTTGATGTTGTTGCTTAAAGGAACAGTGTGTAACATTACGGGGGATGTATTAGCAGAAATGGAATATAAAATTGATAACTATATTTTCATTTGTGTATAATCACCTGACGCTAAGAATCGTGTTTTCGTTAGCTTAGAATGAGCCCTTCATATTTACATAGGGAGCGGGTCCTCTTGTCAGTACCCGATCTGTCCCGGCTGCTCGATACGATATCGCATGTGCGGGTGCGCCTACCCAGTATACCTTGCGGGATGACCCGCCCTACTCTGCCTCTGATTGGGTACTTGCTCCTAAACATGAACGCAACAGGAAAATAAAAGCCTCTTGTCTAGGAGACGGTCTCTTGAAACAGCGGGTTCTGTGAGCGTGATTGGCCGGGTCGCTAGCCAGTCTGTATAGAGCTCCAGCCAGCTCATAGCAGATTCTGTCAGTGTGCCTGGCCAGGTGGCTGGCTTTTATGGAGCTTCTCAACTCCAAAAACGTCAATCAATTTTTCGTAAAACTGCCAATATTCGAAATCTACACAGTTGATTTCTTGACTCAAAAATTCTCAGCAGTGAATTTAATGATGAAAAAACATATCGTGTTCGGACCGGGTAGCCTGCTTTTGGCGCTGCTGTGGTTAAGCCGCTCTCCTCAGCCACGGCAGCTCCGGAGCCTACCGGTAGCGTTTAGGTTTAGAAGCCAGTAGCCAATCAGAGGCAAAGTAGGGGCGGGTATTCCCGCAAGGTATAGTGGGTAGGCGTGCCCGCACATGCGCAGAACGGATTGGGCAGTTGCTACAATGGCACCTGACGCCTCTTCAGAGAGTCCACCATGTTTTTAGTTACCTGAAGGCCGCCGTAGTTCTCTGACACCCTTGTGAAACTGCGGTAACGTGAGACGTAGAGTGCAAAACCGTGGTACCGCCAGCCGCCGTCTGACTTCGGTTGCTCCTAAAGTAGTGTTATTATGGTAAGGATGACCTCTGAGTGAGGCGAACAGTGTTACCACGGTTTCGCACTCGACGGCTCACGTTACCGCAGCCTTGAAAAGGGAGGAGTGAGCGGAGGGGTATTCAGTTGGTTGCAATCTGCAACCATGCTGCCAAATCCTACACACTGTCCCTTTAATGAAAATGAAATGGTATTTACTATGGAGTTGAATGGTATTTAATAGCATGGAAAGCCTTCATGCCAAACACCAAATTAAAATGTATTCATAAGGCTATTAGTGTAAAATTGGTTATAGTTAACTTAAATCCAAATTCTGTGGCGAGTAGCAGTATCATCCTTTTGTTCAAATCTAAATGTGCAGTTCATTGTTGACCATACCTGGAAGTGGCTGACGATATTTACAAAGAAATCATAGATGGCCCGGCTGATGCGTCCCTCCGGCCTCCAGGGGAAAAGGATGAACTGGACTCCCAGCAGAGGAATGAGGATGAGGGTGGCTCTCACTGCCTTCATGTAGGCTGTGGACTCAGCGCAGTGGGTCTCCTTCAACTTGGTGATTAGAACCCGGACGATGTTCAGGAGAAAGAATAAGTTCACCTAGATAGATTGATAGATGATGAAATGAAAGAGGAAGAGAAGGGAGAGACAGAAATCTGTTGTGATATTGCAGTATCTGACTTTACTAAACTTGAAGGGAAGGGCCATCTATGCATATTACTGTATCTAAAGAGTGGCAATGACTGGCCTGATGGTGACACCTTTAAATAACATGCTCATGGAAGTTAGTCTCTTACAACCTCCTTTCCTGTTAGTATGCATGGAGAAAACACAATATAATTTTGATGAGTTTTTGTTGTTTAAATGCTTTTACATCTCAGTGTCAGATTAAAGCTGCAGTAGGCAGAATATTTTTGGCATCATTTGGCAAAAAGTCCATATTAACCTTCCAGCATATAGTAATTCATGTTTTCTGAGAGATAACTAGACTTCTGCATCTCCTCACGGCTCTGACGGGAGACTTTGGCCAATCACAGGTAATTTCAGAGAGAGAGAGCGTTCTTATTGGCTGTTCATTCAACGGAGGCAGCTGTCAATCACTCGCGAACTCCGATCAAACGGTCAAACTAGGCAGCGCTGATCAAATATGAATTAAGATTCTGTTACTGTAATGCACTATTTCTTGCGTAAAATGTTTTCAGAAACAGAAAGTCAGTAAATTAGAAACTGACTGATTACTGCCAGTAGCGTATCTGAATTGACTGTATTTGCATCTGTACCACATTGTATCTACATGATAAGATTCAGGTGGAAGTACCATTACGCCCTTTGTTGTCACTAAGTATTTGAAAAGCAGTTTTGTTTTACATCTGCTCCTTGAACTTTATGTTTCATGGTAACCTGTCTGCCTAAGAGCTGCACTCTCTCTGTGTTGTGCATGATTTATCTGCAGGTGCGCCGGAGTCACCAGCTGCACTGCATCACCATAATCAAGATCTCCTCAAAAACCCTGCTCAGCCATCTCCACCCTGCCAGTGTGTTGTTGTTACCACAGTTAGTGCAGTGTTTTGAAGATAAATTTCGAGCAAGCAAGATACAATCTGTTCATAGTAATCGTATATCAAGTGGGAATACCTTATATGTGTATATATAAAATTATACTTTTATTAATTACTCACAACTAGTGCAGCTTGAATGGGCCCATGAATGATATAGAGCAGATATGTGTGAGAGCTGATCCAACACCTGAAACAAACACAGAGAGACAAAAAAAAAACTGAAATTCCAGACTCCATTCCAGTGAGATTTTCATGCAAAGTGACCTAAATCACTGAAAGCCTGAATCGTTCATCATTAATGCTAGACTCAGCAAACAAAGGGCTTCACGCAAATACCACTTGATGAGGACAATCGATATCTTACAAATCCTCTCAGCCTGAAACAGAGTAGAAGGTCAGAGGAAGGAGACAGAGGGAGAAACCCCCAAGCCTGTAGTTATGTCACAGTAGACTGCATACTGCAACATTCCTGGCCTTGATCTGGACTTGGGCTTCACAGAAGAACAGCAAACACACTACGTCTTACTTGTCGTTATAGAAAAACCCGCGGGCCACAGCATACGTGACGGCAGGAACGATGGGAAAACCTTTGGACAGAGAGGGAAACACAGACAGAAATATCAGACTGGCATCCTGGATCTCTACACAGGCTTCTGCAGCTGCATCACAATATCAAAACATAATATGAAAAGTAATACAGCGCCTCAATATATTGATAGACTAGATTAGTTATAATAATAATATATTTTATTGAAAGAAATTTTGTTCATTATTTTTAAACTAACTTTAAAGAAATGATTCGACATTTTGGGAAATATTCATATTCACTTTCTTGCCGAATAATTAACTTGTCACATGTCATTTATTTAATCCATACAAAAACCCAAGTTTAAAAACAATAATTTGAGATATGATGTTTTCAGTGCTAAGTGAAGCTAATTGGCTGCTGGCTGTAGCTTCGTATTGGTCGCACATAATGACAGTGGTATCGATCTTCAGATCTAACACAAGAAGCGAATAAGAATATTTCCCCGAATGTTAAACTGTTCCTTTAAGTACCTTTAAGTACCTTTAAGTAACTTTAAGCAACTTACTTACCCAAGTGGCTATATACATTTTCTGTTAAGGGTATAATGAGCAGGAATTAAAAAAAAAAAAAATGTATACATATGATTCAAAAATAATCTCTCTCAATCATCACTTACGTCTTACTAGAAGTGTGTGGTGGTGTCTGTATCTACAGAGTACCTGCCCTCTGCCTGTATTTTCTCTTTTCTTATTATTTATCTGTGTTCGGGACGTTTCTAGGTTTCAGCAATAACGTTTTATTTCTCTGATTCACTGCTGTGTCCTCACTAACGCCGCTGCCTCTCTTCATTCACTCTACAGCTCGCTCAACCATCGCTGCTCTCTCTCTCTCTCCCTCACTCACTCGCTGAGCCGAGGAGGAGCGGCCAACTATGAATGTCGTGTGTTACAAACAGCAACGACAACTGTTACATATTATACCTTTAAAGGTCCAGTGTGTAGGATTTGGCGGTATCTAGCGGTGAGGTTGCAGATTACAACCAACTGAAACTTCTCCCGTGTGCTAAGCGTGTAGGAGAACTTCAGTGACCGACACGAAAACGTGAAAAAAGCTAAAAACGCGAATGGCACTATCTAGAGCCAGTGTTTGGTTTGTCCATTCTGTGGAAAGGACCCGCTCCCTATGTAGATATAAACGGCTCATTTTAATGTTACGAAAACACAACGATTCTTATTTTCAGGTGATTATACACTACAGAAAACATACTTTTATATAATATATATATATATATATATATATATACTAGAAAAACAAAGTTCGGAAACTTGTGTTTGGTGGATTATTTCTCTGTTGTTACAATGCTAATGGTCATTGTATTTTACATCGTTGGAAAGCCTGTTTATTTACCTTCGCAATGATGTCCAACTTGTAAGGATCATGCATTTGTGGGATGAGCAGCACAGCTGGTTATGTGGGTAGCGCCCAAGAAAAATTTGCCAAAATGCTCTGCCAATGGTAAACAGTGTATTCTCAGAAGGCTACCAGGAAGCCTGCAATGACTGCCCTTCACCGTCAGGCCTGTTCGACAACACAGACAATGCAACCTGAACATGTGGGGGAATGTCATGTTCAGCGATGAGTCCAGGTTTTGTCTGTGAAAGTTGGATGGCAGGGTCAAAGTATGGAGACGACGCGGAGAACGCTATGCTGATTGTTGAACCGATGGAGTAACAGCTTTTGGTGGGGGCAGTGTCATGGATAGGGGGGGCATCTCCCTCACTGGCAAAACAAGGCTTGTCATCATTGAAGGCCATCTCAATGCAGTGAGATGTCGGGATAAGATTCTGCAGCCAGTGGCGATCCCATATCTCCACAATCTGGCACCTAACTTCATCCTCGCTCGCCCCCACAGAGCCAGGGTTATCACAGACTACCTCCTCAATGTGGGAGTAGAGAGAATGGAACGGCCTGCCAAGAGTCCACACCTCAACCCAATTCAACACTTGTAGGATCAGCTTAGGCGTGCTGTACATGTTAGAGTGACCAACACAACCTCATTGGCTGACCTGCAACGAATCCTGGTTGAGGAATGGAATGCCATCCCACAGCAACGTGTGACCAGGTTGGTGACCAACATGAGGAGGAGGTGCCAGGCTGTTTTGGCTGCATATGGATCTTCCACCGCTGCTGAGGCTCCTGACGGTGTATTAAATGAATAAAGTGTAAAATGGCCAATATGTCTTGTTTGTTCCTTGTTACTGATAGAGAGTTCAATCATCCAATCCACCAAACAACTCAAAACAAGAGTCAATACCAACAGGAGAATACACTGTTTACCATTGACGGAGCATTTTGGCAAATTTTTCTTGGGCACTCCCCACATAATCAGCTGTGCTGCTCATCCCACAAATGCATGATCCCTACAAGTTGGACATCATTGCGAAGGTAAATAAACAGGCTTTCCAACGATGTAAAATACAATGCCAATTAGCATTGTAACAACAGAGAAATAATCCACCAAACACAAGTTTCAAAACTTTGTTTTTCCAGTTTATAAAAAAAATGAAATATAATTATATTCCATTTCTGCCAATAGATCCCCTTACATGCTACACACCAGACCCTTATAGAAAGCTCAAGTCAGAAAGCTTTCAGTACCAGCAGCAACAGCAGTGAGTTCAAAGTGAAGCTGGCATGAAGGACATGTGTCATGCTCATTACAGGCACACTATACAGTAAAGATATAAAAAGATGTGAGCCTTAGAGAGACTGAAGAACCAAAGAACCCATTACTAATACATGAGAGCTGGATGCCTGCATGAGAGCTGAGATGAAAAGCCCACTTATCTAAGCACAGGTACATTCTGGCTTCAAGGATACATTTATGTATTGAATTATGGTGGAAATGTGATGTTCTCAGTGCAACAAAAGAATTCAAGACTAAAATATAGTCACAGATTGCAGACGCTCTCATAAATTCAGGTGCACTTATGAGTGAATGAATGTTTGGGCACTTGCATTTGGAAGACTTAACAGTACTGTTAACCTTGAATGTCAACGTCTGTTGAGGATAATGCAGTAACTCTTCACTTGGAGTATTGCTCATGAGGTATTATGAAGTAGCATTATTAGCATTGAGAGTGAATGACAGCCATAATCACCCACAAAATGCAATTGTAATGTATTGTATTAATTTAACTCCTTCATATTTGCCCTGAATCTGCTGGTATCATATCCTTGTTGCACTATGATACTTAAATGCTGTCAATAAGAAGATACAAGGTCGATATTATTCATCATTACAATAAATTATTAGTTCTGTGTTATTATAAAAAAATATAGATATCCCTACATGCATTTTTAGCTACGGCCACTAGGGGGTTCAGTGAGCTCCCTGAACCAACTGAACCACTGCGCCTGTGATGAGGACTTCCTTTTCTGCACGCTGCTAATTTTGTACAGTCCTATTAGCAACTTCAGATGCGAGACTGGAGTTGGAGTGAGAGACGACGTATACGACTGCATTGTTTCACAAGTAGCCAGTTTGCAAGTTCATTTTAAACCAATAAAAAGCAAAATCATTGTCAGATGATAGCCGGTGGGTTCCCAGATTACATTTCTACATGTGAATGCAGAATCTGTTTCTAGAGATTAAGACCCTCCTGACTCACCCCATCCCAGGACGTAGTACCAGAAGAGCTGCTGTTCCCCAACAAAGACAGCCACTATGATGAGCGTGTGGAGGTAGATGCCTTCACACAGCATCCAGAAGTAGGTGGAAGTAGACGTATACTGATTAAGCACAGCCACGACCTTACAGCTCAACTGACGGACAGGAATCCATACAGTAAATAATTACAAACAGAGAACCAGTCACAGTTTGAGTAATGCACATAGATGTGGACTATAATGCCAGATGAGCACACCATTAAGTTAAGTGTGGGACTTTTTTTTAACATGGGGAAATTAGGAAATTCATTAGTGCAATGGGATGAAATATTGATGAAAGATAAATCCAGTAGCTCACAGGGTTGCTGGCGTTTCGGGTTTGGTCATTAGCTACATTGAGCGAGAGCCACATTATAGTAACAATGGAGTTCAAGATGAAGGAGAGAAACATGTTCTTGTGGAGGGAGATTCTCTGGCAGCTAAGACTCCTGGAAGAGAGAAACAGACAGACAGAGAGAGGGAAGGAAAGGTATAGTTAATGTTTCTATAAAATTGTAAACAAACAGTTTTGGACGATTTTCTAGCAAAAATAAAAAATACCCACAACTTAAAGCTGAGGGAGGCAGTTTATTTTGGCATTATTAGGCAAAAATTCCATAATAACCTTTCAGCATATTGTAATTCAAGTGGTAGAAGTGGAAATACGAGGAAGGGCGCCGGGCTTTCAAGCTAATTTTCATAATGGCCAACTTCCGTGTCCGTCACCTGATGCCATTGGGCCCAAAAATACTTTTTCCTATAGACTTATATTGGGAAAGAGACGTCTGTAACTCAGCACCTTTACCTCATTTTTTTTAGGCAAATCGACTTCCCAGTATGAACACTTGAATAGCCCTTATTTAAATTATTATGTCCTAAAAGTTAAATGCACTTATAGCTGAATCCCAACCTATTTTCCTTCCTCTGTCCATATGAATGAGACCCAAACCGAGGCTTGAGCGAGGGCTGGGATGCCGAGTTAAAGGAAACGCTACTGCGCCAGCTCTACAGACCCAATGGATGCGGAAAATCGCCGGATGTTCCGGGTACTTTATCTTTTGGCAGTCAAGCTATTTTGGCTTCATGCACCACTGAGCAACTCTCATAGGAATGAACGGGAAAACAGAGCCATGAGGAGGTGCAGAAGTCTAGTTCTCTCTCAGAACACTTGAATTACAATATGCTGAAAGGTTATTATGGAATTTTTTTCCCCCAATGACGCCAAAAATATATTGCCTACCCCAGCTTGAAACTATTTACTTTTTCTCCACATAAACTGATACACAGCGCAGGATTACACCGACCATATTGTCGTGATTATGTTATAAACATCAACATTGTTTCCTTATTTGTACAAGCAGCTTATACCGGTTTCTAAGCCGTCATACACAAACTGACACTGAAATAGGAAAGAAAAAGTAGGAGAGGTATATGAAGACTGTCGAGGTGTTGAGTCAGATCGGACATTAGAAGAGAAGTCCTGACTCACTTGAAGTAGGAGAAGATGATCAGACAGATGATCAGGGAGACAATAGACAGGCCGTGACCCACCACGGCCAGTGAGTAGAGACTGAGGGCAAACTGCAGGGACAAAGAAGTGGTATATTCATGATAAATAGGAATAAATTCACTTAATAAGAATGGATATATTTTAAGTTCAAGACGTAAATCAGCGTAGTAAAGCAGTTACAGTGTTTGCATAGTTTACATCTATACAGTTTGTTATCAAAAGACAAATGCTCTTTGAAGCATGGACCACAGCAAAGGAAACATCTGTAGAGCATATGAGCCTTTTGGGGAAATTCAGAAAAGAAAATGTTTCCTGAATGGCCATCAATTTAGATGCACTGGGGAACATAATCCTACTGTTGGCCAAATGTCATGGCAAATAAATGAGATTCATGGAAGACAATCTTTACAAGGACCATTGCTAGAGAAATATCTGGGAGCTTCGCCATCCTCCAAGTGGAACAAATCCTAAATGACCTGCGGGTTTAAGTCAGTATAGACGGTACTTGTAGACATGAGGTGAATTCAAATGATTAATCCCACATCAAAAACTAGAGGAAGAAGCTTACATTTTAAACCTGAACTCCACAGAGACATAACTCTGCATGTTAGATGTTGAGTTTGAATTCCAAGGATGTAAAGATGATCAGTAATCTCACTATCTGCTTCAGAGATTCCCTGATGCTAACAGTAATTTTGCATCTCCAAATTTGATCATATATAACCAATCTTATACAAGAAAAAACAGGCAATGGCACACAAAACAATTAGACGATAGAACATAAAATATTTAAAGGGTACATATCATGCTCATTTTCAGGTGCAAAATTTTTTTTGGGTTTCTACAAGAACATGTTTACATGCTTTAAATGGGACTTATTTCACTTTTCCTTATTTTCTCTTATATATGAAATGTTACAATGTTGGATGTTCATAATAAACGTGGCCAAAGTGTCAAATAATGAGGTAAACGTATGTAAAAGTATTTCCTGTGTGCAAAAACATCAGGCTTCAGACAGGCTTTTGACAGTTGTGAATTGCTCTCTTTCCAACGTTTTTTTTTTACTTTGGCTACAGGCTAACGTAAGTTTGTGCCGGATTTCTTTATATGGTCATCTGCTCCAGGTAAAGAAAACAAAAAACGCTATATTGTTCTCATACCGGCGGTGCTGCAGCACCTCTTTTCACCTCTGTTTGAGCTCCTTCTCAAAAAGCCCAGTCTGCTCTGATTGGTCTGCTGGCCTTCTGTTGTGATTGGTCAACCGGACCAAACTCTTCGGACTCCGCTCTAACTAACTTTGTTTAGGTGCATGCCAAGCTAGACGCTAGGCAGGTATTATGCAGATGTGGTACTTGTGTTACTTGGTGACATCACCATGTTATGAAAGAAAGGTCAGGACTTGAAGCGAGGCGTTTCAGGCAGTTCAGGAGCAGCGTTTCTGTGGAGAGTAACTCACTTTGCCGTGGACTTTGGGCTTTGTAACTTTGCAGACCTTTTACAAGCACAAAAAAACTATATAAACACACTAAAGGAAAGGGAAAAAGCACAAAAGCATAATAGGTCCCCTTTAAGTAGCAGCAGTATTTTTGAATATTGCACTCTGATTAGCCCGATGTGGTGAGGATGGTATTTCTTTCACCTCACTTATCAAGGCGTGTGAATTAAAGTAACATGCTAACCTTTGATCCTACAGAGATTTTGACAGTTTGGAGAATGTCAAACTAGTTTACAGTCTCCGGTGTTCAGTTCACTCACACACAAGTGAGTGAGTCAGGACTGCAGTTAGCCCTCAGTGCATGTTGTTATGCTCAGCTGTCCAAGCACGAATAACTCCTGACTATCACATATCAACGTCTGTCATAATCCCTGCCGGTGTTGTTTCCTGTAGTCGGTTTGGATTACATTTCCACACCGTGCCAAGGAAAAGGTGCACTTTGCATTTCATCCGTTCACCTACAGACCTTTTCATTGCCATTCTGTTGCTAGGGCAACAGCTTTGGTCCAAGTTTACTTCCTGTCAGCTGTACTGCATTAACAGTGAGTTTTTTGCCTCTTCCTGCACTGTATATTATTTATTTTTGTTATGTTTGTGTAGTCTTAATTTGTGCAAAATAACTAAACATAAACATTTAGCAAATTATACTGCACTTAAACTTAAAACTTACGATTAAAACATGTCAATATCACCACTGTTGAATTTTTTAATTTAATCATGCACTCAAACGCTGCTCCTCCACCCCTGAAGAACACTGTTACACTCGGCTCAGAAAAAGCAATACAAGCTGCTCGGTCAACCACTCGAGGGGGGCAGGGGGGGTGCAAAATTCTGAATGTGTTTGTATACTTTTATTGACTTTTGTACTATTGTACTCTTTTAATGTCTAATTTTTCGTACTATTTTATTATTCTACCTACCTGCCCAGAGACTAAAACCCAGTACATTACATCTCTCCTTGTTTTATGTAAGGGTAATGTTCTTCGTGCATTGTCCTGTCTGTTTTGTGTCTGTTTTTGTGTATTGGTATGTTTTTAATTGTAATGTTATCTGTCCCTGTTTGTACTTGTATTTTTTCTTTGTGATGTTATCTGTCGCCGTTTGTACTTGCTGCCCATCTTGACCAGGACTCTTGCAGAAGAGATATTGTATATTTCAATGGAACCTTTCTGGTTAAATAAAGGATATAATAAACACAAATAAAATAATAAAGAAACATCCATTCACACATATTTTAAGGCCTTTTTTATAGTCACATGGTTATGTGCATCAGTCCGCTTGAAAGAGGGCTACAAGCCTTGATTTTATTACTCTAATAAACCTTTGAAATCCCCTCATACACAGCAGCTTCACGGCATAGCGTGTTACCTTGCGTTTGTCTTTGGTGTAGGCCTGACACTGGGTGTAGTTAGTCCAGACTCTGTTGCTCTCTGGGTGGTGGAACCACTGGCCACCAGGATTACACACTTTGGTGGCCTTCTCTGTTGAAGACAGCATTATAATTTACACAACAGAAACTTTGCTTATGGTTTGATTTAGGTGAAATCAGGTGCCAAATAGCAGCCCGTTCTCATTCCCAGGGCATTAAATACCGAGGCTTTGTCACGGCCGTTGGCACATACGGCACCCTTTCACGCCGGTATGAGACACACCAGGCGTTCCATTAACTATAATGTAAACCCATCCGCAGCAACAGTAAAAGCCCCGGGAAAGTGCGCTGGGAGTGTGGTGACGTAGTTTAAATAGCGAAAACACACACACACACAGAGCGGGTGAGAGGGAAAGGGAGGTGGATGGGTCCAACAAACACAAGGCTTTCATCCAGGTGGCCGCTGTTCGTGTTCTGTGTGTCACGTTACAATCAGCTGTTCGCTCGTGTCCCGTGTTCTCAACGTTCAGTGTCATTTTCATAATACATAATATATACATAAGCCCAACCGTGTATTTCTTTCCTAAACCTAACTATAGTGGTTTTGATGCCAGATATAAAGTGACGCCTAGAGGCATGACCCCAGACACGTGACCCCAGAGGCTTGACCCCAGAGGCGTGACCCCAGAGGCGTGACCCCAGAGGCGTGACCCCAGAGGCGTGACAAAGCGGTATGTGACGAGTTGGGAACAGAACGTGTTGCAAATAGACAATGAAAATCTTAATTTCCCATTAGAGAGTATTAGTTCTTTTTTGCATTATACAAACAGCAAAAAGTAGTCAAGACGCTATGGCCAACCCACCAAATCACAGAAAAAATAAAAAAATAAAAATAAAAAAGCCTTACACATATCAATACAAACAAAAGGGAAATACAAGACACACAAAATAAACAGTTGTGCTTGCATATATATGTGTGTGTGTGAGTGTGTGTGTGTGTTAAGGCCTCACCAGCAGGGTCAAAGTCGAAAAAGTATTCGGGACACATCTGCATGACATTCCCTGGAGCTGAATCCCCCCAGCACAGCCAGCCGTCCCACGTACGGTTACAGTAGCTGCCTACAGAGGGCAGTATACGGACATGACACAGAAATCAGGAGATGAGAATGAGCACTGTGTAACCTTCTTCCACCTCTAGTTTCAAAGTGATGTATGCACAAGTGAGGCACCTAATCCTGTCACGCTTCATAAGACCTTCTTCGACATAAATTGTTTGTTTATTGAACGGTGTCTCTGTCCCTGGTGCTAAATGCTAATTCTATAAATAGTATTATATGTTGTTAAACGTAGCATCATGTGTTCTGTACAGTCTTATGTTGAAGTTTGAGTTCTGTAGGTGGAGCTGTTCAGCCACTGAGGCTACAGTACCCCTGCTCATGCTAACCACCCCTTTCTTCTTCTATTTCAATCAAATAAAGAATCATAAAAGGCATCACTTTAGAGGATTCCTCCAAGGAAAGATGTTTCAGCCTGTTGGTGTCTTATATTAGGTCAAGGTAAACTTTATTATCCCAAATAGGGAAATTTGTGTGGTCAAGGCAGTGTTTTTGTACTGTTCCTCTCATTTAACAGTCTAATTGCTGAAGGTACAAAAGGGCACATTTTGACATTTAATGATAAATTGTGAAGAGTATTGTTGTCTGCGGCAAAATCGCCAGAAATCACAGATTCATATTCCTTTAATATTCAGCTTCTTCTTTTCTCTGTGCTCTTAAGGGCATTATGGTTTAAATTATTTTGAGAAACATATCCAGACAAAATTTCAGATTGTCTTAGTAAACCTTTAAGAACACTAAAGTAAGATTATACCATCAGAAATAATAGCTTTGGATTACATTTTAAACGAACATTTGAGAAGTCTACTGTAATGTATAATCACTCAACACATAAACTATACCAGCTGTGTGATGTGTCTGAGCTGTCGGTGGCACACATGTCAACAGAAAATCATAAAGGTAGGGAACTTACATTTTTAATAAACTCCCTGGCAGGATGAACCATATAAATGATCTATTCAACATAAATGGTGTGTTACACTAAACTATGTGTCTAACTGCGGCTGGCACAAAGCTTGTCAACAATACCAGGAAACCTGACGGGACTACGTTGTACTGCGGCATGCTGGGAAACGGAGCACAAAATAACATTTCAAAGGCAGTGAAGCACTGTGCGGGAGTAACAGGCACTGGGAAAGAGACAAAGGGCAAGTTTCCTTTCTTTCACACTCACTTCCTCTCTGTCTCTCTCTCTCTTAGTGTGTGCACACACTGGAAACTGTTAATAAGTAGGGCAACCAGTAATGCATGTATAGAAATCTGCATGTTCGTTAGAAATTTATCTCACTGAACATTAATTATGCTGAGCAGAGAAGTTGAGAGTCGGTAAACTAAAATTAAGCTAACAGTGATGGATCAAAGTGAGCTGAAGGGACAAGCTGTGTCTGCTTTACTAGCTTTGATGCCAAAAACACTGGCTCCTTAAGCCAAGAGCCATGTTTTTGGCCGATCACATAGGCTACAGGAGGCTGAACCACTGACGTACGCGTGAGCAGCTTTTTATTTTTCAGAACAGCAGAGAGAGTTAACTACTAGCTCTCATGTGTAAGATTTGGAAATGTCTTTTGCTGTGTTCACACCAACAGTGAAGCAAATTTTGGCCTCACTTTACTTTCACAAGTTGAACCGCCGGTATCATTTGTGTTCATTCGCACTAGACGCGCCGGAGAGAAGTGAGAAGGAGCTTGTTAATAACCACTGTTGCTGCTTTTTACATGTTGTGGAAGTCACAGATATGTCGGAAAACCAAACGTTGTCGTGTCTGGGTTCAAAACATCACCCGGCAGCGAGCTGTATTCACATACGGTGCTGTTGCACTGACTTTATCTAGAAAGGCACACGTCGCTACTGCAGTATGAACCTAAAATAAACTGACTGTGCTGTGATTTAATTGCAAGTAACGGATCAAAATGATGCCGAAATAACTACGTAATGATGAAAAGTATGAATTCATGCTTTGTCGGGGTCTGTCCGCATGACGAAAATCAAACAACTTTTATAATGCTTGTTTTCTGAATTCAGATCGATCAGTGCCAGGCTATGCAGCTGCTCCATCAACGCTCAAGATAACGTCATCTAGGCATAAAAACATCAGTGACGTTGTTGTTTATACCATAGACAGTCTGTGGTTTATATACATACATTTATACACAGAGTTTAGTCCGGTCTTTGTACCAATATGATGGACTATCGTAGCTCTAGATGCCCACAGACAGCTACAATATTTTTTCCTCCATTTCTGATTGTTTCGCAAACAGTGTCACGCAACTTTCTGTATATCTATATACGTCTGTATAAGAAATGTCAGTATAAAATTTAAAGGCAATCCATCCAATAGTTATTGAGATATTTCAGTCTGGACCAAAGTGATGGGCCGACTACTATTCATAGAATGTCAAATTTGCTTCAAAGCCCGGCGCTCTTCCTGGGGGGCTTACAGTGGTGCTAAAATAGGAGCCCATTGAATTATTGGCAAGGCTATCTAAGCACAATGAAAACTGATTAACTTTAAAAGGATATCCTGTAATTAAATGTTTTACTTGTAATAAAAGTGATTACATTTGCAGAGGGAGTGATTTCACTAAAACTGCTTCACTTGGAAGCATCGTGTTGTGATTGAAATAAAATGTGTTGATACCATTAAGGAGATGTAACTTCCGTTATCAGCTGAACTGTGAATAAACAGAACATTGGTAAAGTCTCATCACCTTCATCTGTACGTGGTGGATCACGGATTATCTTCAGGTAGCATTCAAACTGAGCAGCCAGGATCTGGTGTCGGGAGTTTCCCAGTACGGAGGAAATGTCGCTTAAATTCTCCTGCTGCACCTCCACCGCCTTCTCCACAGCCACCATGGAGCCCACATCCTCAGACTGGGACACCTGGGTAAAAAAAATCACATCACATACTGTATGTTTGAGATGTTAGAATGATGAATGTCTCATCCTGACATAATCTTTCTTATTAGACTCAAATATCTCTCTTGTCAAGTCAGCACACTGACACACTGACAGCTGTTGTTGCCTGTTGGGCTGCAGTTTGCCATGTTATGATTTGAGCATATTTTTTATGCTAAATGCAGTACCTGTGAGGGTTTCTGGACAATATTTTTATTTTTTTTGGTGTTGCTAATTGATTTACAATAATAAATATATACATACATTTGTATAAAGCAAGTATGTTGCCCACTCCCATGTTGATAAGAGTATTAAATACTTGCCAAATCTCCTTTTAAAGGGACTGTTTTTTACTTCTTACACGTATAAATCAATCCGGGTCGGTGTCCCATGCGCACTCGCGTGTGGCTACGCTGTTCAGACTCAGGCTCCAACATAAACTACACGGAAGCACCAAAATCGCAAAGTTATATCTAGTGAAGCCCATCTTGCAAATCAGTGTTGGACGCGGGGGAGAACGTAGCTTTAGTCTCCAGGGCCGGAGTCTCTGCTGTACTCTGCTCCTCTGCTCCTCTGCCTGCTTGCCTTCACTCACACACCGCTCGTTTTCGCTCCACTCTCACGTGCATGCGCGCTCACTACACACTGCAGAAGAGTTAGTTTAGCTCTGAGAATATCTAGTGAATGTACAGTGGATGTTTGTGCAGAAATAAATGCTGCAGCTCCTCCAGACCAACAGAGGTTTCCCGTGTTTTGTGAAGTGACGGGGCTCCACAGCGAGGAAACCTTATCGTCTCCGACCAAAACTCCGGTGTCTCCCCTGTTCCCTCAGACCGCGGTCGGGAAGCTGAAGCAGGAAAAGCCAACACTAGGATCAGCATTGATTCATAGAGAGACCTTCGTCTGGTCAGCTAACATTACTGCCAAGCAGGTGAAATATAGAGTGATGTTGTGGTTTTAGCTGACGTGTGTCGCCTCACTGTGTTGAGCGATGCTCGTTCATGTCTATGTAGCAAGCACAAGCCCGAGCAACAGGACGCTGACTTTCGTTGACTTAATGGCCACAGGTGTCGCTGTTAACAAGCATTTCTGATTCTTACAAACAGTCCCTTTAAGGTATATTTTGAACAGTTAAAAAATGTGCAATTAATTTGCGACTAACTATTTTAATCAATTGACAGCCCTATAAGGTATACTAAGAACAAAGAAAATGGGATTTTATGTACACATTATGTACACAACATATGTAACCAATAAACACTTCGATATACGGGTATTAGATAAAAATGCATGGCTAATGTAAAGGTGGGAAAGTAGTGGAGTATGGAGAGAAGTAATGCTGTATGTGAAAACCTACTTAGTGTTAGGGCTCACCCAAATGCTTCGAAGCTTCGAACCAATGCTTCAGTTTATATAATATAAATGTGTAAATCCCCAAATAGCCCATGAATAAGGAATAATCCTACAATAGTATTCATTACTCATATTAAACATTAATTATTGTTAGTTATTCTCAGACGGATATCGCTGTTTGTTGTGTGTAGAGGTGCGTGTATGTAAGTAGTGCGGCAGCGGCACTGAAACAGTGGAGATGGAGACGGACAGACAGAAGTACATGTCAGTCTGCTGTGCAGCGACGCAAAGCTTAGAATACCTCTGAATATTTCTCACCGGAGCTTCGAAGCCCAAAAAATGGTTTTCAGGACAGCCCTACTTAGTGTACACATTTAGTGTGTCGTAGCGATTAGCTATTATTTACACAGAATGAAAAGAAGAGGGCTATGCGTCTACACACACATGATCCCACTCACCTCTGTGCCCAAAGCCAGAGAAACTATCAGTGAGAGTGTTAGTGTTCTCCACATGGTTCTAAAAGGGAAACAAGAACAAAGACGATGCAATTATTAGACATTTTTACACCAGATCGGCCAGTAATCATATATTACATGTGAGAAGCTGTTATCTATTCCAAAACTGTGGTTCTTACAATAAACAAAGTGTTCTATATATATATATATATATAGTATTACACAAACAAGACCAAGAATCTACAGCCACCCTTAAATAAAACCTTTATATATTCAGAGTGAAAGTCCATGACCTAATGGAAAATGAAGAAATTTGCAAATGCCTGTAGTGATTTAAATTCAAATTGTTTGTTTGAGTGTGTGGTCTCACAAGTGTGCTTATGTATATATATATATTTACAGTATGCATATTTTCTCGTCTATCAGGACAGGAAGTTCATGCTCTCCGCTGCCCACTCAGGGTCAGAGAAACAGATGTGTTTGTTATTATTTTTGGGTGAAAGGGCAGCAAGTTCCCCTTAGTGTTCCCTCTTTAATGAGCCAAACATGGGAGAAATAAATACTCAGCGTGAGGAGTCATAGGAGAGAGAGAGAGAGAGAGAGAGAGAGGTGACAGAGGCAGGGTGTCTACACAAAGTGTCTCTTTAGTGGGAAAACATGTTGGGCTGTATTCATCTGTGAGGGAGGAAACTGGCTACATGGTCTTTGGACCTCAAGGCCAGCATGACACAACATGATATGTTCAGCTGTGTTTCTTTTAAATGTAAATGCAATAAAAAGTGGTCATTTCGATGTCAATCACAATGTCATATGCTCCATCCATTATCTGTAATCTTATCCTATTCAGCTAACAGCTGTTTCCTCCTATTTCCAGTCTTTGTGTGCAAAAGCTACTGTAAGCTAACGGGCTGCTGGCTGCAGCCCCATATTTAAAGGTCAGACATGAGAGTGTAAGCATATTTGCCAAAACTATTCCTTTAACACTTGCTTGGTGCTGCGGCTTCCTCCACCTCCCCCCCAAAAGGATTTTAGTACTGTTGACTCTGATAAGATCTAATGTTCATGTATACAGCTATCTCTCATAGTGTGAGTGTTTAAACTGGGGATTAGTTTGGATTCTTTGAGAGCTCCCTCAAAGAGCACAACCTTCTCCGCCACATCGAACTTAACCATTTACAATACAGACCATGTTGGAAGGGTCGATGTAATAGACTACTACTTAATACCCCATGGCATGAGAAAACCTTTACTACAAGGAAAGTGTCAAGGGTAGACATTATAGATTTTGCCTTTTGTGTCTTTCCCTCTTTTTCTCTCTCTCACACACAAAGCATACAATGCTCTAAACCCACCTCCTAAACCCCTTGACCACAACCTCTTGACAGCGCCACACATTACATGGTGGCACGTAACGTGTTGAAATTACATGTCGGCACCACGGAAACAATTATTTTTACACACAGCGATGTCACATGGCGCTCCACCCATGCCGCTGCCCGCTACAATGCATATCATGCACCTCCGTCTCCAGCGTTTGCGCCTCCAACAACAATGACGCCGCCCCCAAATGCCCATATGTGTGAAATAATGCCAATGGAAAGCCAATTAGGATCCTTTGTCTACAAATTCCCAGGTTCAACAGAAATAGATTTTGATAAAATGTAGGACAAGGTCCGGGTGGACAGATGGGTCACACACGGGACTTTCACACAGGTGACCTGTGTTCGTGTCCCACGTGAAACCAAAAGTCTGTTTTGAGTTATTTTAAATTACGTTCTTTTAACCCAAACCATGATCTTTTCTTTCCTAAACCTAACAAAGTAGTTTTGTTACCTAATTACCCCCAATTCAATTGATTCCGCTGTCAAGAGGTCGTGGTCATTTGACGTATTTCTGTGAGATCACATTGGTTGAGGCTGACACAGCCTACGCTTTGGCAGCCTTCTGTAGTTTGAAACACAGAAAGCAAAAATATTAAAGAGTTTCAAGACCTTTATTAAAAGATGTTATTTTTTTTATTTAAAGATGTTATTTTTGTAAATGTGTCCCATCCATTGCTCGTTTTGGCATTTCACACAGCACTGTGACATCTTTTCCCCTTGGCCTGCAGTCTGAGTTTACTCACAAACTCCTACAAACAGACATTAATTTATAATTACAATTCCATTCAATAAGAACCAAACAATGGATGCCTTTCTATCTGTTATGAACACAGTTGCCTCTAGCAATGTATTGTTCCCCATCAGGACATTGTAAATCCAAAGACACACACACTCACACACTATAATACCTTGGCAGTGCTCGCTGTACACCATCGGCACCGACCGACACAATCTACTGTATCTGTGAGCTGCAGCCAAGTCGTTTGGTTTGTCTTTGTTTTCTGGTGACAATACAAACTGAAATGTTGCTGCATTTGTCACTTCCCTTGTCCCTTATTTTGTCTGGAGTCATCATCTCTGATCAGTGACCAGGTGATCGAGAGCATCAGATAGAAATGAATAACTAAGTAATAAATAAGAACAAGTGCTGACGATAGTAACCGAGGAAGGTGCAGAGACACAGAAATACAGCGAAATGAAAACATGTCTTGCAGACATTTCAAATTAGGTTAATAGTTGAGCTTTAAATGTCAATGTCTCCCATAGGGGTACATGAGGAAAAGAGGAGTTTAAACTTAGGTCAAACACACACACACACACACACACACACCCTTCCACTCTCTCGTTCTCCCTCCTCTCTCATGTTATCTCTTGATTTCCTCTCTTTGCTGATCTTTGACAGTCTCTCCTCTCAACCTACCTCTGTCTCCTCTGTTTTTTCTCTCCTACACTGTTGTCTGTCAACATTTATCTCAGTCACTCTGGCTCACGTTGAGTCTGTGTGTGTGTCCCTAACTCTGCCCAGCCCTTCTGCTTTGCTTTTCATTTCATGTGCTGCTGGTAGGCTCAATTCTGGAAAGTGATGAACATAAACACCACATGTCAATGACCTTTAAAGGTGAACTGCAGCAAATTTCTCGGGGAGTACTACTGCATATACACAGTAAATACAGCACATACACATAACAGTTGCATAAATCCTTTTGTGCACGAAGTCAGATTCTGCTGCATCGATTTGGATGAAACTTTTACACTCTCCTTCGTGAGTCCAACGCAGTTATAGGAATGCTAAATTGGTGGTGTAATCTTTTACGAATGATGTGTCTGTCTTTTTTCCTGGAGCCTGTAGAATACTACATTTAAAAGGTGAAATATCATCTGATGTAGCCAGGTTTATTTTAAAGGATGAGTGCAGGTATATTTAATAGTTTTCTTAATATCAATAAACCTAAACCAGCAATGAATTCATTAGCAAGTATTGGTTGTGTATGCAAAGCCAGATATAGCTTATTCCTCTTTGCCATAGAGCTCCATGATTGTCCAGAAACTGTTAAAAACACATCACTGAGCCACATGTTGCACTGGGTGACATGTTACTTCACTACGATGAACATGAGCTGTGACCAAAATCACTCACTACTCCATTTTCGCCATTGCCATTTTGTAGTGCGAAATATTACACCCTATATAGTCTTCTTCTTCTTAATCCTCTTGGCCCCCTTGGGAGCATAGGGCGTCCACCATTGATCTCCACCTCACTCTCTTCTGTGGTCTTTGCTTCCTGTCAGGACCCTATATAGTAGACTCAATGTATCCCACAATGCATTGTGAAAAATATTGGACAACGATGGTCACTAAACAGGCACTATGTACCATCATGCATTGCGCTGAAGCACAAAATGGCAGGCGGACGAGAGGAGAAAGAGCGGTGCGATTGAGACAAAAACATGAGTTGTGGCAAGAAAATAATGTATCTAATAAGAGAAGAGCAGCATCACAACACAAACGGCCACAAAGTACTTTTTATTTATTAATTTGGGAAAATACTAGGACTGTCAATCGATTCAAATATTTAATCGTGATTAATTGCAAATTAATCACACATTTTGTATCTGTTCAAAATGTACCTTAAAGGGAGATTTGTCAAGTATTTAATACTCTTATCAACATGGGAGTGGGCAAATATACTTGCTTTATACAAATGTATGTATATATTTATTATTGTAAATCAATTAGCAACACAAAACGATGACAAATATGGTCCAGAAACCCTCACAGGTACTGCATTTAGCATAAAAGATATGCTCAAATCATAACATGGCAAACTGCAGCCCAACAGGTAACAACAGCTGTCAGTGTGTCAGTGTGCTGACTTGACTATGACTTGGCAAAACTGCATGTGATTATCATAAAGTGGGCATGTCTGTAAAGGGGAGACTCGTGGGTACCCATAGAACCCATTTTCATTTGCATATCTTGAGTTCAGAGGTCAAGGGACCCCTTTGAAAATGGCCATGACAGTTTTTCCTCACCAAAATTTAGCGTAAGTTTGGAGCGTTATTTTGCCTCCTTGTCCACAAGCTAGTATGACATGGTTGGTACCAATGGATTCCTTAGTTTTTCTAGTTTCATATGTTATTATCGCGTTAACTTTGACAGCCCTAGAAAATACACTTATTGCCACAACGGCAGACAGCTGCGCATCACCGCTTTACCCCTTCGGTTCTTACCTTTCATAATAAAAGCCCTAGACATACACGCTGCATCAATCACACCAGGGGGGAACTTAAATCAACTCAGTGCATTTCACTTATATGTATTTATCAAAAAAATACATGTCGGTATTTATTATGGATGGTCTACCAGCAGACGTTGATCTGGCATGTTTAAATTGCGTGACAGCAATGACGCAATTAACTGCTCAGAGAAAGTGACCAGAGTAGTGTCCAAAAGTGTTTTTAAATTTTGCCGATGAGCTCACTAGACTCACTCATATTGTCCTCTAGAACTCCCTGGGTAGTGAGTAGGGAGTAGTGAATGAGTGAATGATTTTGGACACAGCCATGGGCACTGTAGTTTACTTTGAGTCAATCCCAGATACACCGTCCTGCTGCTGTAAATACTCAGAAATGCACCAAATCGGGGACTGAAAATAGCCCAAAAAATACACTATTTCCTCATGTTTGAGTAATGTTTACAAGTATGTTTGTGGTTAGTTAGTGTTAGTATTTTTATCTCGGATTTTCTGCTCATTATTTTTCAAAAACAGCCATATTTGGTTGCACAGAGCTTGCAAAAATTCTTTCACCATCTCACTAAAAGTTAACATGGGTATAAATAGCACCACAGCCAATGATCTAAACGTAAATCACTGGTAATTGTTGGTGTCTCTGTTGGTTGATAAATCTCCCGATCTCAGTGCATTCCTTTAAAGGAGCCCTGATTTCTTTCTCCAGTGTTATGTTTAGATGGTCCGAGAGCAGTCATTGTCAAACTGGAATGCTTGTCGGGTAACAGCTGTAGAAACACAGAGCCACTAGTACAACATGTGGAGGAAACTTAAACTCATCAGATTACAGCAGAAAGTCACACGCTATTGGCAGCTTTAATTAGAAAAATATTAACACAAGTATCAGCCTTAAAAAATCCACTTCAGACCAGTGGACAACCTCTGGATTTGAGAAGTGAGGCCAATGCTGTAGTGCCTTAAACTTGCATTCTTTCTAACAGCCAGCAGGGGGCGACTCCTCTGGTTGCTAAAAGAAGTCTGATTGTATAGAAGTCTATGAGAAAATGAGCCTACTTCTCACTGGATTTATTACCTCAGTAAACATTGTAAACATGAGTTTATGGTCTCAATCGCTAGTTTCAAGTCTTCTTCAAGACAGCATGATGTTCATTTAGTAAATTATGGTCCCATTTAGAGTCTAATAGACCATAAAGCAGGGGATGCTTTAGGGCGTGGCTACCTTGACAAGTCTCTACCACGGCGTTGTCCGATCTGGGAGTTGTCTGTGTTTTCGTCTTACAACTTTAACCCTTTCACAGTGTGTGTTCAGACGAGTTTGGTCACCTGAAAACATCTGATTCAACGTTAGTTTGTACTTAGCTCCAACCTCTGGTGTCACTTCTGGTTTAAAAAAAACTAGATGGCAATGGCCAAAAACCAAGAAAGCGACGGCCAAAATGCCGAACCCGAGGCTTCCAAAACAGCAGTCCACAAACCAATAGGTGACGCCACGGTGACTACGTCCACTTCTTATATACAGTCTATGCATCGGACCCTATAATGCCATCAATCTGCTGTCAAAGCTACCTGCCAGGTGCTGAGACCAACTGCTGAGAAATGAGGAGGGCTGAAAGAGCTGCAGCAGTGTCTCCTGGCAACCAAAGCGCTCAAGGTAAGGGATGTTTCTGATGAATGTGTCTTTTGACTGCAGAAATCACACACCGAGCAACATGCTCACAACAATCACAATGATGAAACAGTCCAATTAGTTTTGGAAGCATACTGAATGAACTAACACTGCTGCCGAGATGTGACCAAACATTCAAACAGCCTCCTGTGATTGGGCTAAACTGCTACTTCACAGGGGTTTAAGGCAAAGACGTGGAAAATCTGAGAAAATTAACAAGGAATTAAATGTCTAACGCAAAGAAGAGGGAGGCTTAATATTTTGTGCACAGCATATCAGCACATCTTGACTGGTTTTGATTGGATCAAGGAGGGACTCATAAACTAGGAACAAAGAATATTAAGACCTGCATTTGAGCCTCTGGGTCCTTTACTTTATATTAAGAAGCATTCCAAAGGAGACCAACCTCAACTGAGGAAATTAAACACACATCTCCTGAGCCAAAAATTCATATGATGCCTCACAATCACAGGACAAGTCAATATCAGTGGTATTATGGCAGGGCTTAGTCGTTAAACTTTTTTTTTCCTGCTTAAACAAATATATTTCCTAAGATTTGTTTATAAGACAGAGCTTACAAAATAAAGAAAGAGTGGCTCCAATAACATTCCCCTTCCTTTGTACTACGTGTTCTTTCTGGGAGATATGACATAAATATACAGTATGTGTATTTGTGGCCATAACATGAATATTAACATGTGTTTTATCGGATAAAATATGAACTGCACTTCTCAATGACTCATTCCGATGCTCACTAGGATGTAGTCTGGCGTTGACTAGCCACTCCTGGCAACAGACAACAACGTGGGAGAACAATATCAATCATTTATAAAAAGCTTTCCTGGCTTTTAGGTATATCAATAAAACAACAAGTGTTGTTTGGGCCAGTGTTCCACCCTTCCAGTAATATTTTATCCATTCTCAAAGTTATTTACAGATGAACTGCTGTGATTTTTTTGTACGCCCACTTTCTGTCAACCTCCACCCCCCTCTAAATCAATTAGTGACGTCCTACATTTCCCAGAATGCCATTGGAAAACATCCAAGGAATGGTAATTTTCCATTTAGAAGCATTTTAACAGCAGAACTGTTGTGGAGAAACTAACTGGTATCTGCATCCTCTGCAGTGGATTTCTTCCAGTATGATTGTTACATTTCTTCACAGAATAAATAACTGCCTTTAAATTCTGAGGTACTGACAAAAACAGTTTTAGATTATTGAAATATCTTTTATCAAACTCATCTGTATCTGCTAAAATATTTAAAGTCTCTATGTTTGGTTAGGCTACACACCAGAATAGAAAAAAACAAAACATCAGGACTGCACATTGATGATACCACTGCTCTCATGGGGTCATGGGATGATGGGAAATCCAAACATTTCTGTTTTGTTACACCAGATTTAGCTTTATTGGCCGTTGCACCCAGTGAAATGGACTGCAGATGCTGCTGTGACGTTTGTCCCGACCCTTGAGGTCATTATTGCCTGAGGTACAGAATGACCAGCAGTACTTCAAAAGAAGGCCTTTAATACATAAAAAAAAAAATCTGTTAATGCATGTGTTGCCATAGTAATATATATATATATTTTTTGCAGGGTGGAAGGACTTTGATATTACCTGCAGGGACATGTAAATCTACCTTAAAAATGCTGTAATTGGATGCAGTTGGAAGTATTGAACTTAATTTGGGAAAATCCAGACACACAGATATAACGTATGCCTAGAGGAGAACAGAACAGACTAAATCTTCAATGAAAAAAAAAAACAGTGTGGCCTAAAATGAGCAGATAGCTGACTGGAATTCTGCTGCCAACAACTGAAGAGAAAATAACATTTTATTATTAAATTATGTACTTTCTAAGATAACTAAAATGAGTATAACTCAAAGGAACAATTGAGTGTTGTGCTGCAGATGGGAGTGTTTGGCAGAGATATGATAAAATACCAGAAACACAACACCAAAGGGAGCAACAATACACAGCCACATCACTCCAGAGCTGACCGAGAATGAGAAACAATGAACTTAACCCTCCGCAGACCCAATAGCACAAACTAGGACTGCAACTATTCATTTGCTGCTATTAATTCAAATAAAACCAGCAAATATTCACAATTGGGAAGCTATAATCAGAATTGTTGAAATTGAAAAATGTTGACATGGATAAGTGATCAATTACTAAAATCAATTCATTTTCTGTATTATCTACTATTCAATTCAATTTATTTTTATAAAGTGTAAAATCATAAAAGAAGTTATCTCGAGATGCTTTTTTATAGAGCAGGTTTAGACCTTACTCTATAAGTAATAGTCTATAATTCTATCTACTAATCTCTTCGAATTTAGCATCGCCCTGGGTTCCTTTGACAAAAAGTCAATGGGATTTTTCCATTTGATTTTAGATTATTGCAGAAAAATAAGCTCCGTGGCAAACACACGTTTATGATACTTGCACGTTTTGTTCAGCAAGATAATCTTCACAAATGAACACCACTTTTATGATTTTTGAAGAATAAATAATCGCCAGAAGAAAAGTTAGTAGTAGTAGTAAGTTAGTAGTAGTAAGCTAAAGTTATAAACAAACTACACCAAGGTCGCATGACTTCACGTCACCGCCACTTTGTTTAAGGCGGACTAGTGTTCGGCGTGATGACGTTTAGTAGTCTCATTTAGCCGCTTGTTAGCAACCGCCTTTTTTAAGATGCATAAAAGCTTCAAAATTTACGAGTGAGGTATTTATTGATATATTTTATGTCGTAAAAGAAAACTTTAAAATCTCTTCAGCTTGTTTTAACCACAGACCTTATTTCAGGCATCTAACCCATTCAAAAAAAACATTGACTTTGTGACGAGGGAACAGGAAGTGCTAAAATGCTAACTCATACATGGGTTTTAGGACTCATTCCTGCAGCTCTCTATAGTGGTGGGATAAGTATCCACATCCTTAAAGGAAAGTACCAACAGCCTACAACAATGCAAAAATAGGCTTCCTCCATTAAAAGTCCTGAATTCAAAGTATTGAAATATTATCAGCAGAATGTACTTAAAGGGTCAAAAGTATAAGTTTTATTTCTGCTTAAAAAATGGTCCCTCTGGCTGATATATTCTTACATTTGACATTAGCTAGGTTGGAGCTAGTTTATCTACTTCATACAGTTAGGTAGTTTGGTCCGGTGGTTCCCAAGCCAGGGGTCAGGCCCCTAGATAGGGTCACAAGATAAATCTGAGGGGGTCGTGAGATGATTAATGAGGTTGCAAAGATGTAAAATCAAAGTTCTGCTATAAATTGTGCATTCATTTTGTTGACTTTGTCCTGAATTTTTGCTCTTTTGTGATTTCTACCTCTTTGGGCCTCAGACTGTTACACAAATCTGAGAAGTTCCACTCTTTGATGGGACTGCTAACAACTCAAAGACATCTGTATCATGATGTTTTATTGTGAGAGGTCACAAGCCACAAATGTTGGGAACCATAGGGCTAATCTTTAACAATTTATGGTATTTCATAAAGGTATCATATGTTTTTTTTAGGGCTGTCAAAGTTAATGCGATGACGCATTAACACAAGTTCCTTTTAGCGGCACAATTTTTTTGATGCATTAAAGCAACTAGAGCAAAGATACTGGTATCATATGAAACTATAAGCTAAATAACCCAGTGGTACCAATCATGTCATACTAGCTTGTCGAGAAGGAGGTTAAATAACGCTCCAAACTTACGCTAAGTTTTGGCGAGGAAACACTGGCATGGCGGATTTCAAAGGGGTCCCGAGACCTCTGACCTCAAGATATGTGAATGAAAATAGGTTCTATGGGTACCCACGAGTCTCCCCTTTACAGACATGCCCACTTTATGATAATCACATGCAGTTTTATTCAAGTCATAGTCAAGTCAACACACTGACACACTGACAGCTGTTGTTGCCTGTTGGGCTGCAGTTTGCCATGTTATGATTTGAGTATATTTTTAATGCTAAATGCAGTACCTGTGAGGGTTTCTGGACAATATTTGTCATTGTTTTGTGTTGTTAATTGATTTCCAATAATACATACTTGATAAATCTCCCCTTAAGGTACATTTTGAATGAATGAAAAATGTGCGATTAGTTTGCGATTAATCACGATTAATTATTTTGCGCGATTGACAGCATTCATTTTTTTTAATATAAAATCGTAATAGAACTTAAGTAAGCACCTCAGAATTGTACTTAGGTACAGTACTTGAGTAATTGTTAGTTTCCACCATATGAATTCACCTCATTCAGGGATGTATGCTCCAAAAGGTTTGCTTAACCTTACAGCAAGTATATAAGCTATTTCAGTTCACTTCCATCTCTCAGTGCTCATTTCACATTACATTTCAGATGAGAAAGCAGCTAAATAAAATGATTTGGGCTCATTCAGCTGCTCATCTCATCTGCTCAGTGAGACCTTTTTAGTTCAGTGAGAGTTACTTTAAGATTCAGAACTGAATCCGGATAACTCTTCAGCTCTCTCAGATTCCATCTAATAAGCTGCAATAGTTCACTGTTATATGTCATAGTGTCAGAGCTCAATCTTGTAGCTATCCAGGGAGTGAAGTGTGTGTTTGCTGGTGCCTGTCACACATTATTCATATTTATTTGTATTCCAGCGGGGGATCCAGAGAACCACAAACCCCAGGAGTATTCTGGGCTTTTGGAAGTGTTGGCACCTCCTTCACCACCCTAGTATATCACTGACCTCCTCCTGCCTTATACACCAAATCGGGCTCTTAGGTCTTCTGACCAAAAACTTCTGGCAGTCCCCCGATCCCACTATAACACCCGAGGTGACCGTGCCTTTCAAGCTGTCGCACCCAATTTATGGAATGCCATTTTGTTGTGTTTTTAGCTTGACAGCCCTATGCTTGTCATCGCTACTTTTAATATTGACTGATGTATTTTGTTTTATTAATGTAAAGCACTTTGTGATTTTGTATCTGTGAAAGGTGCTATACAAATAAACTTTACTTACTTACTTACTTCCTTTTCTCCATCCATGGCCACAACAGCTGAACTCTGACACTTGTGAAATCTTTTGACTTCCCAAGTTGCAAATTTGGCCAAGATGCTACATGTTAATCAGTGAGCTTTAGAGGTCTTGGTAGGTGCATTTTTTTAACTTTGGACAGAGCCAGGCTAGCTGTTTCCCCCTGCTTCCAGTCTTTATGCTAAGCTAGGCTAACTACATCCTGATTCCATCTCTGTTCAGAGGTAGGTTGATATCCAACTGGACATCTCACTCTCAGAAAGAGTGTATTTCCCAAAGCTGTTCTTTTAAGCCAGTCTCACAAGTCTTATGGCAAGACAAGAACAAAATTAGCTGCTATAGAGACTGGCTGTGTGCTTTTTATCCCACATCTATGACTTTGAGAGCATTTATCATAAACTAGAGCAGTACCCGAACAGATCGTGGCGTGCCCGTTCGGAGCATGTGGCTGTTCAGAGCGTGCCAATTGCTTGTCCCCAAGGAAGTGCTCCGTGCAGCGTTGACAAGAACCACTTGGTGCTCGTTGAGTTCAGTTGTAACATTAGTACATCCAACATCAAGTAGAAAAACTGAAATACACTCAATGAGTCGCGGCCCGCCCCCAACTGCTGCACGGAACGCTGTTTGCTTGTTTATTCAAGGTTTATTAATATTGAACGTGTCGCGGGTCCAAATTACACCAAATTTGACAAAGTATTCCATGGAGGCCCTTGCCATAGATGTCACCTGCTCTGCACAACGCTTTGTGGAAAAAGCAGGTATTTGGAAGCATTCCCCATCTGTGGCCTTTTATGGTACTGCCTGAAGAATCAGCTGTGCCATCACTGCCCAGCAGCCCAAGCCCTGTCTCTTAAAATCCAACCAATATCCTGTCCTAAATCACAGCTCTGGGCAGGCTTTAGCGAGCTGTTACATTCCAACTTGGAATATGAGTTAACTGCTCCCACCAGACAACAACATTAAAGTACTTCTGAACTCAGGTACCTTCTCGAAAAATTAATGAGAAGCAGAGATATAAAGCTTAATGTGCAAAATGAGCACTGATACAGCATCTCTCCTCTCAATCAGTCAACTTTCAATATGAGATATGGAAGCACATTTAGAGTTGTGTTGCATAACTCCAAAATGATGCTGGTGCTTCAATCATACAGATCTTTCATCATCAGACAGATTGTTTGGCATTTTATGGAACAGCACAAAAAGTTCAGGATATCTGTGGATGAATCTAGAAGAATACTGTATGAAAAACTTTAAAATCAGACGATTTACAAAGACTGCTTTGCAGTATGCATTAAAGTGGCAGTAGGCAGAATGTTTTTGGCATCATTGAGCAAAAATACATCCACCTAGATAGACTGTGAGATGCAGTTGAAATCTCCAGAAACAACCAATAAATTCACCTTTTTATTAGAATTAGGATGACTATTGTTAATCTCCAGCACTGACAGTGGAAGCAGAGATATAAAGCTTAATCACGTGTGCAGTTCTGTAGACTGTAGCCTTTATTTTAATGTAATTTGATGACTTAATTTTCAACATATTCTACAGGATGTGCTGCACAGATTTCTTGCAAAGGGGAATCATTTGCATACATTAGTGTTAAAAGTGAGGTGCCACCACAGTAATGTCAAAACAACCCAGATTTGTCATCTATCTCAAGAGAAACAACAAGCAAATTCAACTTTGTTTGAATCTAATCACAGAATAATGCTTAATAAGGATAGAAGAGCCATTGGTTTTATCAGGCTGCTCTTCACTGAGTGCTGAGGTGGCCTTCACTAGTCTTGGAAAGGTCTTGGAAAGAGACGATAACTTCAGTCATGTCAAAGTAAAATGAGTCAGCAGTTTATGATCGCACCGAAGCTGAACGTCAAAACAAAAGGTCAATTTGTGTTATGTAGTTATATAATCTTATGAGATTCAAAACGCGCTGTAACAACTGGAGTTGTGGTTTTACTGTAATGCCAGAAGGTGGTGCCTGGTGTGTGTAGTCTATGTAGGCTATGTGAGGGAAGGCAGAGGAAGGATGAAGGTTGAGGAGGATGCTATTATCTTCCTCTGTCATCCTGCAACCACTTCCTCCCTTCTCTCCCCTCTGCACTTCTAAACAGCCCCAACAGGTTAAAAATAAGCCATTGTTGCATGCACACAAAGGGACATGGAAGGGACTTTCATAGTGAGGGGACACAGCTAACAATCTTATAGCTTTTTAATGTTATTATTATCGATTATTATCTCCACCAGGAGATAATGTGTTCGGTTGTGTGTGTCTGTCTGTCTATGGCTAATCTCACATGCTGCCGGACCCATCAGCCTAATATTTGTTGTGCTCATTTCTAACTGTATGCTCAAAGACTTGTCGTGATTCACACTTTTTGAAAACATATTTCATTGACTGTTTTATACCGTCATTGACTGCTGACTCCTCACTACTCTCAACCGGCCGGTAGGGGCCACAAGTTTTCAACAACTGCTTCAGTTTAGACTCTTGTTTCTGCTACGGATTACGAATTGTTCCGCTCCTGATTTGCACAATTAAGACTATTGCATTTATGTCTGTATGTATGCATCCTATGTATAACTAGCACCTAGAAAGTGACAAACTGAACCCAACGCTGACTACAACGGAGCGCGTCCTCTCATGTCGGTAGGAGGAAGGCTAGTTAGCTGTTAGAAGCCGGTGGGAAATGGAGTCCTACGGTGTGTTTGGCTAAGAGAGCTAACAGAACTACAGCTGCACATATTAAAATGATAGTGAAAGTGAAAAACGCGTCTGATACATTAAATCAATGAAAGAACAAATTAATTTTCTGTCAATCAACATATAGATTAATCAACTAATCATTGCAACTTTTATCTGAAGATGGTGCTGCTGACTGTGTGCTCTGAGGTAACAAAAATGATAGCTTTTGCTGACTCTGAAATCTTCAAAAACTGCTTTAGCGGCCAGAAATTTAATAAAATTACACAAGTAAAAATCTATACAAATATGGTTTGGGAGGCTTTCTGAATTTGGCCAGAGCAATTTTTCAGCATGAAAAACAACTGATGTCATCATAATTTTCAGTTATAGTGCTATATTTGCCAAGGTTTTCTATCACCTTTATAATTTAAAAAAGAGCTGATGGGCTGTCACTATACTGTCAGAGAGCGAAGGAAAAAATGACCTGAAAGGTTGTTGGTCTTACGTCACCTCTAGAGTTCTGGTAGACTTTATACTACTTCTACTACCTGTTTATACCTGCACACACCATAGTACATATACATTTATTTTATCCTGTCTATGTTACAGCGTATTCATTTTATCACTACTGAACACATAACATTATATGTTATTGAGAAAATAAAGGCTTGAAACTTGCTGGAAATGAGATTGATGTGAGCTGTGAGACTCACACAAAACCAAAACAATGAGCTAAAAGAGGTTAAAAAGTACCATTATTCTCTGTGGGTTTGTCAACTCATTTCACGGTCGTAACTGATTCAGTGCTTATAATGAAAATATGAATAATGCATCTTTAAGGGCAGCTACTTTGAAATGTATATTAAAAAAAAATAAAAAAACTTTGTGTGAACTAAGTAAGTTGCAACACAGTCAACACACAAAATCCTGCAATGACCACAAGGAGGTTCAATAACAGGACTTACAGGGTAACACACAAGCAGGGGGTGAGTGAATAAGAAAGGATGCACTGCGCCTTGTCTGGAATATGAGTTGATCTGCACACGATATAGTTATGTTTTTGCACATCCCTCATTCGATTCTGGGGCTTTGTGCCTGTTTTCCACCATGATTGAGACATCTTCTGTCCCCAGTATTAAAGTCCAGTGTTTTCTGTAGAAAGTGGGCTCTTAACTCTGTCTGATCCTGTAAATCACTTACAGCACCAGGACTTACAGAAACCGAGCTGTCCATGTATGAGTGATTACGGACTTGGTTATTTTCCCATAGCTGGACCCAAATATAGCTCCTCCAGCTTGGAGCTATGCCATGTGGTGTCTTTTTGTATTTTTTGTCCCTAGGGCTATAAAAGCAGAACAGGGTCAGCGCAGAACAAAGAATAGAGGCATTGCTCCCAAGACAAGATCGTCGAACCGATTATGATCACAAACACATCTCCTTAACTCCTCTGTCCAACTAAACACAAGTTCTCCCACCACACTGCTGACTACCATTGCCCGTATGCTATGGTGAGAGAGAAGAAGATCAGCACCCATACAACAGTCTCCCCCACCTATCAATCAGTGTGGGAGTCAGCACACGCTGACACAGTTCTCAGATATGGTCAGCCTGACATCACGTTCATCACCAAAGCATCTACTCTCGCTCTTTTTTCCTCCCATCTCTCATTTCATCTCACTGAGGTCTTTCCTAGTTTCTTTATCGCGCTTTCTGGACTTCGGCACAAAAAAAACTCACACATTTCCCCTCTGTAAAAAAAAAGGATGCAATTAAAATTTGTAATCAACGAGGTGGTTGTTATTGTTAAATAAGTCTTGACTCCCTTAAAGCAGCAGTAGGTAGAATTGGAGCAAATATGATTCTGGTGTCCTCCGGTGCTTCTAATGGCATCTGCAGGATTTCACAGAACAGAGGAAAGCAACCAATCAGAGCCGAGCTGGAGCCTTGCCGTCTCTGAGCAGCTGTCAATCACTCGCAAACTCCGATCAAACGGTCAAACTAGGCAGCAACTGTTTAGCTGTAAAATGAGAAAGTTCGTGACCCGACCGCCATGTTGAGATCAGTTGAGGAAATACTGAGCACCGCCCACCAGCCGGAGCTAACTTTCTCATTTTACAGCTAAACAGTACACTACAAAATGTTTCTGAAAGCATTTTACATGAAAAATAGGCATTACAGTAACAGAATATTGATTCATATTTGAACAGCGCCGCCTAGTTTGACCGTTTGATCGGAGTTCGCGAGTGATTGACAGCTGCCTCCGTTGAATGAACAGCCAATAGGAACGCACTCTCTCTCTCTGAAATGACCTGTGATTGGCCAAAGTCTCCCGTCAGAGCCTTGAGGAGGTGCAGAAGTATACTTTTCTTCCCAAACACTTGAATTACAATATGCTGAAAGGTTATTATGGAATTTTTGCTGCCAATAATGCCAAATATATTCTACCTACCTACTGCTGCTTTAAAGGAGCAACAAGTAAGATTGTCTACAGCTTTATAGCATCATAAATAAATAATAGAGGGAGTTGGTACTGTTCATGAACACTAATGACTCAAGTATGTGATGAATCCTATCATTTATTGTCATGCAAAGTGATAGGAAATCTTTGCCACTCTAACTACGACCCCTGCAATTATTAGTATGCAACCCTGCCGCGTCAGTTATCTTCCCCCCCGAGCCTAAAATAAGCACATGTTTTTTCAGGTACTTGGAGGGGGCCGGTGGGCTTGTTGGCTTGTTTGTGTTATGAAAGGGGGGGGGGGGGGGGGGGGAGTGGAGAGCGAGTTGGGGGTTGGGACCAAAGTAGCTGCCAAAACACTTATTAATACACTGTTAGCTGCCTGGCAAGAGCAGGCTGTTCCAGTCAAAGACACGCTGGGGCACGGGTGGGGTGAACGTTTCCTACGGACGGACACTCGGTCAGACTGTAGAGTCCAGGAAGCATTCTGAGGCATTCAAAAGTTAAGTGAGGAGCTGGTCCGAGATCGATGTCTTTGGGTGTGAGGATTACAACTTGGCAACACTAGGCAGAGAGGGGTAAAGGGTATCCCCGAAGACAATTCCTGAGCCAAGTATAGATAGAAACACACAAAGCAAACATGGAAATAGCCTCTGCTGGTGAAATAAAAGCTGCCTTGCAAATTTTGTAGCGGCAAATGCGAGGCTGAGGATAATAATATTACTGAGTGCAACTCTATAACAGAGAGTGACAAGTAAGGAATAAGATTACATATACTGTATATATACAGTATCTGTGTGGATCAGGCCCAGCGAGAGACATGACTTCTATGAGAGAGCAGCTCCTGCCAGTCTGTAGGGTTTACTAGTGATCGCTAATGTGCATGTAAAAGTGAATGGAAATCTCCCCCAGAGAAAATAACAAAGCACTTTTGTGCATCCAGCCTGGTGTGAGCAGCTTCAAGGTTGTATCTATACATCCATGTAACCTACATCGTTTTTCTCTAACGTTGGTGCTTTGGATGTGGACTGAATGTCAAATGGAAAAGATACTCAGTCACTGGAATCCAACTCTGTTCTTTAATTTGTTCTGCTCTGTTTAGCTATAATCAAACTGCAAAAGTCTGTAAGAGAGATACTGTGTGTTTTAGCTTATTTTTGATTAGTCGTCATTTTGAATAGTATCTATTGAAGCTGAAACACTCAGTCATTTATTGTATATGGATTAGGACTGTCAAAGTTAACGCGATAATAACACGTTAACGCAAATTTGTTTTAACGCCACTAATTTCTTTAACGCATTAACGCAACTTGCAATTTTTAGGTTGTAGCAGGCTCAGTTTTAAAGCTAGAGTGAAGCAACATCTGGTATCATATGAAACTAAAAAAACCTAAGGAATCCAGTGGTACCAACCACGTCATACTAGCTTGTCTCAAAGGAGGTTAAATAACACTCCAAACTTGCGCTAAATTTTGGGGAGGAAAAACTGGCATGGCCATTTTCAAAGGGGTCCCTTGACCTCTGACCTCAAGATATGTGAATGAAAATGGGTTCTATGGGTACCCACGAGTCTCCCCTTTACAGACATGCCCACTTTATGATAATCACATGTAGTTTTGCAAAGTCATAGTCAAGTCAGCACACTGACACACTGACAGCTGTTGTCGCCTGTTTGGCTGAAGTTTGCCATGTGATGATTTGAGCATATTTTTAATGCTAAATGCAGTACCTGTGAGGGTTTCTGGACAATATTTGTCATTGTTTTGTGTTGTTAATTGATTTCTAAATATAAGCATACATTTGCATAAAGAAAGCATATTTGCCCACTCCCATGTTGATAAGAGTATTAAATACTTCACAAATCTTCCTTTAAGGTACATTTTATACAGATAAAGAATGTGTGATTAATTTGCAATTAATCTTGATTAAATATTTTTAATCCATTGACACCCTTAATATATAATTTATGTAGAACTGCACATCAGGTTACACAAAAGCTCAGTTAAAAAAGCTCCTGCATTAAAAGCCGATTAGAGTTTGATTGAGTCCCAGAACTCTGCTAATGACAGGAAACGCTACCAGCTTCCAGTAAATGACTAAATCACTGCAATATTGCTCATTTTCACCGTCACATCATTCACTTTCAACTCTGCGTCGACTCACTGCAGGCTCCCATACTGTATGTTGACCAAGGACTCATCGGCCATCTGTTGTGTTTCACATTAGTGGAGATAATCACAGCGACACTCTATTCAACTCTATTCTATTTCTATTCATATACTTAGAATTGCAACAGTAGAAGCAGGCAACAAGCCAGCTCAGGGTGTGACCTTCCCTCAACCTGCATTCATCCTCAATGACATACTTTACGACCCTGTACAGAAAAAAAAACACACAGTTATATTCCTTTAATATTACTATAAGAACTTTTAGTGTGTCTGTGGCGGTCAATGGTTACCTTATAGTTTAATATGGTTTGTGATAATAAACCTATAAGGCCTATATTTCTATAGTCTTATTATGGGAACTTACATTATACCTATATGGTGCTCAATTGTGTGTTTATAGATATCTTAAAGTGCTGTTGTGTTTTTATTTACTTTATAATCCCCATAATGTTCAAGACACTTAACTTTTCATATATATATATATATATATATATATATATATATATATATATATATATATATATATATATAAGAAGGTTGTTATATATGGATTTTTTTCTATTACTACAGTTATTATATTGACTCTTGCATAGACAGTTATTTTTCATGGGGGTAAAACATCACATCCTGACTTGTATGGACACATTTCACACGAGCACATTCAAGTAAAGCCTCATAAAACCACTGTGCTACAAGTGATTCCTGGACTCTGTGGAGCAGAAAGCAGAGACTTGGTTCTTACCTTTTCTTTGAGCTTTGAGCTGTCAAACTGTCTTTTCCTCCAAATATCCCCATGCTTGCATGATCCGAGCAGAGAAGGCTCTCATGCTGCGCCTCTGACAACACTGACCAACCCAGAGCGCTCAGCTGCAGCAGTCAAGCTGGGCTCAGTAGCAGATGCATGTCTTCCTGTTATCACTTTCAAAATAAAACACTCGCCAATATAGAACCAAAGTGAAGTTTAAGCCCTGGTTTACAATTATCCATGTGCTTACTTAAAGCTGCAGTGGGTAGAAATGGAGCAAATATGATTAAAACAAGTTATTTTTATTAAACTGTCACTATATCCTGACAGGTAATCTGAAAAAAATCATGTTCCTCTGTGTCCTCCGGTGCTCCTAACGGCATCTGCAGGATTTCACAGACCGGAGGAAAACAAGCAGTAAGAGCTGATCTGAGGTCTGCTGTCCAGCTGCCGTCTATGAGAGCCGGCTGTCAATCACACGCGAATTCCAACCAAACGGTCAAACTAGGCAGCGCTGATCAAATATGAATCAATATTCTGTTACAGTAATGCCTATTTCTTTCTTCAAATGTTTTCAGAAACATCTTTTAGCGTACTGTTTAGCTGTAAAATGAGAAAGTTTGTGAGGCCAAAAGCTGCTTCCATGTTATTGCATCAGCTGTAATAATCCGATAATATAATATGTGACAGTGTATCACTTACAGGGGCCATCCTGCTGCAGAAAACATACTTTGACTTTTAGATACATTTTGCTGAGAATACTTCTGTACTGAGCTTTTGAATGCAGAACTTGTAATGGAGTATTATTAAATTGTGGTATTGCTATATTTATTGAAGTATACAGTATTACTTATGATATGATAACATTATGACTCTAATCCTGTCATATGTTCAAAATAGCAGCAGGAGAACTGCTCAATATTTGGTATTCCTTTTAAATGTGCTAGTAGCACCTTGTGTGTTGGTGCTTGTGATGCATCTGCAGTACAGTATTCACATTCATAGTTAGTGTAGCTATATGGAAATAATTTGGCCTTTAAGCCTGATTTCTGCCTAAAAAGTACAGAACGTGACCTTTTTATTTTGTTTAAGTACCTCATAGAGGTATACATGCAATTTATATTGTCAAAAATGATTCATTAGATAAGCTGTAAGCCTCCTGTTGAAGCCTGTTTTATGGAAGTGCGTTTTCCCCCTCAGGTGGAGATGATGATCCTCCACTCCCCACTGATGTCCAGGAAGAGGAAGATCGTTGGTCTGGATAAAGAAGACGATCTGGCTTTGCTTGCTCTGCGTGATGAAGACATTCTTCATCTGCTCGCCCTAGACAATGAAGACTTCTTTGGTCTGCTTGGTCTGGATGCTGAGGTGGAGGTGGACGTCGCTGGTCCGGATGATGAGGTTGCTGAGCCTGATGGAGGTGATGGAGAAGGTGAGAGGGATGGTTTGTCTTTATAGCAGGAGAGGAGGGGAAAGAGAGGGACAACTGAATCACAATCTTTTTTATTTTTATTTCGGCATCCTTTTGATCTGTTTATTGCAATGAAATCACAACACAGTCTGTTTATTTTGGGTTGTTACCGCAGTAGCAACGTGTGCCTTTTTAGATGCAGTCAGTTCAGTGGCACTGTATGTGAATATAGCTCGCCACCAGGTGATGTTATAAACCCAAACAAGACAGCGTTTGGTGTTCTGACATATCTGGGACTTCCACAACATGTACAAAGCAACAACTGTGGTTATTTTGTCCATGGTTGATGGCGGGAATGGCAGAAAGAAAAGTTTTTGGTATCTGTAGAGATCAATTTCTCCTCTCGGATGCGTCTAGCGCGCATGAACACAAAATTTACCACCGGTCCAACTCGTGCGAGTAAAGCGAGAAGAAAATTCGCTTCACTCTTGGTGTGAATGCGGAATAACTTAAGTTTGGGAGACACTGACAGCAGATGTAGAGAAGGATCCACATTCCTGACTTGTTTTTCATATCACAGGGCAGGACTCTTCCACGAGCCCCTGAGAGTGGACGTCAACCAGACCACACAGAGCCAGCAGCATCACACAACCAGCTCCAGCACCACAGCAGTCCACTCAACACTTTCTCAGCACCACACTGGCTACACTGGACTGCTTTAATGTTGAATTCAGTCAAATAAAGAAGAAACTCAGACATGTAAAATGAGCCTGTGTTATGTCACACACTTAACCCTCACTGATGTTGGTTAACATGAATCTTCTTAAAGAGTAAATCAGTTGAAGGTTACATTCCGTGTGTAGCAGCTGAACTGCTTCCAAAACACGAGGAGCCTGTTTCAACAAACAGGTATATACAGTACATCTATATTTGTAACAACACACAAATCGAATTCCTCCTCCTTCGATGGAGGAGGAATTAGATTCGATTTGAATTAGACAAACGCACACACACACACACACACACACACACACACACATGTACAATAAAGCCAGAAAAAAATGTTGGCTGAATGAAAAATTTAGAAAAATCTTGATTATTCTAAATTACAAAACTAGAATTACCGCTTCGTGGTTGCATGCCTCCACCAACCAGTCAAGTTGCAGTCTGCATCCATGTCTGTCCAAAATGTCATCAGTTCATCATTTTATCCTGTTAGACAATTGTGTGAAATTGTCATAATCAGTATATGAATTTTTGAATATGGCCATGTGTTTTGTGAGGTCACAGTGACCTTTGACCTTTGGCCACCAAAACCTAATCAGTTCATCCTTGAGTCAAAGTGGACATTTGAGCCAAATTTGAAGAAATTCCCTCTAATTCCTGAGATATCGCATTCAGAAAAATGGTACGGACGGTCAACGATGTGTAAAGTTTCCAAAAAGAGAAGCACAAATCAGAAACCAAATCACATACAATTCAATTTATGTTACATGCTGTATATCCTGAAATACCCCTGTAATCGCTTTTATTTTTGGTAGACCTGCAGGGAGGCATGTGGTGCAATTAACTATTATGAACAGTGCTCGAAGTGGGCCGAAACTCACCGGTACTCACCAGTACGCAGTACTGACACTTCTACATTTTACTAAAACTAAAACTAAAACTAAAAACTATGTGGGGGCATCTGGACGAGCCGACGCACAGCACGGGGGAGGGGGTATGAAAATGAGGGTGCTGTAATTTATCAATACATCCTTCACACCCTTTTGTAAAATAATTAGTGGACTGTTTGTCATAACTTTTTTTTTAGTTGTGAATAAATATAATTAATGAAACATTATTTAAAAGTTTTCTGAATATTAGGGCAAACATTTCCAGAAGAATTAAAGATTCAGACGAAGGCTGTGATATGTGTGAATAATCAAATAACTATTCAACTATAGTAAGTTTTGTCTTTAAGCTTTTTTGGAGTTATCTGTAGTAACAATAATAGTCTATAGAGAGATACTATAGGCTATAAATAATACAGGAAAACATTTTAAGTATTAACACTAAAAAGAAAACTAACCCTGCTGTATAACAATTCAGTTGGAATATTATTGGAGTATTATAGACCAATTATAGAAGATGCATAGCCCAAGTTTAATAGCATAACAATAAAACCACAGCTGGTTATGGCTGACACAGTATAACATGCTTGGAGAAATAATGAATAAATAAAAAGGAGCAAGAGATTGCTGATACCGGCTGATACACATGCCGACATGTGTATAAGGGGAGTACTGGCACTTGCTGGAGGAAAGAGACAACATGTTTGGTGATGTAATTTAAAATTAATAATACAGCATTACATTTTTTATAGTGTATTTTATTTTATATTTTTCCAAGAGACAAATTCGAAGCATTTATTTTGACGGAGAGGATTAACTTCCGGTATCAACCTGCTCTTTTTGGTTAGTCTGATCTCGCAAAAGCTTATTATTGAAATAATCGAAAACGTCTGTTTAATATTTTCACACTTGAACTCAGTCGTTACAAACAACATCTGAACAAGACGAGACAGATATGTGTGCTGAATTTGTTTTATTAACTCCACAACGGAAATAAATATCCTAATCAAGACATTTTGAAAGATCTTAGCTGCCACATAATAACCATAAACTACGGACGTAAAAACATTGTATAATAATAATATGTAATAATAACACGTACTAATATGTAGTAATACAAGTAATAATAATAATAATAATAATAATAATGATAATAAAAAACATGAAAAACAGCCACTATGTACTTTTCAACAAAAAGCAAAACAAAGCAAAATTGTGTTTTCAATGAATTGTAATGTAATGTCATATTTTATAGGTTATAAATCACACAGTGGAAATGTATAGTCTTTAGATTATTTAGTAAACTGTCAATATCCCGATTGGAGAGTAAATAGTGATTGATTTGTGGTCTCCAGCAGCAGCCTCTAGTAATATGACTGTGAAGTACAACAATGCCATCTGCTGTCTGTAGTTGGTGGCAGTTGGACCGTAGTGTCTAACTATACCGTAAATAGCAAAATCTAAAAAGAGGAGAACATATCAGGAATGTATAATGTCATTCACATCAGCCTATATATACCTATGTAATAACAAGTTTAATAGGACTCTATTTGAGGAGTCTGCAATGCTGTCTTTATGTGCTGTCGGTAAACGTCATAACTGAGGCCCGCAGGAATCTATCAGGTAACACAGATGTAACCTGACAGGAAGTAGGCTATAGTTGTTAATCTTTATATCTACAGAATAGAATATCTACAATACAGTCATATAAACCAGAGTGCATCAAAGCAGTGCACATACAAGTTAATTGCTCTAGTGGAGAATCATAGAAGCCAGGTGATGCAAAAAAAAAATGCATTGTGCTGTAAATCTATCAGCTATGTGCAGTGGAGAGATATGCTCAGCAATATTTTATTCTTCATAAATTACAAATTCTACTTTCACTGATATAGCCCACTCTTATTTAAGTTTTTAGTGTGCTTTAGACCACAAATGCTCACGCTAATGCTGCATTTTTATTTCGTTCACTTGAACACCACATGTTCCTGCATTATGGTATAGCCTCCCGCATTATAATATATTATTCCTGCATTATAGTATATTATATTTGACTTCTCTTAATCCCCTGGTCTCTACTGTAAATTTCCTATATTTTATTATCCAACACTATATCACCTTTTGCACTAAATTCACATTTTTAATGGTCCTGTATCTCAGTTGTTACCCTGCACTATATTCAGTTTTAACAGTTTTCTTTATCTCCTGGTATTTTTATATCTAGTATATTTTTTGTACTTTGTATTACTAACTTGTGCCTTTTTACTAACATGTTTGCACTATGGAACTGTCATGCTGGAAACTTGAATTTCCCTCCCGATCAATAAAGTTACTATCTATCTATCTATCTATCTATCTATCTATCTATCTATCTATCTATCTATCTATCTATCTATCCATCCATCCATCCATCCATCCATCCATCCATCCATCCATCCATCCATCCATCCATCCATCTATCTATCTATCTATCTATCTATCCATAGATTGGTCCATATCTATGGATAGATTGGTCCATATCTATCTATCTATCTATCTATCTATCTATCTATCTATCTATCTATCTATCTATCTATCTATCCATCTATCCATCTATCTATCAATATATCAATCTATCTATCTATCTATCTATCTATCTATCTAGCCATCCATTAATCTATCTATCTATCTATCTATCTATCTATCTATCTATCTATCTATCTATCTATCTATCTATCCACAACGAAACATACTTCCATGGCACTTGAAACTTGAATACCTTTATGAAAGATCAATTCTGATTTTAATGACCCTAAACGCATCATCCTGTTTACTGGCCGCCCATTGGTCCATCCGGCTCCAACTCTGGTCCAATCACAGCGCGCATGGGAGAAGCGTGCGCCCCACCTTGTTTCGATCACGTGACGTGAGCTGACGAAGATGGTGGAAGTTTCTTCTTCCTTGAAGTGAATCCTCGACTGAAAGCTAAACATCCCGCAGACCGAGGAGCTGGGAGTTCACTGCAGCGGTACCAGCTTGGTTTAACGTCCTCTTTTCAGACCTGGGTGAGTGTTTACTAGTTACTCCGTCTCTCAGCGGCGGTATTTGGTGTTTCACAGCCGGGTGGACTTTGGGATTTAACAGCCATGATGATGATGATGAGTCGAGCTAGCAGGCTAGCAGCTAGCCGGGCTGGATGGCAGCAGGCTGTCAGAGCTGCTGACCAGCTGACATGTTCAACATGTACTCAGCAACTCCTCTGTAAATATACACACAGTGTTTAACGTCAGGGCGGTCTGTGAGCTAACAGGACATACTGTTCCTCACTCAGTGAGGCTAACTCAGTTAGCGTTAGCTCCTTATCCACTCCTAGTGGGATTATATTATGCTATTTGGTATCAACGTTTGTTAGCTTAGCATGCCTGAAGAGGACGTTTAGAGGGATAATGATCACAAATAGGTAGAATGGAAAGCTTTATGGTCATTGTATTAAAGAGAAGGAGATTCACAGTTGCCACTTCTGGTCAGTGCTTTAAAACAAATACTTGACAAGACTAAACGAGGCAGATAAAACATATAACAGGTAAAACACACAGAGTTATAAAGCAAATAAAACAGGTAAAGTAGATGTAATAAATAAGTATAAACAGCATTGTTACACTAGAAATATAAAATATAAAAAATAGATGTAATGTAAACACAGGTAATTGCACTAGAGGTATAAATAGGTAAAATAGATGTAATGTAAACAAAGGTAATTGCACTTGTAAAATAGGTAGGGTATAGATGTAATAAATAAGTATAAACAGAAGTGTTACACTAGAAGTATAAAATAGGTAAAATAGATGTAATGTAAACAGAGGTAATTGCACTTGTAAAATAGGTGGGGTATAAACGTAATAAATAAAATGTAAACAAATGTAGTTGCACTTGAGGTGTATATTGCATCAAAGGATATATTGCACAGACAAATGTATTTCACATTCAGTGTATTAATATTGCACAGATTTATTGTTTGTTCAGTGTCCGTATGGCTCAGGGAAAGAAACTCTCTGAGTCTGGAGGTGCGGGCTTTCATTGACCTGTAGGGCCTGCCAGAGGGCAGCAGGTCAAACAGGTGATGAGTGGTTGTTGTTGTTGTCATTGAGCTACGTGTTTTCATATGGAGACAACAGGACGTTAAACTCCGTCTAATATCTGGTAGTTTGGTGTAGCAGCGCTCTTAGATTGTAATAATACGAGACTTCAAGAAACTATTAGAAGCCACTCCTCCATATGATAGTATGTATTCTGTACATTTAGCTGCTGAGCAAGAGCTGAAACTATATATTTAAATTACAAACACTCATCTTAACGTGAGCTGAACGAACCAGTTGTGAGAATATTTAGCTGATATAAGCACAATGGTTATGTCAAGCAAACAGGAAAGAATGAAATAAACAATGGTTTTATTGTCAGTCATTAGACGTCAGCAACTTGGCAAGGTTGGTTGTGTTAGTTTGTGTCCTCGTCTGTTGTTAGTTAGGCTGGCTGCTGTTTCCTGGTTGGCCTTCTTGTTATGGAAAATGTTCTGACTATTAATAATCCATCACAATATCTCCAACATCTCCTGAACTGTTTCATCTGAGACCTAGTTTGTGATCTCATCAGATTTTCAGTAATTCATGACATATATGCTATTGTGGTATACTTAAGAATAAAAAAACAACCCATGAATTATCCTGGTTGAAATACAAAGATGACAGTCTGTTACTGCTCTGATGGACGGTGACTATAATCAAATAGTGACGGGACTCTCCAGTGCTGTTTCCTTGAAACATCATCATAGAACCTGTTTGTCCCTTTATCGTATGATAAAGTCGGTCACCATGGAGGTGTGTTTTGGCGACATGCATCATTGTTTTGTACGCTTAGTCATGGTGGAAACAGTTTATCTCTGTGAGCTAACCATTCCAAGGAGCGAACTGTATTGAGAAAACAATTTTAGCCTTGCTGTTGCATTAACAATGGAGTTCCCATACTACGATTCGCCATGGCAACAGGTAAATAGAAGGCCTCCATTTTTAATGCAGTGAACATAGAGATATTAATGCATGTACAGTATATGAGGACTATGCACAAAAAAGAGCCTGAGTCAGAGCGGGGGAAAGTGTCAATAACACGATAATGTTTTATTAAGTATTGTCCATTAATTCATTGTTTACCAGACTTACATTTCCTTAATGGATGATAAAGTGGTGGAATCTGACTGGATATTAGACTTTTCGTATATTTGTTCAGATTTAATCCTACAGGGACAAAACACAGGGATCTTGGCTCAACAGCATTCAGTGGCTTTATTTCAGCTACTTCAACAAATTTTGTAAATTGAAACACTGAAATGCTGTTAAAACACTCTTATCTAAATACTCATTCACACACCGATGGCGCAGCCTTCGGGAACAATTTGGGGTTAAGTATCTTGCTTGAGGACATTTTGACATGTGGACTGGAGGAGCCGGGGATTGAGCCGACCTTCCGACTGGTGTGTGACCTGCTCTATTTCTGAGCCACAGCTGCCCTCCATAGAGTGCTACAGGAATGAGTCCTAGAAATGAGTTAGCATTTTAGCACTTCCGGTTCCCTCGTCTCAAAGTCAATGGGTTTTTTTAATGGGTTTTTAGTTAGATGCCTGAAATAATCTCTGCGGTTAACACAAGTTTTTAACGTTTTGTTCTACGAATTTTGTGTCTTTAAAAAGGCGGTTACTAACAAGTGTCTAAATGAGACTACTAAACGTGATCATGCCGATTCGTCCGTCTTTACAGCCTCGTTGTGTATACTGGCGCTTATGCGACCGTGGTGTAGTTCGTTGATAGACTTAACATACTTCAAAAATCATAGAAGTGGTGTTCATTTGTGAAGATTATTTTACAGAACAAAACGTGTAAGTATCATAAACGTGTGTTTGCCACAGAGCTTATTTTCTGTTATAATCCAGAACCCAATGGAAAAATCCCATTGGCTTTTTGTCGAGGGAACCCAGGGCAATGCTAACTTCCTGGTTGGCCCTCAAAAATACGTCATCCCTGCAGCACTCTATGTGCAGCCTATTTAAAAAAACTAATTTCAAACTCCATTCTGCAGGTTCACATCCTTCTCACTCAGAAATATTAATATATAATCTCCAATGTTATAGAAATTATGTTCCATCACTGGGACCAATCCCATCATGAGTGATAGAGATGATGATTCATTGCTCCTACGTGTCTAAGCTTCATACCTTTGTAAACTTTTGCAATATAAACTCAGATGAGGTTTTTATTCTGAGCGGAGGGTGACTTGAAGCTGTGTAATTTTTAATGTTCAAACAAATGACTGGCAGCGCATAAAAGCAATAACTTTAGATAGTCCGGAGTAAAAAATTACTATCCAGCCAGGATTTAGATTCTGACATACAGTAAACCTTCGATACAGGCTTTGATACAGAATGAATGAATGAGGAAATAAAACAGCGCGCCTGGCTCTGTAAAGGAGAGGAGACAGGTGCCACTCAGCGTTTGTTAAAAGAAATCCACCAGCGAGCAGGTTAGGTTAACACAGTTACCACAGTAATGGACCCTGAGTCTAAGTTACCTCTCTTTCTGGAACTGAAAACCCAGTTTCCCTCATCTCAGGGTGAACTAACTCAGAGTTTTCACTAATCTTGCTTTCTGACACAGGGCCCGGGTCATCGTGTTCAAAGTGGGCTGTTCAAGTGCACAACAACCTAGAAGAGACCGTACTCAGAGCTCTGTCTAGGAAATGGTGCAATTTGAGCTCAAATTCAATTTAAAGTGCCTCACCGAATCACCAAACACAATTTACTGGCCTGTGGATAATGTCATTTAGCTAGTTTAAAATATCCAAGTCAAGGCAGGCCATTGTAGAGTTTAATATTCAGCGGATACCGTCATCTACACAACACAGTCGGCCTGCTTGCGAGGCTGCAAAGTCAGCTGTTGCAATGAATTATTGACAGAGCCTAAAGCAGTAGAGAAATTGAAAGTTTACCCAGGAGCTCCTCACTTTCTTCTGCTCTGCCATGTGCATGCTGGACGAGATAGACTGAGGAGCATGCATTATTAAGTGACGCACGGACCAGGTTCTAGGAAAGATCACAGGACCTGATTCCTGTACCAGTGTATCCCTTTCCTTTTTTTTCTTCTCTTTGACACATTTTTTTCAGTGGTGCAGCTCAGCAGGAGTTTCCAGAGTTCATATCTGTCTACCATCAAGCAGTGTCTAAAATGTAGTTTTTGACTCATCAGCCAAGGGGACTGGTAGATGAAAAATGTCAGTACATTTCATTGAGATAATAATGTATTATGTTGAATACAAACTTAACGAGCACAGAGCAAAATTCAAAGCAAAAATCATTTAAATATATTGAAGCCTGAATACTAGGCTTGGGCGGTATCTATTTTTTCATACCTTCCTGACATTTCACCGGGTATAGGCTACCAGAGGTGGGACTAAGTCGTGGTTTTTGCAAGTCACAAGTAAGTCTTACGCTACATTTTGAAGAGGAAAAACTGTCATGGCCATTTCAAAGGGGTCCCTTGACCTCTGACCTCAAGATATGTGAATGTAAATGGGTTCTATGGGTACCCACGAGTCTCCCCTTTACAGACATGCCCACTTTATGATAATCACATGCAGTTTGGGGCAAGTCATAGTCAAGTCAGCACACTGACACACTGACAGCTGTTGTTGCCTGTTGGGCTGCAGTTTGCCATGTTATGATTTGTGCATATTTCTTTATGCTAAATGCAGAACCTGTGAGGGTTTCTGGACAATATCTGTCATTGTTTTGTGTTGTTACTTGATATAATAATATATACATACATTTGAATAAAGCAAGCATATTTGCCCTCTGACATGTTGATAAGAGTATTAAATACTTGACAAATCTCCTTTTAAGGTACATTTTGAACAGATAAAAAATGTACGATTAAAATGTGAATAATTGTGATTAGATATGGAAAATCACGCAATTTTATCACGATTAAATATTCTAATCGATAGACAGCCCTAGTCTATATACAAGTCAGGTGTTCTGGAAGTTGTAAACAATACAAATAGTGCAACGGAATAAATACCAGATGGATATACGTGTACTGGATGAATATGTAAAGTATGTACTTTACATGTGAAGATGTCTATACACTGTCTGCACAGTGAGTAGGATTTACATTGGCAGTGACAGATGAATGATATGTAAATATTACAAAAACAATTTGCATTAAAGACTGTAAATTATAATCTATGACGGCAAAGGTGGATATTTCGGTGTTAGAGACTGGCGTATGACTGATTTAGTGTTCATAAGTGAAGTAGCCAGATGTAAGTTCTTCTCAGTGTTCTTCAAATTATTTGGCTAGAACGAACACTACCATGGCAGCTAATTTGTGGTCCTTTTTATAGAGTGTTGCTAAGAGGCAGGAAATAGTGGGGAATCACTAACTGAAGTAGAAATAGATGCCGTGGTTTGAGGGAAAATGGCAGAGGCTTCAGCCCCATGTAGTAACCTGGTATACCTGGGTAATGATGGATGGATGTACAGAACCCTTATGCATTCAGTTGTTTACAGTTGTTTAGATACGTTTGTGGCTCAGTTTGCAGTCAGGTGTATTCGGCCCTCAAGCACAGAGCAGATACAAAGGCACAGGCTTTATTTCGGAGTCACTTTAAAGCTGAAGATGCAGTGCAGTCTGATTTATGGAGGCAGTATTTCACAGACTGCCGGCCTGACCTTTGTCTCCTTTTAGTCTCCTTATATTACCTTCCATGGTGCAACACCGTCTCTGTGTTTCACATGAAGACCTGACAGGTAACGCTAACAGATCGGCAGGCTTCTTTGACCTGATGTCACTCGTTCTATATTTTGAGTGCTCAGTCAGTCTGTTCTTCTTACTGCTATATTGTATGCAAATGTCAACAGCTGATATTAATACCGTGTGTTTAGTGTTGAGGATAGATTCCAGGAAGACCATTTATATAGCCTCCTCCATCTATTAAGTTTTACTCGCCGGATGAGAGCGTTATTACATTACATTACATTACATTACATTAATTTGGCAGACACTTTTGTCCAAAATGGCAAAATAGCCTTTGAGCTCCAAAGCAAAAGGAGCTAGATGTCATCAAACACCAGTATTAGTAGTATTTCATGAAGCTGGGGGCTACATGGGGTGTTTACCGGGGTGGGTGTGCTATGTTTGGCTTTTTATGTTCGACTTTATTTTATGGCTTAAAGCTGATTAATACTCCAAGCGGAAACAGACAAAAATGTTTTTGCATCGTCAAATGACATGAATACAGGCAAAACAAGTGCACATATGGGACGAGCACATGAGGTAATTTAGAGGTATAGTTGCACCGGTCATGATTGGTTTTATGCCTCTCGTCTCAAAGTCTACATTGTCAGCCTATAAAGGTGACGGACTGATTGTTATGCAGTCAGTATCATGTGTCTGAATGTTGAACCGCACTAACCATACTTAAACTTAATGGAAAACTGATGGTTATCAGAATAAATAAAGTTGAAACTTCATTGTGCTTAAAGCAATGATATTGTTTGTTTATACATTTACTCGCCCTGTCAATCACTTAAAATATTTAATCGTGATCAATCGCATGATTGCCCATAGTTAATCGCAAATTAATCTCACATTTTTTTTTATCGGTTCAAAATGTACCTTAAAGGGAGATTTGTCAAGTATTTAATACTCTTATCAACATGGGAGTGGGCAAATATGCTGCTTTATGCAAATGTATGTATATATGTATTATTGGAAATCAATTTACAACATAAAACAATGAGAAATATTGTCCAGAAACCCAGGTACTGCATTTAGACCCCTTTGAAAATGGCCATGCCAGGTTTTCCTTACCAAAATTTACCGTAACTTTGGAGTGCTATTTAGCCTCCTTCGAGACAAGCTAGTATGACATGGTTGGTACCAATGGATTCTTTAGGTTTTGTAGTTTCATATGATGCCAGTATCGTCACTCTAGCTTTAACACTGAGCCCGCTACAACCTTAAAATCACAAGTTGCGTTAATGCGTTAAAGGAATAGTGCCGTTTTTGTTGTGTATATATAACACATCGCTTTGACAGCCTTATATTTACTATAAGCAGTGGTAAGCTTTGAGGGGTGGTTGTTGAAATATACAGTCCTTAATTATTAAGGTAGGGATGTATTATGTTTTTTACCAGCCCTGACGGAGACGTTAGTATTGTTTTCAGCTTGTGAGTCTGTGTGTGAGTCATCATGGCAAATTGTGGTGCTGGAAACACCTACTGAAGCAGGAACTACCACAGAAGTGGTTTTGAGTACTTGTGCCAGCAGATTATATCTCTGCTGTTGACAGATTGATTTTTTTCACCACGATAGCATCACAACAGTGCAAGATGCAGTATGTGGGTAACTTTACACCCCTGGTCGGATTTGGCGTTGCGGCTGGTGTGGTCCCATCGCAAGATGATCTCTAGCTTTTGTTAGTAGTTAGAAGTGTAGTTTTTACAAGTCTTTCTTATTATAGGCTAAATATATTTGATCTAAATTATCTCATCTGTACGCTGCAAATTTACAGCAGTGGAAAAGCGATTTGTCACCACCCTAATGACGTGTTGTCTGTGCTGCAGGCCTTCACCCCAGCCCTATGTCATGGCAAGTGGAGTCACCAAGCCGGGCACTTCCAATGGTTACCCTATGAAGGCACAGCTACAAATCATTGGTAAGTCTTTGCTAAAATGTAAAAAAAAAAAAAAAGGTTTACACATTTCTGTGTAATTTGGCTTTCAACATGAGGCTATTTCTGTTAAAGGATAATACTTTAATAGGCTTTTATTTAAATGTAAATCAAGGAAAAGCGCAGGTGTAAATAATACAATTGATGATGGCTGATTTCTATTTAGCTGCTGTCCTCTATTGTGCATGCTGGCTCACTTTCACACAGTTATTGCTTAACGGGACACTTGAACAGGACAGAGCCATTGTTAATATTATTAGTAACACCCATCGCTGCATTGCCTTAGTGACATCTTGAGATAGACACTGCTGCTGCCTCACAAGCTAAATACATCTTGCACTGGTAAAAATCCAGATTTCATTGCAGTCATGTTCTCCTGTTCTGCTTTTCATTTTAAAAGTGTGTGCCGTTCCTGTATTATTGTTTTCCTTTTCCTCTGTCTTTCTGCACCGACTTGACTGTCCACTGCACGGCTCCGTCTCCCCGTCTCCCTGTCTCCCTGTTTCAGTGCTATCAGCAAAACTAAAAGAGAACAAGAAAAACTGGTTCGGTCCCAGTCCCTATGTGGAGGTGACGGTAGACGGCCAATCCAAGAAAACCGAGAAATGCAACAACACCCACAGCCCCAAATGGAAGCAGCCGCTCACTGTGTGAGTCAAAATCTTGCCGGGATTACCAGCCCCATATATGACATGTGATCACATTTATGATAATCAGAACTTTATCATTCTGTTACTACTCATAAAAGAGATTTTACTCCAGCCAGACCTCTGTCAAATAGTGTGCAAGTGTTTGGTGTGTTGTGCTGCCTGCATGCTGGGATTTGACATCTTACCCTAATTATTATTATTCGCCCTGATGTGTTTAATGTTATCAGTCCGGTTTTCCAGGCAGCTCATAACAACCCCAACTGTTAATTACAAAAGCTTATTTTCTCAAGTTTGACTCCAGCATAAATTTTATGTGAGCACACAATGAAGTTAAGTGTTTGAAAGGAACTATCATCACTTAGCACTTATTGTTAAAGTCCTGTTATAGCATTTGTTGAATTACAGACTGTTGTAACATTTCTGGGGATCTATTAGCAGAAATGGAATATAATATTCATAACTATGTTTTCATTAGTGTATGATCACCTGAAACTAAGAATGGTTGTGTTTTCGTTAGCTTAGAATGAGCCCTTCATATGTACTTAGTGAGCGGGTCCTCTTCACGGATTCCGCCATGTTTCTACATAAGAGATGTTCCGATACCATTGTTTCTTTCCCGATACCGATTCCGATACCTGAACTTGCGGTACCGGCCGATACGGAGTACCGATGCGATACCAGCGCGATTAAAAGACGAATGTAGTAGAGCTGTTTTTCACTGACCATGTATGGATGTGATATTACTGTTTTTGTTGTATGGCCTGGCTCAGGTTAAAACCTTTGTAAATCAGAATCAGAATCAGAATTGTGTTTATTGCCAGGTATACACTAAGAATTTGCTTTGGTTCGTTGGTGCAAATGAGCAGTAAAAATAACAATAGAATAATTAAAGAGCGTTAGAAGAAAATAAGAATAAAAGAAATTGAAATTCTACCAATATACAATATAAGCTATAAACAAAACTAAACATAATATAAAGCATGGACAAATACATACAGAGAATGAATGCAACAGAACTATACTAACTAAAATTATTCACTTGTTGGATTTTCCACTGTGAAATATTGCCCAATGGGTGACATTTTCCTCGTATTGTTGTTTGCTATTGTCACGTGACCTGCAAACTACCTGCAATCGCTGCTCTGAAACAGCAGTTGCCATGATACATCCAGGGCGACAGCACAGTGAAGGACACTGTTTTGGAGCGGCAAAGAAGACTTGATTTCCGGTTAAACAAGTTAATAAATTATGGTATCGGATCGGTGCGTAGACTGGCGTACTCGCCGATACCCAATCCTGAATTTTGGGCAGTATCGAACGCATTTCCGATACTGGTATCGGTATCGGAACAACTCTATTTGTACAGTAGCCCAGAACGGACAAACCAAACACTGGCTCTAGAGAGAGCCTTTCGCGCTACATTACCTGAAGGCCACCGTTGCTCTCCGACACGCTTGTGAAACTGCGGTAACGTGAGCCGCGAAGTGCAAAACCGTGGTACCGCCAGCCACCGTCTGACATCCGTTGCTCCTAAAGTAGTGTTATTTTGATAAGGATGACCTCTGAGCGAGGCGAAAGGCGTTACCACGGTTTTGCACTCGGTGGCTCACGTTATGGCTGTCTTGGAAAGAGAGGAGTGTGTGAAAGGGTACAGATGCCGGCAAATCCTGCACACTGTACCTTTAAGGAAATGTAGTATCCGTTTTATCAGTAATAGCAGCTTTAACTTGCTCATCAAGAATGTTGTAGTACTTCAAATTTGATGAGAAGCTTATAAAGGAAACATAGAATAGCATACAGCACATAGTAATCCCTATCTGTGCAGCTGGGTGAGGTACAGTTCAAATGTACAAACACAAATCTGTTGGTCTTGGTTTAATAAACCGAGGTGTCTGTTCATGAGATTGCTAATATTGAGTTTGAATTAAGCGAATAATGTTGTTATTTTAGGGTTTGGCTTTTAGGAAGACGCATATCTTGAGTAATTACTGCTGACTGTAGTATTTGGCATTGCACATCATAATTTCCTCAGAAAACTGTCCAGACCCTGAGGAGTTTCTCTGAAGCATACCAAGCACTTCCTCATACTTGTACAAAGTTGCTGGTACTGTATGATTTTGATCAAGATGGGTTTTTTTTTAATGAGTCACCGGGACTCGGTTTTCGGGAAGGAGTTTCTCTGTAGTGCAACTCTTGAGTTCAGGATAATGGTGTGTGTTCAGTTTTAAAGAAAAGATATGCTATCTCCAAAGTGGTTGGCACTTAGAAGGAAAATGTCATACAGTGGTGAGAGTGTGTGTCCGGTTCAATTACAGGAATCCTGTTTCTAAACGTATACTGTACATTTAGCTCACACACACACACGCCACGTGACTTCCTGCAGTCCAACATATTCACACGCCACATGTCCTCTTAATTTTAGCCAGTCGAGGATCTTCTGCCGTGCACAGTGACCTTCTTAATATAGAGTACTCCTACAGTTTCTCTTGGACCCATGGGGGCTTAGTTATTATGTAACAAGTGTTTACTATGGGATGTAATCAGACCTGAGCCCATGTGCCCACCAATGTTTTTTCCTGAGGGTGCTAGCTAAACAACTGCCATAGTGACAGTTATAGACACTCGCTGTCCCTGAATAGCTTCTGAGCTTCATTGTCTGTGGTTTGCTTTCACGTCAAGACAAAAGCCGCAGTGGCTGATGGATTGCAAACTACCAGCTGCTTTCACTTATTGGGTGGACCGCAGAGGGCCAGCCCTACAAACGCAAATGTCTGTCACCGAGTGAGTGATGAAGTTACACAATTGGTCGTCCAAGTGTTGGAGTTTCCTAATTGGCCGTTGCTCTTTCAAAATGAAACGGTGGGAACAATCTTTGATTATGTTTTCAGAGGGGGGGGGGCGTGTCAGCGGTTCCACTCACCAGATATGGTGACGTAGGGCGTTTCAACGCTCTCCATTCATTTCTTATGGAAAGCAGGTCCAGCGCGACACGTCCGGCTCACAAAACTTGGACCAAGCTGTCAAACTAGGCGATCTAGTTCTAAAATGAAAAGAGTTTCAGCAGTGGCATATAGACTATTTCCCGCTTCAAATATTTTCAGAAGTAGATTTTTGGTGGATTGTTTAGACGGAATAACAGAAAGTTTACGAGCAGGCCACCGCTTGAATGGCCAGTTGAGTGGAGCAGCGCGTCCCCTAGTGTCCTCACTGGATCTGGTGGACATGTGCCACTGGATTTAGCATTATAGACATGACCACTAACTATTTATGTAACAATTTAGCCACAAATTCACAGACTCACCATACACGGTCCAGCCGGTTGTGACTGAATCTTGTTTACCTGTGCAAAGAACCTCTAAACAGCTTTGTGTCAGCTACCAAAAGGATTAATGCATTAGAAAAACATGCAGAAGTTGAAGTTCATTTTTTATCTTTGTTGCTATCAGTAATACCGTTGTGTTTCACAATATTATTTCAATGAAATCCTTAGGGAGTTGGATGCAGACGTCAGGTGGTCGGAGCTGTGACATCAAGCTATCTTTGTTTACGTTTTGTAAATTATAATTGAGGGAACAGATTACCAGTTTCCTGCAGAAAAAGAGGAAATAGTGCTCGCTGAAAGGCCACTGAGCTCGAAACTGTGATTGATGAAATCTTGGTGAATTGGAAGGTTTTTTGAAATCACTTCCTCAGTGGACAATCTGTCATTCCAAGTGTTTGTTTCAACAGGATTGTGACTCCATTCAGCAAACTGGTGTTTCGCGTGTGGAGCCACCAGACCCTGAAGTCAGACGTGATGCTAGGCATGGCCACGCTGGACGTCAGTGACACGCTCAAGTCTAACGACCTGAAAAGTGAGTGTGTGTGATACACAACTGTTCTACATATTCTTTTTCCTTTCCAACCCGCTCCATACTTTTGACTTCAGTTTTTACGAGCAGACTCCCTCAGGATGTCTTGTGTGTGTGTGCATCGATATATACACTCTGTTTTATGTTTAGAATAGGGCTTTCAACCGATTAAAATATTTAATTGCGATTAATCACATGATTGTCAATAGTTAATCGTGATTAACCGCATATTTTTTATCTGTTCAAAATGAACCTTAAAGGGAGATTTGTCAAGTATTTATTACTATTATCAACATGGGAGTGGGCAAATATGCTGCTTTATGCAAATGTATGTATAAATGTATTATTGGAAATCAAGTAACAACACAAAACAATGACAAATATTGTCCAGAAACCCTCACAGGTACTGCATTTAGCATACAAAATATGCTCAAATCATAACATGGCAAACTGCAGCCCAACAGGCAACAACAGCTGTCGGTGTGTCAGTGTGCTGACTTGACTATGACTTGCCCAAAACTGCATGTGATTATCATAAAGTGGGCATGTCTGTAAAGGGGAGACTCGTGGGTACCCATAGAACCCATTTTCATTCACATATATTGAGGTCAGAGGTCAAGGGACCCGTTTGAAAATGTCCATGACAGTTTTTCCTCGCCAAAATGTAGCGTAAGTTTGGAGCGTTATTTAGACTCCTTCACGACAAGCTAGTATGACATGGTTGGTACCAATGGATTCCTTAGGTTTTTTAGTTTCATATAATGGCTAGCTTTAAAACTGAGCCCGCATCAACCTAAAATTGCCTTAATGCATTAAAGAAATTAGTGGCGTTAAAACGAATTTGCGTCAACGCGGCAATTTTGACAGCCCTAGTTTAGAAATGTGTAATGAGGCATACATTGGTCCCAGACGTCCCAGTTGACATTAATTTAACTATTTTAGAAATATTGGGTTACCTGCAGTTTGTAATGTGGGTAGACGATTCATTTCCAGTGTCCAAATATATTTCATCAATAAATGACATGACAATCATTCCTCTAGCATCTTTGTTTATGCTGTTAAAGGAATACTTCACCCCAAAACGATAATTTCTATATCAATTACTCCCTCCGTGTTCCTTGAATTCTTGGAAGAAAACTTTGTTTTACTCCCTGGCTATTTCTGCCAGCTACCTTGTTCTTCTTTTGTTTATTTCAAACAGCCGTCGCAGCAGCCAGAAATGTAAAATGCATCACCAGAGTTTTTGTCAGAGACCTCTCTGTATCTGCTGTGGTACAAGTTGATGACAAAATGTAGAAATGTATAATATATTTTAATGAAACAGTTTGAGACTGTTGAGGCCTCTTTTAAAAATCAGGCAAACTTAAAATACAGAAAGTGTTCCAAAGCATTTTACAGATGTGGTTCATCCGACTTTTTCACAGTAAAAAAATCAATCAATGAGGCACTGTTTTTTGTCATCCCCTTTTGCCCTGGTAGATTTTTGGGCTCTTTAACTTTGGTTTGTTTCTCATAAAGACTCCATTCAGTCCCCTGCCTGCTCATTTTTTATGCATGGACCCTGTCCAGCAGTGCTAATGACGGAGAACTCTGTAAACAAATCACATGTCAAACAGCTGATTGATGTTCCATGTCAGAACAGGAAAATGCACACTGATCACCATATCTGTAATTTTAAACTACTTGTAGATTTGAAATTTTTTTTGTGTTCGTTACAAATTAGCACTTGATTATACGAGCAAAAACAACATCCAGCCTGAACAGGACCGGCAGATCTAATGGCGTTGTCTTGTTCTTCTCATTTATTTACATAATGTATCGTGACTTAATCTGTAATGTCTCTACACAGAGCCAAATAAAAGACTACTGGTATTGTCGTGCAGTTGTGACACTGGAAAAAATACAATAAAGTTGGTATTTTCTGCGTCGTCTTACTCGGCCAATCTAATATTTTTGTCGTCTGTATGTAGTCTCTGAGGTGGTGCAGACCTTGCAGCTGAGTGCAGACAGAGACCAGTCAGATGTGGTGGGAGACCTGTCCGTCTGCCTGGACGGCATGACCGTCGACCCCGAGATGTTCGCCACGGCCGAGGCCGACCATCACAGTGAGTCAAAAGCTGAACAGAGCTCACATAAAAAGCCTGTTTGAATATTTTCAAGTTTAGGATTATTTGTCATTTCAACTGTGAGAAATAGTTATTCCACTCCTCTTTCTCTCTTTTCCTCTCAAAAACAATGGCCAGGAAAACATGAAATGAACACAATTATAAATCTTTTTTTAGGACTGCCCCCTTCTTGGTCCATTAATCAACTAACCCTGGGTTCACATAGCACGCAGAAGTGCCGTGATTTTCGGAGAAGCGTTGACAGCGTCCTTTTCGGCGCCCGTGTTAATCAATTGAGCTGTTCACACAGCGCGCGCAGCGCCACGAAGCTTCGCGGCCGGCTCTTGATCCTCAGCAAGTTTCAGTGTCTGGTCTTTTTCCCCTGCGTGCCACAAGCAAATCTGGCAAGAAAACACACTGATGATCTACTTTAAACAATAGAAATGATATATTATATAAATATCAATGATCTGATTATGATAAGATGATAAAATATGCATCCCACAAACGTTTTTTTACCTCCCTAGTGTCACTGCTGTTTGTGATCATGGGTTTTAAATTACGCACTTACTCCACATATTTGTCAGTTGTGTCTAAACAGAGAGTGAACAGACACACTACACACACAAACACACAGAGACACACATGAGCAGACAGACAGAGAGAGAGAGAGCTCTATAGTAAACAGCAGAGGAGCAGAATCGCATGTTGATCAGCACGGAGAAATGTGCTTCTGGTGTGAACAACCAGATTAACATAACGCAGCGCCTCCGTTCCTGATGTGAAACCACCGTAATCAGTCATTCTGGTCTTTAGTCGATTAGTCCTTTTTATGTTTTCTTCGTGCTGACTGACCTATTTCTGAAAACCTTGTGTGCACATCTCTGGTAAACACAAGATTTTATGCTTTTGTGTGTTTCTTTGGAGAGAAAGTCAGTTTCACAAATCTGTCGATTAAATCAACTATTCGATGAGTCAACTAAATTGCATGAGCGCTAGTCAACTAAGAACTTCTTTGGTGGAGTACAGCCCTAGTTTTCATTCTGTCAGTATCATGTCTTCGTTGCTTGAAGTTCATAAATGTGGAATAATCAAGCATAACGTCAGATACAGAATTGTTTTGTTTGTTATGTGTCACCAGGAACTCCTATTGTGTTTTTATTTATGTTGTATGTTTTTACCTCAGGTAAATCAAATGGGGAATCACAACCCAATGGGGATCACGCCATAAGGTACAGTAGCTATTTCCATCTTCTGTCGAGTTTTATTAGCGACACATTTCTAGTTTCAGATTTTTATCTTTTTTTATTTTTGTTCTTTATTTATCTCCTTGGACCCTTCCTCCTCTTAGACGGAGTCGAGACAGCTCCCCAGCTGTGGACAGTGTAGAGCACAGGTCTTCTCCCAGTGGCCGGAGGTCAGCGAACAGCAATGGGTCTCCCTCAGTGTCATCGAGGCCTCTCCGCCCACCCAGGCCCTCCAGACCTCCTCCTCCAACCCCACGCAGACCCACCTCTTCACCAGGTCAGACATTTACTGAAGAAAGGCTCCGTTCTGATCTGTTCTAGACACTTTTCACCGTTTATTTTAACCCTCTGAGACCCACAATAGACACAATTGGTCTTTTTTTAAGGGAGTACGGGGGGTGTTTAGGGGGAGATAGCAGGTCAACAGTAGATGTCACATAGAAGTGGTGTACATCATCTGAAAGCTGGGAACCTGGAGATTAATTTGAGATGCAGCTTAGCACTGTGTGTCAAGTTGTTCTAGTCATAAATCAGAAATAAACATGATTAATTAATGAATGAATTATTTTTTTATTTAAAATAAATTGTAAAAGTGTATCAGGGCTTGGAACATGATGATTGAATTATATGATGGCCATCCCCATGCTCTATTATGTCTCTTGAGTTGTTGCAGCAATTTTTGGGTTGATACTATTTGTTATATAGATTTGGTGCTAAATTTGACCAAATTTGACCATATTTTACATATCGAGAATTGATAAAAATGATCAATAATCCCTCCAAAATTCCACATTAAGACACCAAGACCTTGAGGAACACCATAGAAAAAGCCACGCTGTGATTTGGTATCAAAAACTTTTGACATTTGGAGATTTCTGCAAGAATCGCATTTTTCGGCGATTAGATGGCGAGCACTTCTGTTCTGGAAACTGCTCAGAAACCCCCTTATTGTTAATCTACCTAGGAAAGCCATCCATCCTCTGAATGCTCTAGGTCTCTAGTTTGTGGCTGTAAAGTTTCATGAGGCTGTGATTATCCTAGAGGTCACCACAGGTCATTTTATACAATGAGGTCAAGTTTTTAAAAAAATGGTCTCACTACAATGAAATGGCTACTATGTGGACTAACATCATCACACATAAATGCAATTAGGCTCATTGGATCCACAAGAGTCTCAGATTTCCAGTGATACCCAATTTATGCAATTCCAAGACTGTTTAGCCCAACATTGGGACGCTATTTAGCCTCCTTCCCGACAAGTAAGCGTGAAATGGTTGGTACCAATTGATTCCTTATCCGTCCTTTTCTAGTTTCATATGATATCTGTACCTTTACTCCAGCTCTAGAACTGAACCTGCTACATCCTCTAAAAGATCCTGCGGGTCTCAGAGGGTTAATATATGAGTCACATTCACACAAAGCAATGTTGAGGAACAGCACAAATAATTAAGCCAAAATGTAGTGTCAGCCCACCCTTGATAAACAATAGTGTTCTTAGTCATGTTTGTTCATCTGTAATTGCTGTCGTACTGTCTGAGGATCTACAATTTAACTTTCAGTGTTGTCTGATTCTTTCCTCAGCACCTTCCAGCAATGGCTCTGCACCAGCCGACGGCAGCGATGGTCAGTCAGGTTCTGATACACCGGTGCGAACACCGGCCTCAGGGCCCCCGACAGCCCCAACAGCCCCGACAGCCCCAGAATCAAGTCCAACGGCAGGCTCAGAGACGAGCTCCACACCGGCCTCCAGCTCTGGAGCTGCAGCCACCAGACAGCCGACCAGCAGCGTCACCCCTGCTGTCACTCCGAGGGTCCCCGCTGTCACCGCTGGGCCGTTGCCCGCTGGGTTAGCTCTCTTTTCTAATCTTTGCAGAAGAACTGAGCAAGGTTTTGGTTAACGAATAATCAAAACGATATTTATTTTTTCGACACAAATGTCACTTATGAAAGTTTATTTTGTCATTAACATGAAAGAGTGACCAGTATTATTTGATCTCCCAATGTCATGCTGAGCAATAGTAGTATCATAGATCCCGATCCAAACAACTGATTATATGTTTTGTTGCGCTGTATACTGAATTGAGACAAAGAAACAGAACAAAGACGGGTGAGCAAGCTACAAAATACAAACTTCATCAACAGAAAGTTCAAGAAGAAAATAATTGATTAATCACACAGTCAGGAGGATTAGTGTGTTGCAAAGAAACTGGGTCATCGTTGAGCAAAAAGTAGAGTGTATCAAACTCTGAGATAACATTTACATCACCCCAATAACAATACAGCAATGAGGCAAAGTTCAGTTGACATTTATTCATTCGTGACGTGAAGCCATGTATGAATACATGGAAGTGTATGCACATTAAAGCAGGTGTAGGCAGTATATTTCTGGTGTCATTGGGCAAAAATGCCATAAAAACCTTTCAGCATATTGTAATTCAAGTGGTCTGACAGAAAACTAGACTCTTTAGACTCTGTTTTCAGGCTTTAGAAAATCTAGCCTGTGACGCGAGATTTTGGCCAATCACAGGTCATTTCAGAGAACGGGTGTTCCTTACAAATGGCAAGTGGCTTTTCTACAAATGGAGATGCGCACGAACGTCCCTTCGGTGAAAGCCTGATTCAACGGTGGAATATCCTACAGGACAAAGTTACTATTCCAACATTGGCAAAAAACTGCCTACTGTGCAAAACAACCCAAAAAAGGAAGACTGACTTACTATCAAAAAGAGAGTCTGACAATATCGGTGAAGCGTTTCAGCGATGGAGAGAAAATGTTGCTAATAGTTTAGCCTTCTGCTCGCGGCTACGGTAGCTACAGCAGTAGCCTGGGGCAAGCATAATTTACTCTTCATCTCTTTAAAAGTTTAGCCGTCTGCATGAGTTCACCGCTGCATTGCAGCTGCGACAGCTACGGTTAGCAGAAGGCTAAATTATTAGCAACATTTTCTCTCCATCTCTGAAACGCTTGGCCAATATTGCAGCTCATAAGAGCCTCCAATCACAGTATGTCATCACAAAGGGCTTTACAGGCCCACAAATTTGCAAAGAAAAGAGGACCATAATTTTGATATAATTGTCGCTATATAACCGCATCTGGATCACCATTATGATCGGGATGATGTTTGAAGGTATGAAGCGCATCCATGTGCTTGTGCTCGTCTGGTGGGAGGGGTTTAGGACAGAGAGGGGAGAGAGACGAAGGTTGAGGGCTGTATTTTCAAATTCTGGCATTTTATTGACTTTTCCAGAAAATTGCCTTCCCGGGGTTACCACTTGCATTCCAATATGCTGAAAGGTTATATTGGAATTTTTGCCCAATAACACTAAAAAATAAACTGCCTCCCCCTGCTTTAAGAGCACAGAGTGTGAGGACAACAAGGTAAGGTAATCTTCATTATCCCCGAGGGGCAATTTGTTGCACATCCAGCAGTAATACAATCGTCACACAAACAATTCACACAAATCACAAATGACATTATGTTACAACAAAGAGGATTGTGGGATTACCTCTTTGTACATCAAACCTTCATGAAATCCATAAGAAGAAAAATAAACACACACACTTTCTAGGGGAGCAAGCACAAGGGACAAATGTGAGGGTAGACAAATGTTTTCAGACTTGTAGCATATTATTATTATTATTATTATTATTATTATGATTAATAGGAAAGAGTGACCTGTTACCTTTTAGTCTGTAGGAAACAACACAAGTGTGTCTGAACATTGAACATTGGTGGTTGTGACTCCGTTGTTTTCTTGTTGTCTCTCTCTTTGGTTTCATTCAGACTGTAATTCCTTAAATACCCCTTTTGAACTGTTTTAATGTCATCATTGTGACAACCTCATGACCTTCACTGCCTTTATAGTAGGATGACTTGTGTTGTGATAGCTGTTTTGAATCCATACATAACCTAAATGGCTGGGGCCGTGCATCATTACCCTTACCCTTACATAATGTTTCCAATTTCATTGTTGTTGTTTTAACTAGGTGGGAGCAGAGGGTGGATCAAAACGGCAGGCTGTATTTTGTCGATCACGTGGAAAAGAGAACAGCGTGGGAACGACCTGATTCACTGCCATCTGGGTAAAAAGTCCTTCACTTTTGAACTTTGTGTTCTTTTGAACGCAGATAGTACTTTAGTTTAAGGTTTATTGGATTCTATTTGTAGGACAGGATCTATTTGTAGATCAAGTAATAGGGTCTCTCCATCTTAAACTATATGGTTACTACACACCTGCTCATGCCCTGCTTTAAGATCCTGATTATGTTATTTACATGTATTGTTAATTACAGTAGCTGCTGTCCACTGTTCCTGTATCCCCCAACTTGAACATTTTCTCACACAACTCATCTAACTAGCAGTTTTGTAAGCCACACCTCGTCATCACCAGAATACAGACTGAATTGGTCAAGATGATCGCAGAAAGACAACATTACTTTTGATCAGTAACTGCCTGTGGAGTGCCGTTCGTTTGGCATTAAGCTATACAGTGGTTCTCAAACGTTTTCACGTCAAGGACCCCTAAACTGACACAAATTAGACCACAGACCTCCTTTGGTAAGATTTTGTCCCAGGGTCCCCCATCTAAGAGTTTTTTTGCTTTTAGATGTTAGTTATTACAGAAAGTGAATGAAACCCACGATCAAAATAATCATACATTGTGTCATCATGTTATTTATGGATGGAAATATAGTGAAAATAAATGATTCCCCTTTTTGCTGTATATCCCCAGACCCCACTTTGGGTACCTCTGAGCTAGTAAACATGGATCTAAACAATGTAGGGTTCAAAATATTCAAAAACTTGTCATTCTAAGTGTTTTTGGAGATTCTACACTTTAGTCAAGGATTCCCACAATGCATTTTGGTGAGAAACATTGAATGGGAACATAACCGTTTGTTTACAAGAAAACACAGGCAGTTTTGTCTTTGTTGCCGTTTGGCCTGTCAAGTCAGTCTCCTCAAATCCTACATAGGAGTGAGGTACAAACCCTGCAGACTGTGTTGACTTCAGAAGTCCCATCACTTTGATAGGTAGAGAAGGTTGTCCACCAATCGGAATGGTCGGCGGTTCGATCCTCCAGGAGGACGCTTCACACTGCGTGTCCTTGAGCAGGATGTTTAACCCCAAATTGCTCCCGAAGGCTGTACCATCGTTGTGTGGATGAGTATTTAGACTAGATCCACCTTGCATGGCAGCCTCTGCCATCAGTGTGTGAATGTGAATGTGAATGCTGACATGTAGTGTAAAGTGCTTTAAATGGTCGGGAGACTAGAAAAGCGCTATATAAATGCAAGTCCATTTACCACCTCTGTATTTTTCTTCTATGTATTTTCTTTGATTTTTGTCTGGACTGTCTCATGTGTAATTTGCATGTGGATGCAATGGTTCATGTCTACCATAGCACTATCAAATATTTGATCAAGTTGTGTACAAAATATAGATTCTTAAACTCCAGTGACAATTCATCTTTAAAATCACTGAGATAGATTAATTGGTTTAAATATTGCATAATTGACTTTTAGATTTTTATGTTTTAGTCAGTCTACCCATACTTACTCCCACCGTCTCCCCTCCTTTGGATTTGTCTTTAGCTGGGAGCGTCGCATCGACCAGATGGGGCGGGTCTACTTTGTTGATCACATGACACGAACCACCACATGGCAGCGCCCCACGATGGAGACGGTGCGTAACTACGAGCAGTGGCAGCACCAGCGCAGCCAGCTACAGGGTGCCATGCAGCAGTTCAACCAGAGGTTCATATTCGGGGTGAGACTTCCTCTTCGTTGTGTGATACTGTGAGGTGATGTGGGCGTTAATAAACTGGAATATTGTCACTATTATCGCAAACGGCCTTCTGGTTGTCCTGTGATGAAACAGAAATGCGTCACAGTGACAATGACAAACACTACTGATCAAGCAACCAACAGGTTTAAAGATGTTGCTTTGGTTCAAGTGGATATGTGTCTTTAAATCTGACTTGTCCCTTGTGATACAGTATGCTCCTATAACCAAAGTAACTCCTTTTGTTTGTTTGTGCATCAAATCACAAAACACTGTAGTTGTCTGTTGGGTGCTTTTCGATTCGTACTAATTATTGTGATTCTCTGCTGTGTAGCTACAAGAACAGGTGTCAGCCACTCAGAATAAGGAGTTTGATCCTCTTGGGCCTCTGCCACATGGATGGGGTAAGATCTTTAAGGCTTTTCAATCTAAATACACCGACTCCTGAGACTCCACTTAACCTGTGACTGTTAACATTCAACATTTATCTCATAGCTGAGACTTTGATTTTATGCCATTGTACTAATGTGTGTCAAAGCACTTCACATTATTTTTCCTTTAAGATCTTAATCTATATGTGTGTGCTGTTTGTTTAAGATAAGTAGCTTTCAACAATGAGTTTCAACACCTGTGTAACTCGGAGTTGTAGCTGAATTCCTTTTAGACCAGGTGGCCCACTTCACCAAACTTATGCAATTATGAACACTAAACGTTTCCACGTAAACCAGAGTATAATGTCATATACAACATGGTTAAATATAATACTTGTCCACAGTCTACTGTGGAAATGTGAAATTGTATGTATGTACTATAGACTGTATTTGTAGATGGGCGACGCGTCTCCATTTCCTTCCATTGTACAAAAGTGAAGCCAAAATATCCTGGATTAGGGAGCTGCCATCTGGACATTTTGATGTCATTTGGAGCCAGAGTCTGAGCAGTAGTGATCGGGGGGGGGCTGGAGCCATGGTATCGAGGTCCCACCCACATACCCGCCCAAGCCAATCACGAGCTGAGCACATACGCAGCTTGCTAGCGTGAGCCACCTAGCTGCTACGTTAGCACCACAGAAGCTGTTTGGCTAGGAAGACACAACAACTAACCATTCAAACTAGAATGGCACTCGGAGAGCGCAGACCTCCGCCAAGGTGCATGACTTTAAAAACAGATCACAGCTCACAGCTGGTGGTACCGTGAGTTGGTCGGCTTAATATTAACACAGTGTGTTTCCGTGTAACGTATCGGCGGATGCCTCTCTCATTCAGCAGCCTTGTTATGTCTGTGTTACGTTACACTACGTTGTCTCTCATCCCGTCATCTACTGCTTTTTTCTTTCTCACCACGGACGGCCAGCAGCTCCCACACCTCGATGTCTCGCCACACATCCACACGCGTATCTCTCTGCCTACAAAAGGAGGCGGGGTCACGCATTATCAACGCGTCATCAGTTACACTGCGCATGTGTTATACCCCGTGGTTTAAATGCTCAGGCTGATCGGAATCCTTAAAAAAAATCCTGAATATGGATCATGATCCGGATCGCCACCAAAATCTAATGGATTGTTCATTGTGCTGCACCCCACCCCTCCAAAAAATGTAATTCAAATCCATCGTGAACTTTTGGAGTAATCCTGCTGACAGACAGACAAACAAACAAACAAACAAACCAACGCCGGTGAAAACATAACCTCCTTCCTAGGCCTTTGGCCTTAGCGGAGGTAATAACTCACTCACAGAAAAATTAACACTTGAACAAACATCAGCGTGATAAGAACTACCTAAAATGACAGAAAATGTCTTTGGGAAAAATTTGTTTGGCGTGTACTTTGACTTTTTAGTTTGAACCATGCCCCATCCATTAACACGGAGGGGACAGGACCTGTACTGCAGCCAGCCACCAGGGGGCGATTGCAATGTTTTGGCTTCAATTTTGTGGAGCTGTCATGTCGTCCATCTGTATATACAGTCTATGGTCTGTACTGAACAGGAAAGCTACGTCTTACAGTACTTTTCTTCTGGTGCACCAAAAACAAGCAAACAAAACCTTTTGACTGATGCTGGACCTTGATCTACCTCAGGGATTCTAGCTGTTTGCACTTGAGCTGGCTTCTTGTCTTACAACCCTGTTGATACACAGTGGTACCTCAAGATGTTTGTCATGGGACACATTTGTATTGTTGAACATCATTCTGTTGAACTCTAGCTATATGTATGAGTCCTTATCTTTGGTTATAGCAGACACATTTACTTGATACAATATTCACAACAGCATACAACGCAGGAGAATGCACCTTGTTTTACAAATAATGTAGTTGGTGTCACATCTCACTTCAAATGTTTTATATGATTTTCTTTTTTATAGAGGCTTGAGTACATAGATTAAGGCTACTACAGGTGGCCCGGTGGAAATGATAGAATTCATCCAAACCTCCAGTGTCTCTCAAATTACTAAGTTAAAAGACTTAGAAGGAAGTTTTAGATTTGAGTGGGCACCCCAAACTGCCACTTTTCATGAGTGCCTACAAGTTGAATAATCAACTTTTTTTTGTTGTTGTTTTTTGTCACTGTCTTTTCAGAGAAGAGAACGGACACGACTGGCAGAGTTTATTTTGTACAACATCAAACGCGGACAACACAGTGGGAGGACCCACGAACACAGGGGTTAGTATGCATATCACACTGCTGTCCTTTCAGACAACCCGCATATCAGATGAATGCATTTAGCACTATACTCGAATTTGATGTAAATCTGTTCACTGTATCATTTTAGGTTCTCCTGAAACAAACCCCTCACTAAAGGTTGATCTTGTCTCGTTTCTTAGTTTGCTGAATGATAAGCCACTTCCAGAGGGCTGGGAGATGAGGTTCACTGTGGATGGGATTCCCTACTTTGTAGACCACAACAGGAGAACGACCACCTACATCGACCCTCGCACTGGAAAATCCTCACTGTAAGTCCTCTACTGTTCTGTTTGCTGCTTCCTCAAAATCATGAGACTTGAGAATCACATAACAATATTACTTTGTGACTTAAAGAGGCATCAGGTAATCTGTAATCTTTGTCGAGCATTGGTAAATAACCAGCCGATATTAGAAAAACATAGCCACTCTCTAGCACAGCTTCCAACCTCTGTTTATCAGACACAAGCACGATCGCTCACTAGAGCAGATATTCAACTAGCAATGAAGAAGCAATATATTGTTATAATTAGGGCTGTCAGAGTTAACGCGATAATAACGCGATAATAACGCATTAACACGATTTTTAGGTTGTAGCGGTCTCAGGTTTAAAGCTAGAGTGGAGATACTGGCATCATATGAAACTAGTGGAATCCATTGGTACCAACCATGTCATACTAGCTTGTCGCAAAGGAGGTTCAATAACTAAGCCATACATTTTGACGAGGAAAAACTCTCTTGGCTATTTTCAAAGGGGTCCCTTGACCTCAAGATATTTTAATGAAAATGGGTTCTATGGGACAGATACAAAAAATGTGCGATTAATTTGCAATTAATCACGATCAACTATGGACAGTCATGTGATTAATTGCGCCTAATTGACAGCCCTAGTTATAATGTTTGGCTCTGGATTAATAGCCTGACATCGCCGGACCAAATCTTAAGTGCAAACCTGCGTAACAACGGACTCCTCATAGCAGCATAATGTTTTTATTAACATGTTTCCTGTTTTCAAAAGAGACATTCTGAGAAATTAGGAAATCACTAACAGGTCCAAACAGAGAAAGAATGTTTAGAGGAAGAAATTACAATAGTGTCACTAAATAACTGGGGAGATTGAATGAACTTCATGAACTGTCGGAAACATTCTGTCTTTAGTCTTTCCAGCACTTCTGCATGCCAGAGATGAATGTGTGATGTGTGTTTCCAGCCATAGAAAATCATAAAATGAACTCATAAAGCTACTGCACGGTGGTGCAGTGGTTAGCACTGGCGCTTCACAGCTAGAGGGTTGCAGGTTCAAATCTGGCTTGGGGCCCTTCTGTGTGGAGTTTGCATGTTCTCCCCGTGTTAGCGTGGGTTTTCTCCGGGTACTCCGGTTTCCTCCCACAGTCCAAAGACATGCAGGTTAGGTTAATTGTTAACTCTAAATTGCCCGTAGGTGTGAATGTGAGCGTGAATGGTTGTATGTCTCTATGTGTCAGCCCTGCGATGGACTGGCGACCTGTCCAGGGTGCACCCCGCCTTCGCCCAATGTCGGCTGGGATCGGCTCCAGCCCCCCCGCGACCCCTAACGGGATAAGCGGTTGCAGATGGATGGATGGATGGATGGATGAACTCATAAAGCTGCTGTTAAGACAAAATATTTACTTGGATGTTAATAGGGATGTATTTTTTTCAAATTTCCAACAACCCAAAGTATTTTGCTTGTATTAGCTTTTATTTGACATTTGATTATTGAACATACAGCACCAGGTAGCACTATCCTACCAGGTAGTTCTGTTTACGCAGTAGCTAAGTGAGTCACCATCTCTGAAATCCCTCTCTATTTTTAGAACTCGTGACACATTATCCTGATATGACTAATGGGTCACCTCGTCTCTTCTACTTTCGTTCTGTCATTCTCACAGATGTGAACACCTCAGTGGAGTCATGATAATAACTTGTGAGAGTTATATGACTTGAGAGTAATTACTTTGCTTTGGTTCCAGTGGTGGAAAAACCAGTTTGGTGAATGGGGAATAAGAATGTGACAATATGAGCTGACAGGTGTGGTAACACACTGGCCAAATAACCGTAACCTATTTACACCCTTGCAAAGTCTTGCATACTATAATACTTTTTGGAGTCAAATAGCAACAGGAAATGGCAACAATTATCAGCTGTCCTGTTAAAATAACATTTAATATGCTTGAAGATATTAAAACATATTAAGAGTCTGTCTGTGCTTCTTTCCCTTCACAGTGAAAACGGACCTCAGATCACCTATGTCCGAGACTTCAAAGCCAAAGTACAGTACTTCAGATTCTGGTGCCAGGTAAGAGTTGTAACAGTACACAGTTTGACAGGATTACCGCGTAGTTATACTTCAGTAAAGTTCTCCTTGAGCGCATGTTTTCTTTTCTCCACTGTATCAATCAAGAAAAGCACCATGAGCATCAGTAGACTGCATCAGTTTCTGCCTGTTTTAGCTGTCATGGCCATCATGGTGCCTACAGTATACACTGTGCGATAACAATACGTGTTGTCATGTCACAGCTGAAAGCCTATTTGGCCAACTAAATGCTTCTGACATTTTCCCTTTTCTCCAGCAACTGTCAATGCCTCAACACATCAAGATCACTGTAACCAGAAAAACCCTGTTTGAGGACTCCTTCCAGCAGGTAAAGTGAAACCGCCCCCGCCACACCGTCACACAGAGCTCACTGAACTCTGGGAGGATTCGTTTTCACACTCAGCCCATTGCCTTGTTTGGTATTTAGAAGATGTGCCTCGCCTACTCTACCTCTTAACTAAAGTGATGTTGTGTTGGTGTTTAGATTTTTAATTCCACAAAACCTAAAACAAAATGATGCATATTTAAGGTGATGTACATCTATGTTTTAACCTCAGTTAATAAGACGTTGTTTTAGATTGGTAAGTTCTTAATGCCACAGGGATAGGGCTACAACATTACCTCTTATTTAGGGAAGATCTCTTATTATCTTTTATACTACTTTTGAACTGGTTTTAAATAAAGTTTCATGTAGCAGTGGCAGGGCGGGAATCTCAGGAAGGCCACAGGAGCCGTAGACGCCGTGCCTCTTCAGTTTGGCCCTCTGCCCCTCAAAAAAATCATATGTCCTGTAGGCAGCCCCAGTGGTCTTGATGCCCCGCCCGCACTGCCCCAGCTGATTTAGCCATTTTCTCCTCTACCTCTTTCCTGTCAATACGTTTTTTTAGACAGTTTCTTTTGTTGTGATTCTGAATTCGGGTAACATGAAGTGAAACGCTTCGCACATAAACATTGTTGGGTTTGATTTCAAGGCTGATATAAAAACCACTGGAAACCGTTCTATTTATCACACTAATTTGACATAAATGTTATACCTGGATTTATTTGATAGCATTGCTGCCCTGGCATTTGGCCTTTGTACCCTCAAAAAAATTACACCAACACAAAAGGCAAAGTGGCCTTGGCCCCTAAAATGATGAAATTCCAGTCTTGAGCAGTGGTAAGATATTTTCAAAGTCATCTTGTTTTTCTGAACATGAACACTAAAAAGAGGACTATTCTTTTTATTATAGTAATAACACAAAGTGCAGGGAGTGAAATTTTTGTGTAGTGGTCGCAGGCACCACAGTTTTTGTCAGTTGCTTTGGCACAATCAATGAATGAAAATCACGATTCTCAAAACTGACAGTGCGAAACATGTAAATCCACTGTTGAATCTGGTATTTATAAGACATGAGTTTGTTCAGTCAGCTGTAGAGGATATTTGACTTTATTAGTGGGTTGCTGTCTGTAAGTTTTAATGAGAAGCGACGTTATTAAGCACAGTTTTAATGTCTTCTGTCTCACTGATGCAGTTACTTTGATATTTGACCGCCTTGACTTAAGCAATGATAAAGGGGAAATGTCATTTTGGTGGCAGTGATAAACTTGCCGATGAAGTAGTTTTGAGCGAGTGTCGGCCTATTGCAGGATAAATGAGCTGCTCGGTATAAAATGCAGTGGTGATTGTTCTTAGTTTTATGAGAACTGCAACAGTGTTTTGGAAAATGTGCTGAAGCATTTAAGACGGTGCCCTAAGTTATTGTTTTGTAATACAGTGACTATGTACACCCCAGATCCATCAAAACATTGTCTCTGTTTTAGATAATGAGCTTTAACGCTCAAGACCTGCGGAGGAGATTATGGATCATCTTCCCTGGAGAAGAAGGCCTCGACTACGGAGGCGTCGCCAGGTAAGGGAGAGAATGGCTCAGCATGTATGGTTGGAAATATGAGCTCACATGTAGTGAAGAAAATGTGTTAGGTGTTTTCATAAATTTAGTTTATTGTAGTTGCTTTGGTCCGACTCAATAATTATTTGAATATTTTGTAACTTATAGGGTTTAACGATAATGGTTTTTTTTCACTTGCACGGTTGGGCAAGTAGATGTCGGTCAAGTCAATTTTTAATTGCCCCTATAGAGCGTGTTTTATTTATTAGCGGTTATCAAATAACAACAAAGACTAAAGTTAATAGTCATGTTTAATCTGTATTCAAGTAAGAGAATCAGAACAAGAACACGTTTTTTGGAAACTTGACGTTCCTCTGAACAACAACCCCATTTTTTCCACCATGCTCTCAAACAATGTGGCAAAATGTGCAATATATAGTTGAGAAGTGAGAGTTTCACCCACATCCTGTAACGCCACCCAACTAGATTCCTGTTTCCTGTTATAATTGAAATGCTTGCTTGCGCTTCAGGTCATAGACTTTATCGCAAGTGCCTGATCGGTACTGTGCATGCAACTCTCAACAGAGATGAGAAGGAAGCAAGATGGTTCACTCCTTAGCCAATTCCATTATCAGAAAAAAAGATGTGTTTAATTCTTGTTTTATCACAAGTGAGCTGCTAGATTTACTAGCCCGACGTGGCATTTTACTAGCCCCGGGAAATCCTTATTGTTGAGCCTTGCTGCCTTATTGTGTAACCTGTGATTTGAACCTGTGATGACAGTGATTTTGAGTTTTTACTACTAAATTCATTGGCAGTATTTCTCTTTACCACAACCTCTATAGCAGAAGTCTCCTTTAAACATTTTTATATATATTGAGAGGATGATTTTTGCTTACATTTTGTAACATGATTTCTCTGAAATGTGTTCTTTCTTTTGGCTCATAAGAGACTGACCTAGACTTTAGTTGTATAAGTTCTTGATGTCTGTCTTTATATTGGCAGTTTCTTTGATGCATTTTCTGTATTTCTTGTATAATTTCACCCCAATGAATTAAATCTACACTGAATGGAATGCTCCCTACTGTTTAATATGTTAGGTAGCTAGTTAACTAGTTAGCTATTTGGTACTGTCCTTTTCTCATTTCTGTGTTCTCCTCTCTGACAGGGAATGGTTCTTCCTGTTGTCCCATGAGGTTTTGAACCCCATGTACTGCCTGTTTGAATATGCCGGTAAAGATAACTACTGTCTCCAGATCAACCCTGCCTCCTACATCAACCCTGACCACCTCAAGTATTTCAAGTTCATAGGACGCTTCATTGCTATGGTTAGTCGTGTTTTAATACATTTGTTTATATCAGTAAGTATGGCAAGAAAGGTCATCGTGAGAGTTGCTTTAGGGTTTTGTACTGTACAAAGTAAGCCGTGTGTGTTTCTGTCCCTCAGGCTCTTTTCCACGGCAAGTTCATCGACACTGGTTTCTCACTGCCATTCTACAAGCGCATCCTAAACAAGCCATTGGCCCTAAAGGACCTGGAGTCGATAGACCCGGAGTTCTACAACTCCCTCATGTGGATCAAGTGAGTACACCGAGCCATGTGGACAGCAATTAGAGAGAGGTGGTAGTCTACTTTTACAGCAAGTTAAACAATATAGACCTTTCTTATTCTGTGGTTAATCACGAAAGAATTGAAATACGATTGATGGTATTAGATTGTACACGTGTTGAAGTTATTGTGTACCTTTCCCTGTACATCTCAATTGCCAAAATGGTCTTGTATTTCATGCTTGGATTGAAAGTTTAAGGAAAATTCTGAAAGAATCAGACAACCCCTAACTAGTTTTTGGCATCTTGCTAAATGTATTTTTTTTTTTTTTTATCTTGATAAATGTATGTGTTGTGTGTTTGCGGATGATGTAATGTCCCGATGTCTCACTGTCGCACAATTAATCACAAAATCCACGGTTAATCCAGGTTAAGTCTTGAGCCTTTGAGTGTGTGTCTGAGTCGGCAAAATGTGTCAGACATTACAACAACAGGGCTGTTTGTAGAAACTTCTCTGCTGATGAATTTCAGATGAAGAGGATGGGACTTCAGCAGAGGAAACTCACCTGAAATAAAGACCGCCTTCTGCTAACGTTTAAGGTCTAACTTTAAGGTTAAATGGTATAGTTGAATTAAGTGAGCCTTATACTGTATACCTATATAACTATACCATTTAACCGTAAAGTGGCAATCTGAAAGATTTTCCTTTTAAATAAATATCTGTTAAGTCACTATCTATCGGCCAAAGAGGTAACACAATGGTGTTTGAGCCTATGGCCCACTGATGAAAATATTACAATATTTATATATCTAGTTGTAAAGAAAGCAAGGGAAGTACATATAATATGCCTTGAAGCCGTTTAAAGGGTAAACGCCCTTTAGGGATCATTTCATTGGTCAACACTACACCTGGCATTCTATTGGTTGGGGAATTTTGACAGGGTTATTGCACAGAAAATCCGAGAACAGAGGAGAAATCTGAGAGCAGATGTTTTCACAAGCACACACTGAGTGTGAGGAGAAGGACTGAAGCTGGAGCAGGAAATCTGTGCAAGCAACAACATATCTGATTTCAACTGTTTGAGCAGAAGCAGAGCAAATCCAAGCGTAAGCAGGGCCCATTTGAGTGCGAGGACAGGGTTTTGAGGGAAAGCGTTAAAATCTGAACGTGAAATCAAACGAGCCGTGCTCTCAAATTGAAAGGCCGCGCTTTTGAATAAAGATGGAAAAAAAGCTCCATACCTGGACACATATTTTACCCAATATAGTCTGCATTAGTTGAAGTTAGTTTTAGGTTTGGTATTGACCGTGTGGACTTGATTCTAATGTTATTAGGTCCTTATCAGTTGTGTCGGTGACAATTCCAGAAGAGCTCACAGTTGTTTTAAAGTGCTGCACTGTATGATCAAACTGATCATGGATCACTCTCACTCTCTAAATCTGAAACTACCAGCAAACAGATTCACTTAAAAAAAATAATAATCCTATGATGTTGTAGTTCTGTCAATTTGTTTCCCATTTTATAACACCTATAACATAGTTAGATGGTACTTTTAGAGTTTAGCATCTCTGCTAACCAATTTCCGTGGGAAAACCCTGAGAAGCTGTTCTTAAAACAGGATGTTTAGTAGCTTTAGTGCCTGCCAGAGGCCAGCTGTTGGAATAAATGAGTCGCTGGATGCGAGTCAGCAATGATGTTGATAGCGCACATAATAGACCACTGTAATGCGCATGAAGATTAGATTAGAGGTTCAAAAATCTCAGATTTTGCTTCAGGCACAGACCATTTTTATTCATAAGTCATTGTCTGTGGAATCCAATCTGAACTCAAGAAAAATTTGTTGCAAGCATGGTTAAAGTTTTATTTAAGACCAGAGTTCCAATCACACTCCAAACACTATGGAGGTCCTCAGAGTTCGGTCGCCCTTCTGCTACAACTCTTCAAAGTTTTGCGACTTGTTTGATTTTGATTGACATGCAGCAAGTCTGCCATGTCTGTGTAGGATGATGTGTGAATGGATGACGCACACTGTTGTAGCAGCTGTTCAGGTTCAGGTTACTTTATTTGTACCCATAGGTAGATTTAATTTGCAGTAAAAAGACAAGGTATCCATCGTGACACACACATTTTACAAACACAGACAATAGACAAACATGAGGGAAAAAAAATAAATACTCAAGACTCCACTGATCACTAAAACCACTAAAATACAATGAATAAATATGAATAAGTAAATAAATAAGCAAGTGTTGCTTCTATAGCACTTGTACAGTGTTCCTACAACTCGTTGATGTGAGTGATGGCTGCTGGAACAAAGCTATTTTTATACTGCATTGTTCTACGCCTTGGGACGCTAAACCTCCGCCCAGAAGGAAGAAGCTGAAAGTCAATGTGCAAAGGGGTGGGAGTCATCATTTTAAAATGGAGTCGTTTAACCGCTGTAACCGTCTGGTGTACAGGGACTGTGGGTTGAGCTGTGACTCACCAATCAGCCTACGAGACCACAATCACGATCAGATTGTTCTTTAAAGACAGACAAGAAAAGAAGAAGGCGAGATCTGTGGAAATATGCCAGTTTCCTCAAGCAAAACAGACGCTGGTTCCCCTTTTTGCACACGGCTTCACCATTAGCTTCAAAGTTCAGCTTTGAGTCAATACTTGTCCCAATATATTTATAAGTTTGCACACATTCCACTGTCTGACTCTTGATTGATATGACTTCATGTGTGTGGGCATGTCTTCTAAATTCCATTATCAGATCTTTGGTTTTAGATCATGTTTAATTGAAGATGGACCTGTATTTGCTCGCATTTGATTGTGCTGTAATTGTATGTGCAACTCTTCAGGGATAACGACATCGAGGAGTGTGGGCTGGAGATGTTCTTCTCCGTTGACAAAGAGATCCTGGGGGAAATCTCCACCGTTGAGCTGAAAACAGGAGGAGGAGACATCCAGGTCACTGAGGAGAACAAGGAGGAGTACATCAGGTGAATTATTTCTATGATTCAGTCATTTTCATTCAGCAGTTTTAATTCACGCAGTAGATTATGTGTCGGGTCGGTTTTACTCTGTAAAACGTCGGGCTATAATGTCGTTTTTCTGAAAATGAAGCACATAGTGTCACTGTTCTTAGTGTTTCTGAGTGTTTGATGAAGTAGAGTGTAATATGTGAGTGTATTGCCTCTGTCTCCCCCTGCAGGCTGGTAGCAGAATGGAGGATGTCCAGAGGAGTGGAAGAGCAGACACAGGCTTTCTTTGAAGGCTTCAACGAGGTCCTCCCTCAGCAGTACCTGCAGTACTTTGATGCTAAAGAGCTCGAGGTATGGATGAACCAGAAACTCACATGATATATGATGTGCTATGGGAGGCCTGTCTGACCTCTGGAATGCACATTTACTGTGCTGTAAATTGAATTTGTGTTGCAGAACGACGAGCTGATTTCACCGGAACAGCTTTTTTTCTTCGAGATGAGTAAAATACATTTTTTACATATGAATAACTTGTGTCTTGTCACAGGTGATGCTGTGCGGTATGCAGGAGATCGACTTGGCAGACTGGCAAAGAAGCACCATCTACAGACACTACGCTCGCAGCAGCAAACAGATCGTCTGGTTCTGGCAGGTCAGTGTACATCAGCAGCAGTCACATTCAACTTTTTACTGTAACGTGCAGAGACATTAAGGATATGAGAAATATAATGACTTAACAAGTCCACATTAATATACTGTGTTGTGAGCCTTAATAATGTATGTACATTTTATGTATTTATATATTGATTGTTTCATTCTCATCAGTAGTTAGGTTGTGGTACTTGTTTGTGAACCTGTACCTCCAGCAAGTCCAAGAATTAACCCAAGTAATCAGTTGAATTGAGATTTAATTGTGTGAACTGTGTCATGCAGCACCTTCAAATAGAGAAGCTAACACCTTACCTACACCTACATCTTGCCAAGGTTTATAAAAATGTGAATAAAGTATTACATATAAAAACTATGTTTTAGTTGTGAAGCACAAAAACACTTTAAAACAGCTTTTAATTTTTGTTTTGTTTTTACTTTCTGTCATTTTCTCCTAAGCTATTTATTTATTTGCCACTTTGTCTTGCAGTTTATAAAGGAGATGGACAATGAGAAGAGGATGAGGCTGCTGCAGTTTGTCACCGGTACCTGTCGCCTGCCCGTCGGAGGCTTTGTCGACCTTATGGGTAATAATCACATCAATATATACATTTAATTTAAGTTGGCATTGAATTCCAAATGCAGATGAAATATATACATCAATGTCTGGATAATAACCCAAGCCTCATCCAGACAGAGTTTTGTTACGTTTTTATTTTTATATAAACCTGTTCTTCATTTCTGTCTGTCTTTTGTTCCTGTCTTCTGTTTATTAAGTACTAAGTAGTATACTATTTCTACCACTACTTTGTTTTTTATACAACAGTTTCTAACTGGGATTGTAAAGATAGGAATCAGGGGGATCTGATTGTGTTTGTCCCCGTTTCTGTAACACTTTATAATAACCATCATTAATAAATGGTAAATTAATAGTTAAATAAACATAGTTAATAGTTATTTTACTGTTAACAACGAATAATAGTTAATAATGTTTACTAATTATAAGTAATGCTGTAATTTCTGTTATTTTATCATTAGTTTGTGTAATGTGAAATAATTTGTTTATAAATTCTATATTGTATCATAACTGATAAGGGACTATAACTATTATATTCTGATTACATTACTATTAACAGTTTATTGTTGAACACATTATAACATTTTATTTACTATATTATGTATTTGTTAATAATTACAAAATGATTTGTAAACCTTTAAGAAATAGTTTGTCAAACCTCTATAAACATTACATAAACAGATGGACCAGAAACCAATTATTAACCATTGACAAAGTATTAACCATCTAAATAATGTTTATAGATGCGTTAAAAAGTATTTATCAACCATTTAACAACGTATTATAGTCCTCAGTTTCAACTTTATGATAGCCATCCAAATAATGTTTATATACAGTTTACAAACCAATTATTAATCATTAACAAAGTGTTACAAACATCTATCTATGTAATGTTTATAGATGTTTTATTAACTATCTCTTAAAGGTATGCACATCATTTCGTTAACATTAACAAATATATATATACTGTATATAGTATAACAATGTGTGCAACAATAAACTGTTAAAATAACAAATTATAGCATTACTAATAATCAGTAAACATTATTAATGATCATTTCATTGTTTGTTACTGTTAACTGAGTTTAATTAACTATCAATTTACCATTATAAATGATGGTTATTGTAAAGTGTTATAAACTCCAGTTCATACTGGTGATGGTGTGTTAAATGAACCATGATCATTCTAGCTCCTACTGACCTGTGCTTCACTTTACAGGAAGCAACGGTCCCCAGAAGTTCTGTATTGAGAAGGTTGGAAAAGAAAACTGGCTTCCCAGAAGTCACACGTGGTGAGTTTCATACAAACTACAGCAGATTGACTCCGTGTGGATCGAACTCCGGTAGTTCAAATTGTTACTTAACTAAGCTTAGTGTTTCCTGCTTTAATTTGGTTTGTTTTAAGGGCTGTCAATCCATAAATATTTCATCACGACTAATTGCATGATTGTCCATAGTTAATCACGCAAATTAATCACAATTTTTTTATTTGTTCAAAATGTACCCTAAAGGGAGATTTCACAAGTATTTAACCCTCTTATCAACATGGGAGTGGGCAAATATGCTGCTTTATGCAAATGTATGTATATGTTTATTATTGGAAATCAATTAACAACACAAAACAATGACAGATATTGTCCAGAAACCCTCACAGGTACTGCATTTAGCATAAAAAATATGCTCAAATCATAACATGGCAAACTGCAGCCCAACAGGCAACAACAGCTGTCAGTGTGTCAGTGTGCTGACTTGACTATGACTTGCCCCAAACTGGATGTGATTATCATAAAGTGGGCATGTCTGTAAAGGGGAGACTCGTGGGTACCCATAGAACCCATTTACATTCACATATCTTGAGGTCAGAGGTCAAGGGACACCTTTGAAAATGGCCATGCCAGTTTTTTCTCGTCAAAATGTGGAGTTTGGAGCGTTATTTAGCCTCTTTTGCAACAAGCTACATGATGATACCAATGGATTCATTAGGTTTTATAGTTTCATATGATGCCAGTATCTTCACTCTAGCTTTAAAACTGAGCCCGCTACAACCTAAAAATCACAAGTTGCGTTAATGCGTTAAAGAAATTAGTGGCGTTAAAATGAATTTGCGTTATCATCGCGTTAACTTTGACAGCCCTAGTTTGTTTGAATGGTTAGTTGTCTTGGGACATAATCCCACATTGCACGAGGACTTATGGGTGTAGGAGAATTGCTTGGGCGGTATAATGGCATTACAATATACCAGGGTATTTAGAAATCCCCACGGTATGATTTTCAATACCGTCATAAATACAGACGCTCTGCTTTTTGTGATACTGTATTGATGTGATGTATTGTAGTGCACAGCACGCCCCAACAGAATTCGGTCTCTATGGCGAAACAGGCACTTGAGCTCACAAAGATGGCGACTCAGTGTTTAGGGTTTAGTCTTCTTCAAACTACAAAAGCAGCTTACCACATGATTTTATTCAACTGCCAGTTTGCCACCACCACCCGCATATACCATCACATACTGTCACATACTGTCACATACTGTCACATACTGTCACATACTGTCACATACTGTCACATACTGTCACATACTGTCACATACTGTCACATACCGTCACATACCGCCATATACTCACATATACTCACATATACCGTCATATACCGTCATATACCGTCATATACCGCCACATACCGCCACATACCGCCATATACCGTCATATACTGGATACCCAGGTGAAATGTCAGGAGAGTATGAAGGTATGAAAATAACAATACCGCCCACGCCTAAGGAGAATGTAGTTCCTCATGGGTCAAATCAGAGTCTTGATGCTCGTTCAGCTCTTTCTAAAAGAGGTCTTACCTTGAATAAACACCAGATGAACATGAGTTTAATGCCAAGCTGAAAAAAAACTGATTTTACTTCCCCAGCTTCAACAGACTGGACTTGCCACCCTACAAGAGCTACGAGCAACTGAAGGAGAAGCTGATGTTTGCCATCGAGGAGACGGAAGGCTTCGGACAGGAGTGAGAGAAACCGGGAGGAGAAGGTTGAATAGTGGCTGCAGGAGTCTGAAGGAATAAAGACCACCAGTGTTCAAATCAGGGAGCCCCTTCAGAAAAAAAAGCGGGTGTTTCATGTGTTTCTGCTCCTGCATGCACGCACGCACCTGTATGGTACGTCTATGGGTGCGTGCGTGAGACTGTTGTCTGCATGTTGTTGCAAAGGAGGGATCTGCAGGCCTGTCTATGCTTGATTGGTACGTGAACATTTTGTATTCTTTTAAACCAAAACGCAGGAGCTGCTCCCGTCTCTCTCAGAATGTGCGGCAAATTATGCATGGGATCCTGAAAACTCACCCTCCATGGCATCTGTTTTAATGGGACTGCAGTAGTTTTTTTCCTACCTACGCGTGATCATGTAATGACAGGCAACAGGGTGGCCTCGGGGCTACAGTCGAAATCTCATAACCAGAAGGGTCACATGTTCTAACAGTAGTGTGTCATTTTGATTACCTGATTTCTTCTTATTAAGTTGCTCTGCTTTAAATCATCTGGTAAATGTCAAAGTGTTCATTTTAAGGCAATATTGAGAGGGTGTGCTTTTTTCTAAAACAGGGTTAAGTTTCACCAAAAAGATTGTCTGTTGCATCCACAGTTAGCATCATTTACATCAGTCATTCATCCATCCCATCATATCCTCAAATCTATCATACTTCCATCTGCATCTCTACTCATGACTAAAGTGGATCTTTAAAAAAAAAAAGAAGAAAAAAAATTTGAACAGTAACAGCTGACCATAGACGGGTTTCTTGTATACAAACATTACAGGGTGCATGTGCATTCAGGGGGCAAAACCGCTTCGGCAGCCGGTTGTAATCAACATAGATTTTGCTTTGTTAGTACGTTCCTGTTAGTATACTAGACCCCTGCAGAGACCGACCACCAGATACCACTATCATATGACGTATTGGTATGAGATTTGTTTACTATTATCACCTGTTATGAAATGGGTAAGGTTAGATCAGACATAAGTGTGACATTTGACTTGGGGGACCAGGGTCTGTTTGGTTGACACTCCGGTTGGAGTTTAAGTGACGTGAGCCCCAGCTTGATGGCCGCCGCTAGACACTTTTTCCTTTGCGGTTCCTCATTAGGTGTAACGTTAATATAAAACTGGAGACTTGGATTTTGATCTTGTTATTAGTAGAACCAGTCACACAGCAGCTCTTTGTATGTCTGGCAGGTGAACATTAACATCAGACCCCTGACGGATCTCTATTAAATAGCGTGTTGCTGGTTGCTAGCTAACGTTAGCGGTTAGCAATTTAGAGCGGTAACGAGGTCTTGCATCACCTTTAAGTTTTAAGGCAGAGTTGCTAAATATATATGAATATTTCCTCAGAGTGTGAGTCGATCACCCTGTGGTTGATCAGTTCATTTCTATTGATCTGTGGAGGATGACAGGTCGCCATGACCAGCCTCTGCTCTGCTAGCGCTGCGTGACTAGAATGCTTTCGCCCATCAGGCCTGGATCCATAATCTTCTTCTGTTTTTAGCAAAGGCGTGTGATCCCCTCAGAATATTAAACATTTTACATGCATCTTTTCTGCGGTTGGTGCAGTTTACTGCACAACAACCCCTTCGTCATCTCAGCTTTGGAGCTTGGCTTTGCTAGACCTGCCGTGCTTTCTGCCCCCCCTAGCTGCGCGCGCATCTCTGTGATGACGTCGCACAGAAACCCGTCTAAGATGATAGCTAAGCCGTAGTGAATTTCTAAAGAGTGCCCCCCAGCTAATGCTTAAATAACAGACAATCTTGGTGCTGCAAAGAGATTTGGGCGACATTTAAAAATCACTGTCAAAAAGATGCAGTGCGGTATTTCAAACTTTTTTCTTCCCTTTTACATTTAAAGGTCCAGTGTGTAGGATTTAGTGGCATCTAGTGGTGAGGTTTCAGATTGCAACCAACTGAATATCCCTCCGCTCACCCTTCCCTTTCCAAGCGTGTCAGAGAACTACGGTGGCCTTCAGGTAACGTAAAAACGCGAGAGGTTGTGAAGAGGACCCGCTCCCTATGTAGATATGAAGGGCTAACTCTAATGCCTATTCACACTACACGACTTTAAAAATCGCCGTTGGCTCGCAGCATCATGTGTGAACCACTCAAAGACGCGAGCCGAGATGCTCACCGACACTCGTCGATGCCTCGCAGACACATTCCAGATATCTAGCATGTTAAATATGTGGACCTGTCGGCGACTCCTGCCAGGAGCTACAGCCAATGAGAGCATGAGACACGGGTTTAGGGGAAACCTGAGGGAGGACCGGTCGCCTGTAACAATAATAGCTTACCTGGTAAAGCGCCCATGTATCAAAGGTTTGCTCCAATGGCCTGGGGTTTGAATCTTACTCGTGGCCCTTCGCTGCATGTCATCCCCTCTCTCGCTCCCTTTCACAACTATGACTCTCTCTATCAAAATAAAGGCAAAAAAACAAAAAAAATATTCTTAAAAAGACAAAAAAAAACAATAGGAACTTACTATATGTGTTGCATTTGCAACACAACAATAACAACAACATCAGCATTGTGTCTCGCGTATGGTATCACGTCATTTACCCTGTGTTTCTCGCCTATTTTTTCATGACAAAACATAGTTCGGAGATCTCATCAGGGATTCCTCCCAGTGAAAAATCTTGTAGTGTGTGACTCCCGTCTCCGGTCAGTCAAGTAATGTAAAACCACAAGGACTTCAAGACTCCCGATAACAAGGCAGCAAGTTATGTAGTGTGAACAGTACTGAGATCTGACGACTTTGAAAGTCGTGTAGTGTGAACTTATCTTTAGCTACCAAAAATACAACAATTCTTATTTTCAGGTGATTATACGCTAATGAAAACATAGTTATGAACACTATATTCCATTTCTGCCAATAGATCCCCCTAAATCCTTCACACCGGACCTTTTAAAGGAACAATTTACCTTTTGAGTATTTTCACTTCATAACAGTCAAAATTCCCATGATGTCATTTTGTTTTACAGACAAAGATACTGCTTCAAAATGAATGTCTGAAACACAGTGAAATTATACGTGTGGTTATGTTTTAAATTTTGAAGATGTGTTGATTATTATGGATCCCAAGAACAGACAATTTTATCAGATTACTGTTCACTGATTACAGAAACCTCCCAGATGTTTTACCAATGTGGAATCCAACATTGAGTGTGTAAAGAAACAGTATTTGTGTTATAACTGCAAACACTTGTTTGATCAGTACAGAGTTTAAGAAGATGATTAATTTATATTTATGAAAACAAAATACCAGGTAGTGTGGTTGCTCGTTTTGGAGTGTCCTTTTGAATTGGTTAATTACACACTGAAAAGACAGGTGTGGTTACTGAAGAACATTGGATTCAGGGGTTGTTGGTCTGACAAAGCACAGCACTTTTTAAAAATATCCCTCCACTCTCTTTCTTTTCTTCAGCATGTGGGCCATCCAGTCCTGGTTGTTGGCAACTCTAGGCTCTTTGTTTCCACATGCATGGTGAGATGATGTTTGTCATTAGCCTTCAGGTAGCCTTATTTCTACCCTCAGACATCAGGTACATTTTTAGCAACTTGATGACGGCAGAGGTGATTGACCACGTGGGCTTTATGGTCAAATGAATACTCTGGCTCTGGTCAGTCCTTCTTGACCCTGCTGTAGAGAAGTAACCAGACCAAGAAGAGTTTGATGAGTTCTTTTGAAGAAACTGCACCAGTGTGGAAAAGCTAGAAGAAGCTGGAAGCATGGCCTGTTTCGATGGCTAATCGCGACCTCATCTGGGATAACAACTACTGAGACAAAGTCAGTGTAATATAACGAATGTATCATGATGAAAATTTGATTGGTAAAGTTGCCTATTTACATTTTTGCCTCAGATTGTTACCCCTGATTGAGTGTCGTTTTAATCTTGTTCTGGGTCGATCACATATTAAAATGCCAGGGACATAGCAGTTAAGCAAATATGTGAATATCATAATTCACCGCTTCTTGTTGTTGTCGCTTTCCAATGTACAAACTAAACCACTGTCACTCTCCTGTATATGAAAAACGAGTTGTAAATGGTGTCAATAACAAAGTTTCTTTTGTAAAAGAAAGGTTTTAATAAGAGGTTTATGGTAATACTATATTTTCTTTTCCCTGTTTAATTGCTGATGTACATGAAAGATGTGTAAAATAGAAATTGTCACCTTAATAAATTAAATCAAAAATTAGTGTGCGTTTGTGCCTTGAATGAATGAAAGAATCCGTGTCCCTGCAAATTTATTAAAATCTATTATTGGCATTTATTTCATCGCCGTTAATTGCTTTAATCATAATTCTTTTAAACAAAAATAACATTACAAGAAAGGAAGTTTTCTTTATTATGTATTGATTTATTTATTTTAGCTTTAATTTATTTATTATATTATTAATTTTATATTTATGTACATACTTTTTTTTCAGCATTGATTGATTTATTCATTTCATTAATTCTGTCATATTTAATCCTCCATATATACTGTTAGTGGACATAATATATTGTTTAACAGAATGCGCTTGTAGCCGCTAAGAGGCTGAAGTAGGCTCTTAACTGTGTGACTCGTTCCTAAAAGTCCAGATGTGTTTTACTGTTTATTAAATGAAAGGAATTACAAACAATAAGGCTAACTGGAATAACTAAACGTAATGTGACGGTCAACAGAAAATATCCAAACCTATCTCACCCTCTTTGTCGAACTTCCGCGGTCCAAGTGAACAGGTAAAAATAGGTGAAACTACACCCCTGTCCCAATTATAAAAATGTATTAGTATAGTATGTCGAAAAAAGCCATAAGTCATTGTATAGTGTGTCGACAAAAGTCATAGTATAGTATGTAAAAAAAAAAATCTTAAAAATGTATTAGTATAGTATGTCGGAGAAAGCCATAAAAATGTATTAATATATTTCGAAAAAAGTCCTAAAAATATCATAGTACAGTATGTTAAAGAAAGTCATACAAATATCATAGTATAGCATGTCGAAAAAAGTCATAGTATATTATGTTGAAAAAAGTCATAAAAAGTCATAGTTCAGTATGTTAAAGTCATAAAAACGTCATAGTATAGTATGTCGAAAAAAGCTTGGTGGGTCTAGTTTAATCATGGTAAGAGGAGATACATTTATTTTGAAATCTTGAGTTAAACTTTTAGTTTTGATATATCTCTAAAAGTATTTGAGTATTGACGACACACGCAGCATTTGGGGAAAAAAGGCTGCAAATAGAGAAAACAGATATCTGCCTTCTTTGTAATGAAAGAACAGGCAGCAGAAGACAATATAATGTGCTAACTTCGCCAGACAATCATTCACGCTCACATTAACGCTCACAATCACACCCATCTTAACAATGTTAGGTTATTATGGAATTTTTTCCCAATAAAGCCAAAAACATTCTGCCTACTGCAGGTTTAATCTTGAGTGTTTTTCTAGTTATGGTTTACTGTACACCCCAGTTTTCAAGGTATTTGCATTAGAAGTAGCATAGTCACTCATTAAATGCAGTCCTTGGGAACCCATTTATTTATAGGACACATCATGCTTTAATACAAAAATATTCCAAATACTGTACACTGGTTCTCAACAATGTGCAAAATCTAAAATATATATATATATTTACAACTCCAGTTAACAAGGAGAAAGACAGAAGAACAGACCTAATTTCCTCAAAATGTAAATACTCACTTTGATTGATGAGGTTTTAACCCGGAGTCTTAACACTTTGAAATGTTCTGATCACAGTTAATAAACCTACTCGATCTGAAATGCGAACAAATGGAAACGCAGTAAACAAATGGTTTGTGTACAGTTTGTGCTTACAGGAATGCAACATGGGTAATGGAGTTTTACATTAAAATGTATAAAAACATGCATCAGGTTGGAACCATACAGATTATTTTCAGTTGTAAAGTACTTACAACAGTAAATTTTACATTTACTGTATGTAATGCACACATTGTGTAGTAGAGCTCAATCTATGTGGAAAAAACGTGTTGCAAGTAAACATGTTTCCAGTCAAAGAGAACATAGTTACAACCTCACATGTTCAGGGTGATAACTGAGGTGAAGTAGCTGGAATGTTTTTTTTTGTAGTTTTCCAAAGACACAACGCCTCGTCCTCAAGGTTTCATAAAACAATGCTAGAAAAGAAAAAGCCTTTCCAGTTTTCATCCAATAAAAAAGTGCACTGCTCTCAGACATGCATACTGTACAAGGAATGTACGACGTGTACAATGAATCCCGTCCTCTCATACCTAAACGTCTCATTCACATCTAAGACACAAGACTCTCATCCACGTTCATTTCCTCCGGTCCAGCAGCAACAAGAGTTCTGTTTGTAATTACAAAGTCTTTCATTTAAAAAGCCACGGTGTGTTTGTCTGGTTTCATTTTATTTGTAGGAGTTTCATCTTGTTTCCTAAAAAAAAAAGAGAAAAATATTTAGCTGTTGAAGATTAACCTTTGAAAGTGAACATTTGGTGAAAGAGCAACACTTACCCAGTCCTTTAAGAAATTTGTTCACACCGCTTGGCTCCGGCTCAGGGTACGAATCCAGATACTCGGCCACTCTGAGCTCAAAGAGACCTGGGAGGAAGTTGGAAATGTTGAGCCACCGAGACAGAGCCAGTACAGAATCACATATTCAATCTTAAAAAGGAACAAAGTTTCATATTCTCTTCAAATGTTTCATTGTTCTGGTATTTGTGTTTAATTCAATCATACAAAACCCGACATGTGACCTCCCATTGAGTCATTTAACAACTTATTTTATGGAAACATCTGACTTCTTTACTCCAACTTTAATGTGAAATCTTTTTAGGATGACATTTCCTTCACAGGGTGCATCCACGCTACTCTTCAAACTGATTTCACAAGCAGATAGATTACAAGTCAAGATGGAAGTGGCTAATTTAGTTTTTTATTACTCTTGTCTTTTGTTGTATGTGGATAAACTTTGTTTGCACAGCATTATGGGAACATTAAAAGGTAGGGACATCTTAGGCAGCAATGACATCTAGGGCCCTATTTTAACCATCTATAGCGCATGGTCTGAAGTGCATGATGCAAGTGTATTCAGGGCGTGTCCAACTACACTTTTGCTAGTTAAGCGCTGCATAATCTGGGCGCAAAGTAAAACGGAAAAGGGGCTGGATTTAGTAATTAATCATAGGTGTGTTTTGGGCGTGACAGGAATTAAACCAATCAGAGTGTCATCTCCCATTCCCTTTAAAAGCCAAGTGTGCCTGCAACAGGCGCATGGCTGGTTAAAAGGCGAATTCGGCAAATTGGAGAAGCGAGACGTTTTCTGCTGAGGAAACGGATCAAGTTTAAAGTTCAAGTTTCCTTATTTATCAATTGCACAACAATTAGAGCAAAGCAGTCGTTGGCAATGAAAATAGGATGTAGTATGATGAAAAGTGGAACCTCTGCCTCCGCTGTCTCCCAATCCTCTGTCTCATCAACAACTCCATTTGACGGAATATGACCAAATGCACCGATAGCCTATCTAATTCATTATATGATAATGAGCACTAGGCTAAATATGATAAACATGAAAACGGCATTTCTTTCCAATGCAACCCACGAGGGGCTCGGACAAGCTGAGCGTAATCCTCCGGTGATGCTTTACGCACGGGTTTTCAGCTGGGCGCTGCCGGAGAGGCGGTGCGTAACGCGCGGATCCATCAGCCTCAAAACAGCGCCGTTTAGGTGGAGAGGGCCCGCAAACTTTGAAGTCGCCTACGTCTACACTCACACGATGAGAGGACGTCACAGAGGCGGGTTTGCACCGTGACCTCTCTGGTCAGGAGAGGTCAGGAGCGCTGAGGTTGAGCAACACAGAAAGCCTGAGAGCCTTACTTCATTGTATTCCATTATATTCTGAATTGTCACCTGCAGCCTGAATTTTGTGTTTTTCGTAACATAAATAAAAACATAGTTCTTGAGTTGACACTGTGGTTTAACTGAGGAGGAGGAGCGCTGCTGTGTGTCACTGTGTGTGTAACAAGCAGAGTGTTTGCGTGTTGAGACGCATCTTACCATCTGAATAATGCGCCTTTAAATTGCAGGAAAATACTGCACCAGAACAGGTTTTTCTTGGTCAATGGCACAATCGCTTTCTGCATGCCTTAAAATAGCAATGCGACAACGAAGCACCAGAACACACCTCATTTCCATGAGGCACACAGATAGGCGCGAGTACATTTGCTACTTGCACTACGTGGGCGCTGGGCGTGAAAATTACAACTGCCTCAGTCTGAAACTAGCAATGACTAGCAATATGAGGATTGTATTGACTTGAATATTTATTTTTCTTCCTATTAATTTTCTTACGATGAAAAGTAGTTCCTCTGTCAGAACTGAGTGTGAAGAAATTGCATCTCTAAGTTTTGTTTCGTCTTTTAAGAACTCTATCAGTGCACCTAATAATTTGCTGTTTCATAAAGTCATGTAAGAAAAAAAGTTTTCTCAATGCTTTAAAAAAAAAAAGAGAGAAAAGAATCAACCCTCTTGACTATTGGCACTGCTACATCAACACACTTACCTCTTACACCTCCGCTGCGCAGCTCTTTGTCCTGAATGAAGCCGGCAAACATCTGAGTGTCCATGAAGAGCTGCAGGAACTGGCGGACTCCACGGGAGGGGTGAGATTTGCGAAAGCTTTCGCGCTGGACCTCCCTGCTTCCGTTGGAGGACTCGACCATGTGGAGGGGATAGTGGCCCACCAGCTCCACGAAGAACCGCACAAAACCCTCCGACACCAGAGAGCTCAGGTCAGCCTGCTGACCTAGACGGGACACATTTAGGATGAAGACAAAAGGGTTGATGACAGACTCCAGAACAGATGAATTGTACTGTTGTTTTGCAATAAGATTATCTGACCGATACATTTGTTTAATAAAACAATAAAACAGACTTACTACAAATTCTGAGACAGGTTAAAGGCTTTTGCTTACTTTACGACTTCATATTGAAAGGTCTCTATTGTGGTGCACAAATGGATGTATTGCAAATTGTAATCTAGTAAACGACCTAAACGGGTCATCATTGAACATCAGTTTCAACTGCCCAGTTTGGAACATGTAATATCTGTTTACACCAGTGGGCTACCTCCGGGTCTGAGAAGTGAAGCCACTGCAGAAGTGCCTTAAACTTGCATTCTTTCTAATAGCCAGCAGGGGGCGACTCCTCTGGTTGCAAAAAGAAGTCTGATTGTGTAGAAGTCTATGAGAAAATGAGCCTACTTCTCACTTGATTTATTTCCTCAGTAAACATTGTAAACATGAGTTTATGGTCTCAATCGCTAGTTTCAAGTCTTCTTCAATACAGCATGATGTTCATTTAGTGAATTATGGTCCCATTTAGAGTCAGATAGACCATAAAGCAGGGGATGCTTTGGGGCGTGGCTACCTTGTGATTGACAGGTCGCTACCATGGTGTTGTCTGATATGGGAGTTGTTTTTGTCTTAGAACTTTAAACCCTTTCACTGTGTGTTTGGAGTTCATGAAAGTTATTTACAACCTTTTTGGTCGCCTAAAAATGTCTTATTCAGCGTTCGGTGGTATTTAGCTCCACCCTCTCGTGTCACAAGATGGTGAGGGCCAAAATGCCGAACTCAAAGCTTCAAAACAGCAGTCCACAAACCAATGGTTGACGTCACGGTGACTACGTCCACTTGTTATATACAGTCTATGAGTTTATACCAACCTCCACAGCTGTCTCCGTCCCCCTGTCTCAGGATATCTTCCCTGTCCTCCAGGATCTGCTGCAGTGCTGCCTGCAGTTTACTGGGCAGGATGCAGTCTTCATCGCCCAGCTGTCACACATCATAGCAAAGGTCAACAGCAGTCACATGATGCCATTTACAAACATACTGTACATCTAAACTGTCTCGCACACTGTCACAACATACATTTTGGTCTCAGTGGGAATCATTGCCTCACCCGTGGACTGGATCATAAATACCGTACGTACTTCTGACTGACTAAAAGTGCTGATTTCCCATGTATTGGTCACGTTTGGCCAATCTGTTCTGATGAACTAACAGCGGTACATTTTCATTTCGGAATTAGGTTTTTTGCTGTGGTGCATGAAGATGGATTTTAAATCTGCTGTACAAAAAACAAAAAGCTAATGCTGTTCAACACTAAAGGCAATCTGTTATTTGGACAATGACCCATTTTAAATCCAATGTGCCACGAGCCAAAAGAACAGATAGCGTGAGGCCGTCTAAATACCATACAGACTACACTGTGTAAGTCAAATCATCTCTAGCACTTTTATTTAAACAATGATGTGATTTATGTAAAATGCTGAGGAGGGAAGCTACCAGCAATATTGAAATTAGAGTTCTGTATATCAGACAGCTAATGTTGGAGTGGGTGGCAAGTCAATCGCTGCGTGTCCCATTAGCTTGTTAAGAGAGAAAGAGACTGTGCCTGAACAAATCAAATGTCAAATAAGAACCCAGTCAAATTAAGACAGACATAAATATAAATTAGGGCTGTCAAAGTTAACATGATAATAATGCGCAAACGCAAATTCATTTTAAAGCCACTAATTTCTTTAATACATTAACGCAACTTGTGACTTTTAGGTTGTAGCGGAATCAATTTTAAAGCTAGAGTGAAAATACTGGCATCATATGAAACTATAAAAACCTAAGGAATCCATTGGTACCAACCATGTCATACTAGCTTGTTGGGCAGGAGTCTAAATAACGCTCCAAACTTACACTAAATTTTGGAGAGGAAAACCTGGCATGGCCATTTTCAAAGGGGTCCCTTGACATCTGACCTCCAGATATGTGAATGAAAATGGGTTCTCTGGGTACCCACGAGTCTCCCCTTTTACAAACATGCCCACTTTATGATAATCACATGCAGTTTGGGGCAAGTCATAGTCAAGTCAGCACACTGACACACTGACAGCTGTTGTTGCCTGTTGGGCTGCAGTTTGCCATGTTATGATTTGAGCATATTTTTTATGCTAAATGTAGTACCTGTGAGGGTTTCTGGATGACATTTGTCATTGTTTTGTGTTGTTAATTGATTTCCAGTAATAAATATATACCTATATTTGCATAAAGCAATCATATTAGAGTATTGTTGATAAGAGTATTAAATACTTGACAAATCTCCCTTTAAGGAACATTTTTAACAGATAAATGTGCGATTAATTTGCGATTAATTGTGATTAACTATTTTAATCGATTGACAGCCCTAATATAAACACAACCAAACAAAAAAAACACATTTGTCATTAAAGGAGCAGTGTGTTGTATTTCGGGGGATCTATTAGCAGAAAGGTAATATAATATTCATAACTATGTTTTCTTTAGTGTATAATAACCTCAAAATAAGTATCCTTGTGTTTTTGTTAGTGTAGAATGAGCCCTTCATATCTATGTAGGGAGCGGATCCTCTTCACGGAGTCTGCCATGTTGCACCGCCACGTTTCTACAGTAAGTTTGGACAAACCAAACACTGGCTTTTTACATTACCTGAAGGCCACTGTAGTTCTCCAAAATGTTTAGGAAGGGAGGGGTGAGCGGAGGGGTATTCAATCTGCAACCTCACCACTAGATGCCACTGAATCCTACACACTCGTCCATAAATTGAATAGACTGACAGATCTGCAGCTCTGAATCTGCTGCAAAACCGCCTTCATGTTCGCGTCATGACATGGATTGCGGTCTGGGCTTGCATCCTATATAGTTTCATCTCCGCAGCGCTTGTGGGTGTGACAGAATTTTCTATCTGTCACCCTTAAAACATTCTGCATGTAAACAAGGGACAAGTGTAGGCAAAGCCATCTTTCCCCACTGGGACCACACCTATCACTCCCTTTATAAGCTGCTATGTGTACACACCTGAACGACAAACTTGTCTGCACACAGATCCACTATGAGCACCTGGGAAGACAGCGAGAAGAGAGAATGACAGTTAGACACTGCAAGAGTTCACGGTTTCGCAACAAGGTGGGGTGAGCCTGAGCAACAGTCTCCTGAGGGTGTTTCTCCACTACTATTCACACGCAGAGGAAGCTACTGTGGAGCCCTCACTGGTTCTGTTCTGATTCATTCACATTATGCAGTAAATATACACTCAGTGGCCACTTTATTAGGTACACCTGTACAATCTAATGCAATCCAGTACAACCGTTCTGCTATTAATTCTGCTTTTATGATGCTTCTAATGTTCTTTTTATTGACACCGTCATAGCACGTTAGCATTGATGACATAGTTAGTGGGGGCATTTTATTGGACTGCATTATATTCAGAGGCCTTTGTAATATAGAGCTGAAACGATTAATCAATTAGAGTCAACTAATTAATCGCCAGCTATTTTGATAATTGGTTTGAGTAATTTTTAAGAAAGAAATTCTCTGATTCCAGCTTTTTAAATGTGAATATTTTCTGGTTTCTTTACTCCTCTATGACAGTAAACTAAATATCTTTGAGTTGTGGACAAAAAAAGACATTTGAGGATGTCATCTTTTAAGACCAAAAAACTCATCGATGAATCGAAAAAATAATCAAAACATTAATCGACAATGAAAATAATCATTAGTTATCATTATCATATCATATCATTACTTAAACTATGACCTCAATAATAAATTGAATTCACACATTTCTGACCAATGAGTTTCTTGCCATGTTATGGCAGGGCTGTTAATAATGGATGGATTGTATTAGATTGTACAGGCGTACCTAATAAAGTGGCCACAGAGTGTACAGCCAAAAGATGGCAGTAAAACCTCTATACAGACTGACCGGTCTATTTAAACGGCAAATTGGACAATGCTTTGAAAACATTTTAACAGAACTCTGACCGACCTCCTCGATGGGCAGTTCCAGCAGCGGTGGCAGGCACGGTGACAGCACCCCAATGAGGAATGGGGTGGGGGAGCAGCTGATGTCCAGCATGCTGGCCGGTAGCACAGGTATAAAGGTATGCTGCCAGGTGAAGGGGTACAGCAGCGCCAGCACTGCATGGCTACACCGAGACAACACACTGCGGTGAACAGCAGAGAGAAAAGATTACAACACAAAAACACTATTCAGTTCTCACGCAGATCATATGACACAGAGACATCAATCATAGCTCCTTGAATGTAGCGTGGGCACACTAATACAAGTCTTTACCAGCACATTTTCAAAGTTACCAACTGTAAGAGCTTTCAGCAGTACTTGTGTATCAAAGAGTTCTCCCAAAATGCAACTGATGTATGCTAATACTCTTAGTGCGGTAGCTACTACTACTACTAGTTCTAGATAACACTCCTTGTCCCTGTAGATACTGCTGTTATTATACTAATAATATTATAATTATTATTATTATTATTATAATTATAATTAATATACAGCAACTCTGAATCCATTTTTTTATAACTTTAAACATCATCATCATCATCTACATTTAATAGATGTTAATAAATCCAATCAACGGCTAGATAATTATATTTCTAATAACTAGAGGCTGTCAATCGGTTAAAATATTTAATCACGATTAATCACATGATTGTCCATAATTAATCCTGATTAATCACAAATGAATTACACATTTTTCAGGTCAGAGGTCAAGGGACCCCTTTGAAAATGGCCATGCCAGTTTTTCCTCGACAAAATTTGGCGTAGGTTTGGGGCGTTATTTAACCTCCTTCGCAACAAGCTAGTATGACATGGTTGGTACCAATGGATTCCTTACATTTTTTAGTTTCATATGATACCAGTATCTTCACAAGTTGCAAGCTACGTTAATGCATTAAAAAAATTTGTGGCGTTAAAACGCGTCAACGTTGACAGCCCTGTTAATAACCCTTTTAGTCCGTTTTAGATCACTCTGTAGCACCGAAACTACCGTAACATGCTGCTGACTCCATCACAACATTCACATAATTCTCAATCTAACCACAGCGTTTACCATTGCTGATATTGGCAGGTTGATACTGGCTTGTTTTCAGTGTCATTATGTATGTTGGCAGATATGCGAAAAGGAATTGCAGTACATTCTTTTCTTGTAGCCTGCGTTTGCATGTATATATGACAGTTTACGTCATACAATAAATAAAAACATTTAAAGTTTATTATTCAACTGAGAAATGTCCTGCTGAGTAATAACCGGCTTGGGATGGGTCAGGACCTGTTATTGTTGTGGCTCTGGAGAGCCCACTGACACACTGCATGTGGTACTCGGCTGTACAAATAAACCTGACTTGACTTGCAGTTGAGACTCTGCCAAAGCTCAGCATTGAGGCCAAGGTACATAAATGACATTGGCGCTGTGCCTGTGTGATGTAATGTAGCGCAAACAAAAGGAGGACACATCAAGGGGGGAAGGGGAGAATTTTCAAATTGCCGATGTCATTATTTTTGAATTTCTACTGTATGTCATCCTTAGACATATACCGACAGTTAAGTGGCCCTGTAGTGTTTTGTGTTACCACAGCAGTACCTGAGTTTGTCAGCGATGAAGATGACCCTCCTCTCAAGCAGAAGGGAGGCAAACACCTGCAGGAGATTCCCGACACTGAGACACTCCAGCAGACTGTCAAAGTCCACGTGCTCCAGTCTGGAGTCCACTGGTCGACACAAAGTCAGGACCTAAAGTAAAGCAATAAGAGCACATGGAGCCAGGCTAAGTGTAAATGCAGTGGTAGAACTTGTAGCTGTTTACATTAGCTGTTCCACTCTGACTGTTGGGTGAGTGCCTGAAAGCTGTACATTAAGCAGAAACAGACTCTTTAGATGCATCCAGGTGGAGGATGGAGTTTAGAATCACAGAAGTGGAAACATAAGTTGGCTTCTTAAAGAGATAGTTCAGGTGTTTAGAAGCGGGGTTGTATGAGGTACTTATCCATAGTCGGTGTATTACCTAGGGATGCACCGATACCGATACCGGATCGGATATCGGGCCGACACTAACTCAAATAGCTGGATCGGGTATCGGTGACAATGGGGTAGATCTACTCAATTCAGATCTATGTTTGTATACTTCATACATTATATACTGGAATTTTAATTCCTGTTTAAGTTTTGAACAATTTGTTGCTGCATTAAAAAGGTTTACACTTGAATTATAATTTCTGTTCATTTTGAACAATTTGTTACCAAGTTGCTGGTGTACGATTTATTATTTTAATAATAATATATAACAATTATTTGGTAAATGGACTTGCGTTTATGTAGCGCTTTTCTAGTCTTCCGACCACTCAAAGCTCTTTACACTACATGTCAGCATTCACCCATTCACACACACACATTCATACACTGATGGCAAGAGGCTGCTATGCAAGGTGCCAACCTGCCCATCAGGTTCTAATCTAAATACTCATTCACACACCGATGGCACAGCCTTCAGGAGCAATTTGGGGTTAAGTATCTTGTTCAAGGAAACTTCGACATGTGAACCGGAGGAGCCGGGGATCGAACCACCGACCTTCCGATTGGTGGACAACCTGCTCTACCTCTTTTTGCTTTATATCTATGTATTTATTTGTTACATTTTGTTTTATAATGTTAAAGATAGGGTCGACGATGTTGGAAAGCTAGCATCATTTGAAAGTAGCATGGGCTCAGGAGCTCCGTCTAAAGCACCCCCCCAGCCCTCGGGGCTCCTTCCAAGACAAACGCCCCCCCACACACACACATGCACGAGCACCGCCGCGTCGTAACTACTTCACAGACACAGAGCGGAGAGAGGACCTCAATTCAACAACGCTACCTCATGACAAGTAACCACAGCAGTGCTACTGCAGGGCTGAGTTTTCTCTTCCATTCTCCAGTAAATGTGCGGCGGCGACACACTTTGAGTTCAGGCTGGTGCAAGCCAAGGGTAGAGTACGAGCAGGGAGGCAGGGAGGCAGGGAGGCAGGGAGGCATCTGATTGGTTCTTTCCAAGCGGGCCGCGAGGCAGTGATTGGTAGACGTTTTTGGCTAAAATACGTTTTTTTGCCGTCCGCAGCACTGCATTGTTTTGCTCCAGTGTCGATACTCCTGTCTGGTTCTCCAAGCTGGGGGCGTGCCGACTGTCATCTACTGGAGGTAATACACTGACTATGGATAAGTACCTCATACAACCCCACTTCAAAACACCCAAACTATCCCTTTAAGAGCCACCTAACTGCTGAAAGAGAACAAAGTAGTGATTTTGCAGCATTTCCTCTGAGTTGTGGAAACAGTAATGACTAAATTGATTATTGTTGACTGTTATTATATATAGCTGTCCCGACATGAACCCTTCAAAGCTGAAAAATAGCTATCCCCATTGTTTACTCAGATAACCTCCCATTCTGAGTCAGTCTGAGTGTGCAGGAAGGCGTGGTTAGAAGGAACAAAACTACTAATTAACATTTCCTCTTTTGGTTTCAGGGTTACCTCATTCCCGGAGCCCGGGAGGAAGCTCTTCACTGTGACTGTGCGTCCGGGGGCTGGAAAAGGGGCCTCCATCACGCTTCGCATAAAAGGGCTAACCAGCGGTGGGGAAATCTCCCTGCGCCTCTCCACCTCCTCTAAAATCTGGACAGACAGAGACAGACGAATCACTTTGTGTGCTGAAAGAACAATTTTTGATTAAAGTCTAAACAATAGAACAGAGCCAAAGTTTTCCTCCTGGCCAGATTCACACTTGCTGTTTGTAAATTTCACTCGGCCAACTGGAAAATGGGTGTGACGGACACACAGTTACATGCATACAATTTATTTTTTGAAAAACACACCCAGGGATTTGATCAGGATTATTTTCTAGAGTAGCCTCATTCCATCCTAATACATACAAGGAGTTTCAGGGCAGCAGCTTTCACACACTTCAAGAGGATTCCCGCTGAACCAGCTCCTTTCATCTCCCTACAAAGGTGTCTATCGGCAAACACAAGGGAGCACATGCATTGTATAGTTGCCTCACCTTTGCAAAGAGGTTGAAACAGCCCAGTTTGCTGACAATACAGTGCACCTCAGGAAGCCTCTTTCCTTTTCCAATGGGCTTAAAGACAAATACAGTTTCATATGTCATAAAGCAGGTAACAACAGAGAGAACTATGCCAAAAAAAACATCAAATATTAACATTTAACTATATAAAGTACAATCAGATTCTCATCAAGAGCTTATTTTTCCCTTTTGATGTGTTTAATAGTACTTTCAACTTTGTAGATTGGAAGAAAAGGAGTCTAAAGTCTAAACTTTTATGATCGTACAGTGAGCTTATCTACCAATAAAACTCCTCATGTTATCTTTGGTCTAACTGTCTACACTAAAGATAGAATAGACACATCAGAACACAGTTAAAGAGAGCTTAACAAGACAACCACAAACAAAATAGAAAAGGCAGATACACCACATAATGTCTACCTTAAAAAGTGTCTTTTGAAAAGTGTCTTAAAAAGACCTAAAAGCAGCTCTCCTGGTGAGGCAAAAGAAAGGGGAAAACGATGAAATTCTTCTTGCTCTCTGTCATGGATTCAGAAGTGGTTTATGGTCTGTTATTCACATATACTGATTCACATCTCCTCAGAGATGTTGAGTAAGCATGTGGCGGGCTGCCATGTCATCACACACACACACACACAAACACATAAGTGCTCGAGTCAATGACTCAGATGCAAATGTTGACACATCCAAACTCACCAAGATCTTACGGCAGTAACAAAACCAGCGGCTGCCGTCCTCTCCGGTCAGGACGAAGGAGAAGGTCTCACTGTGAACAAGACATAGACACAGGAGATGATATTCAAATGACTTCAGTTGACTTATTACTGTCTAATAAACATATACACATCATTGTGCAAACGTCCTTGAACAAAAGCTGAAATAAAGAGATTGAAAAATATCTTTAGGGAATTACTTCATTAAAAAAGCAAAACAAAGAAACAGACATCAAAACAATGTGGTTGATTAATGTCAGGACTGTTAAAGCTGCAGTAGGCAAGTTGGAGCAAATATAATTAAAAAAAGTTATTTTTATAAAACGGTCACTATATCCTGACAGTAGTGCATGAGACAGGTAATCTGAAAAAAATCATGTTCCTCTGAGTCCTCTGGTGTTCCTAATGGCATTTGCAAGATTTCACAGACCGGAGGAAAACAACCAATCAGAGTCGAGCTGGAGCCTTTCCATCTGAGCAACTGTCAATCACTCACAAACTCAGATCAAACGGTCAAACATTTTACAGCTAAGCAGTACACTACAAGATGTTTCTGAAAACATTTTATGCGAGAAATAGGCATTAGAGTAACAGAATATTAATTAATATTTGATCAGCGCTGCCTAGTTTGACTGTTTGATCGGAGTTCGTGAGTGATTGACAGCTGCCTACGTTGAATGAACAGCCAATAGGAACGCTCTCTCTCTGAAATGACCTGTGATTGGCCAACGTCTCCCGTCACAGGAGATTTTTTAAAGCCTGAAAACAGAGCCATGAGGAGGTGCAGAAGTCTAGTTGTCTCTCAGAACACTTGAATTACAATATGCTGCAAGGTTATTATGGATTTTTTGCCCAATGATGCCAAAAATATTCTGCCTACTGCCGCTTTAACTCTATGGAGATATAAAGGCAGAGCGTCTAGAAACTAGGTAAATGGACAGTGTGTCTTTTGTTTTTTTTGCACTACAACAGATGAGTGTTTTTAAGACAGGGAGGCAGTGGAAAATGAGCTCATAACCCACATTACAACAATAAACCATATCCGGTTGTAAAAAAAAAAGTAAAGAATGCCCACTGCACCTCAGCACTTCAACAGAGATTTAATTAGATCAGTTGAAATTTTAATTATCCCTCTAGGGAATTTGAGTTGCAATTTATGGGTTACAGCTGAGGTTATGAAGAGGAAAAGAGGAAATGGGGGGTATTAAACATAATACGACTGATAATTACGGTGTTAGAACTTAGCTAAATACTATACAGGAAAGAAAAGTTAAGACAACGTTTATTAGAGCACATGAAAGGTGTGTGTACCATAACAAACAAAAGAAAAGACTGACATAATGGAAATGATGAAAGATGAAAAAAAGAATACAGTAGTTACCATTGTACCATTGTCATAGCCTTTGGGATGCAGTTACTTCTGTATACATCTAGCATGCTATTAACAATATTACTGTAGCGCATGTGCTGACCTTGGCATGTGCGCAGAGGGCTTCCAGTCGTGTGAGTCCGGGAAGCAAAACTTGGGAATGACCCTCAGCTGATCCTCCGCCTCTTTGGACAGCCGGGATGACTTCTCAAACTGAAACAGAGGGACTCCAGTTACAGCAGTGCTTCTCCAAATCACTTTCTTGAACTGGTTCCAGAGGGACCCAGGTGACATCAGTGGTTATTTAATTGCATTAGAATATAATTTAATCTTAATTAAGTATGAGATATTTAGAATTTATTACTCAAGGTTTACTTGTCTCGAAAATGTATATGGAAATCTCTTGACTACTGTAAACCTGAGAAATTCCCCTCGAAATGAACATCATCACTTAAAATAGGAATCATCTTCCTTTCATTTTGCCAAACAAGATTATATTTTGGACATGAAATTAGCCCAGAATGCCATTCAGTTAAAGCACTGTGATCAAATTACAGTTCTGTCGTTTGCCTAGAAGAAGGGTTATGATAAGGGTTATGTTAAAAGGTCCTTCTGACCAGTTTGGGGAACTGCTGCGTGATTTCAGGGGAGTAGGTATTTCCCAGGGAGCCTTTTCTCAGCGACACCACCACAAAGATCTGGAAAAGCTGCTGCTTCTGCTGCTGCAGCTGGATCAGGTCTCTCTCCAGGGTGCGGTAGCCTGGCCGACGTTTCAGTGTAGACTGGATGTAAACTGATCTCCTGGAGCCTGTTGGACACCACACAATGAGACGATATGGTAAATGCTTGTCCCGGGACACATCCCATCCAGCACACTGGGGCAATTTGAGGCATTTTAAATATCAATTTACAGTATAATGGGGAAGTTAACTCTGATTACACAGTTTCCAAAACAATTGTCTTGGATAACTGGTAGTCTGTGTCTTACAGCAGTATTTTCTCAAAGTTAAAGCAACATTTTTAAAGCCTCTTGGCTTAAAGAACGGCAATGTCGGTCAGTCGACCACTCTGGTCCAGACCAATACATCTTCAATTTCAATTTCAATTTATTTTTATGTGGCGTCAAATCATAACAGAAGTTGTTTCGAGACACTTTTCATAAAGAGCAGGTCTAGACCATACTCTATAATTTAGACACCAAACAAGAGATCACCCATGAGCATGCATTGTTATGCGACAATGGCAAGGAAAACTCCCCTTTAGCAGGTAGAAACCTTGGGCAGAACCCAGCAAATTGACAATCTTGACAATATTGTGTCACGACCCGGCTCAAAGGAAGGACAAAATATGGAGACTACACATGACTCTTTAAAGTAAAGAGTTTAATGGTGCTAAAAATGGGATTGGGAGCATTTCTATTGCCTCTCAACGGCTCTCAACATGGCGATGACAAGTCGGCGGCTCGCAGCCAACGGTGCTAACAGTGCAAACAACGGCAAGAGTGCTGACAGACATAACAGTGTTAACCTGAGGGGGAACCGGAGGGTGGGTGCTATGCTTCTGCGACAACGCCATTGGTCAGGACTGTAACCGCTGTATGAGCTAGCCAGTGGGGCATGCTCACATGCACTGAAAACACGTGCGGCCGGCCCGGCGATGTCAACAAAGCAAGGAGAAGCTCGGATTACAACACACACAAAAGGGAGAGCGACTTCATTATCTGCTCAGGTAGACCTTACTCCTCTATAGCTTTACATAGTAAGTAGTTGTTTCCTGCTATATTAATGCTGTGAATATCAAATTTAGCACCTTTAAGGACGCTAAATTAAGCGTCCAGTCCGTTCATCAGTAATGTGTGTAGTGTGTGGATGTGTGAACATGTATAGGTGTAACAACACAACCAACTAAAGTCCAACCAAACCAAATAACTTAGAGAGGAGAGAGACCGACTGCTCAGACACACATATACTGTATATGGCTGAGCAGTCACACCAACCCAGGTGTAAGCCATCACACCTATTGAGCAACTCCCCAGATCAGGGAATTGGTCTTGAGGCCTAAGGGCCATCACAATGTATTAGATGGATTTACAATAAAATCTGGTACAGACAGATGTTCCCAGAGAATGTAATGTAATAACTCCAACAAGTAGCTCGCTAGAAACAAGTAGCTCACTACCCGTTTCTGAGTGGCTCGCTAAAGGTTCAAAGAATACGTGCACAAATTTGATAACACAGATCCACTTAGTAAACCTGTTTAAATTTGATCTAATCTTTCCGGCTGGTAGCATTCTACAAACGGAGAAGGTAAAGCAGCTGAAAACGACACTTAAAAGACAACAGTCTCTGTTAACCAAACTGATGAAGAAGGCCAACGCAGCAACAGAGGCTTCGTTTAGTGATGCACATCCTAACCAAACACAAAAAGCCTTTCGCCTATGGCGGGATTGTGATAGAGACCATGTATGCGGTGGCTGAAACGTTAAATGTCTGCTATTGGCGATGTACAATTTGGTGCTCTGGCTTGCTCACAGCCACTTTTATATTATCAAATTAGCTCTCAGAGGGAAAAAGCTTGGAGAACCCCTGCTCTACAGCCATCACCGGGTCAAAGTTTCATTCTGTCCAACACTTTGGTTACCAAATACCTTCCAAACTAGCTGTACTGTAATATACTTATTGCTTATTAGCATGCTCACACGCTAAAAGATGGTGAATCTGGCAAGTATTTCCTAGTAAACACAAGTATGTTGCTGGCATTTAGACCAAAGCACCCTTTGTGCCCAAGTACAGCCTCACGATAGCTGCTAGCATGGCTGAAGACTATAAAACAGAAAAAATGCAGATGCTGTAATGCAAACGATGCAGTCATGTGTTTATACTTCGGGAGTGTCGATAATAAAAACTGACTGACAGATAGTAAGCTGTTCTAAAGTTGAACCTGAAAACCAGATATACCATAAAGGGACATTACAGACATATTAACTCTATGGTGATACCTGTGGTGTTGTCCTCGGCGTCGCTCTCCGTCCCACTGGTCTCCTCTGTTGATATGAATTAGAGGAGAGAGAGAGAGAGAGAGAGAGATTAGGGAGAAGTAGAGGAATGGAAAAGACTTGAGAGAAGCCATAATCAGATGCAGACAGTCATCCTCTGTTTCATAATCAGCGGCCTCGCCTGCTGCAGCTGGTCTTGTGTGTACCATCAAAAGCTGGGTATTTCCACCGAGAGGCTCGACTTAATCTTGTTGAAGTGTTGATGTGAGTGACATTTGGGCCTCTGTGACAGTCTATGTGTGTGTGTGTGTGTGTGTGTGTGTGTGTGTTTGTTTTACCTCGCAGTGAGAGTCCCTGGTTCTTTATTCTCTTCCTCCCTCGCTTGTCGTCAAAGATGGTCTCAATCTTGTTGACGTACTGTGTAGGAAAACACACAAAGGTACTTGTCAGCCCCATAATTTCACAGCCATTATAGAATCATGATTACAGGGAATCATGGTATAACAGCCACTAAGTACATAATTATATTATAGATTTAATGCATTTTTTGATCCTTACATTCCTGCATTTTTCTGTTGATGCCCTGCAAGAACACAGTTGAGTATTTGGTAGTGGACTCTAGTCAGCTAAGGCCCTGCATTGATACACAGCCTCAACACACAAACAGGAAGCTGAAGCTTATCTCTGAGAGGACACACAACACACTGCCAGTTGAGGAGACAAACTTGTTTGACAGTGTAGGGAAAGTAAGTAAAAAGCCCCTACTAAGATAATGGTACCATTGTTGAGCAGAAAAATACATAATGAGGTGTTATCATGTCTGTGCCCATTTTCATCGTTTTAACATATTTTTCAAAGATGTGATCTAAAAGATTTCAAAGACAGTATAGGGCTGTCAAAGTTAACGTGATAATAACGCGTTAATGTAAATTTGTTTTAATACCAGTCATTTCTTTAACGCATTAACGCAACCTGCGATATTTTGGTTGTAGCGGGCTCACTGTTGGAGGCTAAATAACGCTCCAAACTTAAATTTTGGTGAGGAAAAACTGGCATGGCAAGTTTCAAAGGGATCCCTTGACCTCTGACCTCAAGATATGTGAATGTAAATGGGTTCTATGGATACCCACGAGTCTCCCCTTTACAGACATGCCCACTTTATGATAATCACATGCAGTTTGGGGCAAGTCATAGTCAAGTCAGCACACTGACACACTGACAGCTGTTGTTGCCTGTTGGGCTGCAGTTTGCCATGTTATGATTTCAGCATATTTTTTATGCTAAATGCAGTACCTGTGAGGGTTTCTGGACAATATCTGTCATTGTTTTGTGTTGTCAATTGATTTCCAATAATAAATATATACATACATTTGCATAAAACAAGCACATTTGCCCTCTGCCATGTTGATAAGAGTATTCAATACTTGACAAATCTCCCTTTAAGGTACATTTTGAACAGATAAAAAAAACGAGATTAATTTGCGATTAATCACGATTAACTATGGACAATCATGCGATTAAATATTTTATTCGACTGACAGCCCTAGTGATTTGGTTAAAGAGACAGTTCAGAGATACAGTAGTTTTGGGAAATTTTACTGTTTTTCCAATATTTAGAAACTAATAAAAGCCGAAGGACAGACCTTTTTTTATATATTTGCTGTTGTCTGAAGTTATGTCAAACAACAATATTAGACTATCTTGGTTCAATTGTTGAGTGTCTATGTGATCAAATAACATAATCATGATCCCATAGGCATCCAGGAATTGAGCGAAATTAAGCAAGTAAAGCTGCAACGATTAATCCATTAAATCAAATTAATTCGCCAACTATTTTGATAATCGATTAATCAGTTTGAGAATTCTTTTAAGAAAAAAAAAGTCTAAATTCTCTGACTCCAGCTCCTTAAATGTGAATATTTCCGGGTTTCTTTCCTCCTCTATGACAGTAAACTGAATATCTTAAGTTGTTGACAAAACAAGGAATTTGAGGAAGTCATCTTGGGCTTTGTGAAACACTGATCGACATTTTTCACCATTTACTGACATTTTATAGACCAAACAACTCATGGATTAATCGAGAAAATAATCAACATATTGAACGACAATGAAAATAATCGTTAGTTGCAGCCATATAAGCAAGTAAAGTACGGCCTGAGGAGAGGCCCCCAGTGTCAGTCTTTGAAAACCCCAGCTCTAAACTAGTTGTTATTTGAAAGTTATTTCATGGAAAAGAAACACGTCAACGAAGACATCTTGTTAAAATGCCGTCCGACAATAACCTTGATTGGCATTTGTCAAATCTGCTGGTACGCACGGAACAAGCGTAATGTGGGTCATGTTAATACCTCTGTCTAATTACTGTACCTTATTATTACTGTACCTTATCGTTAAAGCTCTCCCATGTCCGCGCCCTTCCAAATGCCATGAGACGTATTTTCAAATTAAATATGAAATGTTATGTCCGAAATTCCCTTGAAGCATTCATATACGTCGCTCTACCACTATCTCTTTCTTTCAGTGTCCTCTCCTTCCTGCTCAACAAGTCACGCCCGCTCCTGCTCTGCTCAACGTGACACGTGATTCACCATTCCACAGAGTACATACTTTGTTTTGTAGGGCAATATAAAAAAACAAAACATCTAGGTCAACCAAACTAAAGACATATTCCACATATCATTTACCTGAGGCGTCCTCTGGAGTTTTTGAGTGCTTGCACGCCGGGGTGTCGCTGGTTTTGGAGTATCGGCAAGACTTGTGGATTTAGATGCTGTGGTCGTTTGGAACCTCTTCCTTTCCACTTTGCTAGCGTAGTCTTGCAACGCTTGGGGTTTAGGAGGCAGCTGGAAGACAAGAAGTGTCGAGTTAAAACTCAGTTTTAGGTAATAACATGGTATCAAACCACAATATCTCCTCCCTTACAATCTCAGATTAGGCAGGGCCCATTTGATACACCCATTAACAGCTAATGAAAGATACTGCTGTAGCGTGAAAATTAGGCATAAATGGTACATCCTCCATTACCTTTGGGCGGCGAGGCCTTGCAATAGGGAGACACATGGGAGATCGCTTGACATCCTCATAGGGGTTATCTCTGGTCACTTCACCTGGGGGAGGACAGAGTGATGGGAAAGATAAGACAGGCTGACAGAAGTTTCACCACATACCACATCTTATGCATGCTTTCAATAAGATACTTTATATAAAAGCAAATAACCTTATTAGAAATGTTAATTCCTAATCATTTACATGGCTACTTAAATGAATATGGATACAGAAAGGGCTGTGACTAACGATTATTTTCACTATCAAAAGGGTTCCTACACATTTTGGGCAATGCTGCTCAAGGTGAAGAACAATTGTGCCACCCCTCTATTAGCAACAGGGACAGATTGGAATAGAAATCCATCCCGGGGTTTTGAGATGGAGAGGGCTTTTATGTGCAAGCCAAAACATTTTGGCAGTAATTTTATACTAATAGAGTTTTTGTGGTATAAAGAGAATCTGATGATACTGAAGACCTTCAAGACACTTCCTAGTGGATGACACCTCCTCAGTTTGTATAAGCACGTCGCCACTGCACTGAATCAAAACAAGACTGGCCAGGCAAGCTGAGGTGAGCTGGAACACTAGCCACAGTTCATCCCGTTCACGATGTAAACGACTGAGCCAATCAGATTTCAACAAAAATGAGGATCAGTCCAAATTAGGAGGGGCCGCTGGATGGCCCAGTCGGCCAGGCAGCGTTCAGCTCTGTGCTGTCTGCCTCCAGTTTTTGGTTACTTTTTATTATTATTATTTTCCGCATAATGAAAAGTTGACCCACATTTCGCCGCCAAAGTGCCGCCTTCGGAAATTGCCTAGTTTGCCTAAATGGACGCGCCGGCCCTGGCTGTGACGTACAGATGTAGAGGCAGCTCTGCGTAGAAGTGTGCGTTCTGTCGTACAACATAGACTACTTCTTGCCTCGCTTTCAACGACTTCAAGCTCGCTCTGGCCCGCTCTCTCTCACACAGTAGTGAACATTTTAGCTGCACTGGCTGCTCCAAATGCCATGAAAAACACTCTGCTGCTTGTATTATCAATTATATTTTTATATTTATACTTTTTATAATCTTTTTTTAATGAATGTTATATTTTAGAAACAGAATAAGGGCAATAGTCTGGAAAGAGAAATGTTTTTCCATACTCTCTTTTCTTTTTTCCATACTTATCCAGACCTGGAAATTACTCAAATGAAATTCCATACTTTTCCATACTGCATAGGAACACTGTATCAATCAATTATCAATTAGTTAATTATTTTCTTGATTAATCGATATATGTCCAAAAAATATGTACATATTAAAGGGACTGTTTGTAACTTTTTAAGCATATAAATGTACCGGGTCGGGACACATGCGCGCTCGTATATGGCGCTCCGCGCGCTTGCGCGTGGCTGAAGTCCCCGCTCCTCTGCCTGCCTGCCTGCCTTCACTATCACAACGCGCGCATTCTCGCTGTCTCACTCCACCTCTAGACGTGAACGCGCGCTCACTCCACACTGCAGAAGAGTTAGTTTAGCTCTGAGAATATCTAGTGAATGTAGAGCGGACGTTTGTGCAGAAATAAATGCTGCAGCTCCTCCAGACCAACAGAGGTTTCCTGTGTTTTGTGAAGTGGCAGGGCTCCGAAGCGAGTAAAGTTATCGTCTCTGACCAGGTGCCGGTGTCTCCCTGCGGGCGCAGTCGGGAGGCGATAACGTTTCTCTTCCTGCTTCAGCCCCGGCACCGACCCGCTTTTCCTGCTTCGAAAAGCCAACCCTAGGATCAGCATTGATTCATGGAGAGACCTTCGTCTGGTCAGCTAACATTACTGCCAAGCAGCTGAAATATAGAGTGATATTGTGCTTTTAGCTGACGTGTGTCGCCTCACTGTTTTGAGCGATGCTCGTTCATGTCTATTAAGAGCGAGCAAGCGCGAGCCCGACGCTGACTTTCGTTGACTTAACGACCACAGGTGTCGCTGTTAACAAGCAATTCTGAAAGTTACAAATAGTCCCTTTAAAAGACGCCATGTATAATTTTGCAGCGACCAAAGTGATGTACTAAAATGACTTGTTTTATTCCACCAATAGTCCAAACCCTAAAGATATTCACTTTAATATCAGATATAACAAAGAAAAGCACATGTGAGAAGCTGCAACCAGATATTTTGGGGCATTTTTGCTTGAAAAATGACTAAAACAATTAACTGATTATCAAAATAGTTTGGTAGTTGCCCATTCATTTTCTGTCGACCAACTAATCGTTGCACCTCTGGATACTTTTCACTTCACTGCAGTACCACCATGTATCTAATTTCTACCATTGGAGGTTACTTAACTGCAACAGTTGATGTAAAAGTCTAAAAAGCAATGTTTTTTTACTACCTACAATATTCCACAAACTGTAAGATCTGTGGGAAACCAGGAGGAGGAAACAGGCGCCTTTTGTAGGCATTTTTCCCAAATGTTCTCAATGATTTTTCCTGATCAGTTCACTGGTCCCTGTCCAGCATCACTCTTTAACAGGCTCTGTTATGGTAATATAAGAAGTTCTAAACGGGGCGTTGGAACTGTAAATTCAACCAATGACAGGCCCCCAACGGTCTTTATGACTTCCTGTCTTTGTCTCTTTATAAACACAAAAACAGTGCTAAGTTAAGTGGTTTAAAATACATGACAGCCAGACAGTCAGTGTAATGATCAAAAGCTCCAGACGTTCATTCACTATCAGCTCCACGATGTCTCTGTTTATATGACACAAGGAGTTCCACTTACAAACGATGTCCTCGTAGATATTGTCGTCAGAGTAGGCATGGTAAAGGGCTGAGTGTCTATCCTGGCCTCCCGGCGTGCCTGGCTTCGCCGTCAGCCGCGCCGCATCCTCGTACTCAAAGGACTTCCTGTGGCGGGTAGAGAAAGGGAAGGCAGTGAGAAAGAGGAGCCTGGCTGCTGTCCTAAAGATAGCCACCATACTACTGTTCACTCTATTGTCTTATGTTTAGTCAGCGTCCCACCACTAAATTCCTGATGTTGATATCAAACACAGCTAGACAGAGAGAGTGTGATAAACTGTCATAAAAGGAAATGACTGAGCATAAAAGTTAAACAAGGAAAAAGACTTACAGGAATTAGACAGAGATAGCAGTTGGCAACATGACAATGTCAGCTGTCATAGTAAAAATTAGGTCACAACTTTCCTCTACTGAAAACTTAAAAAATGAAGATATAGCTGTTAGAGCTGATTTACCATCGAGTGCAGTTCAGTGCAAGTTTTATATGGTTCCATTTTGTTTTTACATGTACTTGATTTTAGGTGCTTTTGTAATGCACACAAGTGTCGAAACAGAGACCGTTGCATGAGTCATGGTTCAGTGTGATGGGAGAGCTAGCCACATGGAGGGATTTCATAATGCATAGGAATGAATGACAGCTAATGACTTCCTCTTAAATTGGTAAACAAGGAGCCCTGTAGAACTGGGCTAACTGTGTGTACTGTGCAGATATGGCAGAAAGACTGGAGGTGAGAGACAAGTTATTGACATAAACTAAACAATTAACATTTGTAAAATGACAGAAATGTACCACAATTAGGCGTTTTCATCATTAGGTGCAGTGTTGCCAGATTGGGCTACTTCTTATTTAATTGGGTGGATAAAAATCATTTCATGCTGTGATAATTTGGCCAACTATTATTACTATTTGGGGAGTTTCCCCAATTAAAAGGTTATATTCCAATTAGGGCGGTCGAAGTTAACGCGATAACATGTTATGGCATTCACACAACTTGCGATTTTTAGGTTGTAGCGGGCTCAGTTTTAAAGCTAGAGTGAAGATACTGGCATCATCTGAAACTTCAAAAACCTAAGGAATCATACTAGCTTGTCGTGAAGGAGGCTAAATAACACTCCACACTTATGCTAAATTTTGGTGAGGAAAAACTGGCATGGCGACTTTCAAAGGGGTCCCTTGACCTCTGACCTCAAGATATGTGAATGTAAATGGGTTCTATGGGTACCCACGAGTCTCCCCTTTACAGACATGCCCACTTTATGATAATCACATGCAGTTTGGGGCAAGTCATAGTCAAGTCAGCACACTGACACACTGACAGCTGTTGTTGCCTGTTGGGCTGCAGTTTGCCATGTTATGATTTGAGCATATCTTTTTATGCTAAATGCAGTACCTGTGAGGGTTTCTGGACAATATTTGTCATTATTTTGTGTTGTTAATTGATTTACCAATAATAAATATATACATACATTTGCATAAAGCAGCATATTTGCCCACTCCCATGTTGATAAGAGTATTAAATACTTAACAAATCTCCCTTCAAAGTCCTTTTTCGAACAGATCAAAAATGTGTGATTAATTTGCGATTAATCGCGATTAGCTATGGACAATCATGTGATTAATCGTGATTCAATATTTTAATCAATTGACAGCCCTAATTCCAATAAACCGTCCCCTACTCTTCATGAGTAGTATGATTAACGGAGTTCAATGACTGATAACTGATGAGCAACAAAAAACAAAAGTCAATTCACTTAATTACTTCTAGGCTGACTTTTTGTTCCATTCAAATTATTATCTTAATTATATCTTTGCATTTTATTATTATATTCTTTCAACAACTCCTGGACAGTGTTAAGATGATAATGACAGACAACACCCGGACATGACAGACAGTTACAGAGAACCTAATAAGTCCTGATCTAAATGTACACATGGGTTACAAGTTGTGTTTTGTTTTGCTTAGCCTTCATTTAATGAGAGACAGCGAGTGTGAGACGCTGTGTGTTCCTGCCTGTAGATAATGACCCTGGACCCGTGGCCGCTGAGGAACTAGGCCACATCCAGACAATAGAGAACAATGCTGCCAGATATCATATGTCATCACACCTCGGACCCCAGCCAACAATTAGACTCAGTATCCTCCAAAAAACTGTTGATATTCAATAAGATCTCTGTTTTAGCCAGAGTCTAAAGCTGAATATTTAATGTGCATTTGTGAATTTCCTTATTCTATCAGCAGGAGCTGTTTTCTTCAAACACAGGATTCAGATCCACTGAAAGAAATTCCACCCCCTTTCAATTTTTTTAAAAGTTTTCAAGAGTTATTTGTGCTCTGCTTTTAGTGCATTGGCTCACCTGTTCTTTTTATGCCTTGAAAGCCCATTAGTCTTTGCTACGGGACATGGAGGAGGTGGGAAGCTCGGTGGGTGGGCCACCCTCCTACTCCTCCCATTGGAGTGGTTGCTATGAGGGGATCTGCTGTCCCGTCGCACGGCGTGCCCCGTGATATTGTTGTTGGCTCCCCGATACTGGAATGTCCGCAGAGGTTTGGGAGGAGGCTGAGCTTCACCTGAAGACTCCCTTCCTTTCTCCCACAGCAGCCTGTCTCCCTCCAGCTTACGCCAGAAACCCCGAGAAGTGTAGAAGTTTCCAGCGGGCATGTTGTCATCTTGGTAATCGGTCGACAGAGGTAGAAGTTTAGAAACTACTTCAACATCCAAGATACGATCCGTTTTTTGGTCGCCGTTGGCGGTGAAGATTGGTTTACCTGTAGAGTTAGCCTCCCCTTTGGGAGACGCAAACATTTGTGTTGCAAGTGGTTTATTTCCTGGGGTTGTGGTTGAAAATTCCGTGGAACATTTCTGCAGAGGTTCTGACTTCCTACCAACCACACCATATCCAGCTTGTGCCGGGGATTCCCGATAATCTAAGTCCAAACTCTTAGATTGTGAGTAGGTAGGTTTTGTGTGAAGCCCCCCTCTCGACCCGTCGCTGGAACGTCCGTTGCAGCCCAGGACATCTCCAGACAGAGTTCGGGATACGGTCGGAGGATGCTCCTTCACCCCGGCATCCTGGCTGCGACCTTCCCACTGAGAGATCTTCTCCCTGATGGTGCTGATGCCCTGCTCGTGAGAAGGGGGCCTCCCTGACTGGCGGCCCTGCCGAGCCACAGTGGCCCCTTTCTGCAGGCGATCAACTTCACCACCCCCTCGCCTGCCCTGCTCCAGCCTCAGAGCCAGCATGTTGAGAGGGGGCAAACGAATGCATCGGGGATTTCCTCACAAAGACGGACAGGCAAAAGCCACGTAATCTGTTGTCAATTAATAAAAGAAACGATGAGTAAAAGCAGGGGGCGCCACGAGGTTTATGGCTGTAACTGATTCCTTTGTGCGTCTTATTGTGCTAGCAGAGTGTCATTTCCTCCTTGTCTCCTCTCGTAAACAACCTAAAGAGAAGACAAGACACAAAGATTACTCATCAATCACTGTACTTAAAAACAAGTCCAGACAGCACACGGCAGGGTCAAAGGGATACTGAGGCAGCACAGGTAGGACACAGTTACATTTGAAAGAGCGCACATCTGAAGCAGTCTACTACAACTTGAAGGAAGGGACAAAAAGAAGGTCAGGAAGGATGGGCTCCTGTCAAGGTCGGTATCCAAAAATAAATGCAGTAAGAGAATAAGGAAAGACAGTGACAGGAACAAGGTTCCCGCAGATTTCTGCTGCTGCTGTGTGTCTTGAACTGCCCCTACACCCTCCTCTAGCCCCAGGGGAATTCTGTCTTCTCTGTAGCTGTCGTTCTTAACCACATAGCTGGCAAAATACAAAATGCCAATGATACAGCAAAGCATTAAGTCTATTCTTGCAAAGCTGTGTTTCAGATGAGTGGGAAGATTGCACATTTTATGTGATTTCAAAGAGCTTTAGAGGCAAGAAAACACGTGATTCTCAGAGCCAGAGACAATTAAGTGAATGATGGAAAACACTTTAACCACACCTTTCTACGCAGTGAAATAAAACCTCCTCAAATGCTTTAGCTATTTATCAGACGCAAGATCAAAAACATACAGGACGATAGACCCGGATTAACTGATGGCTCTGTGCTATGGTTAGAATATGTATGGTATAGAGCTATGATCTGTGATCTTGATCCGTCTCACCAGATGCTATCAAACACTGAGTCTTGATGTAAAGTTCTGCAGCGGCATCCCCCCCGACTCATAATCCCTGAGTCGACATCAATGCGGTCACTGTACACTCTTGTACTGCAGCTCCTGGCTTGCTGGAACCAAACCATTTGGACACGTTGCACATTAGGACCGAGGGCTGAGAGAAATGTGGAGAAGGGGAGACATGGTAAAATTCCACTGCACAGCTCATGATCATAATAACTCTATGAGCTGCATTCCTGCAGAGCTGTACGAGAAGGGGGTCGGGGGAATAAATTGAACCAGAGACAGTCGGTCAGTCAGTTTTGCAAGTGATGCCTTTGTTCGGGTTTGACCTAAATCAAACGTACGTGTGTGCGGGCTGGAATGCTGCCTCGATCATTGCCAGACCACGCGATGACAATGCGACTCGCAAACTGACCCACTTGCATTATTTGTCTGTGTGCGGTATGTTGTACAGGAAGGCATGAGTTGCACTTCCTGAGCTGCAGGAAGAAGGATCAGCCGACTGTCCATAATTATGGTGCGGGGAGATTTGCACCCAGTTGAAACCACTGGTTTGAGCTATGTTTGGATCATCTATATTCAAACCATCTGATGGTAATCAAACATTGTCTTTGAATCACAGTAAATCCAGAAATATACCAGCGGTTACAGTAACATTTACCAACAGGTCTAAAGTTGTCAGTTCCTCCTTTCTCATGGCGTACAGATAAAGTCAAATGTTATTGCCAGTGAGGCACACTATAAGGTGCTGTGATATCAAGTGACAGAGCCAGAGGGTCAAAATGAACTTCACTGACATTTATTAGGCTGTCAACTCTGCAGAATGTATATTCCAGTGAAACTCAGTGACTCATCAACGTAGAAACCAGACAGGGGACCAATGAAGCTGAAGTACCCCGTCATCACTTCGCAGCTAAATCAAACCTAATTGCACCTTCAAAACCACCACAAAACGCCCTCCCGAAGCAGGACGGCATGACACAACATGTTGTAGGTGAGGTGTTGTACGACTGTGGTTCACCATGTAGAGTGACAGTTGAAGCTATAATAAAAGAAAAATGTGGGTTTGCCCAAGTGCCAGCATAAAAGGACACATCAAGATTAAGTGCCTGAAAAATGACTGATCCATCACCAGCCACAGTTTGTGAGCATCCAAACATTCATTTTGACAGCACAGGTGAGAGAGTGATAGACCACTTTATCAACACAAGTTTGATCATTTGTGTTTAAAATGTCTTCAAATTTTCCCATAAACTCAGACCAAGACAGCTTTGATATTAAAAAATTGACAAAAATGTTGTGTCATCAAACTGAAGAGTTTTAGCACAGAATTAAAAGTAAAATTGACCCTTTTCGTCTGACGGGATTAGTGGAATAAACATATCAGATGCTTTCAGTTAGTCAGTTATTCATTAACTCAACTGCTTTTCCTAAATTTGACAACACCTGCAGAAGATTTCCATATAGTAGCTGTACTTTCTGCAATGACCTTAGCCAACTCTGCAGCATGAATTAGTTTAATTCCTAGTATTGCTGTTTAACATATATAAATAATCATAAAATGGCAATAGATGCAGGAGGAGAAACAAAGTGCCCTTGTTCTGTTATGGAGAAAACATATCGCCAGACTCCATTCAAAACTATAGACATTTTAAAAGTTCTTCTTTATTGTAAAGCCTCGTTTGATATAAATGAAACTCAATCGCTCCCCTGACTCATTAACATCTACTCTTTAATTCGGCCGTAACAAAAAAACAAATAACAATAAGTAAGTAAAGTTATCTAACTAGTTTACACTGCTCACTAGTCGCTTCTTACCAGCAGGTTAAACTACTCCAGCTGTCTGTTGGAGGATACAGGATATACGTTTTCGTTAACTCTGAATATGTTTAATGCACTAAAAAGCACATTTTAAACTATTATAAGCATGCCGAATTAAACAATAGGACTAATTGATACAGAACAATATTTGATACTTACATTTAGTATTAAATATAACTACTAACTATTAAATATACTTAAACTACTTATTTTTATGGTCAGCAACTGGTAATGTTGAGCTGATTACTGAATGCAGCTAAATACTCGCGTTAACTTAACGGAGGAGGAGAAAGACACTAACGAGACACTAATTAGATCAATACTAGTTACCATAACACCACATGGGAATATGCATAATCTATATGTCTCATCACTTACCTCTAGTAGTTTAAAATGATGAGCAAAACTCATGTTCTTCCCTCATTTTCCTCTCGATAAGATGAAACAAATAAAATCCGAGTCGTCTCGCATCGTTCACACCGGTAGAGGTTAGCAATGTGAATGAGTCCACAGCCAGTTATTGCTCACTTATTAGATCAAATGGACTTTTATGAAGCGTTGAGCATGTCCGCTGTACTAATAACTACACACAACAACAAAGAAAGTGTCCATTGACTAGAGAGAAGTAGAGCAGAGCACTCCTCGCCCTCCTACTCACACTAGCTGATGTCAAGCCAACCAGGAGATGTGTGACTTCCGTTTAAAACCTCCAAAATAAAATCTTTTGTGTTGTTTCTATTTTTTTATAATTTGATAACATACTTTCAGTGTTATTTTGTTAGGGAATTTAAAGGCAACTGTATTTTTATTAAAGTGGCAGTAGGTATATTTTTGACATCATTGGGCAAAAATTCCATAATAACCTTTCAGCATATTGTAATTCAAGTGTTCTGAGAGAAAACTAGACTTCTGCACCTCCTCATGGCTCTGTTTTCAGGCTTTAGAAAATCTAGCCGGTGACGGAAATCTTTGACCAATCACAGGTCATTTCAGAGAGAGAGAGCAAGAGCGTTCCTTTTGGCTGTGCTCCGGCTGGTGGGCGGTGCTTGGTATTTCCTCAACAGATCTCAACATGGCTGCCGGTTCACAAACTTTCTCATTTTACAGCTAAACAGTACACTACAAAATGTTCCTGAAAACATTTGAGGCGAGACATAGGCATTACAGTAAAAGAATATTGATTCATATTTGATCAGCGCTGCCTAGTTTGACCGTTCGGTCAGAGTTCGCGAGTGATCGACAGCCGGCTCTCATAGACGGCAGCTGGACGGCAGACTACAGATCAGCTCTGACTGGTTGTTTTCCTCCGGTCTGTGAAATCTTGCAGATGCTGTTAGGAGCACCTGAGGACACAGAGGAACAGGATTTTTATCAGATTACTTGTTTCATGCTCTACTGTCAGGATATAGTGACCGTTTTATAAAAATAACTTTTTTTAATCATATTTGCTCCATTTCTACCCACGGCAGGTTTAACTGAAGTTTTCGCAACTTCCGAAGTTAAAGTACACAATCAATGTTGTACCTTCACATTAAAAAGCGCCATTTTGTGTTATTTCCATTCATATATTTTGATAACATACTTTCAGTGTTATTTTGTTATGGCTTTTAAATGCATCTGTCTTTTTATTAACTGCAGATGGTATGTTATTCTGTTTCTTGGTCTACAGTATATAGGTAAATGACTTGTCACTAAAGTTTGGAAACACCAAAATTCCCATTTTAAGTCAAAAGAGGAGTGGGAGGAAGAAGAATGCAGATGTTTGAATTACAATCTGCTGCAACACAATCTAAAGCCTAGAGCAGTGGTTCCCAGAGTGGGGTCCGGGGACCCCCAGGGGGTCCTTGAGAGGGTTCCAGGGGGTTCCCAGCAAAAAGGGGAATCATTTCTTTTGACTATAATTCAATCCATAAGTAACACAATGACAGAATTAATTACTATTTTGGTCATGGGTTTCATACACTTTCTGTAATATAACATCTAAAAACAAAAATCCTATCAGATAGGGGACCCTGCGACACAATCTTATCAAAGGGTAGTCTGTGGTCTAATTTGTGTCCGTTTATGGTGTCCATGACGTGAAAAAGTTTGGGGAGCCATGGCCTAGAGGATAAGGGCTTCATGCATACATAGTAACTGCTATAGACTATGTACCAATTCAAGGTGAATCCACACTGTTGGAGGTGGTCGGCAATAGTTGGTGGACACGTTGTTTTTGTTGTTGTTGTTTTTTAACAAAGTTCATTTCTGTATTGTGTTAATACAACTCTGACAATCCACTGCACAAACATGTTTGGACTGATAGATATCCCACCCACCCTCCACCCATGACAATACTAACGGGGGCACTGAACTAAAAGGAAAACAAGTGAACAAAAAATTAAAAATAAAATAAATAAATACGCACAAATATACAAATGAAATAAAATAGTCATAGTTAAAATTAAATTAAAATAAATAAATAAAAAAATAAACACATAAATAAATAATGATAAATTGTTAGGAGTCTACGTTTTTTTTTTTATATGTTTGTCAGAGGCAATATCAGCCTAACATCGTTCCACACTGCACACCTACTTTTCCCTCTTGTTTCCTCCAGGTAAATGTCTATTTTATTTTTTAGACACAGATAAACAATTCATCGCAGACTAACTCCACGTCTGTCTTATTTATAACTTGGCTACACTATTTTGTAGGCAAGTCCTTTGACTTCCGGTTCTCCTCTGGGTGTCTCTGTGTGAACTTGACGCAGCTGCGACTGTGAGAAAAGTTCAGTTGGATCCTCTCGATCCAGGAGGGAAGACGTCATCACATCAACTCCTGCAGCTGTCAACGATGAATAAATACTGTTGTCTTCAAGTGTCCTGGGAAATATGGACGCTGTTATATGAGCTGCACCTGCGAGACTCCACGAGTTGATAAATACAACTGGGACTTTACTTTTATTTACAAAGTAACGACGAGATGTGATGTTCTGTGATGGAAAGCATTGAAACTGTTGAGAAAATACATTGTACAAGTAATGTGTTCATTCAATTTGCCTAATCCCAACTAATATCAAAGTCTAGTAGCCTAAATTTCTTCTTTTTCAAGGACCCATAAACTGAAACAAATTAGATTTTGTCCCAGGGTCCCCCATCTGATAGGATTGTTGCTTTTAGATGTTTTATTACAGAAAGTGTATGAACCCCATGACCATGTAGTCATACATTCTGTCATGGTGTTACTTATGGATGATTATACTGAAAACAGATTATTCCCCTTTTTTGCTGGGGACCCCCTGGAGCCCTCTTAGGGACCCCTTGAGGTCCCTGGACCCCACTTTGGGAACCATTGCTCTCGAGCATAATTTAATCGACATATTTGTTCAGTTATTCCAGACAATCCGTGGACCACAAAACTATGAGCTAAAGGGAATCTATTATGATTAGTCTTGAACGCCCCTGTAATTTTGTTCTTTAAACTTTCAAATGAACCTCAGACTTGTTCCATGGAACGAGGTTGAATGTGAACTCAATCCAGCTGAGATATAGCAAATGTTCGACTTTGCCATCCCAGTTTTGGTGTTCAATAATATGAGGGGTCATGGGAAATGGCAGACATCATGGAGAATCTGTCAATAACTAATGGTATAAGTGATGCATTATGCAACAACTCAGACTAATAACTTCATGACTAATGCACATTTCTCCCCTTCATTCTGCTGATACAGCTAAATGTCTACACAGCTAAGCTTCTAAAGGAAACAACAGCCATCGGAAAACTACTTTTGGTGCAGTGTAAAAGAAACAAGGCGCCCAATAAGAGTGCACATCATGTCTCATTTACAACTTATATGTCAGAGCTTATGAGGAACATCTGAAGGCAGCAGTAGCTCTGCCAAGTAAAGAAATCAACACAAGACAACTAAATAATGTTCCAAAGTAATTCTGATTAAATTATGAAATGCATCAATGGGGCAACTACCACACAAAGACACGTGTTATTTCACATTTTATTCCCTTTCTTTCTCATACACGATGTTTCTCCACATGGAATACACTCATACTGAAGTCAGTTGGACAGGGTGTGCAGATTATACAGTGAAGAGCAAACAGGTTTCTTCTTCCAAAGGAGAGAAGATCGGTGTGTAAGAAGGTCAGTTTCTTTAAGATTCAATTGTTTAAGAGTTAATGTGAAAAACAGATGTAGAAACGTTTCTACATCCCGACAGAGATGAGTTTGAGCAGGTATAATTCGTATTTGAGGGTGTTTACTCTGATTTAAGGCCCTCCTTGATGAGGTTGAGCTCATAGCACAGGGTCTCGTAGCGATATGCCATACGGATCTGGGCCACATTGGTCTTGCGGATGTCGTTGCCCTCTGGACCCTCCTTCAGGAAGTCATGACCCAGGAAGTGGCTCTTCTCCTAGAACACAAAAGGAAACCACAAGCGTGTTTTGGTGCGAGTATAAAATCATCTTCATGGAACATGTTTAATCTCTTTGATTTAAGAACAGCCTGCACATTTAAAGCTGAGGTAGGCAGGTTGGAGTAAGTATGATTAAAAAAACATCCTGACAGTAGTGCATGAGACAGGTAATCTGAAAAATAAATATGTGCCTCTGTGTCTTCCGGTGCTCCTAACAGCATCTGCAAGATTTCACAGACCGGCGGAAAACAACCAATCAGAGCCGAGCTGGAGCCTTGCCGTCTCTGAGCAGCTGTCACGGTCAAACTAGGGAGCGCTGATCAAATATTAATTAATATTCTGTTACTGTAATGCCTATTTCTCATATAAAATGTTTTCTGAAACATATTGTAGTGAACTGTTTAGCTGTAAAATGAGAAAGTTTGTGACTCGGCAGCCATGTTGAGATCAGTTGAGGAAATACCAAGCACCGCCCACCAGCCAGAGCAAACTTTCTCATTTTACAGCTAAACAGTACACTACAAGATGTTTCTGAAAACATTTGAGGCGAGAAATAGGCATTACAGTAACAGAATATTAATTCATATTTGATCAGCGCCGCCTAGTTTGACTGTTTGATCGGAGTTCGCGAGTGATTGACAGCTGCCTCCGTTGAATGAACAGCCAATAGGAACGCTCTCTCTCTGAAATGACCTGTGATTGGTCAAAGTCTTCCGTCACGGGCTAGATTTTTCTAAAGCCTGAAAACAGAGCCATGAGGAGGTGCAGAAGTCTAGTTTTCTCTCAGAACACTTGAATTACAATATGCTGAAAGGTTATTATGGAATTTTTTTTCCCAATGATGCCAAAAATATTCTGCCTACTGAAGCTTTAAAGTTCTCCATCAGGTGTGTGTTACCTCATGAGACATGGCGCTCTGCAGAACGCTGTTCCTGGAGATCTCACACATGTCGCAGGTACTGAGTTTGAAGACCTGGGCTGCAATAGCGTACTCCTCCATCAGGGGTTCCTGTGGACACAGAGATATTTGGATCACTCTTTTTTCAAGTTACTGAGGCTCAAAAGAGACCTCGTAGACACAGCTCCCAAAAGCTATAGTACATACGTTTGCCATGAACTGTGGAAGGCAGCATTTTCCAGAGGTAACTGTGTTTATGCAATTCACATTATTAAATAGCTAATTTTGCACACATCTGCATGCTCTACATATGGCATTATGCTTGCAATGCATGTTCAATCAATGCATGTTCTACTCCATTTCCGTTTGAGTGTGCTGTACATTACTTTGTCTGTACAATATGAATACAAAAACTAAAATGCATTCATCTGTAGATGTAATACAATACTCATTACACACAGCACAGCATGTGTCACTTTAAACTCTCTCCATGTGCTCAGACCTTGGTGTAGTGGAACTGCATGGGGTCGTCGGTGGAGAGAGAAACCACCAGGCCTTTCTTGTGGAACTCCAGCAGCGGGTTCTTGGCGTATTCCAGGAACAGGCTGTTGTTGCTGAGAGGGGACATGGCGACGGGGAGCTGGGTCAGGAAGTACAGGTACTGCAGCACAGGACTCTGGGGGTGGAAGAGTCATATATGTGATCAGTTTACAAAATCAGGTTCAGTCCACCTAGCATTTTGACTTTGATTTTTGATAATAAAGTAGGCAAAATTACTTGAAGGGCAATAAATAATGTATTAACTGCATGATTACTCATAGGATGAATCTCAGATCTGAGATTGCACTTGACATTAGATTATCAACTGTACTGTAGTCGAGATATCTCCTTACAAAGTTGCTCTTTTAAGGAAACCTAAAGAAGTTAAAGATTGTTGCAATAACTCAATAGTTATCAATACAGATAAGGCCTGCAGAGCCGAACAACATAAGGAAGGATAACACCCACTTGGATACATATTTCAAACATTGGATATTTCTTCCCCCTGTGACCTCTCTGTGTCCTTATGCACTTTAATCAGTTTATTAGATTATTGGATAATCTAACATCTTACATTGACAATTAGATATAAATTCAAATCCGGTGAAGATAATAAAGCATTGGAATGTATTTTAATCTTCTTCTCTTATGACTCAGTTGCACACTGTGTATAATGATTGCCATATTGTGCTTTAGGACCATGGAAACCTTGTGGTTCCTTTACAGAATCCAAGTCTGACACCAAGAACTGTTGGTTGATCACGTGCAGATGAAAGTACGTATGAGTGCTGCTGAGTTACGGTAAGTGAAGAGAGGACTGACCTTCTTGAGGTTGAGGCCGTGAGAGATGTTGTCAGCGGTCATGAAGGCAGCCAGCAGATGGGTGATGGCCCCGGCCTCACCGCAGTGAGGCCTGAACATGAATGTGTTCATCCCCCTCTCACTGGAAAGCAGATGAGAAACACATACAGTATTATACTATGGAAAGGACACATATTCCTAATGGACTTATTGTCCTTTTTCGTCAAATATGTACTCACTGTGAGTATTTACAGAGGAGAAGATGAGATTTAAAGTAATGAGGGAAAAGTATCATGGATATGAACACAAAATAGCAGGAATCTCTTTTAAAAAAAACAACAAAAGAAATTCATGCACCGCTTGCTAATACAGAAAAAGACAAAACTGTGTGTCCAGAGACAAAGTTACTGACCTGCGGAGCTGGTTGAGCACAGCGATGTTGGCATACATGTAGTAGATGTAGTAAGTGTAGGAGGGGTTCTTCGCGATGTCCCACTCCTCTGGTTTGGGGCTCTTAGTGCAGAACATGTGACCACTGTGCTTAGACTCATCGTCCACGCTATCGAAACCTGTCACCTGCACACCAGGAGGCAAACGGTTAATTATACAGGGAACAGAAGGCTCTCCTCTGGAGGTCATTCTGAGTCTTTCAACTCAAAATAACTGTGAAAAACTGGTTGCCGTCCTTTGTGTGTGACTACATTTCACCAGAAATTGGTGGTCTACTAATTTACTATCCACATGTCTGGTCACTGTAGTCTAAAAGGAGCGGGGGGTTCCCATCCACCATGGATGTATTTTCCTAACTTACATTTTTGTAATCCTCAAGGTGTCTAATAAACACATTTGATGTTTCCGAATCCCAACTCAAAATATTGTCCCAAGGTGCGTTTGGCGGCCATCTTTTCGGCCATCTTGGATTTCCAACGAAAATTGAAAATCAACGTAACATTTGAATTAGACATCATACAGACACAAATGACCCCATTTTGCTGTGTAATTTTTTTTTAACAAGTTATACATATGTTTATAATCTATACAAGCAAGTTGTCATTGTTCAAACAATAAGATGGGGTACCCATGCAAGATTTGGGTTGTAAATTAGTTGTAAAAGGGGTCCCTTGACCTCTGACCTCAAGATATGTGAATGTAAATGTATTCTATGGGTACCCACGAGTCTCCCCTTTACAGACATGTCCACTTTATGATAATCACATGCAGTTTTGGGGCAAGTCATAGTCAAGTCAGCACACTGACACACTGACAGCTGTTGTTGCCTGTTGGGCTGCAGTTTGACATGTTATGATTTGAGCATATTTTTTATGCTAAATGCAGTACCTGTGAGGGTTTCTGGACAATATCTGTCACTGTTTTGTGTTATTAATTGATTTCCAATAATAATTATGTAAATAGGGCTACGTTTGCATAAAGCAAGCATATTTGAGTATTAAATACTTGACAATATTTTAATATATTTAAATATATATATTTTAATATTTTAAATATTTTAATCGATTGACAGCCCTAATAATGAGTTTACTCATATGGTGGCTGTAATTATTGTTTATTTAGCAGCTCTTTACTCAAACATAGAGAGCGGCTGTATTTTCACCATTATATTTTTTAGATACAGACGTAGGCAAAGTTGTTGGTAACGTTCCGTTAAAGAGAGAAAAACCCACAATGGTCACTGAAATAACTTGAAACTGACAAAAGTAATAATAAATAAAAATTTACTGAAAATGAACTAATGAAAATCAGATATTGTTTTTGAATTGTGGTTCAACAGAATCATTTTAAAAAACAAACTAATGAAACTGGCCAGGACAAAAATGATGGTACCCCTAGAAAAGATGTAAAATAATGTGACCATAGGGACATATTAAACTAAGGTGTGTCCTGTAATTAGCATCACAGGTATCTTCAAACTTGTAATCAGTCAGTCTGCCTATTTAAAGGGTGAAAAGTAGTCACTGTGCTGTTTGGCATCATGGTGTGTACCACACTGAACATGGACCACAGAAAGCTAAGGAGAGAGTTGTCTCAGGAGATCAGAAAGAACATTATAGACCTTCATGTTAAAGGTAAAGGCTATAAGACCATCTCCAAGCAGCTTGATGTTCCTGTGACTACAGCTGCACATATTATTCAGAAGTTTAAGGTCCATGGGACTGTAGCCAACCTCCCTGGACGTGGCCGCAAGGGGAAAATTGATGACATATTGAAGAGACGGATAATACGAATGGTAACCAAAGAGCCCAGAACAACTTCCAAAGAGATTAGAGGTGAACTCTAAGGTCAAGGTACATCAGTGTCAGATCGCACCATCCGTCACTGTTTGAGCCAAAGTGGACTTAATTGAAGACAACCGAGGAGGACACCAAATCATAAAAAAGCGAGACTGGAATTTTCCAAAATGCATATTGACAAGCCACAAAGCTTCTGGGAGAATGTCCTTTGGACAGATGAGACAAAACTGGAGCTTTTTGGCAAGTCACATCAGCTCTATGTTCACAGACGCAAAAATGAAGCATCCAAAGAAAAGAACACTGTACCTAATGTGAAACATGGAGGAGGCTCGGTTATGTTATGGGGCTGCTTTGTTGCATCTGGCACAGGGTGTCTTGAATCTGTGCAGGGTGCAATGAAATCTCAAGACTATCAAGGCATTCTGGAGCGAAATGTGCTGCCCAGTGTCAGAAAGCTTGGTCTCAGTTGCAGGTCATGGGTCCTCCAACAGGATAATGACCCAAAACACAGCTAAAAACACCCAAGAATGGCTAAGAACTAAACATTGGACTATTCTGAAGTGGCCTTCTATGAGCCCTGATCTAAATCCTATTGAACATCTGTGGAAGGAGCTGAAACATGCTGTCTGGAGAAGGCACCCTTCAAACCTGAGACAGCTGGAGCAGTTTGCTCACGAGGAGTGGGCCAACATACCTGTCAACAGGTGCAGAAGTCTCATTGAGAGTTACAGAAATCACTTGATTGCAGTGATTGCCTCAAAAGGTTGTGCAACAAAATATTAAGTTAATGTTACCATCATTTTTGTCTAGGCCAGTTTCATTAGTTTGTTTTTTTAAATGATTCTGCTGAACCATAATTCAAAAACAATATCTGATTTTCATTAGTTAATTTTCAGTGAATTTTTATTTATTATTACTTTTGTCAGTTTCAAGTTATTTCAGTGACCATTGTGGGTTTTTCTCTCTTTAACGGAAGAGTACCAACAACTTTGCCTACGTCTGTATTTTGGGAGACTATTGTAGTTTCTTTGAAGGGGAGGGTGCAAAGAAAATATTGATAATGCAGCAGAGGGCCTTGCTTTTTTATAAAATAAAATACCCCAGTAACTTTCACAGAGTCCCTAATTCATGGCAGGGAAATTTGTCCTTTAACCAAGATACAATTTGGTGTCTTGTTGTGTCTCAGCTGTTATGATCATCCCAGTTACCTATGAATGCTTTGTGTAACTGTTTGTGACTCACGTGCTGGAGGAAGATGCTGAGGTCTGGGTTGGACTGTGGGTCGATGGTGGCCTGGAACACGGGAAGGAAAATGTTCTCCAACATCTTGCCAAAGTGGGGCACAAAGTCCCTGCTTCTGAAGATGTCGCTAAGGTAGAAGAGGGAGAAAACAGATTAATTCAAATATGAATTCTAGCCATCTTTCACACCTTTTGAGCCTTTTTTTCAGCAGTGGATTCTTTAATATCATATCCTAGGCAAAGTAGAATCTGTCATTTATCCACAAGGATAAATTATTTTCCATCTGTCTCACATTTTGGTCAAACTGCATAGAAGAAAGAATCCAGATTGAGAACTCACTAGATCCTGGGTATTTGAATCATCCATTTGAGGTGTGGGGAGAAGACTCTGTGCCTGACGAACCAGCCGGAGAGCTTGTTCCACTCGGTGGCGTTGCAGCCGTAGATGGACAGACGAGGCTCAGCATACTGGTACTTGGCATCCTCCAGGTCACTGGCTACTTCCTGGTTTACACAAATCACACAAATCAGGCTCAGATCACATGAAGTTCAGTATATAGATCATAGATGATCCATTTGGCAGACCAGTATAGGCTGATAAATAGACAACAGAAAGCTGTATAATATCTCCTTCTAGGATGTTGGCTTACAAAAATATGGATCATTTCATTATCAAAACCTATTTTTCTAGAACTGTTTTTCTGTGATGTTTTTTTTATCTATTCTTTTTATATAGAAACTGACCTTGATGATGGTGGCAAAGTACTCTCCATTGATGTGGTTCTCTGTCTTCATGTACAGGTCACGCAGCTCACTGGCTCCTACGGGGTTGTACTTGGCGTTGAACTTATCAAAACGTTGGAAGGTTTGTCTTCCCTTCAGGGAACAAATAACAAAGAGACAAGAAAAGAGATTTAGACCATGAAAGGTTGACTGAGGAGATGGGGCAATAGGATTGATTGATTTATTCTAACTGCCTTGGATTATCATTTTGCTTTAAATGTACTTGTGTGATTTTCCCCTTTTATATATACATACTTTATAAGCATTGTTGAAGGAACCTGAGACTAAAGATTTTCATTGCCAATGACTGCTTTGCAGGAATTGACAAATAAAGAACCTTGAATGTTGCAATAATGTCAAGAAAATTTGGATATTTACTTTAAAGGACCAGTGTGTAACATTTAGGGGGATCTATTAGCAGAAATGGAATACTATTCATAAGTATTTTTCCTTTAGTGTATAATCATCTGATAATAAGAATTGTTGTGTTTTCATTAGCTTATAATGAGCCCTTCATATACATAGGGGACGGGTCTTCTTCACAGAGTCCACCATGTTGGTCCGCCATGTCTCTACAGTAGCCCAGAACGGAAAAACCAAACACTGGCTATAGAGAGAGACTTTCATGTTTTTATGTTACCTGAAGGCCACTGTAGTTCTACGACACGCTTGTGAAACTGCAATAACGTGAGCCGCTGAGTGCAAAACCGTGGCATCGCCAGCCGCCGTCTGACTTCCGTTGCTCCTAAAGTAGTGTTATTATGGTAAGGATGGCCTCTGAGCGAGGGAAACGGTGTTACTAAAGTTTTGCACTCGGTGGCTCACGTTACCGCTGTCTTAGAAAGGGAGGAGTGAGGGGAGGGGTACTCACTTGGTTGCAATTTGCAACCACACCACTAGATGCTGCCAAATCTTACACACTGTACCTTTAAGTAGTCGTTTTCCAAATAGAGCGAATAAGGAAATTACATTTTAATGTCCTTTAGATGTTTAAATTGTGGTAATTTCTGATGTAATATATTTATTGTATTATCTACCAGTATGTATACAATCTACAATTTTAAGAAAAACTATGAAAAAAATGATTTTTAATATAAAACCTTTGACTGTTGTTCTCAGCATTTTGATATCAGAAACTCCTCATTATGTGTACTTACAATAAAAAAAAAAATCAATACTATTAAATACTTGGATGCTTTCTGACACAGTCAGAGAACAGCAACTGAAATTTCTCATGTTTCCTTTACATACTAATTCAATTTGCTGCTATGCATTTTTATTACTCTGTCTCTTCACATCTAAAGCTGCCAGTGTTCCAACAAGAGAGTAACGTACAGCGTGCACATCCAGGGAGTCCACAGTGAGGTCATAAGGGTGCAGGTGAAGGGACTCGAAGAGCTCCTTCATGGTGACCTCTTTCCCATTAAGCTTGTGTACGACGCGGTCGGCGTCCACGCGGTAAGACCTCTTGATGAAGCGCAGCAGGTGCTTCTGGTTCATGCAGGCAGCAGCATGGATGTGGGTGTCCACCTGGGATGACAGAGAGATGAGTGAAGAAGAGTGGATCACTGAGGTTTGGGGTTTATGTGGCATGTAATAACTCTGCTTGGACACAAGAGGGAACTAAACACACACACAAAAGGTGCATATAAGTGAGGGCAACAGCAAACTAAGTGGGAAATAGAAGTTTAAGATTCAAATGCATAGACCTAATAAGAAAACCTAATTTCATAAAATGTTTGAGTACACTGAAAATGTTGATATTCAGTGTACTCAAGGGACGTTTTTCAAATGCTTTGACTTTGAATAACTGTTTTCAATGATTTCTGTATGAACATAATGTGTTTTTTTGGGACATATGACACCATACATTCTACATTTATAAGATCTACGGCACATCCTCTCGTTAAAAGTCGATGTAAAGACTTTCAGATCAGGCAACGGAGGAAGAATGCAAAGATTCTACATTAAAATGCCGAAAAGCAAAGGTTTAAGGTTGATTTAGAGTTATTTGTGCAGCTTTTTTATGTTTTAAAGCTAAATTAGAAGCAGTGTCCGTGCTAAATGCTTTTCTTGGCTACCTTCCTGCAGTTGTAGAAGTCCCTGTGGGGGTTCAGCTTCAGCTCCTTCATCTCTTCCATCTCATTCAGCATCTCATGCACATTGAACTTGGACATGAGGAACTTCAGACGGCGGTGAGTGTAAGTCTTACTGCAAAACAAAGAAAAGCATATTAACACATGAGCTGCACTGTGGGCGACACAGTTTTAGAGCTAGAGTGAAGTTGCTGGTATCATATGAAACTAGAAAACCGAAGGAATCCATTGGAGGAATCTAAATGATGCTCCGAAGTTAGGCTAAATTTTGGCGAGGAGAAACTGGCATGGACATTTTCAAAGGGTTCCTTTGACCTCTGACCTCAAGATATGTGAATGAAAATGGGTTCTATGGGTACCCAAGAGTCTCCCCTTTACAGACATGCCCACTTTATTATAATCGCATGCAGTTTGGGGCAAAAACAATGCAGTTTTGTGTTCATGTGTGATGGTGTCAGTCCCAATAGGAGCCATTTCATTGTAGTGAGACCATTTTTTGAAACTTGACCTCACTGTATAAAATGACCTGTGGTAACCTCTAGGATAATCACAGCCTCATGAAACTTTACAGCCACAAACTAGAGACCTAGAGAATTCAGAGGATGGATGGCTGTCCTAGGTAGACTGACAATAAGGGGGTTTCTGAGCAGTTTCCAGAACAGAAGAGCTCGCCATCCAATCGCCGAAAAATGCAATTCTTGCAGAAATCTCCAAAAGTCAAAAGGTTTTGATACCACATCACAGCATGGTTTTTTCTATGGTGTTCCTCAAGGTCTTGGTGTCTTAATGTGGTATTTTGGAGGGATTTTTGATCATTTTTATCAATTCTTGAGTGGTAAAAAATGGTTCAATTTAACACCAAATCTGTGTAACAAATGGTATCAACCTAACATAGCATGGGAATGGCCATCATATACTTCCATCATAATGTTCTAAGCCCTTATACACTTTCAAAATTTATTTTAATCAATTCATTATTTATTAATTATTATTTTATTTCTGATTTATGACTAGAACATCTTGACAGTGGAAAAGGTTAAATTCTAAAATTCAAAACAGAGCAATCAACACATCTCAAGGGACTCACGTTGGGCCCTGTGCAATGAGAGCAATGAGGAAGTTCATGTCATCGATGAAGGTGTCGTAGTCGGGGTGGGGCAGGTCTTTGGGCTGATGTTTGTCAGCAGCTGCGGCGTCGTTGTACACATAGATGAGACCCTCCTTCATACGAGCAACGTATCCCAGATTCTTTGGCAGGTTCTTGGTATCAAAGGGGTCCTCCCCGTTCTTTGGAGGAGCTGTGAAGACTGTTGTATGGATGTAACATAGATATGAATCATTATCATTATTATGAATCAAATATCTCACATAAGCTCATTTATCAAAACCCCAGGTCCGCCATCCTATTGAGCCTCCTCACCTGGCTGCAACTGATCTTCAACTTTGAAGGTCTCCCCCTCGATATCACGCAGGTACTCGGAGGTTGTCCGTGGGAAGCGCTGGTAGGCCAGCCTCATGTACTTCTCCCTGATGGTCAAGGCACGGTACACACCCTTACAGGACAGCTCAAAGTCATCCATGGTCACCTGATTGGCAGATATAAGACATGTCACAGATTTTTAAGTTACGCATACCTGTGCAAAAATTGTAGCCTTACAGTTACATGTGGCTATGTCAACTTTTGAAGCATTCCTTTCAAAAACAAGATGAACCACCAGCTCTCAACTCCAAAAATACAAAATGTAATTCATAATTTGTATTTGTTTGATGGAAGGGGTGAAAGCTTCATTGCTAAAAAACTTTTCTGTGCAAAACATTGTCCCTATTTTGCGGTTTGTGTTTTTCTGATATGTTCCATTATTACATGAGAGGTCATTTGTTCTCTTTGAAATTATGCCATATGTTATATAGTCAGGGTATATGTCTTAACAAACGAGAGGTTTTGAGTAGGTTAAAGCAGGAATAACAATCAGTTCCTCCAAAGTGTTTCTCTCTCTGTAAATGTCAAACCCACAGTCATGAAACCTAAACCCCGGCCTGCTCTCAGATGAGCTCCATTCATGGACCTCTGGCTCTGTGGCCTCTGACCCACGGACACATATAGTCAGTGAAATTCAAAGTCTGCATCCATGTCCACTTGACCCAAGTCTAGTTTAGGAACCTTTCATGACATGCAGTAAATACAGTGGAAGAAAGCTCCTACTACTACTGCTAGTGGCCTACACTGTAAAACACCATACTGAAATTCAGTGCAAATCAAATATTTTTTTATAATGAACTTATTTTAAAAAGTTACAATTTCTTATAGGTCAGTTTCCAATCTTTATGCTAAGCTAAGCTAACTGGCTGCGGGTTGTTTTAGCCTTATATTGAACGGACAGATATGTAAGTGGCATCAATCACTTTAACTTTTGGCAAAAAAGAGACTAAGTGTATTTTGCAAAAACTGATTCCTTTAAATCAACTTGACTTAAATTTCTTGTTAAGTCTAGTGATTTGAAATGATGATTGAATGAACGTTCTCCTGACTGTTCGCTGAACTAACTAAATGAAGTTTCTGAAGAAAGTCGTTTGCAGCTGTCAACCTGCATGTAGCAGCTTGTGGAAGATTCCGGTGACGCACAATGACTGCACGGGTAGAGTTTGTGCAGAGAGGCAGGCAGCCAGGTATAGGTAGACAGGCAGATAAAAACCCCATTAAAAAAACCTTTGACTTTGAGACGAGGGAACCGGAAGTACACAAAATTCTAACACATTTCCTGGTTTTAGGATTCCTGCAGCACTCTATTGTCTAGTGGTGATACAGTGCTACCCTGCAAAACATTTTTAGCTAGTTCAACTAATTCCCTCCATTTTTGTCTGAAAAACTAAATGTTGTTTTTATCATTCTCCTCATAGCGTTCCCTGAACTTAAAGGGGGAAAAAAAACGTTGCTTGACTTTGTTAAATGTATGGGATACTATCCTTCATCATGGCTGGAACAATTTCAAAAAAATTGTCACTATTAGTCACATAGACACAAAATCATGGGAAAATATGGTCCAGGTTGAAAAATACAGAAGTTACCCTTTAAACGTCATCACGCCCAACACTAGTCCATCTTTAGCTAAGTGGTGGTGACATAAAGTCATGTGACCATGGTGTGGTTTGTTTATAGCTTAACGTTACCGTTTTACTTATGGCGATTGCATTTACATTTAAAAAATCATAAAAGTGGTGTTCATTCTTGAAGATTATCTTGCTGAACAGAATGTGCAAGTATCATAAACGTTTGTTTGCCACAGAGCTTATTTTCTGCAATAATCCAAAACCCAATGGAAAAATCATTGGCTTTTTGTGGAGGGAACCAGGGCGATGTTAACTTCCTGGTTGGCCTACAAACATAAGCACTCTATGAGTTTGATGCTACTTGCTGATGATTTTACATCAAAGATTAATTGAAGTCTAAAAAGGTGGGTGATCTAAAAATATAAAGGCAAACAAAGTACTCCAAGTTCACCAGTGAATTTGAATGGAATGAAAGGAAAGTGAACAGTACCCCGGAGGCGTAGTCTCCGATGATGGCCACTCTCTGGAAGTCGGGCACTTCCAGGTAGAGGGGCGTGTCCACCTTCACCGACACAGAGGAAGCAGTGTGGGCAGCAGGTGTGTGGGAAACGGCTGTAGGCACGGCCATGGTGAGGCTGCGCTGGTGCCTCTTGCTGTGGATAAAGAGAGGTGAGGTTAAGAGCAGTGGTTCCCAACCTGGGGTTCAGGCCCATAAGGGGGGGCGACAAAGATCACAGGAGATGCACCAGGATTTGTCTGCTCTGAGGTTGTCAAAACTAGATTTGCTCATCTATAACTAAAATTCTGCTTTAATGTATAACTAAAATTCTGCTTTAATCCGTATTTGTTGGCGTTTAGCCTTTCAAAAACAACATTTTCACTGCGGTCAGAAACCTATTGACTCTCCCGGTTGAGGCACACAAAGCGAGCCCCCCTACTGCATTAACTGGGCAGTCTAGCAGCAATCTAACAACATCATAAATCACATTTATATAACCACAATAACAAAAAAATCTATTTTGTCACTAACACTATTATAGTAAATCAAAACAAAAAAATACATAATATTATGTATCTGCATTCACTTGGTGAATCCGTCAAATTGCATCACTTTATTCATGTTGACGAAACTTACGAGTTCTATTCATTAAAGAAAGTTAATTTAATTAAAAAAAACAAAACTAATTTGAATCACACTGAAACGCCTTATTCAAATTGAGGATTTTGTTCGAGGATTTGTAATTTTTTTAGGGTGATGACGTTGGGGGGCTCAGCTTTTCTTAGATACAAGTAGGGGGGGCTTCAAGGAAAATTGGGAACCACTGGTTTAGGAGTTGGCTTCACCCATTTTCAACTTTTTTGAAAACAGAAATTACCCTCAAGACTAAAACTAAATGTAAGAGCCAAAACATGATGACATACTGAGGTTGTGGTGTAATTCAATTTTAGGAACACTAGGTGGCACTGTATTAATTGACTGACCCAGCCACGGGTATATAGGTAAAGAGGTGTGTTGTTGGCGTCAGGGTTTAGCCCGTTAGGGCTAAGGGTTTTTGACCGCAGGGACGCTGAATTGTTTGCCGTGTTGTTGTTGTTTACTCGTTGCTATGGTAACCGGACTTGCTTCTTTAAAGGGACTATTTGTAACTTTTTAAGCGTATAAATGTAGCGGGTCGCCACACATGCGCGCTCACATATGCGCGTTCGCGTGTTGCCGCTGCCTCTCCAACTCTGCCTGCCTGCCTTCGCTCAGAGAGCGCGCGCGTTCTCAGCTTGCTCCACCTCTAGACGTGAACGCGCGCTCACTCCACACTGCAGAAGAGTTAGTTTAGCTTTGAGAATATCTAGTGGACGTTTGTGCAGAAAAAAAATGCTGCAGCTCCTCCAGACCAACAGAGGTTTCCCGTGTCTTGTGAAGTGACGGAGCTCCTCAGCTAGTAACGTTATCGTCTCGTTACCGACCGGGTGCCGGTGTCTCCTCTGCTCTCTCCGGCTGCGGGCGGAGAGAGCAGGGAGACACGCTGCAGAGCCCCGCTGCATCAGCCTGCGCTGAGGCAGTAAAAGCCAACACTAAGATCAGATCTAAATCATGTTCATGGAGAGACCTTCGTCTGGTCAGCTAACATTACTGCTAAGCAGCTGAAATATAGAGTGATATTGTGGTTTTAGCTGACGTGTGTCGCCTCACTGTTTTGAGCGATGCTTGTTCAGGTATATTTAGAGCGAGCAAGCGCGAGCTCGACGCTGACTTTCATTGATTTCACGGCCACAGGTGTCGCTGTTAAGAAGCATTTCTGAAAGTTACAAATAGTCCCTTTAATACACTATCAAGAATAAATGAACTGTTATTGAGAAACCAACGAGCGGCTTGAGGATCAGTTTTGTACAACACAACAGACAACTAAAGGTACTATCTACAGCAAAAAGCGCGTCAGTCCAGGGCTAATCACCTCAGTAGCTACAGTATTAGACTTAGCTCCTACACTAAAAATAAAACCTTATTTTCTCACCATGTAATACCGTGATGTTGCGCCAGAGGCACAAACTGGCAATACATAATCTCCCGTCTCACCGTTTATCAGCATCATCCTCAGTGTGCAGATGGTGGGCCATCTCATGGTGCATGATGGGACAGTCCTCATCCACATCAAACATAGAGATCTCATCGCGGGTGTCCTCGCTTTTGGTATCAGATGCAAAGACCTGTTCGGCGAAGGCCCGCATCTTGTCATCGGTCTCTGTCAGGCACAGCAAAGGTTCGCTCCGTTAATAACAGAAATGCATTCTGCTCCCATCACACCATGCAGCACTAAACTAAATAGGCTGTGGCCATGAGGCGAGCCACTAATAGTACTTCTTGACCGTTAATCTATGCTGCATGAATATGACTGGAGAAGGATGGAGATTCATGATGAATGAATGGTGCACATGACATCCGACTACATCTATGACATAAAAAGGCACATACATTACCGAACCTGATGTGTGCAGACTCCAGCACATGCGTTGTATACATGACATGACAGGGTGCAACTCTGACCTCCAGTTTGGTCCCATGCACATAGAGGAACTACAGTGATGAAGCACTGACACACACTGTCGGCTCAACTCATAGGGATACAAGATAGTATAAAGCCTTTTTACATTTTTAACTCCAGACCCAGTTTTCCTATCATCTCTCACTCTGTGTTTAGCATTTTATTATTTGCACTCCATCAGTCAGGATGGAAATGGCTCTAACCTTACCAAAAGAGAGAGTTCACTTACAAGTATACTATTAGTACATTGATATTAGTATACTTACTAAATAAAGTATACTTGCGAAATATACTTGAACTTTACTTAAGTTGACTTCATAATAATAACTTGAAGTATAATGTTTTTTTGTAAGGGTATATATGGATGTAAGTGAGATGATTTTGATCAGAATTAATCAATATGTTGAAAAAATGACAGGAAAAGAGGGTCAAGGTCCAAAATGACTGGAGTTACGAACCAAGCAATGAACAACAGTTCTTTAACAGGCATTCAAGTTTCATAAGGAACACAATGACAATACGCAGCAAGAGTGGCATGACTTGATGCCTAACTACTGTCAAGATCAAACTATACTTGTTACATGCACTTACTAGCCAAGAGCCAAGGCTTTCTACTCAACAAATCCAGTATGGCACATGTGATTAACCCTCTCACCCTCCATACTTACTCTGTTGACCTGATTATGCCCAGCAAGAAAGTAGCACCGCCCAGAATAAGAATAATAAAAGAGAGTGTTAGAAAAGCATTGGTTAGAAAGGTGATATACAAACGTGAACATGACATGTAACTGCCATAGTTATGATACACAACATTTTAGGAACAGACACTGTATAATATTTATCAGTTCTTAACAATATAGAATATAGATTAGAAATACATGCAAAGTAGCTGTTGAGGATATGAACAATGAAATGAGACAATATGGTAAATGGACTAGTAGGATTAAGGTAACATACAGGGTCAGGAGGAATAATGGCAAGGACACGTGACTGTTAAATTGAATTCACAGTTACTTTTGAAATAACAGCAGCTGGACAAAGAATTGGTAACGGCATTTTCATGACACATGCAGAGATGATTTCGTGGTCTCAGCGCTCACAGTACTCCCAGTGCTCCCAGTGCTCCCAGTGCTCCCAGTGCAGTGGAGTAACACGTTTGGAATATGCAGGATACTCAGGTGATGTGATTCCATTACTGCACCGCTACCATTTCTAAACATCTACAACGTCAAACAACATTAAATAGGCGTTATCAGTCGCTATAAGCACCATAGATGTGGGTCATTAGGGGCCTACTACGCCTACTTCTAACATGTTGTAAAACTGAATAAAACGTCACGTTTTGAACACAAACAAAAAGGCTTCTTTAGGTTTAGGCAATAAAACTACAACTTCTTTAGGTTTAGGCAACAAAACTACAACTTCTTTAGGTTTAGGCAACACATCTACAACTTCTTTAGGCTTAGGCAATAAAACTACAACTTATTTAGGCTTAGGCAATAAATCTACAACTTTTTAGGCTTAGGCAACACATCTACAACTTCTTTAGGCTTAGGCAATAAAACTACAACTTCTTTAGGTTTAGGCAATAAATATACAACTTCTTTAGGTTTAGGCAATAAATATACAACTTATTTAGGCTTAGGCAACAAAACTACAACTTCTTTAGGTTTAGGCAACACATCTACAACTTCTTTAGGTTTAGGCATAAAACTACAACTTTTTTAGGTTAAGGCAAAATAAACACTTAAGTTTAGGAAAAACAAAGACAACTACATTATTGGTTTCAAACAGAATGTGGACTCTGGTCTCCTGGGTGAAAGCCCTGTGTTTTGTTTCCCATCCATCGTTCCTGATCTCCACCCAATATGGAATTTCACGCTGTCTATACTACAGCACCTGACTTCTGCTTCTGCTCCTGTAATAATTACTACTGTTGCTAGAGGTCGCTGTCGTGTTCTTTTTTTACCTTCTGTCGGTGATCTACCATGTGAATAGATGATAAAACCTACTAGTGGGTGTAGTAGCCCCCATCTATGGGGCTTATAGTGACTGATAACACCTATTTAATAGCCTTACAACAGTCTAATCGGCTGTTCAAACAAGTCTGGAGGTCAGTTAAGTCTTGTTTGTGTGCTGCTTTGCTAACTGAGAAGCATTCCCATGGTGGAAGAGTCATTGAGCTACCTGGGAAAAGTCATTTATTGATATAATTGCTCACATTCAGTTCAGTTTTGATTGGTGATGCTCTGTTTGTAAAGCATCTGATTATATACAAATATAATGAACCAGAGAACCGATATTGAATGTGAACAATAGATTAATAAATGGTGTCAATCTCCACTGTATTCCATTACTTTCCATTTCATATGGAATAGACGTTCATTTACTCAGATCCACATTACCAGGTTGCATTCAAATGCGCTTTGGAGAAAGAATATTTGCTAATGTGACTGTCTCACATCCATACAAGAAACCATGCATTTGAAATGCTTCACATCTTCCCCAAGCTCCTAAGGACGTTTCTCAGCTCCATACTCACTTCCTCCCTTTGCTGAATAAGAAAAAAGTCCCAGGCAGGGTGGGACAGTCCAGGTTAGAGGGAAACAAAACAAGCGTGGTTATGTCTCAAAGCAGCAATAATTGGGAAGTAAGTGAGCTACAAAAAAAAAAAAAACTGTCCACAGACTTTGCGTTTTTTTTTGGGACTATTCCTTTAGTAGAAAATAGTCTACAGTTAGTTATGCTGATTATCTATGGAGTGTCCAGGACATTCCATTTTGTATGATTTGGGTAAACTGACCCATTGAGACTCATCTGAATTTGATCAGTTTGATCATTAACACATTTGTTGTCAGCTGTCCACACCTGCTCCGGCAGATCGTAAAACCTGCCTGCATGGATCCGACTGCCCGACAACACTGGTGTGAAATCTCTGCAGTCACATCAGAGTATCACAAGTTGAAACAGTCTCAAACACATTCTCCACCAATACCTGCCAAATCATTACAACCACTTAACCTATTAGTTGTGAAACAAGCTCTTCATACAGCAGCTGGTCAGACCATTGCATTTCTATTCCTCACCCTTTGAAAAACTCTAAACAGCATACTGTTCATCATACTTGCCAGATGTCTGGTGGAGGTGAGCCTATAATTAGCCACCAGTACAACATCACAGCTATTAATAGCAGGAGTGGGCCTGATGATAGAGCTGTTTATTACAGAAGCCCTAAACGGACATGGTTCAAACATTTTTTTAAATGCTGTTATCTCGAGATCACGAGTTCATGAGCTTTGTTATCGCTAAGAAAACAAAACGTTGTTTTCTTTTATTACTTAAAATGTTTAGGTCGACGGTAAATGCGTTCAAATGGCCCAGATTGAGCTGACAGTGTGGATGTACTATGGCTGACAGTGATGGACTTGGTGAAGTTAGTGGAAGGATACACGTGTGACTATGTCCAGTTTTCAAAATAAGCTGCCGCCCTTGAATGAACAGCCAATAGGAACGCTCTCTCTCTGAAATGACCTGTGATTGGCCAAAGTCTCCCGTTATGGGCTAGATTTTCTAAAGCCTGAAAACAGAGCCATGAGGAGGTGCAGAAGTCTAGTTTTCTCTCAGAACACTTGAATTACAATATGCTGAAATGTTATTATGGCATTTCTGCCCAATGATGCCAAAAACCTTCTGCCTACCCCCACTTTAACAACATAATTAACTTGTGATGTCGAGATACTGGTATTAAAAAAATAAGCTTGAATCCTGTCCGTTTAGAGCTTTGAGTAGTTCATAGTAGGGATGAACTACAAGAAGGAACATGAACAAAACTAAAAACTGAAGTACAAGTTGAGCATCACCTGATCTCCTGTCACACTTGACCTCTGAGAATCTGCTGGCACATCACATCCATCAAACATCTCTTGACATTTTCACCGCTGAAATTCAATCACTCACTAACTAGATTATGCACCGACACACAACCCCCGGAGTTTTATGATACGAATTTAAAATGCTTGCAATTGAGCTCAAGAAAGGTATTTTGACGTAGGAATCACGCAAATTGCAAAAGTAAAAAGTCTTTTCATTTAAAATTTGATGACATCTTGTGATGTCTTTATAGCCTTCATATTTGAACTATATACATTTTAACCCCGATGAACCTGTCATTAAAGCTGTCAGTGCCATCCATTAGAGTGACAATGTAACAGTGGCAAACAGATGGGGATTTATTACCCTAACAGCTGGTGATATTACACACAGCACGGGGTGAGACCTCTGTAATATGCATTCAAAACATATTTGCAAAGTTTTGTGAGTTCTCACTTCCATTCTTTCCATACATCTCAACAAGCAGACATGAGGGTGGCTTTCTGACAGATTTTTCAGTTTTTCATGTGTTGGCCAAAGCATCCATGGAAAAGCATAACAAAAATGAATTCACTTAAGGTGAAGGCTTCCTCTGTTCATCTTTATAGTCGTGTGTCAATGTCAAATAACATTTGAAAATGCTATCCAAACGCTCCTTCTATAGATGAGAGTGCATGTTCAACCCCAGAGTCATTGTGCCCATACTCACCTGGCACTAAGACTTTCGGCATGGTGACGCTCTTCCTGTGAAACGCTCCCTGAGGACTTGGTAAAGGGTGAACAGCCACTGGACCCCTGTAGACGGGAAGTGTGAAGCCCTGTGCTTGGTCTGTGGAATATTAAGCTCCTTCTGCCTCTCACGTGTAACCAGAACCTGAACCATGCCCACACGGGACACGCCTAGACGTAACGGGGCAACTCATATGTGTCCAACTCTATTTTAAGTTGTCTATGTGCACACAGGACTCCCTGAGAGGCGCAGTGTGTAGACAAAGAGACGTGCATGTGTGTGTGTGTGTGAGGGAACTTGTAGTCCATTACATAACACCCTGATATCTGCACAAGTAGATCTGCACATGCTGGGTGGGTTTTTAGATGGGTGCTCATGTGTTTAAGGTGCAATGTGATCTGGGCAGAATTTTAGTTTCGAAAATTTAAAATATGAACTAATATTATCAACAGAATTTGAAGAGGTTACAGTGTTGACATTATGTCAAAGATGTCTGGGTTTATGTTGCAGAGATATCTACTGAAGTTAGCATGCTAAACAGCTAGCCCTGGGCCGTCCTGTCTTCTAATAGAGTGATTGCATTTACACTTCAAAAATCATAAAAGTGGTGTCCATTTGTGAAGATTATCTTGCTGAACAAAATGTGTATGTACCATAGACATGTGTTTGCCACCGACCTTATTTTCTGCAATAATACAAAACTCAATGGGAAAATCCCATTGTGTTTTTGTCGAGGGAACCGGTGCGATGCTAACTTCCTGGTTGGCCTACAAACCAGTCATCCCTGGAGCTATCTGCCCTCGCAGTTTGTTTCACGTCTGCTGGTTACAGTGTTCTCCCTCAATATTGGACCAATATCAAAAATTGTTGTCCCCATTAGTCACTTGGACACAAAAACTTTGGAAAATAGGGTCCAAGTAAAAAAAAAAAATAGAAGTTACCCTTTAAACGTCATCACGCCCAACACTAGTCCGCCTTTAGTGGTGGTGACGTGAAGTAGTGTAGATTGTTTATAGCCTAACGTTAGCTTTTCACTTCTGGTGAATGCATTTACACTTCAAAAATCATAAAAGTGGTGTTCATTTGTGAAGATTAAACCCATTGGCTTTTTGGAGAGGGAGCCGGTGCGATGCTAACTTCCTGGCTGGCCTACAAAAATACTTTATCCCTGCACCACTCTATGTTTAATTTTAACCATCTTAGTTTAGCATGTTGGCACTAATTAGCAATAAAAACAAAGTAGTATAAAGTCAGTTTTGCAGGTATTTGGTCGATAAGTAAACATTTTTGACCAACTGATGGCACTAGACCAAGGTCAGTAGGATCCATCCTCATGGGACCCCAAATATCTGTTCCAAATCTCATGGCAATCCATCCAATAGTTATTGAGATATTTCAGTCTGGACCAAAGCGATGGACCAGCATTGCAACCCCATCTGTTAGCAAGGCTAAAAAGTGGGAAAGTAATATCCACTGTACCTAAAAAGCCCTATAGACAGGTGGAGGTGACATCCTCACAAATAACCTGCCCTTAATTACCAGGTAGTATCTATCTCTTACGGGAGTAACTGGTGAGAGCAACTTTTCCACAAAAACAGCAATTTCAATTGCTGTTAAATATTTTTAATGGCATTTTTACTGCTGTCAGCATCACAAAGAAAATTTCATTCAACTCCATTGTACCAGGGAGTGGGCAGAAATCTCAGAGACAGGTATTTCAAAACCTCCACTAATAAAACCAACACTATCTGTACTGCTGAATACCAGAAGAGGAAAGTAGAACAAATTTGTAATTTTGGGTTGGTAGGCAGGAAAACTCCACTTGTGTAACACACTTCTGCTTCTCCGTTCATCCTAAGACGCTGTGCAGCTCCAAGACACTTAACAAGCTGTCTATTTTTAGGGAATGTGATCCTAAATGTCAACGTTCCTCTGGAACTAGTGAAAGAGGTCAAGTTAGAAACTGTCAGTCAGTCAGTTCAGCCAGTAGAGAAATAAAAATGCCAGACAGAAATTTTTAATAGGACATTTTGTAAATAATCTTTTTCAGCATAATTATACCTTTAAAATATTTTAAGATTCCAGCTAAAACTACAGTTTATGGTTTACTGGTGATTGGAATTAAAGTAGTGACAAGCATCAACAGTATTGAAACATTAACGTGAATGTTAGAGATGAATTTAACCTACTCATGCCTTGGCTGTTGTGCTATTTGGACAGCATGTTCTCAATATAAAATTACTTTTATAATAAAGAAATAGAATGAATTTCCTTCCAACAAATGATCTGATACACTGATACAAGTTTGAGCTTGAACATTTCCTCTCTGTGTGTGAATGTTTTATCCTACATTTCCACAGCCTTTGCCAAGTTGCCACATGAATGTGAACTTGAAGGACAAATGCACAGGCTGACATGCATGACCGGTTCTCTCAAGAATTTATCATCTGTGGTCTAGAGAGATCTGACTGTTCCTCACTGTGAACCTGAGAAACTATCAGCAGCTGGACATGTGGTTTACATGGGCAAGGGGGAGCAGGGAGTCCAAGTTTCCCCGTCTCATATTCCTCCTATCGTCACCACCCGGCCTGTCAGGGACTACCAAATTACAACAGGTGGTCCCAGAGAGAGTGGGTCGTGTTTGGCCACACAGACATTTCCTGTGATTTATACTTTTCTAATTAATTTCAAGCATCATATGGTAAGCTTGGAGAAGCAGCTGTGAAAACAACACCTCCATTAATATATTTACAATATATAAATAGTTCATGTTGGTGTCATATAACAATATTTGGTTTGATATCGAATATGATGTCAGGTTAAGTGGTGACTACTGATCATGTGGGAAGACATCTGAAACCTGAGCTCCTGCAACGGCCACACAGAGACTTCTGACATAAAGATCAATGCAGCGTTAAAGCCGCGTTAATGCACCGTGTTGCACTCTGCAAGTATGAACCGCAGAGTTTATTACATGCAACATCTTTTGTATAGTCATTTGATTATACGGTCCTTGAGTGAAAAGCAGAAACTGACACGTTACCAGAAAAAAAAGATAAATTGGAGTGCATTAGCTGAAATGAAATAGCCCTGCTTTTAATGAATGACAGGCCAGAAGATTTAGCAGCTCTGAGGATCTGAGGAATGAGTATGTGCGATAGTACTCACTCACTGCACAGTTTACAAGATCTGCATGTTTACACGTTCCGTTTGGATAGTAATCACCCTTCCTGTTGGAAAGATAAAGAGGAACACCCAGATCTAAAAACAGCATGACCACATAATCAGGAGTGAATGCACGTATACAGGACCTGTTTGTTTTCAGGAACAGCAAGTTTCATTAGACTGTTTAGATTCAACTCCACAAAAGGCACTGCCTTCAGTCTTAGTTATGCTAGGACATCATAGATTATGTTTTCTTAAACTACAGCTTACTGCACATTAAAGAGTCATTTCACATTTTAAAATCTCTCCATACAATAGTTTATAAAAATAGAGTTTGCTGATAGGGATTGAGTGACCTACAAATGGTGGAGATAGTGGTGATGAGTGAGAGTTGGGTGGAATCACACAGGACACTGTCTAAATAAAAAAGATGCTCAATAAAGTGCTACAGGAATGAGTTCTAAAACACAGAAATGAGTTAGCATTTTAGCACTTCTGGTTCCCTCGTCTGGAGGTCAATGGGTTTTTAGTTAGATGCCTGAAATAAGGTCTGTGGTCCAGCTGAAGAGATTTACGTTTTGTTCTACGCCATAAAATATGTCAATAAATACCCCACTCGTGAATTATGACGCCTTTATGTGTCTTAAAAAAGGCCGTTGTTAACAAGTGGCTAAATGACACTACTCAACGGTATCACGCCTACTCGTCCTCCTTTACAGCCTCGTTGTATATACTTGCGTTCATGTGACCGTGGTATTAGTTTGTTTATAGCCTAACGTTAGCTTTTTACTTCTGCTTATTGCATTTACACTTCAGAAATCATAAAAAGTGGAGTTCATTACTGGAAATAATTTTAAGGAACAAAAAGTGCAAGTATAAATGTGTTTGACAGAGTTTATTTTCTGCAATAATCCCAAATCCAGTGGAAAATCCCATTGTCTTTTTGTGGAGGGAATATGTGATCCCTCCACCACTCTACAGACAAATATGGAATGCAGAAAACTCCAGTGGTGAAAATTTGTCCGAATAACATGACACTGATAATTTGCATCAGTACCGACTGTGACTTACAAAATATCTCCTGCTTCTCTATTTATTTTTTTCCTGTTGTACAAATTCAACCTTAAGAAGTTCAACTTTGCTGGGGTTTTTTCAGACTACACAAGATGGGTGGGATCATAAACTGTCCTCCAGTGGTAGGTGACTCCAGGAATTTTAATCGCTCTTAATTGCTCCAGAGTTCCTCCCAACCAGAATGTTCCCCGGCCGGAGCAGAGAGGTCCGAGCATCTGTACTACAGACGGGACACAAAGGTAGGTGCTTCTAATGTTTTCTTTTGAAGCCATTATTAACAGTGTGTTTTCTGTTCATTTATTTTCAGTATTATGGGGACACTGTCACTGCAGACAGCCTACAAAAATGCTTTAAACTGCCATCAATCTTGACCAACACATGCTGGGCAGACAGATTACAGTGAATGTTAATGGGGGTTATCTAGCTGTCTCCACCACTTCTGCAGAATGTGCCACACATCGACTGAACTGTGTCCTTTTCAAACAACAGATTGGGTACAATGGAAGTGAAGGTGTGGGTGGACGGCATCCCACGCGTGGTATGTGGTGTTACAGAGGAAACAACATGCCAAGAAGTAGTCCTTGCGTTGGCTCAAGCCTTGGGTATGTATGTCATCTGTGACTCTGCATAGTAATAAGATTTATGTTCTGACATGCTGAAAACCACAGTGTCATCCTTCTCTTTAGCTCAAACCGGGCGCTACACGTTACAGGAGAAATTTAAAGACTTTGAGCGGTGCATGGCCCCCAATGAATGCCTTCTGGAGACTCTTGAGAAGTACGGTGAGCAGACCAGGGATGTCCGACTCACGCTGCTCCACAACGGACCCTCGGTCTCCGATGAAATGAGCAGGACAAAAGTTGGCAGGTACCAGCCCTGCCCGCCGCTGAGAAGGAAAGATGCGGGCACCAGAATGCGGCGGGGTAGTGGTTCACTAAGTTCGCATCGTCGAAGCTTGCCACCGCTGTCGTGTTTGAGACCAGAGGCTGAGCAGCAAAAGGAGGACCTGAAAAGGCCTAAAAGAAAGTCTCTGACACTCATGGAGGAGGCCTGGGAATGGCTGGAGAGTCTGGGTAAAGGCAAGGTCTATAGCACTGCCTGTGATAAGGAAAGCAGTAAGCGGACGGATAAAAGGAATCGTACCTCTTTGGGTATTTCTCTCACTGTTGACGAAGGTCGAAGAAGTAGAAGCAAAGCCAGAGGTCAGAAAAGTTTAAAGTCGGACTTGGATCATCAAACATCCTGCTGCATGGGAAGTCAGACGAGGGGGAAAGAGAGCAAACGCTCTGAGAAAGCAGAATCTGTTGACCCATCCAGTTCAAACTGTGCTACAACTAAAGATGAGAAAAACAGTCTAAGAGAAACCATAATATATCAGCTCAGCTGGTTGCAGGACTTACGGGTCCAGATAGCACGCATAGACAAACAGATTTTGGAGCTCGAGGAAAAACAGAGGGCTAAAAAGGCGGAGCAGGAAGCCCAGCAGAGAACGGCTGAAGAGGAGATGGAGCAGATCAAGTTTTGGGAGAATGAATTAAAGGCGGAGGAAGGTTACGAGAAAGATTTGCAGAGCCAGTTCCTTGAGATGAGGGAAAACGCTGTGGGGTGCAAGGCCAAACTGGAGGAATACAAGCGCAAAATGCAGGGGCTCGATTTCTTCGCCACTCAAAACGTCGTTCACTCAGATTCAGAGAGGTTTGCAGAAGTTGGTGCGAATGATGCCTCGGAGATTTCAGCCGTTTCAACTAAGGAGCTAAATCGGCAACAATCTGATCCAGATGGGGATGTAAATGTTAACAGGAAGTTCCTGCCCAGAGAGGACTTGGGCCCTCCTCATGTTCTAGTTGCTCCCAACCAGATAAAGGAGCGCCGGCCCACTGGGCCCAGCGAGCTGAGGGAGTGGTGGAAACGCTGGGCTCAAACCCAAACCCCTCAATCACAGACTAAAAAGAAGATGATTCATCGCTCTGAGCTCACTATATATCTGGGCAGCACCAAGGTCTAGTATGAAAATAACAGGGTCACAAATATTAGGAATGCTTCATTGCACACCAATTGTGGTAATTTAATTCTGCAAAATGCAAGATCGTCCTGCTTTATCTTGTATTGAGTATTTCTATCCCATACTTGCTGTCCCGTATTAGAAGTGCACCCCTGTGATCCTCAGTAAGGGAACAACGGCAGAAGATTGAATTGAATGTCTTTCAACAGGAAGTGCCTCCATAATAGAAAATAATAATAAAAAAAATAAGTTTTAAGCCTGTTTTTGTGTACAGCACATTTCAAATTAACAGACAATGAAAGAACATTCACAAACTTTACATCTTAAATTCAAAGGACATGTGCAGGTAGGGCTCTGGTAACACGTTATAACGATCATTTATAAATGATAAATTGATAATTAAAATGTATTTATTTTTCTGTTAAACCATTAAATGATAATTAATGTTTACTAATTAGTAATGCTATAATTTATGTTATTTTAAGTTTATTATTGCACACAACATTGTATATGCTATATACTGTAGAAGTATTTAATGATTATGAATTGATTTGTAAACCTCTTTAAGAAATTGTTTATAGAACATCTATAAACATTACAGATAGCTGGACCAGATATTTGTAACACTGATGATTATAATACCGTGTTAAATTGTTAATAAATATTTTTGTAAAGCATCTATAAACATTTAGATGGTTAATTCTTTGTCAATGGTTAATAATTGGTTTTTGGTCCATCTATCTCTTTAATGTTTATAGAGGTTTTACAAAGATTTCTTAAAGGTTTACAAATGATTTGTAATTATTAACAAACACTTAATGTAGTATATTAAATGTTGTGTGCAACAATAAACTGATAATGACTAGATTAATATAATCAGAATGCAATTGTTATCTCTTATCAGCTATGATACAATATATTATTTATAAACTAATTATTTCATATTACACAAACTGAGAAAATAACAGAAATTATAGAATTACTAATAATTAGTAAACATTAATTATCAGTTCATTGTTTAACAGTAAAATAACTATTAATTAGCTATCAATTTAACATTTATAAATGGTGGTTATTATAAAGTGTTAGAGAGGGTCCTTGCCATAGCGAGTATTCAACACGTGACCCTGCATTCTGGTAAATTATGAAATAAATTGTGCACTCTACACCCTTAATGAAAGAGAGGGAAATCAAAAGAACTGTATTCCTGCCTTGGCTTCAAAAAGACCGCTTTCATCTGCCCTCGATTTGAGGAAAGATTACTTTTTAATACTGAACTGAATGGAACGGTGACCCTGGAAGAATGTGCGGTCTCTGAGGATGCAAACAAAGAATTAGCCCTGAAGAAATTATGGATTGGATGATGCATTTTACTATTCTCACAAAATAAAATACATACAACTGCAAACCTCAAGAGAGCTGGTGCAAGTATTCATTGAGCTTCATCTCTAGAAAATTTGTAAATGATGTCCTCTGCTGAGAAGCCCTACTTGTTAATGTTTGTTATATAAGCATATGCACCTTTGTCTTTTTGTAATAACCGTTGGCTAATGTATTTTTTTTTAAGTTATTTCTTGCCCTCAAGTGAACACCGGAGTGCAACATTGGTCAACATAATAAAATTGTTTTCACAGCTACATTATGCTTGAAGTTGTCCTTATTAGGTCATAAATAAAGCAGGCTTTTCTCTGAAATGAGACAATTACAAAACAGCTCATGATTTTCATAAAACTTTAATTCAATTGTTTCATTCAAGACCATTAACAAAAGTACATGAGAACCTCTGTTCGTGGTTCAACTGAAACCCGGTGATCTCCAAAGTTGAAATTAATTTAGACTGTAACTTAATGTGCAGAGGCACAACAGCTCACCCACCATGTCTCGGGCGCACAATAACTGGTAACCTGATTTCTTAATGCTTTTTATTTTTTTTATATTTTTTTTTAAACTGAATTTCTAATACTTTACCTTTCTCCTTCTTTAAGTTAAATTCGTTTTTTTGTTATATCTGAAGTTTCAATGAACTTTCACTAAGCAAAAAAAGCACACATTACATACAGTATAGTTCAACCCACAGGTTCGGGATGCATATCAGTATTATTTCTACTAGAAAAGAAAGCCACCCTAAGATTGTTCTCAATGTTTTGGCGGTTGGCTGGGAACAGAGGATACATCTAATTTTTTCTTTTTTTCCTTTTTTTTTTCATTTCATTTTGCTTGTAGTTTTTAGGCACCTTATTCTTACTTAATTCAATATTAGCAGATTGAGTTTCAATGGAAAAAAAAAGCAGAAATATGTGCAAGAAAAAAAAAAAAAAACGTAGTATAAAAGAACTGCAGATATAAGATGCCTCGAGGAATTCTGCACCTGGGAAAATTGCTTAGGTGGAGCATGTGAATACCAAAAAGGTATCGAAAGGCTCCAGATTGGTAAAAGTAAATCCCATTAGATTAACTACATTGACATCCACATACATCACACACACACACAATCACACACCATGCTTTCACTTCAGCTCTTCAATAAAGCGTTTTAAAAACTGCTCAAAAAACCGAGCAGAGAAGAATCCTCAGTTTAAGCCCGCACATGAGAAATATGATCCTCCTTATGGAGGGAACTTTGCTTTGCTTTATGCGTCTTGTAGGAAAGCATACAGTAGTGGAAACTTGACAATGTAACCATTTTTTAAGTTTCCATGGGTAAAGGAGCAAAAATATGAGAGAAGAAAAAAAAAAAAAAAATGGAGCAGATGCTCAAAAGACGTGAGACACCCAGGCAAAACTACTGGACAGATTACAGGTGCAGAATTCCAGACAAAGCAGATTCAAAAGATAGGGACATAGACAGCCACACAGTCATCACTCTGATTTAGAGGGACGCGACCCTCAGAAACAAATACCTCCGTTACACACTATTATCACTTCTAGGATACGTCACACACGCGCACACACTCAGAGACCCCGTGGACACTGCAGTGTGGAACTCCGCATCAAGTACGTCATACATGGGAGGCAGGGAACTGTGGAATGAGAAAAGTTCCCTCGCAGCTATCGATGGGGATAAAGATTACACATGCCGATTACTGTATGTGTGCGTATGTTTTGTGTATGAGTTTGTGTGTACAAGCATGTGTCAAATCAAATTCCCTTATCCCCTGCTGTCACCCATTGGGACAACATCCCACCAACACCAAACGGGGCGGGGGCTCTTTATTGCTCAGTCAATGACGCCGGGCTGGCGAGTCTTGCGCTCCACATTGAAGCCCTGTATAGAAGAGGACGGATGGGATTAATGTTGCATCTTACAGAAATGCAAGTGTATATTTCATTCCACCCAGTATAGAAATGTTTTCTCAACAACTTTATATTAACAATTTTTGATAAAAAAAAGTAAGTTCAAATTGGCATTTGAAGTTTTTATTTCACTAGAATTACATATAAGGTCAAAGACAGCAGCTACATTCACAGCATGGACAAAATGTGCCAATAGCACAGGCTTGGTCGTACCTTTGAATTGTCAGGACCACGAGGCTGTCTTACAATCACCAGGCGAGGAGCACTGGCGTCGTCAAGAGTGATGCTCTTCAGTCGGTTCACCAGACGATCTGGACGCGGAGTCACCACTGGTTTAGGCCCCTCGCTGTAACGTCAGGTACATAATGAGCATTCAAGATCAACATTGAGACCAATTCTTTTTCATCTTGTCACTTGAAAATGTCACCAAAGATACTGTAAATCGTTAGGGTTGGCCAACTGGCTGAGTAAATCGCTGGGTGTTTTTTTGGGTGACATTCTGGTCAAAGTTTGTCATTTCATCAATTTAAAAGAAAAAGTGTGTAGGATTTAGCGACGTCTAGTGGTGAGGTTGCAGATTGCAACCACTTTAAACCTTTCCCGTGTGCCAAGCGTATAGGAGAAGTATGGTGGTGGAAAACGTGGATGGCCCTATCTAGAGACAGTTGTTGTAAGAGTAGCATAGGTCATTTGAAGAATAAAAGGAGCCAGAGTCTGTCTGTGTGTGTACGTGGGAAGTGAGTGGTGAAGCAAGAGGGAGAGAGGCGGCTGTGTATGTGAGGGAACAAGTGAGCTAGTGGAGCAGAAGACAGTTTGTTTAGCTCTGAGAATATTAAGTGAATGTACAGTGGAAGTTGCAGTTTGTGCAGAATTAAATGCTGCAGGTCCTAAAGACCAACAGAAGTTTCCTGTGTCTGGTTTCCCGGCCCAAGCAGGAAAAGTTAAGTGTTTGGTTTGTCCGTTCTAGGCTACATGGCAGCCAGCTACGTGAAGAGAGGACGCACTCCCTCTATGTGGATATAAATGACTCATTCTAATTTAACAAAAAAACGATTCTTATTTTCAGGTGATTATACACTAAAGAAAACATACTTATTATATTCCATTTCGGCCAATAGATCCCCCTAAATGTTACACACTGGTCCTTTAATGGTCTGCCTCCGATGAAGGAGAGCCGCTCATTCAAATTATAGTTAACTGAACCAAAATGTAAAGCTGGTTGTGGAGTCCTTACCTGACTCTGCGTACGTTGCAGGCACTACATTTTCCTGTGCGTTGATTGAGGACAACGGAGAACTCCACCTCATCCCCGGTCTGGAGCTCTAGGCCATCTTGCACTTCTTTTACATGGAAGAACAGCTTCTTGCTCTCACCAACCTCATATGTGATGAAGCCAAACTGGGGGGAGGCAACAAAATAAAACAACTTCCGGATTCAAAATGAATTCATTTCAGCACGACCTGTGCTGCAGTAACAGTAACTGCAACACTGGAGTTTTCTGATAAATGTGTTGCACTAATGAAACTGAAAACGAATAGCTGATCACTACCTGGTCTTTGACACACTCAACCAAGGCTCTACGTTGAGGGACCACATTACAGGCCATCTTCTGTCCAGTTTGGGATACTGTGCAAACCTGGAACTTCACAAGCTCTCCTTTCTGCAGACAGTCGCCCTTGTTCGACATACCCATGATTCCAAAGGGATAATTCTGGCCTTTAGTTGCACCTGAAACAATCAAGAAGGGAGGAGGGGTGATATTGTCTTAATCGTCCCAAGAAAACACTGTGCTTCAAATGTTGGGTCTACAAGTCCCACCATAACTTGACACCAACCTTCCTCTGTGACTTCAATAAGCCCTTGGTATTCTGTCTGGGAGGGGTCCACACTGCGTAAAGGACGGATGACTTTCCCCATCATCGCTGTCGCACCAACATCCTCACTAATGCCATTCACTAAAATGTGGACAACAGTGGATTTCACACATCAAATAATACAAATATGAATTATGAAAATTAAAACTGGCTGGAATTAAAGCCCTCATACCTGCAGCCACTTTGGTAACCTTTTCAGCACTGACTTTGTTTCCTTTTCCTTTAGACAGAGTGTACTCAACTGTGTCGCCCAGCTCCAAATTCTCCAAGTCTCCACACATTTCACTGTGGAAAAAACAGATATACACTGAGGCTCTGATTTGAATTAACAGATCTTTGGATGCAATTAACAAGTAAATCCTCAACTAACTCATCTAAAAAGGCATCTAAGACATAAGCCTTTACCTGTAGTGAAAGAAGATCTCCTGGTCATGATTTGCTGTCTCAATGAAACCAAAGTTGTCCTTCAGTGTGGCAACAAATCCAAGCAGTCTCTTGGCATTGGAGGCGTTCCGGTTGAGGACCCTAATGGAGACGGCGCTCTGCTGGCCAGTTCGCTTCACTTCGTTGATGGAGAACTCCACCTAGAGGACAAACAATAAGTCACACACGGGGTAGACCAAACAAACCACAAGTTTGAAGAAACTAAAATCACCACTACAAACACAGCCACAATCATTGGGTAATATTAGCAGCATTTGTCTGCTAGAGGAGCAGACCTCATATTACACACCTCTTCAGCAGTGTCTGAAACAGTTGTCATTCCTTCAATGTGCTAGTCTTTTCAATGAGGAGTTTACTTTTTTTATTCTTTGTGCAGTCTTCATTTAAAGCCCCCTCCAGTGTATTTTGGCATGTTTGATATTTCATATGTATTTGAGTGACAATTTTCCTGAAAATGATGATAAGCCACAGTTTGCCAATTTTTTTGACAAATAACAATTTTGTCTCCAAAGTAAAAAAAAAAGGTTGTTGCCAAAACAGGAAGATAACATGACTATAGTAGAAGCAGCAGGTCATATGTCATCTTCCAAGCTTTCGCAGGTGCACTCACGCTTCTTTGCGTCTGACCGATAAACATCGTTGTGAGCTAGCTAACGAAATCCCATCTGCAGAATTATCACAATACACTGTCTCTCTCACTCGCTCTCTTCTTCACCGTCTCCTCCTGCTGGAGGTAAATTAACGGAACGCCGGTGCTGTGTCCAGCCCCAGCGCACTGCAGGACAGATCATAGACACCGTTGCCTGCCGTTTTAAATGCAGTTTTGGGATGTTTTGGAGGTGCACCGGCTTCTAACAGGTCCGAACGCCCAGGAGCGTACAACTTTCAGCCCAAGAGAAAACAAGTGAAAAGTCCCGTTAGAGAAACAAACAAATCACAGTGCAGCCCGGTGTGGTGTCGGTGCAGGGCGCTGAGGCGACAGCGGCTGGTGCACCTCTAAAATGTCCCGAAACTGCATTTGAAACGGCTCTGCAACATGTCTATTCGTCCTGTGGTGTGTTGTAGCTGGTGTGTGGCGTTGCGGCTCCTCAGTGCAGCAGCAGCCAGACGGTTGCCTCGCCAGGAGGTAACGGTAAAGAAGAAAGCGAGTGAGAGAGTTGGTGTGTTCTTTTCTCATTTGTGGTCTGATAAACAGTAAATTCATCAAATTCAGTGCCATTTAGCCATATTCCAATATACTGCCGCTGGTTTCATTTAAACTGGGTTGAAAAAGGATGCAATCTGGTTGCCATGGTGATGAATTACGTCTGAATATTAACCACAGCCCATTCTCTGTTTGAGAAACAAGGTTAACCGGAAAACCAGAAGTAACACTGGCTGGAGGGGGGGGCTTTAATCTCAAGCAAAATGACTGAGTGCAGTGTCACTCAGTGGATACCTTGTCTCCGACCTGTGGGTATCCTCCTCCTTCTAGGTCCTTGTTATGGTATGGCACAGTGAGCTTCACTCCACAGTCTTCATATGCAATCACTCCTTCCTCAGATTCCTACAGGAGTCAACAAATCACATCATCTTTCCAATAATGAGCATCACCGATGCTTGATCCAGCAGGCTCCAGCCAGGGCCAAAAGTCCCATCAATGCTTTCTCAACAAAGCTGGTGGAAGCTACCTATCAAGGTCTCAAACGCTTCAATCGGATGATTTGAGAGTATGTAGTGTATTAGAAGATGTGTGCAGACAGCCCACACAAGCATGTGAGAGTGCATTATTCTGTAGCAGCTGAGTTGGTTAGCATTAGCCTAGTCTACTGTGACAGCTCAGAGTTACAGCCTACTATGAAGGGCTGCATAATTATCCATCACTATTGCAGTTTCATTGAGAACACTTCTGTATTCTACCCTCAGTTATTCACAGAGATTGCCTGAACCAATCACAGCATGTGATTTACTGGCATCATCTTGTTAGGCATTTAATCCCAAGAAAAGCACGAAGAGTACAAATTAAGTGTGCCAGGCTGCTTGATCACAGAACATGAGCAGATTTTTTTATGCTTCTTAATCGGTTGTTGTGTTCTCGCTGCAACTTCCAATTACTATAATCGTTTTGAGTGCAAAAATATTTATCAGCCGTCTTAATTTCAAGTGCCAAAAAAAGACCACCGAGTAACAGAGAACAGAAAATAAGTTCATTAAATGAAGGTGCTGCATATCTTTTAGGAAGCACCAACAAAAATAAATAAATATTGTTACCGATATACTGTACATTACTAAAGACACTTAACAGACAAACCATTCTAGAAATAGGGACTTCTGTTTCATCATTAATTGTGCAGCCCTACAGCTCACTAAATCAGTGAAACAAAGTTTGAGTCCATGTGTCTAAGGGTTAATTGGTGATCAAATATCATGCCATCAACTAAAGAGGTAAAGCAGGATATCAGTGGGACAGACGCCTGCAAAGACCAACCTTTTCTACAACTTTAGCCTTGAAAAGTAAGAGAAACGGACACCTATTAGACAACAAGTCTGGTCAACATCACACTTGTGAATACAGTATTATTGCACTGCATTGTCGGCTTTTAAACTGTTCATATAAAGGTCTCGGAATCAAATTATTACTTCTTAGACTAGGGTTAGTGAAAGCCATGGACTATTGGCATAAGTCTGTATCTTTAGCATTTATTTGTGAGTCTTTATTCATGTGGCTTCATGCAGAACGTCACAGTCCTACCTTGTCTTTTTTCTAACCAACAAGGAGCATGAACAGGAGGTCGTCATAGGACGAGAAAGCAAAGAGGAAAATTAGAACTAAAACAGAAATTTAGAAGAGGGGTTGATGCGATTGTGGGATGGGATGGACTATAAGGCTATTGTTTTTGGAACGTATTGGGTGTAATTTCATGTACAATAATATTTGTCATAACTGTGCACTACTGTACCTTTTCCTTGCTCTTGGTGGGACTGGCATTCTTGTTGGAGGCAGCCACAACTTCCTTCTCCACCACACCCATAAAGCGCTGCTCAGACTGGGTATGGAAGGACACTGTGCCCTTGGGCAGCTTCTTGATGCGCACTGCATGGTTCCTCTGAGCAGACAGCATATCCTGGAGACAACAGGACATCTACTTTAGCTTGTTAATAACAAATAATGAAAATGTGCCCGATTAAGTAGTAAGACAGAATACATACTTTTGTGAAAAGCTTAAAAACAGGACCTACAGGCACAACAGTGAACTCCACTTCATCGGAGATGTGCAGTTGGCTTTCCTCCAGGACTTCACTGAAGTGAAAGAACATCCTGGCGTCTCGATCCACACACTTAATGAAGCCAAAGCCATCGCGTATAGCCGCAATCACCCCCTAGAAGAAGATCGGATGACGCAAAGTTACTGTCTGTGAAATTCACTTCAGTTCAAAGAATGTGGACGCCCCTTCAAAATCAGTGGTTTCGTTCATCTCTACAATGATGCATTACATAATATAAGTGACCACTTCTAGAAAAATCACATCAACTTATTCTTTTGTAATACCCACCATTTCGCGGGTCTCCTTGGTGAAGTTGAAGGTATCAGGGAGGATGTCGATGTTGGTAGCCCTTTCCAGCTTATCTCTGCGGTCGGTGGAGATGTTGAACTGTATGTGGTCTCCCTCCAGAAGGGTCACCTTGGACTTTGTGTCCTTCTCACCAAACGGAAGTTCCTTGTCAGTGAAACCAATCCGGGAACTGATGCGGCCCGGTAGAGGGTCGTTCTGCGAAAGCATGAAGGAAAGATTTGTGAAAGTTGTACCAGGGCTCAACAGCAATGGTTGTCTGGTTGCCATTGGCAAACCTTTTTTTTTTCTCCAGCATTTATTAGCTCCAACATGATCTGCTCCATTTCTGTCACTATACTGTTTGAAGTACACAAAGAAACACAGTGCCATAGAAACCCCACCGCCAACTAGCGTTATGCCAGTCTAATTGCAGAGCAATGCAAACACAGAAAATATTAGTATCGCTAACACTCCCAGTTGCCTGCATGTTATGCTAAGAGGCTCGAACTGAATGTTGTGGTCAGGACAGGTCTGGCAGTGGTCAAATTTTGTTTCCTAGGATGGCATCTGAAAACTCGCACACCAGAGGGTGGCACACTTTTGGCGCCAAACAGGAACGTTCTATTCTTGGTTGGTGGGTCACAGTTCCATGCTTGCTTTTACAGCCAAAGACTTCTCAAACACATAATTCAACTTGCCAGACTTGTAATCTACTTGCCTGGTTTTTGGTGGGAACCTTGGGTATGACCTTGACAACACTGCCTTCGAACTGCTCAATGCTGATATCCTCGAAGATGACAGTTCCTTGGGGGAGCAGCCTCACATCTGTGGCGACCTCTTTACCCTACGGCCGCAAGAACAAAAAAAATTTAAACAATGTTATATATGCACATTCAGGCAGGTCAAATCTACTCAGGTATTTCTGGACGGGGGGAGTTGAAAAGCTTGACAACACCTACATTCCTGTCTTTGATGGTGAACTCAACGTCGTCTCCAGCCTGCAGAGCCTCCAGATCACCCTTGAACTCGCTGTAGTGAAAGAAGATCTCCTTCACTACATCGGCCCTCTCAATGAATCCAAAGGCCTCCTGAAAGACAACACATGGTTCAACATAACAGGTACATCATCAACCGACTACTCAAAATGGGAGCTCCTGCCACAAGAGTTAGGTTGGGTTACTTTATGGGACTAAAAACAAAGGATTAGCAGTTGTTGAGGCCAAAGATGCTCCCATTCAAAGATTTAAATTGTGATGGATTTTAGTCAATATTCCATCATTCAATTAATCTGTATGGTGGAAGTCTCGGTATGGAACCAGATATAATAATTAGCATTTAAATATGATGCTGGGCTACGCAACATCACCATATCTAAAAGCAGATATGATCGTTACAAACACTGCCTCCTTTGCAAACAAGCGAGTGGCTAAGTTGGTAAATCCTGGACTGAAAGTGCGTTTAGGGGCCGTTGCATTTTTTGCACCCTCAAATCCATCCATGGTTATAAATGTAGATGTGCGGAAGGTGCGCTCAAAAGCGGAGTGTGACGCCGCCGCAGCAAGCACGTGTTCCCAAGCGCCTTTTCAGGGAGCGATGGCTGCCCCCTCCAAGATAATAGTTCAACTTTTGAAACACAGCAATGCGCGCCGCATGTCATGTGACGAGGATCAATCAATTACAGCCAGCAGATATCTTTTCTTTTCTCTGTAAATATCAGTCTATGGTAAATATAGGGAGGAAAAGTTATTTTAGTGCAGCGCTACCCAGAGCTTTACATCTGTCCCGCGGATAATATTTACCTGCTTCACTCTTTACATCCAAGGATGTCACAACATCCAGTTGAAAGGTGAGCCAAACTGACACTTTTGACTTTGTTCAGTTTAGTCAGTGTAGCTTACTGCTAAATTACTCAACTTCATCATCATTGTCATCGCAGTGCACAGGTTTTGGCTGCTTAGTAACGGCAGGCACGACAAGAGTGCAAACTCCCAAGCACCTTGGATAAAAGAATTAAAGCGGCATGGCTGCCGTTTTCTATGCGCTTTTAGACGCAAAATGTGAATGGCCCCTCAGTTGTGTTTTTATGACATCAACTGTCACACAAGATAACCATACTACGTCCAATTTGCTTAATAAGACGGGTCCATATAATGATATTAGTGGCCCTTACCTTTGTAGCACACACCACACCTTGGCACCTCATTTGCTTCTTCTTAACAAGTTGAATATTACGAGCACTGACTGCACCAGTACTGAAATACAAAAAAAGGTTAAATATAAAATCGAGCGCAAGCTGTAAATTATTAAGACAATGCTGACATGGTGTAAAGACTTACTGCTTGTTGGTTTCCATATAAAAGCTAACTTTGTCGCCTGTGTCCAGATGGATATTTCCCTCCACATCATCAGGAGTGTAGGTAAGGTAGAACACTTCCTGTGGAAAGTCACAACAGGGTTTAACTTTGTTAATAAAAGGGTTTGGGTGACACCTTTTAACCCTTAAACAATATCATTTATTAAAATGCCAGCCATACTGTCTGCCCAGAGAATTCACCTATGTTTTTGTTGCTACCGTTTACATTCCTCCTGATGCAAATTCAAACTAGAAGAGCACTCCGAGAGCGCACACCTCCGCCAAGGCAGGTTTCATGTAGGCTGGGTGACGCGTCATCAGTTACACTGCGCATGTCTTAAAGCCTGTGGTGTTAATGCACAGGCTAAGCAGAGTTATTAAAAAAAAATCCCGAAGCCGGATCATGACCTGGATCGAACAAAATATGACAAATAAATACATAGATATAAATCAATTAGATTTATTTAAATAATGAATTGTACACCAGCAACTTGGTAAGAAAATCTTCAAAATTAATGGAGGGAATTACTATTCAAGTGTAAACCATTTTAATGCAGCAACGCTGCATACTGTAATATTTCACCGGAAATAGTATGCAATTCGCGTACTATTGGTTTCATACTGAGGCTTCGGACATACTAAAATATGTCACATACTGTTTTAGCGTACTAAATAACATATGTATGGAATTTCGGATGCAACCAGTTTCATGTATACACCTTTACCCGGTTATTGTGCAGGTGCGGCTTCAGCCAAGTGCCCTAACAGAAATACAAACAATGGTGGCAGCGAAAGCGCCACATCTGGAGCGACAAAGAAGCGGAGTTTTTTCGTACGTAGTGGTAGTGACAGTGAATGGCTGACGCCGGTCAAAGTGGAGGACAGTGTTAAAAGAGTAGCGTTGCTTATTTCAGGAATAGCTCAGTACATAAATGTGTGTGTGTGTGTGTGGTTTTGAGAGCAAGAGCAAAAGAGCAAGAGCAGAGAAGAAATTAGCAGTTATCAAGTGGTAGTAAATGTACAGTGTAGTGTCTCGTGTCAAATTTCCCATCGCTCGTCTCCCAATGCCTTTGTTTTTGTAAACATCCCAGGTGCCTGCGCAAATAAAATGTAGTAATCAGTTACCGGATTACTAGTATTTTTTAATGCATGCAGGGAATATCAATAACCAACTTCTCTGAGCTCATGTAAACACCATATCCCAAATATGATCATAACCAGGATAAACCTCATAAACCGTTTATTCATGTCCACGTAAACGCATAACATGAAGCAGATGTAAGTATGCATTTAGCAAAACACAGGCAAGAATAGAGCAAGTAATTGAGTGTTGTCTGTACAAGATCCTCAAGAGGAGAAGGATGACATTTAAATTACATTAACATTCCACATTTCATTGATCAGGCGTGCCGCTGTGGTCCATAACACTTACACTTACCCCATTTCTTTCATAACAAACGCTGCCAGTGGGCACCTGGCCGGGAGCCGACTTCCCATCCAAGTGCACCGGGATAGCAGAAACAACCTGCAGAGATGGAGGGAATGACAGATGGAGGCCATCAGCACATTGCTCTGCCAATAGTAGGTTGAATATCCATTGTAATTACAAAGCCCAATTAAAAATATTTCTGGACATGTGATGGATGAAATGACTGAATTTCAAATGTCACAGTAACAAGTATATCAAGTGTCACAAATGTGGTGCACCACCCACAGGTTAGCATGGTTGTATGTGCTTCAGTGTGAAATCAGTATACACTGTCAGGCCTCCCAACGGACTCTAGCATGTTGATGATATCCTAAATGAACAACTTTGTGAATGACATTGAGTCACATTGTGCTCTGCGTGTAGACCTAGATGTACTATGTGTATATTTGCAAGGAGAGCATCATCACTTGCATGTTATGAACTGTACATCAACAATGAGCCAAGCACCAAAGTCTGCCATTGCACAGTTCTGCTTTCCCCTGCCGAACTGAACTTAATGATCCAGCATTTGGGCTCAACAGACCTGTACCAGACTGGTTCAGGTACAGATCTGTTTTAGTTTGAGAGACTGACCAACTTCTCTATACTAGTTGCTGTGAGCATTCACAGAGAAATTAATACACCCACTGGGCAATTACATTGATCACTTGACCATATTTGTTCTATGGACATACAGCACCTCCAGCAAACATGCAGGTCAGCACAACAAGCCAATTTGAAATTCAAATGTATTGTAAATCTTGATGGGAATCTTTAATTTAGATGCAGGATTAGAAGGTGGATCAAATTCAATAATTTACTTACAATAACATCCCCTGCCCACAAAACACAACGGGCCATATAAATGTTAAATTGACAAGACAACGACAGAACCAAAAATAAAATGGTGTTCTTAACTGGATGAATATAACCATGCAGCACAGTAAAGGGATAGGCGTGCACGTCTGGCCCCACCTGGCCCGAGATGCGCTCCTCTGGCAGCACCTCTGGCTTTATCTTAAGCAGCTTCACTGCTATGGGCTTGCCAGTGCGCCTGTCAGAGGATACCTCAAACTCTACATCATCTGAGGACAGAGAAGCAGGAGAAAAACAAACACTTAGCACACTTGAAATGATACAGGGACAAATTCAGGTGTTTGTTGGCTTTTTTTCAACAACGTTCTACAGTCGGGGTGTCACGATTCTCCAAATCCACGATTCGACATTCGATTTTAAGGTCACAATTAGATTTTCGATTTAAACATGACACTGTTAGACTATGGAGTCTTGATTCATAAAGATCAACAGATCATTGGTTTTATGCCCTGACAACTGTCCATTACACTTTCTAATTCTTCTTTAAAAAGAGAACTGAACTCCTTTTTTATTTAAAAAGTGTTTCAAAAATGAGATTACAACCGTCAATATAAAAAGCTGCATCTTTTCAATATCAGTATCTGTGCGACCAACCTCAGTACATAATCATTACAAAAACAAAACAAATCCTTATGCAGTGTATTACAAGTGTGCTGTCATCTACAAAAATATAGTTTTGTTGTCATTTACTGTCGCGCTTGTTTCTCTCCTTCGATCGTTGTTTGTCACCGAGGGCGGAGGCGGAGTATTGGACACAGAGCTGAGAGACCGCACTCAGCAGTCCCGTTAGCTTGTGGCTAAGAATATCAGCTGCTCTGATTCAACAATGTTGAGCTGACAAAACGTGCATGTAGACTGAAACTCAACCGTGGTGTTATTCTATGGAGATGCAGTGACTTAATGTTAAACCAAGTAAAAGTAGAAGAGCTATGTAAGAAAAAGTAACTAACTAACTAAAGTCCTCTAACCGCTAGGCTAATTTATGCACTGTAAAATGCCACAGGCATGCAGGAAGTGCCCAGAGTATTGTAGAGACAGGGACAGCCCACATTTCTCATCAAGCCTGCCTCGTCACGAGTGCTGGTCTGGGTAGTTTGTTAGACGTTTTATGTTCCAAAATGCAAATGTTACTTTTGTTAGAGTTTGTAATGTAAAGTGTGTTCAGAACACGGTGGCTTATGTTAATTGTGATTTTTGTGCTGGTATATATTTTTAACAATGAGTGAGGTGGCTGTTACATCTCTAGAATCCAGCTGATTTTTCCTTGTACTCAAGTTGGCGGGGGCGGAGAGAAAAAAAAAAATAGATCTATCTATATATATAGATATATATATATACAAATCTACGAGCCTGCTTTTGATTTCGATGGTCGACATTGGAAGCCAATTTGGATCGATTTCCAATTTAGAATTGAAATCGTGACACCCCTATTCTACAGGTTAAGTATTTATGAGTGGTACACAAGTCAAAGGCCTCTCACCTCCTATTTTAAGCTCCTGCAAGTTGCCATTGTACTGGGAGCAGTGGAAGAAGAGGCGGGCCTGACGTTCAGAGCACTGGATGAACCCGTAAGAAGTCAGGAGCTTCTCCACCACACCAGTCTCTCTAATGCCAGGCCCCGTGCCGTTAGCGTACGCAGTGTGCCCATTGTTATGGAGCATGCCTGGGTCGAAACTCATCTGGGGAAGAAGAGAAGTAAGTGTTAAAACACATCCAGTAGTGAATCAACATGAAGCAGACAAGAAAAAATTAAGTTACAGTTTAATGCAGTGTTTGATGCCATCTTTAAAAAAAAACACAAAAAAAAAACCCCACTTCAAACATGCAGGTAGAGCAGACTTCAGGAGGAAGTGGGGGGTGGGGTGGGGACAAAGCAATAGTGAAACTACATCGGAGTCTTCTGGGGCTATCTGGTCATCAACAGAGGGGAACACACACTGGTAATGCCTAGATAGAATTTCAGGATAAGTGACTGGGGAAAAAAAGTATGGCACTTTCTGGTTTTCTTACAAGTGACATGCACTTAAAGTTAAAATTCACTGAACTCGTCATGTGGTTTTAGTCCGAAATCACCTCAGCACTGACAATTTTTCATGCAGCTCTGGTTAGACAGACAAACGTTCAAAAACTGTTCACCTCCCTCTACCAACCAACCAGTACTGGAACACCAATTAATACTCACTTATCAAAATCTGCCACTACACCCTGATTAAACTCGCTTTTCACGCAACTACACACCATGCTGTTAGCAAAAGTCTCATGACAACAGCAGCTCACGGAGCTGTTAAGTCAGTGTGGGCTCCACCGAACATGCCCTCTTACTGATCTCTGATACAAGGGAGTCCGCTTGTGTTTTTTACTTCCTGGGTGGGGGTGGCAAGAGACGGAGGAGGAGCGGGGGATAGGCATGGGACCGGTAGAGGTAGATGGGGCAGAGTCAGTGTTGCGAGCCACTGGAGGTTCAGAGGAGCCTCTTTCCATTTCTGACACTGGGGATAGGACTTGGGTATGCTGTTGGGGAGGAGGCAACAGCTTTGAAAAGGAGCATTGTCGTAGCCTTTAACACATTCTTCAAATTACCCTTTTCCAGATATCACAAGTTGTTATTCAGCATTACGTTAGAAAATACTGTATCTTGACCTTGCTAATCTGCCATTATTTCATAAAACACCCAGTTTTTGGAGGCCCAACATGTATACATTTTGCAATATCACAGCAATATACTACGTGTTCTTGTATACAACCATTTCTCCAATGCCATTTCATTATACGTTAGTTCATCACAACCACCAATACTCAAGCCCTGATACCAAAATACCAAGCCGTAAGAAAACCAAAACGCCACTCTGTAAAACAATGGATCTGCTACCATGACAATCTCCCATTACAGCATCTATCACTAGCACTAATTAGTGGTTGAAAGTACTGGTGTATCCAGACAGGATGGCTCTTCAGAGAAGGCAGACTAAACTGAAAAGATTAACCAACCTCATTGCGCAGCCAGTTAAGGTGAAGTGGTTTAAGTGCAGTGTCGCGAATGTTGCTCAAGGTCGAGCAAAATAAAACTACTGAAGATGGAGAATCAGAAAATGCAAATGACAGGTCAAATAGCGGTGTGTCTACAGTGGACAGAGAGTTTGTGATGGGTTATGGGTTATGAGAGGGGGTGTGGGGGTCCCAGAGCAGCCTCTTCAGTTAGGCCCTGTACTGCACTACCACGATGAGCTAGAAGACGGAACATATACGGAGGTCTTAGATACTTTAATGTTCTTTAACACAGGACATTAAAAGACCTGAGTAAACAGGCCGCATGCCATTTTGATTTGGTTGCCCTGCAGCGATTACTCTCATTACATCCACGTAAAAAACATTTTGGTCTCAGAGATAACAAAGGACTTTAATTCAATGTCGATGGGTAAGTACCCATCTAATTTATTTCAGTTTTGAACTACATACCAGGACCAACTTATGCAGTTGAGCTTGTATTTGAGTTGCCTTGATTTGAGTCAAGTTGCGGCCCAACTAAGGTTTTACCGGATTGTGACGCAAATTAAAAATGGAGAAAAAAAGGCTCTTCAGGACTTGTTAAAAAGCATCAAATTTCTAAAGTCTAATCAACGGAACACCTCTCACCCTGCAACAATATAACTGAGCAGAGGCTAGTCTCGGGAGCCCAAAAAGGATGAAAGAGGTTAGGCCATTCACAGCAGAGAGATGCAGGGCAAGGTGGGTGGATGGGTGTTCGATGGGGTGGGGCACGTAGAAAAGGAGGTGGGAAGGTGGAACTTACGGATCGGCCATATGGCGACAGGCTGAGTCCGACGGGGGAGGTGCTGCTCAGGTCAGCGCTAACAAACGCGGTGGGTGGCGACGCAGGCAAGGTAAACTCAACAAAGCCTTTCCAGGGGCTGCCCATATTTTCCCATAAACTCGGACCAAACTTGCTCGAGCACTTGCTGAACTTGATTACTGGTTTGAATTTTTTTTGCTTGACTGTTAAGTTCTATTTTTTATGTAACCACCCAATGATACACCGCTGGATGTCTGCAAGGGTGAAGAGAGGAACAAACATAACGGGTAAGGCAGAGAGGTCAGCCAGTGTGCCAAGTGTCACAAACAAAAAGGAAAATAGCTGTAGGCTTTTATCCCCCAGGGAGGGAGTTGAAGAGGCAAAAATCAGGGAGGATATGACTTTTAAAAACGACAGAATAGGAAAAAGGTGCGGGCTGGGTGTGGGAAAGCAATCAAATCATTCTCAAACTAGATTGAATAACCAGTCTAACTGTTTGGAGGTGGTGGCGGTTCAGCTCAGCTGGCTTTTGTTTTAAGAAGTTATCTTTAGCAAATAGCAATGTAGAGTAGAGGTCACTGACCTGATAGAATCAAACTTTCAACACAGTAGGACTTATCACACTCATTCCACATTAGAGATGTGCCATCATGTGCAAAGAGGAATGAATATACAAGGTTTATTTCAGACTACGCACTGCAGCAGCTGCTTTCACTGATATTTCCATCTCTGTGGTTGAAGATGGGCATCTCAGTGAAATCAGCTGCTGCAAATAACCATCGAAGATGTTGCCATTTAAACGTTGAGAACCCCAAAATTTAGTTGACGAGGCCACAAATCCATTTAAAGTTTCAATAAAAGCCATTTTAAAAATAGTAGCACACGTGTTTGTTTGCTGAAACAACATCCAACTTTGACAAAGAGGACAAATTCACTTTTATATGGGTTCAGTGACAAATGAAAACAACCTCTGCATTGCTGCCTAAAATCAGCACAGCTGGCCAAACTGAATCAGAACCGAGTGTTACACAATCTGTGTTTGTTCATCTGTATAATGGGGTAATGTGTACAAACTGGGGATTTGCCAATCACCGCTTCTGAATTCCACCCAACTTGCAGTATCAATTTTTTTTATCTGAATCCTTAAACCCCATACAGGGATATATTTTCAGCACATTGGAGGGGAGAGGAAATCATTCAAAACATGACAAATGAAATCATAAGTGATTAGCCTAGCCTAAACAATTAAAAAGTACAATTGTCTCATGTTGTGACTGGAATACCAACTGAAACCCACCTTTATTCGTCGTCTTGAATCTTGCAAGTATCAGGATCAATGACTACGCAGTTCCTGCGGATCTCTTCACGCACACAGTTGAACACACACACACACACACACACTTGTTACAGGTTTCTGGCACAAGTTCTAGATGGTTGCATAAAGCAAAAAAGGGGGAGAAATCTAGCGCAAAAAAAGGCAAAACGCAGGTGCAATAACACTGCTTAGAAAAAAATTACAATGAAAAACAATGGGAGGAGTAGAGAAGGGGACAGATGGGGTGGGAACTATGGGGGGGAAATAAAACTAGCAGATAGCAGCCCACTCCACACCCCGGTGGTGAGTCGTGGTGTGGTGAGGATGAGGAGGGCTAGGAGCAGCGTTGGGACGTGTGCTTTGTCAAAGCTGTTGAGTAGGCACAAACTTCTGGTTTCAGATCAGCTGGTCTTCTCAGAATATGCTTGGGCATAGGATTGCTTCTCTTCCGTGTTACAATTGGGCTGATGTGCGTCTTCTTTGGTCGTTTCAGGATTTGGTTACTTCTTGTGTTTTAAACCCTTGAAGTGATCCGTTTTTTTTCTATGCGTCTTCGGTGTTGCAACTTTGCTTGTTTTGGAGGTTGATCTTCAGTTTCTTTGTTATGATCTGAACTTGAAGCAGTTGCGGATGGTACAAAAATTCAGTTCCGTTTCACTTCATACTGTTGGGGGAAAAGCACATTTGGTTAGCTGAGCAGAACTGATGACTTTGACTTCACTTTATGTTGATTAACAACAACTTTACAGATCAACATTGTACAGTTATCACAAAAGACAACAGGCCCAAGGGCTCCATGTGTTTGCAATGAGGCAGAGAAATTTAATTTCACTGTCAACTGAATATGAAAAACAATAAAGTTTTTTGAGAACACTAGACTCTTTGCCCCCAGGCTCATAAAAATAAAAAAGGGTTTTCCTCAGATGCCTCTGGCTAAAGCCCACAATGCCAGCTAGCTGACCAGCAAGCAAGAGCTGTGGATCAACAAGTCAGTTTGTGCATACCTTCAGCTCAGGCCATGATATTTATGGCACCATTTCTGACCAGGGCCCTCTGTTTTGCACACTTACTATGTTCAGTGTGCAGCTGAGGCCCACCAAGCAAACAAGATGTTTGTGTGTACCATGTGCGCAAGTTTTGCTAAACTTAGTTAGAAACTCAGTAGGTTAGAGGAGAGTGTTGGTGACCCAAATACACTGCTTTGAAAACAAGCAGTGTGAGCCAACCCGGGACACATGATATCTATCCTGCTAGGACTGTGTTGCAATGACTCCCATCCCACGTACTTCCCCAGAAACGTTCAAATATAATGCTGTGAAAACAAATAGGACACCTAGCAGTGGAGAGGAGGGCTTTTTTTTAAGCTACCACCATGATATTCCTATCCAAATGTCAAATCCACATTAACCAACAAGCACTATTGTGTTTGCAAGGCTCGGATGAAAACTAGACCCACAGGGTACATTTGTATTTACATAGCGCCAAATCACAAGTTATCTCATGACTTTTCATACAGAACAGGTCTAGACCTTACTCATGTATTAAAGCTGTACATCCTAGTGATAGTACAAACAAAGAAATCAGTTACCACAACATGGATTGTTTAAGTGGGTTAAAGGTTGTGAGCAATGGACATGGACGACTCTTCAGGGAAAACAACCTTGGGTAAGAAGGGCTTTTCTGTTCCCCTTTGGTGACGCAGAAAGAGAAAAAAAAGTCCACCCACTAAACCACCAGCACCGATTGGACGTTTCACCACTTTCTAATGAGTATAAGACTAACGCTTCAGTTTATCTCTGTAATCATTAAACAACAAAGACTAGGAACCACACTGACTGTCCCAGTCACGGCAGAATGGCTAATAAACCCACGATAAAGTCTCTAGTCTCGCAACACGACGGTGCTACCCTGGTCTGGGCCCGAACAACAACCGCCCTGACAGTACCAATCATGTGACTTCCGAGCGATCCGCCATCCTCAGCTGGAGCTGCTAACATGGCCTCATCCAACACGTTGCGGCATGCATTGCAACGCTGTCGGAAACGTCTCATCTGAGCTAGCCAGCTAATGTCCACCACATCTCAAACTCTAAAATATAAGCATGAACAATCGAAGATGAGTTATGTTATGGTGACTGTTTTACTGCTTGCTAGTCAAACTAACGCACACAGTAACAGTCAGGTATAAATCGCATCATTTTAATGACCTTGTGTGGACAAACACAACCAGACTGATTAGCATTTCGCTAACAGCTCAAGTCGTAAACAGCCATCACCCCCGGGCGTTTCCGACTTTTAAATGTAAATGAATTCACTGCGACATTGTGTGACATTACACCACAAGTTAGATCTAATAGTTAGCACATCAGGCATTTCTAGTTATCTGGTCGTTATTGTCACAAGTACGTGGCTTGGGTTCTGATCAGAAAGTTCTCGGAAAGTCAGCTAACCATCATGTTGTTCTTGTTCACCAGGCTCCATCCACAACATTGCCTTTTTAGTGTTTGGTGCTTTATTCTTAAACTTATACACTTGTCAGATGATTATTTGAAGCTTGTAAAAAAAAAAAACAGAGTGTCGCAACTAATTCGGCCCCAGTGTTACACCCCAGAGATTAATGTGTTTAGTAAAATCACATGTTGTAGAGCTGGAGAGCACCGCGCACTGCCCTCCAGACACCGGCTACTCTGACAGACATTTAGTCTAAAGGAGAGAGTTAGGACTGGCCCATATGAAAGCGACTGCAGAAATAAAGACTGGACCGTGTGTGCATGTATAACTAGCTATTCGTCGATCTAATAAACTATCAGTAACTAACGCTAACTGAGTTTATTTTATATATAAACACAAAGATAACGTTATGGGAGCTAACGGCACGAGGACGGAACAACAAAGAAGCCATGACAACCGACCGGAGTCTCCTACTCTATTATAACCAACTGTCTGACACTAATGTTTAACACAGACACTTTAACACACTAATTTCACACATGTGTTGTCTCTTTGGTACTCGGTTTAAAGATACCGAGGTGTTTATGTGTGCCGTTAACAGTGTTAGCTAGGCCGTTCATTATGCTAAGGGGCTAGTAGCGGCCAAGGCCTGTTAAAGGAGGATGGGTCACGGGTCTTGGAAAGGGGGTACGAAGCATGCGCAGCGTAACTCAAGCTGCGGTCGTGCGTTTTGATTGGCTCAATTTCGGCGAGAATTTACTGCGCATGCGTAATACCCCCGAATATATGACTTGTGACCCAGCCTCCTTTCATAGGCCGTGGTAGCGGTTACAGTTAGCTAGCATGCTGCTGGTGCCTGTGTGGTGATTTATGGTGAGAAGAGACACGGCTGCCTCCACCAGGCCCGAGCTCTGCGTATGGCGAAATGCTACACAACCCGCTCAATACTAAAGACTCACTGGACAGGAAAGAGACATGTCTTACTGACACAGTTCAAACAAATGTTTGAATTGTTGTATAAAACAAGAATATTAATAAAACTCACCCCAACAGCTTTCAGCACTGTCACCAGCGCCGCTAGAAGCAGCACGGCACATTACGTAGTGATTAGGGAGGCAGCTATCGCGATATTTGACAACGTTAGGACCATCCAAAGAGCCTTAAAGGAAAGAGTGGCCACTGCCGCAGAGCTGCTGATGACTAACCACCATTGTGGTCTCGCAATGATCCATGGGGGACTGTTTGAAGCATACAGATATATAGATGATGGCAATATTTTCTCTAACCTGCTATCTGGGCTAGAAAGCAGATCTATACGAGACGTGTTACTGGAGATATAGTCATCATCAGCACGTCGTTCACTTGTTCAAGACAACTAAACTCAACGCGTGTCCCTCATGGTGTCCCTCATTCAATCACCTGACTGCAACTTTTCTTCTCCAATAATAGGGTTTCTGAGGCCACACGTTGCAACTTGGGGGTTGTTCAAGAATTAACTCGTTGTTAATTGAGGCAGCAATACTGGAGACTTCAATTCTTTATTGCAATTGTGCACATACAAACGAAACATATAAAAAAACAATTATCACATCATTAATGTATGAATAAATTGTTTTTGCAGCTTTCTTATTTTTTTTGCATTAAAAAATGATTGGAATTTACTGTTTGGTTTCATTGTCAAATCTTATAAATAAGGATTTAGAGTGGCTACATTTGGATTTAAGAATATTACATTTTGCTAAAACTATTATTAAATGTATTATATATAATTCTTTACATTTTGTATTATTGTTATTGTAGAAACCAAACTGTACATTATACCAGTACAACAAAAAATCAGAGTCAATATTATCAGTAACATAACAAGACACCTCCGTCTGGACATTGACAGAACAGGTCCAACATTGTGTCTTGAGACATTTCACAAAAAAGCAGTCAACACAAATGTCTTTTTTAAATTTAAGAAGAAAATGACCTGTAGGATAATATCTATGTAACATTTTAAAAGAAACTTCCCTTATTTTATTGGTAAGAAGATATTTGTAAAAGCCCATTTGCATTAATCTATTGGTTAACTAAAGGTATATTATTGTTAAACAAGTTTGTATAGAATTGGGATTTATTTTTTAATTAGATATGCTGATTATTTCAGAATTATGTTACTGGAGACTTTAAATGCTGATAATACTTAAAACTCTTAAATACAGTATACTGTATGGTTAGATCTTTGATGGCTGATCAAACGTGTTCATCAAATTATTTTAAAATGTGTTGAAATCTCAAAATATATATTACTGTGAAATCCCACAATTCTTTGATTTCAAGTACCATAGAGGGACTATACTGTATAAATAAACAATTCAGTCCGAAATCTATATGCATTATTTTATTGTTACCATATTCGCATGCGTGTGCTGCTGTGAGATGACAGGCATAGTCATGCGCACAGACCTTTGTCCCCTCCTGTACAGTGTTGTTTTGTTTCAGGAATTATTTGGTACAGTTGTACAGCTAATCAATCCCCACTACGTGTGAAAATCTGTAGTTCTGAATACATACAACATTGGTGGGTTACATTTTATAGACTTCAGATCTCTTAACAATACATTCAAACAATATAAAAAAAAAAATCCTACCTCTATTTGGAACCTCATCTCTCATCACATCTTCTCACATTTAGGTGGCCTAAAATTAATTCTGCTTTGTAACTATAGTATTAAAAAACTGCCACTTAAGCTTTCCAATTTTCATCAACAGGTTCTATTGGCTTGGGCACTGATTTACCAGAACAATTTCTCTCCGCAGAGATGTTATATTTGGAACAACTGTAATATTTTGTATTAGAACATGTCTTAATTTTATGATAAAAGGTTAAACAATGGTATTATACTAGTGAGTCAGTTTAATAGAGCAGGGCTAGTACATAATTACTCCAATAACCTCAAAAGAATTTTCTATAGTTTTTGACTCTAGCTCATCTGGTATGTACATGTTATTTAAGAATGTTGACCACTCTCTGCCCTTGATAGCATCGCCCCCTGACACAATTCAATCTACATTCTGTAAAATTAGTTTTTCTTTTAATAGATGTATGAACTCGAGAATAAGGGCCTTTGTTTCAGGACAACATGGTTTCTATTCCGGCAGCAACATTTTATTGGAGTAATTTTGTTAGTGATATTGACTGGAGGAAAGTTTGGTCCTTACCACAAAAGTTCCATCTAACAAATAAGGTAAAAGAGGTGTCATTTAAATTGATCCATAGATTCTATCCAGTGAAACATTTCTTACATTAGTTAAAGAGTGACATAAATGTAAATTGTTCTTTTATGCAATAACATCCTGAAACTTGCTTTCACTTATTTTGGTCCTGTAAATTTACATATGAGCTGTGGATAGATGTTAACAGTTTTATACTTGACAACATTTTCTCAGATTTTGCATTTTACTATAGAAATATGATATTTGGTTGCTATGATTACAGTGACAAAGACTGAAATGCAGTTTTCCTTATTAATATAATTATAGTTCTCACCAAATGTGGAAAAAAAGCCTAATTCTGTGTCAACGATGTCTTCCTCACAAAACAACAAAGCTATGAAAACAATGAATGCATTCTATATCTTCATCATCAGTGAACTTATTGTCAGACTCTCACGTGTTTTTATTTTTTATTTATTTTATGTTGGATTTGTTTTATTTCTGTTGCCCTTTTTAAGTCTGGCACTGCTTTTCATTTATGTTTATGTTGAAATAAAAACTATTTTAAAAAAATCAATAAATTGCTACAACCAGACGACCAATAGAGGGCGCTACCTACCAAGGATTTATTTAGCAATTCCTGATATATAAACAAAGAAGAAGAAGAAACGGAAGTGACGTCATCGTTCAGTCTCACACGGAAACGGTGCACTTGACAACAAAACAGAGAGAGAGCAGTTTGTATGTGTTTGTACTGAACTCCTTCTGTATACAGACACATATGTCTGAAGGCCCGCAGTAGTTAGTACACGTAGCTGTAGAGACATTACAGCTGCCTCGGCTGACCGAGGCTAGACAGCTGTGGTAAGGTGTTTCAGTCTAATCCAGCTGGAGGTGTGAAGCAGCTTGGTTGCGTTGCCTTCAGGAGTTGTCAGGTTCCAGTATGGCCTGCACTTTGGAGAAAGTGTTGGGCGATGCCCGGACCCTTCTGGAGAGGCTGAAAGAGCACGACACGGCGGCCGAGGGACTGATCGAGCAGTCCGGGGCTCTCAACCACAGAGTGCAGAGCATGAAGGAGGTGGGCAATGCCCTTCCAGACAAGGTGAGGACAACTAACCACACTGTTACACAGAGATCTCATTCAATGCTGCATAACTTACATACAGACTTCTTAAATGAGCTCTAACTTACCCATGAATGTATAATAAATGTAGTAAAATAGAATTTAATGCACCACAATTTCACCAATATTTCTGATGATCCCACAATCTTCTCCCATCAACAGAGGGAAACATGTGAACTAATGCTAAGAGCAGAGATTATGATGAGATGAAGTGCTGCTTGTTGGGTCTCTTCTCTGTCCAGTTTATCTAAACATCCTCCAATGTTTCAAAAAGATGTGCTGAAATGTTTTGTACATGTGTATGTTTGGCATGACATTCATTGATAGAGGTTTCATTTTAAAGGTCCCATATTGTGAAAAGTGATATTTTCATGTCTTTTATATTATAAAGCAGGTTTAAGTGCTTTATACATACTGTTAAACTATCAAAACGCTCAATATATGAAGAAATACACACAGCCCGTATTCAGAAATTGTGCGTTTGAAACAAGCCGTCAGGATTTCTGTCCATTTGTGATGTCACAAATATACAATATTTAGACCATTACACGGTTTTAAACATAAACATTCTAAATGTGTCCCAGTTTATTTCCTGTTGCAGTGTATGTAAATAACATCAGCTGACAGGAAGTAAATATGGACCCACGCTGTTGCCTAGCAACGCAATTCTGTTGAAATGCACTAAAACGGTGCGTTTCAGACAGAGGGTAAATACAGGTATATTCAGGCAGACAGTATGAGGAAAATAATTATTTTTTTTAACATTACAGTATGTAAACATGTTCTAGTAGAAACACAAAATACAAGTATGAACCTGAAAATGAGCATGATATGGGACCTTTAAATCTTGCATGACACCCCTCTCTTCCTGAGACTAGGTGTTATTTTGCTGTTGTTAAGCAAAAAAGCAACATCGAAAGCAACCTTCAACGACTATATGTTGTGAATGTCATGGAAACTTTCCTATGGAGACAATATTTTAGTAGTAGTTTACCTTTTGATGCTTAGATTTTAGTAAGTAAATATTTTTCAGAATAATTTTGTACCTTGAAAATGTAAATTAGGACTCTCTTGCGAATGACGCCATGGCTTCAATCTATCCTGCTCTGTTGTTGCCATTATACCACTTTTGAAGTGAGATGTCTTTCAGTTTGTAATTCTTGATGGTTGTAATATGTGTTGTTGAAGTTTATATATATTCCCCTATGTCATGGTTGATTTACTATGAAAATAGAGCAACACATCTTTCTATTCCTTATCATTTCTCTCCACTGTCCTATTCTGCTCTCTCCTCTCAGCACACAGAAGACACTTCGGAGATTCACGAGCTGACAAAATATAAGCCTCATGTCCTTCTGACTCAGGAAAACACTCAAATCAAGGAACTACAGCAGGAGAATAAAGGTAAAGAAAAGCCCACTCTATTCTGTTGATTGTGTGGCTGGTGTTTTATATCTTTGCTCAACCTCTTCACGACTGTCTCGGCAGAACTGTGGTTATCACTTGAAGAACACCAGTACGCGCTAGAGTTGATCATGGGTCGATACCGCAAGCAGATGCTCCAGCTGATGATGGCAAAGAAGGAGCTGGACACCAAACCTGTTCTCAGCCTCCACGAGAACCACGCAAAGGTACACCGGCTGTCTTCACATTTTAAAATTCTCGGTCATTAGTAGGTTAGGATTCCAGATGGTTGTACGGTTCAAAATGCATTGGCTTTGGGAAACGTCTTGTTTTCTGACTGTTCTTCAGGAAGTGCAGAACCAGGTGGAGCGGATATGCGAGATGGGCCAGGTGATGAGAAGAGCAGTGCAGGTGGATGATCAGCACTACTGCTCTGTTCGAGAGAGGCTCGCTCAACTAGAGGTGAGCACAGCGCTTTAGTAGAATCGGGAACTGTAGTGGTTTTCTGAGTAGATCCATATTTCTAGAAATTGCACACTGATACTTACTCTGTGTCTCCACGTGGTATCCTTTGTAGGTAAGATGAAGATATACATAGTAATACATACATACAAACCTGCATTATTGCATGTATCACCTACATAACTATACCGTAATTGAATAATATGTGTACATATAAAACAATATATATGATTGCTCTTTCTGTATATATATGTTTAAAATCTGTAGATCTGTAAATCTGGAGAGGTTAAATAACGCTCCAAACTTGCACTAAATTTTGGCGAGGAAAAACTTGCAAAGCCATTTTCAAAGGGGTCCCTTGACATCTGACCTCCAGATATATGAATGAAAATGGGTTCTATGGGTACCCACGAGTCTCCCCTTTACAGACATGCCCACTTTATGATAATCACATGCAGTTTGGGGGCAAGTCATAGTCAAGTCAACACATTGACACACTGACAGCTGTTGTTGCCTGTTGGGCTGCAGTTTGCCATGTTATGATTTGAACATGTTTTTTATGCTAAATGCAGTACCTGTGAGGGTTTCTGGACAATATTTGTCATTGTTTTGTGTTGTTAATTGATTTCCAATAATAAATATATACATACATTGTGGCAGTGGTGTAGTGGAGGGTATACACAGGTATACGGAGTATACCCACTTCTTTTTCTGGCAGTGTACAGTATACCTACCTATTAGCCAAAACGCCATTGGAATATACTGTATGGGAGAGTACACCCACTGCGTCCTCGGTAACCTACCCATCTCTATTTATTAGTACGCCTAACTACCACCACATCATCACTGAGTTTGGTTTTATGATATCCACCTCTGAGATATTTACTGCCAAGGTGAATGGAATTATGTTTTGTGGCACTCACAGAATTGAAAAATTACAGGGACCGTTTTTTCCAGTAGAAAATAGTTGCAGTGATAACTGTTAGCAGCAACGTATGTCGATTCATCGGAGTAATGGAGAGAGTGTTTCTGGAAGAAGATGCAACTGTTGAACATTTTAAAATTGTAATTTTTTGTAATTTTTTGTAAGTTTTCAATGTTGTAAGGGCCACATATGTAATTCCATTCACAATGCGGTGGAGGCAGAAATCCCAGAGACAAAACTATCTGCATGAATAGATACCACTAGAAGTAAATGAGAAAATACAGGATTATATATATTTTGGATGAACTTTTTTTAACTCTCAAAATTCCATCTGGACATTTTCCTAAAATATATGGTCATTCTGTCTCGTTCAGATTGAGAACAAGGAGCTGCGAGACCTCCTGATCATCAGCAAGAGCTCTGTGAAGGCAGCGAGAGAAGAAACCAGCCAGCCAGCAGCAGCAGCAGCAGCAGCAGCAGCAGCAGCAGCAGCAGCAGCAGCAGAAGCAGCAGAAGCAGCAGCAGCAGCACAAGAACAGTCCCCTCAGCCAGAGTCCTGCGAGTGACAAGAACAGCTTCAGTGTGAACTGTGGTTGGGGCAGCAAGTCCTTCAGGACCAGGAGACAGGGTTGACGATCTCTTTACCTGTGTTCAACACTTTATTTTTTTACATAGGATGGAATGCATTCAGACCACAGCATATTTTTTGTAGCGAAGGCCACTTAAACACTTAAAAACACCCTGGCTATCAGATGCATTTACCTGCAGGTATATCTGGATGATAGCTATTGTTTTCATATGTACAGTATGTGTATAGTCACTGCAGTGAATTTCACATAAACCGGGACTTTTAATGAGGTGTCTTGGTTATCGCTGACAAGAATTGAGTGGAAGCTAAGACATATGTATTGGAGTAAAGGCAGTAAAAGCAAAGGGGTGTTATTTTGTTTTTTGGCCAAAGATACATTTACTCTTCAAGGACACAGTTTCTACCTCTTTGGTGCCCCTTTGCTGTTAACACACATTCACGATGTGTAAAATACTCATAACACCCCTACTATGAGTTCACTTGAAGTCCATTAAGATACCAAGTATCCAAGTACCAGTGTAGTCTGCACCATTTTAAGAGGCTGTGCTTGATAATCACTCTGTCAACAAGATGACTTTTGGCTGTTTCACACAGTTTGCCTGCTGAGGAGTGACAGTGGATCATTTGTATGGGATTGTCTATCATGTAATGAATTTGATACGTTTGTCAGTCTGTTTGTAGAATTCCTATATATATTGGTGTCCCAGCTGATGGCACATCTTTATTTAATGGTAACAATTTCAAAACATGCCAAGTTTTCGTGTAATGGATATCAAATGTTTGCGCACTGTATGTGTCAGAAAATGTATATTGTCATCTCAGGAAATCAGTGTTAATAAGGTGAACATGCTGTAACGACTTCATGACAGTGTACTGATTTGTGTCAAACGGAATTTCATTCAGAAACTTTAAAATACATTTGCAATAAAATGGTGTGTATGTGAATATTTTTTTCTGCCATGACATGCATGTATAGACAGTAAATACTGAATGTATGGACAAAGAGTATAGAAGCAGAGAGGTGAAATTCTGGTGCGTTTTTGACAAAGCAGCTAGATGGCCCTGCAGTAGTGCTGCCGCCATTCTGGACTGTAAATGACAATGAGTCCATGGCCATGGATGTATAAAGAGACGTCTGTTAATCAGGATAATGTTATGCCTGCCCACTGCACATTTAAACTTGCAGTAGGCAAGCAAAAAAAATTCAGCATTTTTTTCAACAATTTCAAGTAATGAAGTAAAAAATAATTGGCATTTGTATGATTATTGGGCTGAGCTGAAGGCACAGGTGTCCAACTTCAAGACATTGGGATAATAATTTTTAAAAATCATATGGGAGGATGTGATTGTGTCCTATGTGGACAAATAGACCAGCAACACTCTGTCTGCAACACAAAATGTCATTCTTTCTCTCCCTATGTCTGTAGGACAGATGTACACCCATGCACATCCATGCACCCATGCCTTTGAGCCCACTCTGATCAGACTGACAGTTAATCCCCCAATTTCCCTGAAGCAGGAAGGCTGAAAAAAAAATTCAGCCCGAATATAGCTAAACCAATTAGTTATTCTGATGTATTAATCTGTAATAAAAACAAAATAGAAGAGCCATAATAACTCAACTTCATGTTGGCCCCTCAGAGATTCATGCAGTAGTTAAACTATTCTCTCCTTTACCACACGATGGCGACATTGAGCCGTTTTGCTTTTAACGCATCGCGAGGTTTGTAAAAGCGGCACAGTGTTGCGTTCAGTAACCAGGCATAAACCTGGTATAAACGAGCTTTTCCATGTTTCATTATTTTTTTCCCCCACATATATTGTATCAACAAAATCGTGCCTATAAAGTAAGACTTTCTCTAACTCTGGTGGCCTAAAAATCCGTGGTTGTATTAAGAGAACGCTAAAATCCACTACCCTTTCTTACGCTCCCCTCGTTAGAATCCTATATCTCCGACAGCACATGAAAGCAGCACCGGAGCTTTCGTTTGACAGTAGTGAGAGAAGCTAACGTCCAGCAGCATGTCTGAGAAGGAGCTGGGGAAGAAGTGGGACCGATGCTTGGCAGACGGTGCCATTAAACTCGGTAAATATCTCAAAGTATTCCACGTATGTTGACATTGTATCGTCCCGGAATAAGGACAAAATGAGCAGCAGGTTTGACTGTAGTCCACCGCTGTCATTGACTGGCTGAGAGGCTAGCTAGCTAGCGTAAAGGGCTCGTAAAGGACAACTCAATGACCATCAGATGACGTTACCCAAGACTTATTCATTATGACGGATACAATGAGGGTTAATTCTGTAGTTTCATTAAAGTTTGCCCTAACGCTATTCATACATATATGTGTTTCCCATCTGAAGACTTTGCTGTTGGGAAAAAAACCTAAGTGAGAGCTCCATTCAGAAAATGACAATTTGTTGCTTTTCTTGCTTTTCGATACGTAAACCTTCACTAAGACATTAAATCAGACGTTTTGACGAGACAATAGTGGGCCCTCATGAATTCGGCATATATATAAAACATCTATTTTAACAGCATGTAAACTTTTCCATTGTCTCAGATTATAACTCAACAGCTTTCCAGAAGGAGCTATCTAACGGTAACGTCATGGAAAATACAACAGGGAGCTGGGACAAGTTGAGTTTATTTATTAAAGCTGGATGAATCAGTGGTATTATAGACCAGTGGATCCTGTAATCTGGCTAAAAAGTCTTCAGTCATGTATGTACTGCTAATAAGAAAAGCACCATAAATGTGGCAGATGTTTGAATGGAGTTTGGTGTGATGCCAGTGACACAGCATCAGCTATTAGGAGTGAGGTAGCTGTGATCTACTGGGTATAAAGACTACAGCTGCTGTTTGACACAGTGAGATGAAATAACACCAAATTATTGACCAGTTTTACAGAAAATGTGGGGACATATTGATACTGTAGTGTTACTTACCGCCACCCTACTGTATGAATGAGAGGAAGTTCAAATTTTGAGTTTCAAGTTTATTGCCATGTGTATTTTCAGGTGGAATTTCATTCATTCATTCTCACTGTGCAATATCATTTTCCACTTGTGCAATTTTGTTAATAGTCTGTTTATTGTCAATACTGTATATACTGCTCCTATTTTTATACTTCCTTCTATTTAAATGGTTCATATTTTGTTACACTTTGTTTAGCTCTCTTTTTTTACTGTGTTATCTGATGCATCTTGTTTTTTGCACTCTCCCCTTTGCTGCTGTACACTGCAAATCTCCCCACTGCGGGACTAATAAAGGAATATCTTATCTTATCTTATTAGAAAGTAGTACATTACAAAGCAACAAAGCTTGTGCTATGGCTACATGAATAACATACATACTGTTAATGTAGAGACAGTATGAGACAGCATATGCACACAATAGATACATTTTAGCAGCATAAATTAAACAGTTAATTAAAGGTGCATTGTCATCAATGTAATAATGTAGCTTTTTTTATTTCCCCTTTTTTTCTTCAGGCACCGGGCTGGGGTTAGGAATCGTGCTTTCTGTTCTGTTCTTCAAACGTAAGTAGTTTCAATGGATTGTTGCTGTACTGCATCTTGAACCTTTAATTTAACTCTTGACAGGAAGAGCAGAGCTAGGAGTGATGCTCTCTAGCTACTTGCAGTCTGAGGGGTGAAGAATATCAAAAATCATGCGCACTAGTACCCATCGCCCAATGTCAGCTGAGATCAGCTCAAATGGGATATATATATATATATATATATATATATATACTTACTACATATATATTTACTTACTACATTCCTATTTACACCTCTGTGTACATATATTACTTCTCATCATGCATATACTGTACATACTAAATCCTGTTTACATATTCAGTCTTCCTGTCTGAACTACTGTCGTCAACAAAATTACAACTTTACATTTACATCTCTATTTTATACTTACTTATGTTTATATTTATTTTAACTGCACTATTTTATGCCTTAGATTAGCATTTTGCTTTTACATTTACTTGTGTGATTTCCTATTTTATATATACATATTTTATGAGCATTGCTGAAGGAACCTGAGACCAAAGATTTTCAATGCCAATGAATGCTTTGCTGGAATAGACATATGACAAATAAAGACCTATAAAACTTCCAGTTATATGAAGAGGCAGGTGTGGTGCTGTCGCGTCTAGTGTGGCAGATCAGTGGAGGGTGGAGTGAAGCTGATGTCATCAGGTGCGAAGCACTATGTCACCACACCTGACACTGCACCTAACTGATTAACTATTTATTTTACAGTGCAAAAACAACATTTGTTTATAAGCAGGCTGCACAGTTTTCACAGGGACTTCTGTGCTATAGTAGTTTTTCATATCAAATAGTGATTAAATATTATTCATTATATCATTAATTATTTTACCCAAATTTTAGTAAAGCCTAAGCAATAATGTCTAATCACATGTAGATGCAGGTGTGGCGACACAGTGCTTTGCACCTGCCGGCATCAGTTTTACTCTACCCTTCACTGATACGCCACACTAGATGCAACAGCACCACACCTGCTTCTACATGGAACTGGAAGCTTTATATTTTCTAGGTGTTAGATGTAGCTGCAATGGTGCTGTGCTCCTGACCATTCACTTAACATCACACCTGCTTTCTACACGTGACTAAGTTAATTTAGTTACATCAGATGAAGTGTTGGTGTGGCATATATAATAATGATAATAATAATAATACATTTATTTATATAGCACTTCTCAAAACAGATGTTACAAAGTGCTTCACAAGACAATAAAAGCAGATCAATAAAGTAAAAGATATGGTAACTGTTAAAACAGAACATCAGACAATAAAAGCAGATAGAGTAAAACAAATATGGTAACTGCTAAAACAGAACATCACAGAACATATCAATAATAAAAGAAGTGGTAAAATGGTAGGACAAGTTGCTAAAACAAATATACAGTATATATACATAAATGTGTATAAATGTACACATGCGTCCAGAAACGGATGTGTATGAATTCTGGGGTCAGACCAAGTTGTGCTTTAAAAGTGAGTAATACAATTTTAAAATGTATTCTAAATTGTAGGGGAAGCCAGTGCAATGATGCCAGGACCGGTGTAATGTGTTCCCTTTTATTAATGCCCATTAGAAGCCTGGCAGCAGAGTTCAGAACCAGTTGTAGTCGTGAAAGTTGCTTCTGACTGAGGCAGGAATACAAGGAATTACAGTAATCTAGTCTGGAAAAAATGAAAGCATGTATGACTTTCTCCACATCACTGAATGACAGAAAAGATTTTATTTTGGAGATTGTTCATAATTGTAGAAAACAGGCTTGAACAACTGTCTTGACCTGCTTTTCAAAGGTGAGATTGGAGTCAAATATGACTCCTAGGTTTCTGGCAGAGTGTGTGGCATAGGGAGCTAAGGAACCCAGCTAGTGTTTAAGCACTTCAGTCGTGCAGTTTGGACCAATCAATAAAAGGTGTGCATACACCTTAAAGTGTAGCGTATCTGTGGCACAGGCAATCATGTTGTTAACGTGTTAACGTTGCACCTAAATTAAACACACATCGCCTACGCCACATGCATGACGCCTGTGTTACCAGTATAAGTCAGAGGTCAGGTCAGGCGCTAGTGAGGCGTTTGATGTACTGGTGTCTATGATTTTTGATATGTTTCACCCCTGATACTGCAGCACATACAAGCAGTTGTCTGCTACTGCTAGCAACAAAATCACTTTTTTCTTTTGACGCAGTAACAGTCTTTTGACAGTTTTTTGTCAAACTAGGGATGCACCGATACCGGATCATATATCAGGATACTGACTCAAATAGCTGGATCGGATATCGGTGACGATATATTATATGCATTATATACTGGAGTTTTAATTCCTGTTTAAGTTCTGACCAATTTGTTGCTGCGTTAAGAAGGTTTACACCTGACCTGAATTGTAATTCCTGTTCATTTTGAAGATTTTCTTTGCCAAGTTGTTGGTGTACAATTTATTATTTTAATAATAAATAACAATTATGTAAATTTATATCTACGTATTTATTTGTTAGATTTTGGTTTACAAAGTTAGGAAAGTAATGTTTAAGACAAGTCTGATGTTGCCTTGAACATAAAAGAATGATCCCAGTCACTTCCACACAGTTAATTAAACACTGTTTAACGGATCGGTACTTGGTATCGGCCGATACCCAAAGCCCAGGTATCACTATCGGTACCGGGAATGAGAAAGTTGGATCAGTGCATCCCTATGTCAAACAACACTCTTATCTAACTGAACACATTATTCAACATACATTTATAATCGAGAGTATTTATTGTGAGTAGAGCATCGACAACATCCATCCTCAAAAGCACAAAATGGAGCATGTGAATATTACAGTTAAGTATAGACAAACAGGCAAGGTGACACAACAAGAGTGTGAAAAGGATTTCACACGCCATCTCTGGTATGTTTTTAATAACACTGTGACGTTCTTGAGAAGAGATAAAGTACCTGTTTTCATTTGTAGGGCACACTTGGCCGATTTCATTCGGCTCAGGAACGGGACTCGGCATGGCGTACGCCAACTGTCAGAATGACATGAGGTCCTCGTTTTTGCTGCACAGAGGCGAAAAGGTTTGTGTGAGCAATAAAACACAATAACAACTTACAAAAAATGATTCCTTATCACTGTGTCATTGTTGATGTAAATCAAGGTTCATGTAACTGATTTCTGTTTTCTTTAACAGGAGCAATAGCTGCAAGTCAACGAGGGACTGTCGTTTAATTTTTTTTTGTTTTTGAGTTGCTCTTTTTGTTTTGCTTTGTCTGTCGGAGAGTCGCCATTTGCACTGTTCTACAGTTAGATCCTTAGTCTCCCTGTTGAACCATCCACCCTAGTATGACTCTATATCATTTGTATGTGCCTGATCAGGACAGTCTGTATGTATTTAATAAAATAATCACAACAACAAAAAATGATGCCCTGGTTATTCATTTTTCCTCAGATGCTTTATAATGGATGAAAACTATTTAAAGTGGCAGTAAGCAGAATTTTTTTGTGCATCATCGGGCAAAAATTCCATAATAACCTTTCATCATATTGTAATTCAAGTGTTCTGAGAGAAAACTAGACTTCTGCACCTCCTCATGGCTCTGTTTTCAGGCTTTAGAAAATCTAGCCCGTGACAGAAGACTTTGGTCAATCACAGGTCATTTCAGAGAGAGCGTTTCTATTGGCTGTTCATTCAACGGAGGCAGCTGTCAATCACTCACAAACTCCGATCAAACAGTCAAACTAGACAGCGCTGATCAAATATGAATCTATATTCTGTTACATCAATGCCTATTTCTCGCATAAAACGTTTTCAGAAACATCTTGTAGTGTACTGTTAAGCTTTAAAATGAGAAAGTTTTCTCCGGCTGGTGGGCGGTGCTTGGTATTTCTTCAACTGATCTCAACATGGCGGCCGGGTCACAAAATTTCTAATTTTACAGTTAAACAGCACACTTCAAGCTGTTTCTGAAAACATTTTCTGTGAGAAATAGGCATTACAGTAAAAGAATATTGATTCATATTTGATCAGCGCTGTGCAGTTTGATCAGCGTTTGCGAGTAATTGACAGCTGCTCAGAGACGGCAAGGCTCCAGCTCGGCTCTGATTGGTTGTTTTCCTCCGGTCTGTGAAACCCTGCAGATGCCATTAGGAGCACCGGAGGACACAGAAGAACATGTTTTTTTTTTTTTCAGATTACCTGTCTCATGCACTACTGTCAGGATATAGTGACTGTTTATAAAAATAACTTTTATTTAATCATATTTGCTCCAACCTGCCTACTGCTGTTTTAACATCATATTGAACTAAGTAGTACAAAAAAGAAAAAGTAATAATGAATTTGAACAGCTATAGCTTATACTTCATATACTCCGAGCAGTAATGGGGATACTTGGGGGAGTAATAGGAGTCAAGTGTTAATGCAGCTTTGAAAAGGTGGGGTTTCAGTTTATTTCTGAATGCGAGTGGGAGTGATTTTCTGAGATGGTGTCGTGGAGGAAGGTGGGGAGAGCGATACAAACGCTGTCACAGACGGTGGTGGGCTCGGTGTGGGTGAGAGGGGGTCAGAAGGTTGGCAGCAGCTGATCTGATGTGGCAGATGACAGGGGCGTAGTGATGGAGGAGATTAGTCAGCTCTGAGGAGGCATGAAAATCGAGAGCTTTGCATATTATGTTTAGTATTTGACAAGGCTATTGAAATGCTGGAGTGCATATTATTTTACCCCACGAATGCTATTGTGTTATTTTGTATTCAAGTGCTCCTGTTGGGAAGTGAATAATTACCATGTCTGGATTGAGAATAATGTAGGAGCAAGGTGAAGTGACTATTGTTTTCTGAGTTGTTGGAACAGGGAATGTGAATTTGTTTGAGTTGAAATGTATGAGTCACTGAAAAATATTTCATGAACTTTAAACCACTTCTACTATTGATGAACTGGCACCTTATGCATCTGAGGGTTTAAATGAACATTTTTCATGTCTTTTTGTTGTAGAACACTGAGCCACAGTGAAAGCATTTTCATTTTTTGACCCTGACAAAAGAGAAAAAATTAAGACAAAGCTTCACAAATTTATGTCTGTTAAGTTCAATTATAAAATGCAAAAAAAATGATTGCATAAGTATTCCACCCTTCCCACTGATGCACCTGAATCATCATGACTGGTGAAGACAATTGTTTCAGAAGTCACACAAGTTGTATGGAGATCACTTAAATTCAAGTTTTGACAAGTGATTTGAGGTGAAATACATCCATATCTGAAGGGGCCAGCAGTTATAAACAACAATATCATGAAGTCAAAAAAGGATTAAACAAATCCAAGACAAGGTTATTGAATAGTGAAAGATACAAGACCATTTCTATGGCATGGACTGTTTAGTAAAACATTTTAAAGGTGCAATGTGTAAGATCTGGCCAGCATTTTAGTTGGGGAGACACCCCAGGCAAAATTATTGTTTTTCAGGCACTCATGAATTTTGAGATTTTGGGCTATTTTGCTTCCATAACATGTCTTCTTTCAGACTAGTGGAAAGAAAACATCCAAAATACACATGTAGGTGTGTATTTTACTACACTTTGTCTATTTGTGTCTGTAGATTTCTCCTAAATTCACCAAAGGTTAGTTCATTTATGTATACAAGTTATGTCTCATTTGCATATTTCAGCATTATATTTAATTTTTTTATTTGTAATAAAAAAAGTAATTGTCTTAAAGGGCTAGTGTGTAACAATTAGGGGATCTATTGGCAGAAATGCAATTATTTAAAATGAATAAGTATGTTTTCTTTAGTGTATAATCACCTGTAAATAAGAATTGTTGTGTTTTCGTTACCTTAGAATGAGCTGTTTATATCTACATAGGGAGCGGGTCCTCTCCACGGAGTCCAACATGTTGCACCGCCATGTTTCTACATTAGCCCAGAACGGACAAACCAAACTCTGTTAACTTTTCCTGCTTGGGTGGAGTCGATAACGTTACTCGCTCCCGTCGCTGCTGCTCTCTCTCTCTCGTGCTTCACCACTCCCTTCCCACGTACACGTACTCTACTCTTACAACAACTGGCTCTAGGGCCATTCATGTTTTCGCGTTGGCCATCGTAGCTCTCCAACACGCTTGGCACTCAAGAAAAGCTGTAATCGGCAACCTCACCACTAGATTCCGCCAGATCCTACACACTGTTCCCCCCCGCCACTTCAGTGTGCGGCAGCTTCGGGAGATGGACCTTCAATCAGCGGTTAGCTGTAACGTTAGCAACTCGGATTCAGCCAGCGCCGGGGGACTGCCCTGAGTCCCTGCCAGATCAGCAAACTATCTGTTGCTGCCGTGACACAGGTTAGACCCCCCTTTCGCTGGGTGGACGAAATGAAAATACGAGTCGTTTTCTCGTTTCTGCCACTTTGGATATAATCCCAAAAAAATACTATCAAAACGTACACCATACAGCCCCTTGTTAGTGGTACAGTAAACACAATATAGACCGACGCCACATGTGAAGATGTATTCTGCGTATTCTTGCGTATATCTTACACCGTTACTTATATCCAGTGTGAGTCATTCAAACATGAAAAAGTCAGAGAGGGTGACTTCTTTTTCTATATATACGCTAATGGACCTTGCTACTGCTGCTCTAAAAAAGAAAAAGAAAAAAACATGATCTATAACTTTTTAAATAGATCTCACACTCACTATGTCTATAAATTGTACACATGCCATGAAAAAAACAAAAACAATAATTGTCTTAATGTAAGTAAGGTAGAAAGCACAATTTCTAGAAAGTGCAAGCAGCACATCTTACCTTTTTAATGCCTTACAAACATACCATAATAGTTGTACCTCAGTAGTTAATAACACCATGACCAAACATGGAAAAAGACCACCCACACCAATTCCTATGCTGAAGAATTAGCATTTCTTGGCTGTGATTGTGGCATGGTTATGCATTAACAGCTCAATGCTTTGACACGCTCCCTCTCAGAAGCTGTGCGCTCCGGCTGGGAGGCGCGCTGGAGTGGCCGACACAGGGATTAACAGGAGCGAGGGATATAAAGGCAGCCTTACGAGGACCATGATACCTGTAGAGCACTTATGAACGGAGCCTTGCCTGCAAATGACTGCTTCACAATTTTGTGTCGGTTTCTGCTCCCTTGCGCTGTTTCTCAGAATAAAAGGACTTGTGAAAGGCAGCAGAGCTCCGGCTCCGCTGAGGACTTGCGGAAGCTGTACAATTCCACCTTTGTGAGGTGAGGTATTAATGCTGACAATTTGTCCTTCCTCTTTTCATCTTCAGTAGTTCTTCTCCCCGTCACAGCTCTCGTCGAGCTTATCTGTCTGTGTGCCCTCCTCCACTGACTGTCATCACTGTGACATGATGCTGCTTCGAAACCCTCTGTCAGCCATCGAATGGCTCATTCTGGCTCTTAGCTGTGGATGAGGCAGGGACGTGCTGGCCAGGATGGAGAGATGAGTGAAACTGTGTTAGTGATTTTGATCACTATACTGGTGGCGGTGGAAGTGAGCCCAGAGCACCTGGATGTATTCCTGCCAAAGGGAGATGGAGATATTTCCCCATGGAGAACAGTCCGGTTGACAGGCACAGGGTTGGATGGCTTCTTAACACGAGACCTTCTTTTTATTCAACAATGTCCCTAAAGTGAGAGCTTTGGCTGCACAGAAGAACTGGTTAAGGTGTGTAACATCTGCAGAGGAACCTTCAGGAGCTGGTTCACTGATTGTGGCCAACCAGCGCCATGGCTGACTCTCACTTGTCTGGCTCCATAGGAAGCTACAACAGCACCACCACCAGCGCTTGGAACATCACCGGCAGCGGCCCGTGGTTGCTGGCCTTCATGTTGACTGTCATCATCCTCATGACTGTCTGTGGCAACATGTTGCTTATCGCCGTGGTGTTCGCCCATCGCTCTTTGCGCTGCACCTCAAACTGCTTCCTGGTGTCTCTGTTCCTGTCTGACCTGATGGTGGCCCTGGTGGTCATGCCCCCGGCCATGCTCAACGTCCTGTGCGGGGCCTGGGTGCTGTGGCCGGCCTTTTGCCCCATTTGGCTCTGCTTCGACGTCATGTGCTGCAGCGCGTCCATCCTCAACCTGTGCGTGATCAGCCTGGACCGCTACCTCTTCATCATCTCGCCGCTGCGCTACAAGCAGAGGATGACCCCGCCGCGGGCGTTGCTCCTGGTGGGAGCTGCGTGGGGGTTGGCAGCGTTGGCCTCCTTCCTGCCCATTGAGATGAAATGGCACAGCTTAGGCCATGGGAGTGGACACTCATCGGTTCCTGGGGTCAGCGGTAGTAACATCAGCTCTTACTCTGACACACTGTACCCAGCATCCTACTTTCAGCTGTCGCCATCAGGAGGCCTTTCCTTCCAGTGCCGCCTGCGGGTCACCCTGCCCTTTGCCCTGGTGGCGTCTGTGCTCACTTTCTTTTTGCCCTCCAGTGCCATTTGCTTCACTTACTGTCGGATCCTCCTGGCGGCGCGGAGGCAGGCGAAGAGGGTTGCAGCACTGAGCCACCCGCCGCACCCACATCCCTCTCTGGGGGAACCTTCCAGGCCTCCGTCACCTGGGGTTGCAGCAGGGCAAGCTCACCAGGACGGAGATGACTGCAGTCACCAGGAACCGCCTGTGTCACAAAATGTACCGGTAAGGTAGAGAGACCAAACAGTACAACAAAGCAGCCAGGGCAGATATATAGTGAATAAAACACTCAACAACCTCTGAGAGAAAGCCAAACTGAAATGCCTGATAAATAATCAGCAGTGATGCTAAAATAGTAGACTGGCCTTTAAGTTGAGCGGACCGTAATGAGAGTAGGAGTTGAAAAGGTTGATTCTGTGAGTGGAGCAGGTGGCACAAAGATAATAACCAACAGATGTCCATCTAGAGTTCTCAAACTTGTCTTTTCCTTGACATTTTGAAGGTTTTATATAATACTTATTATTATGCTATTCCCTTAAAATGACAATTGTACTGTTGAAATCCACTCCTAAGTTCAATATCATCTAAGTGCAGCACTTATAAACCTGGAGATGTTAATTTTATGATTATGCATGCTTCAAGCGTAAAAAACCTACAAGAACACTGTTTCAAAGTGTTTTTTGACAGTCGAATTTGCATTTTCTTTTTTTACCTCTCCGCGACCTGAGTGTACACCCTCTTGACTGTACTGATGTGCTCAATTATATAAAAAAAATACCTTGGATTTGACCTGATTTGGAAGTATATCTGAAAGTATGTCTGACTCGGCCCAAACTGTTTTAATGTTTCATGAAGACTACTTTGTGTTCAACATCGTGGAGGTTTACAGTCTATCCAATGAGGCTATTTAGTATGAAATCATTCTGTCGTCATGGCAAATATCTAAACTGTAGTCATCATTATCAATCTAAAATCTATAATAATGCTGCAGCTAGTATATGATGTAGAGCTGAAAAATGTTTTGCTCTTCATTTATGAAAGGAAAGCAGAGATCAGTTGAAAGGGAAGATGTGTTAACCCTGCCCCCGAAATGTTAGAGAGACAAGTACAGACAGTGTCAGATGTGCTGCCCCCGTCTGCAAGGATCACAGCCTCACAGTCTGTCACTTTTGCCTGCAGTAAAACCACACACACACACACACACACACACACACACACACACACACACACCAGAACAGTCAGTTCTCAAAAAACTCAGGTGAATTTTAACCCCTTAACACACCATCAGAAGCAAATGTTTTGTCGACCTTCCGCTCACATAGAATGGAAGAGAACGGGAGGCGAATGTTAATTTTGTGCATGTTTGACCGTACCTTAATGTTCAAACCTTTTATAGCTGCACCATTCCATCAAATGGAAATATGTCTTGTGCATAATTTTATACACATTTCCCCCAAAATTAGGCTACGCCTGATATTTTGGGGAATTTTACGATCTCCACTAAAATGTTTAATTTCATTTTGTGGGTTTCAGCAGCTGTTTGGCTGGATAAATATTGTAATGACTGGCCCACCGGTGAATGAAGTTTAAGGTATTTATAGCATAGCCTCATTTTTAACCATATATATTTTGTAGGAATGGAAAAGATAAATAATCAAGAATCAAATATTTGCATTTGATCAAAATTTTAAAGGAATAGTTTTGGGAATGTGCTTCCTTGCCGAGAGTTAGTTGAGAAGATTGACAAAGAACGTATATTGCAGAAGCAGAGAGACGAAATTCTGGTGTTTTTCTTTACAACAGCCGCTGCCACCATTGTGGACTGAAAATGTTTATTATATTTATAATATTTAATTGTTCAACACGGGCCATTTCGGTAGAATATGACAATAGAATATAAATATTTTTTTAGTTTTTAAGTTTCACTTTTGTTTTTACTTTTAGATGGACGTTTTACTGGCGTCCGGTGGTCGCTTTCGGTCCAAAATGGCGGAAGCATAGCTTCGCTGCTGGGCGCTGATGTTACAATGGAACGACCAATTGGCTTTCACTTCTTGGCAATATACGTTCTTTGTTTATACTTAGCGTACGTACATGAGAGTGGTATTGATCTTCATATCTAACTCTAAGCAAGAAAGCAAATACCGTAAGGGCATTTCCTAAAATGCGTGACAAATTTAGTTTATTAACTTGGTAAGCTTCAAGCTAACCACTAACTAAATACATAAAGGAAGCCAAAATGAATTAAAATAATGTAATTTGCTTGGCAAAGAGGGAAGCTTTTCCAAAATACTAACATAGGCAAGGGAGACTTGCATTGTATATTTCTATATAATTAGGATTAACCCTTTCTGTTGTTCTCTACTGTCCACAGCCGTCAGTGACCAGTGAGCGTCGTCTGGCTCACAGGCAGGGTCGGAGGGCACTGAAGGCCAGTCTGACACTGGGAGTCCTCCTGGGACTCTTCTTCAGTGCTTGGCTCCCCTTTTTCATCACCAACATGGCTCAGGTCAGTACAGGGACCAGACACTGACTCTACCACAGATGTGAAAATGAAAAACATACAGGTAACATGACCTATTAGCGTCCATCTCATACAGTACGTCAAACAAATCTTGGATGTGAGATGCATGATCAGATGAGCTGGAGGAAAGGGGCGAATAGCTTCAATGTATCCAGGTTGCCTTCACCTGTGTGCACAGGCGAGTGTCCCTTTACATGGTGTCCCACCATTTAACAAATCTGAGGTTGTTTGTCTTTTTTTCTGGAATAGATCTCCTATTCCAGATATCTGAGTCACTCAGTTTTCTCACAAATTCTTATATGTGTGGTGGGCACCAACACAGTGTGAAATAAATGCAAAAGAAAGAAAGAAGAAAGGGGAAAAAAACACTTGGATACCAATCTATTTTTGTATTGGCCAGCCTTGGCGTCACAGCCTTGCCAAGCTATCCAACGAGGAAATAGATTGGCATTTCAGCTTCGTGCGGCTGACTCATACCAAAACCCAGAAAACAACACACCACAATGCCATTTATAATTGCTATTCTGTTTAAGTTGCAGATTTTGGTTTGATTTGACTGAGCACACACTCATTAGTCAGCGAACAAACATTGGCGGCCACGGAAGAACCTCGGCGAGAGTAAATGAATGTCGAAAAACAGCTTAATCTAAATTGGTAATGACACTTGTCCTGTTTTTCAAGCTTTCAATGATCCAGTCATTTTGATTTCCCATCTGTGCCCTCTCGCCTCTCCCCTGCATAACATCGAGCACAGAGACTTGACTGTGTCTGCGCTCTCCTTCCTTTTCACACTCAATGTGGTGTGTGAAACGCACCCCTCCTTTCTGTCCTATTCCCACCGCCTCCCTGTCTCATCTTCATAGTATTGGAAGCTCTCCTCTAACAGCTGTCTCCTCCTTCACTGTCCTTCTCTAAACCTAGTGGTTATGTTCAAGATCAGTGTTTTTAACAGCCAGACGCAAATGTCTTTACAAGTTCCACTCAGGGAAAATTAGATGTCCAATAAGTGAAAAGCGTGATGGACAGCTGTAGTGAGCAGCATCTTATTCTTTTTTTGATGGTTTCAGATTCATCTATTCCAAATTCATAGGGACCCTAAAGGCACAGAGAGAGTAAATAAATAAATATAAATAAATACATGTTGAATAAATAAGTAAAGATTAGATTATATTTAATATTTTGTTTGTATTTATTTATCTACTTATTTCTGCATTTATTTATTTATTTGTTTATTTATTTCAGAGCTGCCTGTCCCATAAATTACCTTGTTTTTGGATGATTCCAGGGACACAGAAAGTAAATAGACTGGAAAAAAAATATATGCAATAAATTATAGATAGATAAATGTGTACAATTAGCTAAAGATAAATCAACATGTTTCCAAAAAGCATATATCAATGAGTGGTCCAAAAAATAAACTTTTTGTTGTATTTAATTTATTTATTTATGTATTTATTTTTATTATATATTATATTATAATATATATATTATTTTGAGTTTTACCATAATTAAACCTCTGTTTTTGATGGAATAAATAAATAAATGTGAATTATAAATTTAGAATAAATAAATATACATTTAGCTAAAAAGGATAAATATGGACAATAAATGAATAAATTGATTTTCTATACCTTATTTCAACTCATAAAACATTTGCAAAACCGATGTTTTGAATATTAGAATTTGTGCATTGTTAACATCTATTTTTATTTAATCCTAGTTTGCAGTCTTCTACTTCCTTTAATGTCTTTGCTAATTGGTGAAAAGATTTTTATTATAAATAATACAATTTTAAAAGATATTTATATATTCCTTTATTTCCTGATTTATTACTATATTTATTTATTTATACGTTTTACCATAAATTAACCTCTGTTTTTTGAGGGAAGTAAATAAATAAATGTGCAATATAAATTTAGAATAAATAAATATACCGTTAGCCAAAAATGATAAATAAATACATGAATGGACAATAAATGAATAAAACATTTGAGCATTGTTCAAATCCATTTTTTTATATTTTAGTTTGCAGTATTTTACTTCCTTTACTATCTTTGCCAATTGGCAAAAATATTTTTATTATAAATAATATATATTTTTTAATATATATAAATATATTTATTCATTTATTTAATTTTGCATTTATTTTTTCCTCATTTATTTCAGATTTTTTCTGTTCCCATTTTTTCTGTTTCTTCTGATGCTTTAATGCCTGTGATACTCTCCACCATCTTCATTCAGGCAGTGTGTGAGTGCGTTCCCCATGCGCTCTTCGACGCCATCACCTGGCTGGGCTACTGCAACAGCACCATGAACCCCATCATCTACCCGCTGTTCATGAGAGACTTCAAGCGAGCTCTGGGGAAGCTTTTGCCCTGCTGTTCCTCGCAGTCCCCCAGAAGACCCTCACCGGCGCTCTCCCTCTCTCTCCGCAACTCAGGAGAGCCCAACATTGCCAGCAGAACCCCCTCTCCGCTGGCCTCTGACCCCACGCACCCCCCTGCCACCGCCACCGATGCCGTCAACCTGCTGGATGCCGAGCATGCTGGCATCGAGCTGCCTCTGCTGCTGCCCAACCAGGTCGACACCCTGGATTGAATAGCAATTATGGAAATGCTAACATGTTATGTCAGGGTTTATGGTGATTCAGGACAAGCATCGAGACTCATAGCAATTCTTGATTTACTCACTGTGAGTTAACAGTTAGAGGCCTAAGAAAAATGATTTGAAAAAAGAATCAACATTTTTTTATTGTCACAGAAAAATGTCTCTCCACTTATCTTGAATTGTGCATTTCTTTCCAATTATGAAATATGGTTGAAGAACCCGATATAGGTGCATTACCGAAACAAAAAAAATCTCCAGTATTATCAGTGCCAGTAAACAATGTAACTAAACCCTGAAACTTGATGGTAAGCAGCGCTTCACATTGAAATGGGTGGAATAGAGAAAAGAAAGGCCTTGAAGACAACACATTCACTGAATTACCCCCGGCCTTATGGAAATTAAATGACTGTGATAATATCCATAGCAACCAGGCCAACGGATGAAAACTAGAAGGACAAGAGGAACAGAGATATCACCTATTTTGTAGCATCCTCTAAAACCTGCAAATTAATACTTACAGGTATCTGATCTCACAGTGGGTTTAGAAAATAAATTATGACACTATTTACAGTTTGTAAAAAAAAATTACTTAATTTACAAAATTCTAAATTGTTCTTAAATTATTACATTAGTCTAAAAACGACATTTCATGGCCAGTTAATTCAGGGGCTTTTCACTTGAGGCAGCCATGTGTGCAGTGACTCTTTTGTCGTCTCTGGCATGTCAGTGTGTCGAGAATGGAATGAAGATTTTCTCCAACAAAGCTTTGATGCTGAAAAAGACTTGAGAAGAGGAGATTTTTACAGGGAAGCAGCCGGTCCAGTAACATGCTCTTTACAAGTTTGGCTGCCTTTGTTTGTGTGTGTGCTCCGTATTCCAGCGTGTGTCTTCCCAGCTCCATGATACGTGTTCGTTGTCAGGGTCGGCCTCCTCTGCGCCGTCACACGGGGCGTTAACAGCAGATGCCGTGTCCTCGTTAGTCGCATTCTCCTCAGAAGTAAGTGGTGAATTGTTCCTGTCTGATTCTGTGTCATTTAATGAGTCCAGCAGGTCTGAAATATCAGGGATATCCCAGCCGTCACCCACCTCGTCTGTCTCTGCCACCTCTTTCGCGTCTCTTTCACTTTCTCCCGTAATAGTCTCAGCCTCCTCAGCTTGGTTTTGTGTCTCAGTCACTTGTTGCTCATGGGGGGTTTGGTCAGGGATGTCCACTGTCCCTGTTGTAATAATTACAGGCTGAGGAAGATCAAAGTAGGCTCCTTGGACTTCTTTGGTGGGAACTCCTACTGCCACCAAGATGGTGTCCATCTGCCGCATGTAGTCCAAGTGACCTTTCACCTGGGAAGCAGAAACATGCTTTTTACTGTCTCTGACTAAAAAGGACACACATGGAGAGGCAAAGCCTTCGTGTGGACCACCACGGGACCTTATTTCGGAAAAAATATGTACAGTAGTCAACAGGGAGAGACTTTTTTTTATTATTCCGTTTGCATTGCGCCATGAATCACACATATAATGTTTGTCAATTTAAAAGATAATTTTGCAAGTTGAGAAAGTCGTAGTTTGTTGTAAAACTGTGGAAGTATCAGACTGTGAAAATACAATATTAGAAAGACTACACACCCAAAATTTGTTGTGTAAGTGACCCTCTCTGAAGCTACGATGCAAGGTGTGTTTCGTACTGGGATTGTACTCACACCAGCAACGGGTCTGATCGTTCTCTCTCTTCCCGGCTGATAAAAAGACCAGGAGTCACTGGATACATGCGTGGAACATAGCTAAATTAGCTACCGCTAGCTAGTGTTGGTGACGTATAATGTGCGAGACAAGTACACTGAGCAACTTCACACAAAACTAAATGATACTACCACAAACTGTGACTTTCTTGACTTGTAAAATGATCTTTTAAATGGACAAACATCATATGTGTGATTCATGGCGCAATTCAAACGGGATAAAAAAAAAAATGTATGTCTCTCGCCGTTGACTACCGTATATAACTTTTTCGAAATATGGGACCACCGGAAGGGGCGGGACTTCGCCTCTATTCCTTTGTAAATTACAGTGTATCATGTCAGTTTTCTTATTCCTCACATTACATGAGCAGGTATATAGTGTACGGTGCTTCATACATGTCGAGTATCTCTTTCCTGTCTCTTTTTTAAATGTTCAGTTAAGTGATATGTGAAATCTCTGATGCTCTACCTAGTTTTGTAAAGCATCGACTAGTTTTGTTGAACCAGATGTTGTCCACATGTTGACGTTTCATGTGGAATCATGTTGATTTACAGGGTGGCAGAAAGGCGTTGCTGCAAACTGAAACAGACCAGCAGGGGCCTTATTTCTTTCTCTTTTCATTTTTATTTAAGCAATACAATTGTCTCTTTTAAAGTGCGAATAAAATTCTGTATTTAATAACATTGCATCAATTAGTCAAGGACCCATTTTATGACTTCACAGACTCTGTTCTAACAAACAAAAGTGACATTTTTTATCCTTGAAAAGTGTCAATGTGAGGCGACAGCTGCATGTGTTTTTTTCCGAAGGTGAAAACCTTGAGACGATGAATAAGCTTCAGCTCATGTGTACTTGAAAAACTATTCATTAAACTAACTTTAAATATAAGTTCTGACTCACCACGGAGGAAAGATCCACATTGATTATACGCCGATCCTTGATGTTGATTGGCTGTAGCCCAGCAACAGACAGCTGTGCAGCTGAACTACGGTACAAGAACCCCAGCAGCCAGTCCCCTCTGACGGGCAGATAGTTCAGACAGAACAGTCAGTTATTCATGAAATATTAAATCACAAATCCTGCTGTAAAGGCCGTAGTTTCTGAATCCAAAACATTGGACCTCAAACATACAATGACTAAACAGGGGGCCTCATGCAAGAACCACTCGAACAGATTCGTTCTTAAGTGGCTTGTACGAGTGATTTAGGAGAACTTTACGCATTCACCAATTTTCTCGTATTTTGAATTTTCTCTTAGGAACGAACACAGTTTACGAGTTGTCCAGACCTGTCGTAGGAGCCATGTGCTGTTATCCAAACCGATGTTTTTTGCTCATGGATTGTATATTTCATTACAAATAATGAAAAAAATAATAATAAAAAAAAACAATCCTATATATATAAAATTATGTTGACATTATCCTGTTTGACTCTGCAATTGCAATTATAATATAATTATAAATGTATTCCTTAACTTAAAGCAGCGGTAGGCAGAATGTTTTTGGCATCATTGGGCAAAAATTCCATAATAACCTTTCAGCATATTGTAATTCAAGTGTTCTGAGAGAAAACTAGACTTCTGCACCTCCTCATGGCTCTGTTTTCAGGCTTTAGAAAATCTAGCACGTGACTGGAGACTTTAGCCAATCACAGGTCATTTCAGAGAGAGAGAGAGCGTTCCTATTGAGCGTTCATTCAACGGAGGCAGCTGTCAATCACTTGTGAACTCCGATCATGCAGCGCTGATGAAATATAAATCAATATTCTGTTACTGTAATGCCTATTTCTCACATAAAATGTTTTCAGAAACATCTTGTAGTGTACTGTTTAGCTGTAAAATGAGAAAGTTTGCTCCTGTTGGTGGGCGGTGCTTGGTATTTCCTCAACTGATCTCAACATGGCTGCCAAACTTTCTTTTGACCGTTTGATCGGAGTTTGCGAGTGATTGACAGCTGCTCAGAGACGACAAGGCTCCAGCTCGGCTCTGATTGGTTGTTTTCCTCGGTCTGTAAAATCTTTCAGATGCCATTAGGAGCACCAGAGGACACAGAGACACATGACATTTTTCAGATTACCTGTCTCATGCACTACTGTCAGGATATAGTGACTGTTTTATAAAAATAACTTTCTTTAAATCATATTTGCTCCGATTCTACCTACTGCTGCTTTAAATTGGCCATTGATGCTATTGTACAACACTACAATATCAATATGAACATCTCAAACTGCAAAAACGACTTAAATTCCACACTAACTGAAGGTTATTATATATATATATAGATATATATATCTATATATATATATATATATTTGTCTCTGTATATAATAAGGTCAACAGGAAGTGTTACCAGGCATGTCACAGCTTCTTTTGGATGCGTGTAAGGCTCTTGGAAGAGAGCGTGTCTTTAGAAAGCGTGCTGATATACAGACGTAGGCAAAGTTGTTGGTAACGTTCCGTGAAAGAGAGAAAAACCCACAATGGTCACTGAAATAACTTGAAACTGACAAAAGTAATAATAAATAAAAATTTACTGAAAATGAACTAATGAAAATCAGCTGTTGCTTTTGAATTGTGGTTCAACAGAATCATTTTAAAAAACAAACTAATGAAACTGGCCTAGACAAAAATGATGGTACCCCTAGAAAAGATGTAAAATAATGTGACCATAGGGACATATTAAACTAAGGTGTGTCCTGTAATTAGCATCACAGGTGTCTTCAAACTTGTAATCAGTCAGTCTGCCTATTTAAAGGGTGAAAAGTAGTCACTGTGCTGTTTGGCATCATGGTGTGTACCACACTGAACATGGACCACAGAAAGCTAAGGAGAGAGTTGTCTCAGGAGATCAGAAAGAACATTATAGACCTTCATGTTAAAGGTAAAGGCTATAAGACCATCTCCAAGCAGCTTGATGTTCCTGTGACTACAGCTGCACATATTATTCAGAAGTTTAAGGTCCATGGGACTGTAGCCAACCTCCCTGGACGTGGCCGCAAGAGGAAAATTGATGACATATTGAAGAGACGGATAATACGAATGGTAACCAAAGAGCCCAGAACAACTTCCAAAGAGATTAGAGGTGAACTCCAAGGTCAAGGTACATCAGTGTCAGATCGCACCATCCGTCACTGTTTGAGCCAAAGTGGACTTAATGGAAGACAACCGAGGAGGACACCAAATCATAAAAAAGCGAGACTGGAATTTTCCAAAATGCATATTGACAAGCCACAAAGCTTCTGGGAGAATGTCCTTTGGACAGATGAGACAAAACTGGAGCTTTTTGGCAAGTCACATCAGCTCTATGTTCACAGACGAAGAGATGAAGCATCCAAAGAAAAGAACACTGTACCTAATGTGAAACATGGAGGAGGCTCGGTTATGTTATGGGGCTGCTTTGTTGCATCTGGCACAGGGTGTCTTGAATCTGTGCAGGGTGCAATGAAATCTCAAGACTATCAAGGCATTCTGGAGCGAAATGTGCTGCCCAGTGTCAGAAAGCTTGGTCTCAGTTGCAGGTCATGGGTCCTCCAACAGGATAATGACCCAAAACACAGCTAAAAACACCCAAGAATGGCTAAGAACTAAACATTGGACTATTCTGAAGTGGCCTTCTATGAGCCCTGATCTAAATCCTATTGAACATCTGTGGAAGGAGCTGAAACATGCAGTCTGGAGAAGGCACCCTTCAAACCTGAGACAGCTGGAGCAGTTTGCTCACGAGGAGTGGGCCAACATACCTGTCAACAGGTGCAGAAGTCTCATTGAGAGTTACAGAAATCACTTGATTGCAGTGATTGCCTCAAAAGGTTGTGCAACAAAATATTAAGTTAATGTTACCATCATTTTTGTCTAGGCCAGTTTCATTAGTTTGTTTTTTTAAATGATTCTGCTGAACCATAATTCAAAAACAATATCTGATTTTCATTAGTTAATTTTCAGTGAATTTTTATTTATTATTACTTTTGTCAGTTTCAAGTTATTTCAGTGACCATTGTGGGTTTTTCTCTTAACGGAACGTTACCAACAACTTTGCCTACGTCTGTATTGGCAGAGACGGATGAATGGGGCAAGACGCGTAGCCTTATATTGTATCAATGGAGTGTTAATTATGCTTATTTACAATTCTCATTTACGCACAGGTGGCATTCATCATGTTTACGAAGGTTTACACGGTTATCTGAAGTTAGAAGCGTTTCCTGAAACTGCGGTACAAAATAATTAAGAGAAAGTTAAGATAAGAATACAAAAATGTTCTTGCATGAGGCCCAATGAGTATATACGGTATATATACAATATATATACATATGAGTATGTAGACATTTCACTCCATGCGTCATGACGGAAAGAGCTGTGTTAGATTACCTGCAGTAGCCGTTGACTATTTTTCCAGCCACTACCTTGGCCATCCTCTCCCAGGCCTTTTCAGAGCCGTCCACAGGGGCCCCCAAGAGGACTACATCCTCCACCACTCCTTCACTACCTGAGGAATCACAACAACAACATGGGACTCAACTAGTTTGTCAGAACAATGTAAAAAAAAAAAATATATATATATATATAGAAGATGAGAAACTGAATTTGGTTAATTGCGGTTCAATTACACAAAGTATAATCTCTATAAACAGATTCTGCATTCACATGTAGAATCTGTAGGCAACGGCACAAGGTTTTGGTATCGGAAGCGTTCTGGTTTCAGATTGTAGTCCTAGTAGTATTGACCAATCATGTTTGAGCGGGCTTTGGTTGAATGCAGGTAAACAGTCCGGGTGGAGAGCAAAAAAAGTGGAGGAATGCATCGGCCGAAATGCAATCTCAGAACCCACCAGCTGTCGTCTGACGATGATTTAGCTTTTTATTGGTTTGAAATTAGCTTGTACAGTAAACTTGTGAAACAATCCGGTCGTACACGTTGTCTCTCAACTCCAGTCTTGTGTCTCAAGTTGCTAATCGGACTTTATACAATGAGCAGTGCACAGAAAAGGTAGTCCTGGCCCGGATATCCGCTGGCTAAACCAGAACCCATGAAATATAGCTTATTTTTTTATTTTTTTTATAAACTTTATTTTAAATCTGTTAACAATACAATAAACAAAACAATAAATAGGTAAATACATATAAAGAAAAGGAAGGGAACATAAATAAAAAACATACAATGAAATAAAATAAAGTAACAAAACATGCCAGGGGTCAATATAAATTAATAAATACAATAAATAATAAATAGTAACTTAAGTAAAAACATCCGCTTTACTAGCCTTTTTAGTTTTTTGCTGAAGTAATTGTCCTAATATATAGTTCTATTTCTTTCTTGAAAACATAAGAGTGCCCCAAAAATACAGCCCCCTTGCCTCCAGAGGCTTAGCTGTTGTCAGACCAGAAGCCGATGGGTTCTGAGATTCCACGAGGTATAACCACATTTAAATGCTCATTTTTTAGAGCCGTCATCATAACAATTCTCCTCTGCTTCACCAGGGACTTACTTTTAAAAGTTACGACTGCAACGCAGGGATATCTCACATACAACACAGGCCTACACGTGTACAGATATTTTTTTTAAAATGGATATATTCCTCTACATTTTGTCCTCTCGTCCACACGCAAATGGAGTTTTGGGTCACAAAACAGATATTTTTGCAAAAAAAAAATGCCTTCTAAAAGGTGCAGATTTTTAAAAACTCTGGTTTCTTTGTATCTGTGTGGACATGATGTCCTCCCCTAATTTCGCGCAAAGATGGCAGACTACCGGCTTTTGTAAGCACTGCTCGGACTAATTACTACTTTACATTTGAAAAACGTTCCAGTCACAGGAGGCCAAAGCAGGAACACATTAAACATGTCAAGGCCGAATGATTATTGAATGTGCTTTTGGGCGATTGAAGGCGGGGGTTTGCAGCACTCAGAAGAGCTATGGACAGAAACTTGAATGACCTCCCTTTTGTCATTTATGCATGTAAAGAGACAGTTGATGACAGCAGTGATGAGTCATGCAGTTCGACCAGGAATCACAGCCCCCCCACCAACAATAACTGTTATCCAACTGACTGTAATGAAGCCAAAGGAAACGGAGTAAGAAGGGTGGTCTCACTTGTGGTGACGTAAATATTACAGTGAGTGTTTGGAGTCGTTTTTGCGTTCGTGTGTGAACGGAGATATTTTGTAAAATGAAGGTCGTGTGGACAGATTTTATTTTTAAGCGGAGGGGAAAATATCCGTTTTTAAAAGTGCTTGGAAATGTGAATGTAAATCCAGTTCCAATGAGTAATCAAAATATGGTTTATCCACAGAAAGGTGTTCATACCTTGGTCATTGGCCAGCTCCTGTAGGCAGTAGTAGATAACTCTGGCCCCAAGACTGAAACCTATGAGGCTGACGGGCCGCTTCCCCTTCAAATACAGAAAGAGAAAGAAAATTCTGAAGTAGCTTTCATCTTCCTAGTGTTTACTGAACATCATAGTTCAGGTTAATAAATATAGTATTTTCATTTCAAGTTTTGTTCCAATATTCTAGAAGTCCTTCAAAGAAACAACTAATAGAAACATCATGGTTGAAGTTGAGCAGTTAATAATGTGTACACAAAACTAACCCTAGACTAACTAACTAACTAACTAATCTAGAGCGATGGCTGACACAATACTGTGGTGCATTACGGTGTATTAACAGAGGTTAAGAGGTAGTATGATACCTGCTGTCTGCTTCGCAAAACCTGCGCCAGGTGTTTCCCCACCTCAGCTGAGTGGGTCAGACAAACACACCAGGGGTTGTCGATGACGCTGGCTGCTGCCAGCAAAGACGCAGGCCACGTCAGAGCCGCCACGATGCCTGGACAGTGCGACGGTGTAAAAGACATCAACACAGTACCAAGTGAAAGTTGATACAACAAAGCAAAGAGGCTAGAGAAGATAGTCAGGATCGTTTAACAGTCAATACATCAATGCCACAATAACACCCCATATTGCATGTCCCAACAGAAAATATTTGACCACAAGCACAAACACTCCTGTTATCAAATACAGATCCACAGAATAGACTAAGTGCTTCCTGCATGGCCATCCTCCTACCTGAGAGCACCGTGTACTTGAGCGCCTCCTGGGCCACCATGCTGACCAGACCATCCAACAGAGAGGCCATGGCCGAGCCCAGATCCCTGAGGAAACGGGACTCCCACACCAGGCAGTACTGTTCCCCGCACTCGCCCAGGCTGCCCCACGGGGCCTGGAACGAACCTGGAAGACAGCGCTTGTGTTTTTATATAAGGAAATCACTGAGCAGCACTTGTAAGTGAAGTGTTTTTTAGCTGTGAAAGGGGTACTGAGCTTGTAACAGAGTGTATTTTTAGTGGGGGAAGAGAGCTGCATTGTTTTATGCGAAACTTGAGTGGTTTGTTTGCATAATCTCGGGTGGACACTCTGGTATAGTTTTAGAAAATGATGTGCAGAACTGTTGCCCAGCAATCCCGTCTAAGTTCTTCTCGCTTCCTCTTTGATATTTGTATTCTTCCTCGTTTTTTGCCACCTGACTACTTCAACACCGCTCAAGGCATTTCAAACTTTAAAATGTTCAGCTCATTGAGGACATTACTGTTAGTGTTTGTGTCTTCCATACTTTTCAAAAATATGTTAAGAGGACCTATTATGCTTATTTTCAAGTGCATACTTGTGTTTTGGGTTTCTACTAGAACATGTTTACATGCTTTAATGTTCAAAAATCGCTTTACCTTTCTCATACCGACTGTGCTGCAGCACCTCTTTTCACCCTCTGTCTGAAACTTTCTGTAAAGCTGATTAATAGGGACAACAATTTCTGAAATTGGTCCAGTACTGAGGGAGAGTGCTGTACACAATAGCCACTCATGGGCAGTAATGTAATCATATTAGGGCAATTTGGCACCGTCATTTACATCCACTAAAAGTGCTTTTTGCCACCGACAGGCTGACTGATTGTTATCATAAGTGTCTGACATTATGGAAAGAGTCTCGCTCAAGGAGAAATCTTGCAAAGTGACGTGTTGCCGGAAAACAACAGTGGAAATGCGAGTGTCAGCCATGCAGAGTTTTGTGTTGTAGTTTTGTCTGAGTACAGAAAGCGTAGCTTAGTAAAAGATTTTCAATGTCATGGCTGAATATTGAGATGATTTCAATGTGAGGTCTTTGAATTCGATTACCGCCCGTATTTATTTGAGCCAGACTGTACGGATGAAGAGCTCCTACAAATTGAAGAGCGGACGAGAGCGGGGCAACAGGCAGAGGAGGGTGAACCAGCTGCTGCAAGGCCACGAATCTCGGGAGAATGGTGGTGTTCCTGTGGGTGCTGTGACCCTATGCCCACAGAGAAAGGATGCTGTAGAGTGGGACCTGTTGCTCAGATTTCACAACGAGACTTCTCCTTGAGCCGGATTTGGACACAAAACCAAACAGACCAAATCAAGCGGAAGGTAAGAAAAAGGTTTTATTTCTCTGTACAGGTCCTTTCCATAATGTTGTCAGATACGTATAATAACAATCTGAGCCTGTCAGTGGCAAAAACAAGCACTTTTAGTGAACGTGCAATTGCCCTCGCAGCTTGTTTCGTGGCTGCCGGTAACAGTGTTATCCCTCAATACTGGACCAATTTCAAAAATTGTTGTCCCCCAAAATACCCTAATTACCCTTTAAGAGGCTTAACTTTCATGGCAAAGACAGCTAGTGGAAGGTAGAATGATTTGTTCTGATTTCATCACACACACTGTACATGTCCAGTGTAGTTGTAGGGTTAAATTCAGCTGTTATGTTGCCATGATGTCTGAAGATTAACCTCTAAACACAACTTATCAAAAGCAGGCAGTCCTATCTGGTTATTTCATCCATGAAAATGTAATATACTATGATATATATATTGATATTGCCATGTAAATTTAAATATACATGATAGAGGATTTATCCATATCTACCTCACCTAATCAGTGGAAATTGTAAGTGGTTGTAGTGAGACAGGAGAAGCTGTATTTACTTACTGTATTTACCACCGCAGAGCCAACCTGTCACTGCGATGGTCAGGTGAAGCTGCTTCCCAGATCTCAGTGGCAGGAATTCAAATTCCTCTATCGCCCCGACACGCTTATTCATCTTATAGCCTGGAGAAACAACGAATGGAAATTAAACAACGGTAGTAATCTAGAAGAAGACAAAGTTCAGCTCAAATTCTAAAGATAACTTCTTTCCACACACAATCATGTGTCTTCCAACGCTCTTACCAGTCAATCCAGCTCCTGCTGCTCCAAATAAGGAGGCTATGATTGCAATGCCAGTGGCTGAGCCCAGAGCAGCAGCTCCTCCGGCCCCCAGCACAGCACCGGCCCCTGCTGCCATCAAGGGGGCAGCCAGACCACCTGTTACACCTGGCGAAGGCACAAAGAGTGCAGTCAGTACAGATATCTGTAAGGTGAAGCCTTTTAGAGAAAACTAAAGTATACAGAGGGAAAAATACGACTCTTGGAAGTGTGAGCTGATGCAGTCTTCGTGCATTATTCTGATAGTCCTAACACTCTATGGTGATTTAATTATCAGTTGATTAACTTATCAACTGAAGTTCATATATGTGTCCACATAAGATACTAGATGTTTCAAATGTCCATTTAAAGTTTTCAAAAGCTCTTGAAGCAGGAAAATAATCACCAATCACAGTTCCTCCTCCCACGGTGGCTAGTCCAATGAGGAGGTAGCGTCGTAACTTCCGTCCTCTTTCTCTCCTTAGCCGCCGAGAGGACTCCTCTCTAACGGAAGCAGAGTCACACAGATCATCTGTATCAGTTGGAATATTCATGGATTCTAAAAATGTCAAATGACTCTTCTAAAACAATAAGCTGCTTGTTAATGCCACACAACAACTATCTTTCATGCTATCGTTTTGGATACAAGTGTGAATACCATGCACGGTGTTGTTTAAACAGTCTGACACACACACAGGATTCGGCAAAAAAGTCAAGCTAAGACAGAACATATTATCATTAAGTATGTTAAATTAACTGAGGCACCGTGTAAACATAGCAACGGACTCACAATTGTCTATCATCTATCCAAACACAACTTACTCGCTCTCCTCTCCTCCTTCCCTCAGCCTCTCTCCTAATGTTTCCTCGAACTCCTCCAGCTGCTGTGGAAAGACCCGCAGCAGAAAGCTGACATGACGGATGAGAACCCTCGATCTGGCATCATACTGGCCTGAGTACACGACAGACCATCGAAGTTATAAAGTAGCAATTTATACCAACTTAAAGTAGATCAGTCATTCATTCATCAAAGGAGTCTTACCGTCTTTGACAGAAAAAGACACCAGATCCTGTAATACAAAGTGAAAGCTGGTTATAATTTGTTGGTTTGTAGAAATACAGACACAAGTACATTAGTAAAATACAATTTAATTCACGTTATTAAAAATAAAGCAAAAAGCTTAATTGTTCTGTTAGCATGATCAGTTGTGAAACAGTCCTATTAAACCACAAAATAATAGAACTCAAGTGACACCTGTATGATGGGGGTGGACCCAGAAGCCAGCAGTGGTTCGGCCTCTAAGATGGAGAGGAAGGTGTCGGAGCCTTCGAAGCCCAGGCCCGACAGGAAAGCCCCCATAACCGGCATCACCGACTCATCCAGGTCCAGCCAGCAGACCAGGCCCTGCAGATACTTCTCCCTGAACACACTGAGAAACACGCAACGGCTCATCTCCTCACATCCACAGTTCAGTTAAAGCATTATTCATTTACAGTTTAGTTGAAACTTTAATAATGCACAGATATTATTCACAAGGGGAAGAAGAAAATGCACCTTTCAGAAATGTTTCATTTGTGCAGAAAAATAAATAAATAAAAGGTCAGTCCTCATGATTTCTTGGAGGTTGTAACTGGATACTGCTGCTCACATTTTTTTCAAAATTGAATAACAAATATTTGGAAAATTTCTGGATGTCTGAAGAATTCCTCTTTCTCACCCACTTAAATTTGACCTTGGTGGATCACCACATGCACAACTGCACATGCAAGTCCAAATTTGATTTTGTAGTTTTTATCATTATGGAGAGCCAAGGCCAATTTATCTAGATATATGTAACAAAAACATAATTAAATCAAAGGTGTGTTCAGGACTAGTATCAGGTCTTAATGATAACATTTGTATGAAGACGAATATTTAAAAAAAGAAAAAGAAAATAAACATCCACAGAGCCTTTAGAAAGGTGCCAAATAAAAGTATGGTTTTTTCCTGAAAAAAAAAATATAATGATTGTGAATTAATAATTTAAAAAATGTTGGCCGATCCAAAAAGAATGTTTTGTTTATCTCTGTGGAAGATATCTGACATTTGGCTTCTACTTCTAACGAGGCTTGTGAGCCAATAGTATAATGACGTTGGCATCACACGGTATCTCTGGGTCGTCAGTTAGTGTGGAAAAAATGGATAAATGGCTGAGATTGACAGTAAGTGCCTGGCAACGACTTGTTGTGAAGTAAATGCAATGGCACAGGGGAGGGAGAATGTGACATCTAGTGGCTGAATGTTCTCAGGTGTACCTTTAAATAATATGTTAGGTGGATTTAGGCAAAGGTGGATGGTAGGTTTTTATCTTACCAGAAAAAAATAAGCTCTCTTCAACACAGTGACTACAGTGATATTACTAAGAAGAACAAACACACATAATGTCATGATGACATCATCCTTCATGGCTCTGTTACCTGTTCTCAGGTCCAGTAAACAGCTGGCCCAGAGAGACACCACACAGAGCAGCATAAGCAAACCGACCCTGTTCACTCAGCTGTCTACTGATCCTTGCCTCTGGGCTGGAGTCACGTGGGACATCTGATGTTGTTCCTGCCCCCCCTGGGTCTAAATGGAAAAAACGTAATGATTAACTTCAGGTATCATATTGATTCACATGACAGAAGAAACAGAAAAACAAACTAGTAAAAACCTCAAAATGTATTGCATTTGCATTTGAGGTTACACAGACAACATGTAAGATTATTTTAAATGCTGTTTGGTGGATCACCTGCATGCCGAATTTATCAGAAGACCCCAATGATTGATATGAGGTCTTATGACATATAATATATGTTAATGTCACCTATGAGAAACGTAACTTCCCCAGTTTTTGGTCGTAGTTTGGTGTGACGCTTCTTTCTACTCTTGCAGCTCATTACAGGTAACGGAACTAAACCAGGTTACTGCAGCCTTACTTTGTGCTTCTCATCATGTCTCTGATGAACTGACCTGAATTCAACATGCAGAGGCTGCTAAAGTGTGATCCACATGATTTCTCAGCATTCTTTATAGCTGTAACTTTAAAGCCTGTGTAACTTAAACCAGTGAATCGCAACAACACAACACACTTCCGTTATCTCTGCTGGAAACAGCTGTCTGTATAGTCACCCTGCTGCTTCAGCCAATTAACCAGCTAAAGTTCACTGGTAACTTTTGATAACGTCGTCAATTCAATAACTTACTCTACTGTCGCACTGGGGGAAATAATAAACGTATTGAATGTGTTACCTGGAGTAAACTTGGTGTCCGTGCTTCTCTGTTTCTCTTCCATGTTGTTCACAGATGTCTCAACACTGTACTCTAAACGTTTGCTGCCTTCACGTGTTCCTCCTGAGCTCTGACATCTGACAATTACACGTTAATGTCACTGACTCGTTCACGGTTCAAACAAATTGTGATGGTAATTAATTGGTAAATATTCCCCAAACCACCAATGCAATAAAACATTTCCTGAGGATGTTTTCATCTTCAATATCAACCCGCACAGAGCTTATTTGTGCTGGATTGATAAAATGAAGAGGAGAAATGCATAATGGAAACACGTTTAATGATATGATTAGTATGTTACTTTGAATAACCTCTTGCATATGTAGAATTGTTACCACCCATTAGTAGCACAGCTTCAAAATGCCGCTTTCTGTGTCACAATTAAAACTTTACTGGGTCATTCACACGATTGTTCATATTTTAATGTTAATATTTCCGACTGTCCTTGAAGCCATCATTTGTTTGCAACCTTTGAGTGACGTATCGTCCACGTACGCTCTGGACGGGGCAGATGCAGAGTTGGGGGTGTGTTCACGACTGACACGTTTTGGAAAGTTTTTGTCAGAGAAATTGATATTAAGTTGATGAATGACACATGGTTAGGTCAGGAATGAGAAGTTATGTGCCAAGTGGAGCGCCTAGTTTTAACAATGCTTTACACACAGAGGCGGGAAACCAGTGAAACCCTCTTATAGTGACACAAGATCCAAAATCAGAGCTACAGTTGCTGGCCAGCAGATGTGAGTGTAACATAGATTTTCCCCAGTAATTTTGTTAGTGATATTGACTGGAAGAAAGTTTGGTCCTTACCACAAAAGTTCCTTCTAACTAATAAGCTAAAAGAGGTGTCATTTACGTTGATCCACAGATTCTATCCAGTGAAACATTTCTTACAAAAGTTAAAGAGTGACATATGTAGATGTAAATTGTTCCTTCTGTGAATCCCATCCTGAAACTTGCTCTCATTTATTCTGGTCCTGTAAATTTACATGTGAATTGTGGAAAGTTGTCAACAATTTTATATTTGTTAACATTTACTCCGATTTTGCACTGTACTATAGAAATATTATATTTGGTTGCTGTGATTACAGTGACAAAGACAGTAATGCAATCTTTCTTATTAATCTAATTTCAATTCTCCCTAAGTTCCACATTCGCAAGTGTAAATTTACCCCAAAAAAAGCCTAATTTCTTTGTATTTATGAAAGAAATGGATCTATATCTGTCAACAATTTCTTCCTCACAAAAAAAAGCAATGAAAACAATGAATGTATGCAATATCTTTAAAGTTTTTAAGTGAAATTATTGTCATACTTCGCATGGTCTTTTTTGTTTGTTCTTTTTTGTTTTTAATTTTATGTTGGTTTTGTTTCATTTCTGTTGTCCTTTTATGTTTGGCACAGCTCTTTGTTTATGTTTTCGCTATGCTTCTTCTGTATGTAAATGATTTTAATGTTTTCTGCTGTTACTATGTATATTGTCATTTTGAAATTAAAAAAACAAAACAAAAAAAAAGCATAGATTCTCCCGCCACATATCCTTTTTCTGCAGTTCTGGCCCCACCACAACCCTGATTATACCAGCTATTATTGTTGGTCACTTCAGTTATCTGATCTTTTCATAATGTTGCATAGATTATTCTGTAATGCGGCAAAATTCCCTGTCAAATTGAATGATATGCTATGCCTTTTTTCATTTGTTCGCCTTCTATACACGCATATTTCAATTTGTTCAGAGTTCTTCCAAGGTCATGTATGACTGTGTCTGCCATCCGCAAAATGCTTTCTCTCAGATGCTAAAGGCAGCACATCATCAGGAGGAGGATGGTTGCCAGCCAACCAGCTTCACTCAAGGACATGGTCACGGAAGCACACTGGAATAAATCGATAAGATGTTGCCAATGGCTAAGAATGCAACAGAAAACGCCATTGTTCAATGGTGTTTGGTTAATACGTGGGTTTTAACAGTGGAAGGGTCACAAGCATGAAGAGAGAACAGCAAGAGACACTTAGAATAGACCAAGGCCAATGCATTTTGATTGACTGGGGATGAAAGTTTATGTGCAAGGGAGACATGCCTATGAGTCATACAGTAGCTACCATACCCAGAATGTGTATGTGTAGTATTATACTACATAGTATAGTATTACATAGTGTACTGCAGTATAGTACATTACAGCATGTGTATGATATGGTATAGGCCTAGGCCCAGTATAATATACTATGTGTATGATGTAATAATATAATATAGTATTGTAAAAGGATAGTAAAATATCTATAGTATGGTACAGTATGTGTGTAGTATGATATAGTAGGACTATAATATTATATAGTGTAGTAAAAGTATAGTAAAGTGTAGGATAGAATAGCACAGTGGTTTTCAAAGTGGGGTCCAGGGACCCCCAGGGGTCCTTGAGGGGGTTCCCAGCAAAAAAGGAGATTCATTTATTTTCACCATAATTCCCTCCATAAGTAACAAAATGACAGGATGTATGACTATTTTAGTCATGGGTTTCCTGCACTTTCTGTAATAAATAGGGCTGTCAATCAATTAAAATATTTAATGGCATGATTGTGCTTAGATAATTGTGATTAATCGCAAATTAAACACACATTTTTTATCAGTTCAAAATGTACCTTAAAGGGAGATTTGTCAAGTATTTAATACTCTTATCATCATGGGAGTGGGCAAATATGCTGCTTTATGCAAATGTATGTATATATTTATTATTGGAAATAAATTAACGTCACAAAACGATGATAAATATTGTCCAGAAACCTTCATAGGTACTGCATTTAGCATAAAAAAATATGCTCAAATCATAACATGGCAAACTGCAGCCCAACAGGGAACAACAGCTGTCAGTGTGTCAGTGTGCTGACTTGACTATGATTTGCCCCAAACTGCATGTGATTATCATAAAGTTGGCATGTCTGTAAAGGGGAGACTCGTGGGTACCCATAGAACCCATTTTCATTGACATATCTTGAGGTCAGAGGTCAAGGGACCTCTTTGAAAATGGCCATGTCAGTTTTTCCTCACCAAAATTTAGCCTAAGTTTGGAGTGTTATTTAGCCTCCTTCGCGTCAAGCTAGTATGACATGGTTCCAATGGATTTCTTAGGTTTTCTAGTTTCATATTATGGCAGTATCTTCAATCTTTAAAACTGAGCCCGCTACAACCTAAAAATTGTATGTTTGCATTAATTCGTTAAAGAAACAGGTTATTATTGTGTTAACTTTGACAGCCATATTAATAAAATATCTAAAAGCAAAAATGATATCAGATGGGGAACTATGGGACAAAATCCAATGGGGGTCTGTGGTCTAATTTGTGTCCGTTTGGGGGTCCTTGACGTGAAAACGTTTTGGAACCAATGGTAAAGCATATGTATTATACAGTATATACAGCACAGTATGTGGAGTATAGTATAGTATAGTAAAGTAAAGTATAGTGCAATATGTATGGTATGGTAAAAAAGTACAGACAAATTTAATATAAAATATGATAATGGTATTATCCAAGAGTGATGGTTCAGAGTATTTTTAATATAGTCCGATTGACTGCATGTCAATGACTCCTTTATTTACTCTTTATTTTCTTGTACATTACACGCCAACTTTTCATATAACTCTCTGATCTCTGTTCTGCTGATCTCTGACTTACTCTGGGGTATTTTCAGACTGTGTGGCTGCTCCTCTCCCACACCCACTCCCTTCCCATTTGCTTCATCAGCTCCAATTTGCTGTATATACTTGGCACCGCTCTAACCTCCCTTCACGTTTTCCAGTCTGAATTCTGTGTATTGACAAGAGATCAAGGCAAACACCGGAAAAGCACGCAAGGGCGGATTAAACTTCCACCAGGTCTTCGTGTGCAGGAACTGTTAGTACAGCGTAGGTACTTTGTCAAAATAATATCCTGGCCTTGTCACAGAGGAATCTCCAAACCTACGTGTGCTGTATTTGTCTGTCTCTAAAAGGCATCCTGTTTATACGGCCCACTGAACAGTCTCTAGAGTATCATAAACAAGACTTTATATGTAGCAAAGCCACTGCTTGATTACTAATGATAGCGCATCTTTATTTGGAATGTCTTTCTTGCATAGTATAAAAATGATTTCTATATTAAACACAACAAGTGCAACATATACAACTAACTGTTCTATGATATACAGATGAGAAGCATTGTTGAATAGAACCCGTATGGGTTCTCATTTTACAGACTTGCCTAGACTTGATCAGGGAAAAATAAAAGCCCAGTCTGACTTTGAAAACCTTGAGTGTTGAAAAGCAGCGATAGAAAAGATCATATGAAGTGAACTCCTGCTACCTTATGGAAGCCCATTTCTGCCACTGTGATGGAAAAAAAAGATCCTGTAAGCCATTATAATGAGAAAATATCTTAGAAATTAGTTAGCATCTCAAAATTATGACTTAGTATCACAAAATGATGAGAAACTTTCTCAATATTTTCCATTTAGTAACTCAATATTTTGACTTAAAGCTGAAGTAGGTGAGATTTGAGCAAATATGATTAAAATGTTTTATTTTTATAGAACGGTCGCTATATCGTGACAGTAGTACATGAAACAGATAACCTGAAAAAAATCATGTTCCTCTGTGTCCTCCGGTGTCCTCCGGTATTTCATATACCGGAGGAAAACAAGCAGTCAGAACTGATCTGAGACCTGCTGTCCAGCTGCTGTCTATGAGAGCCGGCTGTTAATCACTCGCGAACTTCGACCAACCGGTCAAACTAGGCTGCGCTGATCAATTATGAATCAATATTATGTTACTGTAATGCCTATTTCTCGCCTTAAATGTAAATGCGGCAACCATTGTGAAATCTGTTGAAGGAACGCCAAGTTCCAGTCACATGACCGGAGCACAGCCAATAGGAACGCTCTCTCTGTGAAATTACCTGTGATTGGTCAAAGTTTTCTAATGCCTGAAAACAGAGCCATGAGGAGGTACAGAAGTCTAGTTTTCTCTCAGAACACTTGAATTACAATATGCTGAAAGGTTATTGTGGAATGTTTGCCCAATGATGCCAAAAATATATTGCCTACTGCCATTTTAATATCTCAATATCAATCAATATCTCATTTTGACACACTAAATGAAAAGATACTAAGTCATTATTTTGATATATTAAGTCAAAATATAGTTACTAATTTAAAATGTTAAGATATTAAGTCATTATTTTGAGGAACTATCTCATTATTTTGAGATAGTTTGTCATTATAATGATTCACAGGATCTTGAAGCTGAAATGGGCTTCCATTGTCCTTTGCATGCAATTCATTTGTACTCCTGTGCTCAACATCCTTGGTAAACAGTGCTAACACTTCTGCTGTTAGCAGTGTTGACTTCTAGTTTCTGGGGTGGCATTAAAATAACAGTTTCTACAATCTGAAATGCAGTGTTACCAGTGTTTTGCATCACTAAATATTGCATGGGCTTTAAAGGACCAGTGTGTAACATGTAGGGGGATCTATTGGCAGAAATGGAATATAATATTAATAAGTATGTTTTCTTTTGTGTATAATCACCTGAAAATAAGGAATCGTTGTGTTTTCGCTATAGCCGTATATCTACATAGCGAGCAGATCCTCTTCGGTCATGTCTAGAAGGTAACCCGTAAATTGCGAAATCTGATCTGAAATCTGCAAAAACTTGCAAAAACTCTCGCGAGACTCGCTGCCCAACGACCTATAATCGGAACTATTCAAGGTCAATGCCTGATCACAACTATTCAAGATCAATGCCAAACCTTAACTATGCCGCAAGGGTTTCCCTACTTGTGGGTTCCCTTCTAGACACGACCGGTCTTATCCACGGAGTCCGCCATGTTTCTACAGTAGCCCGGAACGGACAAACCAAACACTGTTAACATTTCCTGCTTGGGCCGGACTCGATAACGTTACTCGCTGCTGTCGCCGCCGCTCTCTCTCTCTTGCTTCACCACTCACTTCCCACATACACACACACTCTACGCTCTGGCTCTGCTCCAAATGACCTACGCTACTCTAACAACAACTGGCTCTATAGAGCGCCATTCACGTTTTTGCGTCGGCCACCGTAGTTCTTCTACACGCTTGGCACACGGGAGAGACTTCAGTTGGTTGCAATCTGCTACCTCACCGCTAGACACCGCCAGAGTCTACACACTGCTCCGTTAACACCGTTAAATAATTCTACTGCGACAATTAGTCGATCAAAAATAATTATCTGCAACTATTTTAAAGGGACTCTATGTAAGAATCAGAAATTGTTTGTTAACAGTGACAACTGTGGCTGTTAAATCAAAGACAGTCAGCATCCTGTTGCTCGCGCTTGTGCTCGCACTATGTAGACGAGCATCGGTCAAAACAATGAGGCAACACACACAAGACTGAACATGATTGACAGCTAAAACCACAATATTACTATATATTTCACATGCTTGGCAGCATTGTGTTAGTTGTGGTGGGGGTTGGTCATTTGTTTGTGTTAGCGGACTCCATTTCTAACCAAATGTTAGCTATTGTTGCACACTGTCAGCCCTGTAGCGGAGCTGAAGAGAGTAAAGGCACTCGCAAGTCACATCCGCTGATAGAGGAAACCCAGAAAGTCGCAGAAGGTTTAATTTTTTAGGTTAGGTTACAACCAGTTCACACATTAGCAATAAAAAACGATTAAAAATGTTTATATGTGTAAAAACATACATACAGCCCCTTTAATAGAAATTAAAATAACCAAGAGGCCAAAAACCAAGATGGCGATGGCCATAATGCCAAACTTCAAAACGGCAGTACACAAATCAGTGGGTGATGTCACGGTGACTATGTCCACTTCTTACAGTCTATGCTAACAGCCAATACTGGTACTGTTTACCAACCAGAGGAGCTTCAGCACCTTTTCCAATAAGACACTCGTTAACCTTAAGCAGCAGCCTCCACGCCTCACACATCACCCATCGATCTCCCTAAGGCTAAAACTCCACTTCCCTCTTGTACTTGAGCTATGTCACACAGCCTGCCGGTGTGTGCGTGTGTGCTCAGTCTTACAATGGATTACTCATTGAAAGACAGACATGCAGACAGGCAGAGCTCAGGCCAGACAAGTTCAAACACAACACCCCCCCGTCTCCCTCCGTACCATATCACTACCAGACAATGTCAGGTTTCTTCTCTCATCTGTCACCTTGACACTCGACAGGAGGGGAGCTGAGTGAAACCAAGACAGAGTGGGCCGCGTGACCTGTGGGGCACTTTGGAGGGCGTGTTGTGTGTGCGTACGGTGTTAAGAAAGAGCAGGAAGTGGGAAACAGATAACAGGGAAAAGGCTGAAACTTTGAGCGTGTGTGACTGGAAGTGAAAGGCAACAGACTTTAAGTGGGGAGGCAGCGGATGTTGATGACAGGTGATTGTGTTAACAGGCAGGATGGGCCGGACGGCAAGGTTGTCATCTTTCTGTCATTAAACGACGGTGGGATGTTCATCACACCTGGTGAGGTGTTGTCAACCTCTCTGATATGTCTGCAGCACAACAGCAAGGATCTGATTTGACCAGGTGGACAGATTGCAACGTTTGAACAATATACGAGCCTTTGTGTGCATTCTCTTTTTATTTGTGCACTCCTTTAGAGCGAGCAGATGCAAGAGAGGGGGTGTTTTGCCTCACTGATAGCTTTGATAGGTTGCCAGGTCCTCCCCCAACTCAACCTGCCCTGACAGATTCCACTGCAGATGCACTTGTAATTACAACACATCCTTGCCTCTTTAAACTTTCATACATACCACAAAAGTGACTTCAGCTACCCTTTTTTTACCCTTGTGCATTTATACACTTTATGCGTGTGCACCTCTGTCAGTGTACATGTGAGGGCTTGTGTGTGTGTCTGTGTGTTTGTATAGTATTGAGGAGTGTTACTAAGGGTGGAAGGCAGCTGGGACTGCTGAGGAGGGATTGTGCGGGGTGGGGAGCAATAAGAAGGCGAGGAATCACAAAGGGAGGAGAGAATGGAGAATCCAGCTGTTGTCCACTGTGGCCAAAACACTTTGGAGGATCAGCTGAAAGGAAGATGGTGAAATAGAACAACTGATAGGCCGGCTGTATTAAAAACAGTTCAGGAAGGAGATGATTAGAGGAAGAATGGGAAATAAGGGATGAGTTTGAGCAGAGAGCATGAGAGGAAAGGATTTATTAGAGTCCTTGTGATGTGAACGCAGACACAAACACACTCCAGCATAGTAATGGATTGTGGTTTTCTGTGTGTGTGTGTGAGAAGCGCCTGTTACATCCAGCCAACTGTAGGCCGCCATCCTCCTTCCCACAGGCTGCATGAGCGCAGCCAGTGATCGGAGAACTCTGACATCGATGAGTCACCGCCACTGACCTTTCTCATGTGGTTTCTGAATAAGTGGGACTTCTAGTATTTCTCGGATTATAGCGAGCACTAGAGGTTCTTTTCTTTGAGCAGATTGCGTTTTTGGATGGAAGTCCTTCATTGCAAAGAGAGCACTTGGGGGGCAGACTGAGGCTGTGACTGGAATTTCCTCTTTATATTGCTGAATTTTAGTCAACAAAGCAGACTTCTTAGTTCTCAGTTACTCTATTCAGTCGTTTTGGAAGCCACAAATGGAGCCTTTCCAGAGGACTTCAGGCTCATCAGTGGTGAAGTTGCTCACATGCCACCGGAGTCAGAGATTTCCCATAAAATGTTCTTTCAGTCAGCCTCTTCATAAATCATGAGACTCTTTTACCTTAGGTGGTAGATGTCATCGAATCTTTTCCATCCTTTCAACTTTTTTATCCAACTTGCCATCAGTTTATATTCCTACTGAGCCAAAAAGATGAGTACATTTATCCTGTACCTGTAAATGTAGCCCTCCGGCCACTCCTCAACACAATAAGACCATTGTCTCAGCAGACCTCTCAAGAGGAGCCAAGCCAGCTATAGAGAGAACCTTCATCGACCCAACTTGGCACAACCAGAGGCAGCCTGTGACATTTTACTGTGGAAACTTGCAGTGGGTGTTGGCCTCACCAGTGTGGAGACTCACTGACTGTCGATTATTGCAAAACAGATGTGCTAACTGAGATGGATCTCGCTGTGTAAACCCAGTTTTACTCCAAGACAGTGAGCAGACACGTTTCTGTCCAAACTTAGATATACATTCTGATTTATTCTGTGAAAATGTGATCCTGCCTCGAACCCAAAGGTTGCTTGTGTTTAATGTAACTTGTCATATTTGTTTAGGGAAAGCAAAGATTAAGCGTTTTACGCAGTTAAGTCTTGAATTCTTGGAACGCAGGGAGATATCAGCAGGTTCGTCCAGAGGCAGCATCTGACCGAAACAACATTTTGTCCTGACTTTTTTGGTGCTAGAGCAAAACAAAATGTTCTAAAAGTTAAAAGCTGAGGAAATGCCTTTAGACGCTGCTTAAAAGACAAGGCCCACTGTGGGCATACAGGATGCTGATCGGTGGAGGCAGGAAAGTACCACTGACGCAGGAGCGGAGGTGCCCCTGTTGTTCAGGAAGGCAGTGAGCACTTGGCATATTTCTGGTCTTCTGCACATCCCATTGATGGGAAGTCCCTCCGACTTGTCAGTCTGTATTTATAGATTGAGATCCCGGCCAACGTTACTGTCTTCAAGAGGGTGTAGCGGACTCAGTCTCATAGCTAGTGAAGATAATGATTTGAAACTAGAAAACCTAAGGAATCCAGTGGTACCAACCATAATGCTTCAAAATCACTCACATTTTGGCAAGAGAAAACTGGCATGGCCATTTTCAAAGGGGTCCCTTGACCTCTGACCTCAAGATATGTGAATGAAAATGGGTTCTATTGGTACCAACGAGTCTCCCCTTTACAGACATACATTACAAATGTGTTATTTTCGCCTATTCTAAAATAATGTGTTTCTGTATACTGGGGTCCCTAAACAGTCTTGGAATTGTATAAATTGGGTATCACTGTAAATTTGTGTTTTTTGTGGATCAAATGAGCCAAACTGTATTCATGCGTCATCACACATGAATGTTAGTCCCCATAGTAGCCATTTCATTGTAGTGATTTTTTTAAATTTGAGCTCACTGTATAAAATGACCTGTGGTGACCTCTAGGATAATCACAGTGTCATGAAACTTTATGACCACAAACTAGAGACCTAGAGCATTCAGAGGATGGATGGCTTACCTAGGTAGATTGACAATTAGGGGGTTTCTGAGCCGTTTCCAGAACAGAAGTGCTCGCCATCTAATAGCCGAAAAAGGCAATTCTTGCAGAAATATCCAAATGTTAAAAGTTTTTGATACAAAATCACAGCATGGCTTCTTCTATGGTGTTCCTCCACATCTTGGTGTCTCAATGTGGTATTTTGGAGGGATTTTTTGATCATTTTTATCAATTCTAGAGTGGTAAAAAATGTTTGAATTTAGCACTAAATCTGTTTAACAAATGGTATCAACCCAAAAATAGCTGCAACAACTTATGAGAAATAATAGAGCATGGGAATGGCCATCATATACTTCCATTAAAATGGAATAGTTTTACAATTTATATTAATTAATTAATTAATTCATTCATGATTATTTCTGATTCATGACTAGAACAACTTGACACACAGTGCTGAACTGCATCTCAAATTAAACTTCAGGTTCCCAGCTTTCAGATGATGTACACCACTGCTTTCTCCCCCAAAAAATCCCTTGTACTCCCACATGTAGACAAAAACAAGTCTATGTGGGTCTCTTTATTTTTGTGTCATGTCAAAATCCACCATGGCAGGAGGCAAACATCGTTCTGTGTTTGAGCTGCCTGAAAGATCCAAATGTAAATTCTGATAAATATTTTGTCTATTGTAGTTTCACTCTTATCCAGCATCCCTTGAATTTATCTCCCCTTCCCATCACTCTCATACCTGCATCACCCTTGTTCCTCTCCTTAATCTCTCTCCCTTTCTTCGTCTTTTATATCTTTGTAATACAGTTTATTTTACTGAGAGACATTTCTGCTTTTCTCCAAATCCACACAAAAACCATGGTTTGCCGTAAACCAAACCTCGAATACCATAGACTGGCAGAATGTAGGAAAATACTGGCAAATATAGATCTGTGGAATTCACTTAACTACTGACAGTAGCATTCCAATATGTAGCCAAATCCTCGGCAGCCACAGTTTTAATGGGTAATTACAACGAGGCTGCTATTATGGGCCAAAGTTACAAGACGCTGTATAAGAGGCAGTAACTCAGGCCTCTTAAAGGGTGTTTCAGGCTCCACAAAGCATGGGCTGTTTTTCTCCGTTTCCATGCTATCACACCCTTCAATGTTGTGATGAACCAAATGTCGTAAACTCTTCCGATGATGACATCTTACTGTTTTCGCCTCTCCTCCCGTTCCTCCCCAGTCCCGCCGCTGTTGCCTTACCCACAGCTAAAAGGTCAAGTTTACTGTGTTGCTTCAATTTTCCCTTCTTACAAGACTTTTAGTTGTCATCCCACCATGATGGTATGTGAGATTGAGCAGAAACAGATCAGGTTGCATAATCTGACATAATGATTGAGGCAGCGGAGACAGTGAGCTGACGTGAGAGTGTATTGGGTGGAAAGAGCTGGAAATGTCAGCAGATTTCAATGTCAAACAACTAACTTGAGCTGCAGTTCGTGTGCTTGACACATGCTGCATGTCATCTGTCACTGCGCACCTCATGTAATGCTTGACATGTTGAAATACATACAGCAATGTGTTCACGGGGGTGCACACGCTCATGCAGAGAAGATACACCCGGAGCATGCTCTGGGCATATGCACGTTCAGCTATTTACCGCTCTCGGTGCCAAGTTGTTCCATGCCGTGGTATACTGTGTGTATCCAACTGATTTACAGCTTGCTGCCGAGACGGTGAAAAAAAAGCACAGGAAGAGAACTTCCATCTGTAGTAATACCCAAACAGCACGGTGTCGTTGACCATGGGCTTCGGGGGCTGCAGATGTGCATGTGACAACTTGTTGAGCCCTAGAGGGGAGGTGCACAAAAACCGCAGGGAAATTAATGTAACATGTCTGTGGTGCAGTAGCAGCAGGGTGTAAATGGATCATGATGCAGCAGGGAACTTGACTTCTCAGACATTTAGAGTTCAATTTTAGCAACAGAGCATAAAGCAAGAGTTTTCAGAAACTGGACACGGACTTAAATTGTAATGGCTGCCAATGTCGTTATTGTCAGTGCATACAAAATATAATGAATAAAGGCCCCGAGCCACAAGCATAATTGTATGTTATAATTGAATAAAGCATAACACATGTCAAAAAGTAGTATACTTCAGTGTATTAGAAATGTAAAAGTTATTGTTTTATTTTTTGTGCTTAATTTAAAGTATATTTAACTTGTACTTCATTTCATTTAAGTGTACTTCAAAATAGATGTCATTAAGTTAAATTTCAATGTACTCAAAATAAATATACTAATTCTGTAATACTTAAAGTGGTATTCTAGTGTATTTATAAAAAGTAGGGCTGTCAAAGTTAACACTATAATAACGCGTTAACGCAAATTAGTTTCAACGCTACTAATTTCTTTAACGCATTAACGCAATCGATCTTTCAGAGGTTGTAGCGGGCTCCGTTTTAGAGCTAGAGTGAAGATACTGGCATCATATGAAACCTCAGGAATCCATTGGTATCAATGTCATACTAGCTTGTTGCAAAGGAGGCTTAAAACTGGCAAGGCCATTTTCAAAGGGGTCCCTTGACCTCTGACCTCAAGATGTGTGAATGTAAATGGGTTCTATGGGTACCCACGAGTCTCCCCTTTACAGACATGCTCACTTTATGATAATCACATGCAGTTTGGGGCAAGTCATAGTCAAGTCAGCACACTGACACACTGACAGCTGTTGTTGCCTGTTGGGCTGCAGTTTGACATGTTATGATTTGAGCATATATATATTTTTTATGCTAAATGCAGTACCTGTGAGGGTTTCTGGACAATATTTCTCATTGTTTTGTGTTGTTAATTGATTTTCAATAATAAATATATACATACATGTACATAAAGCAAGCATATTTGCCCACTCCCACGTTGATAAGACTATTAATTCCTGTCTGTGTGCTAGTACACTTGAGTGTGCTGTAGCATACTAACATTTAGTACACTTTAGACTACTTTTTTTCACTAGGGAATGAAGTGTTGTTCATTCTAACATGTGGTGCTGGTTGTCCATATGGTGCAATGAAATATAGGTCAGACAGAGCTGACATAATGCTCCCAATAGCTGACTGTACGGTAGTGGTACTGTTTAGTTACTAGGTGTGTGTATTGGGAAGGGTGTGTTTATTGTCAATGTCTCACTGGAACAATAGAAGTATTTGGACACGATGCGTCACAGAGGAATCCCGACCTTTGAATTCTTGCATCCTCTCCCGTCCATTTATTCCCTCCTACCCCCTTTGTTCCTTTCTTTTTCTGTCTCACACACACACACATACACAGTATCAATAGTCCCCTATCACACAGTCGGTCCTGTGTGACTCCATGCAGCCCACTTGCTTCACTTTCTACATGGAAAACTAACTTTATTTTAAAGGCTGAGTGGTTGACCTCAGAAAATAGCCAACATGCGAAGCTGTTGACCCTTTTCCACTCCAGGACTGTGTGCTGTATAATTTCAAAGATGCACTCCCAGTGGTTTGAATACTGCAAGTATTTGTGGTCTCTCTCGGTGAACCAGAGACTCCTTATAATCTCTTGGATAGCTGAAATTCTTGGTCGTCTTCACCAGACAAATGTTGAGAAAATAGGTTAAGTCTAAGGTAAATATTACTGGTACCGTCTGAAAACTAACTCAATGTTTACAAAAGATATCAAGAGTGCATGTGGGCATTTCATCAAAGACATGTTTTTACAAATGTATTAATTTATGCTCTTATTCCACTGTGAATCCCTCCACATTAGCTAATACTTTCCCTATGCGACTCATTTCAAAGATGTATCAGCAAAAATGTAAAGTGAGCTTTTAGTGGCTTCCCCATTTATATCCCTGCTATGAAGGTAACGTGAAGACGTAAATCTAATTGTGGCTCAGATCCAGGGGGTTGACGCCTGTATGGTGAACACAGCCCTATTTACTATTCTGAGTTACTGGGGAGACTGAAGGGAGGAGTGAGGTACACAAGAAGGCAGCACTGAGATGTGTCAAGCCAGACAGAGGCAGCCAGAGGGAAGTTAAAGCAGCTTTACTTTCAAAATAAAAGCATCTTTTTATTAGCCATGCCTGCAGTGGGTTACTCTGATTTGTCTGTTGTTCCATTTTCAAGCACAACTCTACTATCTATATTCCGCCCTCTTTTTTTTTAGAGGGGTAGGGGGATGTTCAGGGGTAAATAAATAGTCAACAGTAGATGGCACATATGGTGTACAATGTACATCATCTGAAAGCTGGGAACCTGGAGATTAATTTAAGATTCAGCTCAGCACTGTATGTCAAGTTGTTCTAGTCATTAATAAGAATTAAAAAAATAATCAATTAGTTAAATAATCAATTAAAATAATTTGTGGAAGTGTATAAGAGTGTAGAACATGATGATATAAGTCTGTGATGGACATTCCCGTGCTCTATTATGTCTCATAAATTGTTGCATCAGTTTTGGATTGGTTGATTACATTTGTTAGAAAGATTTGGTGTAAAATGTAACCATTTCTTTATCATTCAAGAATTGATAAAAAATTATCAATAATCCCTCCAAAATACCACATTAAGTCACCAACACCTTGAGTTTAAGCCATGCTGTGATTTGGTTTCAAAAACTTTGACTTTGACATTTTGAGATTTCTGCAAGAATTGCATTTTTCGGCGATCAAATAGCGAGCACTTCTGTTGTGTAAACTGCTCAGAAACCCCCTTATTGTCAATCTACCTAGGTAAGCCATACATACAATGCTCTAGGTCTCTAGTTTGTGGCTGTAAAGTTTCATGAGGCTGTGATTATCCTAGAGGTCACCACAGGTCATTTTATTCAGTGAGGTCAAGTTAAAAAAAAATGGTCTCACTGCAATGAAATGGCTACCATGGGGACTAACATCATCAGACATGAATACAATTGGGCTCATTGGATCCACAAGAGTCTCAGTTTTACAGTGATACCCTATGCAATTCCAAGACTGTTTGGGGACCTCAGTATGCAGAAATATTCAAATACACCATTTTAGTATTAGCGAAAATAACACTTTTGTACTGGAATAAAAAAAACTGCATGGTTTTTGCCCCAAACTGCATCTGATGCAACACAAGGAAAACTAGTAAAAGAAGAGAGGCATACAGACCATACCAGTGATATCCATAACACATTCCACCTGAGTCCAGGATTATGTAAAACAGCAGCATGTATCCTTCAGGGCAGTTTGTAAAAGACATTTAAAGGTATTTAAAGAAGGGCGTACTGCTAACGTAATGATTTTTTGCAGCTCATCCCATGCCCAGGGTGCATAGAAAAAGAAAGCCGTTTGCAGTTTGTAAATCTACTGAACACAGTGGTGGGGTTACTTCAATTTACTCAAATACTTTACTTGAGTATTTCTATTTTATGCTACATTATACTACTGTATTACCTTTCACAGGTAAATATTGTACTTTTTACTTCACTATATTTATCTGACAGCTAGAGTTACTTTGCAGATTAAAGGTACACGTGGAGTTGTTTTTTTATTACCACTGGGAGTACTATAAAGCAATGTTTTTATTAGTGGGTCCCCATTTGCTTGGTTTTGGGGCATGCAGGCGAGGATGCACATGCACACTTATACATAGGTGACTCCACACACATTACTGCCAGTGGTTTTCAACCATTCCACAGATTTACAGGTGGCGGTAACAGCCAACTAACACAACAACGTGCCAGCAAAGGCCAGGAAGAAGAAGATTGTTAGCAAGTAAACAAGGATGTAAATAATGCAGCTTTGCAAATGTTATACGAAGAAGGAAATGCATTCAACACTTTTGTCATGCCTTTAGTATACACACAATGCAATTTGGTGAGTTGCAGTCATTGTCTTTACAAAAAACACCATTGAGAACCATTACGATTTTGAATTTATGAATTATGTATTTGAATTTTTTTTTATCATAATATAAATATGATTAGGCTATCATTGCTATAGATTAAACCAGTCAACACTATATAAAGCAGTTAAGATTGGCTCATTAAATCAGCTACAACATTAACATCTTTCTTACATTTTAATAATATTCAAATGACATAGCATAGGTCTATTTAATAATATAACACTCTGAAAGGGACCATTTTGCATTATGAATACTTGGAATACATTTGTATTTTTATTTAAGTAATATTTTGAAAGTGAAATCAGCCTATAGGCTGTGATGGAGTATTTTTACATTGTGGTATTAGGCCTATAACTTATTACTTAGGTCTACTTTACTTAGCCTATTTATTTATTTATTTATTTATTTATTTATTTATTTATTTATTTATTTATTTATTTATTTATTTATTTATTTATTTATTTATTTGTTCTGATAATCATAACTATAAATAGCCTACTATAGAAATCTAACCTGGTCCCTCTGAGACAAAGTCCATGACTATATTATTATTATTATATATATGACCCATATTGACGTGTTTTTTTTAAGAAAATAAATGAGCCTTTAAAGCAAACGAGAGTTTTATTTTGAAAGTTGTGCCCGGAAAGCTTGTATTTACTTCTCGCGTGCTTGGTATTGGTGTCCTGAGCGCGAGCGAGGCGCATTGGCGTTGACTAGGAGCGTCAGGAGTCAGGACTGAGTCGCGCTCACAGAATCGGACTGAAGTTCAGAGTGTAGTTTAACTTTAACTTCAAGCGTCTCCGGTTAGTCTACCGGGAGGTCTGCCATGCTCAGCGGAGCAGAGAGAGAGGAAGCAGAATAAAGAAGCAGAATAAAGAGCCGGACTGTGGACGGGACTCCGTTATTATGCTCCTGACTGTAACTCACTGAGGGGGAACGCGCTCCTGCGGGCTGTGGTGGATACATGGTTGACTCAAGAACACCCAGAACATTTGTGTTATAATTTTCTTTTCGTGGGAACTAACTGATAACTGTTGTGATGGAGGGCCACATGTTGTTGACATGGATGCTGCTGTGTGTGCTCCTGCGGCCGACGGCCACACAGAACCCCGCACCTGAAGGAGGTAAGATCACCTCACATGGATGGTTTTTTTTTTCATTTTTTCATTTTTTTTTTATTATTTCAAGATGACAGTATACATAGTAACAACAGAAAACATTAAAACATATACATACAGAAGAAGCATAGCGAAAACATAAACAAAGAGCTGTGCCAAACATAAAAGGACAACAGAGATGAAACAAAACCAACATAAAATGAAAAAAAAGACCACGCGAGAGAATGACAATAATTTCACTTAAAAACTTTAAAGATATTGCATACATTCATTGTTTTCATTGCTTTTCTGTTTTGTGAGGAAGAAATTGTTGACAGAAATAGATCCATTTCTTTCATAAATACAAAAAAATTAAGCTTTTGTTTTGGTAAATTTACACTTGTGAATGTGGAACTTCGCAAGAATTAAAATTAAATTAATAAGAAAGAATGCATTACTGTCTTTGTCACTGTAATCATAGCAACCAAATATAATATTTCTATAGTACAGTGCAAATCTGAGAAAATACCTTACATGGATGTGGACACCAGTGATCCAGAATCCAAATGCCATTTTTCATCATCATAATAGGGAAACTTACCAGAAATAGAGGCCAAGACTAAAGGCTATAAAAGGTATATAAAATGTAACTTAATATCTGTATTTTCAGCACCAATAAGGTGGTGATCTATAAACTACCTGTGACCAAACTCTCAGTCAATACACAACTTTGTCTCCAGTTAATGTAAAGTGAGTTTAAATGCAATAGGTGGCACATAATGTGAGATGAGGAGAAACTGATGCTGCTGCAGGAGGTGGAGGGACTGTCTGAGCTCAGGGTGGATCCGGATGGGGTTGGTATTACACCAGTGTTCTCAGAGCAGAGACATGGCTCGACTCCAGGTACTGAATTGTCAGTCGATGACATCCCACAGCCCGGGGCAGTGGTTCCCTGAACGGGGGGCACATGCAGGGACCACCCAGGCGGCCTGGGGAAGGCTTCAGGTGCTCCCCATAGGCTATAACACACACACACACACACACACACACACACACACACACACAAACACACATACACACACACACACACACACACACACAAAGGGTTGAATTCACAGTTTATTGTCTGCTGATGAAATGACATTACAGTAGTGGTTGGTTTCCAAGGCAAGGACAAAGCAGTCTCCACATCCACTGAGAAATAGTTCCATTTTAATTCTGATGTCATTCATTAAAGTAATAATCTAATGAGAAAAGCAAACTGAGAGCAAGAATAACTGATCTGCAGTTTTAGTTTTCCACAACTATGATGTAATAAATAATACGTATGATAACAACAGAGCTGGTTTAAGGTGTCCTAGGGCGAAATTTGGATTTGGAGATTAGGGTTCAACCGCCCGGAACCCCAACCCTAGCCCCGTAAACCACAACACTCATCAGACATCGCAATGATTTTAAGATGAAAATTACGATTTTTTTCCATAAATAACTGTATTTATTATAATATAAATAAACAATTGGTCCCTGATATTGTTGACTTAAAAGTGTTTAGTCAGTTTCACTTCAATTTACACTTTTATTAACAAATAAGTGCGGTCAGACGGATGACAAAGTGTGAGAAAGAGAGTTACAGGGGGTGAAAAGTGTATTTATTTATTTATTTGTTCATTTGTTACTTCAATGCGGAAAATTAGGAAGTACGCCCACCGGCATTTAATAAAAAAAATATTATTAGTGTTTTTATTTTTTTTAGGGTGACCAGGGTGGAGCCCTAGGCAACCGTCTATATGGCCTATGCCTTAAACCGGCCCTGAGAAATATGATATAATCAAATAATAATAAAATCTTTCTTTATTTTACAATGATGTAAAGTTATGACTCTCCTCAGGGACTTTAGTGGCTGATTTTGATACTAATATTGCGTCCGAAATTCCATACTAACATTCTATTTAGTACGCTAAAACAGTATGTGAGATATTTTAGTACATCTGAAACCTCAGTATGAAACCAATAGTACGCGAATTGCATACCATTTCGGGTGAAATATTACAGTATGCAACGCTGGACATTACGGCAGCATAAATATCCCACAATGCAATGCGGCAGTAACGACAACATCCGTCATGAATGTTGTCGTTACTGCCTTTGACGGACAGCTTTGTAACATAAATAATGCTTCAATTAACTTTAAGTATAAGATTTCACTTTGCTGGCCGTAATATATATATTTTAAATGAATTCAGACTTTGATTCTCACAAACGTTTTTGTCACCTAAGGTCGGCACAGGTTACTATGGTTACACGTCAATAACCGGCAAGGAGGCTCTCAGAAAGTGACGACGTAAATTACTGCTCAGTGCGTCCAAAAAGATACACACTACTGTTTATTCACACAAAAGTATGTTGAATGATATTACACCTATTGAGTATGTAGTCACTACATACTCAAAATCGCATACTATGCACTACATTGTAGTGCATAGTATGCGATTTCGGACAAAGCCTCTTCTGATTGTCATCAGTTCTGATCAGTGACAACAGTTTGATTCAAAACAAATGTTATATCATCAGCCGTTATCAAAGTGGTGCTTTTACACCCTGCAGTAAAACTCATGACCATGAAGTGTCTGAGAGGCTAAACTTGGTGGTGGCGACACCGGCGAGTCTGTCAGTGAGAGCGGATCTTTATGACCGTGTTAACATAGTAGCCTGGTGAGAGAGATGCGGTCACTTTGCTGTTGCCATTAATAGGGACCTGATGGGACTGAACCCACATTGCTTGCAGTAGTTGGACTTTTTATAAGTGCACTTGCTGTTATTACTGTCACCCTTGAATAACAAAGAGCTTGTCATCCCCACAACCTACAGCCACAGAAAAAGAAGGAACATGTATGGGTAATCATTGAGGAATTAAGAATCAATAATGGTTTTTGACTATTGTATTCTTTACTGGATGGCTGCAGCGCACCACATGCTTCAGTTTGTCTCATGTGGCCCTCCTGTTTATGCTACATTTCTGCACATCCAGCCCACAAAACCTATATTGTTCTAAAATCTAATTTTAGGAAAACTAATTGTATGAAGAACACACCGCCATGTGCATAAAATCTGAGTAAAAAAAGTTTACTTTTTTTTGCAATCAGAATGGTGGGATCTACATTTACCATTAATCACATCCCTGTAACATCACAGTGCTACTGTGAGAGGGCACATATACACTGAGAAGGTGCATCTCTTTGCAAATGAAATAGTATTGACTGAGTTAATCTTTGCATGTAAACTATTAATTACAAATCAATACAGTGCTTTTGAGAATCAATATCACAAAACCTCATATCGCGATATTTGTTATATTGATATTTTCATACTCCCCATTATTCTTCATGCTTGATTGTGCATGTGTCTGTGTAAGACTCCCATGTACTCTATGTAATGTTCCCATGTGTTCAGCAGGTTGCCTGCTCTGCTCCCGTTGTGTGTTACTAGGGCCACGTGAGGTTTCATTTTTCCACCATCACGTCACTCAGGTGCTCGTAGTTCACCAATAAATCCCATTTATCGTGCGATCGATAGCAGCAGGCTGCATTTAAACACGTCTTCTCTCTAGATAAACAGTGAAGCGGCAATCTCCAGACGTCAACATTATGGTTTTTAGATAAAGACACACCTGCACATAGGTAGAGGTAGAGGGGGGCCCTCGCCCCCAAAGTCCAAACAACAAGACAGATGTAAGGAATTCTTTAGGCTGATGGAGAGAAAGGCAGCGAGCGGGCACGTCTGCATGTGTGTATGTACACGCCTTGTTGTATTCTCAGCTTTCAGCACCTCAGAGTCTTATCAACACATCATCTCATGTGTTAAACATTCAAGTATTAAAAAAAAGAGGCATCCAAGGAAAAAAACAACTTTCCACAGGTGTCAAGGTGTGTGAGTCAATGCTGTAATTACAGTCTTATTAGATCACAGTGACCTAGAGGCAATCTGAGGTCTTCATCTGTCTCTCACATGTTTATTTTCTTTCTTTAACCCTCGCTCTGAGGTTTTAACAGTGGGCGTGTTTTCCTTGGATGACTGCACAACCTGCAACTAAATATTGCTTTTAGATTGTGTCTTTATTACCGCTGCTTCTTTGTTCCTCTCTCTGCTCTGTACATGACCATCCAACATTCCTCCTTGTCTCTCGCATGGAACTGGCAGTACACCCCCCTCATCCCCCTCAGCTTCACTCCTCTCCTTTTAATGCCTTTTATTTCCCCTTGTCCCACCTCCTCTCTCCACTCCCTCTGCCTCTACAGCTAAAGCCCAGCAGCTACTGTTCTCCCTCCCTCCCGTCCTCGACTCTTGGCATTTACTTTTAACTTTGCTTCTGTTTCGAAATATGGAAAATTGGTGGGGTGGGGTGTGTGTGTGTTGTGTGTGTGTGTGTGTGGGGGGGGGGAGGGTTCAACCTCTGGCTCAGTGCTTGAATGCCTTTTATCCATCGTTCACTGCTAAAGTTCTTACAATGCCGGCATCATTTTGTATTTCCTGTGTTTGTTTGGATTTCTTCTTATCTTCACTAGATTCTGACTCTTTGCTGCTTTCATGTTCCCAATATCCCCTATAAAAGTTATGTGACTGTTGCTCCAAGAAGCTGGACGAAGAAAGGGAGGGAGATTCCAAATGTGTGTGTGTGTGTGTGTGTTTGTGTCAGTGAAGCACGAGTGTGGAAAAAGTTGTGGGAGTAAAAAGGAATCATCATAGAGGGAGTTCATCAGCATCAAAAGGCAATGCGTACTGATTTTGACTACTTGAGTTGCATATTAATGACATAATGTATTGATTAGGGCTGTCGATTGATTAAAATGTTTAATTGTCCATGATTAATCGCGATTCATTTTTTATCTGTTCAAAATGTATCTTAAAGGAAGATTTGTCAAGTATTTAATACTCTTATCAACATGGGAGTGGGCAAATATGCTTACTTTATGCAAATGTATGTATATATTTATGATTGGAAATCATAAATATATACATGTATACATATATATATGTTAATTATAAAACCCTCACCGATACTGCATTTTGAAAAACAATATGCTCAAATCATAACATGGCAAACTCAAGCCCAACAGGCAACCACAGCTGTCAGTGTGTCGGTGTGATTATCATAAAGTGGGCATGTCTGTAAAGGGGAGACTCATGGGTACCCATAGAACCCATTTTCATTCACATATCTTGAGGTCAGAGGTCAAGGGACCCCTTTGAAAATGGCCATGCCAGTTTTTCCTTGCCAAAGTTTTGTGTAAGTTGGAGCATTATTTAGCCTCCTTCGGGACAAGACTAGTATGACGTGGTTGGTACCAATGGATTCCTTAGGTTTTTCTAGTTTCATATGATGCCAATATCTTCACTCTAGCTTTTAAACCGAGCCCACTACAACCTTAAAATAGCAAGTTGATGCGTCAAAAAAAGAGTGCCGTTAAAAACAATTTGCATTAACACATTATTATCGCGTTAACTTTGACAGCCCTAGTATTGATCTTTATTTTTCCTCCACAGTGCTGAACTGCTGCGAGGGCGACGTCCTCTTCTTACTGGATTCCTCAGGGAGCGTGTCGTCCTACGAGCACTCCCGCATGCTCACCTTCCTGTCTGAGCTCCTCCTCCCCTTCTCGCTGGGAGAGGACCAGGTGAGGGTGGGACTTCTGCAGGTGGGCACCCGACCACGCCTCGAGTTTGGCTTTGAAACCCACAGCACCCAGAGTGGCCTCCAGGGGGCTTTCAGGAACATCAAACCTCTCAGGGGGGACACCAACACAGTGGAGGCGCTGAAAATGGCAACAGAGCGGGTGCTGAGACCCGGAGCGGCGGACGGGGCCCGGGCGGAGCTCCCGAGGGTGCTGGTGTGGTTGACGGACGGGGTGAAACCGGGCGATGTGGTTGGACCAATGGCCGAGCTGCGGGAGCAGGGTGTGGCTGTGCTGGTGGTCTCCACTGGCCATGGCAACTATCAGGTGTTGAGGCAAGTGGTGAGTCCGCCTGTGGAGGACCACCTGTACTTTGTGGACATCGATGATATGAGCATCATCACAGAGGACCTGCGGGACGCCATCATTGGTGAGTATGGCACGGTTAGCTGCTGATATTTAAGGTTGAGGTATCAGATTAAATAATAATCAAATAAATTGTAAATTAATATTTCAGAATTTTAAAATGGAATCACAAAATTCATTTTTATATTTCACCTTTTGTGATTCCATTTACTAATGTGTCTGCCAATCAGAGCCCCTGTCACTGCTTTGTGGGTTGGGCACTGGTTTAATTAGCAGGTGTGTCATTGCTTACATGCCTTCAAATGAAAAAGACACATCTTTGAATCAAAGCAATAACGAAATCGAAACTACGGTAAAGCAGGAGACAAATTAATTGTGAGATGAAATATGATTTTAGGACACATTAGTAAAATGGCGATTGAAAAAGCAATACTTAATTAAAAAACGTAATTAATTAATTTTAATTTGATTTTAATTATTAAATGTAATTCATCAATTCAGAATTGTTTCCTTAAATTCACCAATTTATTAAAGCTGCACTAGGCAATATTTTTCAATAATATGATGGACCAGTTGACTGTGTCCGAAATAATTCCCTATTTACCATATAGTACACTAGGCTATATTTACTGTCCGTCATTTTATTTGACTGTCTGAAGCATAGACTGCATATAAGAAGTGGACGTCTGCTGTTTTGAAGCCTCGAGTTCGGCATTTTAGCCGTCGTCATCTTGGTTTTTGGTCGTCGCCATCTTGTTTTTTTGCAACCAGAAGTGACACGAGAGGGTGCCGAACGCTGAATAAGACGTTTTTAGGAGACAAAATGAGGAAATGTTACAATTAACTTTCATGAAGTGAAAACACACGGACAACTCCTAGACCGGACTTCACCGTGGTAACGACCTGTCAATCACAAGGTAGCCACGCCCTTAAGCATACCCTATCGTCTAATTTGACTTTAAATGGAACCATAATTTACTAAATGAACATCATGCTGTATTGAAAAAGACTTGAAACTAGCAATTGAGACCATAAACGCATGTTTACAATGTTTACTGAGGTAATAAATCAAGTGAGAAGTCATTTTCTTCTATACAATCAGACTTCTTTTTGCAACCAGAAGAGTCTCCCCCTTGCTGGCTATTAGAAAGAATGCAAGTTTAAGGCACTTCAGCATTGACTTCACATTTCAGACCCCGAGGTTGCCCACTGGTCTTTGAAGTGTATGCTGTAACATTACATAGTGTCCTAAAAAATTCCCACAATGCAACAAAAAAGTAGTGTCCACGGCTCTACTTTCTAATTGCTAACAATTCCACAATGCAATGCTCTGCATTTATAATCCACCACTCATTCACAGATGTATCACATGTCTCCGTACTCCTCCCTAATTCCACACATGCTCCTGAAGACAGTGAGACTAAATGGGAAGCCAGGACACTGAGAGTGCCTGTGTGCATGTGTATAGTTACTGTAATAAGATAGGACGATCTATTAATGGATTAATGATTCAGTTTCTCTTGCTGAATCCTCCAACACCATGCCAGATATGATACATGTATATATATATTTATATTTATAATTATATATAGAAGGCCGAGGGGGTACCCCACCTCTTTGGCCAGATTAGGTTACTGACATAACACTCACATGAGACACCTCAGCAATCATACCGTATATACTGCAGCTGTAAGACATGATGTATAGTATAAATAAGGCTTGTGTACAACAAGGAGAAATGCAACAGTCCTTGCTTAGTGATACGATCGCAGGTATCAGTGCCTCTGTGGCATTTGTTATTTTGTTGCAGGGCCTCACTGGGTCGGCTATTTCAAGTTGTCTTATTTCAAAGGCTATGAATGCATCCAGAAACCCAAGTCTGGCTGTCTTCGTGGGTGGCTGTCTGAAGCCGAGGCATTTTTAGCGCTGACTTGCTCTTTTTCCTGTCACCATCCTTTCCTCTGTGCAGAATTACAACTTCTTTAATTATAATCCTGACAGACCCGAGTGCACACAGTCACTTCATTCATCTTTTTCCTACCTCGACAGAGATTATCCGAGCCGAGCGAATCACCGTCCGCGACGTCTCCACCAACTCGGCCACGCTCCAGTGGCGACCCGTTCTGTCAGGTTTGACGGGCCATTACGAGATTCGCTTCAGTTCGTTTCCGAAGACAGAAACAGGAGGCGGTGGAGGAGGTGGAACTGGGACCAGTCCGAGCACTGGTGGCAGTCATTACCAGAGACTAACCCAGTCTGCAGATTCCAGCACTGCCAGGTTAACGGGCCTGAAGTCTGACACCACCTATACCGCCACACTGACCCCGGAGTCCAATGAACAAGCCTTTAACGCACTCTCCGTCACCTTCACTACAAAGCCAGGTTGGGTTTCATCATATTTACTCATTGTGTCATCATAACCCATAACTGTGCACATATCTTTGCTACCTGCTCTCAATCCTTTCATTCATTTTTTTCAAAAAGGCAAAAGTTCTCTGGCTCCAACTTGTCAAATTTGCTGCTTTTATCTGTTGTATTTGTATTTGTAAATTTAATATCTTTATATTTTACAAGTCCAAATTTTTCCCCAAAATGTTGTACTAATTATAGTAAAGTCGGAAAAGTTCAATTTAAATTTAAAAGTAAATATATATTTATTACTCACCTATTATTGGTAACTTTAATTTTCATATATGGTGAATTGTATGCTTGTCTATAGACACATTTTCATATGTTCAGTTGACCTGATGTCCACTGACTTAAGGACTTGTAATACTAGTAATTAAAGGTCTTATTGATAACATTTTTATGAAGACAAATATTTAAAACTGACTCAGTGTTTTTTCACCAGAGGTGCTGAGCCCATCTGTGGTAACGGTCTCCGAGTCGGGGCAATCCAGCATCCGGGTGAGTTGGGGTCCTTCTCAGCCGGAGACGGTCACAAGTTACTACGTCGAGTACTCCGCCCTGCCCAGGGGCAAGCTCCACGCTGTCACTGTGGGCAAGACGCAAAACTCCACGCTCCTCAGGGACCTCCAACCAGATACCACTTACTTGGTCACCGTTAGTGCCCGGCACGCCTCGGGCACGGAGAAGGCCATGTCGGTCAAAGTGTGTACTCAGGAAGGTGAGCAAGAAAATGCAGCTGAACTTGGTGATCAAGGATCCATTTACTGCACACTTGTCCTAATCCTACGCAGCCTAGTTCTTTCTTGGTCTTAAATTTCAGATAATTACTAGCTAATAACTAGTTCCATTCAGGTTTGACTACTCCAAGAAAAGTTCTGAGCACCTAGAGGAGGGTTAGGGTCTACATTTTCTACTATATGAGTTTTATTAAAGCATTTCTGTTTTTCTTTAGCCTCTACTTTTTTACTCTTCTTCATTCATATCCTCTTATCTAAAATTCTCTGTCTCACTCTGACTAACATCTTTGTGGTCTTCTCCTCCAGTGACTCCAGCCCTGGCAGACCTCCAGCTGACCACAGTGGGTAGTGACTCAGTGCAGGTTGACTGGAAGAGCAGCGTAGGAGGTCTGAGGGGCTACTGGCTCACCTGGGATGGACAGGAAAGCTCTGACCCTGTCCAGCACTCCTCCCTCTACTTGCCTCCCGACTCTCTGTCAACGCGCCTCACACACCTCCCCCCAGCGACTAGAGTGTGTGTGTCGCCCATTTACCGGACGGCGCGAGGAGAGGGACTGTGTTGCACGGCACAGTTCCATTCAAGTGAGTGGTGACAGGGTACTCACGCCATGAAGGGAATCTTTAGAGTTAGTTGGGTCGATATTTATAGGAATAGTTTGACATTGTGGGAAATATACTTATGCGCTTTCTTTCAGAGAGTTTAGCGTTTACTACACAGCTAGAGCCAGAATGCAATTAGCCTAACTTAGCATAAAAATTGGAAGGAGGAAAAACAGCTAGCCTCTCTCCAACGTTCAAAAATCCACCTCCCGGGAGCTCTAAAACACACTAATTAACATTATAAGGTATCTTGTTTTTTTAAATTCATATACAAAAAGTAATGTAAAAAACAATGTTGTGGTTTTTAGGGGGAGGTACATGGTGTAACTATCTCCTGACGAACAACATCAAACAACAGGTGACTTCCTGGAGTCATACAGTGCAAACGCTGCTGAGACGTGCTGGGAGGATGGATAACATGTTGTTCGTCATGAAATAGTTACACCACGTAACTCCTCCTTCTAAAACCACATTTGTTGTTTTTGCATCTCTGTTTTAGTACGTGGATTTTTGCAACTTTGGAGGGAACAGACTAGCTGTTTCCACTCTTAAAGCGAAAAAGTTTGACATTTTGGAGAATATGCTTGCCGGTATTGATGAGAAGATTGATACCACTATAGCAGAGACTACAGGAAGTTACTGGCATTGAGGAAGAAAATGTCCGGCACGTAACCCCCATTAAACTAGGATTTGTTGTTTTTACACTTACCTTTGTACGGGTTAAACAAACAAGATAAGTGTTAATTAGTGAGCTTTAGAGGTGCCGGTAGGAGGATTTTGTGACCTTTGGACAGAACCAGTTTAGCTGTTTACCTCTGTTTCCAGTATTTGTAACCTACTTGTGATGGAATTTTCCATCAATTCCTCTCTTATTGGTAGAAAGGTCAGAGTGTTTGTCAGAGTGTCCCTCTGTTGACATTCTTGGGTTGGAGTCCTGTCTAGAGGAGCCACCGTTATCTGTACAGCTGTGCCTGTAGTGGAGACCGTAGAGCCAGTCGCTAGGGCAACCAGGGTCAGAGATGCCAGAGGAACGGAGTAAGTCAAAACATGATAAGGGGTAAGACACTGAGCACCGGGGAGGAAGGGCAGAGTTGTGAGGCCTTCATGCAGAGAGCATCTATTGTGGAGACCTGACAATTCTCCTTGATCAAGCTTCAATAAACCTTCTTTTGTAAGACATCATCAGCTCCGGACCTCTTCCTTCCAAAGATAACTTGTGTATCAATTATTCCATCACACTACTAACTTAAGTTAGCTGCTGGTAGTAGCTTCATATTTACCATACAGACATTAAGAGTGGTATCCGTCTTCACATCAAACTCTTGGCAAGAAAGCGAAGAAGTGTATTTACATACATGTCAAACCTTTTCTTTAATGAACAGACATGAGAGTAGTATTGGTACAGTATCTAACCATGCAGTTTTGGTTTTGAGGTATCTGTCTTTGAGATTTCTGCCTGTACCCCAATACAATGGAGGTAAATGGAGTTGTGTTTGTGGTGCTTAAAAAATATTCAGCTACAACTTTTATTTTCAGATTCACCTGGATACGGTGGATAATCCCCACACCTCACCGTCAAACAGTTTTTATTGTAGCTGCTTTCTACAGGGCCAGCTCTAGCCCTTTTGGTGCCCTAGGCGAAATTTGGATTTGGAGCCTCCCCCCTGTAGGGTTAGGGTTAAGGTTCAACCTCCCAGAACCCTCACCCTAGCCCAGTAAACCGCAACACACATAATCATCATAATGGACATCACAATGGTTTTAAGACAAAAATTAAGATTTTTATTTTCATTAATAACTGTATGTATTATTATATAAATAAACAATTGGTCCCTGATATTGTTGGTTTAGAGGGCGACTAGTGCCCCCCAGAATTGTGGCACCCTAGGGGACTGCCTATATGGCCTATGCCTTAAACCGCCCCTAGTTTTCTACCAGAGTAATCCCTAAGATTACATTTTTAAAATGTAATTCTCCATTGCTGTGAGCTCCACAGATGAAATTACATTCACCTCTATTTTATTGGGGTGGACGTAGAAATCACAGAGACAGTTGTTTCAAAACCTACTCATATAAAACCTGTCTTCATGTCTAGATACCACTAGAAGTAAGTCAGAAATATGTGTTTTTGTAGTATGAGTGAACAGACCCTTTAAACTGAGACATATTTTTGTTGGACTGAATGAATTGCTCCAGATTAATTCCATTTGATTAATGTAATGGTAATGTTCATAGATTTATTACATAACACTTTGACTTTAGCCCAGATGTTTAAAGGTATGAATGTCAAACGTCTCAACTTCTGTGTCCCCCCCTCTGCCCTTTAGATGCATTATCATACGGCCACCAATCATAGCACCCCTGAGCTGCAAGTGCACCTTACCAAACATGGAGGGACGGCGGCGAGAAGAATGCTGACTTTCATCCATAACTCTTTTCCGAGTCGCTCCCCTTTGTGGATATCATCCAGGAGAGATGTGTGGTTTGGCTCACTGAGCACTCATGTTGAAGCCATAGACACTTAAGAGTGGTCTGGGACAATATGGCCACATGTTGACTGCTACAATCTGCAACACAGAGGAATGTTTGCTTTTCCATTTCTTTTGTCTCATCTGGTTTACACCTGTAGGAAATGCATAATGTTTCAGTTTAGACATGCATTAGAAAAATATATTTCTTTGGTCTGTTTTGCAGATACAGAGCAGGGCATGCTGGGAATGTTGGTGTGGCTTGTTTTGGAAAAAGGCTTTGCACCATATGTGGGCCTCATGCCCAAATCGGCATATTTTTCAAATCCTGCTAACACACAGAAACCATCTGATTTACATTTATAATGAATACTTATGAGATGCACTTAAATGACTTCTCTTTCAGCACATGTTTGACTCTTGTGTATGCACACTGGAGCGCAACAAGGGAACGTTAACATGAAGTCCCTAATATCTTCAGGATTGCTTCGAACTTTCAAGAATTTACAGTCCACATGCCCTGACACTGACACTACGGAGATGCTGCATATGATACAAATGTGTGTAACTGAGAGTAATTATGGTCTGTGGACATAGATCCATCATTCATATTTATTAATCAAGAATCATGTAAGTATGATAATTAATAGCGTACAGTATTTACAGACCTGCCGTTTACATATTAAGATTGTTACCTTTTTTAAGTGAGTCTCTGCTGCCCCCTACTGAAAGCATCCTTACAGGCTTACAGCTCATCTTTGACTGTTCTCCTCTCAGAGTAAGTGTATTGTTTTATGTTTGTTGACCACTATTGAAATTTAACATGAGCTTGCAATAAAGTCCTTTAATAATTTTGTTTATACTAATTGTAGTTTTTTATTATGGTACAATCTAGCATCGTGGACTGAGATTAGGGTTAAATATTCTGATGAATAGCCTTTAAGAGACCCACCATAGGGGCAGATAGCAGGTCAGCAATAGATGTCACATAGAAGTGCTGCAGATGCAGCTCAGCACTGTGTGTCAAGATGTTCTGTGTCAAAAATGGTCTCACAACATGAAATGGCTACAATGGAGACTAACATCATCACACATGAATACAATTCATTAGATCCAGACAGTCTTAGCTTTCTAGTCATACCCAATTTATGTAATTCCAAGACTGTTTAGGGACACAACACATCATTTTTAGAATAGGCGAAAATAACTTAATAGATAAATTTATACTGCATGCAAAAAACTGCATGGTTTTTGCCCCAAACTGCATGTGATTATCATAAAGTGGGCACGTCTTTAAAGGGGAGACTCGTGGGTACCCATAGAATTCATTTTCATTTACACATATCTTAAGGTCAGAGGTCAAAAGAACCCTTTGAAAATGGCCATGCCAGTTTTTTCCTCACCAAAATGATAGCCTAACTTCAGAGCGTCATTTAGCTTCCTTCCTAATAAGCAAGCATGACATGGTTGGCACTAATGGATTCCTTAGGTTTTTATAGTTTCGCATGATAGGCCAGTACCAGTACCTTCACTCATGTAGCTTTACTTAGCTCTAAAGCTGAGCCTGCTACAGCCTCTGAAAGACAGAAAAGTCGGTCGGATTTTTACTGCATTTAGAAGTCATGAGGAGAAGAGCACTACTCCTCCAGTGAAAACAGTTGTTCAATGTCTTTGTGGCTCTGCAGGAGCTTTGAAATGATCATTTAGCAGGCAGGGTGGGTCTAATCAAAGACTTTGGGAAGTGTAGGATCCAGCATTTTGGGAGTTTAACCCATTCTACGGACTAAAATGCAGGATATCTTGGCCTCTGCTGCCTTTCTCTCTCACTAGTCTCTTGGAAGTCCCTCAAATTTTTGCAAATGCAATACTAAATCAATACCCCCTTAAATCACTTTATGATAAAACTGTACCTTATAGGAACTACTTTCAATGTTGTGTTTGCATTTATAATTTCTTCCAAATCTTGGGAAACACAACAGTTTGACTCACTCACTTTCAAGTTTTGTTTAGTTTGGTAAAGTTATGAATAAGTTATGGAATACAATCTGTATGATGTGGTGGGACGGCACATATTGCGAACTACAGTAATCAAGTCTTATTTCAGATTTTTAGGTCACATAAACAAACAGACTGACATGGCCCGAGTACACAGACTGTTTGACTACTCTGTGACAGAATAGAGAACCTTTCTGTATCACAGCTTCCGCTTGCAGGTGAATGAAAGCACCTGCAAGCAGAAGCCTTGATTCAGAAAGGTTCTCTATTCTGTCACAGAGTAGTCAAAAGCTTTCTGTATCAAGGCTTCCGCTTGCAGGTGAATGAAAGCATCTTCAACTGGTCAGCTGATGTGTGTGAGTTATCATTTTGATAAACATTGGTGGTTAATTTGTCAGCCTTTTCTGAATTAAATAGAGAATTTAATTTCAAGAATTGTAACCCATAGGTGTGAATACCGGATCAAATACAAGTATCATGAATGTTTGCTGTATCCCGTTGCCTTAGGAAAGACCATTTTAGCCAGACAAGCCTTTCAACAAAAAGGTCTGGGCAATATGGATACAATCTTCTGTATGTGCAGGGTGGCTGTAACTCAAGTGGCATTGTGTGTCAGCCATTAAGTTGTGGGGTTGGTGGCTTTATATCCTTATATCATACAGGTGGCCATTTAATACCAGTTTAGGAGTTTACTCCCAACTCCTAATTAATTCCAAACCAGATCAGGGTACCCTATTCTACGGCTACTGTATATGGGACGGTAAGACAAAAGTACACACAACTTAAAAATAAATAAATAAATAAAAAACCTTTGTTTCATCTTAGTTTTAGTCTTTTGTAGAGGACCTAGGGCCAAACCTTTCCGAAATTATTCTACATAATCTATCATGTCTCAACTAACCTAACCTAATCTAACTTCTTTTTGATTTGTATTGCTTTATTTATATTTAGATTATATATATAGTTTTATTTAATTTAGAAAATCTTGTGATGAGATGAAAACATATGATTAATCCAGAGCATATTTTTTTCTTTGAATTGTAAAACTAAACCATAGCTATTATGAAGACAAATAGCCTACTGTTTTGTACTGTTCATCAAGGCCTATTGATCAGCTGACTCTTCCTACACATCACTCTTTTAATTACTTAGCTATAGTTTCTCCTCTGTTATTTATTAGTATGATTTTGTGTGCCCCCTTTGTAAAGCGTCCTTGGGTTTCTGAAAGGCGCTATATAAGTCCAATTTATTATTATTATTATTATTATTAATATCTGACCGGGAGCACCTGAATGGGCACCAAGAAGGATTTCTTTGAGGACAGTAATTCCCGAGGAGCCCCTGAAGGCAGCACCATGACGCAGTAGCGGTATCAGTCCGGTAGGAGGCGACAGTCTCCGCATCCTGTCTCCCGTTAGCTCATCAAGCTGCAACAGTCAAGCCTTGACATTGCGAAGATGGACGCTGTTATGATCTAGACCCACCGGGATACATAGAAAGCACAACACTGCGAGTTTCAGAGCTCTGTTATGACAACATTTCCAGCTCGTCTAGGTAAATAGAAACCTCCTTGGTTACTCAGATAGCGAGCTAACGGTAGCGTCTTTACAAAGTTATGTAGCTAGCTAGCAACATGACAGCTAATGTCAACGGACGGGGCTAGCGCAGCGAGCAGTAGCTAAGCTAAGCTAAGCTAAGCTAGCTAGCAACGTCGCTCCAACTACACCGTAGTTTGAGACAACTAACTGATAGAACCGCCGGGTTTCACTTAACGACAGTCTCTCGTCTGTATCCATGGAGACAGCCGTGTAACACAGCAGCCAGCCAGCAGCTAACTTCAGCTAAAGCTACCAGCAGGATGAGGAAGATGAGTTGATGTCAATGCTAGCTAACGTTAGCATGCTAATCATGTTCAGGACCGTTTCCTGGTTGAGATTCCTTCCTCGGCTGGTTACCGACCCGAGGTTTACAAGGACTTTGTTTAAGCTTACAGGGCATAAAAGGCAGCTAACGGTAGTATGTAATGTATGCTATGTAATGCCAGCCTTGGTACTTTTTGTGATCTCTGGAAGGAAGGTTAGCAACAACATCTAAACCCTGATCTGTTTGATGGGTCCCGTTTACTGTCAAACTAACGTGACAGCTCCACCTATGATCATGACTTCAGACTCTTTCCACTGATTTATCATATGATCTTTATTCCTTTATGCATGCAGTGCACCAACATGGCACTGGTTTTAATACAATTGAATCGTATTTTACTAAATGTTGTTAGCAAACGTAATAATCCTGCATTCTCCCTCCACCAAAATACACTAGCTAAACCAGTTACCCAAGTTAAAGTTATACTGCTTGATGGACCTCTGATAGTCGTCAGATCAAAACGATTATCAAAAATACTATATAATAAGCGGTGTGTATGTTTCTCTGTCAGCAGCAGGGTTACATATTGACAGCTTTGGAGAAGTATTCTCACAACAACAGGAGACACAACTACATTGGTGCTAGATATTTGCTAAGTAGCCTAATTATATATGTCTATGCGTTCTCACCTTTCTCATAATATTTAATGTATGCTGTGTAATGCCAGCCTTGATACTTTTAGATAACGTGATCTCTGGAAGGAAGGTTAGCAACAACATATAAAACACCTGGTCTGTTTGATGGGTCCCGTTTACTGTCAAACTAATGTGACAGCTCCACCTATGATCATGACTTCAGACTCTGTTTTATCATATGATCTTTATTTCGCTATGCATGCAGTGCACCAACATGGCACAGGTTTTCATACAATTTAATGTTGTTGTACTAAATGTCGTTAGCAAACGTAATAATCCTGCATTCTCCCTCCACCAAAATACACTAGCTATCTACGTAAGATCAGGGCAAACCAGTTAACCAAGTTAAAGTTATGCTGCTTGATGGACCTCTGATAGTCGTCAGATCAAAACGATTATCCAAAATTATATAATAAGAGGTGTGCATGTTTCTCTGTCAGCAGCAGGGTTACATATTGACAGCTTTGGAGAAGTATTCTCACAACAACAGAGGACACAACTGCATTGGTGCTGGATTTTTGCTAAGTAGCCTATTCTTATATGTCTATGCTTTCTCATCTGTAATAAGCCTGGTCTGTTTGATGGGTCCCGTTTACTGTCAAACTAATGTGACAGCTACACCTATGATCATGACTTCACACTATTTCCACTGTTTTTTCTCTTTATTTCACTATGTATGCAGCGCACCAAAATGGCACTGGTTTTAATACAATTTAATCTTATTGCACTAAATGTTGTTAGCAAACGTAATAATCCTGCATTCTCCCGCCACCAAAATACACTAGCTAGCTACGTAATATCAGGGCAAACCAGTTAACCAAGTTAAAGTTATACTGCTTGATGGACCTCTGATAGTCGTCAGATCAAAACGATTAATCAAAAATAATATAATAAGAGGTGTGTATGTTTCTCTGCCATCAGCAGGGTTACATATTGACAGCTTTGGAGAAGTATTCTCACAACAACAGAGGACACAACTGCATTTGTGCTAGATATTTGCTAAGTAGCCTATTCATATATGTCCATGCTTTCTCATCTTTCTCTCTAAGTTGACTAGTGGATGTGTGTGTGTTTGCAGGTGGAGGCAGGAGGTGTGAGTAGAGTGCAGTAGACCATCAGCAGCATGTATTCTGAGTGGCGCTCGCTGCAGTTGGTGGTGCAGAGTGACCAGGGCCACCTCAGTGTTCTGCACACCTATCCCACCAGCGTGGGCACGGAGGTGGCAAATGCTGTGGTCAAGCCTTTGGGCACGGCCGTGAGCCCTGTAGCCACAGAGAACATCCTCAAGACAGACAAGGAGGTGAGAAACACTGTTGTACTTCATGTCTGTGTATGCAATGTTTGACATACCATTTTAATGCCTTGGCAGTCTGCCAAGCCACCGGTTCCATCACCAAAGCTTTGGAGAGCCTGTTAGCTTCAAAACTTATGATCATAATGGGAATGGCCTTATTGATCCATCATAAGATGTATTTTACTACACAATGCCAGTTGCAGGAGCTCAGTGTATACCATACTGTTTGATGGTGCTCAGGGTTGGAAATTAACTTTTTTGTCCACCTGCCACTGTGGCTGGTGGATTCCTAAATCTACCTGCTACTCAATAGATTACCATAGTTTTCTTTTAGCTGGTGAATGAAGCAAATGTAGCAACCACCTGCATATCATACCAGCATTTGGCTGGTGGCTGGTCCTAATTTCCAACCCTTATGGGGCTATCACTGTGTTTGGTTAATTTTTTTGGACAAACTGCTTACCATTTCATTAGAAAAATTCAAGTTTAAAAAAAAATGTCAAGATATTTTTACATGTAATGATGATACTTGTTAAAAAAAGATGGGCTATACAACGGGGTTAGTAAAAAACTCAAGGCATCTGATGTCTTCAATTGAGTTTAAGCTATTAATATCAGTTTTTTGACTGTGATGCAAATAATTTGGGTGGACATACTACTTAGTGTCACCACAGTGAATAAATTCTAATTATTTTTGCTCTGCACAATCATTGTTTGATATGACATGCAGCGATTTGGGCGGTAATCAACTTAAAGGAGCAGTATCCTACATTGCTGATGTTGTCTTAAAGATTAACTTAAGTATTTTTCAACCTGGACCTTACTTTCCCATGTTTTTGTGTTTAAGTGACTAGTAGGGAAAACACTTTTTGAAACTGGTCCAGTACTGAGGGATTACAAGCAGCCGCCAGCAGGTAAACAGGCTGTAATGTAATCATTTGGGGCAACCTGGCACCCTCAGTTTACATCCAGTAAAAGTGTTTGTTTTTGCCACTGACAGGCTCAGATTGTTATTAGAAGTGTCTGGCAACATTATGGAAAGGACCCTACAGAGAAATGAACCCTTTTTCTTACCTTTCGCTTCCTGTTTGTCATTGTGTCATGCGACTTATTGCCGGAAAATATCGGTGGAGACATGAGTGAGAGTTGAGAGAGGAGTGCCACGGGGACATCGGTGTTGTCAGAGTTTGTTGTGTTAGACTACAGAAAGCGCAGCTTAGTGTTATCTAACAGATTTTCAATGTCATGGCTGAATATTTAGCTGATTTCGACAATGTGGAGATGACACAACATTTCACAACGAGGCTTCTCTGAGAGAGACACACAATAACAAAAGTAAGAAAAAGGTGTCATTTCTCTGTAGGGTCCTTTCCATAATGTTGTCAGACACTTAATAACAATCATCCTTTAGTGGATGTAAACTGACGGTACCAGGTTGCCCAAAGTGATTACATTACAGCTCGTTTACCGGCTGGCGGCTGCAGCGTTCTACCTCAAAACTGGACCAGTTTCAAAAAGTGTTGTCCCCATTAGTCACTTAGACACAAAAACATGGGGAATAGGGTCCAGGTTGAAAAATACCAAATTTATCAAGTGCCATATGTAGCTGTCCCAACTAGAGGCTATTGACACATGCAGTAAGAAGCCAGAATCAAAAATACAATGGCTTCTGGCTTAGTGGACACCTCCATTTTAAATACAGATATCTGTGTCTTTACTGTCACAACCAATGTAAGTACGGTCAAAAGTAACTGCACTGTGCTATTTACATCCCCTCACTTTTCACTCACTTTTATATTATATTGTGTGTTTCAGTTGGATGAAATTAACTTTTCTTTTGAAGTCTAAGCATTATACCCATTAATTACGAAGCAAAGTACATGAGAAATGTTGGGGTAAAAACTAAAAATATCTCATTTAAAAACATTTTCAGACCCGGTCTTTCAGTACTTTGTAGAATCTCAATCACCATCGTAGCTATACTTCCTCTTTGATATATCATTGTCAGGTTTGCACACCTATATTTGGTCAGTTTCTCTCTTGCTTCCTTCTACATCTGCACTGCAGCTTTTCCGTGTTTCCGTATTATATGCATCTCGCAAGGCTGCTGGACAACTTTGGGGAAAAAGACCAGCGCTGTGCTGGATTTGTGCTTTGTGTCATTGTGTCATGAGGTTGCATGCACTGTGGAGCAGGATTTATTCAAGAACCTCTCTGTATTTGGGTTTGTTTATCAGTCCCTTAATCCTTACCAGTTTCCCAATTCCTGCCTTTAAAATCATGGCATGATGCTTCCACGACCATGTTTCACTTTAGGGATGATAGTATGTGTGTAGACTCTGATTTTGCCCACATGTAGTGCTTGACATTAGAGCCAAAGATTTACATTTTTATCTCATGAGATCTGAGTCCTTTTATTCCTCTTGCTCTCAAAGTCCATTTAAATGCCATTAGGCAAATCCTAGTTGGGCTGTCATATGTCTTTTACTCAGAGTAACTACTGTAGCATATAAAGGTGTGACTGGTCGGGTGCTACAGAGATAGCTTCTCCTTTCTCTGCAGGAGGATTCAGCCTGAAACACAACATACACTTCCCCCTCCCTTCACTTCTCTTTCCATATTACAACACAGTTTAGGAACCTATTTGCATGTTGTGTGTGGATTATGCAAAAAGGTACTTTGTAAATGGCTATTTTTATATCTTAAAGCCTCTGAAGCACACACCATATATTCTGTGATAAACAACATTAGTCTGTTTAAAAGGAATGTCCTGAGCCTTTCCGTGGAATCCGGACCGGTTTTGATAGATAGGTATTGGCTTTGAAGTGTCAGATCATTTTTTGATCCTTTTGTTTGTATTCTCCATATACACCAGCTGTCAAAAACTTCTCTCTTGTGCTCTGATAAAACACAGGAACACTCTGCTAACACACAACGTTGTGAGCAAGTGAACCGCAGAGCTCACAGCAAGCCAGCAGTTTCAATTAATGACATGACAGCATGTGTCAGGAACGGATGTGAGAGGAGCTTTGTTGGGTTCAAAATAATTCAGCAATATGTCTCAGGTGCACCGTACATGTGAAGTGCTGCTGTTGCTTTGAACATCACTTCATGCTGAGGATACTTAGATAAACCTTCCAGCCGCTACTGATCCATGCTGACTCTCCCTTTTTCATGAATATTATACAAAACACAGTAGGAAATCATACAAAATATTGCTGGAAACTGTCACGGGAGGGCAGTAGGCAGGCTTTTAATGAAGGCTGATTTTAGGCTATGTACAGTATGTGGCTGTATTATGTAGGAAACAGAAAATCTTGGATAAGACTTGGTATCGGCAGATCACTGTTGGGACTTGGATCAGGATCATGGGCTAGTAATTAATTGCGACATCCCCTGTCTTTACTGTCGTCTTTGATACATTTCCACTAGGGCTGATAATAAAGCGTAAACGCAACGCATATAACATTGACTGAAGAATGGTCTGTTTTTCGCTCGCATAACTTGTCTTTTGAATATCCGGTCTGTTTATGATTTAGCAAGAAACTATAAAACATTTGCTTTGGAGAGGCAGTGTATTGTTATTGCCATCATCATCTTGCCCTAAACCTTTGGCCTTTCTTGTTACGAGACAGTAAATCAGATGTGCTAAACCTCTTATGCTTAACTCACTTGACATAGTACAGACGGACATAAAGGAACTTGTGCCTCTGCACTGCCTGTCTGCATCTGTGTTTGAGCCGACTTGGCACTTACTCAAGTTTTTCCCTCCTATCTAGATCCTTGCTTGTGTTGTACGAACTCTCAGATGTACGTCGCTTTCGACAAAAGCGTCTGCGAAATGAAATTGTAGAATTGTATGAACTGTATTTGATCAAAAGAATGGCAGCACCTGCAGAATATGACACTGTTGAAATATGTTTTTGGGAGCTGTTATTGTCTCTGTCATGTACAGTGGGTTACAGGACTCATTGACAGCAATATGCTACATAAATGCTACAAAACAAACCAATAACTCACATAAATTAATGAAATCGGTTTGGTTCCTAGGTGAAGTGGACCATGGAGGTGCTGTGTTATGGCCTCACCCTCCCCCTAGAGGGGGACACTGTCAAGCTGTGTGTGGATGTGTACACAGACTGGATGATGGCCCTGGTGTCGCCCAGGGACTCGATGCCTCAGCCTGTGGTCAAGGAGCCCAATATGTACGTCCAGACCATCCTCAAACATCTGTACAACGTCTTTGTGCCAAGGTATGTCAGAAATGTTCACAGATGTGCCTTTATCTCCCATTAGCCGTAGTTTTAAATTTAAATGTATACATTTGTTTTTGCACCATGACTGCAGCTGTTAGTCACCCTACATACAGTATATCTCTGACTACTGATGTCACTCCTAATGACTGCTGTTTTCTTTACACTTTCTCTCTGATTTCATTTCTCTCTCTGATTTCCTCTTTATCTCCTCATTTCAAACACTCCGTCTCTCCCTCCAGGCCTGAGCAGCACAGTCTGAACCACATCAGGCTTTGCCAGCAGGTTCTGACTGCAGTCCAGAAATTGGCACGAGAGTCTGTTTCCATGGTGAGGGAAACCTGGGAGGTGCTGTTGCTCTTCCTGCTTCGCATCAACGACACATTACTCGCCCCACCCACGGTTGGAGGTATGCCTCGCCCTGTCCTGCACAACACCCCCCCACCCCCCTTTTCTGTATTTACGGAGTTATTAATGATGATTACCATAATCTTTCAGTTGGGGTGGCAGAGAAACTGGCTGAGAAATTGATGGCAGTGCTGTTTGAGGTGTGGCTACTGGCATGCGCCCGCTGCTTTCCCACGCCACCATATTGGAAGACAGCAAGGGAGATGCTGGCCAACTGGAGACACCACCCTCCTGTTGTAGAGCAGTGGAGCAGAGTGGCCTGTGCCCTGACCTCCAGGTTAGAAAGGCATCAACTCAATTTGGATTTAGTGTTGAAAAAGGTTTCATACAGTTTGTCATTGAACATGAGTTTTGTTTATACTTGAGGTATTGTTGAGTTGTTTGATTACAGTTAAGATAAATGGCCACTTGGCTTGTCTAACCAGTTTTACTCCTGTGTCTACAGAGGAGAAGAAACCTAATGTTGAACTAAAGAGTAGTAGCCTCTGAAGTGGGAAATATATTGGTGGTTGTAATAATGACAATAGTAAAAATAGTAAAATAAGTGTCTGCATTGTGTGTGATAATCTGTACCTTCCTGTCTCACTTTTTCAATCCAGGCTCTTGCGTTTTACCCACGGACCATCCTTCCCACCTTTTAAAGTTCCTGATGAAGATGCCAGCCTGATTCCTTTAGAGATGGACAGTGACTGTGTGGCACAGACGTGGTACCGCTTTCTCCACATGCTTAGGTGCATAAACCCTCATTTTCCTGAGTTCTAACCAGGGCTGTCAAAGTTAAGGCGATAAATACGCATTAAAGCAAATTCATACTCAGTCATACATACAAAGTCATACTAGCTTGTCAGGAAGGAGGCTAAATAGCGCTTCAAACCTACGCTAAATTTTGGCAAGGAAAAACTGGATTGACCATTTTCAAAGGGGTCCCTTGACCTCTGACCTCAAGATATTTGAATGTAAATGGGTTCTATGGGTACCCACGAGTCTCCCCTTTACAGACATGCACACTTTATGATAATCACATGCAGTTTGGGGCAAGTCATAGTCAAGTCAGCACACTGACACACTGACAGCTGTTGTTGCCTGAGATTGCCATGTTATGATTTGAGCACATTTTTTAGTATTTATTTGCCCACTCCCATGTTCACAAGAGTATTAAATACTTGACAAATCTCCCTTTAAGGGACATTTTGAACAGTTAAAAAATGTGCGATTAATTACAATTAACTATGGACAAATCATGCGATTAATTGTGATTAAATATTTCAATCGATTGACAGCCCTAGTTCTAACCTGAAAAATACATTTTATTTCCATCAAACTAACTCTGATGGACACAGATTATTTTTCATGTGTTGTAAGAGACGGAGAAGCTGTAGCACAGAGTGGAACTGAAGAAGTACCTCATATCTCCCTCTTACCATCAAATATTCCCCCTCTTATTGTAATCTACTTCCTGTCTATGAAACATCCCACTAACAGTGCTGATAATATTGAATGTAAGAGAACTGATTCCACTCCGTCCAGGCTTCGGCAGAATCCAATATAAGATATATAAATGATATCCAACTCAGCTTTAGCAGCATCTGTAATTTTTTTTTCTTAATCATGAATTGTTTCTCTGTTTGTTTCTAGCAACCCAGTGGACCTGAGCAACCCTGCGATAGTGAGCACCACTCCAAAATTTCAGGAACAGTTTCTTAACTCCAGCGGTATCCCTCATGAAGTGGTGCTGCATCCATGTTTGAAACAGCTACCCCAGATCTTCTTCAGGGCCATGAGGGGCATCAGCTGCTTAGTGGACGCCTTCTTAGGTAAGAGTGCAAAAGAAAAGCTCAGTCATGGGACATTTAAGAGGGGGGGGGTTTGCACCTTTTAGTCAAAGTACTACATAACATTACTGCTCATTTTGTAATGCACGATGTGTTTTTGAAATGTGTTGTTCCTACCTTCTAGGCAGTTACCTGCTTTAGTAAGGTAACCCATCACATTCAACATGCTTTTGCTATTGGTACATCATTGTTGCATGGACTGACGTTCAAAGCATGTCCTGCAGTAACATGCAAAAGAGATGTTAGGTTGACAAAAATAAAAGCAGACATAGTGTTTATTGTGATCTCAAACTATTTTCAAGTTGATAAAAGTACATTTTCATACTGTAATGAAATCAAAGGATACCAATGGGCTCTGGAGGGTAGGAAAAATACATTACAAAAATGCCCATATTGTTTAGAAGAGGGTATACAGAAGTGTAAAATATATTAATTAGTAAATATAGTAATTTAGTAGTTAAGATGATATTATGCACTGAAAGTCATTTAAACGAATGACAGCAATTCCAAGCCTTCATTTCTTGTAACCGTGTTACTCCTTTCCAATTGTTATTCTGAGCAGTCTCCAGATTAAAGTCAAGACGGAGGATGTCAGTCAGTAATACCTGTTGGGACATTTGAATAGAAACATATCGGTGTGATTTTTCTCTTTACACTGTAGGTGTCTCTGTTGAAAAGAGAGATGTACGGGAGAGGGTGTTCTCTTTTTCTCCAGCGCTGCTCTCTCATGGTACAGACATCAGCTGGTACATCGTATAATGAGATGGGCATATTATTATTATTGGTGATGATGATATTAACAACTGGGGTTAGTCTTGCTGAAGCAAAATGATATGTTCCAGACATTCCGATTAACCCCCGAGATCATCAACAAGGGGTCAACAGTCAATCAAGATGGATGGATATCAATTATTGCTGATTCGTACCTAACCATTGTCCTGCATGTTAACGAATGAATACTGTCTATGATCAAGTTGCGGACTCTGAAGCCACTTCATTTTCTTCTCTCTCGCATAACATTAGAAATGTGAAAATGGCTTCAAATGATTATATTTAACCATAACAAGTTCTGTCCACTGGAAAAGTGTGGGGGGGGTATCAAGACTGTTTTCTTGTTTGCTAATCAGAAGCTTTTTAGGGCGCTTTCACAAGCCATCCATTTGATTAGTCCGACTCAGAGTGAAATTGATACTTTTGGTTTGTTTTCTGGTTCAGTTTCACAGTACACAAATTAAAGCAAATCAAATAAAAACATGTGTTTGCTGAGGGGCGTTTACAAAGGACCGAATTTATCTTTTTAGTCTCGAGAGCTGCCACTTCTATACAGGGAATCGCAGACTTTGAAATATTGCTATCAAAGTATTTCCACTTTGACTCAGTACTGATCTACTGTGCACACAAATCCTTTCACCTCCAGTTTATCTGACTTTATAAACGTTACTATTTGTGGACTTTATTCTGCATATTCTGTATGTCAAGCAAACATCAGACTGCTGCAGAAGTCCAGGTCCTTCCTCTCCCACTCAACCTGTTATCTACCTCTGTCAATCTCAACAAATGCCCGCACAGGCGGGCTGCGTTTTGGTTCGCTTGGAAATGCACCGAGAACACCTCACTCAAGCGGTCTCAGACCGTTTATTTTGGTCCACACCAAAGTACGATCACTATGCCCAAACAAACCGCACCAGGAGTTCTATTAAAACGGACTAAATGTTGGCTTGTGAAACCGCCCTTACTCCCTGCTATGGAGGGAAAGACACTAACTTTAGTCTCCAGTTCATTTTACCTTCCTGTCGACAGGTATTTCACGTCCCAGAGCTGACAGTGCTCCGCCCACACCAGTCAACAGAATGAGCATGTCTCCGCCCCCCTCCATCACCAACACCACGCCCCCTCACAGCCGCAAACAACGGCACACAGTGGTCACCAAAACCACAAGCAAGAGTTCAACTGTAAGTTTAAGTGTTTACATTAAACCATGACAAATAGTAAGTTGCAGAGAAAAAGTTTAGGTCTGTATTTATTTGTTATTGTTGTATGACATTATTTGCAGCTGATCTACAGACAGAACAAGGCTGATGCATTTGTGACACATTTTTGTTGCCTCTATAAAGCTACGCTAGCCAAGATTTTTATGGAAGAATACAGTGCACTACTCTAAATCAGTGTGTGTATCACATCTCCTGCTATATGTTTTGTCCTATTTAAGTGAAGAAATCTTTGTATCTAATGTTTTCTGTGTGTGATGTGTTAAGGCCCAGACACACCAAGCCGACATCAAAGAACTGTTGCATTACCTCAAGTTGCACTTGAACACATCGCAAAGACTACAGTCGACGGCCAGTTAGCACGTATGTTCTGCACCTGCGTGAGATGAAATAACTCTCCACATCAGCAGGCAACGGTAGTCTGTATTCGTGATTCAAAAAGGGAAACCGGAAGACCGAGGACTGTGGATATACAAGCCGTTGTTATGATATGTACATGAAACAAAGCGCCGTTTGCACACCACTCTCACTAACCACTTAGCTTCATTCCAGATGGCCAGATGTGGTGAAAATATGTGTATTGGAATGATCAGATGAGATGAAGATGAAAAGTTAAAAGAGCCTTCTATGTGTGCCCTCTTGACTTTACTCGTTTGCTTGCTTTCCTCACTTCCGTTTCTCTCGTGCACTGGTGCGCTTAAGCTGAACAGTCAATCAGAGTGATTTCTCTCACCGACGGGCTCCACATCGATTCAACATGCCGAATCGGCCAAAAAGCCTCCGACATGGGCAGACTAGAGCCAACGGCAAAAACTAAGCCGACAGACGCTCACCGTCGGTCCCAAACTGTCCGATGGTCGACCGTCGGCTTGGTGTGTCAGGGCCTTTAGTTACACTAGTCATGTTGTCAACAGCCTAATCAGATATCCTTTCCCACCCTGCAGGGCAGTGGCAGTCAACCAACCAAAGCATCCCAGCAGCAACAGCAACAGCAGCAGCAAACTTCGTCCTCGCCGACCCTGCTTTCCAGCCCCAACCAGAGCAGCTGGGAGACTCGGCCCTTGCCGGCCCCAGCGCGGCCGAAGGTCAACAGCATCCTCAATCTGTTCGGCCAGTGGCTTTTCGACGCCGCACTGGTCCACTGTAAGCTCCACAGCGGCCTCAGCCGAGACCCCAGCATGACCGGTAAGACTTGAGGCGATGGTTAATAGCGTTTCCATTTATGCATGGGCAGGTGGGTGTTTCGTTGCCGTTCATTAGTACGTGTTTTCGTGGAGTTATCTGTGTTTTTGGAGTCTGTTACTTTTGACTGTATGTCGTTGGGATATCCTTTCCTTTTTTCACCGTTTTTCTCTGAAACTTCTTTGTGCCTTTCTGTGTGTGGAGGGCTTGGTTAGAAGTGGCCTGGTATGAGATTTCCATCAGATTCTAATCCATTTACATCTACCAACTATTTAAACCTGGCTAAAACTGCATATAGACTATAACCATATGCTGAGGACTTCATACGGCCATTTTATTGGTAAAATCATCGCTAAAGGAGTCAATGACAGCACATACACTACTTAGTATTTGAAAAGAAATTTGGCTCATCATTGGCTCTCCATTTATTTTTCTCTTTTTGGTGTAATGTCCTGCATGTGTCTACCATGTCTGGTTAATGTTAAAGAGTTGTAATGGGTCAAAAGTCTTGTAATGACAAAATGACAAAAAAACAAAAACAATTCATGCCTGATATGAATTGATCCCAAAATATTGGATCTGCTTTGATTTTGTGTCTCTCCACTATTTCTGTTATCTTGCAGCCTCTTTTATCCAAATTCTCCTTTCTTATAAATCTTGTAAGTAGGAACGGCAGTTTTCTTTCCTCACTTGATTTGCGTTTCTTGACAAATCTTCCTGCTTTTTGATTGAGTTCCTCATGATCATCGCCATTATCGCCATTGTTTTCTGTTCCCACTGCTTGTCATATATCAAAGTTTCACCAGCGTTCTCTCAGCGTTTCTCCAAAGGTGATGGAATGGGTTTCACCAACTGACCACTTGTCTCGACCATAACGTTGCCACTTTGTGACAACGCCACCCCTTTTTTTAAGTTCTCATTTTCTTTTCCTTTGGACACTAATCCTTATTATTTAGTTTCCAACCCCCCCTCCCCCCCCCAAGTTCAGCATTAAATATTGTTTCGTATAATTTCCTTATTTTTCGTCAGTTCACTTGAGTTTTGATTTTATTGGTTTGGTGCCTCAGTGCATGAAGTGAATGTTCTGTACCTTGAGTGACAGTCATATAATTGCAACAGCGAGGGAGCTGACACAGGGATTTGGCTTTGTGGTCTTTTGCTCAAAACATTTTATTACCAACACACTACACTTGGTCATACTTTGTGTCAGGGATGGAGAGAACTTCTATGCAGGGTTCCTACACAGTATGGAATTTGATTTGAGTCATTTCCAGGCCTGGATAAGTATGGAACAAAGAAAAGAGAGTATGGAAAAACATTTATTTCCAGACTGTTGCCCCTATTCTGTTTTCTAAAATATAAAATTCAGAATTTAAAAAAAATGAATTGATCAAACAAGGAGCAGAGTGTTTTTCATGACGTTTGGAGCAACCAGTGCAGCCAAAATGTTTACTACTGTGTGAGAGAGCGCGGGCCAGAGCGAGCTTGATGACGTCGAAAGCAAGGCAAAGAAGTAGTCTATGGCGTGCGACTGAACGCACACTCCGCCTACGCAGAGCTGCCTATACGCCTGTACATCACAGCCAGGGCCGGGGTGTCCATATAGGCAAACTAAGCACTTTGTCAAGGGCGATGAAATGTGGGCCCACTTTTCATCATGAGCAAAATAACAATAAGAATATAAGTCAGACTTGACCAATCTAATACTTTAAACATTGAGGGGAGAAACGAGCGGCCCCCTTCTAATTTGGACAGATCCTCATTTTGGTTGAAATCTGATCGGCTCAGTCATTTACATCGTGAACTGTGACGAACTGTGACCAGTATCCCAGCTCACCTGTTGCTAATAGAGGGGCGGTATAATTGTTATTCACCTAGATCGGTATTGCCCAAAGTGCATGATGTTTGGCAGAGCAACTTCTGCTTAGGACTGTGGACTGAACAGCCACAATGGGTAAATGCACGTTTTCTGAGGGGCTGGCTTGACAATCCCAAATACAAAACCTGGTTGGTTAACAATTCCAAATGAGAAAAGAGAGCTGGATGCAAACTTTGTGTAAAATCGACATCTCAACCATAGGGGAAGGCACCGAAGCACTGGAGTCTTGTCACAGCATCCTCTGCACCCCGAGTCAAAAAGTCACAAAGTCAAATATGGTCTAAAAAATGTACTGAGAAGTCTGGAAATTTGAGTCTGGAAAATTATGAAATTTTGAAATGGAAAATGTGTAGGAACCCTGTCTACGGCAAACTCTTTGTGTCAGAATTCCCTTTTTAATGCATTTAAATGATGTGAGTGTGTTTGCAGTCATTGAAGTCTGTTGTTGTGATAGCGATTAAATGTTTGCTTTATGGTGCTTTTTTCCCCTAATTTTTACTGTTTCCTTTTTTTATTGTAGTGTGCATATAGTAGCTACATGTCTATGTTTGCCTGTTTCTCATACATGCATGTATACTAATGACCACATTACAATTCAGGGTCCTTTCATTCTCTGTCTCTTCGCAACTCTCTACAGCGATAGCCACTCAAGTAGGTCTGGAGCTGAGAAGGAAGGGTTCCCAAATGTCCACCGACTCCATGGTGTCCAACCCCATGTTTGACGCCAACGAGTTCCCAGAGAGCTACGAGGCAGGACGTGCCGAGGCCTGCGGGACTCTCTGCCGCATCTTCTGTAGCAAGAAAACTGGAGAAGATATTCTTCCTGTTTACCTGTCCAGGTAACCTAGTCAGGATTTTTTTCATCATGCCCAATTCTGATCTAAACTAACAACCGCCTAACTGTGGGCATGTGGCTTTAGTGCCGTTGACTGTTAAAGGGACCCTATGTGAGAATCAGAAATTGCTTGTTAACGGTGACATCTGTGGTCGTTAAGTCAACGACAGTCAGCGTCCTGTTGCTCGCGCTTGTGCTCGCATCTACGTAGTCAAAATAGTGAGGCGACACACAAAAGAGTGAACGTGATTGACAGCTAAAACCAACATATCACTATATATGCTTAGCAGTAATGTTAGTTTACCAAACGAAGGTTCCTCCATGAATGAAAGGCCCGGCCTATGTTGATCCTAGTGTTAACTTTTCCTGCTTCAGCCTCTCGAACGTGGTCAGAAGGCAGAGGGGTTACACCGTAGTTTTGGTCTCCTGGGTTAGATTCAATAACATTACTCACGCTGGAGTTAACCGCCGCCGTCACTCCACTCAGCAGCAGGGAAACAAGACACGGGAAAGTTCTATTGGTCTTGAGGAGCTGCAGCATTTATTTCTGCACAAACTGAAACTTCCACCGTACATTCACTTGATATTCTCAAAGCTAAACTAACGTTCTTCTGCTCCGCCACTCGCTTGTTTTCTCACACACTCGCAGCCGCTCTGTATCTCTTGCTTCACCACATACTTCCCAGGTGCACACACACTCTTAGCACTGGCTCTGCTATTCTCCAAAATGACCTACGCCACTCCGACAACACTAGTTCCCCCCCCCCCCCCCCCCCCCACCCCCCCACCCCCCACGTCGTCACATTCCTGTTTTTTGTGCTTCTATGGAGTTTGTGTTGGAATCTGAGTTGTGGTAGGGGCTGGTCGTTTGTTGGCGTTAGGGGACTCCATTTCTAACCGAACGTTGGCTATGGTTGCACACTGTTAGCCCCGTAGCGGAGCTTAAAATAAAGGCATTCGCACGCATTTGTTAGATTTTTGCCGGACAAAAAGGCCCGCATTCTTCACATTAAAAGCAGTCTACAGGCTGATAGAGGAAACCCAGAAAGTCACGGAAGGTCTAATTTGTTAGGTTAGGTTACAACCTGTTCACACATAATAAAAACATTTATACATGTAAAACTTACACACCTTACCTTACTTACCTTACCGTTAAGATTTTAAACTGCAAAACTTTGAGTATTCCTCTTTCTCCTTCTGCAGGTTCTACATGGTCCTGATTCAGGGTCTCCAGATCTCCGATTTTATCTGTAGACCAGTTCTGGCTTCTATCATTCTCAACTCTTCCTCTCTCTTCTGTACTGACCTGAAGGGCATCAATGTGGTGGTGCCCTACTTCATAGCCGCCCTGGAGACTATTGTACCAGACAGGTTAGACTGGTTTTGGATTACTTACTGTGTAATTGGCATCTTTTATTTCCTGGATAACATTCTCAGACCATGTAATGTTAGTGAGATGTCTCTTCAGAGGTTTTGAGAACATTGTCTTAAGTGTCTTGAAGTCCATGAGATTTGTTCTACTCTAAACAGGGAGCTGTCCAAATTCAAGATCTATGTAAATCCCACCGACCTGAGGAGAGCCTCCATCAACATCCTGCTGGCCATTCTGCCATTGCCGCATCATTTTGGCAACATCAAGTCAGAGGTAACAGCTTTCTGTACATCTGTACATTTGATATATTTTAAATCTGCCACTTTAATGCAGCGTTATGCATATGTTTCTGTGTAGGGGTGGCGTGTTATACCGGTATTGACGATAACGTGATATTTAGAAATGATATATTGATATAATGTTAATAAGAAACATATGATAATATCCTGTAAATAATCCAGTGCCTCTTAAATCATGTACAGTTATGGTTACAGACTCTCTCCACCTCCCTACAATCATATTTTGAGTGTAATTCATTTGCCAAAAAATAAACAAAACACACAATGAACAAAGTTAAAGATGAATTTGACTGATTGCATTATTATTATTTTTTTGTTTTTTCAAATTTTTTATAGATGTCGCAATAATATTATAAGAATTCTTTTGGCCGCTAGGGTTGGGCGATATGACGTTATATACCGCGCAACGGTAGAAATGTGTCCACCGGTAGAGATCTGGCAATACAGTTTTCCACCGCGGTAGCTATTCTGACGTGCCTCACAAGGTCACGCAATTTTTGCAGAAATGGAGGAGAGTGAAGTTATAAATACAGAGCAGGAGGAGGCATCCCAACCAACCCAAGGCGAGGAAGAGCTCTGGTTATACGATTACCAGACATCTGCACACTGTAGTTTATTTTGACAGCGTTTTTTCAGAAATGAAAGATGAGCAAACCCTGCTTCTTTTGGCATAAAATACAAATTTGTGTGATTTTATATTGCACTGACTGAAGTCAGGTTGGTATTCATTTGCACCTGTTAACCTTAAAACTAGAGCTGTCAAAGTTAACGCGTTAGTAATGCGTTAGTAATGCGTTAGTAATGCGTTAATAATGCAATCGATCTTCCGGAGGATGCAGCGGGCTCAGTTTTGAAGCTAGAGTGAAGATACATGGTACCAACCATGTCATACTAGCTTGTCACGAAGGAGGTTAAATAATGCTCCAAATTTTGGCGAGGAAAAACTGGCATGGTCATTTTCAAAGGGGTCCCTTGACCTCAAGATATGTGAATGAAAATGGGTTCTATGGGTATCCACGAGTCTCCCCTTTACAGACATGCCCGCTTTATGATAATCACATGCAGTTTGGGGCAAGTCATAGTCAAGTCAGTACACTGACACACTGACAGCTGTTGTTGCCTGTTGAGCTGCAGTTTACCATGTTATGATTTGAGCATATTTTTAATGCTAAATGCAGTACCTGTGAGGGTTTCTGGACAATATCTGTCGTTGGTTTGTGTTTTTAATTGATTTTCAATAATAAATATATACATATATTTGCATAAAACAAGCATATTTGCACACTCCCATGTTGCTAAGAGTATTAATATTTGACAAATTTCCCTTTAATGTATATTTTGAAAAGATAAAAAATGTGAAATTAATCGCGATTAAATATTTTAATTGACTGACAGCCCGTCTTAAAACCTGTAACACTTGAAATTATTGTTCTCGGGAACCTTAAAGCTTCAAGTGTTGTCACGTGTGAGGCAGTTGTTTTTGTTTGTGTGGAAGTTTCAAATTAAAGAAGAAAATAATCAAATGTGATGAATTACGGGATAGTTATTTTAAACCATTTCTTAATTGAATTTACAGAACAATTACTGTATCATGATATATACCATTACCGTGATATAAAATGACATATAACGTGATAGAGGATTTGGCCATATCGCCTACCCCTAGCCACGAAAATAGTGTAGTGAAAGTCTGATATGGTGACAGCCCTATTTCGGGGTCTGCAGTGTAAATCGAATCACTTTTTGTTATTGTAGCTTTTTCTTTAGCTTGTGTGAAATCCTTGTTGAAACATTCTCCGTACCATAAAGCTTCTTGTAGTGAAAACCTTGTACACTGGGTTCTTAAAAAATTTTGGTGTTGTGCTTTAGGTTCTGTTGGAAGGAAAGTTCAACGAGGAGGATGGATGGCCTCATGACCAGCCCGTGTCTTTCCTGTCCCTGAGGCTGCGTCTCGTCAATGTCCTCATAGGAGCTCTTCAGACTGAGACTGACCCCACCAACACACAGCTCATCCTGGGTAACTTTTTAATCTATTTATTTTGCCTCTCCGTGTTACTTGTGTAGTATTTTTGCTGACTTAACCATTTCCGGACTGTGTTAAAGTCTATTATTCTATGTATTGTTTAATTACTGACCCACCCCTCTCCTTTCAGGTGCAATGCTAAATATTGTTCAAGACTCAGCGCTGTTGGAGTCCATAGGTGCACAGACTGAAACAGTAAGTAACTGTAAGGATTTTCTAATGCTAGAAGCAGTGTGATGGGCTGGATATCAAGATTGCTGTGTTTTCGTGGTGGTAGGGGAGTATAGACGGCAGCCACATGACTGTGAGGAGTCAGAGTCACAGCCGCACCAACAGCGGCATTAGTTACACCAGCGGGGGAAGCACGGAGGCCACCAGCCCCGACTCTGAGCGTCCTGTCCAGGCCCTGCTGCGAGACTACGGTAAGACACACAGCTGCTCCACGTAAACTAATATCCTCCTCATGCTGGCTGAATTAACACAATGGTGCAGGCTTCGGTCAGAGCGTGCATAACAGGCTCGCTGGAACATTAATCAATGCAAAACATGTAACGTGAGAAATTAACACATCTGTTCTTTGTAGCTAACGTGGTTAAAGTGGTATGCAGAGTTAAGAAGCGCTGGGTAAAACGTCTTTGTAGGTGATACCAGCGTTATTTGCTGTGATGCTGTGCTGTTCTCTGATTGATTGGTTGCCTAATCAAAAGCATTTCAAAGATTTCATCTTTTCCTCATTAGGGCTGAGCGATGTTTGACTTAATGAATGTGATGTGAGAGGCTTTTTAAAAATACATATATATTTATAATTTTGCCCACATCTACTTTCACTGAACACAGTGCTGCATATGGGCGACTTTGTCCAGCAGGAAATGGGAGGAAGGGGGAGGGCTTCCTGTGGGACAGGACGGTTACATTGTTTCGTGAGGCTCAGGCCTGGACAGGAAACACAAGACTAGAGAGTGGGAAGGGGTCTGGAGACAGTTGTTACATACACTGTAGTCATCATAAACTTAGAAAATAAAAAAAATTGGAGTCACATCTACATCTTACAGAGGTTTAATACAGAAACGTGAACATAATTGCATTTTAAGGCTTTACCTAGTAGGGATGCACCGATACCGGATCGGATATCGGGCCGATGCTGACTCAAATAGCTCGATCGGGTATCGGTGACAAGTGGGCCAATCTATTCAATTCAATTCTATGTTTATTATGTCATACATTATATACTGGAATTTGAATTCCTGTTTTAAGTTTTGTTGCTGCATTGAAAAGGTTTACACTTGAATTGTAATTCCTGTTAATTTTTAAGATTTTTTTTTAATAACAATTCAGTAATTCTATATATAAATGTATCTGCTTGTTACATTTTGTTTTAAAAAGTTAGGAAAGCAATGTATGAGTCAAGCCTGATGTTACCTTACACATAAAAGAATGATCCCTGTCACCTCCACACAGTGAGGCATAAAGCTTATCGTATTGGCCGATACACAAAGCCCAGGTTTCGGTATCGGGATTGAAAAAGTCAGATTGGTGCATCCCTATTACCTAGTGTGTTTATACATCCTCAGGTTCTTTAGGTAGAAACTCTGAAATGGATAGTCCGCTTGAGAAATAATTACTCTGGATGGGACAAAAATAACAACGATAAAGGTTATGGGACAGAGGGTTATAGGAAGAACCAGGCAGAAGAAGAATTCTACTGGTGTCACAGCCTTTACTTGAGGCTCTGTTACTTCCACTAACATGCTTGATCAACACAAAGTCAGCCTTTACTTTACTCTGCAGTGATTTAAAAAAAACAAAAACTGTTTTAAGCCCTGCAAATTCTAGTTTAAGCTGAGAAAGTGTATGTTGCTGTCTGACAAGTTGTGGCTACCCTCTTCTATCAGTGTCAGCTCCACATGAAGCAGTGAAACATATTCAGAGAAATTCTATCCTTAGATCCTTACTAATTCATAGCAATTATTACTACTATTATTAGTATGATTATTTCACAGACCTATTTGTGTATAGTCATGTAATTTCGTATTAAATATTAAGTAGTTTTAAACTCTCAGGATTTTCACAAGATTGGCTTAGTAATGAATTCATTAATTTGGTTTTGGAGGATTATATCATAAATAGTTTTATTTTCTTTCAAAGTTAAAACTTGGTCGCTCAGCCCTACAGTGTTCTTCAGCAGTTTATTTACTACAGTGGAAACCGCTTATAGTGATCACGTCTGTCCGGGCCAAATTGATCGCTATAAGCGGATGATTATTATAACTGAATTTTTGTTGTTGTGCATCATTTCTCATGCAGATTACCATCTAAATGACATTTGTATAATTATTACATGAATTCAAAGTAATGAAACGGACCGCTTTGCTATTTACTGGCTCGCTGCCAATTTTTTCTGCCTTTTCCCTCACAAAGGATGAGGCATTGCAGTTTTTTGGCCGGCTCTGCAGCTCGAGCGTGCATGCAGAACGGCGCCCCTTTGCCAGTGCTCCTTGTGTTCTCACCCGGTAGCGGCATGGAGGGAGACGGGCGCTTGTCTGCATGTGAGCCGCAGAGCTGGTCGAGGATCGGCAAAGTTTCACTTTGGGGGCATTAAGTGACGAGGCCATAGCAATCCACTTGATGAGGGCAGCTTCAACCACAGGTGTTCTCCCCGTGCATGTTCGTTTTTCAGTCAGAGAAAATGACTATCTTTTTCCCGTCATGATATCAATGTGCACGCAGCATCAGCCTCAGGTATCCAGCTGGAAAGCAGACGGGCCGCGTGGCAAAGTATCAAGGGAGTAAAGTAAAAAACAAAACAAAAATTCAATTAACATTAGTATTACGTAGATTCAAAATGTTTTTCCATATGTTGTCATAAGCGGACTACTTGATTACTATAAGCATATTATTTAAACAGCATTTATAAAGGAATGATTCTGTCCCAGGCTTTTTGATCCATATATACAGTAAGAGGTTGATCTCTGTAACTGTGATCACTCTAAGCGGTTTCCACTGTATCTATATTTTGGTCTACCTGAGATTTTTTCTCAACATTGTGTGCTGAACTGATTTCAAACTCTATTCTGATGCATGTTTTCAGTATCTAATACCTGGGCATCCAGGACTTTTTTCCTGTTGTCCTATATACCCTAGCTGTGTTGCCTGAATTCTGCTTTGCTCTATTCTCTGCGGTGTTTGGTGTTTGGTATTTCGGGGTGTTATATGGTCTAGCTCTTCCAGATACGGCGGCAGGCCTCCTGGTGCGCAGCATCCACCTGGTCACTCAGAGACTCAACTCCCAGTGGAGGCAAGACATGAGCATTTCACTGGCTGCCCTGGAGCTGCTGGCTGGGCTTGCCAAGGTAAAGGTACAATGTCCCAACACCACAGAGACTCACTGTAACAATCTGCAATCATTACTAGCTGGCCAAGAACACGTCTTTCAGATCACCCATTTGTCAACAAGCAGATGCTGTTAGTTTAGTAGAATTAGTAAAATAGACAGTAGTTTACATTTTATAGCCCACCACAGTCTATTTCTATTTTAAATGTAGAGTGTTGGGGAGCAGAGAGAGAAGAAGCCAAGGCAACATTGAGGTTACATGAGGTTATTTAAATTGACCTAAATGCTAGTTCTAACAATAGTGTAACCTTAACTTTTATTTAAAACCACAATTAATCAAATGTTTAATTTACGAAGTAAACAAATCACATACACACCAAAGTCTACAAAATGTGTTCACGAGTGCATGAAATGAAGAAATGTGATGATACATTTTCCTATGTATTTTGTATATGTTTTAACCAGGTAAAAGTGGGAGTGGACTCTGCAGACCGTAAACGTGCCGTCAGCTCTATATGTGGGTACATTGTGTACCAGTGTAGCCGTCCAGCTCCTCTTCAGTCCAGAGACCTCCACTCCATGATTGTAGCTGCCTTCCAGTTTCTCTGTGTGTGGCTCACAGAGCACCCTGACATGCTGGATGAGAAGGTAGCTTTAAAGACTGAATTACAATTTGACTCAGATATGTTGTCAGTTTAGAGAGCAGAGGAGTGGACTCGAGTCACATGACTTGGACTCGACTCCGTCTCGAATCATAAATATGATGAGTTTAGGCTCAACTTGACAAACTCAAAAAAGACTTGCAACTCGCCTTGGACTTCAACACCAATGACTCGTGACTTCACTTGGACTTGAGCCTTTTGACTTGAAAATACTTGATACCTTATCCAAAGCCCAAAGATTAAAAAGTATGTTATTTACCATGCCATGAATAAATTAATTTCCATTCATTTCCTGAATCATTAACACGTTAGCGCTATTCATTCCCAGCAAGTAAACACTTAATACCCCATATTTCCAGACAGCATCCAATGAAATTGCAGGAGAGAACCATGAGGAACATTACGATACTGAGTGGTAGTTGGAAAAAATGATACCAAAGATAACTTTGTTTGCGTACAAAAACAATGCGGTGGTCAACCAAAAAACAAATTGCAGTATGTAAAATGTGCGGGTTGAAATTGGTGGAGAGTGCATTATGTCTTGTTTAGGACTTGGGACTTGCCTGTCTTGAATTGGGACTAAACTCAGGACTTGAGTGCAAAGACTTGAGACTTCCTTGTGACTTGCAAAACAATGACTTGGTCCCACTTCTGTTAGAGAGGGATCAAATTTGTTTTGGTAAGATTAAACTTCTACCAAAAACATACAGAAAATTGGATACCTTTCCATTTCTCTGGTCTAAGCCTCATTTGTGTGGAAACAAAACAGTGCACTCCAGCTCTGCGAACTTATCCCCTTTCCTTTTCTTCTGGATCAGGATTGTTTGGTAGAGGTGCTGGAGATTGTGGAGCTGGGAATCTCTGGCAGCAAGTCCCGACAGGAACAGGAAGTGCGACATAAAGGGGAGAAGGAGCACAACCCAGCTTCAATGAGGGTGAAGGACGCTGCTGAGGCCACTTTGTCCTGGTGAGATTCCTCAGAGTTTCTACAGTTTGTTAATATAGTTAATATACTGTGTAACACTTTCAACATAACACTCTGCACATATAGGCAAGGCATATATTGATTCAAAGTGCTCTTTTGTTTATCTTGTCATTTAAACCAACTCTGCTCTGTCAATTACATCCTGTGTCATCTTGACATTTCATATTCATTGTTGGTGTCTTGCCTGTGTATATACAAGGAATGCTGTTGGGTATTTATATGTGAATGTAGAAGGAGAACTCCTTTGCATATAGCCACTCAAAACATTTTGTAATGCATAAAACTGTAACCATCACCATTCTATGCTATGAACTGGGAACTGCAGCAAACACTAGCTTTTTCTAGTCGCGACGTCTCCTTATCTACAAGCATAGACACTTATCTTGATCTGCACAATGGTTGTTGACAAGCTAGCAAACAAATGGTCATTGTAGAAAATCGCAGTAGGACTGCTAATGTGGCACTGCATGCTAAATAGCCTGCAAACTGACATTATCAGTTGGCTCGTCAGCTGTAGCATTCGGTACTGCTTGCCTCGCCATAGCCAGTCACACAATAAACACTATCTAAAAAATAAAGTGGAACCTGTGTCAGGGCATTGACTAACTGGCACCCCAGAAAATAACAAAAGAAAAACAATCCAATCAAATCATCACAAGCTTAAAAACGTAGCTGCAAGTGTCAAGGGGTGCGTTCATAAATGCAATCTGATGTTATACACTGAAATGATAGCGCTGTGGAGCGTTCTATTTCTATATGAATTAACAAACGTTGCTGCTCTGAGTAGTGCTCTGAATAACTGAACGGTATATTCCAACAGCGCTCCAAATTTATGAACGGTCCAGTTTATGCCAGAGTGACTATTTACGAACGCACCCAAGATCAGTCAGTTTAGATGCAGAATAGTGTGGTCCTCCTTTTTCTTTATTACTGCTTAACATTACTCTCTGTCTTTTGAATTGTGAGCTACTGTTACCAGAGAGCTGCCCCCACCAGAGGCTGACAGGCTAAAGGGGCATTTCTGGATATCTTCCAAAGAAATGTTCTTTCTTCCTTTAAACAATAAAATGTTATCAGCAGTAGAGCTGTCCCAAACACCATCAACAGTGTATATTCAAGTCTGCGGCCAGGAAGGGTGGGGGGGGGGGCTCAACCTGCCGAAGGAGCACTTTAATCTCTCTGAGATGGACGGCATAGCACTGTAACACGGGTCATTCGGTTTAATTAAAGGCATTCATTTTTAATGATTCTGTTATTTTATAGTATTGTTGTTTGTATTTTTGTTTGTTATTGAATAAGAAGCATTTTCCAAACGGTTTGGTGTGTCCTATGCATGTATGTAATCCCGAAAGGATAAATACCCAAATCCCAAAATTGAAAACTTAATACCTACCCAACGAACGAATAACCAAATAGTCGAATAACCGGGTCCAGCCCTAATTAGCAATACATTTGAATTTCACTTTTACATTATTTTTGTCTCCAAAAAGAATGTTGTAACTTAGTTGGACTTTATATGTTAGTCATTCTACTAAATGATGTATCTGTTGTGTTTTTCTGCTGATACAATGACCTACTTTCCCCAGATTTTCTGCTGAATCTCCCTGCAGCACATAAATGAAGCATGTTTTCCCTATTGACCTAGTTTGCTGTGGTGTTCCCCAGTATCATGCAGGTGCTGGGGGCCTTCCCTTCCCCGAGCGGACCTGCCTCCACCTGCAGCCTGCTGAACGAAGACACCCTGATCCGCTATGCCAGACTCAGTGCCACAGGAGCCAGCAACTTCCGCTACTTTGTCCTGGACAACTCGGTCATCCTCGCCATGCTGGAGCAACCTCTGGGCAACGAGCAGAGTCAGTAGCTTAACATCCATCCTTTGACGTAATACCAGGTTATTGAGATATTGAGGAGAATTATGGCGTTACTTGGTTCATTCTTAATGTACATGTAGAGACCGTATCACCCACCATGTACCAAGCACTGCTTAAGTAAAATCAATTACAAACATGCCCTCCTGTTTCTTCATAAATGAGAGCATCTCTGTCCTCACAGACCCGAGTCCATCAGTGACAATTTTGATCCGAGGGACGGCTGGCAGACATGCCTGGACCATGCAGCTCTTCCACCAACCCAGAGGAGCCCGGGCCAATCAGAGGGTGAGCTCACACTGTGGTTTACTGCAGCATGCAAGATAACAATGCTAAACCATAGGGACGTTAATAATAAACAGTTTAACCGTTAACCGCCATTAAGAATTTTTACCAATTAATGTTAAAGGAAATATTAAAAATTAAATAAATAAAAAAATTAAATAAATAAAAAAATTAAATAAATGAAAACTGAGCAATACTCTGAGGAGCAGCTTGTCACTTAAAGGAGAGTAGCTGGTCCACCTTAACAGCCCACCTAAGTGAGTCTGAGCCGGTGTTTCAAGATACAGGAGCTTAGCTTGGGAATTGAGGAGTTGTAGCATTAATTCACCGATAAATAAACTGTACACACATTGCACTACTACGTTCACAGCTATAAGGCCCCCGACAACCCCACACTCACCGCCGCCAAACACATGGCCCATCGGACACTCGCTAATGTTACGCCGGGCTGACAGACCGTATGTGTGTGACAACGGTGAGCTCGAAGCCACCAGCAACGCTACATCTGCGAACGCAGCACAAACACACACTCGGTCTGTCGGACACTCGCTAACGTTATGCCGGGCTGACAGAGTAGCCAGGCAGACACACAGCTGACAACCTTGCAGCTAAACTAAATGATGCGGTGGAGAGTTACTGGGAAAGTGGCTGCATGTGTCCATGACAATACACGCAGCACCGTGGCTGCTACAGTAACTCTCCCAGACGGGTGAACTGGGGACTCGGTTGTCTGTTTTGCTCGTACACTGCAGCTGGAGGTAAATGATGGATTTAACCTTTTTGTGTATCGGCTTATCGTTGCAGCTGGGCACTTCAACCACCACAGCACCGCTGCATGCAACGCACTTATCTTGTTGGTTAACAGTTAGTAATCGGTTAACGAGGGTCAGCTATCGGTTTGAAAAAAAATTGCATCCATACTAAACCAATACCACTCCAGAAATGTTGTTAAAATGACATGCTTGAGTTTTGCTTTCGTAAAAGCTCCACATCTGTTTCGCTTATAACACAATCTGTCTACTTCTCTGCTTCTACAGCAGGTGTTTGTTCCCGAAGGCCGTCCAACACCCAACAACGTCGTGGGTATCAAGTACAACGTCAAGCAGAGGCCCTTCCCTGAAGAGGTGGATAAGATTCCACTTGTCAAAGCTGATGTCAGTATTCCTGACTTGGATGACATTGTCAGTAAAGAGGTGAGATTCACTTCCTGTCATTGATCTTGTATCCACATTATGACTAATAAATAAAAGATTCTACTTACTTAAACAAGATTGTTTGTTGTCATGGCTAAACCAGAGCCATGCAGGTAAATGAATCCCTCATAATATTTGTTATTATACGAACCCAGGTGTGTTGTATGGGCTGGCAGGATGATGGGAGAGCTACAAATACAATGATGAGTAATTACCCACACGTGAGTTGTTGGAGAGATGAAATTCCACTTGGGTGTCTCATGGAAAAAAGGGTCAAATCATCTGGTTTGGTGGAAAGCATATGATGATCTTAGAGGTGTGGTTTTCTCAATCCAATGCAATAATTTGTAGCTTTCAATCCGAAACCACGGTCTGATAAAAATGACCACAGAGTTGAATCAATACCTCTCTGACACATTAAAAGCTTCAAAAAAGACTGAAGTTATTGAAGAGCTGTTGCACTGGATTGGATTGTACAGGTTTAGTTAATAAAAATGGTTTCTCCGATTAAATGTTTGACACCAGTGTTTTAAAGCACAGGTGCACACTAGTGACTCTTTTCACATCAACTTTGGGAGCTGACGTCTCAGTATTTGGACTGTGGGACTTGGTCTTTGTGGGTTTATGGTAAATTTATGCAATCGAGTGCCATTCATCAGCCACATCCTCTAAAAATGATCTTAAAATTGCCCCGTCCCCTTCTTCTTTTCAGCTGGAAGTTCAGCATGACAAGCTCCGTATTCTGATGACCAGGCAGATCGACTATGAGAACGCCTTGGAGCGGCACAGCGAGGAAATGTGGAAGTCCAAGACTTACCCTGACCCACAGACCGACTGCAAACCCCCTCCACCCTCGCAGGAGTTCCAGACCGCACGCCTCTTCCTCTCCCACTTTGGCTTTCTGTCTCTGGAGGCGCTCAAGGTTGGTAAACAGAATTTGTGCGATCGTGGCCAATGAGAAAGTCTCTTGGATTGAAGTTGCGAAAAATATTTTCTGCCAATATCAAATGTTATATACAAGTCCTCCAGCAATTTATACTTAAATAGAATCCCAATACAAAAGTACCAGTTAAAGTTACGTCTGTGGAATGAATGAATGTGAATAAATTAGGGCTGTCAAAGTTAATGCGATAATAACGTGTTAATGCAAATTTGTTTTAAAGCCACTAATTTCTTTAAAGCATTAACGCAACTTGCAATGTTTAGGTTGTAACCATGTCATACTAGCTTGTCGCGAAGGAGGTTAAATAACGCTCCAAACTTGAGCTAATTTTGGCGAGGAAAAATTGGCATGGCCAATTTCAAAGGGGTCCATTGTCCTCTGACCTCAAGATATGTGAATGAAAAAGGGTTCTATGGGTACCCACGAGTCTCCCCTTTACAGACATGCCCACTTTATGATAATCACATGCAGTTTTGGGACAAGTCATAGTCAAGTCAGCACACTGACACACTGACAGCTGTTGTTGCCTGTTGGGCTGCAGTTTGCCATGTTATGATTTGAGCATATGTTTTATGCTAAATGCAGTACCTGTGAGGGTTTCTGGACATTGTTTTGTGTTAATTGATTTCCAATAATAAATATATACATACATTTGCATAAAGCAGCATATTTGGCCACTCCCATGTTGATCAGAGTATTAAATACTTGACAAATCTCCCTTTAAGGTACATTCTGAACAGATACAAAATGTGCGATTAATTTGCAATTAACTGGACAATTATGTGATTAATCGCAATTAAATATTTGAATGAATTGTCAGCCCTAGTATTAATACCTTTTTATAGTATTGTTATAGTTAATTTAGAATGCATGTAAATTCATTTATTATTGACAGGAGCCCAACAACAGTCGTCTACCTCCTCATCTGATTGGCCTGGAGTCATCCTTGCCAGGGTTTTTTGATGACATCAGCTACCTGGACCTGCTTCCATGCCGACCATTTGACACTGTCTTTATTTTCTATGTGAGGGCTGGACAGAAGAGCAGCCCTGAGGTGAGGGAACTCACAACAGATTCTGTACAATATAAAACAGTATACTGTATAATGATGATAATGATAAGTTTGGCTTGTATTTACTTACAACAGGAATGAAATGGCTTGAATTTAATCTTAAGACTTACGTATATGTATATAAAAATGTGTGGATAACAATGGGTGTGTTCTTGTGCTTGCGGTGATCAGATCCTGAGGAATGTGGAGTCATCGTCCTGCGTCCAGCCCCACTTTTTGGAGTTCCTGCTGTCCTTGGGCTGGCCTGTGGACGTGGGACGCCACCCTGGGTGGACGGGACACCTAGACACCAGCTGGTCCCTCAACTCCTGCTCCGACAGCAATGATATACAACAAACAGGTAAGCTACTAAGCCAACTGCTGCGTTGGATCTGAGGAAGACTTTGGACGAAGGCACATATTGGCATCTGTTTTTTATCTACATGTTGGATATTCGTGGTAGTAACTAAGTCAATGTTAAAAAAATCTTTTCATTGTAGAGGACGCAGCTACGCCTGAGGACACAGGAGGCTCAGTGTTCAACGGGGAGAAGAAAGTTTTATACTACGCTGATGCTCTGACAGAGATTGCCTTTGTTGTTCCATCATTAACAGAAAATTCTGGTCAGTATTCACTACCCTGATAAAATATAAAAATGAAACATGCTAAAATGGGTCACCAAATATACTTGGGCTGCCGTTACTATATGGGCGGCCCGCCTAAGTAAAGTCTATGAGTGAGAGACACTGCTTATGTTTCTAATCACTTTTACATTAAGGCTATATTTCATTTATGTTTCACAAAACACATAGTTTTGTTGGGCTGTACTGAAACATTCCTCTCATTGAGTAGGTAGTTGTATAGCAGCTGAAAAGGCTTTTTAAGCAGTTATTTTTTTTAAAAAAAGTGAAAGAAGGTTGTTTAATAAATTTGTATGATTGAACTTGTGCACATTGAGACAGTGTAATGAAATGCTGAATGACTTAATAACAGCTCAGTTATTTTTTATAATGAAGAGGTCTTTGTTTCCCTGGCACAAAAGGGGAATAAATAACAGCAACGGCGGGCAGGTATCTGCCCAGAATTTTGCAAACCGTGTATCCCTAATGAAAACCCAGTGAGGGATTCAGGGATGACAGAGTTGCCATTTGATCTTTGTTGTTTCTCAGAGGAGTCTTCGGTGCACAGTGACTCCACAGTGGAGGCAGACACCAACGCAGACATCATGCCTGGTTCTCTCAAACAACCCAATCTGACTCTGGAGCTGTTCCCCAACCATTCTGAAAACCTGGAGTCTGCCAAAAAGGTAGTGTGTATTCAAAGGAACTGTATGCTGACAGCACTGATTATGAGTGCTAATTGTTTTATGTAGCGTTTGCTTAAACTCCCTGTGTATTGTGCTATTTCTGTAGCTGAGTCCTTTGGTAAAGACAAAGAGGTCATCGACTGGAAAGTCTTTCCCACCACTGGGTCCTGAGACGAAGGTGTTTGTGGTCTGGGTGGAGCGCTTCGATGATATCGGTAGGCACTACCCTGTCCTGTCATTTGAGACTACTAGCAGTGGAGAATAATGTATTGTCTCTCTGTGTAGATTATTATCTATTTCTTTTTATAGCATTTCCTCTTGTTCAGTCAGTAGGTTAATCCACACAAATGTTTTCAGTGAAAGCTACCTCTTTAGCCTTAAAAGGTGGCTGTAAAAAGGTTTTTCTTAGGTATGTGACTAATGGATTGAGGTACATGAATGTCATTGTTTTTGTGTTTTTAGAGAACTTCCCGTTGTCTGATCTCTTGGCGGAAACCAGCACGGGCTTGGAAGCTAGCATGAGCAACAGCACTTCCTGCAGGTATTCAGCAGTTTACACTCTGACACACTTTGCTGCCAGTATGGAGAACATATGGTTCATGAATCTGTTTTGGTCAGGTGCAAAAATGAAGAAAGAGAAAAACAATTCTGCAAAATAGCATGTGCTCTCACATGCTGAGTAACAAACAGTGCACAAACACATGCCGTGCAAAACAGGAAGTACAACATGCAGTGTGTGCAAAAGCAGGCAGAGAAAAGGAACTGTGGCGGAGCTGTGACAACGGTTACCAGTGTGAACTGGCTTACAGGAAAATTAATTTTTTGTGAAACATGATTAATATGTACGTTGGTTTGGTCACCCTTTATAATGTTGAGATAACATGCTACTCAGCAGCTTGGTTGTGGATAGATTGACATTACCTGAGGCCACAGACCACAAGACTCAAACTAATTTAAATTAGGGCTGTCAAAATTAACATGATAATGTCGTGTTAACGCAAATTCATTTTAATGCCACTAAGTTCTTTGACGCATTAACGCAGGTCTGCGTGAAATAATTCTGATCGCATCCAACGACGCCCATATGAATTGCCTTCGAGAGCCACCACCGTATCGAAGATACACAACTTATATAAAGACCAGAAAGCAAAAGTAGCGGGGGACAGACTACGGCGGTTGCCTTCACCAGAGACTATTGGACTCCACTTAGCAATCCCAGTTACCTCGGGGTGACAGCGCTTTATTTTGACCCGCAGTGGGAACTTTGGTCGCATTTCCAAAATGTACATGTTTTTATCTAACAAAATATTCTGCTTCAATCCATATTTGTTGGCGTTTAGCCTTTCAAAAACAACATTTTCCCTGCAGTCAAAAATACAAAGGGAGGCATGTACCTGCTTAATGGGGCGGTCTAGCAGCAACCAAAAAGTGTCATAAATTACATTTATATTACCATAATAACAAAATATAATTTTTTTCCCCCATTTTTTAGGGTGCTGATTTCATAAAATATGACGACAGACATTCAGAGCTTCATTCAAAAACCTCAATAGAACCTTCAAATGCAAAAAAATGACATTCGTTATAGCCCTACATTGAACATAAAGTCAGTACACTGACAGCTGTTTGTCCTTGTTGGGCTTTAGTTTGCCATGTTGTGATTTGCGATTAACAATGGACAATCATGCGATTAATCGAGATTATTTTCATGGATTGAAAGCCCTAATTTAACCAAATTAACAATGCCACTTTTGAGAGGGTGTTGTCTGGAGGTGTGTGTTTCTGATACAACATGACGACAGTTCATTTAATTAGTGATAGAACTCATTTCCTGAATGGCCAGGTCCTTTGAAAGATAATGGGTGTTTGACATTTGTGACGATTGCTAATATCACTTTTTCTTATTTTCAAAGCTAACAAATAAGCTATTATGTGCAATTAAAATGCTGAAAATGGCATCAAGTCCAGTCAGGCATAGACACATTTTCTCTGCCTACATAATTGTTTCATGTGGAGTGAAAATCTATTGGCATTAGTTCAGTCAAGTTCTACGTGATTGCAGTCTGATCTGTCAAGACAGATCATATATACATTTGGTACTTTTATCATGTTTTGTTTTGTATTGTATTGTGCTACTGTTTTTTCAAATATTATTCTATATTAATTTATTGTTCTAGCTTGTTGCAAATCACCAACATCATCGTTGTCCTCTCTGTTTTTGTAATTGTTTCTGCTACAGGTCAGGGTTACTAGAGAAGGACGTTCCTCTGATCTTCATCCAACCTCTGAAGACGGGACTCTTCAGAATCCGGCTGCATGGCGCTGTGGGGAAATTTGGCATGGTGATTCCCCTGGTGGACGGCATGGTGGTCAGCCGCAGAGCACTAGGTAATGGCTCTACATGACTCTCTCTTTGTTTATTCCTCCCTACAGTACTATATACGTTTCCTTCTTTCCTCATCAGAGACAACATAAGCAACGAGTGTTAACGCATGACAGGGTTTCCACACGGAGTCTATTAGGATCATTGATGAGCTTACTGAAATAATAATATGTACACATAAATATTTTATGGTTGGCGTTTGAGTTAAATGGTAATAAACCCCATTTAATCGGTTTATATTGTTTTTCAATTCAGGAATTACGGTTTGTAACTGGGGCTGTCAAAGTTAATGGGATAATAACATGTTAACGCAATTTTTTTTAACGTCATAGTACCATAAAAAAAAAAATGATTTAAAGCATTTATCTATCCTGTACTGGTACATATATTTTACCTTGAAAAACATAATAAATCTCATTCTGCTTTTCAATGTATGTAATGCCACGCTTTGCCAGCAGGTGGCAAAGTTGGAAGCTAGGTTTGATGGTTGCTTTGGCTTTCCAAAACAGAAATGTAGAAGAGTACATCTTTTTTATTTATTTATTTATTTTTTAAACTTTGTCTCTTTAGTCAAAGCAGTTAGTAAAATGTTGGAATGTCTTTTCCATCCTCATTTTTATCTTCACTACTTTCATCTCGGTAGAAGGTGCATCAGTTGTTATAGAATTCATCCTTTTTTAAAAGATTCCTTTGTATACAGTCTCAAAACTTTCCTATTTGTCTACTTTGCCCTGATGAGCTCCTGTGTTTGCATCTTCCTCCCAGGGTTTCTTGTGCGCCAAACGGTCATCAACGTGTGCCGACGGAAGCGTCTGGAAAGTGACTTGTACAACCCGCCTCACGTGAGGCGGAAGCAGAAAATAACTGAGATAGTCCAGCGTTACCGCAACAAGCAACTGGAGCCGGAGTTTTACACCTCGCTCTTCCACGAGGTGGGGGAGGGAAAGCTTCACCTCTAACCCCCCAACCCTGTCCTAACACTGGCCTGCAAGCGCACACAACAACACACACACACACACACACACACACACACACACACACACACACTCTTGTCCTATACTCATACACCATTTACAACTGTGCGTACACACACACACACACAGAATCTTTATATTTATACTGTACTGTTTTGTTATTTATATGAATACATATATCAACACTGTCTGCCTTTGACTCCGAGAGCAAAGTGTCAAAAACCATGCCAAGGTGGAAAAAGCTGCATTTCTATGTCGCGGCGGCTCATTGAAGATTTGAATGGCTGCAGTTCAACAGTGACAGTCTCTCTCTCTCTCTCCTCATTTAGGTTCATGCTTCGTTGCAAAAAGAGTTTCTGCTTGTCATTAACTGCAATAGTTACACTGTTGGCCTTTCTGAAATTGTAAAAAGTTTGTCCTTTAAACCCTGTGATATACGAGTGATGGTTTGGTAATACAGAGCTGTGTCCAAAATCCAGATCTGCATATCTGTTTTTGTTTTAATCAAACAGATTTATGGTTGGATTTTTGCCAAGGAGACAACAAAATGTTTTGTAACGTACATCGCTGCTGCTTCGAGGCAAGTGGCTTCAAGAGAACAAACAATTGACCGCATTAACCCATAATCTACAACAAATTCTCATCTAGCATGCAGACGCCTGCTAAAGTCTTCCTCGTGCGAACACATTCGGCCATCGCAGCAGCTGACTGAGCACACCGATTTTTTGCCGTTTGTATATTTTTTATTTTCCAGATGATTTCTAGAACTCCTACGTTGTATTACTGTATGTGGGTGTCATTTTTGACACCTGTGCCGTCTCTGTGCCAGTCTGAAAGTCGTCCCATCTCACAACAGCCACTGTGTGTGTGTGTGTGTGTGTGTGTGTGTGTGTGTGTGTGTGTGTGTGTGTGTGTGTGTGTGTGTGTGTGTGTGTGTGTGTGTGTGTGTGTGTGTGTGTGTGTGTGTGTGTGTGTGTGTGTGTGTGTGTGTGTGTGTGTGTGTGTGTGTGTGTGTGTGTGTGTGTGTGTGTGTGTGTGTGTGTGTCCAGCCAGTCAAATCATTTACACTACAAGGAGTCATAGTGACACCTAAAAAGCCCATACATGGCATTTAAAGATTAATTTCCTGAGTCAAAACATAACGCTAGAACTGGTTTACTCCTAATGCTGGGTAACGTGAGTTTATTGATAAAGAAAGTGGTTACAGAGCTCCTGGAGTTTGCACTTGATATTTGCTGAGCTAATATGAAATGACCATAAAGACATTTTAGGTTTGAAGTCTGCCAATACCAAACAGAACTATAGCACAGTTGAAGTGTCTTGCTCCTTAAAACAAATTTATGGTGATGTATTCAAAGGCCAAAACACTCAATGTAACTTACAGCATTATATAAAGCTCTGACTGATCAAAGCTGTCATTTTTTTTTATTCTAAACCCCAAAAAGAGAATATTTAACTTGTCAAATATTCAATTTGGATAACTAAAATGTGCAGTTTTGCCTTCACACACACATTTTAGTAACTTTTTTTTTTTTTTTTTTGCTTCTCACGATTTGTTTCACTTTTGTTTACTCACTGTACTCTGGTTTTGATTCAAGCCCTCTCACTGTCTGCCTGTAACAATGTGAATTTATTTAGCACAGCGATGGAACAGGGCAAAACACCTCTAGTTTCTTTGTTATATTGGAAAGTCTTAATGCACTGAGCACATTTTACGTTTATTTTCTATTCCCTTTGGTTACCTTCCATGTCTTTTTGTACTTTTGTGCATTTTTGAAAGAAAACCCTGCTGAAGGAAGAGTTTTATCTTGTGAAGAGAATGAAGGAGAGGCGTCGTGGCGTTTTTAACCTATCATGTCTAATTGTGTGACTCACTTTTTATGACGGTGCTTTATGCACATGCCTTTTTTTGGAAGGAAAAAAAAGTACATTAAATATGCTTCAAAGAAACTACATACAATCAGTCATACATTGTATCCTATGTTACTCCTCCTGACGTTTGATCATATTTAAAGATTTGCCATGTACAGAAGCGGAGGATGATATGTAAATATATGATAGTGTAAGGCATTTACAAGTTGTCTGTTGCATTCCTCATCTGAGATGGCGAGCAAAGTTCTGTATGTATGCAATTATGTGTGGGAGCATCACAATGGGTATTGAATGTAACATGCATCAATTAAAACTATTATTGACATTTTAATTTTTCCCATTTACTAATACTTTGCTTTTTGTTTTCAGGATGTCTATGAGGAATAAAATGAAGTTGCACTTTTACTTTTTAATATTTAAAGCAGCAGTAGGCAGAATGTTTTTGGCATCATTGGGCAAAAAATCCATCATAACCTTTCAGTATATTGTAATTCAGGTGTTCTGAGAGAAAACTAGACTTCTGCACCTCCTCATGATTCATGATTCTGTTTTCAGGTTTTAGAAAATGTAGCCAGTCAGGGGAGACTTTGGCCAATCACAGGTCATTTCAGAGAGAGAGAGCGTTCCTATTGGCTGTTCATTCAACGGAGGCAGCTGTCAATCACTTGCAAACTCCGATCAAACGGTCAAACTAGGCAGCGCTGATCAAATATGAATTAATATTCTGTTACTGTCATGCCTATTTCTCGAGTAAAATATTTTCATAAACATCTTGTAGTGTACTGTTTAGCTGTAAAATTAGAAGGTTTGCTCTGGCTGGTGGGCGGTGCTTGGTATTTCCTCATCTGATCTCATCATGGCTGCCGGGTCACAAATTCTCATTTTAAAGCTGAGCAGTACACTACAAGATGTTTCTGAAAATATTTGAGGCAAAAAATTGCCATTACAATAACAGAATATTGATTCATATTTGATCTGCGCTGCCTAGTTTCACCGTTTGTTTGGAGTTGGCAAGTGATTGACAGCTGCTCAGAGATGGCAAGACTCCAGCTCGGCTCTGATTGGTTGTTATCCTCCGGTCTGTGAAATCTTGCAGATGCCATTAGGAGCACCGGAGGACACGGAGGCACGTGATTTTTTAATTCAGATTACCTTTCCTATGCACTATTGTCAGGATATAGTGATTGTTTTTTAAAAATAACTTTTTTTTTAATCATATTTGCTCTGATTCTACCCACTGCAGCTTTAACTGATGGACGTGTCCCCTCCAGAAGCAACTGAGGCTCTATATTTAGATCTCAATTACTTTTATTAGTTAAAGCCAAAATTATACCTAAATAAAATGCAGACTTTTCAGTTCTGAATATTTGCAGCACAAACAGAATGGATGTGGCTTGTGGCATCAACAGTGGTCTGTTGTATGAGTGCAGTGAAACAAGCCGGATATTAATTTGATAAAACAGCCAACAGTTCCAGGGCGAGAAACTCCTGCCACAGCAGGTATGCCTCCACGCCCTGAAGCTGTAATGAAATATTAACGTACTGTAACCGAATTATTATTTTACTCGGTCTACCATGACGACAGGTCTTTGATTTAGCCTAAGCTCAACAGTTAGAGCTTTTCACCTTCTTTATACATGGATGCACCCTGTTTGCATAGGCCTACTGTAGCTACACCAACAACATGTTCACAGAACTGGTTTAAATTGAGAAATTACCGTTTGAATTGGTATTAATACTGCACAAAAACAACCCATCCGTGATCCAGACACATAATAATGACAATAGTAGCACGAGACCAACAGCCCAGGAGCATATCGGGCACGAGACTCAAATGAGCCCTCATTCAATATGGACATATCGGAGTCAAAATAGGCATTTCAAATTAATGTGGTCGACCTGGCTTTGTAAGGGAGCGTGTTACCCGTTAGAAACATGGCTAGAAATAGAAAGTGAGATGTTTATCTGTTTTACACTGTGCTCATTCTGCAGGTGAAAGCTGCCCTTGTGCCTGTATCCACCAGAGGACGCCTTCCTCTTAAACATAGCTAACACTAGCTACAGGTGGGATTCTGTTGTGACAGGTAGGGGCCTAAACATTTAGCTAGCTAGCTAACTTACTCAAACATTATTTTAAATATTTAATAGCTTTATAGGTCATGTTCCTCAATTAGAAAACTTTAAAAAAACATTCTAGGTACATTTTCATAAAACCTTGAAGTCTTGTCATTTTGACCTGTAGTTCTGTCTTAAAGGTCCCATATCATGCTCATTTTCAGCTTCTTACTTGTATATTGGGTTTCTCCTAGAACATGTTTACATACTTTAATGTTTAAAAAAACCTTTATTTTCCTCATGCTGTCTGCTTGAATATACCTGTATTTACCCTCTGTCTGGAACGCTCCGTTTTAGTACATTTCAATGGAATTGCAACAGAATTGCATTGCTAGGCAACAGCTTGGGTCCATGTTTACTTCCTGTCAGCTGATGTCATTCACATACACTGCAACAGGAAATAAACTGGGACCCATTTAGAATGTTTAAGTTGGCAACTTTGAAACGGTCTAAAGATTGTAGATTTGTGACATCACAAATGGACAGAAATCCTGACGGCTTGTTTCAAAAGCTCAGTTTCTGAATACGGGCTGTGTGTATTTCTCTGGATTAAGCGTTTCGATACTTTCACAGTATTTATATAGAAATGAAACCTGCTTTATAATATAAAAGACATGAAAATGTCATTTTTTTACAATATGGGACCTTTAAATTGCTAGCATAGCATTTGACTAAGAAGAAGGGATGCTTACATTTGAATTGTGTTTCAAAGATTTTTACAAACAAAGTGATATGTTTATCTTCTTTACACTGTGCTCATTCTGCAGGTGAAAGCTGCACTTGTGCCTGTATCCACCAGAGGACGCCTTCCTCTTACCTATAGCTAACTAACACTGGCTACAGGTGAGATGCTGCTGTGACAGGTAGGGGCCTAGCTAAATATTTAGCTAGCGAGCTAACTTACTCAATTAACATTATTTTAAATATTTAATAGCGTTATAGGTCGTGTTCCTCAATTGAAAGACTTACTTAATAAATATTCTAGGTACATTTTTCCTAAAACCTGGAAGTCTTGTATTGTGGTTCAACTGGTCTTTTAGAAAGATGGGCTAGTTATCTCCACTTAGCCTGACAGTATAGCCTGTATCCATCTCACAAATTGCATTTTATTGTGACTGTAGGACTCAGTTTAGGACTTTATGATGTGAATTAAAGTATTTGTTTTAGTATTTTATTTCAAGTTTTAATATATTTACATGGACTTAGTGTGTTTAAGGCATTCTAGTTATCTACTTCTCTGAATTTGTTCATTTTTAGTTCTCATATGATATTACTTGTTTCCTGTTGAGCCACTTTAACATGAGGGACAATGTACATTGCTATTTTTAATATTCAGTAGTAGGCTGACATTATACTACAGTAGGCTAATGAATGGAAGCTGCAGTGAGCAGGCTGCAGGCTACAGATGTGTGTGTTTGTTTGTGTGCTCACTGCAGAAGTGATCTGTGGCCCCCCTGTGTGTGTGTGTGTCTCTCTGTCTCTGTGTCCCTCCTCCTCCTCCTCCTGCTGCTGCTGCTCTCTGCCGTCTCTCCAGTCTGAACTGATCTACTGTTCCTTGCTCTGCTCTCTCTCAGCTGGTGTAGCGACCACACAGCCAGGCTCTCTCTCCGCTTGTTGTTTGGTACTTTTGGTGAACTTTATCTCCAGTGTGCGTGGTGCGTTGCAGCATCACTGCTCCTGAGGGCTTTTTGGGAAAACTTGCTGCTGAAAAATGGACTGAAGCAACAACTCAGCAAAGTGTGGATACTTAGTGAAAGAAGAGTATTTGTGTAGCCTCTCTGAGGGTTGAATTAACCATGATGGAAGAGGACGACGGGCATCATGAGAACGGGATCCGCAACACCAAGGAGTCGGACCGGCAGCAGCGGCTCCGGCTCTGTGTTTTAAATGAAATACTGAACACCGAGAGGGATTATGTCCGGACACTGCTCTTCCTCCAGTCTGTAAGTTTGACATCACCTTTCTCACGTTGCTTGTGTCCACGTCCCGCTCTCTCCTACGCGGACAGAACGTCACGCCAAACCCCGATCATAAATCATGAAATTCAAGTTTATCTTTCCTTTTTGACCAACATACACATTGTATGAGACAACTGGTGATATTTTATGAAATGGCAGGCTACACTCTTCAATTCGGCATATATACAGTACATGCAGTGGCACGCGTTGTAAGATAAAATCAACTTTAATATTTCCCCCCTGCTGTAGCTTTACGGACCGGGTATGAAGATAAAACCACCTGCGATTTGTCTTGGGTTTGGCGTGACGTTTTGTACACAAGAGTAGCTCCCCTGTTTGTATTCTAACTTTTCAATCCCATGTTATTGTTATATATATAAACAGGCTCCAGAGTCAGACACACCTCGCAGCTGTGATTTGGAGCTTTTGTTGGCGGCACAATGTGTTTTTTCTTCACACAGACTTTTTATTGACAGCTTTATTCTGAAAGGGCAGGCTGCTGGAGAAGCATAGCTGTGTCTAACTTGCTTCATCTTAGCCTAATGTTATCAATGCAAATAGAAACATATTCCTTGGAAGATCTGTTACAATTTAGGCATGGGGGGTTTCCATATGGGTATGAATGCTTGGGGGCATCATTCACACCTCTCCATTGTGTGCTAAGGCTCAGGTTCAAAACAAGCAAAGAGCTCAGAGCTCAATCCACACTGGCTTTGCAAATAAATAGATATTCATGAGTATTCAACACCACCACACCTCCTTTTTCCCAGACAGAGATAAGAAACCATTTCAGTGCAGCTACTTATTCGCTCATTGTACATCAGCTGGCTGTGATGAATGAACGTCCTGGTAATTTTACACGCTCCTTTCAGCCACCAACACAGTGCCAGTGTAGATGTCTCCCACCTGCAGGAAACTGTTCAATTTGTCACTTTTGCTTGTCATTTTTCGTTGTCTTTCTCCTCCCCTCATCCTTGCCTTGTCATCTGTGGTACTCGCACAGTGCAGGTGGTGTCTGCTTCCAGCTGAGACAAAGTCAGCGTGTGGTTAACTCCAAATTGGCTGCATTTATCGTGACAGCAATAATGTGACTTTACTATCATGCTTCATTGCTTGCTGTAGGGAAATCTCCTCTTTTGTTGCTCCCCTCTACAACAATGTCAAAGGTCAGCAACAAAACATAACCCTTCAGCTGGAAGAGATTCAGGCTCTCATACTCGCTCTGCCACCCTGCTGACTCAAAAGGTGAAAAGGCAACCGTTGATTGTTGTGAACGTTACTTGCCGTTTCTTAGGATAATGCTTATGATTCAGTTCATTTTCCACTGCCAAGCGTTTGTCAAACATGGTCATGGTTCCCTCTTTCTCTTGTGCTGTCACGTGTTAAGGAACTTCCTCAAAGTTCTTGAAATAAATCGGTTCTTCTGTACAGACGGTTCACAGTAGCCTAGTGTCACAAAGATACTAAATGATCATTACAGACTTCAAGTCATGATGATGCAGTACTTTCTCCAGATCATACCAACATAATGTAGCTTCAAGATGCAACCGCATCCTGAACTTTACTTTACTGAATGGATTTAAACTCTACCACATTTAGCGGCCAATCTCTGTGGCACTGTTTCCTTTCCTGGTTACACAAGATGCAGCCAAAGCTTATCTTCTGTTACAAGACAGACCAGGCAGCAAAGGGACATGCTTTGACCTCCCCCACCCCCCTACCTCCCCAAAACCCAGTTCTAACATAATGATAAAGACAAAGCCCCAATGATTTATCAGAGAAGTCTGGGAGCTTTTTCCTGTGAACATCTGAAAGCTGTCAGTGCCAGTGCCCTCCACCATGCTCCTCCCCATCATCACATCAATTGGCATGTCTTGATTTAAGCCATCCGGTGTATAACCAGAGGGGAGTCAGGCTCCCAGACTGAAATTCTGTTATCACCTGTGTCTTTGCATAGAATGCCCTTTTATTCACCCTAAGACTCCAGTCACACAGAGTGTCAAGATTTAGTCCATATTTTCCATTGTTATGTTATGACTATAGTTTTCTTTTTGTTGGGATTCATGGTAGGGCTGGGCGACATGGAGAATATCAAAAATCACAATATTTTTTACCAAATACCTCGATATTGATGTTGTGACCATATTATAGGTTTAACTTGACCATTGGTGCTTTTACAAAATATTTACACCATGAGGTTTTTTGATAGATAATCATCAGTAACGTGGATATAATGACTAAGTGTAAAAGACAAATAATATAACAGCTAGAACAGTCTGGTAAATTCAGAAAATGACATCAATTTACTGTAATGCAACCTTTAAAACCAGGAAAATACAACACTTATGCCATATTATGATATCTAAAATCTAAGACGATATCTATCTCTCATATCACAAAATATTGATGGTTGATCGATATATTACCCAGCCCTAATTCCTGAGGATGGTATTCCACTGTTGCACATTTGCAGTTTGATAATAAATGCTTATTTCTGGTACTCAATTCAATGAATCATCCTTTTTAGTTTAAAAAAGGATATGCAAGTTATGTGCCATTGCTCTGTACTGTAAACATTTTTTGTATCATCTTGTTATAGTGTTTCTGTAGACTGGAATAGATGCATAAGATTGCCCTCATTACTAGTCATCTTCACATATGGGCACACACTGTGTAAACAAGTCTTGATGCCAAGCATGCTGCTCTGTATTAATGCACCCTATATGTGATAGTATATGCTGTGCGTACATTGAGGCCATAACCAAATCCACTGAATCTCCGTATGGAGGACTTTGTGGCATTGAGGCTCAGTGGTTTAGGTTGCCGAAGGAGTACATTGACAAGAGAGAAGCACCACCAATCCTCTGCAAATCCCTCCCATGCTCTCCGTCCAGGGTCCAGCTGAGCCGGCTCCTCTTTCCTCAGTGGGAGCCGAGGCTTTGTCACCACGCAGCTCACTGTGGTGTTGATAAGGGAAGTCTGGCTGTGGGAGCTCAGAACATATGGTTTCAGTAAAGATACAGAGTGGTTCAGGGTGGGGGGTAGGTGGGTTGGGGATGCATAGTCCTTCAGTGTGAAGAGGCTAAAGCAGTGATGGGGAAGGAAAAGTGAGAGTGGTTCTAAAATCAGATTGTTTTCTGAGCAGTTATTTGTGTTTCAAAGACATATTTTTGTGATCATAAGTGATATCTTTCACATATTTAGGTGTCTGCTTTTTGTCAACCTGCCTCCTCTAGTTCCTGCATTTCCCCGAATGCCCTCTGACAGGTCACAGAGCATGTTTGATATACTGACGCATTCTTCTGTGAGTTATGTATGTGGTGACAGCGGGGATAGGGATAACAAGGTGTTTTCCCCCAGTCAGTAAAAGTGAACTGCCTCTATGACTGAAAACACAACATGGTTTGAGGTTGCAGTGCTTTCTAGTCTCCTGATGCCACAGTGCTATTTGTTGAACATCAGTGCAGACCGTAAAGTTTTGATTTGTGGAACTGACACCACAGCGTGACATATACTGTTGATGTTTAGATAACTGAAACATCTTTTGCTGTTACACCGACCGGACATATCTGGACATGTCTATATTTAACTTTAAAGTTACCGTGATGTTTAAGTATATTGATTTTTGGCTGGAGTGCTGAGGGCAGGAGAAGCAGTCTCCCAATGCATGGTGGGAGTGTTGTGGCGAGTTGGAGAGGGTCTGTATTAAATCTCAACTTCATGCAAATGAGCCCGTCCAGCGTGACGCGTCCAGCTCACGAAACTTGGCCCAAGCTGTCAAACTAGGCGATCTAGTTCTAAAATGAAATGAGATTCAGCAGTGGCATATAACCTATTTCTCACTTAAAATGTTTTGAGAAGTAGATTTTGGTGGATTGTTTAGACGGAATAACAGAAAGTTTATGAGCAGGCTGCCATGTTGCAGAAAACCAGGGACCAATCAGGTGCATTCAACGATATGGTAGGCCTACGTCACCGCTTGAACGGAGTGGACATGTACCGCTGGATTTAACATTATAGACTTGACCACTGACTATTTGTGTAACAATTTAACCACAAATTCCCAGACTGATCATACACGGTCCAGCCATATACTTGGAGTCTTGTTTATGTCGACCCCATCAGCTTCTTTCTTATCTGTAGGCAACTGACAGTTTTGTTTCCCTCAGTCTCATCGGGGTTTCCCCCCCCATGTCCAGGACAGAAATTGAACAGTGGCAGAATGGCAGCTAGCTGTTGAACGCCCACATCACTCTCCATTGCCTTATCGCTGATTTATTTTCCACCTCCCTTTGTGCTCCGTCACAACCTCGTGGATCTTTAGCCCCCGTACAGAATCACTTCTCAATCGCTGTGATTGCAAATGACACACAAAAGAGATGGTTATCCGGCTTTGGCATCTCAGCCATTCTGCATGTCACTCATCCCCTGGCAATTACCAGCGCCAACGAGCTCATCCAATGTGCTGGGGGGAAGCACGTAGGGATGGTGGGAGGAGAAGAGGTGAGAAGGGGGTTGGAGGGTGTGAAAAGAGGGATTAGAGGATTCATTTTGCTCAGTGTTATCACTGCGAATCTCCAAATCTATTGCTTCTTTGAGGTAGTGAGTGCAAGCAGTCTCATTTAAACAAGCTGACTCCTGCTCAATTCCAAATTTACGGTGATAACTGCTCTTTTCAAGCTATTGTTGCAGCAAATTCCTTTGTTTGTGTCTGAATCGATCATTTCTTTGTGCCATAGATTACTGGGGATTTTCTTCAGGGCAGCGCTTTGTTGATTTAATCCAGGCAACTGGATTTTCCCCGACATGATCCACCAAAATGTAGGCTATCTATGACTATAATACGGTCAGTGGCGTCATACCCGGTAGACGTGAGGGATTTTCCTTCAAAACCATAAAGGGGTTTGCCTTTCTGAAAGCTGACGTCTTTTATATTTTTTTTACCACACTGACCATGATGTCTCAGTGAATCCTGTCCAGTTAAGTGGAATCCTGTGGCCAATAAGTTCGTCTCCTTTTTGACCTTCCGTCTCGAGTCTGAGCAGTGTGAGACTGAGAGTAGTGTGACCAGGAAGGTCTCGTCAGTGCTGCAGGATAATAGGAAACATCTGGAAATCCTGCCCCTGTGACCTTTGCTTTGGGCCACACACAAGTGAGTTTACACATGTCTCATACCGACGTGTGTTTGTGGGGATAAATTGTGTTGTGTTTTTTGTGTGTGACTGCATGCACACCTTATAGCTGCAGATCTTTCTCTTCTTTTGCTGTCGTTGACTTGTCAAATACGTCCACTTGTAGTTACTGTTGACAAAACTCACTGAGCAAACAGGATGACGCGTGTGCATGCATACAAACACATTATCTGACTGGTGCCCAGGAAGACAGACGTGCAGGAAGCCAGCCTTGAGCTTCCTCTCCAAACTTGAGCTACCTCTTTCCTTTCTTTTCTTTTCTTTTTTTTTTTTTCTCCGCTCCATCTCTCCAGCCCTCCCCACTTGGTGGGAAAGACCAGCATGAAGTTTCTCTGGGCAAAGGGGGGTATAAATAGCTTCAGATTCTAACTCTCATCTTGGCCACATCGCTAGTGGTTTCAGTTCACTGCAACCTCAGCCCCACTGAAGTCATACAAACACAGGCACACATCACATATATAGCGAGAGTGGAAGGGAAAAACAGCATGCGTAGTCCTAACAGCAGGTAGAACAGTTACTATGGCTGACTGCTGGGGTTTTGTGAGGGTTTTTTATTATTACTGGGCTTTAAAGCGTGCTGCTTAGTAAGACTTGAGAGACAAGATCATAGACTGTGTAAAGATGGACGACCTGACAGCTCCCCAAGAGTGAAGCCAAAACATCTCGATCGCCCCCCTGGTGGCTGGCTGCACTATAGGTCCCGACCCCTCTATGGGACGTGGGCCAAACTAAATAGTACACGTCAAATACATTTTTCCTAAACATGGTTTCTGACATTTTAGGTAGTTCTTATCACGCTGATGTATGTTCAAGTGTTCATTTTTCTGATAAGTTTGTTACTTGAGTTACTTGATGCTATAAAAAGGGGGTGAGACGTCATGATTGGCAGCTGTGATTCTTAGCTAACAAGCTGCGGCCGTGCTCGGCAGCTCGCGATTGGTTTCGGGTGGGACCTCAATACTGCGGTTCCACCACCCAATCACTACTGCGCAGACTCTGGCTCCAAATGACGTCAAAATCTCAAGAAGGAAGCTCCCCTATTGACATACTTGTCAACCCTCCTGATTTTCCTGGGAGACTCCCGTTTTTCATTGTTTTTCAATAACGGGTTTCAGAGCGCAGTGGTGCCGTTGTCGCGTTGTGTTTGAAAGGGCCTTCAGTGAGTGAGAGAAGGAGAGGGAAATGGAGAGTAGCTACTAAGAAAAATAAATACTCAAGCAGGGGCAAAAGAGTGAATGAATGAAAACTGATGAATATTAGCGTAGTTTATACCAGAGATTCACACAAGTTTACGCCAGAGGGGTGATCATTCAGAATTATTCCGTTTTCTTTCCTGAGAATTTAAAGTAGGCTAGGCCTATTTAACCAAAAAAGGCTGTTGCAGTGTACTCAGGCTATTATTTTGTTATTTTCATTCTTTAAAAGTCACCAGAATGCAGGAAACAACACATTTTTTCGAGGGGAGGACACCCAGGTCCCCCCGCTTCGGTTTTGAAACCATCCCTATCTTTGAGGTATCGAGGTTGGCAAGTATGCATATCGGGGATATTTTGGCTTCACTTCTGTACAGTGGGAGGAAGTGGAGATGCGTCGTCCATCTTTATATACAGCCTATGGATGGGATACAGAGTCTCATCATGTATCTTAAACCCCCAGATTAATCAAACCATCAAATGCTGGAGGTGATATTAAGTTGGGACATATATGCTGGTGATCGAATTAAGCAAACAAGATAGAGAGATAAACATTTTGTCTTAAAAATACTGTGACCTCCCTTTTGATTAATCGTGCCGGATGTAATCTACAGGTTTTGGATTTTTGGTTAGATAATGTTCAAAACAACTTGTCTTTCTTGGCCGTCTGTTTCTAAACCAGTGCCCATTGTCAGAGACATTTACACACTAAGACCCGAAACACTACCTTAACCTGAGGTCAATGTTTTAACTTGCCACTTGTGCATCCTTCCATCTCACTCTGGATAATTGGTACCTTGTAGTGCAGCTTTTGCCATAGTTAACAGTGCCAGACTAACTCATTACAATGCAGCGTGTTACATAAATGGGGGTATATGCCAGTTTCCAACTTAATCTCAGTGCTTTTCTTTAAAGTCATGTGTGTTGATAAGCCATTTCTTTGAGGCATAAGACTGCAGCAGGAATTTTAAGAATTCAAGTTAACAAGTCTAAACCACTGTAACACCCAGAGGCATGATGTCAAAAAAGCACCCCCCCCCTCCTTCCCTCCATGAGATGCTTTCAGATTCTTACAGATGTGAATTAGCATAAGAGAAAAAGTAATTTTACATGATCAGTGTGGAAGGATGTCTTCTTGTGAATGTTGACTTTGCCACCCTTTTGGCTACATTAAGTATTTAATGGATTAGATGTTTCTCTTTGAGTAGTTGTGTTATGCAGTTAAGGAAGTGGATCTGTTCAGGAGTGTGTGCTGTGGAATCTGAGGTTTTATGGAGGTAAGAAAGTCATGAACCAGAAGTCATCAGTGTTATATCATCTTGCTGATCTCTGTGTCAAATATCAGACCACACAATGACAAGAATGCTGAACAGAGAGACTTTTCCGATGCACTGTTTGGTTAACAGGGAGCAAACACCGAATAAGAGACACTACCACCGTGTATGTGAAAAGCTCCGCGAAGTGCTTGTCAACAGGCTGATATACGATACAGTGGGTGACCTGGCCTGGATTGTAAAAGCACGGCAACATGAGATCTCTAATGTCTCCTTGGAGATCATGACCCGGACAAAGTTGGTACAAGTACTTTCTCAGGGTGGATACCGGGTGCAGTAACTGTGCAGCATGTTTTTGAGAACACTCTTGAATAGGAAGGATGGATACCTGTAGAACGACTTGGTAAACACTTTCCCCTGGGAGCTTCCCATTCGGGGTTTACGAACCGTGGTCAGCAGGCTTACAATGTTTGTTTGCTTTCTCAAATACAACCAGATGTGTGGCTTCGTTCCGGGTCAGAGGTCATTTGCCACATAGAAAATTGCTGAACAACAAAACAACCATAAACAACTTAACACAAAGCATCTGAAATGGAGAGAATATGATAAAGATGTTTGATAAATGCTTGGGCTAGATTACAGGACTGCTGACGTGTGTTGCCCGATCAGGGCGGGTCAGACTGTAAATGCCTCTTGTGCTGTCCAGCCAGGAAGCTGCCTCACACGACACAATGGGACTAAGAAGGAGTCTTACACACACATCACACACTACCCAACACAGTCCTAAGGAGGTCTTCTTTTGTCTCTCGTTCACAGATTTATTTTGAAGTGGACTGATCCTAACCCATCTCATTTGAAATGTTTTCCTCCAAGTAGAATTAGTTATCCAGCATGGTATGAAATTAACTTTTTTCACTGCAAGTATTTTTTTTTTGTCTGCCACTCTGAAATTTTATCCGCCACTTTTGAAATCTATCTCATTCAAAGAACTATATTTATACAAGTTTCTCGCCAAAAACAAAATTGTACAAGTTTACATTAAAACACATCATGATAATGTTAGAATTTACCTTCGCCCAGTGCTTTTTACTGAATAGAGCTTGAACGCATCATGATATAACTCAATGGAACCTCCATTAATATTAGCTGTTAGCTCCGTTAGTTAGCCAAGTGGGACTGTGCTGCCCACCGGCTGCTAACCGCTAACGTTACTCCTTCTGCCAAATTCAACACAGATTTGTTGTTCACAATGTAGCATTATCAAGGAGAAAATAGGGTGCGTCCCCTCATGTTTATTAGCACCACGCTACTTAGCGTTTCTTTCTCTCCGCCATGGCTCTGGTCCCAAACAAACTAAAACACGATACAGGGTACATGTGGTGTTACATCATTGTGCATGTGTAGCTGTTGGAAAGCAGCAATAGGAGGAATCGATAGTCTCGGAGGCATCGGACAACTAGGAACCGATTCTCGGTTCCCTTTTCCCTGTTCGCCAAAGTAGTGGACGGCCTCACAATTTTACCCCGCCACTGCCCACGATTTACCCGCATTTGGCGGGTGGCGGTTGCTAATTTCAGACCCTGTTATGGAGCAAGTGGACTCCAGAATCTTAGATATGTGCACGGGTGGGAGATGTGTCTATGAATCATGCTTCCTTTCCAGTTCATTTTTTTTCTTTTTTATCCATTACGTCTTAATGTAGTCTCACTTCCTCTGACACACTCTTGGTGTGCGTTTTGTGACAAAAGTGAATGAAAAGTGTGTCTAATGATGCCTTGTTCAGCCAATAGAGCGTACTGTGTGTGACAGCCTGAGTGAGTGGTGGAACGATGTAAAGGTGGTGGGAAGATGCACGGGAGACAGAACGATGCTGGATCCACATTTTTAGTTAATTGCTACGACAACGAACAGAGTTGAAAACAAGGAACTGCTGTAATGTTCTCGATCATGATTGTCACTTTGTTAAACATTAGCTTTAATTCACTTTACCAATTAGTGGAGATCTTTGCCTATTTATGTTATTTAACCCCACGAGTTAAAGAGGCTGCTGACTCTGTTGTTATAACTGTCCACGACAGCTGCTAACAACTTCCTGGGCCTGGTTCCTAAGGGGCTTTTATTTTGCCGTTTGTTCAATATGAACTAACATGGCACGATTTAAAGGCTTGAGTCATACATGCTTGAGCTGTTACTGTGATGGTTTTGTTGTCACATGCCGACAGGAAACCTTTTAGGAAAAGGTACTACGTGTTTTACATGATGGATTACCACAGCCAGTTTTTGGAGATTTTGTGCCCCCATCTGTGATTTACATGACCCTTTACAGTTTACAGGATGGACATGTGACAGAAAAAACAACAACTTGTGAGTGAATGGAGCCCTTGTTTAAAGGGCATGTAACCCGGAAGGAGGTTTCCTGTCATCATATGATGACATGTGATTCAGTTTAACGTTTGAAATTCCACGATGTGTTAGCTTTCTGTTGTACTTTTGCTTTCACTCAGATGGAATATTGTGAATCAAAACGATCCTAGAAGCATCACTTACAGAAGTGGAAACTAACGCAAGCGCCTTAGCGGCTGCCAAAAGGAGAAGTTAAGATATAGTGCAGGTTGCATCAGTGTTCTCAGAGATAGAATACGACTTTTTCAGACAGAGAGGGCTTTAACTAGCTGCTGTCTGTCTGCCCATTAAATACTGTTCTCTATCCAGTTGGTAAATAACTGTTTGAGACAGACGTAGTGGGTGTTTTCTGTGATCTTCCCCCCTGCTTTGCTAAATGACCATTATTTTGTGGTGTGGGACACTAATTTGGTTCTTTACCACCATTTTCTCTCTGTCTGAGCCCCTGACACTGTTTATGTCTGCCCAGCTGAATGCCAGGTGTGGCATACTTAGTTTGGTTTTGCTTGGTTATGTCACTATCAGGGCTGTCAATCGATTGAAATATTTAATCACAATTAATTGCATGATGGTCCATAGTTAATCACGATTAATCACAAATTAAAATGTACCTTAAACCCTCTTATCAACATGGGAATGGGCAAATATGCTTGCTTTATGCAAATGTATGTATACATTTATTATCGGAAATCAATTAACAACACAAAAAATGACAAATATTGTCCAAAAACCCTCACAGGTACTGCATTTAGCATTAAAAATATGCTCAAATCATAACATGGCAAACCCAACAGGCAACAACAGCTGTCAGTGTGCTGACTTGACTATGACTTGCCCCAAACTGCATGTGATTATCATAAAGTGGGCATGTCTGTAAAGGGGAGACTCGTGGGTACCCATAGAACCCATTTACATTCACATATCTGGAGGTCAGAGGTCAAGGGACCCCTTTGAAAATGTCCATAACAATTTGTCCTCGCCAAAATTTAGTGTAAGTTTGGAGCGTTATTTAACCTCCTTCGCGACAAGCTGGTATGACATGGTTGGTACCAATGGATTCATTAGGTTTTTTAGTTTCATATGATGCCAGTATCTTTAGAGTGGGCCCGCTACAACCTAAGAATTGCAAGTTGCGTTAATGCGTTAAAGAAATTAGTGGCGTTAAAACGAATTTGAATTAACGCATTATTATTGCGTTAACTTTGACAGCCCTAGTCACTAAATGATGTTTTTTGTTGTTATGAGACATACATGTGTACATGCAGGTATAATGGAAAATGATGGAAATTGCTAACTAACTGTAGCTTAAATGATCGGCTGCGTTACATCTCTCTCCGTAGCTGCTCTCTGGTCTGTCGGAAGCTTCACGTCGTCTCTGATGGCTCACTCAACACCATACTCGCCACACTCCGATCCAGACTATGATTCCCTACGTCTGTCAGCACCAAAAAAACTTGCATCCAAACGTCCAGATGGCCTCTGCAATCTGGTCCATGATGTTATCTCCTGATCACCACATGTCAGCCCCTCAACAGGAAAGCCACTTAGAAAAGAAGACACACAGACAAACCTGCGCTGAGTGTCAAACACTGGTAGTGATGAAATTAGGTTATTATTTAACCGAGATGGATGCTGAGCTTTCTCTGTGAAGAGAATATGTCACTTCAGTGGTAGTTGAATATAAATAAACATGTCAAATATAGACCATTTTGACAGATTTACAGGTTGAAGCAGATGGCTGAGTAGCTGGCTGTTAACATTCAGTGTGCAAATGAGGATACAAATATTTAGACTTATGTCTTTCCAGCACACTAATATGCATCACATGCTTACATTTCCATTAGGGGAGTATGTGAGCGCGAGCGTCGGGTGCTTCTGTTTTTTTTGTTCTTATAGAGGTGTAATGCGTGACAGAATTGAGAGTGAGTCTATAACTGTGTGACAGAAGCTGCCTAACAACCTGGAAAAGTGGAGACATCATAAAGGATATTTATAACACATTAATTACGTACAGCCGCTGTAAAAGTGGGAGCATCTAGCTTAATGAGATGGCTCCTCAGTTTGACATGCTTCATGCCAACTTGTCCAATAAAAACTAGACGTGCTCAGAAGATTTAAATGTCTGCAGCAGTGAAAGTCTTTGAATTTTGATGGACTGACCCGAGCTGAGAGATTTGTCATCGGAAGTGTTATTGAAAGTTTGTATTTCACATATTCATCATACATCCATTAATGCAACAGAGCTGACGAAGGCGTGATGAGTAGGCAGTCTTGAACAGGAAGTCTCTGGTCAAGTGCTGACTGTCTGTCCTCTGTGGTCGAGACACGGTCTCATCCCCCCGTAGTGTTCAGTTTCCGCCCATGTGAGCTACTCAAAGAGCCCCGAAGTTTAAAGTCCTTCAAAGCGGAAGTGAGTGAGAGTGGGAGAAAAAAACAAAAACTGGACAAGACTCAAAGAAGACTTTGTGTTTTGGTGATTGGCTCGGCCAAAAAGGGTTTCTCTTGGAAGACAGCGAGGGACTGGTTGGCGGGTGAAGGGGAGCTGAGGGAGTTTGTGGAGGGTTGGGGAGAGATGTGAATTACGGCTTCAGAGAGAAAGTAGTCTGCTAAGGTTTGCTGGGGTCCCTCATTGTGGCGACGCCACGGGCCATTCTCTGGCTCCGCTGCACTCAGGCCACAAAGAGGGGATTTCTTCATTTATTTATTCAATTTCATGCCATGTCGACCCCAAAACGGCCCCCATTCCCTCTCCAAAACTGCCCTGTCCCCCCTTTGTGGCTGGTTACCGCAATCCTCTCCCCAAAAAGAGAGACCCTTAATGGACGCATTGTTTTTAGCTTGTTGTTGTTTTCTCTTGGATAAGGAGGGGTAGAGAGTTTGAGGCTGGTGTCCTGAGAACTTGCATAGAAAAGTCCTGAATCTGTGGATCTGTGATTCTGTTTAAGGGTTGTTTCAGTAGGTGTGGGAACCGTGGCGAATTGAAAGGGGGCTCTCAGGGCCCGCTAGAAACACTCTGACAAGCGTTAGAGCTTGTGCTTGATATACGGGGTCTCTTGTGAGATATCTGAATTAAGTGAGATGGCCCGGCATTGTTGCTGAATGCTGATGTAGCCATGGGCAATCAGAAAAATGGTCCACTTTAGTCTCTTTACGGAGAAGCTGCTGGAATGAGAGAAGTCTACTCCCGAAAAAGATAATCAAGTTTGGTATTTAAAAATCAAAGCAATGATGTGCCTAGAAGGGTGCAATCTGATTGGCCAACTAATAAAGAGACTAATTCAGTTATGAGCTGCTCTATAAAATGAATTGTTCCATCAAAGAAATGTGTGTAGCCATTACAGCACCTTGCTATTGATTATATATTACATGTAAAATTGCATTTGCTCTCTGACCAACAGGAAGTACAAAATCCATCAGGTCAATTTGTCTCATCATGTTTCTCCGGGTTGCACAAGAGTATGTTCACAAAATTGAAGTTATTAAACATGAGTGAACTGATTTAAGTGAATGGCAGTGATTCATGGCGTATATTTCAATGTCTCTCTCTTCTGAGTCCAATTATATTATTGTCCTCTTTTACTAGTAGGTCAATGAGCAACATACATAGAAATGTCAAGTGTGAAAAGTCAAGTATACAATTCAGGGCTGTCAAAGTTAACGCGATAATAACGCGTTAATGTAAATTAATTTTAATGCCACTAATTTCTTAAACGCATTAACGCAACTTGAGATTTTTAGGTTGTAGCGGGCTCAGTTTTAAAACTATGGTGAAGATACTGGTATCATATGAAACTACAAAAAACCCAAGGAATCCATTGGTACCGACCTCGTCATACTAGCTTGTCACCAAGGAGGCTAAATAACGCTCCAAACTTATGCTAAATTTTGGCCAGAAAAAAAAAGGCAAAATCTGGACAATATTTGTCATTGTTTTGTGTTAACTGATTTCCAATAATACATATATACATACATTTGCATAAAGCAAGCAATAAATAAAGTAATAAATACTTGACAAATCTCCCTTTAAGGTACATTTTGAACAGATAAGAAATGTGTCATTCATTTGCGATTAATTGCGATTAACTATTGTAATCGATTGACAGCTCTAATACAAATATATCTGTCTGTTCATACTCTGGGTTGTGGACGTGAGAAACACTCTTTTTTTCTTTTCTTTTTTTTTTTACAGAACATTCATTTCTTCTTAATATTCTTCTTCTTCCGCAAAATTTTTATTTCTTAAGTTTGTCTTGAAATTCAGGAGACTAATACAGCACAGCTTTTTTTTGGCACTTCCCTTTTTGTTTTTCTGTGTAAAATATCAGAAAACACCTTTCAGTGTAATGCAATCCAGTACAACGCTACCATGGCTTCCAAAATGTCAGTCATGATGTCACGTGACCATGTTCTCACAGACATTCATCTTCCCATTAATCCCTGTTTAATATGGATGACCTTTGCTGAATGCAAATATACAAATTAAAAGGATCCTCCGCGCCTGACTCTGAGTGACCCTCGAGGCAACATCATCCCCTGGCTGCCAGCAGCGTGACAGCAGCTCCAACAGCTTCAGACCTGTGTGGCCTGACTGTACGCCTGACTTACTTCCATGTCGCAACTATAGCCTGACTATTTTGACTGTTTCTTACTTCTCTTTAGTTATTTCCCTTATTGTAATTATGACTGTGTAGAGATTCTTGTGTTAAGAAATTATTTTTAGTTGTTAAGGTTTGACACTATTATAGTTAAGAAAATTAAGACGTGCTTGTTTCATAGTCAGCTCTACGGTGGTGTTTATTTGTATTTTTGTGAACTCTATGCCGGCCGATTAAAAGGGTTCAAGACCAAAGTGAGGACCTTGACTGAAAGATGCGAAGCTAGTGTTGGGTCATGTTACGTAGTTGGCTTTAGGTGCAGGTAGAGAGCTCCGTTCAGAAGCAGACGAGGCAGACGTGAAGGCAGCAGGCCTCTTACTCACTGTCCAGTGGAGCGATCACTGAACCCACACCAGCATATGGTCCATCTGTATCTTCACACCTTACTGTCTGGCCCCTCTTGGCTCTGATAAACCCCAACAAACCCCCCCAACCCAAATCTGACCCTTTGGCTGTTGGACATATGCCACAAGACCAGTTATTCGTGTTAAATAGTGATTGCACTGTCTGGGGTGGCAGGTGATGGTGGATGTTGTTATTTTTCAGCCAAGTACTATGATGGGTGGCAGTTGCATGTGTAAATAATGAAGACAGTGGCTTTTGCATTTCTGCCTGTTCCTTTCAATCCATAACAGTAAGTAGCATGATCCTCCACTAGTCATTTAGTCATTGTTGGTGCCTGAAAACATAGACAACATTCTCATTACAGTGCGGCTGTTGTGCCACAAAGTTAAACGGTAAAGACCGTAATTTAAATCTTTTCAAGTGTAGGCTATAGAGCCCAGTGTGATTTATTTGTTTGGTACAGCTTGGTTGCATGCTAGCGCTCAGACTTTACTTAGAACACAGCCGAGTAAGCGGCCAGTCAAACATGTCGTATACTTCCTTTGCACAAAAGCCACACTTCCTTTTCCGAAACAACATCTGCTGCTTTTGTGTCGAGAGGCACTGCTTCATTCTGCACGCTGTTTATTTTCCTTCCCCGCTGAGTTGCACCACGGCCTATCTGCTTGAAAATAAACTAAATTCTTGTGAATGATTTGGTTTGTCTAAAAAGGTGTTGGCTTTTGTTCAGTGTGCTTGCTCTGTTTTCACTTCCTGTTTGTGTGCCAAACACACGCAAACGCCGACAGAGGCATACGTGCGCACTTCTTCTGTTGCAGTTTTGGGTTTTTTAAACTTGTTCTAGTACATACAGTATGTTGTTGCAATAAAATGGACAGTGACTCAGCCTCCCTTCAACCTGCTCACGTGCCCATTCAGCAAGTGGTGTAAGGGCGGTTTCACACTCTGTCCACTTGAGTACAGACCCTGGCTAGTTTCTTCAGACATTTGGGAGGAAGAGTTAGTGTCTGCTTTCACACGGCAGTCCTTTGAAAGTGAGGATAGATTGTACAACATGTATCCATGACAAAACTGTACGCCGTCTATGTCACATCTGTATCTAATGTGCTACTTTTGTAACACAGGCACTTTGGCCGTCAAGGCTTTTTGCACCTTGTGCACCAAGCAGCATCTTCAACTGAGGCACAGTTCTTGTGTAACAAGGCTCATAACAGTGCAGACCTTTACTAGAGGCAGAGGTAGGGGTGTGGGGTTTTGAAAATGCTAACAAAAAACACAGGCTTGTTTCTGGGAACTTTGCGGTTTAAATTAGGTCAGCCTTTTAAATATCTCACTTTTTTTGTTACGTGGTATATTCACGTGCATACTTCTAGTGCACTGTGTCACCTGCTCCAAAGAAATAGGGCACAGCATTTCACCTCTACTATTGGGTCCATACAATCTAAATTATCATTCATCAGTTATTAAAAAAATGAAGAAATATACACAAAGAATAGAATTCCAGAAATTCAACCAAACTGCTTAAACTGAGAGCCAGTCAAAAATAACACTGCTGTCTTCTAATCTTCACGTGTGGCGTCAGTCTATATTGCGTTTACTGTGCCACTAACCGGGAGCTGTGAAGTCCATGTACGTTTTGATATTTTGTTCATTGGCTTGGGTCCGGGATGGAAGACACGAGGAACGTCCCCCCCTGCGATCGGTACTGCTTCGTCGGAAGGGGAGTGTACGGCGGCTCCGGGGGGATGGAGCTTCAGTTGACAGCTGTTGTAGCTCGGATTTGGTCGGTGAAAACCCCGGTGCCGGGAGTCACAGTGGGCTGGTGGAGCGCTGGGTCTAACCTGCGTATCGGCAGCAACAGAAAGTTTGACGATCCGGTTTGGGAGTCCGCGCAGCCCCCTTGGATCCGACCCCCAGAGCTGGGGTTTGTGCTGGTTAAATTCAAACTAATAGCTAAATGCTTACGGAAGGCCTGTCTCCGTCTCTTGGAGCTGTCGCACGCTCTACTCCCGGCGGAGTAGTATCCTGACAGTGGGGAAGACGAGGCGAGGGTGCGAGTCGTTTTTCTTGCTTCTGCCACTTTGGATTTAATCCAATAAACAAACTATCGAACGTACACGGACCGTGGATGAATTACAGACTAGCCTGACAGCTTCGTCCTCTGGACTGAGAGCAGACTGGACGCTACAGTGACTCACTATCGCCTCTTGAGGAACGAGTGGTTCTACGTGACGGGACGAGCCAGGGTTAGCTGCTCAGCATGCTCATTTAGGTAGATATCACTGCAACACAATACATAAGACATCTTTGACATAACTTCAACACGGTAACCTCTTCACATTCTGTTGATAATGTTTGTTCATTTTTAAACTAAAATTCTGGCCAGATTTTACACATTGCACCTTTAAGGACAGGACCTTCATCTGTTGGGCCTCTGTAGTTCATAACTAGGTTAAACATTTGTAGCTTCTGGACCATCTAAATACAGTTAACACACTATTTCACCAGCTTGTCATACTACACTACACTGACAAGAAGAGACCAAGCCAATGAGAATAAGAACAGGTAACATTTTGCTAATACTAAGCTTATTGCAGTCAGGATTTAATGGTGTGCTGCTGCAGATAGTTCTGTTTTGAATGGATTTGAAGTGCTTGTACAGACCTTTGAGGGTGAGTAAGGATGAAATAATGTAGAATATATATTGAGCAATATAAAAGAACGTATCCTGACAATGTTTTCAGTGCTTGCACAACTGCAGTGCAGAATATTAAAGGCATGACTACTAAGAAGAGGAGTGACAGAGTGCAGGCAAATAGTTTTGTTCAATGAGGAAAATACACAGGTCTGAATGTGAAAATGTTTTTGGTTCCTCGTCAGCAACAAAAGTAAGATTGCAAGAAATGTAACAAGACTGTATATGTACATTTGTTTCTATGAAAAACTGGACAAATTACAGAACTTTTAAATTTCAGGGAAAAAAGTAACGACAGGAATAGTCTATAAACTTTTCATGGTTACAAAAACATATTTTATTGATTATAACATTTTGGTATATTTCTTTATCTGATAAATGCCAGTTCAGCAGACCTTTTGGAGTAAATTAGAATTGAATGTATTTGGTATGACTTCCTCTTAGGAGGATGTTGGACTTTCCTGGCTTTACTGTACTGAAATATTAGTGGTATAACTCTGCATTAGTGTCATACTTGGCAGCCACTTTGTGGTCTGTCAAGAAGCTCCGTAGTCTCCTGTGGGATTGCATCATGAGCAGTTTCCCCCTAACAGCCCATCACCCCTGTGGCAAGAGACCATCGTGTGCAATATCTCTGTTGTGCTCCGTGCTGCAGCTGAGCCCCCTCTGCGCAGCCACTCTGACTCATTATTATGATTCCAAGGGTATCAAAAAACGAATTTGTGTCCCATCTGACCAACTATTATTAACACATTGATTGATGTCATCACTATTTTTAGGTATCGGAGAGTAAAATGGCATCTTATGCACACAATCTGCTGGGAGCTGCTTAGGGCAACCTAAGGTGTGTATATATATACACAGCTGTATTTATCTAAGGAGATTTATGATCTATATTTTTAAGGACCACAGTTTGCTTTCAAAACAAACATCTCCTAGTTCATCTCCATCAAATTCACAGCCAGTGCGGGTCAAGCGCTGACCCGTGGCTGAATCAGCTTTCAGACAATAACAGAAAGACAAATCCCCAAACAACACAGACAGAGTTATTGTTATCAATCATTCATTTAAATATTATTCATCAATGTCAGATGCTCCACTTAACATGATTACGCACCCTGGGCTCACTGATGACGACGTGTTGATGTCATAAAAAGAGGCAGACAGGTCACCTGAGATGGAGATTTGAAAGTAAACAAGGAGCGTTGGCCGCGTCCTGCTGCCTCTCAGCATGTTGATTAAGAAGTAATGAGCTCAACAACTGTGTCCAGAGGGTTGAGTTACAGCGTTCGTCATGACTGCTCTGTTTGTTCTTCATGATTGATTTTTTTCCAATAACAACTGGCTTAGCATACGTATTGCGGAAAGGACAGCTCTTGTCAATATTCATGTTGTATCTAAATGTCAGCGTGTGTGTGTGTGTGTGTGTGTGTGTGTGTGTGTGTGTGTGTGTGTGAGTGTGCGCAATGCTCTGAGGTATTGTCCTCTCCATGCAAATGATGCGTGACTTATGCTGAGGGTTATCTGAGGGTGCAACAATCACATCTGCTTCTTTTTGGGTTATCCAAACCAGAGAGGGAAATATTGACTCTGTTTTATTTTTGCATTTAATTTTGTGTGAAATTTAAAAAAAACAATCTGGATATGTTAACAAAAGTCACATGGAATGTTTCTTATGCAACTCCTCTGTGCAACAGTCTCACGGCAGTTTGTGAAATAGTCATGGAATTTAATCTATTTGATTTGTGTACATAGACACAGCAGTGTTTTCAAAATAAAACTACTTAATTAGGCTTAGGAATAGATCAACTTGGTTAGGATTAGGCAACAGACTTCTTAGTAAGGCTTAGGAAAAGATTGACTTGGTTAGGCAACAGAAGTACATAGTTAGCTTTAGGAAACGATCGCGGTTTGGGTAAAAATAGCACCGTAAGTGGCGCAACTCAAGTACGGAAGTTACATGACAAAAACTACGTTGTTTGCTTTAGGGGAAATATTGCGGTTTGGGTTAAAACAGCTACAGAAGTGCTGTAACTCAAGAACGGAAATTACGTGACAAATAGGGATGTTAATAATTAACCGTTTAACAGTTAACTGACATTAAGTATTTTAACCGATTAACGCTATCAGTTAAATGCTTAAAAGAAATATGAATAATTAATGAAAAAGCTGAGCAAAACTCAGAGGAGCGGCTCGTCACTTAAAGGAGAAAAGCTGCTCCACCTTAAGAGAGTCTGAGCTGGAGTTGCAGGATACAGGAAGTTGGCTCGGGTCTTAAGGTCACTTGGGCGGAGAAGTCGTAGCCCCGTATCATTTATTCACCGACAAATAAACTGTACACACACTGTCTGCTACAGCTACGTTCACAGCTATAACGCCACCAACAACTACACACTCACCGCCACCACACACACGCGGTCTGTCGGAAAATCGCTAAAGTTACGCCACGCTGACAGACCGTATGTGTGTGACTACGGAGAGCACAAAGCCACCGGCAACGCTACAGCTGCTTACCGTAGCACAAACACACACAGTTTGTCGGACACTCGCTATCGTTACACCGGGCAGACATAGTATCGTTACTACACGCAGCACCGTGGCTGCTACAGTAACGCTCCCGGATGAGTGAGCTGGGGACTCAGTTGTCTGTTGTGCTCATACACTGCCGCACCGCTGAATGCGAGGCACAAATCTTGTCGGTTAACGGTTTATAATCGGTTAACGAGGGTCGGTTATCAGCTTATTTTTTTTTTTTAAATTAGCATCCGTAGTGACAAATAAAACATTTTTGACTTGTGGTTTCACACGGGACACGGACAACGGTCGCCTGGGCAAACGTCCTCTGTTTTTTGACCCATCCGTCCACCCCGACCTCCTCCCTTCATTGCTCTCTCTATACTTCCCGGTTCACAGTTACGTGGATTACATACAACTTGATTTCATGCTGACCATCATGAAATAAATGGGAAATTTGAATCTATGTAATCAATAAATCACATTTTGTGACTATTTCAAGTACTGCTGTGCGACTGGGCTGGTCTGTGAGTATCAGTAACCTGTCATCTTGCAGAGTTACAAATTTAGGCTTTGTAGGAAGTCAAAACAAAGCAGATATCAGTCTCTGTAACTTCTGCTAAGTATTACTGACTTGTCTGTTCTCCTGGCAGGAAATTTACTCTCACTGATGGTCATTACTGTTAAAGACTCAAGAACTAGCTGAATATGAAAATCAGTTCAGACTGCAGCTTCCTCAGTTATGATGCTTTGCTTTCCGAGCACAACTGCTGTCCATCAGATGTCAACGTCCTACCAATTATACCCATAACACCGTCTTCTTGTGTGCTTCATTTCCTGTTGTTGATTCTGATCACGCTCTCAAAAAAATATTTAGAGTTTAAGTAAACTCAGACATGCCTGGTGTGCATGCCCAGTTTATGCTCTGTCGTGTTGTCTGCTGTGGCTCTACTGAAGCCGGTGTCTCAGTCAGGTTGGTGGACAGAGAAAGCTTCCAATTTTCTCTCCAAATAAACCTGTGTGCTTTGTGGTGGAACAATGAAGACAGCCAATACAGCCCTGGGTGAGAATGGCCATGTTGGGGCGAGACCTGGACTGAAAGGATCTCTTTGTTGCTCCTTCGCTCTCCATCCTCCCTGCTGATCCTCCTGTCACCACATCTGTGTGGCACATTTTGGTCTAAAGCGTGAATCCTGCCTGGATGGTAGATGTCAACAAGGAATGACTCCAAAGTCTGGATACTTTAGTTCTTACTGTTCCACTTTTGTCGCTTTCCCTTTTTTTGTTTTCATCCTGTGCTCTCTCCTGCACCCCACCCCTCCGTCACCCCGCTCTCCTCCGTCTGAGAGCGACTGAAGGAAAAGCCTCGTTTCCTTCCTCTTCTTATCCTCTCTGCCAGGGAGCAATCTCTCACATGAGTGACTCCTCCAGTGTGGACATGGTACAAGTTGCCATATGGGAGATTTAATTAGTGTACGCCTCAAGCACAATCAGCTCCCTCCCAAAACCAGTCAGGAACACAACAACTACTGCTTCCCTTTAATACTGCTCTTAATTAGCGAGGTCGCAGTTCGCTGCTGAGGACCTTTGCTTTCTATTTTGGTACAACCTACGCAAAAGCCAGTAAAGAGGGAAAAAAGACTGGAGACAATCCTCCCAAAGTGTTCGGTCTCTGAGGAAATGATATGATTGCTGCCTGCTGCTCGGTTGGCTGGCTTCTATCTTTAGAGCAAATGTGTGATTACAAGTGTCAGTCTTTCATTATAGGCAAGTGACTTACTGTAAGTAATACATGCAGTTGGCTGATGTTATGTGTGAGTGTATAGAGCATGCACGGGTTTTCTATAAAGGGCCGGTTCACCCAAATTATATAAAAACAAAAAACATATTTTCTTACTTGCATCTAGTGGCATTTAGTCAAAATTGTGAGTTGCTCGTGATAATCCACAGAACACAGTGCCAAAAGTTGTCATAGGGACTATTTATTTTTCAATTAAAGGGGAACACCGCCTAAATTAAGGATTACAATTTTGTTATTGCCATGGCCTCGGAAAGTTCAATCAATATTTGTGAACATGAGCTACTGTCTCTCAAAGCCAGAATCCAGAGGAGTGAGTCTCAAACAAAATGTTCCTATATTCTCAGAACATTCACCTGGGTGCTCTCAGTGCCATCTTTCCCAATTCATTGTCTATGAAGAAGTTCCACACATTATACTCTATGACATCACAAGTTGAGTTTAAGCACTCTAGTTGAGAGAGTTGTTCATGTTTACTAATATTTTTTGGACTGTCTTAGACCATAGGAATAACATATGAATTTTGAAAATGGGCGAAGTTCCCCTTTAAGAATATTTGTCTGTAAAGGGGAGACTCATGGGTACCCATAGAACCCATTTTCTCTTGAGATCAGAGGTCAAGGGACCCCTTTGAAAATGGCCATGACAGTTTTTCCTCTCCAAAATTTAGCAAAAGTTTATAGCATTTTTTAGGGTCCTTTGCGACACGCTAGTATTACCTAAAAATCGCAAGTTGCGTTAATGCTTTAGCAAATATGATTAAAAAAAAGTTATTTTTAGAAAACGGTCGCTATATCGTGACAGCAGTACGTGAAACAAGTAATCTGAAAAAAATCTTGTGCCTCTGTGTCCTCCGGTGCTCCTAGCGGCATCTGCAAGATTTCACAGACCGGAGGAAAACAAGTAGTAAGAGCTGATCTGGAGTCTGCTGTCCAGCTGCTGTCTATGAGAGCCGGCTATCAATTACTCGCAAACTCCGATCAGACGGTCAAACTAGGCAGCGCTGATCAAATATGAATCAATATTCTGTTACTGTTATGCCTATTTCTCGCCTCAAATGTTTTCAGAATCATCTTGTAGTGGGTTAAGACAGAAAATCTATGACAAAGATTTTCACAAAACCTGAACAAATGAAACTAGATAGATACTTTACTACACTAGAACCACTGACCCGTTCACATGTGTGTCCAGGCAGTATGTATTGTGTACAGATCATTGTGCTGCTTGTTTCATCGTTGTAACTTTTAAGTGGTAGATGTCAATCAGCTGAAAGGTTTACAGCAACAGCAGTATCCTCCAGTAATACTTGAATCTCAGAATCATTGTACATTCATCATTGAACCCAGCTGTTTTTTTTCTCTTTTCTTTGTAACACCCTTCATCCACGTGGCACGCTATCAATTTTCAGACTTTAGGCTCAGAAATGCAGGCAGACACAACAGCAGGAGCCTGCCAGATGAAGCAGGCTGCAGGAGTAGAGTTTTTTTTGGTCGGTTTGGGGATTCATATCTCCTCTATCCCTTTCCTTTTCAAGACAGTGTCGGCGTCTGGAGATGAAGTCAGACGGAGTCAGGTTAAGCCCGTCAGACACAGGCTGAGAGACGGAGAATTGGGGAAGAGAGAATAAAAGAAACTGTTTGCAGATTCACTTCCCTTCTCTTCACCATCCTTTTTTTTTGTCCTAAGTCAGGATTCTGATTGGCAGGCGCACACACACACAGACAAAACTGCACACACACACACACACACACACACACACACACACACACACAGACAAAACTGCACACACAAGCAAAGCTCAACTTGACATGAGCCTATTACGACCGTCTTCGGTGAAGTGGTGTGTGTGTGGAGAGCAGACGCTGCAACACTGCAGCAGTTATTTCTGATGTTTTACAGCTGAATGCTCAGGTGCATTAACTTCCACTATAGATGATCCATACAGTGAGCTTTAGGTGTCACAAGACAGTAACGTCTTGTCATATAGTGGAACGTTCTGTGGTGGTTCCTAAGGGATAGTAAGACAACTGTGACACGTCTTCGTGTAGCGCCATGAAAGGCAGTTTTCTGTTAAGTATGTGAGATATACTGTATAAATATGACTGTCTATTGCTCAAAGGCTTGTGTGTTTATACTCATGCATACTGATGTGACAGGTTCTGTATGTATATTGTATGTATCTGTTTCCTCAAAGCAAAGAGCGCATATATACTCATTTATACAACAATCAGTAAAGGGAACCTGGACTTCCACTTCCAGGCCACGCTTGTGTACACACGAGATTCAGGTTCAGGATTTCAAAAATATCCTTATGTTATCTTGTTGATAGCGAATCATACTCTCTGGGGAAGCTCGAAACCCCCCGTGCTTATATTCTCATAGATGCAAATCATGGTCTGAAATGAACTTTTTTCACTTGCAAGTATTTTTTTTTGTCTGCCACTGAGAAATCTGCCACCCTGTCTGGTGGCGGGTGCTAATTTCAGACCCTGATGTAAATGCTTCCCTTGCCTTATCAACAATAAATCACAATACTTATTGTTAAACCTGCTTTGTTTCTGTTTCCTCTTCAGGCATTTTTGCAGAGAATCAGACAAACTGCAGATGACCAACAGTGTCTCTCACCGGAACATGTCAAGGTATGACTGGCTTTTGAATACTACAAAAAAACAAGCCTACTAGTCACTATCTAAAATCATTTTTTTTAAAATATATATTATGATGCTCAGATATCGTATTTCATTGACAGATTTGCCTTCTTTCCCCACATCCCCATCCATCTGTTGGTCACTTCCTTTCCCTTTTCCCTCTCTTCCTTCCACCCTGCCTCTTTATCTCTTCCTTCCTCCGTATCCCCTCCCTTTACATCATCCCCCCCCATCCCCCCGTTTCTAGATTCTGTTTTCAAACATTGAGGACATCCTGGAGTTGCACAAAGAGGTGTTGTATGCAGTGGAGGCCTGTCTGAAGCCCGAACCCCATCCTCAGCATGCACTGGGATCCGTGTTCCTGCAGTTTGTAAGTACATGACACACACAGAGACGCACATAAAACAGCAGACAGTCACACGCACATACAAGCACATGGACACGCATGTGGGGGCGCATGCATGCATGGATTCCTCTTCAATGCAAAAAACACACACAAACTCTTTTCATGGGGCAACCCGTAACCACAGATGCAGGGAAAGCGTGCAAAGCCTGCTGTGAAAATACCCCTTAATTCTCTCTTTCTCACATGAAACAGCCCTCACACACACACACACACACACACACACACACACACACACACACACACACACACACACACACACACACACACAGACTACCTCCCTCCCTTTGCCTTTCCTCCTTTCCAAACAGGCCTGCATCCTGTCAGGCCAAAAGAGTCCCTCTTCATCAGTCTGTGTCTCTGTCTCTGCCATCTCCTTCTTTTGCCCCTCCATCCCTCCATCCAAAGATTCCTCTCCGCTCTGCAATCCCACCCCTCCTCACCCCCTCCGCTCCCCTCTGTTTGAACTCGTTTGGCCCCAGGGAACAAACAAAGAAGGGTCTGTGTCCGGAGGAGGAAGAGATGGTGTGTCACTCGGCGAGGGGACAATGCTTCTGCTGGTAGCACTCAATAGAAAGCTCCTTCTCTCGCTCTACTCTGTTTGTCTCTCTCCGATAAACTATCTTCAATACACTTTCACTGAGGCACAGAACACCTCAGCTAGGTATTCCACCATCAGTTCGCTCCATCAGCCTACAGTCAGTGTTGCAGGACACCCATCCATCCATCCATCCATCTTCAACCGCTTATCCGGGATCGGGTCGCGGGGGCAACAGCTCCAGCAGGGGACCCCAAACTTCCCTTTCCCGGGCCACATTAACCAGCTCTGACTGGGGGATCCCGAGGCGTTCCCAGGCCAGAGTAGAGATATAATCTCTCCATCTAGTCCTGGGTCTTCCCCGTGGTCTCCTCCCAGCTGGTCGTGCCTGGAACACCTCCCAAGGGAGGCGCCCAGGAGGCATCCGTGCTAGATGCCCGAACCACCTCAACTGGCTCCTTTCGACGCAAAGGAGCAAGGACTCTACTCCGAGTCCCTCACGGATGACTGAGCTTCTTACCCTATCTCTAAGGGAGACGCCAGCCACCCTCCTGAGGAAACCCATTTCGGCCGCTTGCACCCGCGACCTCGTTCTTTCGGTCATGACCCAACCCTCATGACCATAGGTGAGAGTAGGAACGAAGATTAGACACCCATTAGATTTAAATTTCAGTTCCTCAAAGACAGAAAAAGAATCTCTTTGTTGGAGAACCAATAAACCCTGAAGGTTCTGCCCCTCGCTGTTTCATCCAGGTTCAATCTAATATGAGCGTAAAAACATCTGTGGATCTTGGGCTCTACCAAGATGAAACTCAACCACTAACATAATGTCGGTCTCCAGAGCAGGTTTTGCCTCGGAGAAATGTTCGCCGCTTTCACCACACCACCCCGCTGTAGTGAAATGAAACAATCAATAATCATCTGTACACTACCTGTCGGTAGCATGAATGACATGAAATCACATATGTGCATAGCTGTTGAATTGGCTCATCAAAATGTACCTTCACACATGTGTGAGGCGTTACGGTCATGCAGTCTGTCAGGGTGGAGAATTGATTAAAGGAGGCCCGCATGGCTTTTTCCATCGCTCTGTGGTCAGAGATATAGAGGTCAGACTGGGAGACATATGGAAGTCAGACTGGATGGGTAATAGGAAAGCTGCAGGTGTTTGGATTCCGAACTGAACTGATATGTTTAAGAGCAATAGCCACGGCCTCTTCATAATTTCAGTTTACTTGAAGTCTAAATCAGTGCCGTGACAGGAAAGAAACCTTTGTGACTCAAACTAGCATTAGATATTGATTTGAAGAGTCATAGTAATAAAGCAAAACTCTCTGTAGTATTGATATAATGATTTTAAATAGTATTTAGTATAGTTCTGTTCGACTGATTACAATGTTGCGTGAAAAATTTACATGTAAACTGAGGATATGTATAGTATTTAAAATAAATGTACAGTATAAATATTATAATACATTGGATGTTTATACACGTTTTAGGGTTGCAACTAGGACTGTAAATCTATTAAAATATTTAATCGTGATTAATCGCATAATTACCCATAATTAATTGCGATTAATCTCAAATTAATCGCACATATATTAGCTGTTCAAAATGTACCTTAAAGAGGAAATTTGTCAAGTATTTAATACTCTTATCAACACGGGAGTGGTCAAATATGCTTTCTTTATGCAAATATTTTTCTCTGGTTTGTTGGTCTTGTCCAACCAACAGGCCAAAGCAGAAAGATATTCAACTTACAGTAATATAAAAAGATAAAAGCAGAAAATCTTTACATTTAAAAAAACTTGTTTGATGAATGACTCAAAGTAGAAGGCTGTTGATAAAAAAGCGAATAAGCGCATTTTCCAAAACTATTCCCTTGAATTGTTTAATTTCAATCCCAACTGTTGGCAAATAATTACATATAATAACACTTAAAATCCCCCTATTTATAATTTATAATCAGTAAATTAACAATACATGGTTTATAACACACTGTGGTGTAGTTGTAAGTTTTTTAAAGGTTATTAATGAATTTATCAACAACTAAAACTCCTCCTGTGAGCACAACAAGTGGAGGCTGCTTTATAACCAGATAATGAATGGAAATATAGTAAAACAGTTGTAATAATGTAAAATATGTCTTCACAAGAGAAGTTATAATTGTTGACAAATACTATATAATATAATAAACACTTCAACATCTCCTTATATTTGCTTACAACTACATTATCATGTGTTTGTTAAATGTTTATACGCTGCTTGTAAATGCTAAATAGGGGGGGAAAGTGTTACCCTGCATATCCATTACACTTCCCTCTCCAGCCCGTGACCTTTGTCTCCTTCGACGCTGACGCGTCTCAGCCAATCGGTCGGCCCCGTCTGGCGCCCTCCAGCCGTAGCCCTTGACCTCGACCACAGGTCAACACCATGACTGGGATTTGATTAACCTCCCGCATTGTTCCACAAGACTGTCTGCCACTCACAGTTAGGGAAGAAAAATGGGAAGATTCATTGCTATTCAAAGTCAGATGTTGCCAAGATGGCTCGGGAGGCTGCAGATGTAAAAAAAAAAAAGAAAGTGCACCAGCCTTTTCTTTTGAAGTCACTTTTATTTATACAGCACATTTCAGCAACAAGGCAACTCAAAGTTTACATAAAACATCAAATGCATGAATTAAAATAACCAGTTTTTCATCGTAACTCTTCTTAAGCAGTATACAGATGCTGTTAATGAATGTAGGACATTTTTAACCAAATAACATTTTTCTTACTAACTTGAGGCTAGAATTTGGAACGAGTCACACGCACACACACAATCTTAGCCCTCGTTTCTAGATCACGGCATGCACGAGATCATTCAAACCCTGCAAAGGTGAAAAAGTGACTCTAGGAGGAGAAATCAGAGACATCAATATTTGCTCTATTTCTGGGAGTGTATACACGAGCACTGTGCAAGAAGCAACAGTCGTGTCATTATGCACTTTCTGAACTACACCCATTATGCTTTGACTCGATGTGATTCCTCTGTGTGTGATACTACCCTCTCATCTAGCCTCCGGAATAACATTCCAATGACGACGAATTCAAATACAGACTTATGTTTATCAAAGGGGACAACCCACGTCTTTGAGCTATTCTGGGGACAAATGATGTCTTTCAGAGTAGTCCTGATGTTTAAAATTGACTCTGTGGTTCACGTTTTGGCCCTGGTAAGACATTTTAGTTGTGCCTGAATTGACTAGTTGTCACCTGAGAGAAGGAAATACCTCGGAGAGGGCTTTGGTTGTAAACATAGCTGCAAAAAAAAGGCCTGCTGTTTGTGGGAGATGATGGCGACTGAGAGCTGAAATGGTTATTTCAGGTTCAGCTACTGACGTGCCACCACATCCAGGAGCATGTGTGTAAACTGATATACAGTTGCTTCATTTACATGTCCCTAAACACTAAACACTACTGCTCAAGTATTCTGTCGGTGGGTTGGACTATGTATTGCTTTTCTCTTCTCTTTCTGACATAGCCTGGAACAGCATAATTCAAGTACACGAAACCTCAACAAGTTGTTTGGGATACGCTCTGACGCATGGAAACATGTCTTCCTGTTTGCTATTGGATTTAACAGTCTGGGCATGTTCACTGCAGTTGCTGCTAGATCTCACTGGTTAAATAATTGGGGAGAGCAGACAGGCAGAAGACATATTTCTGTTTACATTACTGGTGTCATGAATAGCAAGCTATTGGAGTTTTTTTTTTAAGTTGCTTAGCCTCCCCCAGAGTAAAACTTTAAAGGAGCATGCTGTGGTTTTTATCATGTTTTAACCCCACAAATTATGTGCAATTTACATTTCCGTCAACTGCTTTCTAAAGCATACCATTGTCTAATATGTTTTCCAAGAAAACAGCATGACAAGAAGCTGCAAAATTCACATTCACATCACATTTTGCCACATATTACAAGGTATTTGATATTTGGTGCATTTGGCCAGCCAACATAGTTTGTTGCTAGATGATGTAGCGTCATGCTGTGGACTAAATAGAGCCAGAATCAACTTTATTGTCATAATACTTTGCACGTCTGTGTTTCTGCTCGAGAGGTTTGGGACTGCTGAGCTAACAGAGTTGTCTCAGTGAATTCAATTATGAAGCATGCATTTTATGACAAAGTGTTAAAGGTACTATATGTAACAATTTACATGCATTAATGGCTTTGTGTTGCCAATGTGTGAACAGATTGTAATGTAACTTAAAAACAGAGACCTTCCCCGATTTTCTCAGTTGCCTATATAACAGCCTGTGGATTGATTTTGATGTAAAGGACTCGGGACGGTTTTGCTTCGTAACGTTAGCTGATGAAGTAATTTGCAAATGGCAAGATAGTTAGTGTTATGGAGGTTGGACATTACAGATAGTAACGGTGATATACAGTATGAGTATCTTTTGCACCAAATAGAATGGAAACCAATGACATAATGGAAATCTGGAAAATGGGAATAATGAATTTTGTTAAATATACTCTATATCAGAGGTTATCAAACTTACAGGGGAGAACATTTCTCGAGGACACTCTCTTTATCGGAACATAGGTTAAGATTATGATTGTACTCTTAGATTTCATCGGAACTATTTGTATTCTAAAACCTTTCAACCTAAATACTTCACACCTGTTTTATAGCTATAAACAAAAACACATTTCACTTTGAATCATGTCAAGATAAAATGAGATAATCCCTTATTAGTCCCACAGCGGGGACATTTGCAATGTTATTGAATGTTAATACCACTGATATACCTTTAAACGGAGGGTGATATTATTCAAATTGCATATCGACTCAACTTGACAGCATTTACTCAACCAGGGTTTGGAAATTCCCTTTGTCCACCTGCCACTGTGGCTAGTGAGTGACGCCAATCTAGCAGCCACTTGCATATTTCACCAGCATTTAGCTGGTAGCTGCTTCTAATTTTCAACCTTGTTTACTACATTCCTACATTTCAAGTAATTGATCTCAATAGCTTTCAGAAAATGACAGTAGCAAGACTGGCATAGTCCTAATAAATCCAGACATTTAAACTTTAGTAAGTGCTTAAACTTTAAGACCCCACTTTGAGAATCACTGCTGTAAATGATTTTTAGTAGATGAGCAGAAACACCAATATAGTCCTTTGTCTATATTATGGGCAAGCATTTAGAATAAAATGCTGTTTTCAGACTCTTACAATTATTAATTTTACATGTCCACTTGAACAAACAGACTAAAGTGGTATTTAAAAGTATTGCCCCCCCCCCTGTGTTCTCTTCCTCTAGCTGTGTATTAACTCACTCTGACAGTATCTGGGGTTTTACGCCATATGCCGGCCCAGCTGTTGCTCCCCAGTGGTGCTTTGGTCTGGAATCCCCTGCCAAACGTGGCTTTGGGTGTGTTTGGGTTCCTGCCTGCCTGTGTGGTAAAAAAAACTGCACACTGTTTATATTGTGCTGCTCACTTGTTTTACACATCTACAAAAGATGTTGAGCTCCTTCTGGTCAGGGGAATGGGACTGAGCAGAGACACAGAGTTCTATTAAAAGAGCTGTTAGCTTTGTTTGGCTGCTTCTGTCACCACAGCTGGGTTACCATGTAAAACAGACACACGCACTCAGCAGTGACACTGTATGTAGTTGAGTTTGTGTGTGTGGTTGTAAAACCACACGCATGATTCTTTTCGCACATGTGTGCCTGTACAGGATGCTGCCTTGGTAACCATTTGTATTTTTAAAGGTGTTATCAAACATGATCATTTTGTGGAACTCATAAGATTATCCAAATATGCTATCAAACTCTTTTAGGCTGATAGGTCTCAATGGCTGGATACTGATGATTCCTTTGTAGCATTATAGTCAGGCTTTAGATGCTAAGCCCTAGGGAAGCAGTTAAAGTTGAAAGCGGTGTCCGAGCACCTGCAGTTTTGGATTTCACTTACTACGCTGTTTCAGGTGACAGTTTCAGTTTCTAGACTGCGAGCTTAGGCCCCACCATGCACATGGTTTCACATCCCAATTACTGCAGCACGGTCAAGAATACACAATAGGCCTCAGGGTGTAAATTCAACTGCAGCTGTGATACTGTGTATACATTGTTATGCTGCATGAATAATGCATTTCAAGCTACAGTGCATTCACTTGCCCGAGTGTCATATTACGTATGGTAAAGAAAACTAACTTGACAGCTCAACAAAAGCTTCTGTATTGTTGTGCTGGGGTTGTTTTGTCTTGTGGCACCGTGTGATGCTATCAGCTAGGAAAAAGGAAGTGTGCTGTGTTGGCATGCTGTCTTTTTTTACCCACTATGACGGACTACTTTGAAAAAGAGAAGTGCGACAAATGGTGTGGAGGAATACTGTAGTACATATTAAAGCTTTATGAGAGTCTATATTCTTTCAGTAGTTTTGTCTAATCATTGTTGCAGTTACACATCACCGTGATAGCCTGACATAGCAGACATTGCTACTACTAATAATGATAAGCCATGACGACAGCTGTGGAAGTGCAGTTATCCACCACTTTCCTTGCGATAGTACAACTGAATGTCATTAGACTTTAGTAACTGGAGTGTTCTCCCCAGCTTCTGCTCTGCACTGTGAATCTTTCCTCCTGTCAGTTGTCTCTGTGGACCCTTCAAGGCTGCCAACTAGTAAAATGTGGCATCAAGTCCTTGGTCTGCCATCCTGACCTGTGTTTTTCTCCTGTCTTGCAGAGGGAGAGTTTCTCAGTGTACGGCGAGTACTGCAGTAACCATGAGAAGGCTTTGCGACTTCTCATGGAGCTAAACAAAATCCCCAACATCAGGACCTTCCTGCTGGTAAGTCGCCACAGCTCCTCTCCTCTGTCCCGCTTATCTTCTTCTCATTGCTTCCAGGGCTCCAGAGTGCATCCGCTTTGGTCGCATATTCAACCAAAAATCTGTCGAGTGCGACTAAACATTTTCATTTGACGCGCTGGTGCGCCTCACACGTCTTTCTCTGTGTGTGTATGTGTGAAACCACGTCCTGTACTCGTCCTCGAGAAACATCACAACCATAAAACATAACAGTAATTCAAAATGCAGATCTGCTCTCAGCGCATCTTTCTCTCTCTCTGTCACTTGACCACTCATTTGCTATACACACATTACATTACACTACTCTTATATAGATCTGCACGATTATGGCCAAAATGAAAATCATGATTGTTATCACGATCATAGATTTTAGGGACAAAATATTTTTGTCCCTTCCATGTTGTGCTACATTCCAACCGTCAAAATCTTTGCTTTAATTAAAAAGAATCTTGGCATTCGCAGTTTTAATTATATATTATAAGCTAGTATTTATAAGTTAGTGATTGGAAGTTAAATAGGTCATAATTCACTCTCTAATATCTATTTATATTGCTGTGAAAACATTTCCTTCAAACAACTTGATTAATTCAAGTATCTCGCCAAAAACCACATTTTACAAGATGAAATTTTTAATGCATCATAATAGCATTATAATTTACGATCACCCAATACTCATTTTTACTGATCTGTCGCCAGATGAGTCGGTCACTGTGATTACTCTGAGCAGCATCATGGGAATGAATTACAATATAACAAGAGTCTGATTAAGTTAGTTGTTCCAAATGTTTTTAAGGTCGTTCCTTCTCGGCTTATTTTGGACTTGCAGTTGTTACAAACTTCGAGCTTTAGTTTAGGAAGCGCTTGATTTATGCAGCAGAGTTTTCAATATCGCAGTCGATCATGTTCATTTAATTGTGGGAAGCCAAAATCATGATCGCAATTCAAATTTGATTAATTGTGCAGCCCTTCTCTTGTACCAACGTAATTATGTAAACATGTGGATACCTGACGGTGCCGTAGGTAGACTGGTAAACTCACTATCGACGCGTACAGGGGACCCACCCTATTTTTTCCTTGATGATGCTGCATTGTGAACAACAAATCTGCGTTGAAATCAGCAGGACGAGAGCTTAACGGGAGGTGCTATTCATTCACATTATGATGCGTTCAGGCTCTATTCAGTAAAGATGAGTATTGGGCTATGGTAAATTCAAACGTTATCATGATGTGTTCAAATGCAATCTTGTAAAATGTAGTTTTTGGTGAGAAACTTGAATGAATCCAGTTGTTTGAAGGAGATGTTTTCACAGCAATTTAAAATAGATAATAGAGAGGGAATTATGACCTGTTTAACTTCCTAACAAAAAACAGTATGCAAACGGTAATAAAGGAGAGGATGTTGAAGTACATGGGATTTATTGTTTTAATTGTTTTTTTTATCGTGGTATCAAATTGGTATTGAGAATCATGGAATTTCACTGGTATTTCTATCGAGTACAAAATTTCTGGTATCGTGGCATCCCTAATGTACAGTAGGTCTATGAGAACTGACAAAATGCTTAAAATGTATTATTGTGGCGCTAAAAGGCACAATGAACATTTTTGGATGCACCTAAATTAAAAAGTGAGGCACACCAGTGCAACCAATGTAAAAAGTTAATCTGGAGCCCTGGCTTCGCCACTCCACATGTCATCGAGTTTTTCCTTCTTCCGCATTTTTATGGGCTTCCTTCCTCTTCTCACTATGACTCTGACGTCTCTCCTCTTAATTATGTATAAAATCTCCATGTTTTCATTATTTCATGTCACATGAGTCTTATGTATCCTTCCTCTAGTGGTGGTCAGACTTGTGTTTGTTCATATAACCCAACTCGCACCTTATTGTCTTTCCTGTATGTTTACCCTACATTTCTTTCCTCTTGTGAGTCTCCTCTTGCTTATTTCTTTTTCTGTCATCTATCCATCCTCCTCCTCATTTTCCCTTCCATCATATCACCTCCATTTCCATGTTAACACTTGAATAAAGGGCAGAAACAATAAAAAGATCGGGGGGTTCTTCCTGCCCGGACAGGATGCAGCCACCATCAAGGTCACTTTTGTGTCGTTCTTGTAGTGTTTCCGCCGCCAGCTGTTTTCTGTGTTTTGACACCCAAACCTCTGGGCCCTGGACAATGAACTCAGAATGTCGACGGGGCCTTTGAGCGAGGGGGCCGAACCAATGAAATCATCTGCAGATACTGGGCCAGCCAGCTGTGGAGTGTTGGCAGCCTGTCTGGGATTGGCCGAGAGATCTGAGGCCCTGCGCTTGTCGCTGCCTGATGGTTTGCTTCCATGGCATTATTCTGACCCACGGGACTGGAAACAGTGGGATCAGAGTGTTGCTGTGTGCTTTGGCTTCCTGCTTCTCCTGGCCCGGTCATGCGGCGGTTAATTGGTTAGGTCTTGTGCGACATTGACGCTTCCAAAATAAAATCACTACACAACATCTGGTTTTGTCTGAAAACAGTTGTTAGACCTGCTCGGTATAATCTCAAACACTGGACTAGCTCTTGTGCTTTGAGTAGCAACCGAGAGCAAAATAGAAACAAGATTGATTCCCTTTAATTTAGAAAAAATATGTTCTATTTAAGAAGTTGACAAAGAAGATATGTGATTCTTCTGTAGAATAGCAGATGATACAGAATGAAAGTTTTTCAATCCTTGAAGTGGAGACCATTGCGAATTTATGTCATAGAAATTAATGGCAGTGTAACATGGATTGCCGTCGGCGTCTTTTCAGCTGTGTTTAATTCATTTTTTTTCCCGGATTAAACTATTTTTATGCTAATTGAATCCCACAATGAAGAGGGCTTCTGAAATTGTATGTAGAAATGAAGTGCTAATTGCGTTGGAAGAGAAGAGAGAAGTGAAGCGAAAGCAAAAGGAGGTCAGAGTGAAGAGCAGAGGGAATTCTGGCTTTAGGCTGGCAGATTACTAATAAGCAGAAGATGAGAGGAAAGAAGAAAAGGAAGTCAGTGAAGATTTAGATAGAAGTTGTGGTTTGAGTGAGTAATGCAATAATGCAAGTACATTAGGATTCTCTGGAATCCCAGTGTTCTGCATTCGTGATCAGTTGCATTTTTGCTGCTCATTTTCCCATCAGAAAATCCCCCCAGCATCCTCTCTTGCTCTTGTGAGAGGAGTTGCCATATGATTATAATGCTCTAAACTGATCTCCTGCCTTCTTTCCCACTGGAGAACACTCAAGTAGTTTATCTGCACGGCTGCTTTTGATCTTTCATCCCATCCCATGAGCTCATAGCATACTGACAGGCTGCGCTCCTACAAAATACAAGGCGTAGAGAAACCATGACTATAACTGCAACCCCCCCTCCACTTCTGAAGAAAACCCTTCCTTTCAACTGGTTCTGGGGGGCAGTTTCTTAAAGACCAAATCTTCCGGGGAATGAGAACACATTTTAGAGGTTTCTCAGTGATCCTTTAGTTGGTTTTGGAGTTTTTTTTTTCAGTGGGCACAGTAGAAGGCATGTAGTATAGTTACAGATATAGAGCTGTGTGTCTAAATAAGCCCTCTTAAAAAATACCACTGAAGTCTTTTTTGTTTTAATCTCCTCACTGTTGTTTTCCTGTGAGAGAAGCAGAAAGAGAATGATCTTTTGGTGAACATAAAATAAGTGCTACCAACATACACACATACACACATACTAAGCATTCACGTAAATTGAGATACTGAAATAAAAACAAGACACAATAGAAAATACAGCACATTATATATGTATATTTTGAACAGATAAAAAAAGTGTGATTCATTTGCGATTAATCTAAATGAACTATTTTAATCGATTGACAGCCCTAGTTCAAATGCACCCGTGTCAATCTAAATCTCAAATATCAAGGTTGTGCGGAGAGGTCACAGAAGTCAAGTAACAATTTAATTAAATTAATAAATAATTTTATGGTAACAGCAGTAGTTCCCTATACTGTAATATAATGAAGCATAAATCAATATTTATTCATTTTCAATAGACTGAATACACAAATGCTATTTCAGTGGCAGCGAAGCATTTGCTCCATAACTACACATGCATTATTTTTAGTAATGAAGAGCATGTCTCAGTCTGCATACAGATTTAATAACTTAGTGGACATATGGAAAATGTAGCACACCTAAGGCTTTGCTCCCAGACAAACAGAGACGGATTGTTCTTCTGCACCTGGACCTATTATAGATCTGCTGCCGGTGCAACAGACTGTGACTGAATGGAAATGACAACAATAGTCAATTAAAGTCTGTTTATTGCTGAAAAAAACACACGAGGTATGAGACAGCGATGAAAACAGCTGTGAATGTACTAAAATAGACCGGTGATGTGTTGGATAATTAAAAACAAGGGGAAAAGTTAAATGGACTTCTTCTACTCTGTAACTGAATCAAGATGCACGTTGAAAAAACAATGAAGAAATATTAGATTTTTTGTTCCTGATTAAAAAAGTAATCAGGTAATAAAATCAACTTATTATTTGGGTAATAAAGTGGGCATTTCTGTAAAGGGGAGACTTGTGGGTACTCATAGAACAATGATAATGGCTATATGTTTAGGAGCGCAATTTAGCCTTCTTCCCGACAAGCTGGTGTGACATCTATCTTCATTCTAGCTTTACAACTGAGCTCGCTATATCCTCCGAAAGATCGATAGCTTTAATGCTTTAAAGAAATTAGTGGCATTAAAACTAATTTGCGCTATTATCGCGTTATTATCGCGTTAACTTTGACAGACCTAACTTAAATATAAGAGTGTGATGTGCAACTGATAAAACATTAAGAGGTTTTCTGTTTATCCATTCCTTTTATTTTTACTACGTACTTCTTGCATTTCAGACAGGCTGAATCTTCTACTTTCCGTGTGATGCTACACATAATCATTTTTCTTTTACTATTTAATGTAAAACTCCCTACTCCGGGTAGGGAATGAGTCCTTATCCCAAGTGAAGGAGTTTAAGTATCTCGGGGTCTTGTTCGCGAGTGAGGGGACGATGGAACGTGAGATTGGTCGGAGAATCGGAGCAGCAGGGGCGGTATTGCATTCGCTTTACCGCACCGTTGTGACGAAAAGAGAGCTGAGCCGGAAGGCAAAGCTCTCGATCTACCGTTCAATCTTCGTTCCTACTCTCACCTATGGTCATGAGGGTTGGGTCATGACCGAAAGAATGAGGTCGCGGGTGCAAGCGGCCGAAATGGGTTTCCTCAGGAGGGTGGCTGGCGTCTCCCTTAGAGATAGGGTAAGAAGCTCAGTCATCCGTGAGGGACTCGGAGTAGAGTCCTTGCTCCTTTGCGTCGAAAGGAGCCAGTTGAGGTGGTTCGGGCATCTAGCACGGATGCCTCCTGGGCGCCTCCCTTGGGAGGTGTTCCAGGCACGACCAGCTGGGAGGAGACCACGGGGAAGACCCAGGACTAGGTGGAGAGATTATATCTCTACTCTGGCCTGGGAACGCCTCGGGATCCCCCAGTCAGAGCTGGTTAATGTGGCCCGGGAAAGGGAAGTTTGGGGTCCCCTGCTGGAGCTGTTGCCCCCGCGACCCGATCCCGGATAAGCGGTTGAAGATGGATGGATGGATATTTAATGTGCCTTGGTGAACATTGGTATATAATATTGTTTGTTTTGCGTTTTTTCTTCAGCACTGTATGCTACTCGGAGGGAAGAAAAGCACAGATATTCCCCTGGAGGGCTACCTTCTCACCCCCATTCAGAGGATCTGCAAGTACCCTCTGCTGCTGAAGGTACCGTACAACTGCTGCACTGACGTCATGATGTTGTCATCAGATAATAACACCAGCTTTGTTTGACATATCACAGACAATCTAAAGAACCAAACTAACATGATAGCTAGTGCAGATCATAATGTCTGTGTTGACTCATTTTATATTGTTCGCAAAAACTTTATACCTCCTGGCATTTCAAGGCACCAAATCTTTTCCCCGCACTAATATTGTCAACTGCAGGGGTGGCGGGTGGCGAGTTTGGGACGTAGAAGAGGTTGTTACTATAGGTCACAGAACTTTATGCTGCTCTAAGATTAAAGTGTTTTTCTATGTGCTTCCTTCTGGATATTCTACAGTTTTTGTTTTAAAACTCCCCCTTCCCCAATCTAGGAGCTGCTGAAGCGGACCCCTAAGAAGCACGCCGACTACCCCGCAGTGGAGGAGGCTCTGCAAGCCATGAAGGCTGTCTGCTCCAACATCAATGAGACCAAGAGGCAGATGGAGAAACTGGAGGCGCTTGAACAGCTGCAGTCCCACATCGAGGGCTGGGAGGTGAGAGCAAGAAGGACTTTAGAGTGAGAGGGAATGAGGCTACGTCCACACTAATGTGTTTTCGCACAATCTCCGTCCAGACAAGCGTTTTAGGGCCGTTTCAGAATTAATCTCCATCCATACTACCAAGCCTGAAAACACATATCACATGACCATTCACGTACACTGGGCATCAAGCCCTCTGGGAAGAGCGCCGGGCTGTGAAGCAAGTTTTGGTAGTGGCCAAACAGCGGTACTACAACGTCCGTGTCCGTCACGTGATGCCATTGGGCCCAAAAATACTTTTTCCCATAGACTTACATTGGGAAAGAGACGTCTATAACTCAGCGGATCGTAGCTGGCCTCCTGTGCATATAGGCAGTGGTAGCATTATAAAATGCAGAATTTAACAGCTGCTAGCATAGACCAGAAGGTCAGCAACGCTTTTAACTCATTATCCTATTTGTGACAAATCAGGGAAGGACACGTCATGACTGATACGACCCAGTCAAGAAGCGAACGTGGGTGTCAAAGGTCTCCGTTTCTGTCCGTCAAGACTAAAACGCAACCCCGGAGTTTTATACCAAGTACTGGGTCAGCGGCATTTTCAAACGTCTCGGTTTTAGGGGCTCGAAAACGCCGGAGTAGTGTGGACGCTAGGCATAAACGTAGCAAAAGTTCTGTGTTTTAAAATTAAAACGTATTAGTGTGGATGTAACCTGAGAAAGGGTCAGACAGTAGTCATGGAGGTAAGACAGAGATCAGTTTGACAGGACAACAGCTATTGCTTGTTTGAAAGGTGAAACCTTGAGAGCTGAAAGATGGTGACTAAATGGCTCGGGGCAGTGCTGTGACATTCAGAGGGTAAAAATTGAAGGAAAGAAAGAGCAGAGCAATTTTGATTCGTACAAGGCTTCTGTGAAAGGAAGAAACGAAAGTCCTGTAACATAACCACGACAAACAAAACCAAACCTACTTTAGAGAGACCTCAACCACCACGGCCTTCATCTATCTTAAGAGTTGGGCACTTCTGCTGCCAAATCACTGCTCTGAGCACAGGGGCCACGGACGGGGCTTGGGAGCCGAGCGAAGGGTCCAGTGCATTTTTCACGCCTCCCTCACCCACCACAACAGAGGCCTTGTCTTAGCAGGCACCAATGGGACAATCCACCCACACAGGGTGCCACGGGGGATGCCAACAGGCATACTGCCCAATCAGAAGAGACCTAGGAAGCAGAGTGCTAGTCTCACATGCACTGGGAGGGTTATATGAGGGGACCTTTTGAAGGATGGAACCAGAGAGTGGGCCCCACTGGGACATCCCACTATTTGCTTGCCAAAACAGACCCCTCTTCTCCCTTTCCCTCAGAAAAATGTCACAATTTGACCCTGGTAATTGGTTATTTAGCTTGTGTATATTGACAGTAAAAAGACCAAACAGAACATTTTCTGGTCCCTCTTGTGATGAATAATCAATCATCTTTCTGTTCCATGGTTTGTGCTTTAGCCACCACGATGTCCCCCGTCTTTTACTTTACGTCTCTAGTGTAACCCGAGACCACAGCGGGTTGTGCTGAAGCGATTAGCCAATCAACAGAGCAGAAGATCGAGAGAAATTTACTCAATTATTTTGAGAAAAAAACTGTGTTTTTTTCCAGCAAAACTATCAAACGTTCTCCTGTTCCAGCTTCTCAAATGTGAAGACTTGTGCTGCATTTCTGTTTTATACAATTTAAAATGTAATATATTTCAGTTTTGGACTGATAGTTAAACAATGAAATAGAAGACTCATTTTAGGAACTAATTTTTTAATTAAAAATCGCAAGTTACATTAATGTGTTAAGGAAATTAGTGGCGTTAAAACGAATTTGCGTTAACACGTTATTATCACGTTCACACGATAGGACTTTGACAGCCCTAGATGGAACTACTAATGAATAGTGGAAATAATTGTTAGATGCAAACCTAACAGCGAGTCGTATCCCTGCGAGTCACTTTCAGATTGGTAATGAGGTTAATGTTGAGCTGATTGACCCAAACAGCTTGAACATTAATGATTATTGACCTCAGATTAGTCATTAAACAGACCACAGCCACGAAGTTGCTGCCAAGATCCAACTTTCACTTCTAAAAATGAATTTCTGTCTGATTCCCTCGGTTGAAAACCTCCGACTGTCATTTTTGGTGTTCTATACAGGCAATTTCTCTGTGCTCTTTTCCTCTGAACAACTCAGAAGAAGCTCAGAAAGGCACTTCACCCCGACCCTGCCCCCTCCTCCCCACAGAGCCTCCAACCTTACAGCATTAGCCTTGCTCTTCTCTCCTCTCTCCAGCCACTCTCCAGGCTAATCACCCCCAGCTCTAATGGAAGACGCCGCCAGTAGTGCCGAATCAGGCTCAGACGCATTACCGCCGCTCAGATACACAGTGCACGCGCGTGCACACATACACACCGCCACTGTGTATTTGTACACTTGTACGCTTTCATATACATTATAAATACAGGAAAGCGTAGACATGCCTGCAAACGCACATTACAAATGCTAAAAGAGGACACATATAGGTACGAGCGCGCCGTCTGAATTCTCATACACAGGATCATGCCAACCCCCACCTCGGGTTAGTGCAGTTAACACGAGGTTGAATCAATCGTCTGAAACACGATCCTCTCCCCAGACCCTGTCGGTATGCACCTTAAGAAAAAGCTCGGGGAATCATTTTTCTCTCTACGAACTCTGGAGCGATGAACATCCGTCATAAATATACACTCATGGGAATCAATTATGGACGCTTGAGAGTGGGCGCGGCCTGCGGGGGGTTTCCACAGGTCTCTGGTGGACCCGTGTCAGAAACATCAAAGACAACAGTGAAGTCCAAATCTAATGTATATGTGCAGTGAGGGGTGCTGGGTACTCGACGAGCCGAAAGGGGGGGGGGGTGTTGGCCTAAGTCGGCACATGGGTGTATTTAGTTCCAGATGATTTGGAGTGGAATGATCCGTTTAACAATGAGTAATTAGATGTTGTTTTATTCTATGTTTTAGTAGCCTTGTTTTGATAGCACTGGGCAGATACTCCTGCTCATGGACTCTAGGAAATACATGTTAAATTAAATCCTTTAGTATTTCCTCGGCTGTTTTGAATTATAAATGATAGCAGGAAATAGTTTCATGCGTCATCCACAAATCGGGAAGGAACACGTGAATGCACGGCTGCTCATGCGTGTATCTCTATCAGTGAAAGCGGTTTCTGTTGTCTAGTTGGAAATGTGAAAACGCTGAAAATGATTTTCTCAAACTAATGACGCCTAAATAATGTTAAGTAATTGGCCCTGAAGTTCAGCCACTTTGTGAAAAGGTTAATTAGACACCACGCTGTGGTCAATCAACAGTTCCAGATGACGTCAATAACCTCATTAACAAATGAACTGAAAGGTTTCATAGTCACTTTTCTAAGTATTCATTGTCTAAATTTCCGACATACGTTCAAAATGAGAAAGAACGCTCTCAGACACCTCTTGATCTTTGATGATTCATATAATTCAGACCTTTCAATACAGAAAATGTGGCATTATATGTTGAAAAGAGAAACATTGTGCTCATTTCAGCTCTAGCAGTCCATTGACTGTAACACACCGGTGTTTGTGGGTTTGCTTCATGCTGCTTCGTAAAGAGAAAAGGTCTTAACAAGTTGCGGTGTATTTGATAGCCGACGAGAAACGGCTTTTAAGAAAGACTCGAGCACGTCCTGTGAAGGTGGTGGGCTGCAGAGGAACACAACGCATCTTCCTGAGTACGTACAGGAGAGTCGACGAGGCTTTTATATCACAATTTCTGAATCTCCTCTTTGCCCTGGCAGAGGTACAAAACATATGATCAGGTTTCACTGCAGGGATCAGAATAAGGCTTAAGCACTTCCACCCACAGTCTGTACTATGTCATAAGTCATGTATTTCCTTCCTCTATGCATGTACAGCTATATTTTTTATGTGTATGGATGCAGGCATGTATCTGCGCGTACATGTCTTTACATCCTGAGAAGAGAATAAAAAAGCTTTGTTTGTTCCAGAGCCCCACAGGAAACCATAGCTATGTAGGCCAAGGTAACAGTTTTGCGGGGATACCACTTTAATGTTTTGGTGCTTACACATTATGAATTTGTGAAAAGGTCCAGTTTGAGACAACCCTGCTGTAATGTTGAGTAGGGCTGTGTATTGGCAAGAAACTGGCGATATGATACGTATCATGATACAGGGGGTAACGATTCAATATATTGCGATACTGTAAGCAAGGGGATATATTGTGATTTATTGGGACTTGGGCTCATTTGATCCACAAGAGTCTCAGCTATCTAGTCATACCCAATTTATGTAATTCCAAGACTGTTTAGAGACACCAGTATGCAGAAATATTCAAATACACCATTTTAGAATAGGTGAAATAACACATTTGTACCGCATGCAAAAAACGGCATGGCTTTTTGACCAAAACTGCATGGAATTAGCACAAAGTGGGCATGTCTGTAAAGGGGGAGACTCGTGGGTACCCATGGAACCCATTTTCATTCACATATCTTGAGGTCAGAGATCAAGAAACCCCTTTGAAATTGGCCATGACAGTTTTTCCTCGCCAAAGTTTAGTGTAAGTTTAGAGCGTTATCTAGCCTCCTTTGTGACAAGCCAGTATGACATGGTTGGTACCAATGGATTCCTTAGTTTTTCTAGTTTCATATGATGCCAGTAGCTTCACTAGCTTTAAAAGCGAGCCTGCTACAACCTCCGAAAGACTGAATAGCGGCCGGGTCCGCCAGATTTTAAGAGTTTATTAAAAAACGATAGTGTTTTACAGTCTCGTAAAACAGCAGCTCTGTGTTGACAACACTGTAACCTGTCACACAGTGATTGACTAGCGAGAGGCTAACTGTCCTGGCAGTGAACTGTATGCAGTTAATATTTTGCAGTGTTGCATAATTGGGCGTAAATGGAAGCTGGGTGGGGGACAGCTGTGTTTACTCCTTCCGATCGCTGACGATGGAATGAAAACAAAATTGTTCACAATGTTAAAGTTGAATTCCACATTGTTTCGCTGAGGCTGTGAACTCTTCAAGTTTTGATACAGACAACAATGTTTTCTTTGCAACTCCCCGATTTAGACAGAGTGCTGTCAGAGTTTCCCTGCTCTGCTCAAATAAAATAAACTTGAGCACATGACCGTGACGGAAACATCGGCCATCTTAAGTTGTGTCACGCTTGTTACAGTAATAATGTCAGTAGCTTATCTCCTTTTCAATCTTTTGTTTTTATTCTTCAGGGCACCAACCTGACCGATATCTGCACAGAGTTGCTGCTTCATGGAAATCTCCTGAAGATCTCAGCAGGCAATATCCAGGAACGTGTCTTCTTCCTGTTCGACAATCTTTTGGTTTACTGTAAGAGGAAGTCCAGGTGAGGAAGGCTAACCTCCGGGCACCTATACAGCACATATCCCACAACAGCGTGTCAAAGCAGTAGGAACAAGAAAGCATTCAAAAATTACTACTGGGAAGAAGCCAGACACGGAAAATTGGAGCAAATGTGCACATTCCTGTTTGTGTAGACAGATTTTAGTATGCAAGCAAAACAGAAACAACTACACGTGTCTGCTGCTCCCATAGCCGTGTCTGTATGAAAGCACTTTTCTTACTGCGGCTCCGGCGTCAACGGATGTTTTCCCTGCCGAGTGTAACCACAGTGTTGTCCCAATTTTGTAGGGTTTCTGGAAAGAAGTCCACCAAGAGGACCAAGTCTATCAACGGGCCCCTCTATGTGTTCAGAGGCCGAATCAACACTGAGGTTATGGAGGTGGAAAATGTGGAAGATGGAACAGGTTTGTGTTTGGCCCCGCAGGCAAAAAATATTAAATATTTTAATCGACTGACAGCCCTAATTAACACTACTTTCAATTTTTGCTCATTTATAATTTCACAATTTTGCTTATGAAACTGTGCCATTTAGAATCTGCTGGTTGGATATGAATCAGGTACCTTGTTGACAGTTTGGGTGGAGTGTTTAACTTGCACCTAGTTTCAAACAGGATGTAGCTCGCTACCTCATGTACCACCTTTTGATGGCAGTAACAGGTTGAGGCGTGGATACAAATCTGAAGTGCAAAAGCAACACTGAGCCGGGCGATAAACTTGATGAGTTGAGATATATAGTGCCAAAGATAAACGTCTCATCTGTGGGCTTGTTGTTATACAGCCAGCTTATTCTGCTATTGTGGTTTTGTTGCGAGGCACCGCGCCGGGCTTGGTAGAAACATTTCGTCTTCCTCTCGCTCACATGTTTCCTCTTTTTTTTTCTTGTCTCTTCTGTGCGGGCAGAATATTTTGCAAGCTCACATGACCTTTTTTTTCTGCACGTTGGCTGCTGGCTGTCACATTTAGGCTGCTAAAGGGGAAACCACAAAGAAAAACAGGCCGTATTCGCAGAACTGAGGGGTCCCGCATCGAAAAAGCGTGCATGTGTGAACTCGCAGAAGACAGGTTATCTGATTACTGAGTGTATAAGATATGAAGTGTTGGAGTATCTGGGGTTATTTGCTGAAAGCTCGAACGGAAACAATTTTTTTAATTGCGAATGCTAATAACAGATAAACCTGATTCCATATATATATTACATTACTACCTTACATCACTTAGATCAGATGATGAAGCTGACTCAATTAGCAGCCGGTTTGATTATTTTATTGTGAACGAAAGTGGAAAGCTGTTCACCTTTGCAAGCATTACAAATTTCCTCACTGACTCATACACCTCTCTGTCTTGATAAATGCCACCTCACCAGATCGCAGCATGTACTTACATAAAATTTAACGAGAAACCATCTTTTCCCTCCTAGTTGTTAAGAAGACACTGGACACAGTAGTAATGTGTCCAAACGTAGTTTCCTGCTCTCCCAGATCAGCAGGAGCTGCTCCCTGCGGAGCCTGAAGTATCACATCTATTTATATGACCTCTGAGCGTGAGACTAATGCACCCCATTACCAGCGGCCATTCATTATTCAGTAGCTGCTCACCTGCAGCTAAATGGATGATAAAATTAGAAAGGGGTATGAGGAGAGATTTTGTTGAGTCAGTGGAAAGACGGTCTTTCACTGCTCGCGCGGTGCATCATGTTTATCTTTTTAATTGGCTTGTAAATCATTGCTAGAGTGCTAAATCGTATTTAGAGATGACTTTAAAGTAGGGCTGTCAAAGTTAACACGACAAGAACACGTTAACGCAAATTTGTTTTAACGCCACTAATTTCTTCAACGCATTAACGCAATCAATATGTCAGAAGTTGTAGCGGGCTCAGTTTTAAAGCTAGAGTGAAGATCATATCGCATCATATGAGAACAGAAAATCAAAGGAATCCGTTGGTACCAACCATGTCGTACTAGCTTGTCGAGAAGGAGGTTGACAGTCCTACTTTAAAGCTAATTTATACAACGTCTTTGCAAGTGTGATTTGATTACACTCATTACTACTTTTCTTTACTTCCCACTGAGGTCACTGTTGACATAGTGCACGAGCGTGTCTGTGTTTTTTTATCTAATTTTCTCAAAATGAAAACGCTTAAAGAGAACGAGAGGAGAAAGAAAAACAAGCTCGGGAAAGAACTGTGAACCAGCGAGATAATTAACAGTAGCACATTTTATTTTAATGAGATTATTTGTTTTAAGTGTAACACTAAAGGCCATTCCAATAAAGGCCTGATATGTTGAAAAAAAAAATAATATAGCTCACCCTACTCTATAATAAAGTATATTAATGCTATTCACGATGACATCTCTGCCATTTTAAAAATGAATTACTAATTACTTTGTTTGCCTTGCAGCGGACTATCACAGCAACAACTACACAGTGACGAACGGCTGGAAAATCCACAACACCGCTAAAAACAAGTGGTTTGTCTGCATGGCCAAACATGCAGAGGACAAGCAGAAGTGGCTGGACGCCATCTTGAGGGAACGGGAGCAGAGAGAATGTGAGTAACGCTCTTTTAAAAGGCAATTTATGGCACTTCTGGTTTATGGGCCTGTGAGCGCGAAACCAGAAATGATCCTTTTATATACTAGAGTTCCCCTCATGGAAAATTCTGTTGTTTTTGTAGTCCTGCATTGAAACACATGGCACCACCGACCGTGTTTTACAAGGGGACTAACGGGTGTGAGCAATTATTTATTTATTTCATACCTAACAGTGTCTCACAACAAGATCATTGTATGAAATACACTTGCCACAGGTCAGTGCTTGAAGTGGAAAAAAATCAATACCCTTATTCACAGGGTTGGCGGGTGTATCGACCAGGATCAACAATTTCTTGCGACTTATTCTTATTTATTCATTATTTCTTTAAGCATGTTATACTGTGTCAGTCATAATCAGCTTTTACTACTATACTTGGGCTATGCATCTTCTATAATAGGCCTATAATACTCCAATAATATTCCAACTGGGTTCTGGAACAATATAGGGTTAAGGCGGTGTGTTCAGTGTTAATAGTTAAAGTGCTTTACTGTGTTATTTGTAACCTACAGTAGGAGATCATTCAGGTTTCAGGAGCAGTGTCCCAGTCAGGATGCTTCTACATATTATGCAGCAGGATAAAGAGACACATTCTGAATTTATACAGTGAATAAAAGATACTAGGAGATATTGGGTTTGGAGTCCTCCCCCAAGAACATTTTAAGATTTTTGACGCAAAACGTGTTCAATTTTACATCATTTTGGACCATTATTATTACTAGTTAAATAATTATTTTATTACTTACACGTATCAGAGCCTACGTCTGAACATTTAATTCTAGAAATGTTTGCCCTAAAAGAGCAGATTCAGAAAAGTTTTAAATAATGTGTGATTAATTATATTTGTTCACAAATAAAAAAAGTTCTGACGAACAGTTCACTAATTATTTTACAAAAAGGACGTGAACATTGTATCAATAAATTACAGCGCCCTTGTTCTCACCCTCCCTCCCCATTCCCCCTCACCCGTGCCGTGCGTCGGCTCGTCCAGATGCTCTCCACATAGCTGTTATGTTCATACGTCATGAGGATAAGCGCAAAATACGTTGGCGCTGCACCGTTATGAATCGCCATTATGAATCTCCCAGAGAAACTGATATGGAGAGGGCAGACAGGATTACCAGCAGCTTGTAAGAAGTGCCGGTACGAAAGAAAAAGTCACGGTACGCCAAGGAGTTAAATGAAGAAGTGCCGGTACTGTGTACTGGTGAGTACCGGCCCACTTTCAGCACTGCCACGGGTGGGATGTATTTCAGGACTGTTGTATTAGAGTGCATTAGTTTTAACCATGTGTACATAATAAATTGGTAACTGAGTGTATAGAAGTGCTCCTCTGCTATCCAGGCTCCCTCAGCTGGCTCACAGTAATGACTGTGGATGTGCTTCTGACCTGGATGCAGTGTCTGTGTCCTACGGTTGTGTCCCACCTTGAACAAGCTGCCTGCCTCTGTTTCATCAACAGAGGCTTAGGTGACATGACGTCTACAGTCAGCCTGGTTGACCTGTGCGCTAAGCAGAGACAATCTTTTCATCACATTCAAGAAAAATCAATGCAGCAGAGGTATTAGACTAATCAAAGCCCTCCGTGTGAAGCGACTGATGAGTCAAATGTCTCATTCACAAACAACAAATATGCTAAAAACAGCATCTTGGTCAAATGCTTAAAATAGAAAAGCTTGTCAAAGAAAGTGAAGCTCGGTTACGTAACACACTTAAATTAATCTGAATCTATTTTTACTAGAATAAAGTGTCTTGCAGAGACTCGAAGACAAGAGTCGTTTCCATTTCAGCAGTTTGTTTTTGCAGCCATATAATAAATTGACAATTAGCTTTGGATTAGTGTGCAGAAAATCAAAAGTGTATTTAGTCTCACCCCAAAAAAAATCCACTTCTTTCACTGGTGGTAAAAATAAGCCCTGCACAGCACCACGTCCACTGATTTGAGATTAGTAATGCAAGTTGATATTCTTGTTGCTCCTTCAGACATCCCTCTTTTGCCTTAAAATGTGTCCCCACCTGTTCAGTGGCTGGCCATCTGTCTTTGTTATGTTGTGTGCATTAGACAGTGTGAAAGGCTTTAACATGATTTGGGGAGGTACACAACAGGTCACCTGATAGCATTGATGGCTAACAAATCAAAATTGGATGCCTAAAGCTAAAGCTAATTGAAACCTTTGAGCTGAAAATGCTCATCGGTTTAGCTGCACATGCGCGTTGGCTGAGTACAACTGTCAACATAGACGCATTTTTGCGAATTACTCTCTGTAATTTTACATTAAGTGAGCATCCGCAGCAGAGTTCGACGTCATCAGCATCTGATCCCGTGATGAAAGGGTTTCAGAGTAGGAATAAGTACGAAGGAGTGTGCTGCAGCTTGTGGTGTTTGGTTTCAACCCGGCGGAAATCGACCTGAGGCTAACAGATGCCAGATCAGTCACAGTGCCCAATTTCCCCACACTCTCCCTTTCTGTTACCCCCTCTACAGTATAGTCTGCTCTCAGTGTGCTTACCATTCTCTCAGCCTCTTTACTAACAGTCTAGACAGCAACATGATAAAGTTTTACTGCAATAAATCCTGGCAAAGCTTTTTTTTTTTTTCATGCATTATTGCTTTTCCTGACACGCCTTGTTTAATGTGACCTTTTCCATGTATCCCCATTCTGGACATGTGGCTCTCCTAAAAGACATTCATTGTTCAACAACTGCCAGCTGGAGGTGTTTTTGTCTTATCACCGTTTTCATGGCAGTTCAGGGAAAATGCGTGGTTCAGATAATGCGATCGGGTACGAGCTTGTGCCAGTGAACGCCGGAAGACGAGGAGCAGCACAAGACAAACTCTGACAGCTGGAACAGAAGCTGAGGGGCCTCTTCGCTGGACAGGCCCCGTCTGTTGTTCAATGACACTCATTGTTTAAGTCGACTCCAGCTGCTGTCAAATGTAATATAACCCCACCTCCATCATGGGCTGCCAGTGCACAGCCCCAAAGACTCGATGGGAAAACTGGATTCAAGAGTTAGCCGTTTGTCTCGCCCCTCTCTCTCCCTTTCAGTTGCTCAGACTTCCACCACAGACCTTCTAACTTTGAATGCTATAAGTTGCATAATGCAGCATTTCAACGGTATTGCAGAGTTTGTACTGGACGGTGTAAAGAGTCAGAAAATATTAAGGACCCTGGCTTTGATTGAATATCGAATTGAATCGATTCTCAAAAACATTGTACCAATTTTTAATGAATAGTTAACATGCAAAGACTAACTCAGTCAATACTTAATTTAATTTGCAAAGAGATGCGCCCTCTCAGTGTACGTGCCCTCTCAAAGTAGTGCTATGATGTTACAGGGACTATTATAAATGTAAATACAGATCCCACTGTTCTGATAGCGTCAAAAGTAAAAACTTATTTTACTCAGATCTTATGCATATGGTGTTGTATTCTTTACACTACGACAGTTTTCCTAAAAATTAGATTAAAAAATCGCAATATATCGCAATATATTGAATCGTAACCCCCGTATCATGATGTGTATCGTATCGCCAGATTCTTGCAACTCACAGCCATAACCCTGGCACTCCAAGCTGACCTCAAAGGAATAGTGACAAAGACCAAGTGATCAAATGCCTTCCGATGCCGCACATTTCCTTCTTTCTTCTGCTCGAATTTGCAGATGAAGTCACTTCAAAGCCACCAGAAAGCAAATATGCACATTCTGTTCTACGGCTGCATGAGAGGAAATAACTAGTCAGCAGTTTGTAATTGTAGTACAAAAAAACACCCCAGGAAGACAAATAAAGTCACCTACCATATTCAAACCGAAAACATAAGGAGTAAGGTGAATTCACTGATTCGCTAGGCTGATAAGCCAATCAGCAATGCTCACTGTAACAATGGTAAACAATGGCCAATTGTCAACTGCCCAAAGAGAAAGCAAGGTGGTTGACAAGTGACAAAGATCCATAGACTGTACATAAGAAGTGGACGTAGTCACCGACAACCGAACGCTCAATAAGGTACTTTTAGATATAGATATAATTTTATTTATTATTATTATTTATTTTCTATTTTTATTAGATATAATTAACTTTCATGAACTGAAAACACACAGTGAAAAGATGAAAGATGAAAACACAGACAACTCCCAGACCGGACAACGCCGTGGTAGCGACCTGTCAATCATAAGGTAGCCACGCCCTAAAGGCCCTGACACAGTTTGGGGCCATCACTGAGCGTCTGTCGACCTAGTTTTTGTGGTGTGTTCCTCACCGCCTGCTTTATGCTGCCTGTGTCTGAGGTTTTTCGGCAGATTTAGCATGTTGAATTGCCGGCATCGTAGGTGTGAGAAATCCCTCCGAGTCGCCCCCTGCTGGCTATTAGAAAGAATGCAGTTTTAAGGCACTCGTATTGGCTTCACTTCTCAGACCCCGGAGTTGCCCACTGCAATGATCCCAAGTTAGATCTGTTTCCAGGTGTCACAAATATATTATGTTTTCTCTGTCAAGTGTATCGCGACGCGATCCAGATATTCTATAGTGGAGTTCAGCGGCTTGATGTGTCCCTCAGTAGAGTTAAGAAGCTTAGGGAGGCGCAGTGCAGCAGAGTTGAGTTGCCCGAGTCAGAAAGTCTCACATTGAGGTTCAGAAGTTCATCAAACCCCACGACGAGGTTAAGCAGCTCAAACTGTGAACTCACTGGAGAGCTTTTACTGGGGCGGCAGGCCTTACAATGAGCCCTCACATGTTCTGCTTTACAATAGAGGAATAATAGTCAACAAACCAACACAGAAACCAGATCAGGATCACACTGCCCTCCTGAACTCTACTTATTCTCAAAACAACATGTCTAGGAGAGATTGACATCTGGGTTTGTTTCAGAAGCTTGTGGCAGACCCGAGCCGCCGTGCTCTGTTCCTGGCCTCGTTCCATCTGCACAATACCAGAACACAACCGGGCCGTCCAGGCAAAGGCCCGTTTGTCTCTTCTAACTGCACCATGACAGCCTTTGCCTCTTAGCTTTGACACGTGTAGAGAGCTGTGGAAAGCAAGTTGAAATTTGTGTCCAGTAATGGGTCTGCTGTATTTTTCTAGTGATACAGTCACTGTTTTTACAGAAAAGTGTATTGTTGAGTCTCAATCCACTGATGGGAAGGGTGACAAATCCTCTTGGATCTGACTTGTTTTCCTCTTTTGTTCGTAGGTCTCAAACTGGGAATGGAACGGGACGCCTATGTGATGATTGCAGAGAAGGGGGAAAAGCTCTACCACATGATGATGACCAAGAGTCGGCACCTGATCAAGGATCGACGCAGGAAGCTCAGCATTGTGCCCAAGTGCTTCATGGGAAAGTGAGTTTCTTTGCTTCCTCGGTGCCTGGCTTCTTCAGTTTCCAAGAATGTGACTGCAACGCTGCTCTGTTCACAAGGGGATCCTTACAAAACGTTGTTACGTAAGATCAGCAGGCTTTCAAAAGAGCTGGTATCCAGTCTCCCCAAGTCCTGGCATGATGCCTAAACTGTTTTATCCCTACATCCTCGTCCTTAATGAGCCCCCCTCATGGTCTCCTCTCACGGTTCATAGAAAGGGCCAAGTTGCTCCCCACACACTCATATCGTCGAGCACACACTCACACATTAGCAAAGGATCTTTAACTAAGGCTCTGCAACGAGCCATCCCCCCTCTCTGTCCCCTTGATGTTTCACTACAATGAATAGACGATGAGAGACTTGCTTAAGTTTCCCTCAAGACAGCGATCGTGAGATCTGGAGCAGCAATTAAAATTTTTGGGAAACAAAAAATAAAACTAGGCAAGACTACGATGGTGACTGATGATTGGTATTGTAAAGAGAAACCAGGGAGAAACCATTACCATCTGTAACACTGCCAACACTATATTACAAATCATTAAATGCATCCCCCATCTGAAATAGTTTATTTCGAGAGGTAAATGTAGTGGACGATAACTGCGTTGACTATCCCATCAGCCAATGCCGAGAAGCAAATCTAATGGGTTTCTCAGAACTGTAATGGTGTTTCTGGGAGACGTGTTCGATCTCGGTGGAGTCGTATAAAGTCCTTGTCTGGGTGCTTTCCTCTCTCTGTACAATGTACCTCACTAGATGTTCTGGTCAATCAATTCAAATATTTAATCGCGTTTAATCGCATAATATTCCCATAGTTAATCGTGATTAATCGCAAATGAATTGCACATTATTTTATCTGTTCAAAATGTACCTTAAAGGGAGATTTGTCAAATATTTAATCCTCTTATCAATATGGGAGTAGACAAATAGACTTGCTTTATGCAAATGTATGTATATATTTATTATTCTAAATCAATTAACAACACAAAACAATGACAAATACTGTCCAGAAACCCTCACAGGTACTGTATTTAGCATAAAAAAATATGCTCAAATCATAACATGGCACCCAAACTGCATGGGATTATTATAAAGTGGGCATGTCTGTAAAGAGAAGACTTGTGGGTACCCATAGAACCCATTTTCATCCACATATCTTGAGGTCAGAGGTCAATGGACCCCTTTGTAAATGGCCATGCCAGTTTTTCCTCGCCAAAATTTAGAGCAAGTTTGCAGAGTTATTTAGTTAGCCTCCTTCCGGACCAATGGATTCCTTAGGTATTCTAGTTTCATATGATACCAGTATCTTCACTAGCTTAGCCCGCTACAACCTAAAAATCTCAAGTTGCGTTAACGCGTTAAAGAAATCAGTGGCGTTAAAATTAATTTGCGTTGGCGCGTTATTATCGCGCTAACTTTGACAGCCCTAGTTATTAGTATCCTCATAGAGGTAATGTTTTATCTTGCACCCATCCACTGGTAGGTCAGAGCTACTGTTCAGTGCCAGAACAGTGGCTGTCAAGCTGGTTCAAATTCCAGTGTTTGCCAACATGAATGTTTCGTTTCTCAGACAATCCTTTTTCAGTCACTCCCTCCCTCCTTTGCCTCGCCCATGTGGTGTAAGTGTAGTTTATCTGCCTCCTCCCCTCACTCTGTTTTCACTATTATTATCATCATCTCCCGCTTTCCTCACTTTATCACTCAGTCATTTCCTGACGATGAGTGCAACCTGCATTAACTCTGCATTTGTCTCTCTGATGAAATTAGCAGCGGGCAACGTTTGAGTGCTTATTGGATCAAACAGAGATGCTGACTGCCGGTGTGATAGCACCCTGTTGTCTTGATAGCATCATCCCGTCATCTGTCTGCTGTCTACTTTGGAAGATGGTCGGTGTTAACACACTTTACATTTTCTTATTGTTACATCTTTGGTCGTGCCAGTGCATGCCTAACATCATTTGGAGGAGGGATTTAAAGAGATGAATGTTCATAACCTAATTTGCTTGTATTGTTTGTTCTTACGCTTTTGTGCGAAGAGGAGAGTTAATGCTAGGAGGAGACGGAATAAGATCTCCCTTTTCCATACCTGGGTTAGCTTCTGTTCCACTAGCTTTTAGATCTCATTGTAGTTTCTCAACCTCTGAAGGGAAATACATAAGCTGTGTCCCAATTCCATACTACACATTTATTCTGAGCATGTAGTGTTTTCACACTTGAAACATGACAAAATGAAGTACGCAATAAAAAAGTCAGGATACATACTTGTGTGCACTTGATGCACACTACTGTCCCACAATGCCAAGCACAATGGAAATGTAGCTGGAACAAATTAAGATAAAAGGCAAATTGGTGATGAGGTGGCTCCAGAAAGTTCTTAAAAAAAAACAAACAACAAAACATAACATTTTTGTCTCTTATTTCTCTTTGTGAAGTTTAATTGGCAGTGACATTCTAAAGTTGCAATTTAATTGATGTAAAGGGCACCCATATATTGTGCCATTTTCTTTAAGCATAAAACAGTAAAGTATGTTGATTTTTTTTGTGTACTTACTGCAAGAACAGCATACTATAAAGATTAGTATATAGTATATACTGCACCAGGCTGTTCTCATACACCTTTCGTAGCTATACCTCCGAAAAGTGATGCACTGTAAATCATATATATCCCACAAAATCAATTTGTATGTAATTCAAGTAATCGTGAACCAGGAAGTATAAATAGCGACAAAGTCTGCGCGGGGAGGAAGTTGGAGTGGATGGTCAGGTCAAAAAACACTAGACTTTCAAACGTCACCCAAGTCAATGTTGATTTATATGTCACGTAACTTCCATACTTAAGTAAAGCCAATTCCGTAGTTATTTTAACCCAAACGTTGACTTATTTGTCACATAACTTCTGTATTTAAGTTACGCCAATTCCGTAGATATTTCAACCCAAACCATAACCTTTACTGAACTGAAGTAGTTTTGATGCTTAAACCTAACCAAGTTGTTTCCTGTGAAGACGGAAGTTCATTTTGAAAAGACTGTATTCATGTAACAAGCAGAAATTGACACGTGTTGCTGGACATTCTCACGAAACGCACGAAAAACGAGGAATAACTTTTCATAAGATATCATACAAACTCTTGTATGAGGATACGTAAACTGCACACAGGTCAGAATGTAGTGTGGAATTGAGACACAGCAGTTGTGTATCTGAGCCTAGGGGCTCACTCGAAAAGCTCCCACTAATGTTGTCAGTTATATGCGGAAGCTCAACCAATCATCAGCAGATATTCCCACAAATCCATTATCCTTGCCATCTACTTCTCCGTTTGTGGCTGAAGGCTCTCTCTCTCTTTCTTTCTTCCTCGTTCATACGCACACACACACACACACACACACACACACACACACACACACACACACACACACACATTATTCCTGCTCATCATATTAATTTCCATAACAGCCTGTGTCCAAAATTAACCTGACTCTTACATAACATCCACACGCACGCACGCACGCACACACACACACACACACACACACACACACACACACACACACACACACACACACACACACACACACACACACAACATCCCGTCACATTCAGTCCCCTATCAGTGTCAATTAACAGCCACCAGCTTTGACATGAACGTACAGAGAGACAATAAACACACACATACACTAATAATGCAGGCATGAAAGCACATTTCTTTCCCAATTATGATAAAGTATTCCTTTTGTGGCGTCAGGCAGACATAAAGGACAAGTAGCAGGTGGCTCAAGGTGTCCGCAGTTCTGCAAGATCATACACACACAGCAATAATATGCTCGTGGGTCGACTTTATACATCACCGTTTTGCATGCGGGCCACTTTTGCTGAAAATATTCGTGTGTATGTGATTAACTCCTGATAATAATCTAAACAACAGTTAAAGACCCCATGAAATTGCACTCATACTTCGATACGGAGGTTTGGGGGGCATGAATGCACGACCGATTAATCAGCGACCGGCTTTTTCCTGCTCCAAACTATCATTATTATATCGCCTTTTAATAACCCGCTATATCTGTCGACCACTACAGTCCGTTGCATGACTGCCTGAAAGCAAATCCACACACAAGCACAGATTTCTCACACACATGCTTCAAAATTGTTCCCATGCGGGAATGTTCTTGAACACACACACACACACGCACACAAACACACACACCCCCTAGCTCTCTCCAATTCACTTCTCATCATTATCTGGGGAAGTGGTTTCACACTCAGCAGCATGAAAGACGAAGAAGGGGAGAATGTAATTTTCTCCTTCAAACATTTGTTCAGCGCACACTGGGCGTGAAAAGAAGGGAGCGGAGCTGAAGCGCTTAAATTTGGATGGTTAATGCATGTACAGTATCAAAGCCTGAGGGCTATTTGCAGCAAAGGAGAAAAGGAGAAACTTCAAAGAAAGTTTTCTACTTGTACTTATATGTACTGTAGATGCATGTTTGTGCCTGTGGACGAAGTAATTAATTCAAAGTGTAACCATTTAAAATGTCATACTGAACTAAATTGCTCAAAGAGCCATGCACCGTGTCAATATATTGCATTGCGTAAGTAGTGAACATCCAGGCCAGCTCCGCTTCAGAAGGGATGTATTTCACTGGTTGTGTCACGTGGGCCTGTTGAAAGCAATAGGCATCATAAACATAATATGCATCACATGTGTCACTGAAATACAGTACAAGCATACAAGCAACGGTCACTCCTGCTGCAGTAGGGAATAGTCTGGCGGAAAAATTACCATCCCCATGTTCGCTCTGCTAACTGGCCACACTATACACATTTATATATACATTTAGCAATCAGAGCCTCAGTCAGGAGTGTATAACAGTGGTTGTCATATACAAACGATGCATTGGGTTAAATTTCATTTACTCGATCATCACCTGTAGTTGTTTCTTACCGCTAACACTTGAAGACATTTTTCTTCTCCTGCTCTGGCTCGGGCAACAGAATCCAACAAAAACTAATAAAAAAACAGTTAAGCTCTGTATATCATGTTGTTTCTGTTTGGCGCTGGAGGGTAACTGGAGCACAGATACTGTTAAGTCTTTACCGCCTCGGCTAGCGGTGCTGCTGCCTTTTGCTAAAGCAGCAACCTGAAATTCACGTTGTTACATTTCCTCAGTGGTGGACTCTGACACGTGCATGTTGACTTTGACAACTTATCAAAGAGTGAATCTATAATGACCTCTGCACAGATACTAGGGAGTTGCTTTGGCTAGCCAAAATACCAAGATGTAGGAGTAGATATATCAAAACATCTCCCATATACATATACAGTACATAGGTGTTATAAGGTGTATGTATAAGGGTTGTCAAAGTCAACGCGATAATAACGCATTAACGTAAATTCATTTCTTTAACACATTAACACAATCGATATTTCGGAGGTTGTAGCGGGCCCAGTTTTAAAGGTAGAGTAAAGATACTGCTATCATATGAAACTTCCTAATGAATCCATTGGTACCAACCATGTCATACCAGCTTGGAGGTTGGAGGCTAAATAACGCTCCAAACTTATGCTAAAAAACTGTCATGGACATTTTCAAAGGGCTCCCTTGACCTCTGACCTCAAGATATGTGAATGAAAATGGGTTCTAAGGGTACCCACGAGTCTCCACTTTACAGACATGCCCACTTTATGATAATCACATGCAGTTTTGGGGCAAGTCATCGTCAAGTCAGCACACTGACACACTGACAGCTGTTATTGCCTGTTGGGCTGCAGTTTGCCATGTTATGATTTGAGAATATTTTGTATGCTAAATGCAGTACCTGTGAGGGTTTCTGGACAATATTTGCCATTGTTTTGTGTTGTTAATTGATTTCCAATTATATATTTATATTAGAATGATATTAAATCTAATAAATATTTTAATTGATTGACGCCCTAATAAATAGGGGTTATAGATAAGGGCATAGACTGATACACTAAGATTAGGTTGAGCAAAACACTTCTTCGTATTTTATTTTGAAATTTGATGCTCTACATTTTGTTCAAGAGCTCATCCATCCGGAGAAGGGAAGTGTTGCATGTTTTATGAGTGTGGTGTGGTCTAAGCATTTTACATAAGCCATGAGCATGAGAGGCTTCATGAATGAGCGTGAAAGAAATACTAACTTTAAATCCAAGACAAAACACACCGTGTGTCTGCCAGATGGTTTCAGTGAAATTCCGTGCAAAAGCAGCACAGCAAGGAGCGACATGCCAAAGATGGTGACAATTTCAAAAACAAAACAGATTACCACTTTAAGAAAGCAGGCCTGATCATATGCTTCTTTTTGTCTTTGTGTTCTCAGTGAGTTTGTGTCATGGCTGATAGAGAGCGGAGAGATCAGTAAGCCTGACGAAGGGGTCAACCTGGGACAAGCCTTGCTGGAAAATGGCATCATTCACCACGGTGAGACAAAACAAAATACTTTATTACTCTCTTTGTTTTTCTCTGTTTGTTAAACCCCATCATAAACATCATGTTCCATCCCTTTATACTTTTTACTCACATCTTTACTCATGCTCGTTGCAGCTCCCCTTGTCACGATTTTTTTATTCTGTTTTTAACTTTGTTTAGTCATCTCGTCCATGGCTCTTTTTCTCTGATTCACATTCTCCCTCTGTAATTGTTTGACTCATTCATGGCATGAATTTGCCCCCCCCCCACACTTCATATTGGAGCACACAATTTTAGGGCATAAACCACCATGATCCAAAGGCATTGTGTGGTAATAATACTTCTGGAAACGTGTCTCACATTATTTCCCCTTCCCTAATTTGTGTCTCGTCTTGGTCCACCAACCTGAATTATGCATTGAGGAATGATAGACACATAAACCTCTACATAATGCATGAACACAGTTGTCCAGAGTGTTGCTGAATGGGCTCTTGTACATACAGAAGTAAGTGCAAACCACTCTCGATTTATACACACACAACACCCTCTCAGGGAAATTTGCTGAGACACAACCTTCACATTCCTTAATACCTGTGGAAAATCCCCTGCAATCCTCCCTCACTGTGGCCCACGACCGCATAGAGGTGCGGTGATGACATGCAGGGCTCTACGGGACGGCAGTGTGTGGGGAAACTGTCGAGGCCCAGGCCCTGCAGGCGAAATGTAGGTGTCATCAGTTAAAAGGAATCAGACAGAGAGAGGTAATGTGACAGAGTGGCAAATTGAAGCTGTCCATCTACCCCTTGTTATGTGAAGAGACCCATAAAAAAGAGACAGTCAACCACATGCATTTTATAGAGCAAACAATGCAAACTTCATCCAATCAGCTGTACATGTTTGAACCACTAAATCACACCAGTTCATACTTGAATGTTTGCAAATTTCACATCTCCTTTGCTCCCATAATAAGTCCGCTATCATTCTTTGTGCTTTAAATTCCACATTTGACACTTTACAATGGCTGATTTGTGTGGTGCCTTTTGGTTTTATGAGGACATTTTAAGTCTAGACTGAGAAAAGCAGCAGCTTGTTTGAGCCCATGCCAGCTTGTTGTTGTGGAATCAAACTGCTTCTGTTCGGCAGTTAGCTTCTCCAAAAGGCATCCGTTTGTGTACTGTATGTATTTGTTGTTTTCCATTTTCTGTGTTGGATTTATTATAGATGTAAAATGTTTTGTTTATTAATGTGATTATGGAGGTTTTATGGGAGTTGGCAGCTGTCTGCTATGTGAAATATTTGAATCTCATGGCTTACCCAACACAGAGAATTTACAACTCCCACAAAGTTCTTGCTTCTTGCCTCTTGTCTGTTCTTACCCCAATACCTCCTGCGTAAAAAAAAATTAGAAACAGAATACATTGACTACGTAATGCTCCGCTATGCTCCCAACATTATGAATCTTGCATGTTTGAAAAGGCCCAGACAAATTCATGGCAGCCTGAGCTTCGCCTCACTCTGCAGAGTTTCTTCAGAGTTGGACTCAATACAAGTATGACAACAAATATTGAGTAATTACCTCCGACAAGGCCGAAGGCCTAGGAAGGAGGTTATGTTTTCACCGGCATTGGTTTGTTGGTTTGTTTGTTTGTTTGTTTGTTTGTTTGTTTGTCTGTTAGCAGGATTACTCCAAAAGTATGCGATGGATTTGAATGACATTTTTTGGAGGGGTGGGGTGTGGCACAATGAACACTCCATTTTGGTGGCGATCCGCATCATGATCCGGATTCAGGAATTTTTTTTAAGGATTCCGATCAGCCTGAACATTAAGACCTCTGGATATAACTCATGCGCAGTGTAACTGATGACGCATTGATGACGCATTCAGAGACAGAGACAGAGAGACTGGCTATAGCTCTGCAGCCACTGATGTCTAAATACATGTGGACAGCCATTTACATGTGACAATAAGAGGGAACATTGATGTTCATATCAATCTTTCTTAATTAAATATAAACCATTTCTGAAGATTAGAAAATTTCAAAGAAAGGCAAGGTTTATTTTGCTTCAATATTCCACAGTTAAGAGTGCAGGAGGAACTTAAAAAAAACCAACTAAAAACTAAAGCTTTATTACACTCATCATATACATGCAGGTACATACATGAATATTTGACCTCTGCATTAAACCCATCCTAAGCATGTTATAAGCAGTGGGCTGCTGAGAAGCACCCGGGGAGCAAGTTGCGGTTCAGTGTTTCGCTCAAGGATACGTCAACATCCTCACAACCGGGGGTTGAACCGCCAACCCTGATCCTGGTTAAAGGACGATCCGCTCGACCCACTGAGCTACTGCCGCCCCAAGTACATACTTAAAGCTTGGTGTGTTAATGAACCCAGCTGAGGTGACATTATCTCCCTATGGTGATATTTCAGTGTCGGACAAGCACCAATTCAAGAACGAGCAGGTGTTGTACCGATTCCGCTACGACGATGGCACCTACAAGGCCCGCAGTGAGATGGAGGACATCATGTCTAAGGTAACTATGATTCTGTGTCTGGGTATCCTCGTTGGCCATTGATAGGAAATGTATAAATTAGGGCTGTCAATCGATTCAAATATAAAATTTTGTCCAGAAACCCTCACAGGTACTGCATTTAGCATAAAGAATAGACTTGTGGGTACCCATAAAACCCATTTTGAATAAATGCAACATCATTGACTGCACCTTTTCTAATATGTGCCATGGTTTCTTATCGCCATTCCAAAGTATCTTAAAAATGACATTATTGAATAAATTTGTTTAAAAAAAAATCTATTTTTTGGTAAATTCATACACTGTATAATCACATAAACCTCGGTTAAAACAATATGGAAATGTTCATACACTGGAGGCACCAATCCCGTCCCATAGAAAAGTCTGAATCTAAATTAAAAGAAGGCATAAAGATTAAAGAGACAAAAGACATAAAGATTGGTTATGTTGGCCTACTTCTATTCTCAGACTCCTCTATGATTTTGATCCTAAAATGCTACCCTCGGGTAACTCTTTTGACAGTCAACAGTTAAATCTCTTGTCCTGAGGCCATGCTTGTACTTGTTTATCCAAGGTGTGTATGTTCTATGAGTCAGCGGCTCCATTTTTCTTCCCTTTCAGGGCGTCAGGCTGTACTGCCGCCTTCACAGCCTCCACACGCCTGTCATCAAGTAAGTACCTGCCCTCCTCTCCTCCATCTTCCTCCTCCTCCTCTCCCACTTTACCCCCCATATGCTAATGTTCCCGCTCTCCAGGTGCATGAATGCATATTCACGAAGGGTTCACATTCGGCCCACGTCATCCTTTCTGTAATGACTGAACTAACAGTAGCACTGCCAGGAATGAGAGCCCGCAAACCTCCCTTTTCTTCTCCAACTTGGACTCCCAGCCAGGCTCGAGCTGCTGTAGGTTTCATGTGTACAAGATTCAGTTCAAATGGAGGATGCCAGCTTTTCATGACTGGAGGGGTTTGTATGAGGTAGCTCTTTAAGGATTAAGGAGAGCCACACGTTATGAGCATTTGTCTCTTAATCTTTACAGTGTTATGGGTGAGCTGAATTTATGTTAGAGAATTTTTAAACTGAGGGGGAGTTCAAATGATGACTGCAAACATTTTTTAACCTCATAAATCACTTCTTTTTTCCTCCTTCATGCTCTCTCCCTCTTTCAAACACATAAACACACACACTTGCTCACTTTCTTACTAACGTACGCAGTACATATACTCTGAAATATAAACTCTACACTCTACACACTCTCTGCCTGCCCTAAACATGTATGTTAATATACATATGCAGTTCTCCATTAGTCCTTAATTGTTCTTTTGAACTAACTTATCATAATTCTTGACCCAAGACTTAAAACTACAGCTTAAATTAGGGCTAACTTTACCCTAAAAGAAATCCAAATTGTAACTCTGGAACTGAATTTAGTCCCTTGAATGATCTCACCTTACAAAAATATTTGGTCATAATAAGCCTCATTAATTAATGGTAAAGTGATAGTTAATTAAACTTAGTATGGTATAGTAATAGCTATTATACTGTTAACAAACAATGAAATGATAATTAATAATGTTTATTAATTATTAGTAATGCTATAATTTATGATATTTTAACAGTTTATTGTTGCACACATTTTAACATTTTATATACTTATTAGTATTATGTATTTGTTAATGATTAATAATTGGTTTGTAAACCATCTATAAACATTATTTTGATGTTATTATATAGTTGCAACCGATGATTATTTTACCTTAAATGATTAATAGATACTTAGTAAAGCATCTATAAACATTATTTAGATTAGATAGTTAATACTTTTTCCATCAATCTATGTAATATTTATAGTAGTTTTACAAACAATTTCTTAAAGGTATAGCAATTATAGTATAACTAATATTTAGTAAACATTATTAATTATCATGTTATTGTTTGTTAACAGTAACATAACTATTAACTATCAGTGTACCATTTATTAATGCTGGTTATTATAAAGTGTTACCAAATGTTTTCCATCTGAGAGTCAGAATAGAAGTACACATTTATACAGAAGCACACAGGAAACACACATCGCCTCCCTCTGACACCCCCTCAAACACACACACATGCACACACACACACACACACACACACACACACACACACACACACACACACACACACACACACACACACACACACACAGACATCCTCTCCCTTCATCCTCTTCCCCTTCACCCCTCTATCTCATTCACCCGCTGATTGAAGTGCCCGGGGTTGCCATCGGTGCAAACAAAGAGCTTTTGGTCCAGGGACAAATCCTATTAACATACAAAGGCAATCCGTCTGCCTGCCAGCCAGATATGATATAATACGGCCTTGCTTTTTTTTAATCCATCACTAAATTGGCATTGTAAGTGGCAGCCATTCATTTTAATGTTTGAGTGATGAATTTATAGCATTTTAAGAATCATAAATAATAATAATCTTGTTTTATTAAACTTCGTTGAGTAACAAAGCGACCGCCGGTTTCATGACGCAGTAAACACAAATAATAACATATGATAAAATAGATCACCCTAATAAAATCAATCCTGGGAATGTCACATATGTCTAATGCTGTAGAGGATGACATCCTCCCTGATGCAGACAATTATTGATTAGTAAATGATGTCTTGAAGCAGCATGTTGCTTTAAGTCTGCAGTATCAATCAGTGCACTCCTCGTCCACATCTTAACGGCTATTTCTGATTTGGCTTTCGTTCTGAATGTGGCCGTTTACAATATGGGTGGTCCACTCCGGACACACCCAATGTCTTACTCACAACATTGAGATGTTAAAGCAAATACGCCGTTCATTTGATAGGCTTGGGTACACCCGTCGAGTCACACTACCAACCACACATCCTCTCCTCAGCAGCAGTTTCCTGTTTCACATGTTTACGCGTCGAGCAGATTGGTCCGCAGCGGTCGCTCATGTAATCTCACACAAGCTCAAAGAATCAGAAAATAAGAGGACAACAGACTGTCTGCAACACGTGCAGCACATGTAGTACTATATATGGGTTGAAGGGGAGCACAAATATAAATCAATTTAAAAAGCTATACAAGAAAGATATTTTTGGGAGGTATATGGTTGAAGAAGAGTTGTGTTAAAGGTTGGTTATATACTTTTTAACTCCGGATGTATTTGTGGGTTGTAAATAAACTTGGGATGCTGTTCATATATTCAACTTGGGATGTAAATAAATCTGAGATAGTTTTTATATTATATTATATTATCATTCTATGATATATGAGTTAATAGAGGAGAAGTGAGAAAGGGGTAGGGAAATATAAGTTTTTCTTCTACCTACTCCTTTTCGGACACTATAACTCTTGTTTTGTTTGTTATTATTTTGTATCTGTTTTTATTTATTATATGTTCGAAATAAAGTCTTTCATTCATTCATTCATTCATACCTGCAAAATACATCATTCACATGATATGGATGTTGTCATAGCAATAACAGAAATAATATGATTTTAATGACTTTCTCTGCCTCTAAGTAGAGACAATCTCTTTTCGTTTCTCAAGAAATGCAATATTTCATAAATATAAAAGTGTGTTTATGTTGTTAACCACAAAGATGATTTGTTATCTATTAAACACTTGTTACATGTGAAGCAGCCTGCATAAATACATTTTGTCAATACTTTCTTGCTCCTTTAGGGACCGAGACCACCATCTGAAAACCTTCAAATCTGTGGTGCCTGCCGGCAAACTGGTTGACTGGCTACTCCTGCAGGTGAAATCAGTGTCTACTATACTTTAATCCAAGGACATGTATCAGTCTCCCAATCTCTCATTGTCTTTATCATACACATATTCATTAACATCTGCACTCCAATAAAATACACAGATCAGTCAGGCCAGCGGTGCTGCAGTCTGCTGCGTATGAGAAAGGTATAAACAGGCATTGTGACTGACTGTGTGCGTCATTGATTTGGTTTCCCAGGGAGACTGCTCTAACCGAGAGGACGCCGTGACGCTGGGTGTGGGGCTCTGCAACAATGGCTTCATGCACCACGGTCAGTCGAATTCTCTATCTCACACACACGCACACACACACACTGGCATACACACGAAGGACAGGTAAAGACACCCAAACTGACTAGTATGTTTTACTTCTATTCAGTTTGATCATCTATTCAGCCTAAGATAAAAGGAGCTCAATGGTACTTTGACGTGACACATGCACGGTGTGGTGCATGCATCACTCTTTCCGCAGTGTTCTCTTCGCTGTGCTGCTTGTTAACCTCATCATGCATCGTGCCCTTATTTGCCCCCCCCCCCCCCCCCCCCCCCCAAGTCGGTCCTTCTCTCTACCCGCAAAAATGTAATATTAGCCTCTCCGTTGCCATGCCGTCATAGGTTGGAAAAAGGGCATCGTAAATTTGCATACCTGGTCTAGCCAAGTCTCGGTAACCTCACTGACCACATTGTAGTGGAGCGGCTTTGGTTCTATCCCAGCATGTTGAACGTCAACAGCATTAGCAGTGTACCCTAACCAGAACTGTTTGGCTTAGCTACATGGCTGTCTGGGTCAGTCCACTGAACCGTGACCGCTGGTTAGGGCCTAAAATGGAATCGTCCTTCTTCATTGGCCAAGCGTATTATGTGTAAAGTGAGAACCACTTAAAAGAAGTGCTTAATGTGGGGTAACTGAAAAAGTAACATGACGACATGCAGCACTTCCCGATGCATATAGTGAAGGACGCAAGGCGACTGAATCTAAGATGAAGATAGTCGCCGTTACACAATCTCTGATAAACAATCTCAGGTAAGATCCTGAAGATCATTTGACGACTGAATTACATTATAATAGGTTACACTAGCAAACAGGTACCATTTCACAGGCTGCTCATTGACATGTCTGGCAGCAGTCGATTGTATAGAGTCCCAAGGCTTAAATGTACACATGGTTAAAGCTGCGGTCGGTAACTTTGAGCAAATATGATAAAACATTATTTTTATAAATCTGTAACTATATCCTGACAGTAGTACATGAGACAGAAAGTCAAGAAAGTCTCAGTTTGTCGTAGTATCATTTAGTTTTGTGTGAAACCGCCCAGTGAACTACATCTCTCGTTTTGCACAATATACAGTACTTCACCAACACTAACTAGCTAGCTAACTTATCTATGTTCCACGCACTAATGAAACGTTATCTTACCTGATGTGTTTTATCCAGCGACTCCTGGTCTTTTTATCAGCCAGGAAGCAAAAGAACGATCGAGACCCGTTGCTGGTGTGAGTACATCCCAGTACGAAACACACAGTAATCATAGATTCAGCGAGAGAGACGTCACTTACACAACTTGACACACTGGATGTGTCGTTTTTTTCTAATTACATATTTTCACAGTCTGATACTTCAACAGTTTCACAACAAACTGTGACTTTCTTGACTTGCAAAATTATGTTTTAAATTGACAAACATCATATGTGTGATTCATGGCGCAATTCAAACAGGATCAAAAAAATATTTGTGTCTCGCCGTTGACCACCAGCCGGAGCAAACTTTCCAAAAGATGTTTCTGAAAACATTCAAGGTGAGAAATAGGCATTACAGTAACATAATCTTGATTCATATTTAATCAGCGCTGCCTAGTTTGACAGGTTGACAGGAGTTTGCGAGTTTCGCGAGCGGTGATTGACAGCTGCGTTAGAGACTGCTTGGCTCTGATTGGTTGTTTTCCTTTGGGCGTTGTGAAATCTTGCAGATGCCGTTAGGAGCACTAGGAGGACACAGAGGAACAAGTTTTTTTTCCAGATTATCTGTCTCATGCACTACTGTCAGAATATATTGACCGTTTTATAAAAATAAGTTATCATATTTGCTCAAAGTAACCAACTGCAGCTTTAAAAGCTTACCAATCTCTTCTCTGTATTTCACACATTTAAATACAGTCAACTGCTCCCAGGAAGTTTGCTTTCCTTTTACTTTGAGCTTGCCTGATTGGCAGTCACACATACACCTACCTCTCTCTACCATCTGTTGGAAGGTGTCACCTGTTCTCTGTTACCTCTCCCTCTTCTCTGCCCTTCTTCAGGGTCACGACCTCTCTCCTCTCAGCCTGTCTGCACTCCTCACCTCCCCTCCTCTTTAGTCCTTAGTCAGCACATCTGCTGCTCTTCACCTGGTTCTTCTTGACCTCTTCTTTCTTTTTTCCTTTCCTTGTCTTCCTTGACTCTGTCTTTTTATGTCTCTCTGTCTGTCTGCTTGGATATGAGGTTATGAGGCTCCTCACTGGTGGGAGGATCACTGCTAACAGACAACACAGTTAATATGCCTTTCATCTGTCCTTACCTGCTCACATCATTCATCTACACGTCTGTCGTAAGCACCTGTTGCATTTTGCCCTTCAGGCAACTCAACATACAGGGACAACACCAAATACAATGTGTCCTCCATTAGTCCTGTTATATGGCAGGATTGAATGGCTCCTAAGCCAAAAGGACAAGTAATTTCCCATTTGACAATAGTAAATATAGAATGCCACTAATAGAAGTAACAGTGAGTAATAATGATTTTTTTTTAACCACAGATTTCCCTTCCACCACAATGTTCTCATCTACAGCATTCAATGTGATGTAAATCAATACTAAACCAGTGAAATGAATGATCTTCCAATGTCCCTCAGGGGCTAAATGTGTCTTGTGGGGATCCATTTGGTCAAGGTGTGTCTATTAAATGTTTTCAAACCTCTGATTAAAGGTGCCACTGCACTCAGATCAGTCAGAAATTCATCTTTTAAATTGTTGTTTGAAATTAGTTTGCACTTAGTGGAAAGGATACTTAAAAGACGTGTTAATTTCATGATTGCCCATATAGTTGCTTCAGTGCATCATATTTTATGTCATGGATAGTTAGTATAAACATAAAGTAGGGCTGTTAATCATTGTTTAATTATTTAATCGCGATTAATTGGAAATGAATCGCCCATTTTTTATCTTTTCAAAATGTACCTTAAAGGGAGATTTGTCTAGTTTTTAATATTCTTATCAACATGGGAGTGGGCAAATATGCTGCTTTATGCAAATGTATGTACACATTTATTATTGGAAATCAATTAACAACACAAAGCAATGACAAATATTGTCCATTAACCCTCACAGTACTGCATTTAGCATAAAAAATATGCTCAAATCATAACATGGCAAACTGCAGCCCAACAGGCAACAACAGCTTTCAGTGTGTCAGTGTGCTGACTTGACTATGACTTTCCAAAAACTGCATGTGATTATCATAAAGTGGGCAGTGTTAAAACAAGTTTGCATTAACGCGTTATTATCGTGTTAACTTTGACAGCCCTAGTTCCTTTTTTATCACCCAAACTAAACTTCCTCATAATTAGTTGTGATACTCGTTTACTAAACTCACATAGTAAGAGAGGAGAAGAAGAGTTTAACATTAGACCTGAGCAGTCACCAGAATGGACACAGTATACAATATAGTTTTTTAAAGGTACTGTATGTGTAATGGAAAGTACTGCATACTGCATTTAGCATAAAAAATATGCTCAAACAGTCGCTGCCAAGAAATATCTGCAGCATTTTTTTGTTTAGGTGTGCTGAAAGCATGACATATGATCAACGTTATCCCAAACTAAAGAGGATGCACAAGTTGGCAACTACTGAAACGAAACATCCATTATTTCTTGACTTTGTTTGACACTCGGTAAGCATGTATTTACTTCGGCCTAGCTCATGTTGTTTATGTTAAATTCACTTTACAATGTTGTCTGTTTGGACAGGGACACATTTGTTCTTGTGTTGGCTCTTTACTAGGGCTGTCAATCAATTCAAATATTCAATCGCGATTAACCGTAAGATTGTCCATAGTTAATCGTGATTAATCGCACATTTTTTATCTGTTCAAAATGTACCTTAAAGGGAGATTTGGCAAGTATTTAATACTCTTATCCACATGGGAGTGGGCAAATATGCTTGCTATATGCAAATGGAAATCAATTAACAACACAAAACAATGACAGATATTGTCCAGAAACCCTCACAGGTACTGCATTTAGCATAAAAAATATGCTCAAATCATAACATGGTAAACTGCAGCCCAACAGACAACAACAGCTGTCAGTGTGTCAGTGTGCTGACTTGACTATGACTTGTCCCAAACTGCATGTGATTATCATAAAGTGGGCATGTCTGTAAAGGGGAGACTCGTGGGTACCCATAGAACCCATTTTCATTCACATATATTGAGGTCAGAGGTCAAGGGACCCCTTTGAATACAGCCATGTCAGTTTTTCCTCCCCAAAATGTATCGTATTTAGCTTCCTTCGCGACAAGTTAGTATGACATGGTTGGTACCGATGGATTCCTTAGGTTTTCTAGTTTCATATGAAGCCAGTATCTTTACTCTAGCTTTAAAACTGAGCCCGCTACAACCTAGATCGTAAGTTGCCTTAATGTGTTAAATAAATGAGTGGCTTTAAAACAAATTAGCTTTAACGCGTTATTATCACGTTAACTTTGACAGCCCTAGTATTAAGTAAATATTAAAAAGTGTACACCATTTAGTACTCCTTTAAAAAGTCCTGCCAAGTGCATCTATGAACAAATATCCAACAGATTGTGTCTTAGCACTGTTTCCTTGACCCTTGGATATTGTCAGCTGTTCAGGCATTAAATGATAATTTAGCATGTGTGTGGCATAACTCTGTGTGCTATTAGGGTATGACACTTTCCGGAGTAGCACTCCCTCCTGTTGAATAGGTGGTGTTAAGGTATTATATGACCACAGCCTCCGTGACTCAGAGGAAATAACTCACGTTCAGGCTTTGTTTGAGTTGGCGTAAGGCCAGTGTGTGTGGCGCGTGTGTGTGTGTGTAATCAGTTTGTGAAGCCTTTTGTTCACCTGATGGTGCCAGATGCTCGCCAAATCTCTGAACAGCTGGGTACCTTCGGCTCTCAGTGTTGCCTTTTCACCGTAGCCTTACGCATTCATACAGTGTCAATGTCAAAAACGGCAACTCCTATGTGACACAAACAAGATGGATATTTTCTTAATTCTGTCCAACACGATAAAATCTGCCTCCCACGTCATGGCTTTAGTCCAAATACGACCAACACACGTCACTCCCATTTTAAATATCCTTGTGTATGTGCACCTGTTGCAGCAGTGTGCTTTGACTTGACGCAAATAAAAACTGAGAGGGGAGAATTATCTGAAAAGGGCAGTATGTTTAATACTTTCTTTAATTCAGTGTTCCACAGAAAGCAACAAAATAACAAAAAGGCATCTTTCATTCAAGAGAATCGTTCTTAAGAACATTAAACACTCACATACTGTAACTGAGGGGCCTTATTTCAGGCTTCGCTTTTAATCAGATAAACATTAAAAACAGTGGGGGTTAATGTAGTGCGTTTTGGTTCAAGCTCAAACTGCTGCGACTGGATCCGTGATGTGGTCCTCACCTGTTCAAAGTGCCCCATGTGTTGGAGTGAGGCTCAGCCCAACAGTGGGATCTCTAAACTCACTCAGACACACACACACGGCAAACTGTTTCTAGTGTCCTCCAGAGAATCCTCCCTAGCCCTGGCCCGAGCTGGCTGCGACCCAGATGTGGTTTGGCTCCAGATGTTCCTGCTAGCATCAGTAGCTAATGTGCTAATTAACCGTTGGCTTGTTTGTGTAAAGATGTCTGCAGATTAAGTGGCAGCTTCTTGGGCAAACACTTGAATATCTCCACAGGTCTTTGAAGTTGCAAATGACCCGCATGCAGTGTTTGTGCCATCATGTAACACACTTTGCATTTAAGCGTCTAATTTTGCAACAAGACCATCAATTTAGCCGGTATGAGCTGCAAACACACTTATTTAATGGACAAGTGACAACGGATGGTCAAAGCTAATACTAAATGCCTTTTTTTGACCTTTCATTAGCTCGACTTTAACTATTTTTTTCCCAGCAACTTTTAGCTGAGTGCTATTTGAGTCATTATTACTGTCTGCAGCAGCTCTCTGATTACATGCTGTGTTGTGTTTTTCCCCTCAGTCTTGGAGAAGAGCGAGTTCAAAGACGAGTCCCAGTTCTTCCGTTTCTATGCGGATGAGGAGATGGAGGGAACCAGCACCAAGAGCAAGCAGCTCCAGCGCAACGACTTCAAACTCATCGAAAACATCTTGGCCAAGTCCCTGGTGGTGAGCTGGAACACACACACAGAAACGCATGCATTCCCACATTCTCTCACACATATGCATGGTTACACAGATGCTTATTGTCACGTTCCGTCCAGAGTGCCAGACTCACATTGTCGTTTTTGTTTCCTTTGGAGAAAAGAAATTATAACAATAAAGATAATGTTGAAGTGTTTCACTGAAGCAAGCACACTAAATATGGCACAAAGATCTTTTAGTTCACTACATTGTGATACCAGCGTTATCCACTCTACAGTACGTTAAAATAGAATCACTGTTCAGGATGGAAAACAATGGATCAATGGAGATGGATTCAAATACAAAGAGAGCAAGCTCTTTCATGCAAATGCATGCATACACACGTGCAGGATACTGTATATATGTGTGTGTGCATGTGTGCGTGTACACAGTGATGATATAACAGGGCCGTATTGTACTGTATAGCTAGCTAATTGAACTGGCATACTAGCATCTATCGCATCCTTCACTCCAGTTAGTTTGGAGCCGTGTGCGTGTTCTTCTTTTCCGATCTCCACAGCTAGATGTAATTAACATCACTATACACACAGAAACACCCCCCATCCCCCTCGTCCCCATGGGAGCGGGGACTGCTTTGATGACAATAAACACCTTTGAGTTTGCTCTGATCAGTATGCATCCTAATGAGTCTTGTCTTGTGGAAATCAACTGTACTGCCTGGGATGATGTCCCTTTTGTGTTGCTGCTGAGGTGATAGCAGTTGATTATCGCAGTCAGATATACTGTACACTCGTCCTCATTTGAAAATTAATTTTAGTGCACAGTAGGGCTGCCAATCTATTGGAATATTTAATTGCGATTAATCTCATGATTGTCCATAGTTAATCACGGTTAATCGTAAATTAATTGTACATTTTTTATCAGTTTTTAAAGTACCTTAGAGGGAGATTCTGCTTTATTATGAAATATTTAAAATGGCTTGCTAGTCATGACCTTTCGTGTCATTCCAGACATACAGTACATACCAATATTTGTTTTACTACCAGGCAGCAAATGCAGTAGCATCTCAGTTTTTCCTCCTCATAAATGCTCTCATTTATTGTATGCATACTTACAGTCCTTCTTCTTTTATATCCTTGGTGATACATTGACATTTAACAATCCTCATTTATGACATAAGACAACGGGTACTGGGAGAATAGTGTGAAGAGTAGAACCCCCGAAAAGGACAGAAATCAGAAGTGAGCTGTTTGAGCACTGCTTACTTTGTCTTCAAAAAAATCTCATGACTTAAAAACATTAAATCAGTACAGGATGGATGAAAGTTGTCCTACTAGAGAGGATTTTTTTGTGAGACAAACACTGAGCAGTTTCTGTGAAGTCTCTGAACTTTGTTGAACTATTTGCATGTAGATCTGTTAACTGGTTTAAATCATCTACTATAATTAGACTGTTTTTGAAAACATAACTGCATAACTGTGGGAACATTTCTGAAGTTTCTAAAAGTTAGGTTCCATGGTCAGACATAGAGCACACCACCAAACCACTGATGCATGTAACACGCATGCAGAAAGGTAGTTGCATGGACATCCCATCCTGTATTTAAACCAGGTACAAGATGATAGATTCAGTAAATGAGAAAAATGTGCCTGCACACTGGATTAAAGATCCCAAAACTTAATGGCAACATCTCAATCCTACCAGGTCATGACTATGCAGCATACATGACATAATGGGCTGAATAGACAATTTTATTGCAATTCATGTTTCTACAGTAAAAGCACAAAAGCAGAATGTGCTTTTGTCAATATAATTTGTGCAATAGTTCATAGCATTCCTTATGAAAACTGAATATAACTGATAGTATATTTATTTGGCACATGAAATAAGGTCAGCGTAATCTGTTTTGGGAGTAGCCGATAGTGGTTTCCAGAAGCTGAAACAGAGAGTGAACTATTTAGTTAAGTCCATTATCTTTGGGGAAACCTAACAGCACGCTATCTGGCCTTCCACAAGAAGTGGAAAAGGCTTCTTTCCTTGATTAGCAAAACTAATCCTCCCTCATGGCTATTATTGAAGAGAAGTGCAGGAACTCTTTATTTACCGTAGCCATCTCCTCTGATGTAACAGCAGAGATCACATCTTATCAGGGCCACGCAGCAGGAAGATGGCCCCGGCAGCTTACCTAATGGAAGTTGGCTAATGTGTTTGGTGATGACAGCGTTTAACTAAGCCGCGCCCCACTGGGGAATAGAATATGAGAAACAGAGAACATCATCAGGGGCAAGACACCTGACACGCAATGTAAATCACAGATTACTACTGTGATAATGTGTGGATAGTTTGTATATATGACCGCCCAGAAAGAGTGCCCTATAATAAACCTTTTAACCAGGGCTGTCAAAGTTAAGGCGAGAATAAGACTTTCAATTTGTTTTAATGTCATTAACTTCTTTAACACATTAACACAACTTGCAATTATTAGGTTGTAGCGGCTCGGTTTTAAAGCTAGTGTGAAGATACTGGTATCACATATGAAACTAGAAAACCCAAGGAATGCATTGGTACCAACCATGTCATACCATGTCATAGTAGCCTGTCGCAAAGGAGGCTAAATAATGCTCCAAACTTAAGCTAAATTTTGGGAAGGAAAAACTGGTGTGGCCATTTTCAGTACTTGACCTCTGACCTCAAGATATGTGAATGAAAATGGGTTCTATGGGTACCCACGAGTCTCCCCTTTACTTTATATTTATATTAACTATGCATGACATAAAGTATGATGCACTGAAGCAAATATATGGGCAATCATCAAGAAATTAACACATCTTAAAGTATCCTTTCCACTGAGTGCAAACTAATTTCAAAAAACAATTTAAAAGATGAATTTCTGACTGATCTGAGTGCAGTGGCACCTTTAATCAGAGGTAAAAAAAAAGTGCAGTTAATTTGTGATTAATCGCTATTAACTGTAGACAATCATGCAATTAATTGCACTTTTTAACAGAAGGAATGAGGTCATTGCAGCAAATACGAACAAATGTACCTTTTACAGCAAGAGCATGCAGTTGACTTCTGATTAACAGTCACATATATACAAATGACAAGATTTTACAGGGTGTGCAAAATAGGAGCAGAGCACAGTGAGGCTAATGAAATGAATATGAATAAATATATACTGTATGTCATGACAATTATTTTGCTACTCGCTCACTCGTGATGCTAATCCAGTGAAATACATTTCAGTCTAACAGTCAGTCACCCGTGTAAATGTGGGAGTAATTAGATGATTCTCTCTGTGCTAGATCCACCCCGAGGAAGAAGACTACGGCTTTGAGATTGAGGAGAAAAACAAGGCCATTGTGGTGAAATCTGTCACCAGGGGTTCACATGCTGAGGTAATGGCCAACACACACACACACACACACATGCTGTATCTCCTTCCCGCCCCAGGGCATTAGTTCCAGTAGGTAATGGCTGTCTACTGTTTTGACGGCTGCTGTCAGTCTGCTTCTGTTTCGCTTTGGAAGGACTTCGTTCTGATTGGCTGTAGAGCCATTAGACATGCTTACTCACATCACTGCCACAAAGAACACACACACACACACACACACACACACACACACACACACACCTATTCATCCAGAGCGAATTTAAAATGCAGATAAGGCATTTAAAACATGCATGATTATTGAGTTTAATTTTTAATAAAGCATGTTGTAGCATTACTGTTATGTTCAGGAGCAGCTTGTAAAAATAGAATTTGGCATATTTGTGGCAGCAGTTATTTTTTTCAACCTGGTACATACCTTAAAGAACTAATGTAATATATTTACTGTAATAAATCATAAAATGACCATGTAGTCATCAAGTACTGGCTTCTCCGATAACAATGCTACAGCCGGTATGTTCTCCTTTCCGGTCCGGAACGTCGTTTTTTGTTTTGACCGGTGATCCCGTCAGCTGCCCGTTTCAACCCCCCGTTGTCACCTATGAAACAAATTGGCAAGTAAACACAGCCTTCTGCAGCCATGGAAGCAAGCTAACCAACTGGTTCAACAGAGATAAAGTCAACATTAGATTCTACCCGACCTGAAAAGCCTCGGCACATGTCTCTGTGGTCCGTGTGCAGCTGGTTATCAAGACAGCGAGTATATGAGACCCACAGCCAGTGAAGTGATTCCGACTACTGCTGCTGGTCAGTGGCTAATGCCATGATACTAACACACGCTAACTGCTATCAGTCACACCGGAGAAGCGGACGATGTTTTGAATTTGGACTGCAGTACCCATTTTAAAATGCTAGCTGTCTGTGCTACATATTGTTCCTTTAATGCCAGGTATAATGTAAGACTATTTTCCTTTTCTTTTCCTGTGATTTGCTTCATGTCAGCCAACTCTTGTTGGACAGGTGACAAATCTGACCAGCAACCAAACATGCTTACTGTTTGTACAACCTTTTAAAGGACTTGAAAACACAGGACGGTGCCCTGGTTGTTCATGGAATCATCCTTTCCCACCGGTCCAGAGATGGGAAAACTTTTTCCTTTCTCTCCATCATTTAATTTTATCACAATTTCTCTCCCCATGGTTCAAGTTTCCTCATCACTTTCTGTTATTGCACTCAGTGAAGTTCTTTCCCACATTGCTCTTCCCCCTAAGTCATTTTCAGGATAATCTTTATTCTTCTCCTCTGCCTGCTTCCACCTCAGTAAAGCCTCACTCTTCTGCTCCCTCTTACTCTGTTATTCATCCCCCGTCTCCCTCATTCCCCCACAATAACAGGATTGCTAGTTGTGACACAGCCCGTGTGCCAGCACCGTGAATGAAGCTCAGCTGATTCCCATGGGGCTCTGAAAAGGGCTGAGAGACACACACTCACACACACAGAGCTCTTTCACTATATGATACTATTATAGAAAGTCACGTGCAGACAGGCGCCTGTGCTGTATAGTCACACACACACACACACACACACACACACACACACACACACACACACACACACACACACACACACACACACACACACACACACACACACACACACACACACACACACACACACACACACACACACACACACACACATACATACATACACACACACACACACACACACACACACACACACACACACACACATACATTCAGATGGCCGTGGCTCCTCCCAGTCGTTCCTACATCCATCCTGGGCCATCATCCAGAGTCGGGGCCCGGCTCAGCCAAGGCCACCCCACCGGATCTGTGCCCAGGACACTGGATTCACACCGTGGACACACAGAGGCAGCTTTATTCTCACAACGTGACTGAAGATGTGCAAGATGACTGCATTTAATGATGTGCGACATGCTGCGATGCTGTCATTTGAAACGGGTTTTTTAGAAGCTGACTGTGCAAAGCTGGGGGTGTTTGTGTGTATTTGTGTGTGTGCAGTGGTTATTTTATTTCCACACTTGCAGTGTGATTGATCAGATTGTATTTAGTTCAAGGGAAAAGGCAATCTGATAACTCAAACCACAACTGCTCCTAATGGCATCTGCAAGATTTCACAGACGGAAAGAAAACAACCAATCAGAGCCGAGCTGAAGCCTTGCCGTCTCTGAGCATCTGTCAATCACTAGCAAATTAATTACATGTAATTGTATGTGTAATTGTAAATGTAATTACAGTAACAGAATATTAATTCATATTTGATCAGCGCTGCCTAGTTTGACCGTTTGATCGGAATTCACGAGTGATTGACAGCTTCCTCCGTTGTATGAACAGTCAATAGGAACGCTCTCTCTCTGAAATCACCTGTGATTGGCCAAAGTCTCCCGTCACAGGCTAGATTTTTCAAAGCTTGAAAACAGAGCCATGAGGAGGAGCAGAAGTCTAGTTTTCTCTCAGAACTCTTGAATTACAATATGCTGAAAGGTTATTATGGATTTTTTGTCCAATGATGCCAAAACGTTCTGCCTACTGCCGCTTTAAGAGACAAATATAAAAAATAGGATGCATCTTTGTATTCACGTCCACATAACCTGTGGAAATTGAAAGTGACCCTTTAATCTGGAATTGCGTGCAAATCCGACAGGCAGCAGGCAGGAGACTCGGGTGTAAATATCACGCAGCTTAATCATATCTGTAGCCAATCTTGATACGCACTCCCTCCATAAAAGAAAGACTATTCATATGCTGGAAAATACATGACAAGACTGAACAGGCTGTGTAAATATTGAGCAGTACACACTGATTTTTCCTTGTTATGTTTTGGTTTGTTTTCTGCCATGCTCCTTAGAGGCACATATAACAGGGACTTGATTCAGGGTTCAGTGAGGTTAAAACTTGAATCATACTTTATCTGAGCCTGATGCTGCACACAGTTTAGGCCTCACTGTGACACTAGAGAGATAATTAATGTATGTGGTCCACACCTGAAGCTCTTGCTGTGCAAACAGGGGCTTATGAGGGAGCTGAAAACAAGCTGCAACCTAAAAATAAGCGCATTCTGTCTCCTGTCTGTGCGTCTGTCCGTCCAGATGGCTGGCCTGCAGGTGGGCAGGAAGATCTACACCATCAACGAGGACCTGCTGTTCCTCAGGCCCTTCTCCGAGGTGGAAACCATGATCAGCCAGGCCTTCTGCATACGACGCTCCCTGCGGCTGCTGGTCGCCACCAAGGCCAAGGAGTGAGGGAACACGCACTCTAAAACACACACACGTATACACACACACATAGGGCTCAGTGGTCTGACCGGTCTTTTCTCATCCAGGATTGTGAAGATTCCCGACAACCCAGACAGCTTGTCCTTTAGACTCTGTGGCTCTGCCCCTCCTCACGTCCATGCTGTCAGGAAAGGTGAGTGACTTCATTTGATTGACCCCTGAAGCAACTTTGATCCACAGACGTGACTTTTTTCAGGGTTAATGAGTGAATTTCAATAATTCCTACTACTGTTAGCAACATGTGGAGAATAACAAGCAGAATACAGACTTTCTACTTAACCTTTTATAATAATAATGAAGCTACCAATGAAGAAGATGTTCCTTTCTTATCCCCTGAACTAAACTTCTCGTAACCTCATTTAGTAAGAGAGGTGAAAAGACAATATAGTTTTTAAAGGTACTGTATGTGTCATGTAAAAGTAATCTGTTGGTTTAACAGTTCACAGCTCCCAAGGAGATGTAATTTAATGAATATTAGGGCTGTCAATCGATTAGAATATTTAATCACGATTAATTGCACGATTGTCTATAGTTAATCACGATTAACTGCAAATGAATCGCACATTTGTATCTGTTCAAAATGTACCTTAAAGGAGATTTGTCAAGTATTTAATACTCTTATCAACATGGGAGTGGACAAATATGTTTGCTTTATGCAAATGTATGTATATATTTATTATTGGAAATCAATTAACAACACAAAACAATGACAAATATTGTCCAGAAACCCTCACAGGTACTGCATTTAACATAAACATATGCTCAAATCACAACATGGCAAACTGCAGCCCAAAAGGCAACAACAGCTGTCAGTGTGTCAGTGTGTTGACCTGACTATGATTTGCCCAAAACTACATATGATTATCATAAAGTGGGCATGTCTGTAAAGGGGAGACTCGTGGGTACCCATAGAACCCATTTTCATTCACATATCTTGAGGTCAGAGGTCAAGGGACTCCTTTGAAGATGGCCATGCCAGTTTATCCTTGCCAAAATTTAGCGTACGTTTGGAGCATTATTTAGCCTCCCTTCGCATGTCAGCAAATTAGTATGACATGGTTGGTACCAATGGATTCATTAGGTTTTCTAGTTTCATATGATACCAGTTGCTTCACGCTAGCTTTAAAAATGAGCACGCTACAACCTAAAAATCCGAAGCTGCATTAATGCGTTAAAGAAATTAGTGGCGTTAAAACCAGTTTGCATTAACGAGTTATTATCGTGTTAACTTTGACAGCCCTAGTTCCTTTCTTATCACCCAATATAAACTTCCTCATAATTAGTTGTGATACTCGTTTACTAAACTCACATAGTAAGAGAGGAGAAGAAGAGTTTAACATTAGACCTGATCAGTCACAAGAATGGACACAGTATACAATATAGGTTTTTAAAGTTACTGTATGTGTAATGGAAAGTAATCTGTCGGTGGTTTAACAGCTCCCAGCTCCCAGGGAGATATAATTGAATTAATATATCTTGAATTCAGTTACAAGAGACATATATTTTGGTTACGACCCCAACACTGGAGATCTGTGAGCAGATTTATAGGGGTTTGACCTTGTTATTGCAGGATCTGTGCCAGTAAACACTTTTGGTGTCAGAAAGACACATTTTTCTGGGTGAATCCGAGGGAAAGATGAGGTAACCTTAGCCTCCAACCACCTGTTACTTTCTGCTTTTAGTGAGCCTCTATTAGGTTTTTATGGCCACCTGTCAGCCAGACGGGCTGCTGACAGGGTTCAAACCCCTAATAGACTAAACTCTGCTTTTACAACACACACACACTGCTCTGTGATCAGAGCTAAAAGTGTAATAGGTAACTGAAAAGTACTCCCACACTTTTGTTCTCCCTTCTCATTGCTCTTTCTCTGTCCTTACAACCTCCTAACCAGATGTTTGTACCACCTACTCGAAATAGAAACATGAGAGATTTATGACAAGTTGAGTGAGCGATGAATCCAAATGTGTAAACCAGACGGGAGTAAGAGAGGACACACATATAAACAGAGGAGACAGGGGGACTTCTACACTTTCTCTCTTTTCCCCTCCCCCTTGCATAATAAGGCAGAAATGAATAAAGAAATGTAGAAAGAAAAGTATAAAGAAAAGTATACAGAAATAAATAAGTTTCGGCAAATAAATAAGGGGTGAAATAAAAAGGAAAAATCGTGCAGAAATAAATAAAGAGATACACACATTTAGAAATTAATATAAAATAAATAAATGCAAAAATAAATGCAAAAACATATAAATAAATTTAAAAATGTATAAAAATAAATGCAGAAATAAATACAAGGGAAAATTAAACATAAGAGTAAATAAATGAAGGAATAAATAAAGAGGCAAATTAAAACAGAAATTTAAATTTATGTCACATTTTATCAATACATGATAATACACAGCAATACATTTATTTTGAATATAATTTTTGCTACATTTAATTTTATTTATTAATTTATTGAGTCAGTTATTTATTTATTAATTTATTTATTATTTTGTCAGGTTCCTTCCTCCATACCTCTCCACACTCCCTCTCCTTTCCTCTCTTTCCTAGTGTCTTGTATCACTTCTGGCTCTCTGCTGATGTATGAAGAGCAGTTTATTTTTCCAGCTGATACTCAGAGTCTCCAGTTGTTGTTTTTTTTCTGTTCCTAAATCAGTCCCCCGGTGTGATATCCATGCTTGGGTCAAGTAGCCCCGGAGTTAGGTAATTGCTGGCACCCTGGGTGGGAATGATGCCAGCGCTGGTATTTTTAGGTCGGAGAGGAAGATGATGGAGGTGTTGATTGGACTTCCAGGCTGTAAAGCCATTAGTAGTTTGGTACAGCGTGTTACAGCATTGAACCGAGTAATTTTCTATTTTCCTAGAGGAACAAAAAGGGCCAAGGTTATGTGCACATACGGGATTTGAGTCCAAAACAAGATTCCATAGAAAATGAACTCATGTACTTTGATTTAAGCAGATTTTTTCCCTAGATACGGGAGACACTTGTACGACACTTTTAACTCCTTCCTTTCCCTGGCTTAAATTACGTGTTTTCATAATAGCCCGATGTGTTGTGTGCAGTCACACTGCACTTTTTCCACCTTGTGACCTTTGACCTATGATCCTGTTTTGACATTGCAGGCTGGGAGGCAGCGGGGGCGGGTCTTCAGCCAGGCCAGGTCATCCTGAAGGTCAACGGCAACAACGTCAACCACAGTGACTACGAAGAGGTCCTGGAGCACTTCACCGCGCAGCACACACACCAGGAGCCTCCGCAAGCGGTGAGGGGTTTCCCATGAAAACACACACTAACACACAATCTTTACTTCATCAGAGCAGCCTTTGTAGTGTAAGAGTATTTGAAAAGAAACATAATTTGTAACTGTCATGGTGAGTTTATACAGTCCTTGTGTGTGTTGTTATGGCTAAGTGTTTTATTTACACTACAAATTAAGTAATACCACAATGTAACATGATTAACATCAGTTGTAGGTCTGGAAGTTAATTTACCAGGTCATTCAACAACGTGGGACAGCTCACTAAATCCACATTTGACGAGCTAACAGAGCGGAGAACCCCAGTGACCCAGACATTCCTGCTCTGAGACGGTACATAAAACAGCATTAACATTAGTTAGAGCTATGCTATAGTTACCTACCGCAACTTAGTGTTTGAAAAGAAAACTTCAAACTGCAAACACACTTGCTCATTTAAATCGCCATCACTGTATGATACCAAAGTGACGACATACAGTACAACATGTTTCCTCATTTCATCAGCGTTCCCGGCTCCAACAGTGGGTGGCCCACGATCTCAAACATAAATCACTGGCTGACATTTTGTCGCTGCGGGCCACTTGTAGTGAGGGTTGAACATTTTTCAGCTCAAGATACTGTATGCTCCTGCCCGGAGAGAAAGGGTAGCCCAAAGCAACAAATAAACAACCTATTTCCATCAACGCCTGCTGCCAAGATTGTTTTGGCTGAATTCTATTTTAGAGTAACAATGGCAGAGTTTTATTTTTTAGTCATAACCCCCTGAGACCCGCGATCCCGTCCGACTTGTCCTGTACTGTTTTTCTGAGGATGTAGCAGGTTCAGTTCTAGAGGTAGAGTGAAGGTATAGATATCATATAAAACTAAAAAAACATAAGGAACCCATTGGTAACAACCACTTCAGGCTTGACGAAAGGAGGAGGACGAAATAATGCTCCAAAGTTAAGCTAAATTTTGGTGAGGAAATACTGGCATGACCATTTTCAAAGGGGTCCATTGACCTCTGACCTCAAGATATGTGACTGAAAATGGGTTCTATGGGTACCCATGAGTCTCCTCTTTACAGACATGCTCACTTTATGATAATCACATGCAGTTTTGGGCAAAAAACATGCCGTTTTCTGAATGCAGTATAAATGTGTTATTTTCGCCTGTACTAAAAATAGTGTATTTGAATATTTCTGCATACTGGCGTCTCTAAACAGTCTTGGAATTACATAAATTAGGTATCACTGGAATGCTGAGACTCTTGTGGATCAAATGAGCCCAATTGTATTCATGCGTGAGGTTGTTAGTCCCCACCAAATCTGTGTAACAAATGGTATCAACCCAAAGATTGCTACAACAACTTGTGAGACATAATAGAGCATGGGAATGGCCATCATATACATCTATCTTAATGTTCTTAGCCCTTAAACACTTTTACAATTCATTTTTTATTAATTAATTAACTCTTGTTTATTTCTGATTAATGACTAGAACAACTTGACACACAGTGCACACAGCTGCAGCTCAAATTAATCTTCAGGTTCACAGCTTTCAGATGATGTACATCACTTCTATGTGACATCTACTGTTGACCTGCTATCTCCCCCTATAGACCCCCTGTACCCCCCTAAAAAAGACAAAAACTAGTTTGAGTCTCAGAGGGTCATAAGTTGATACTAGTATTTATATTTCAAATTATTTAGTATTTAACTTTTCAAACAGCAAAACCCGTGTCTGGTGGTTTGGCTCCAGGACTCCAGGCAGTATTTCACAGTGCTGCAGTCAGAGCAGGATGTCCTCCTTTCTGTACGAAGCTCATTGTTTTGCTTTGTTTTGTTTTGTTTAATTTAGCCTGGCCTACTCTTCTGGCAAATCCCCCTCAAAGAGGCTCAGCTGAGCAGCCTTTTTTTGGACTGGTTCCAGTAAATGTCTGCTGGTTCATTTAACAGCAGGATGAATTACAAGGATGTTGTAGATGTGGCTGACTGCACCGCCGAGTTTGTGGCGGTGCAGTCAGCCCTGATTACCTTGTCAGGTGAAAAGTGTCTATGTCCACAGGCCATGTAGAAATACTTCAGATTCTTTCCTTCCGATACTGTGTATAAAGTGCACCCACATCTACCGCTACTTGAGCATAGCTAAATATAACAGTTTCCTCATTATGTTCTTTCATGCTCTCTGCCTTTATCTCACCTACATCTCACTTCCTCTTTTGCTCACTTCCTCATTTTTTATTCCAATAATGATTTATTTTTTTTGCACATTATAGTAATACTTCATGTTTCCCCCCCAGTGTCAGTGGGTGTATCGTGCATTTGAGGATGTGGAAGAGCTCCAAAGAGAAAGAGGTGCAGGTGAGAAGGAGGAGAGCCCTTTCAGTCCGTATCCAGTGGAGAATGGGTCTGACCACGAGGAGGAGAACGGCACCAATGGAACAGGTGAAACACGTTTTATGTTACATCCTCTGAAACTGTCTTGTGTGTGTGCGTGAATTAAAATATTTATTTAAAGTTTCTGATTAAGGAGTTTTAAGGAGTCCCATTGCAGATGTAATGCGAACAGTTATGAGCAGCAAGTTTCATTTCTGGCCCATCAGTCGGCATTGGAACAGGATTAGTGTTACTTGGGAGTGTGCTTTAATATAAACTGTGGCTGCCTTGTGTGTACAACGATTGCAGGCTTTGTTAAAAAAAAAATCTGCTGCTGTCAAAAACATTACATCAGAACATTATGTTCCACCTAAATTGCTATTTTCAGATGACCCCTGAATCCGGTCATAGTCACTGTGTCAGTAAAAAGTGGCTCCAGAAGTAGGTAATTTCACCCTGCATATGGAAAATATTCCGTTTGAAAATGACACACGCTACTTACAGGCAGTAGTTACAGTTGTAGGACGTCATCTGGTAACACTGTGTTAGTGTATATACAATAAAGTGACCAATTTTTCTTACAGTGCTGGCAGGGTAAGTACATTTGACAGATGTGTACACTGTATTTTTACATGTGTCATTACTAAATGGATTTATTATATCATAATTTGTCTTTCCAAAGCTTTGGAGGTTTAGTTATACAAGCAAGTTTTGGGGGGATTTTAGACTTACCAAAAATATTTTAAGCCATGACTCTACCTCTGGACATTTTTTTTTCCTTTTAATCCTTCAAATAATCCTGATAATAATGTTATGGCTTTTTAAAATGGCATATATCAGATACATTCTTCATTTTGTATATACATGCTTGACTAAATCACTCCTGAATGCATGCAAAGTTTATATACTGACAAGTGACAGTTGTGCTTCACAGACCACCGGCTGGGCAGACTTTCCCTCTCCAATGAGCTGCCTCTGGTCAGCCTGACGGTAGATAACGTCCATCAGGAGCACGGCGTAGTCTATGAATACGTTAGCACTGCCGGCATCAAGAGCCACGTCCTGGAGAAGATGGTGCAGCCCAAAGGTTGCTTCAGCCTCACTGCTAAGGTAGTTATGGGACAACGAGGTGAAGTGGGATTATTAGGGCTGTGGATTGATTCAAATATTTCATCATGATTAATTGCATTAATTGTCCATAGGTAATCGCAATTAATTGCAAAATGTACTTTAAAGGGAGATTTGTCAAGTACTTAATACTGTTATCAACATGGGAGTGGGCAAATATGCTGCTTTATGTAAATGTATGTATATATTTATTATTGGAAATCAATTAACAAAACAATGACAAATATTGTCCAGAAACCCAGTGTGCTGACTTGACTATGACTTGCCCCAAACTGCATGTGATTATCATAAAGTGGGCATGTCTGTAAAGGGGAGACTCGTGGGTACCCATAGAACCCATTTTCATTCACATAACGTAAGGTCAGAGGTCAAGGGACCCCTTTGAAAATGACCATGCCAGTTTTTCCTCACCAAAATGTAGCCCTAGTTTGGAGCGTTATTTAGCAAGCTGTTATGACATGATTGGTACCAATGGATTCCTTAGGTTTTCTAGTTTCATACCAGTATCTTCACTCTAGCAAATTGTGTTAATGCGTTAAAGAAATTAGTAACATTAAGATGATTTTTTAAACTTTGACTGCCCTAGTGATTATCCTTATACAACCTGATACTGAGGAGAGAATGCACCACAGGGGTATAAGTCATACCTCCATTCATTTGCAGCTAAATACTGTATGATACTACTTATAATTAGCATAACATCTCAGCTACCAACATATCACATCTCATGTGTCATAGAAGATCCCAAGTTTGTGGGTCATTGATATTTTTTTCAACTTGCACTGCTATGACAGGATCTGAAAGCAAGAAACAAAAGTTTTTTTTTGGCATCACTGGTGGTTTCAGCTGTTAGTATTAGAAAGCTGAATGTTTAGTTAGATGAAAAACACACTTGCTGCTGCTAGGCATGCTATTTTTACTGTGTTTGTGATCAACTAAATCAAGTTTTTAAACTTGTATTGCTGCAGTGATCCATCCTTACCAATGGTTCTTGTCTCTACAGATCCTGGAGGCATTTTCTGGCGATGACAGCCTCTTTGTTCGTAACTGCAGCCAGCTCATCTCGCAGAGTGACCGAGTCGTTACCATGCCTCAGTACGAGTTCAGACAAATCTGTGACACCAAGCTGGAGAGTATCCGACGGCGTATCAGCAGCTACCAGCAGGTATTAAGACACACTTCTACACTCTCTTGAACACATCAGACTGTCATATCCATAGAAATGCCCCCCCCCCTCTTTGATATTAAAGTTACTATCAGGAACTCTTAACTGGTTATGAAATAGTCTCAATTTAATACTGACGCCTCTAAATGACCTACATATGTAAACAAGACCATCAGCGAGAAGATTGTCTTTTTCTATATAGTTATTCTTAATGGTTTTCATCGGTGCCACCGGGTCAGATTCTGGCGAAATCAGACGAAATCACACAGGAGCAGACTGTCAGACCCTGCTGCAGTAAAATGAGTTTTTTTAAAGGGACTCTGGTGCTCGGAAACACTACCGCTTTTGTCCACAGGGACCGCCAAAATCAACACAAAATGAAAGTTCCTCGTAGTAGCTTTAACTTAAAAACATAAAAATTCTTTATTCCTGTGTGACTGAATAATAGTTTGCTGATGTATATGTCAGGTAACTTAAAATCATCACTCAAACCAGTATCACTCACATTTATACCAAAAATATGTATTATCTATATTCTTGTCAGTCTATTTCTTATTGGTTCTTAGTTTATGGATGCATCAAACTACTTACAGCCATGCATTTTAATGCTCTGAGAGGCTTAAGAGAGGCTTTTCAGTGGGATGTGAAAATAGGTCAATCACTGCCTTTCTTCTGTTACTGTGTCTATTAACCACACTCACATTATTATCAACTAAACCTCCTCAGGGCTAAATACAGCTCATCTATATACACTTGTAAAAATATGACACCTAATAAGAAACTTGATGATAATAGTTAGATACAAGCTCTTGTCCTTAACCTTATTTTTTCCATTACTCAAGACAGCAAGAACTCTCTACAACTTCTAAGAAGAATATTACATTAATTAGTCTTCATTATGTCTCCATGTAATATTTTCTGCTACAGTGACCACCACTGTGGTGAAAGGGAATGTCATCTTATTATAAACACATTTGTTAGAGCTGTCAGTCATGCAGCTTATGCTTTCACTAAACTAAAGTATGTGTCCCCCTTTTTTTCACCCAGTTTACCCTGGAGCTGAAGAACAAGGCATGGCCCTCCTTCAGGCAGGCCGGTGTTCGCCCTCACCCGCTGGGCTGCATGGACTTTGTTCCCACCAACTGCCACGTCAACTTCATGCAGGTCTCTTACCCCAAGAGCACTACCTCTGCCGGCAGGACTTTCAGCATCCGCTTTGGGCGCAAGAACTCCCTGTATGGCCTGGATCCTGACCAAGGTAGAGGGGACACACATACACACACACCTCTAACCAATATGATTTGAACATTAGTACAATCTCTGTTACATATCCACTGCTTAAAACTAAGCATCACTGAGATCACCCCCTTCACGGTAACACAGCTTAACCCACTTAACACCAGTGATCACTTTGACTAATTACCCTCCACGACCATTTAAATGCAGCAGCACAGAGAAGGTAATGTCAACCCCAGCCTCCCACAGGAGCCACAAGGTCTCAACAAGGATTCCCATAGTAAATTAGATGAGTGGTTTGCCATTAAGACTCCATTAGCCTCAGGCCATACCCATGTTATTGACATGAGAAGTGAATGAATGATGCAGCGTAGGAATGTGTGTCATTCACTAAACGCTGCTGGTGCTGCTGCTGCTGCAGAGGTCAAAGGGGAGAGAAAGAGAGAGGGGGAGATTTGAGTGGAAATGGAATGTAATGCTGCCAAAGAATAATTTCAAGAAGAGGGCAAAACGTTAAGAAATCCTTTATTCCTTAGATACAGAAAGAAGTCTTCTGTCTAAGTGGCAGTGTTACTTTTGGCAGCAGGAAAAAAACGAAAATGCTTATTAGTTTTAATCGACAACAACTTAAAACGTTTTAGTCCAGTTTTAGTCATTGAAAAGTCATTGGCTTTTAGTCAAATATATTTTCTTTCTTCATTTTGTAAGCTTTTTTTTTGTCCTGTTATCAGTCATCAGATTATATTGAACATTTTTGTCATTTTAGTCAAACTTGTTTCACATAAAATGTTATCTTCATTATCTGATGAAAAACACAGGTTGAATGATTAAGAATGCAGCTTTGCAGTTAGTTTGAGTCCTCCTGACTGCGCTCATTAATGATGCGCGATTCAGTCGCACCCATTGGTCCGTTATGAGAGCCAATCCGCACCGCCAACATGTAAAAATATGTGTGCTTGTGTGTGTGTTTGTGTGTTTGTGTTTAAGACAGAGAGAAGGTGGAAGGTGACAAAAATAAAGAGAGGTTTTGGTTAAGTTCTCACGTTTGAGTTTTATGTTTTTATGTTTTAAAGATGAAAATGTAATAGAGTCAGCATTGCTGTCACAGTTCCAGGATGCCTCGTCCTCATCTTTCCTCTCAGCAACAGCTGCAAGTCAGACATCTGCCGAGCAGTTGTACTGACGAGATGTTCCACTCGTCGGTGTGCGTTCTGCCGGCTCGACCAACCAACAGCAATGGACACGATATTTTCTCTAGTGACAGACAGTTGCTAGTCTTTAGCGTTGCAGTCAGAAACAGGATGAATTCACGAAGCTTATTACCTGAGGTGATACAAAATCTCCTCTTCCAGCACCATTCCCTGGATTTTAAAGGAATGTGTGGAATGTACATAAAATGTAAAAGGGCTTCTCTATTTAATCATAATGTTGGCTGTGTGCACTAATAGTACACAGCCTGGGTTCATTGCAAGAACTGGGTCTGTCTGCAGTTGTGGGATGTCTCGGGTTATTGCAGCTTAGTTTGGCTTTCAACCCAAGTAAACAGTTTAGCATTCTGATCTCGCTGTGCATATCAGTTGCATAAGTTGTTTTTTCATCAAAGACGAGAGTGCTACTTCATAAGCTTTTGAACATCTGTGGTAGATATAATTGTAAGAAAGTGAGAACTGAAAACATGTTGTTTATTCTCACTCTCCTCTCTGTCGTGTCCTGTAGCACAACTGAACCCCATGTCCCACACCCAGCACTGTGTGACCAGCATGGGGGCTCCTTCCTGGAACTGCTCCGGCCTGGACGGGGACGAGGCGGACGGCAGCGGGGAGGTGACCGTGGACGGAGGCGAGGGGGAGAATGACAGTCGGCCGCCACGGGCTGGCCACGGGGAAGGCGGGTTGAGCTTCCTGCTCAAACAGGAAGACACAGAGACCCAGGACGCCTACATTTACCTATACAGCCGCCTGGACGTTGCTGTGAGGGAGATGAGGCAGTATGTCGCTCAGATAGATGTGTAAGTGTTACAGTTTATACCGATTCTGTGCAACTGAATGATCCTCAACTACCTTTGAATGGCATTTCCTCTGTCTCCGTTCCTTATAAATCTCTTATCTCAAAGTGTCATCTATCAAATCAAAAGAAAAGTGTTTACTCATATCCATTAAAAAAATATTTTCAGCTCCAACAGTTGGTGCCGTTATCAGATATTTATTATTTTCATAGCCTTCACGGTGACATTTAGAGATCTGTGAATAAAAAGCTAGGAGCTGTTATCCTCACGCCGGCCTCCTGAGTCTGTTCGTCAGCCTCTCTTTGTCTGTCTGCCCTTTGCCTTGTTTAAAGCTGAGGATTTACAAAAGGAACATTCTTCAGGCCCAAAATATTTCTGGGCCGGGCCCAGTACGGGAACAGGGAGTGAGGCCAGGATAACATCAAGAGAGAAAGAGACACATATTGTGTGTCTGTGCTGAGGAAGGGGTGTGACAATGTGGCTGAATATGTGTTTACGTTTGATTGTGAAGACGTCTCTGCAGAGTGTATTATAATATAAATATAAGCATAATAGTGTCTTGACATAATTTGAAGGATTTAATCCCAATATACTTTATATCTCTAAAGCTTTCAATACATTTTAAACTATTTAAAAAAATATATACTACAAACATATATTGTACTATGTGCTAGACTAATGTGTAAGTAACACAGCATTAGCCATATTTTGTTAAATGTGTTTTCAAATCTAATTTTGGGAATATCTATACATATTTTTTTAGGCTCTTGTCGTCTATCACCGAGCCCACGCAACTCCAAGGGGAGGGCGGGGAGCCTCCGGTGTACGAGCCGAGTCAGCCACCCTCTCTGGCCCCCTGCGAGGACGGCTGCGACCAGGACAAAGTGGAGCAAGGTGGCATTAAAAGAGTCTGCTTCAAGGTGAACGAGGAGGACCAGGAGGACTCGGGTCACGACACGATGAGCTACAGGGACTCCTACAGGTACTGGTTAAAGACTATGTCACCACGAAATCAAACCGACTCTCTGAAGTTGATGTTAGTATTTAACCTGGTTAGGTGTTCTCAGGCTTAGAAGGTACATTTGGTTATCTCCAGTGGTGGAATGTAACTAAGTACATTTACTCAAATACTGTACTTCAGTACAATTTAGAGGTGCTTGTACTTGAGTATTTCCATTTTTTGCTACTTCTACTCCAGTACATCTCAGAGGGAAATACTCCAGAGGGAAATATTGTAATTTTTACTCCACTACATTTATCAGACAGATTTAGTTACTTTTTACATATCATGTGCTTATATAATATGATGCACTGCCCAGTTTGACCGTTTGATCGGAGTTCGCGAGTGATTGACAGCTGTCTCAGTTGAATGAACAGCCAGTAGGAACGCACTCTCTCTCTGAAATGACCTGTGATTGGCCAAAGTCTCCCGTCTCGGGCTCGATTTTTTAAAGCTTGAAAACAGAGCCATGAGGAGGTGCAGAAGTCTAGTTATCTCTCAGAACACTTGAATTACAATATGCTGCAAGATTATTATGAAATTCTTGCCCAATGATACCAACAATATACTGCCTACTGCAGGTTTAAGTAACATTTTGAATGCAGGACTTTTACTTAGTGTGGAGTATTTTTAGGCCATGGTATTTCTACTTTTACTCAAGTTAAGGATCTGATTACTTCTTCTACCACTGGTTATCTCCAAACTGAGACCAGAGTTGCTTAAAAATTTGTAATAATTTAAAGTCGCATTGTCATTTATCTGAATAAGCTGCCTGATATTAAGCGCAATTAATTGTTTTTGTTGGAGAAAAATCTATATTTACCTTTTATAGCAGCAGCATTTTTATAAAACACACGAAAGGAAACATTGGACACCCTTGAGTCACACCTGGATTTCTAACTGTGGACTCTATAAAGCATGAGCAACACTCAGACTCCCTCTTTACTCTACAAACCCATAATGCTCATTTCCCCCCTTTGGAGGCTGAGATTCATTCCAGATGTTGGCATTTTAACTCGAGATCCAGGGCTAAAAATGACTTCAAAATGTTTTGGTCAGATCTGGTTATGTCATTTGCTTGTTGTGAGTTCATTCAGAGAGAGAGAGAGAGTGCGTGTGTGCGCACGGTTCACTGGGCAGTGCTCCACTGAGCCCCACCCTCCACCACCCACTAAGATGTAGTTATTGGTTGTTGGTGTGGTGGGCTGGTGTATAATAGAGCCAAATGTTTGGGGCGCGGCCTCCTCACCCACTCTGTCATTAAGGCCCCGGCCACGCCATGTGAAACGTGACTACCTCATCGCAATAAAATGTAAAAGAGAAATGTAGGCTGTTGTATGTGTGGTTCACACACACACACACACACACACACACACACACACACACACACACACGCGCACACACACGGTGAGGTGTTTACTCTGGATTTTGAAGCCCAGTGGAAAGGAAAAAACCCTCTGTTCAAGGTAGCAGTATTAGGCCGCACAGTGAATGTGGATGAATCATCCCACATGTGATGAAAAATGCTACTGTGTTTCAGAGGTGGGTGGTGAATCTTTTTTTTTTGTCGAGTCTTGCTGAGAGAATCCGACATTAAAGCCTGAGGTGGTGACAGGCCACGGCAAAGCTCAACAGTCGGAGGTCACCGGCTGAGTACAGTTTGTGAGGAACATAATGTGAGAACAAGAACAGAATAGACACACACACGTCACGCAGACACAGGGGGTCAAAGACGGAAAAATACAGAACGAATTAAGGAGAGAAGAGTGTGTGAAGAAATAATGATCGAGTTGTGTTTGTTCTAAACTCTGGTACACTGTGTCTGTCATAAATCTTTTGGCTCCCGTATCAGTGTATGAACCAGTTAAGCCCTTTTGTCGAGTGTGTCCAGATCCAGCTGAAACAGATTACAGTTCCCTCCAGACATCAGAATGCATCTCAAGTGACAACCTGTGATTGATCTTCCTTTGTCGCTTAACATTTCAAATAGTCCTATTCATCTCTTCTGTTTCTGTAAACAGGAGCCTCCTCAAAATCAATCCAATACAGACTGTCGTTTTTTCTTAGCTTCCTTTGGCAAACCAGCTTGCTCAAGATATTACACTTTCTGACGGTATATGAACCGTCATTTCCAGACATAACACATTCCATCTTAAGGATATAATATGCAAGAATTTCCTAAAAAAAACAATGTATAGGCTGATACAAAAACAATCCCTCTGAATCATCACTTATGAGCCACTGGAAGTGTGTGGTTGTGTCTGTATCTACAGAGACCCTGTAGCCCTCTGTCTGGATTTTCTGTTTCCTCTTATTTTGCTGTGTTCAGGACATTTCTGGACTTCAGTAAACAGCCTTTTGGTGAACCCCCAGCCTAATATCAGAGCGCAGGGTATGCAGCCCGTTCAGGTCATCAAATACCGCCGCTTTGTCACGCTCCTCGCCGTCTTGATACCGAGGCACAAGCATTATACATCAATCGATCTTGGAACCCATCAGCTATTGGTCTGACGACGGACAATCCTCTGGGTTCCGGTGTAGCAACTTGAGATACAAGACTAGATTTTGAGTTCAGAGACGATGTGTATGACTGGATTGTTTCATAAATAGTCAGTTTACAAGCTAATTTTAAACCAATAAAATTATAAATCAATCAACGACAATAGCTGATGGGTTTCGAGAATTTTGGCCTTTGCGTTCTGCCTCTTTTGCTCTCTACATGGACTGTTTACCTGCTTTCAACCAAAGCCTGCTCAAACATGATTGGTCAATACTACTTTGAATACAAACAGAAACCAGAACACCTCCGATATCAAAATCTTGTCCCGTTGCCGAAAGATTCTACATGTGAATGCAGAATCTGTTTATAGAGATTACACATTGATGGGCACCAGTCCCCATTTAGCTCTGTCAGATACAAAGCGGCATATTTCACGGATGAGAATGGCTTGTGTTTTCTTATATGCATGTGCTCCAGACAGTGTCTCCCCCCCTTGACCGAGAGCAGCACTGAGAAACGGCGGACAGAAGCCTACCCTTCGGCTGCATTCATTCAAAATCCAGCAATGCGGGTTGTGCGCAGTTGTGGTCATGTTTATTTGTGCTTTAGAATGTAACTGCCGCAAAACAATCAGAAAATAACATTTTATTTCTCTGATTCACTGCTTTGTTCTCACTAACGCCGCTCCCTCTCTTCATTCACTCTATAGCTCGCTCGACTATCGATGCTCTCTCTCTAGCTCCCTCCCTCCCTCTCTTGTTGAGTCGAGGAGGAAGGGCCAACTTTGAATGCGGTGACAAATGTAACATATTATACCTTTAAACACAGTGCGGAAGTCAAATTTGATTTTTGTATTTTTTTGTTGTCCAAAATGTCCCCGAAGCCGTCGCACCAACGCTCACATTTGTTTAAGCATTCTAATAGCTGAGTGCATTGCATTTTGGGCCAATATCTCCTTTAACACCACACTCAAAATTCAAGTGGTTTTAGTGTGCATGCTGGCATTTTAGTATCCTTCAGTTATGTCATGTTTTCAGTGTGAATACTACATATAGACTTTATGCAAATGGATACAATTTAAGAAGCAACCTCAAAGGAGGCCGTTGATGAGTTTTCACTGGGATCCCATTGTGCTATCATATGTGTGTGTGTGAGTGTGTGTGTTTATGGTGTAGGTTTAGCCAGATCCGCTGCTACAAGCAGGATAATTGTCACAGTGGTGCTCACACTTTTGGCAGGAGGTGTGTGGCTAAATTTAGAAATCACCTTGTGTTTGTGTGTGTGTGTGACAGAGAGTGTGTATGTCTGTGAATTCATCCGGAAAAAAAACACACCTACCTATGTAGAAGCAGATAGCCAGAAGTGGAATAATACGGGACACATAGGGAGAGAGGGAATTGTTTGTATATTAGGCAACAAATAAAGAGAAAAGCAATGGGAGGCCTGAATACATTATGATTAGACGGAGTGGAGGGAGAGAGTACAAAGACAAAAACTTGGATTTCCTGGTGTTGCATACACACATATATTAGTATGAGTGTAACACAGTGTATGTGAATAAAAGCCAGCGGAGAATTCAAGCCAAACTACTAAAAGATGGTCCTATTAGCCCTCTCCCCATAATTGTTCACAGCTCAGAGGTAGCCAAACCCCCCCACCACCACCACCACCACCACCACTACAAACACACATTCACACACACTTATACACACACATTAGGGACCACAGAATAACCCGGCAGGTGATATCCACCCACTATTCCACCACACTGTCATCCAGCCAAACCGAGATACAGCAAAGGAAGACAAAGCCAGTGTTGTCGTTTTGTATCTCGTAGTGGCTCGTAGGCCATTTGTCATGGTAATTCAGCTTGTGAATCATTCAGAGCTCCTCTGAGGGGATCGCGAGCGTGCTCACTTGAAGCGACGTATAATTTGATCCACATAAATCTTCCACATGCTCCCGGTAATCATGTTGAATCACGTAGACGTTTGACTGTAAATACCAGACCATGCCATTTTAAAAAAACGTCTCAGGCAGGTTGAAGTTCTCTGCACACACGGATGTGAAGGAATACACTGAAAACTGAGCTGCAAAACACTGGCACATATGTGTTTAGAAATGTATTTGTGTGAATAGGTGAGCTCCATTTCAGTATTTAGGTGTAATGTACACGTTCATTATCAAATGTCAAATGTTTGGGAGTCTAATGCAGTGACAGTTTACTGAATGCTTCTCTGTGTAAACCAGTGGCGGTTGTTGCTGTGTGAAACATTTAATTACCTTTGGTCTCACATACTGTAAATCAGAGAAGGCATTTACAATCAGAAGGATTATTTGGCAGCGTAATTACAAGACGCAGCTTTCCAAATCCTCTCTGTGGTTTAAGAACGGAATGAACCGTTTGCTTTATTGTGCATTTTAAAGCTGTGTGCATTTGTGTGTGTGCTTTATTACAGTGAATGCAACAGCAACAGAGATTCGGTCCTGTCCTACACCAGCGTGCGAAGCAACAGCTCTTACCTGGGGAGTGATGAGATGGGATCAGGTAAAGGAAAGAAAGGAAATGTAACTTGTCTGTCCATCTGTAAACATAGTTAGTGCATTTTTAATGTTTTGTATCCACAGGAGCTCTCGCTACAATATCTGTCCTTTCATCTCCAGTGACGCATTTTCTATTGTTTCGTACTCCAGCACATTGGATTGCATGTGAAACAATTATCATTTCAGATCCAACGTTGGGTAAAGAGTAGGGCTGTCAAAGTTAACGTGATAAGTTAATGCAAATTTGTTTTAATGCCTCTAATTTCTTCAATGCATTAATGCAACTTGCGATTTTTAATTAATCTTAAAAATCCGACTTAAGGAATCCATTAGTACCAACCAGCGGCTAAATAACGCTCCAAACTTACGCCAAATTTTGGCGACGAAAAACTGGCTTGGCCATTTTCAAAGGGGTCCCTTGACCTCTGACCTCAAGATATGTGAATGAAAATGGGTTATATGGGTACCCACAAGTCTCCCCTTTACAGACATGCCCACTTTATGATAATTCCATGCAGTTTTGGACAAGTCATAGTCAAGTCAGCACACTGACACACTGACAGCTGTTGTTGCCTGTTGGGCTGCAGTTTACCATGTTATGATTGGAGCATATTTTTTATGCTAAATGCAGTACCTGTGAGGGTTTCTGGACAATATTTGTCATTGTTTTGTGCTGTTAATTGATTTCCAATAATAAATATATATATACATTTGCGTAAAGCAGCATATTTGCCCACTCCCATGTTGATGAGAATATTAAATACTTGACAAATCTCCCCTTAAGGTACATTTTGAACAGAATAAAAAAAGTGTGATTAATCACAATTAACTATGGACAATCTTACGATTAATCGTGATTAAATATTTGAATTGATTGACAGCCCTAGTAAAGAGCCAAATGTGTCCCTTACCAAACAGACAACATTGTAAAGTGAATTTAACATAAACAACATGAGCTAGGCCGAAGTAAATACATGCTTACTGAGTGTCAAACAAAGACAAGAAATAATGGATGTTTCGTTTCAGTAGTTGCCAACTTGTGCATCCTCTTTAGTTTGTGATAACGTTGATCATATGTCACGCTTTCAGCACGCCTAAACAAAAAAATGCTGCAGATATTTCTTGGCGGCGACTGTGGTCAGATATTGTAGACACAACATTTCACAACCCCGCAGCCACATTCTTTATTCTGTGAGCCAAGTATGTGTCCGCTGCTGTTTATCACTTTGTTTTTACAGCATTAAGTCTTAGATAGTCCACAATGAGTCATTCTATTGAAAGGATTTAGCAGCTTTCATCCTGTCATTAAAACAGATGCATCGAGAAAAAAAAAAAGTTTAATAAGTGCAGATGGTCAAATAAAAATGAACGCTGGCGTCCCAATGTGTGATTTCTCCTCAACTTTCTGTTTGGTGCTTTCCGGCCGCTAGGAGATGAGCTGCCGTGCGACATGAGGATTCCCTCCGACAAACAGGACAAGCTGCACGGCTGCCTCGAGCACCTTTTCAACCAGGTTAGTTCCGGGGTTCAGTTTGGAGATGTTGGGAAGTTTTGTGTTGTAGAGCGTCCTTAACCGCTTCCCCGAACCCTAACTTCTAATTTTAACAAAAAATGACAGTAATCTTTGTTCCCCATCTACACCTCGGAAGAACCAACTAACTGAGGACTGCCTAACTTTAAACTCAGCCAAAAGATTTAAAACTGAGAGAAAGTGAAACAAGAACACACACACACACACACACATTAGTGTTATACCCCCATCTCCACCACCACCACCGGCAAACCATTTGGAACAGATGATTGTGATAGTAATCAGTCAACATCTGGGCTGAGTTACCTCCAGGAGCTCTCTGTCCTCTGGTCAGGATCCTGATTTTCTCTCTCATTTTTCACTTGACCTCCTTTCTTTCTCTCCGTTCTCTCTTTCTCCTCACACACACACACACACACACACACACACACACACACACACACACACACACACACAGACTTGCACTGATACGTGGACTCCGTTAAAGACATCCATCCATCTTTTCATCTCCTCTTACCAGCATTTGATGTCCTTTGGCCGCCCCCGTGGGCTGCTCTCGCTGCTATAGTTCCTTCCATATGTAAACAGCAGCTCGGGGGGGGGGGGGGGGGCTGCAAACACAAGCCTTGTTGTTGTTAATGAAGACCCTTGCCAGAAGCTATCGCAGAGTGTTTGTCAGCATGTGTGTTTGTTTGAATGACACGGAAAGAAAGGAGGTAGCTGGTGGAAGAAAGGAAGAAAGGTGTAGAATATGTGGGCGGATGATTACCTGATAATCTTTCTGCGTATGTGCTTTTAGGTTGACTCCATCAACTGCCTACTCAAAGGAAATGTTATGACCAAGGCCTGTGAGGAAACCAAGCACTTTTACTCTGACCTCAGCCAACCAGGTATGTATTCTTCATATGTGTGTGTGTGTGTGTGTGTGTGTGTGTGTGTGTGTGTGTGTGTGTGTTACTGCTAGAAAGCTGAGAGGGTGTGTCGTCATGCTACTGTTAATACATCTGTTATACAACAGATACACACACTCACACTTTCCTGGATTTTATGTGAACAGAGTTCCGCCAAACAGAAGACTGGACGTTGCATTGTCATCACATTATCCGCAAGAACATCCAGGAGGACCCTTGGAACCTGCCCAACTCTATCAAAACCCTGGTGGAGAGCCTGCAGAGATTCGTGGACGGTTAGTGGAACACACATGCACACACGTACAGTACACGTGATCGTATACCGTTACAATCAGCCATCCCATCTTGTTTTCCTTCTGCCTCTACAGATGGGAAGAACCAGCTCCTCCTGGCTCTGCTGAAGTGCACAGGTAGAGTAACATGTCGGCATTAAATAGAAACCAGTTCATATTCAGAGTGAGTCAAACTAGATAAAAGCCAGCTCTTAATTTTCCATAAAATTACCAGAGGAGTTATCAAGACAGGCCGTGCAATCACTCAGCAGAATTCAGGCGCAAGCAGCAGGAAACGTCTCATAACTGGAGTATTTTAAATGATTCCAACAGTTCAGAGCACTTTGCAAATGAGATCATCCATCATGTGAACATATAATACAGCCAATTCTACACCAGGACATCTGCAGCTCCTTAAAACACATTCAGAGGTTATTGAATTATAACAAAAATATGTCAAGAATACAGTTCTTAACATTCAGTGGTTCTAATTTTTTTTGCTACATTAGCGTTGAAACAAGGCATTTCCACTTTTGTAGTAATAATGAACAACCTAATATAATAGCCCTATACCAAGTATGTATTCGTTTCACATCTGCTGCAGGGTTCATTTTGTTAACAATGATGATGACGAGACGGCACCGACATCATTAAACACTGACGGTGACGATATCAAACATGCAATATCGTTGACAAAAAAGATGAGGCTAAAATGTAGTTTAAAAACATAAAAACTTTACCAAAATCTCTCTGTATTTTTGTCACCTTCCACCTTCTCTTCCCCTCTCTCTGTCTCAAACACACACACACACACACACACACACACACACACACACACACACACACACACATACATACACACACATACACACATACACACTGCGCTGCGGTGGCCGCGCTCACTCCATCTCTGTTCTTGTCTTACACTTCAGTCCTGACAATTGTGCTACTATAATGCATAAAGTTGGTGTTTTGCGTGTCGTGTCGGGTCAGGTTCGGATGGTTGAGTAACAGATATATAATATGATTACAAAACGAGACTAAGATTACATTTTTAATAAATATCTGACAAAATTAAGAGAGAAAACTGAAATTTCTCTTCGGTAACTAAAACGTTTTGAGTTGTCGTCGACTAAAACTATGAAGGATAAAAATGACTTAAATGTGACTAAAACTAATAAGGATTTTCGTTTTAAGACTAAATCTAAAATAGCTACCAAAATGAGCTCTGATCTGCTGTATTACTGAAGATAAAGAAGCAGATGTTTAAATTTATTTAGTTTCCGGTATAATCAAATGGATCTAATAAGTCTTCAGCATTTATTTTCCAGATCAGGCTCATTTCCAGATTGAGGCCAGTTGTTCTGTGTGTTTGTTCAGGGATGAGGGTTGGTGTCAAAGCACATGATGCTCCAGTCACTTTGAACTGTGCTCAGTGGCATATGGTGCTAGTTAACAGGAGATATCCTCTTGGGGGATCCGGGCTAATGGAATAAAGTATATGTATCGGAGCAACTCCAGGACGCGTGTAATGAGGAAGGTTACAGTGGGAGGTTGGGATGCCTTCTGCCCACTGACCTTCCCCATAATCTCCCCCTTTGTACCCGTGAACTCCCTCCATCACTCTCTGACATCAAAATTCCTCTCTCTCTCCTCCCCAACACCAGACACTTCTCTGCAGCTGCGACGGGATGTGATCTTCTGCCAGGCAGCGACGGGCGCCCTGTGCACGCTGGCGGAGCAGCTGCTGGCGGCGCTGCGGTCGCGGTTCAACAACGCTGGGGAGTACCAGGAAGACGGCAAGGAGACCAGCCGCAAGTGGCTGGAGCAGATATCGGTCATTGGCGTGCTGCTGCACTTCCAGTCCACGCTAGCGCCACACCTGGTGAGTACAGATTTTCTGTTTTCATTTGACAAGAAGGTGCAAACTGATGGGTTTTTCTAATGAAGCTCCACTTTGTGATGTAGCTTCATAAGTTGCATGCAGTTCTTTTTATCCCCTTACCATTCTGTTGTCTTTTTTTAGACAGGGGTAGGGGTGGGGGACAGAGGTAGATTAAAAAGTCAACAGTAGATGTCACATAGAAGTGGTGTACATCATCTGAAAGCTGGAACCTGAAGATTAATTTGAGATGCAGCTCATCACTTTGTGTCAAGTTGTTCTAGTCATTAATAAGAAACAAGAATTAATTAATAAGTGAATGAATGAATTAAAATAAATTGTGAAAATGTATAAGGGCTTAGAACATTATGATAGAAGTATATGATGGTCATTCCCGTGCTCTATTATGTCTCATAAATTGTTGCATTTTTGGGTTGAACCATTTGTTACACAGATTTGGTGCTAAATTTAACCATTTTTTACCACTCTAGAATTGATAAAAATGATCAATAATCCCTCAAAAATACAACATTAAGACACCAAGACCTTGAGGAACACCATAGAAAAAGCCATGCTGTAATTTGGTATAAAAAGCTTTTGACATTTGGAGATTTCTGCAAGAATTGTATTTTTTGGCGATTGGATGGCGAGCACTTCTGTTCTGGAAACTGCTCAGAAACCCCTTATTGTCAATCTACAATCTACAATGAATTGGCTCCTATGGGGACTAAAATCATCACACATGATTGGATCCACAAGAGTCTCAGCTTTACAGTCATACCCAATTTATGCAATTCCAAGACTGTTAGAGACCCGAGTAAGCAGAAATATTCAAATAACACATTTATACTGCATGAAAAACACTGCACATTGCAGTTTTGCCCCAAACTGCATGTGATTATCATAAAGTGGGCATGTCTGTAAAGAGGAGACTCGTGGGTACCCAGAGAACCCATTTTCATTAACATATCTTGAGGTCAGAGGTCAAGGGACCCCTTTTAAAAATCGCCACGCCAGTTTTTCCTCGCCAATATTTAACATAATTTCGTAGCGTTATTTAGCGTTCATATGATAACAGTATCATCACTCTAGCTTGAAAACTGAGCCCACTATAACCTCTGAAAGACAGAATAGCAGCCGGGCCCGCAGGTGGGCCATCAGAGTGTTAAGGGGTTAAGATAAAAGTCCTACCTGAAGCATTTTTAAGTAAGCGTCAAGATATACAGTAGTAGCTGTCCCGTTGCATCCACTTTTGTGTCCATGTGTCCTCTCTAGCCACGCAGCTGTCCCCTACTGCATGGCTTCTAACTATCAAAACTCTCCTCCCGGTGCGACTTCTGAGCCTTTCTTTTTCTCCACTGGCAGAAAGAGGAGCGGACCATGCTGGAGGACACCAAGGCGGCCCTGTTGGATTTGGACAAAGTCACTGTGTTCTTCAGGCAACTGGAGGATGAGTGTCTCGTCGCAAGTAAGAGACTCCATCAACAAAGACTGACTTTGCTCATTCAAACCACACTGCTGCTAATGAGCAGCTGTATGGTTCGACCAACTCTGAATAGCGTTCCATTATGCGGATGTATGGTAGCCATTGAGGGCGAAATTGCCATTTTATCATTGCAGATTTCATTTTCCTTTCAGTGGAGAGCGACTGAATAGGGAGCTAAAACAACACTATAATGGCTTCATAAATCATCTTAAACAAGGGCACAGCATGCAGTCTCTTAAAGTCCTCGTTGTCCTTGTGTTACAGATAAGAGGGTCCCTTCCCTGACAGGCTGTGAGGGGCTTCATTTAAACTTTGTAATATTCTGCTGCACAAAAAACGGCAAATTGATTTTGTGGTTTTGCATTCCTTCTGTCCCGCCAAACCGACTTCAAGGTCGGAAAATGTATTTCAGAGTAAGCATTCGAATACAATAGTGTACTGCAGTAGTTTGAAGATGCACCGCAGGTTGTTCATAGTGTGAGCATCTTGACATGACCTGGGCGTATTTGTGCCTTTAATAACCTCAGTGTCTGTATTCACTGAAGGTGCTCCTGGCCACCAGAAGCCTTAAAGCCAGCAGATACAAAGGACGACTGCATGCTGAATCAGTTCTCTTTTCAGCTGCCTCAATATGGCCAGCAGAGATTGCCGCTCAAAGGAAAAGCACAACATGCACTTCCCATTTTAAGAGGCAAAGCGATGGATGAAGCAGGGATTTTTGCTATTCTAGGTTCACGCTCAGCAGCAGAAACTATTTAGTGTACACATGGCATGCATATATTTTGCACGAACATGCAAACCAATGCATGCACATATTGATTTGGTCAGTGTGCAGGCCCAATCTCCTACACTTTGATGTAAAAAAAAAAAAAAAAACAGTTTTTAACCAAAGTGCTTGGCTGAGGTTGCATATTATGCTCAGACTGCTGCAGTGCAGGCAGATGGTTTGTGGCGGCAGCGTCCATTGGACGGTATTGATTTGCTAATAGCATCTTGAGCAAGCTGGGAGCTGTTGGTAGAATCATGTAAGCAGCGCAGAGTCTGAGGCCCCAGAGTTCAGCCTGAAGCATCACAGCCAATTCCACAGGATTATGGCTTGATGGGTTCTCTAGCAGAGAGACGCTGACCCTAGAGGTTGCTCTGTAAAGGTCATCCTTTCCATTTTCTAAGAGCTGCACATGTGGGGTTAAAGTTGTAAATGATTACTAGTCGTGTATTTCTTGTAGGTTTAGAAAGGGTTACAGTAATGACTAGGGCTGTCAATCTATTCAAATATTTAATCACGATTAACCGCATGATTGTCCAGAGTTAATCGTGATTATTTGCACTTTTTTTTTTATCTGTTAAAAATGTACCTTAAAGGGAGATTTGTCAAGTATTTAATACTCTTATCAACATGGGAGTGGGCAAATATGCTTGCTTTATGCAAATGTATGTATGTATTTATTATTGGAAATCAAGTTTCCAATTTGAAAATGGCCATGGCAGTTTTTCCTCGCCAAAATTTAGCATAAGTTTGGAGCGTTATTTAATCTCCTTCGTGGTGAGCTAGCTTGGTACCAACGGATTGCTTAGGTTTTATAGTTACAGTATCTTCACTCGAGCTATAAAACTGAGCGTGGCACAACCACCGGAAGATCGATTGCGTTAATGCGTTGAATAAATTGGCGGCGTTAAAATTAATCTGCGTTATTATCTCGTTAACTTTGACAGCCCTATTAATGACAAATTTGTTTAAGTGTAACTGTAAAAGGTTTTTATTCTGTTGCTTTAAAAAGAATCTCCTCCCATCAGTGTGTTGGCCAGTAGCTGCTACGTTAAAAACAGCGTACAGACATAACAGTATGTGTCTTTTAGATTTCCCCAACATGACTAACACCCAGGTAATTACTGCTGTTATATTTAAATGGACTTGTGTCATTTTCTTTTCCATTGCTGTGCACTATGTGGCAGTGTCGAAGCAAAACTAAGGCAACGCTGGAGACACAATGAGTTTTCCACATTCAGTTCTGGCAGGATGGAGTTTCTGATATGACTGCGGTGATGGTGGTTTTGTGAAATCCTGCTTGGTAAACTATTTGAAATGATCGATGATACTCACTAATATAGCTGTACTAGTACGTTTAATGGCATTGGGAAACCTGAACTTCTGACTGTGGCAAATCTAGACGTTAATACACATTCATAGTGACAGAGCACGATACACGAGGTGTCATTCCTCTGTTCACTGTGAAACTTCCCTTTTATGTACTTACCATTCTCACATTTTCATGTGTTGAGTTGCTCAGACAGCCAAAATGATAATAATGCAGTCTTGTTAAAGGGGAACACCACCTCAATGAGGAATTCCAATCTGTTATTTCCATGACCTCGGAAAGCTCAATTAATATTTGTGAACATGAGCTCCTCTCTCTCAGAGTAAGTCTGAAACTTGTGGTGTCATAGGGTAGAAAGTCTGGAGCTGCTCCAAAGATAATGAATGGGACACTGATTTTGTGGACCCCCAGAATGTCATCACAAGTTTGAGTTTTAGCACTGTAGTTTTTAGATTTGGGAGAGAGTTGTTCATGTTCACTAATATATTTTGGACTGTCTTAGACCATAAGAATAACATGTATGAATTTTGAAAATGTCTGTAGATCCCCTTTAATGTCTCTCTGGTCTGTGTCTTTTGTCTTGCAGACACACCAGTGTGTTACCAGGTGGAGGGCAGCCGACAGGCCCTGAGGGTCACCCTGTACCTGGACAGCTGTCACTTCAGTGAGCTGCCCACTCGGCTGCAGAACGGAGGCAGCCTCAAACTCCACACCGTCCTCTTCACCAAGGGTAAGACTGGGACAGAAAAAATGGTATAGTCCAGGGTGTAGATCAATAAGGGCCTTTCTCAAACCACCCCATACACCCTCTGCCTATCCACTTCCACACCGTTTGCGCGTTTTTGTGGAGCGTCCGCCATATTAAGGGCCACCCCAAACCAATTAGCAGGGAGTGGAAGTGGGTTATAAAACCCTCCAACAGCGAGCCTGCATCGATGCCGGCTTAACCAGCTGCCCTTACAGACAATGTGTAACACCGTTTTGTGTTTGTTCCTCACGGAAAACTGTCTGTACAAAGTAAGTTACGTGCAACTACCAGTACAAACGGAAACTGCTCAAACTAAGATAGACATTTAATATTGCCGTACAGACGTTAACAACTTAAGGTTACTTTGTATTTATGATCAAATCTACCTTTGTCTAGTCTAGAAAACGGTAGACGTGTTCATTGGATTGTAAAGTGTTGTACAGGGACTGTTGCAAAAACCAAACAGCTCATAAACAGATGTTGCATATTCTTTTTATTCTTAATACTGTGAACCTTTGCACTTCCCCTCTACTTGATACAAAACCATGGTTAGGAAACGTTACGACAGTTTCCGCCGGAGAGAGGGAAGTTCGTACCAAAGCTTGCCGCTGTATTTATACCCTACACCTTAAAGAAGGGTGCTTCATTCAGCCGCTACAAACTGAGTTCACTCCTTCACGGAGTGGGAGTGGGCACGGTCCGGTTTGAGAAAGGCCCTAAGTCTAGCATTACATAACAGTGGCAAGTAGGGGCTCGGTGTTGTTCCTTTGAAACACCTGAGTATTAAAGCATTGTTTTCAAAATAATTTTTAATTTAAGCCAGAACTTCTTCTAAAATTATGTTTTAAATGATGATTTAAATTTCGCATTATCTGATTAAAAAAAACAAAAGAAGAGTCTAACCAAGCATTCTGTGCCAACTGTTGGTGATTTACAGTTTTCAATACTCACTTAATTCATTTGAATGCTCATCATCTGTTAGGGTCAATGGGGCCAAATTTAGGGAGGGTTGTATTGAACACAGATGAACTGGACTTCTGTACACTATATAATGTATAGTGCATCATTTAAAAAAACACTCTTAGTGCATTATGCGAGCCTCTCATACATTCGAATTTCCTGAAAGCTTTATGTGCTTTTATTAAGTTAGATTGAAGCCTTTTATCGGCCATTTAAGATACTACACCTCTGCGTCCTCCTTATTTCTTCCATGCGCCTTCTAGTTCTCCATCACTCTCATCCGGCCCAGTATGAATGGATAGCATTCTGCATCAGGCCCATCTGCCAAATAGCCATTCATTTTCCACAGACAAGTACCAGTTGGAACACTAACCCAATGAGAGAGCTCATATTGTTCAATACAGCTTCACAGCCACTCAGCAGTATGTACAGTAGATCTGTGGATGAACATCGCCACCTACTGGAGAATAGTCTGTGCTGCAGGTTGGGGTTATGAGGAAGTACGAAGAAATTGCAGATGCTGAAGTTTGTGTGAGTTTGTGGGCCACATCTGTGAGCACCGTATGTCCTCATATGGATAGAAAATCCTCTAAAGTCAGGAGATTTGTGGCAATCCTCACTTTTTAGAAAATATAATTTCAGAGTCGAGGTCAGGATTACGTTTAAGGCTGGTTGGATCTTGATGGATTTTGGAGTTCAGGGTTAACATTCAAATGATTTTCATGTTAGTATCATGATGAGGATTGCAGATGTGAGAGTTAAAGTTCCAGGGCATGAAAGTATGTGATATATAAATGTGTGTTTCCTGCCGGTGTGTTCCAGCACTGGAGCGTCCGGAGGGAGTGTCCCAGCAGGACTTCGCAGCCATGGAGGAGTCCCAGCAGCGCACCAACGCCGTCTCTCTAGAGAAGGTCAAGGCCTACTACCGCAGACTCAGGTACGCTATGCTCCACTGCATCACAGCCCCCCAAGTGGCGTACTCACTAGCACTCAGTACATCTCTCACCTTAAAGGGAGAGTTCACCATGTGCTGCTGCATGAGCAGAAACTACGCGTCCACTGCTGTATTTACTATTTTCAAGGTCTAGAGTTTTTCAAGGTGAGAACTGCATCATTTATCTAGACCTGTCCCACATCGACTAACAGGATTTTGTTGTGCTACATGAGCGGCTCGTTCACTAACATCAGCATGTGTAGTTTTTACAGACAGCGTGTGTAATATTTTTGCAACGTGCTCGACTTGTTTGATAAACAACCTTTTATATGAATTTGGTTAACAGGTCAAAATATGATAAACATGATCATCATGTGTTTTTGATCTCACGTGTGCACGATAAAATGTTTACAATAAAACCTCACATATATTTGAAGAACTGTAAAATCTTTCATGTAGTAATTTCAATTTAGAAAGTTACAGAGTTGCATATATGAATGTATGTATTTATTTATTTATTTTGCTTTAATTGTTATTATTTATTACCCTGTAACATATTTGTGTTTTTTAATAGCCTATTAATATGGCTGTGATTTCTTATATGTGCATGTTAATTCCCAGGAAATGACTCACGCAACATCAATAAATTATAAAATCTGTACTGTAGCAGAAGATGCAAATTCTACTGTAACATGAAGTACTGTAGATGACTCAGCTCTCACACAGACTGAGTCAAAGCAGAACAAATCTGTAGATTACCAAACAAGATGGAGAGTTTTTAAAACTAAATCTGTTTTTATCCCAACAGGGCTTTCTATCTGGAGAAGTCCAATCTCCAGACAGACTCGAACACCACAGCAATGAAGATAGACCAGGTAAATATACACTTATACTGATACGTTTCCCATTTATTGATTGTGCTGTCTACGTTACATAACTCTGTGTGGTCTTTTTTTCACGTAACTTATATCCTGTTCTTGTACGTAAGTCCATTTTTTATATAATGTTGTGACTGAATATAAATGCAAGCACAGATACTGGGCCTTGAAGTTAGAGACCTTCAACCAAGCATTTCAAAAGTAAGATGAACTGGTGTCCCGTTCCCTCCACTGGAAACCCTCCCTCACTAGCTCCTATTAACTCCAACTAACCTCAACATTATAAACTACTTCCATTTGAACATCAGCGATGATTAGATTAGATTAGAAAGAAAATTCTAGTATCCCAAACTGACTGTAGCTGAACTAGATTCCAGTGATTAAAACTGAATAGAACATAGTTTCAATATCTGTTCTCAGGTTTTCTTTCAAAAGAAACACTACAAAGAGTTGAACCTCTTTGTGTTATTTTGAATGGTTTTCCCTCTATTTCTGCTGGTGCACCATCTTAACAAGTCAATACTTAGTCTAGTATTGAATATAAGTGATATGAGATCATTTCACTTGTTTCTAATACACATCAAGTTTTTCACTATTTTTGTTAAGCTCATCTCTCTCTGATTTACTTGATATTATTTTGCAGTATTACAATTTTTTTTAAATAATATACTGTCACTTGCCTAGGGAAAGTTTCCAGAATGGAAGAAGTTAACACTTAATAGTAGTCTAAATGACTTGGTAAGATGGCCACTTTTGCCCATACTGTACTGTGACTTCTTGTCAGAAGTCCATTTAACCACTGACCCTCTCCGACCTTCACTACCTCCTCCTCACAGCTGCTGCGACCCCTCAACACGCTGGACGACCTGTGTCGACTAATGCAGTCGTACGTCAACGTGCGCCCGAACGCCCAAGGCCACCCGTCGGGTGTCAGTGTGCTGTGTGTGTCCTCCGAGCTGTGTAACCGCCTGGGAGCCTGTCACATCACCATGTGTGGAACAGGAATGCAGAGGTCAGCAAGGCACCACGCCGACATTATTATACTGCTTGTGTAGTACCACTCGACTGTCAGCGGGAATAAAGATTAACACAGTGCAGAGTGGATGACATTCACCACCTCACTGCTTTCAGTTCATTTCTACTTGGAGGTGTCCAGCTTTGTTACAGTGGTACACACAGCGCTGACCCTTTTTGTTCTTTGCAGGTGTACCCTTAATGTGACACTGGAGCAGGCGATGATCTTAGCCAGGAACCACGGCCTCATGCCGCGCTGCATCATGCAGACCATGGATATAATGCGCAAACAGGTAAAGCTCAGGGGCGATTGAGATCCCTCGGGGGGGGGGATGTATGAACTCCACACTCAGTGTGGTTTATTTGCACTTTGCAAAATAGAAATTACTTCAGTAAGAACTACAAGACTTGGCATAATAGTTGAAATCAGTATTACAGTAGTTTGTTTTTCTGATATTGATGTATATCACAATATGGAAAATACAGTATAAGCAAAAATCACATGAAATTTTGAAGTTTGATATTTGATGCATTGAAGTAAAGTGTTCCATTTTAATGCATTACATCAGACACATGTACAACCAAATATTCCCTAACTTTTTTGTTAGTTTTTTTTAAATACAATTAGCTTGGAATGATTTATGTGGACAACAAAACTTTGTCAATGATGCTGACAAGGTGTAGTCATATTGTTACGGTACAATTCTTTTTGAAAGTCTATAAATAATAATACTAAATCCGCCTTCCCAAATCCCCTCATTTACAGCAAGTATTTCTAGACGTTGTAGATGGTTGTGCGAGACAAGAGATGTATTTCACTGAGCGGTTTCACACAAAACTATCTTTTAAATTGACAAACATCATATGTGTGATTTATGGCGCAAATGGGATCAAAATAATATATGTCTCTCGCCGTTGACTACCGTATATATTTTTTCCGAAATCTACCGGAAGGGGCGGTCTTTGCGACTTTGCCTGTCTATTGTGGAGTTTATAGCATCATGTTTTCTCTTTTCCCAGGGTGCAAGAGTTGAGCTCTCGGCTAAAAATCTCAAGGTAATGGACCAGATGCCTCCATCATTCCCAAGGTACTGTATCAAACCACTTCCAGGCACCTCTTCCCATCATGCCATCAGTACATGACACCATTTATGCTCTTAGATAAGTTGGATTCTCCTCATTTCAAGTCTTTCTTTTCCAACAGGCTCTTCAAGCTGTGCTTGCCACCCTCAGATGGAGACCTCTAAGAAAACCGTCACTTCAGAGAACTCTTTAGAGAAATGTGAAATAGGAAGAGATGATGAGAGATGACAATAACAAAAGAGTGCAAGTCTTGCCGCTTTCTTTCCAAGAGACACCCCCCCACCCCACTGCCCCAGTTACACAGAGATCACTCCACCACGGATACCACTAGATTCTTCAGTGCGAAGTACAGGCTTGTACCAATGACAGTTACCAGGGAGCACCTACAGCGAGACCGATGCAGCCTGAAGCTCAAGACTAGTCACGTCCTGTTGTACTGGGAATCCTCCCAGATAGAAGTATTACTGCTTTGGCTGTCTGTCTACACAAAGCTGGCACGAATGACTTAACAACCGGTGCAAAATGTTCTCAGCATAAGTGATGCCAGCTTGAGGCCTCACACAAGAAGACATCCACGGCGATTACACTCCTAACCGAGCTCTTTATTATTAACTGGATTAACCAAACTACCTATAGCTGACTGTCATCCTAAACGCAGGTGTTTTGCCTCGGACTGCAACTCCAGAGAGATGTCTCTTTCTCTGTTTGGGCTGGTGTTCCCCAGGGTTCGATGTTTGGGACCCCGACTGAAGTAGAATACCCTGGTGTTCATGTATGTTGGCTGGCGGAATAGATGCAGAAAGTCAAAGAATAGACAGAGAGATGGAAGTAGGGATAGAGGGATGGATGGAAAGACGGATGATAGGGGGGCGGAGGGGCCTGCTCTGTCTTCAGCCCTTTGCATGTGTGCAATTACTGTAGGTTTAGTGTGAGTACTGTATTACTGCACTATATGAAGGATAGTTATTTATTGTGTCCGGAAGGAGCGTTTTTATCCCGTACTTCTACTATATCAGGTATTAAAAGAATCTAAAAGCATTCCAGCCTACGTATTGAACAGTATTTAAAGGACCAGTGGCATGCCATTTTTTTTTATTTTATTTTTTAGACGTAACTGCTTGTGTGTTTTATTTATATGTGATCACGTCAGGAAGTGTTACATTGATCTTCAGGGAGAGCAACGGAGGGAAGATGAACAGAAGCTAGCTAATCCGAATCAGGACAAAGGAAGCTAAAGCAAATCATACGAGGCTGCTGGTCAATAAGCAGCCGAGTCGGCAGGTTGTTAAATTATTAATATATTAATTCAAATGTACTAGTTGAAGGAATGCCCTTCTGTTAACTAAGACATTATTTAGATTTTTTTTTTGGAATTGGTTTTTACATTGTATTTACTGTAGGTATTAAAACGAGCACAATGATTGGTCCATTCAAGTTGCAGTGTTAGCAAAAAAAGTACTGTAAGCAGTTTGTGGATGACGTAAACAAAGGGATCGTTTCAATATTTTACAGAATATTTTAATTTCTTGTACATACGAACTGTAACAATGTCAGAGAAAAAAAGAGATAGGATATGTCTGAGTAATGCTATAAATTAAATTGGATTATTTTTATGGAGATAATATAGTATATAAAAGGTTTTGTATTCATGACTCATTGCTGAGCGTAACCTCACTGACAACTTGTTGTTTTTGACTGTTAAAAAAAGGTTCGACGAGCATTTCATGAATCTGTCTCGACATGCTGCATTCATTAGGCAGAACACTTAGTCCTTTTTTATTTATTTAAAAGCAGTCTGGTTCCAAATGTTGGAACTGGCTCATCCCTCGGCACTAGCGCGGCCACTGTAAATTCACATCTCTCTGTTATAAGACTCAGCGAATATTTGCATTGTTATCATTTCCCTTAATCAAATTCACTCTCAATCTGAGCAAAGTGTACATTGTATAAACTCAGCATTAGTACCATAACGTGGTTTAAAAGCACGTGTCAATCAGCTAATGACTGCAGCATGTTGGTGTAGCTGGACAAACAAATATGTCACTGATTACACATTTATTTACATTATTCTAATGTTTCTGTATATACTTTATTTGCAATTTTATGTTGCTTGAAAATAACTGTACAAAGGATCTTTGTTGAATCTTTCTAAAATTATCATTGTAAATGCAATCTTAACAAGCTAGTAAATAAAATGTTCACAGTGTGATGATGTTTTTTTCAGTGAAGCAGCAACGTTGGCAAGTGATGACCCAACAGAGGACATGATGCCCAATATAGCAATGCTAACACACACGCAGTGGTTTCCCTCTTGTCGGGACACTATCTTGTAATTGTCCTGCTTTACACTGCGTCCTGTTAAAGCTGCAGTAGGTAGAATTGGAGCAAATATGATTAAAGAAAATATTTTTATAAAACGCTCACTATATCCTGACAATAGTGTATGAGACAGGTAATCTGAAAAAAAAACATGTTCCTCTGTGTCCTCCGGTGCTCCTAATGACATCTGCAGGATTTCACAGACCGGAGGAAAACAAACAATCAGCCGAGCTGGAGCTTTGCCGTCTCTGAGCAGCTGTCAATCACTCGCAAAATTCGATCAAACGGTCAAACTGGGCAGCGCTGATCAAATATGAATCAATATTCTGTAACTGTAATGCCTATTTCTCGCATTAAATGTTTTCAGAAAGATCTTGTATTGAACTGTTTAGCTGTAAAATGAGACAGTTTGTGACCCGGCAGCCATGTTGAGATCAGTTGAGGAAATTCCAAGCACCGCCCACCAGCCAGAGCAAACCTTCTCATTTTACACCTAAACAGTACACTACAAGATGTTTCTGAAAACATTTGAGGCGAGAAACAGGCATTAAACCTGTAGTAGACAGAATGTTTTTGGCATCATTGGGCAAAAATTCCATAATAGCCTTTCAGCATATTGTAATTCAAGTGTTCTGAGAGAAAACTAGACTTCTGCACCTCCTCATGGCTCTGTTTTCAGGCTTTAGAAAATCTAGCCTGAGATGGGAGACTTTGGCCTATCACAGGTCATTTCAAAGAGAGAGCGTTCCTATTGGCTGTGCTCCGGCTGGTGGGCGGTGCTTGGTATTTCTCAACTGATCTCAACATGGCTGCCGCGTCACAAACTTTCTCATTTTACAGCTCAACAGTACACTACAATATGTTTCTGAAAACATTTGAGGCGAGAAACAGACATTACAGTAACGGAATATTAATTCATATTTGATCAGCGCCGCTTAGTTTGACCATTTTATCGGAATTTGCGAGTGGTTGACAGCTGCCTCCGTTGAATGAACAGCAAATAGGAACGCTCTCTCTCTAAAATGACCTGTGATTGGCCAAAGTCTCCCGTCACAGGCTAGATTTTCTAAAGCCTGAAAACAGAGCCATGAGGAGGTGCAGAAGTCTAGTTTTCTCTCAGAACACTTGAATTACAATATGCTGAAAGGTTATTATGTAATTTTTCTCCAAAGATGCCAAAAACATTCTGCCTACTGCAGCTTTAATGTTACCTTTGGTCTACTGTGTGTTTTTCTGTATTTTTCATGATTCAAAAGGAGAAGGTGATTCCATCTCTGTGACTCAGTGCTACTGGAATACGACCTCTGACTGAAGTTCTTTTTTCAGTCCTCTTGCTCGTAATTCAGCTTTACGTCACAGCACATACGATCTCTGATCACCTCTTGCTGTCTCAGCTTACCTGATGGGTATCATGGGGGAAATTGAATTCGCTCATACTGTTATACATTATTTAGTCATCAGATTGATGCTAATTGATCTGCATTGTTTTGCTTTTCAATGCCCAGCTGAGGGCTGTAATGCTTTTGTTTTATCCCCCTACATATTGACATACTATACTATCCATCCATCTGCTGCTCCATCAGAGAATGCAAACCTTAAAAACACATAATTTTAGGTGTCCATTACACTGACTTGAAGTCAGCTGCACATATGAATAATGCATGAACATGCAGCTTTTCTCTGACTGGGGCTGCACTATAGAGTGGAGAGAGGATGGAAGGTTATCTCAGGACACATTTTTAGAGACAAGTCACCATCTTCCCCAACAAAAACACAGTATTGATCATCTCCTAATCAATAACTTGTAATTGTGTTTTGCTCCCAAACTGACAGATGTTGTTGCATTAAAAGGAGGCTGCATGGTTGCATGTTCAGTGTAACTTTGCAGTGTCAGTCACTCCTGGATCATTAGATGACTCCTCTGAATTGCTAATCATCATCATTAACGTGATGAGACTGTGGAGTGAGAATCATGTGCATGTGTTCGGAAGGGGCTATAAGGTAGAAGCAATCGTTTTTTGTAGAGAGGTGGACCGGCAGCACCGACTGCATCCAGCACACCAGCAACACACACACACACACACACACACACACCCTCTCTCAGCACCGGTGGTGATGCGTCCCCGCGGCAAGGGCACGGACAGCTGCTTGCTCGGGTCGGCTCGGCTTTAGGATGGTGCAGAAACCTGTGAACGGCGGGGTTTACCTTTAGGATGGTGCAGAAACCTGTGAACGGCGGGGTTTACCCAGCAGCTCAAGCCGGAGAGAAGAAGCACAAGGTGGGCTTCGTGGGACTGGACCCCGGGGCTCCTGAGTCCAGCCGGGATGGGGCTCTGCTCATTGCGGGCTCGGACAGCGCCAAGAAGACCGGGATCCTCTGCAGACCCAGGTCCAGCATCTCCGCCGGCAGACCCAGACCGTCCAAGAAAAACGCCAGCTATCGGAAACTACAGAATTTCCTGTACAATGCGCTGGAGAGACCGCGGGGATGGGCGTTCATCTACCACGCTTATGTGTGAGTGATGTGATGCTCGGTGCTGTTCATTCTGTCTCCATGCATGGCCCTTTTACTCCTGCTGGTATACTGTGGCATGATGAGCTGTTCTGCGGATTTTGTGTCTCATTTTGCATTGATGATGGCGCATTAAAGGGTTAACCGTTGTCAGGCTGCAGTGGCCCGGTTCTATAGGAGGGGATCACTTCACCTGCACAACTCCTGCTGCAACTCTTAATATTGGCATTTTGGCCGAGTGTAACTGTTGATGATGGTTTTCAGGACATGCCTACAGTGTGTGTGTCCGACATGTGCTCATTTTACACACTGTACTGTGTGTCATTGCTCAGAGTTCTCCTAATGTGTTGCTGCAGCAGCAGTGTGTTTCAGCACCGCGGTCTGTGGACAGCTCCGCTCCGCCGCGGCACTACTTTACCTAATTAACATCTGCAGCCCGCAGCTCTGCTCTGCACAGGGACGGATGGATGGATGGGTGGATGGATGGATGGGGCTCTATACTAAATTACAGACAGACAGTAGGCTCTATGTGTGCAGGCAGAGGGAGAGTGCTCTGGATACTATACAGCTAGTAACAGTCTGTCAGAAAGATTAGAACATGATGCTTTGCCTTTGTGTGTGAGGTCTTGGATGAAGACAAACCTTTTCAGACTCCATTGATGATAATAATAGAAGTTCTGTGACCTCTGATGAGTGGTCAGCATTGAGGCATGCAAGCAACCCCAAATGATCAAAATATTTTTTGGGGAAAAACATCCCTTTATTCTTACACTTTAAAGGGCTACTGCAGCAATTTTTAGCAATGCACTTCCAGAAAAGTTTGGCGGGCTAACAACAGACAGATAAAAAAAAGAGTGGTCACAATCGGTGCAGCAGATCGAGATATCCACACTTATATTCCTACATTCCCCATAATGCAACCAATAGCAACCTCCCTGCCTCATGCTGCACCCGATTCCATTGACTGTTATCAGGCCTTTAAATAGGCATTATCAGTCGCTATAAGCACCATAGATAAGATTAGATAATAAGATATACATTATTGTTCCACAGGGAAATTTGTCTTGGGCTCCAAGCCGATGCATCAAGAAACAATCTAAAGTCACAATGTACATTCAGGCATAAAACATGGATCACACATACACTCTTGCATGAACGTGCTTAAATTCACATGTTGAGTGTTAGACAGTAGTAGAAGATGTGGGTCATTAGGGGCTTACTACGCCTACTACGTTGTAAAAGTGAAAGTGAACTTAAAAGCAAAACGTTCTAACATATTGTAAACCTGAATGAAACGTCACATTTTGGACACAAACAAAAAGGCTTCTTTAGGTTTAGGCAATAAAACTACAACTTCTTTAGGTTTAGGCAAAAAAAACTACAACTTCTTTAGGTTTAGGCAACAAAACTACAACTTCTTTAGGTTTAGGCAAAAAAAAAAAAAACTTAGTTAAGTTTAGGGAAAAACATTGTTTTTTGTAAAATAACTACGAACACAAAGACTACTACACATTGTTGGTTTCACACGGGATGCAAAATTCCGGTCTCCTGGTTGAAAACTCTGTGTTTGCTGTCCCATCCATCGTCCCTTACCTCCGACTATGTGAATAGATGATACAACCTACTAGTAGGTGTAGTAGGCCCCTACTGACTCACATCTATGCGGCTTATAGCGAATGATAACGCCTATTTAATAGCCTGATAGCAGTCTAATCGGCTAGTATTTTAGCCTACAAATGTCTACAGCTCTATTCTCCAAACGAAAAGATGCTTTGCCCTCCGGCCATGCCTGAGTCCGTCCTATTCACTGATACTGCATGCTTGGTAGTGAGTGGTTGAAACGCCACATCATTAAGGAATTCACTGTGCACAGCATATCGACTCCCCGGAGACGGCTGGATGCCCAGAAGTAAGCCTGTGCTTTAATGAGAAACCACACCCTCACACAGGCCCTCTGGGTACTTTTGAAATATTAACGGAATACTATAACAGCCAGCTAAAACTCTTTCTTTACCATTTGTCATTTACCATGTTGCTCTGAATCTAGCGCAGGCAGCAGTGATGTATTTTTTTGTAGGATAATACATCATTTAGAGTTAGAGAGAGTACATAGGGTTAGAACAGGGTCAGTAGCATGTGTACTGCCGAAAATCAGAACCTTAAGTTAGTGTACAATTCTACCCTCATACAAAGAAACCTGATTGGGGACAAAGCACATGACCGTGGTCATAAAAATCACCCCTACAGTTACATAGAGTTCACACTATGCCATCCAGCCTGCAGAAGAACTGCCTCTCTTCCATTTCGTCTGCTCTCTACATTATTCATAGTCACCACACTTCATTTAATCTCCCAACTCTTTTTTTTCCCTTTCAGCCAGCTGATTTATAAAACTATCATGTGCTGGCTTCAGTCAAATCTTTCCCCTCCTCATTCATTCTCCTACTTGTCTCTGCTCTGAAAGACAGCGTTTGGCAAACAAAATGACACCGCCGCCTCGAGCTGACAGAGAGCATCGTAGAACGTGCTCGTGCTCCGACAACAGATATTTCTATTTGACGGGTGTCCTCCTGAAATGTCAGGCAGGTGTTTTGCTCCTCGGCCTCGTGCATAATTATGTGAATGATCGATACGTGGAACATGAGTGCCTATCCAGAGTCATGCTGCCTCTCGTCTCTCTCTTTCTCCCTCGATCTATCTAGCTGTCTGAGACCAAGGCCTCCCTTCTCCTCCCTGGTCCAACATCAGTCTAAGGGGAGAGACACGGCGGTCCACAGTCGAGGATATTCCTGTGGATCTAAATCTTGTAAAATGCAGTATGCTGTGGCTGCGTTTGAACACTTTGAATTCTTAAAAGTGAAACGGAAAACTGTGAAAAACCCTTTTACAGCAAAGGCTTCTTCCAACCGCCTGCTGTCAGAACAGTTACAGTGTGTCTCTGTTCTTTGTTCACACATTCTGTAAGGAGGGACAATTTGACAGTTTGCAAAGAAAGGCTTTTCATTTGTCAGGTTCCTGTCTCTAGCTACAGCTACGGCATCCTCTACGGATCTATCCAGGCGTGGGTATATTCCTGCACCGATAAAGAGATCAGGGCTCTGATATCTTCACTGATTTAGGAGCCTCATTATCGTGTGTCCTCTTGCAGGAAGCACCAGCTGTGTGAGGAAATTGAAAGGCCTCTGCAGCTGTGAGATGACAAAATGTGTCAGTTCTGCACCAAAGAAGCACAAAGGATTACTACTGAAAAAGATGGCAAAGAGAGGAGAGCGTTCAGAAAGTGATCGATCAAACAAAATAAGTGTTCTGTTAAACTTTCTGAAAGTGCCTCAGAGAGACAGATTGAGGACATGTTCCAGTTCTTCACTATTCTGCTGAGCTGGCCTGCTGAAGACAAACTTGGGAAGAAATAAGGCTGTGGATGTTGGCTGCCAAGCTGCAGAGATGTGATGGAGTGGTCTGTTTTAGGAGAACAGGTGTCTGATGGGAGGTGGATGTAGAAGACTAGAGTTTGGATGCTGAGTCCTTTGGTTGGGTCATGGGAATGGATTGTGTTCCTGCTGCTGTTTTTGACGAAATAATATTAATATTAATAATAACTAGAATGGCACTAGACCTCCGGCAAGCTGCCCGAGTATGATTGCCCCCCCTCTCTGTGCAGTTTGCGCCATCATCCACGTGTATTTTTGTTTATGTTGAGCTGTACGTAGCGGAGCATCATAAAAGACTTCATTCAACTTGGACAGAAACAAAGTAAAACTCACCTAAACCGTCACCGTTACTCTTTCCAACAATCACCAAGTGTGCTTTGGTCCAACTCAACTGTAATTTCACTGAGTTTAATGTGATAAAACGCTGAATCTACAGGTGTCCCCCCTCCCTCTCTGTTCCTCTCTCTGCTGGCAGAAGGAAAGAGGCAGGGTGACGCGTCATGAACGCGTCATCAGCTACACTGCGCATGTGTTATACCCTGTGGTTTTAATGTTCTGGCTGATCGGAATCCTTCAAAATATTCCTGAATCTGGATCATGATCCGGATCGCCACCAAAATGTAATGGATTGTTCATTGTGCCACACTCCACCCTTCCAAAAAATGTCATTCAAATTCATCGAGGACTTTTGGAGTAATCCTGCTAACGCACAAACAAACAAACAAACCAACAAACCAACAAACAAACAAACCAACGCCGGTGAAAACATAACCTCCTTCCTAGGCCTTCGGCCTTGGCGGAGGAAATAATGTTGTCCCTCATGATGTTGACACAAGAATGCACCATTGCTCAATTCAACACACTAAGGGATTTTGCTGCTACAGCCTTACTTGGTCTGCTGTTGAATATTCTTTTTTGCTTAGGAAGGTTCCCAACAGAATGAAATGACCCGGCATAAGTGACGACCGCACCGCAGCCCTCTTGGATGCCTCTATGGTAGATAAAACGTGATAAAGTGCCCTCTATGGTGCCCTTCCAGTGGAGACAACGTGATGAAGTGCCCTCTAGGGTGGTCTTAGAAATGAGATTGACATGATATATATATCCTTTATTTAACTCATTGACATTAAAATCCCTTTTCCAAGAGTGACCTGGCAAAGCTGTTCAGCAGAAGTTAAATGGGCTATAGCTTTAAATTAGATTGTCACTATGTTGTGAATCCAGTGATGACAGGGCCAGACGACACAATGCAACTGCTTTACGAGAAAGACGCAGTCAATTGAATATCCAGCACAAAGTGCTTTCTATACAAAAGAATTCTTTAAAGCAGGTTTAATCAATATTTCTACGTCATGTGTGAAAGAGGTCACTTGTAGTGATGAACCCACAGTGAATTATCACCTAGCTCTGCAGTTCCCCTCAGCTCTTCAGAGCTTTATGCTGTAGCATCTTCCAGCTCATTGTTTTGATCTTATGGCCTTTGGTTCGGTGTCACCGGATTCGTGGGGTTGTTTTTGGCCACAGCAGGCAGCTGTTTTCAACGGAAAGGCTCTGATAACCCGCTGTACGTTACCTGCCCAGCTCCTGAGGCAAAGTTAGACACTAGCTGGGGAACATTGTGGAGCATTTACCAGCTACAGAGCCAGATATCTCCCTCAGGGGTTTGAGAAGACCCAACACAGAGCTAAAAGGAGGATACCTTTGAACTATACACAACAGATGGACATATCCATGTCAGCGGAATGTGTGAATAAGCCACTGTACAAGTTCACCTGTAAAAGGTGATAATGTCAGATGTGTTGTGTTTACAGTCTGTTTCTGCTACTCCAAGTGGCCTAGCAGTGTCGCCTTTTATTTTTAATTGAATGATATTTCTGTAATTTTACTACCACTACATCTGTCTGTAGACTTATCCCATTTTTCCCCATTAAAGGACCAATGTGTAGGATTTAGTGGCGTCTAGTGGTGAGGTTGCACATTGCAACCAACTGGATACCCCTCCTCTCACCCTCCCTTTCCAAGCGCGTTGTAGAACTACGGTGGCCTTGATGGCAATGATGTTTAGTTTCAGGTGATTATACTCCAATGAAAACATAGTTATGAAAATTATATTCCATGTCTGCTAATAGATCCCCCAAAATGTTACACACTGGACCTTTAAAGGGTTCTTTGTGTACTTTTCCCTTATCTGAAACTTGACTTGACTTCACATGACTGTCCTACCTTGCACCTTAAGGTGAAGCTGTGGCTCATAAGGAACACAATGACAGCACATAGCAGGCCCACTAGAAGACGAGCGCCCCAGAAAGTCATCACCACCCTCAAACATCCCCTTGAGGAGCCCTCAGAGAGGACGCCGCAGTGCTAGCACATGGTCTTCTCACAGGCACTATTTGCTTAGCGAAAAATCCCTCCTTCCTGATTTGCTCCCCCTCCAGTTCGTCGCAGTCTAAATTTAGCGTGATGAGTATGTCTGGGTAGGCAATGTTGTGCTGAGCGGGGCAAATCAATGTTTCTTTCTCTGCAGCTCAGGAGGAAATGCAGGCTTTTCTGCTTCCAACAACAGCCCCCCTCAACGTGATTGATCGATAGTCACGTTCTCAGTGATGCCGTCTGGATTTCTCTGGCAACAAGTGGATGTGTGTGTAGCTGCCAGTGGCTGTTTGTCAACTGCAAGAGTCAATGTGATTTTCTCTCTATGTGGGTTTTTCATTGGGACAGGTGGCAATCCAGATGAGATAGCTTAAAAATAGTGTGTGTATGTCGTGGTGCACATGTGGTATTTGAATGAAGGAAGGAGACTCCTTTATCAGTAGTTAAAACATCCATCTATCTGACTGATGTAGAATCAGAAACACCTGATCCTTCTATTATTGGGTCAATAGAATGAAAACTATTTAGTCATAGTAATGTGATAATAAAACTGGAAATTTAACAGTGTTAGTTCCGTGTCCCTGGCTTTAAGATAATAATCAAAATGTTGCACAAGTAATGGAAGGAATAGTTCAACATTTTGGGATGTACTCCCCTTTGCTTTCTTCCAGAGAGTTAGATGAGAAGATTGATGTCAGTCTCATGTCTGTGCTGTACTGTAAGTACAGAGCAAATACGCTTATCTCCCAAAATATTGAACTATTTCTTTAAAGGAGCAGTGTGTAGGATCTGGCGGTGAGGTTGCAGATTGCAACCAACTAAAGCCTCTCCCATCTGCCAAGTGTGTAGAGGAACTACAGTGGCCGACGCAAAAACGCAAAAGGCCCTCTCTAGATCCAGTAGTTGTAATGGTACTTGTCCACACGGTTGTTTTTGGACGCGAGGGATCATCTTGCTTCCCAGCACTGGACGCTTGATAGGTTGCCACTAGCACAAGGCACCTGATTGGACGAACGCCTTCACTTGTGGGAACCAACATGGCGGCTCGGTTTGGAAACTGTTTTATTGTATATTACGAAAATAGTTCACCGAAATGTGTTTCTGAAAACTTTGCACCCGATTCGACTGTAATCAGGCCATTAAATTGGTGTTATTAGTCGCTATCAGCACCATAGATGTGAGTCATTAGGGGCCCTACTACACCTACTACATTGTAAAAGTGAAAGTAAAACTTAAAAGCTGGAGCACAATTGCACAGTTTGTGTCATACTTACATTGTCATATTCTGTAAATTAAATGTAGACATGCTCTTGTGGCCAAACACATGAAAAAAATACATTAATTTTTAAGAATTTGAGATATTTATTGCCCTCTTTGTACTGCTCTGCTAGTGTGTTTGTCATCCCCTGGTGGTTGTTCTGTGTAGTTCCTCTTTTTGACCCGGGAAACATGGAAGTGCTTCACTTCCCCTCTACATCTTGCCTGAGGCAGCCACATGTTACTGCCGGCCACAATCTAATGCCATCCTGTCTTTCCCAGTTTATACATGGCATCATCTATAAGTAGCATTGTTTATTAACATAAAAGTGAAATGGATACATCGTTATTTGTTTGAACATGTATTGTGTTTAGCCAGGAATGGTTTATTCTTTATTCGTTGTTATTAAGAACAGTAAAAACAGACTTACCTTGAACTTTGCGTATAGCATAGGCTATTGGTCCTTTATTTGTATGTTTGCATTGTGAGATACTGTGCAACTGTCCTTGTTCTTAGTCCACAGTTTTACACTCACTCCTATTAAACTGCCAATTTCAATACATTCATCAGTCTGTTCCTTGATTAGGAGAGTGTTTAGCTGTCTGTATAGCTGAGTACACGTTCATGGGAACAACAGTTTGCGAGGACAGAACAGTAAAAAGATGAAGCATCATGACAAGCTGTGAGGAAATACATATAGATGAAGACTGGTATCCCATCCCTCGTCCTGAGCACAGTTCAGTCAGTTAGGTTACAAAAAAAACAAAAATCAATATGTACTGTCCTGATAAGACCTTGAGCGTATTTGGCAACGTCTCCCACCTGGACTTTCTCATAACCACAGCAGTGGTCGATGATGGAGAGGTATTAATGAATCTGTAGAAGCTTTACTCTGCATAGCTGTGGAAGCTAATTGTTTGACTGCTTCAGGAGGCAGGTTCTGCCCCTCTCCTTTATCAGCAAGTGTCCTCATTAGTAGGTGCTGATGAGCTTGGCAAGGTCGGGTCGGGACAGTTGCATAAACTGATGTCCAATTAGATTTGCAGCGAGCCAGCTTCTTTGTCCACAATATGTCATTTCAGTGGTTAAAAAAGTACAAGAGGTCTGCTTTACTGTAATTTAAGTAGGAGTCCTTTGTCATTTTGGTGCTGCATTGGGTTAATTAGTGGAAGGAAAATCCAATTCCAACATCAGTGTAAACATGTACAGTAGAACTGATTTTGTGCAGTCTCATAGTGCATCTTTTGGAATTGCACGCTACAGAGAACTGACAAGTGTAATCAGTCACCTTGTTAAAGTTATACTTTGCAACAATTTCCTACATAGCAATGTGTAGACTGATACAGAAATAATCCCTCTCAATCATCACTTATGCCCCACTATGTGTGTAGTGGTGTCTGTTTCTGCAGAAACCCTGCAGCCCTCTGCCTGGATTTTCTCTTGTCTTCTTATTTTGCTTTACTTAGGACACCTCAGGCTGTCTGCAAACAGCTTTTAGGCCCCATGTGGGGGTGCAACCTCCAGTCAATAACAGCGTGCAGGGTGTGCAGCCCGTTCAGGTGGTCAAATATCGCCACCTTGTCACGCCCCACGACATCTGATACCAAGGCATAAGCATTACGCTTGGGCCAGACTGCCCGTGTGAGCAGTGCGTGACGGCTGCCTCATTGAACTACTGCGTGTCTCACGCATGTGGCGTACACACTGGCAGCGTTTCTGTTGCTGGGCTGCTGCTGCTGCCAGCTCTTTCTTTCTACATTGAGTTTGCCTTTCATAATGGCCATAAATGCCATTTCATTTATTTTACACTAATTTGTAAATAATAGTAATAATACACAATTAAAACCTGCTACTTTATTCATTCATGTAGCCATGCAAGTCACTGCATGTTCTACAACACTGTCTTGTAAATATTTCAGAATAAAAGCCTTGTGTTGACAAATGAATGAATTCTGTCCACAGAAAAAAAAACACTAGAGCACTTTTATTTTGAAACAGAAGCAGGAAGTGTTGATTTCAAAATAAATCTTTACCTTTTTTCATGTATGTGACATATTCTACAGATGTCTAGACATTGAAGCTGCAGTAATGTTGCTGGTTATGATGTCAATATACTGTCAAACGATCACTTTCACTGGCTGACACGCAGCCAAAACGCTGAAATAAAAAACAACAGGTTCCGCAGCTGCCGCACGCTCCTGACGTTCCTTGTGTGGCCCGGGCCTTAGGCTATACATCGATGGGCATAAGTCACCCTTTAGATTTTTTGTGGCCGTATTTGACGGATGATAATGGATTTGTTACATCGCTGTGAGTTCACCTGTTCCTCAGTCTGTTTTGTGCTGCTATCGGTGTGTCAGTTTGACCAGGGCACACACAGGATTTTCTTTTTGAGAGATGGTTAGGAGAGCACTGTTAGCAAACAGCGGAGTCACTACGACCTGCGTTTGGTGGAACACACAAAGCGGTCGCCGGATTCAGCTACATAAAACAATATTTGTCTTGAGGTGGTGAAATGTCAATGTGACAAGTCAAAGAGCTGTAAATGACAAGATGTGAAGACACATCATTTGCACCTTCACTCTTGCAGAAGGAGGCGATGGAGGTGATCATTAGGGCATCAAATGGGTGCTAAAAAGAGGAAAAAAGGAAATAGTGTTTTTGCTATTCCTGGTAAATATAGATAGTTATGACAACCACTGGTATAAGAGCAACCTGTCAGAAAAAGGCTGCAAAGCTGAGTGACCTTGAATAGAAGAAAACTAAACCTTGCTATGAATAATACAGTGTTGTTAATTTAAACCGACAAAATCTATACCGACTGTAATTCCAGTATACCAGAGAAGCCTATCGACAGTTTACATAGATTTAATAATCAAAACTACACAGACAAGCTGCAGACTTAAGGCAGCATGTAATAAAAGCTTTTCTCTGCTTTTACCAAGCAAGCATTGACTGCTGTAGCCATCAATGATGTATGAGGTGCCAAAAACGCACACATGTACTGTAGATGTAAGAGAGAATGACCTCAATCTAACATAGAACATGCTGCATGCAGCTACAGCTGAATGTGCTAGCAGCTCGTGTCTTTATGCCTCTGATGAAGAATCATAAAGAATATCATATGATGTATTATATAGAATGAGATCGTCCATGGACTTTACCATTGCCACATACCAATGATCTCTGCCTCTTCATTCTGATTGGCTGACAGCCAGCGGCCGCTGCCAAGAGTTTGATATGACCCAACAGAAACTGCAGCAGCAGGAGAAGGGATCTGAGGTGAGCTGCAGTTCTGGTAGAAAAAAAAAGTATTACAGTGAGGGAATCCAGGGAGGATTGATGAGAGTCCTTGATGAGGATGGATGGGGATGGATGAGGGCTAGATGAAGCGTGACAGAAAGCAAAAGCTTAGATGAACTTGCGTGTCCGAGTGGATCATATGAAAAATCACATGTGCAGCCAGTTTCACGCTGAATTTACTCAGGGAGTGAGGAATTTATGTGAAAAGCTTCCTTGAAGGGAAGGTTCAGAGGCAGTCAGTAAACTGTATCAGGATTAAGACAGGAAATAAATGTATCTTGTTGCATTCGTATTTTCATAGTTAAGCTTTTGCTTCTTGCTTCTTAACAGCTGAAGCAGCTGAACACTGATCAATACCGGAGCAAAACATTTCTGCTGAACATATCAAGCCCAATGAATTTAAGCTATAGCTTCTTGAACCCTAGGCCCCTGCTTGAAAATGACATGCCTAAAATAAAGAGTATCTCTGCAACTACAAGGTCTATTTGAATAATCTTGGTATCATAATAAAGGTAACACTGGTGAGGTTGCTGCAAAGGTGTAAGCATCAGTATATATGTTACTGGGTCAGAGTAAATGAAGAGAGACTGCAGCATAAATGAAAGATATGATTTCCGCTGAACAAAACTGCACACTTTTAGAGTGAGTATCCCTTTGGAATGATGATGTTGCAGCCTAGCAAATCATATCACATCCAAAAATTGCCTGTGCACAGACTCATGCTTTATAAAGTGAAGCAGAGCAAGGTTGGAGAGGTTTTAGTAGAGACATGTCATTTGAAATTTTCTCGGCTAATTGTAAAACTCATTTAATTTAATTTACATGTCACTATAGGTATTAAGTCAATCTAAATACAACTGGTTTGGGCTTCGTTTTGAAAAATCAATCAGTCAGACCTCTATACATGTTCTCATTCAAAAGAAACCATAACCCATTGGTCTATGTGGACAGGTCTGGCCTGTATTGAAGGCCAATGCCTTTAGGACAAGTGCAGTACCACGATTAATCCATCATAATGGAGACCATGTTTTCACATGGAAGCCTAAGGATAGGTGGTTCGATGTTGGAGGAAGGATTGCAAATGCTCCTTCATGTAATGCAAATGAATACAGACAGCTGAAACGGACTCAAAAATGACCCAGAGACATCTGAGTAGCCATTAGCAGCGTTGATATGCCCTTGAACACAACTTTTGATCACAAAACAGTTTGTTTTTGTCACTTCTTCGGCTGCTACTTTAGTGAGTTTTGGTTGTAGAGTGATAAGACTTAGAATCTGTGGAGTCTCAGCTTCCACAATGACATTATCGTTTGTCCAGGTAGCACGAAGTAGCAAAATCGCTAGCACCACAATGCGCGCATGCACCACTAGCAGGATTTTCTGGGTGCCCATTAGCTTGGTGTTAGAATTGTGTGTCGTTAAGGTAAACATGGTTATCATGAGCTTTTAGTCGAGCTTCCTCCCGTTATATAGGTGAGCAGGTGCTGGATGAATGGTGTTTTGGTACCGTGGGCGGTCAAATCACAGTCTAGATTTTTAACTTCTGAGACGGTTTTGTCAAAAGTGTCAGCCTTGCCATAAGTGTGCTCTCTAAAACTGATGTTAAGATTTGGAATGATTTGATGAACAGCTGTGGGCTGAATGCAATCCGTGGTTCGAATAGTGTACAAGATTCATTCTGGGGTAGTTGTGTTTAAAGGTGGAATTCCAGGTTGTCCAGTGTGTGTATCAGGGCTGGTGTTAGCTAAATCCAGGCCCCTGAAATTTTGCATGACGGCCCCCTTCCACACTTTTAAAGCTGCATGAATCAATAGTTCTTATATTAAATATTAATAATGGACAAAATGACTAAGTGTAATGGAAAATGTGTCGCTGGTAGAGATGAACCCACAGAGACTACAAAGTGTTTTCACTTCTTTTATTTCATTGTTTTGTTTGTTTTTTTGGGCCTTGAAGCTGCTGAACTTAGTCAGGAGTTGATGGAGACCAAAACAGAGCTGAAAGGAGAGTGAATATTGGACTTACATTCATCAAGTGGAAAGAAGCACGACTCCAGATAAATGCTAAAGTTGCCCTGTATATACTGGATGTGTAAAAGGGCTGTTAATGCGATAATAACGTGCTAACGCAAATTCGTTTTAACAGCAGTAATTTCTTTAACGCATTAACACAATCAATCTTTTCGAGGTTGAAGCAGGCTCAGTCTTAAAGCTAGTGAAGATACTGGTATCATATGAAGCTAGAAAACCTAAGGAATCCATTGGTACCAGCTTGTCGCGGAGGAGGTTAAGTAACGCTCCAAATTTTGGCGAGGAAAAACTGGCATGGCCATTTACAAAGGGGTCCCTTGACCTCTGACCTCAAGATATGTGAATGAAAATGGGTTCTATGGGTACCCTCGAGTCTCCCCTTTACAGACATGCCCACTTTATGATAATCACATGCAGTTTAGGGCCAAGTCATAGTCAAGTCAGCACACTGACACACTGACAGCTGTTGTTGTCTGTTGGGCTGCAATTTGCCATGTTATGATTTGAGCATATTTTTTATGCTAAATACCTGTGAGGGTTTCTGGACAATATATGTCATTGTTTTGTGTTTTTAATTAATTTCTAATTGATTTCCAGTAATAATTATATACATATATTTGCATATAGTAAGCATATTTCCCCACTTCCATGTTGATAAGAGTAGTAAATACTTGACAAATCAACCTTTAAGGTACATTTTGAGCAGATAAAAATTGTGCGATTAATTTGTGATTAATCACAATTAAATATTTTAATGGATTGACAGCCCTAGTCAATAGGTATTACAAACACGATGACATCACATAAATGACATCACTTTAGTGTAGCATGAGTTGAGCTATGATGTGTAACACCTGATCTTGTGCTCAGGAAGATACTCGCTGACATTCCCCGGTATCTACTATGATTAATGTTGGTTTCAAATCCTGCATTGTCCCAGTATTGAGTTTCACCAGGCACTCTCCATTAGCTCTGCTTTGGATTCCTTCCAGTAGATCTTTTCTAAAGAAAGTCCCTCAGGTCGGAGCCCTGCCGTGCTTCTTCCTCTTCAAATCACATTTTATCTTCCATCCAATAAAGCGCTCGCCTGATGGGCACAGCCATTCCTCTGGAGGTGTGGCCGCACAATTGATTTTTCTTCCAAATCACATCAGTCTACCGCCACTTTTCTATTTTATCTCAAAGAATCATTGTTTGATTGATCTTTGAACGTATTTCGACCTGTTTTTGGAGATGTTTGGTCTATGGTATTGTCCCAGTCTTAACAAAGACTATTTTAATCACCTCTGATATTAACTCCTATCCTATTTTGAAAAGGATTAATATGATAAACATAAAAAAATAGATTTGTTTTCACTCCAGTAAAGAGCTACTGACAGAAACAACCAGTAAATACTTTCACTCTGTCTAATACGAGCTGGCACACAGAGGCAGGTTGATGAGAGTGTCAGCTGATGTTACTCCATGTTCCACACTCACAGGTGATTGGATTTTCTGTACACTTTTTTTTTGCATTCATTCAAGAAAAAATCTGTTCAAATGAACATTTACCTTTATCGTATTCTATCTGCTTGCCTGCCTTCAGTTCCTCTTTCAGGCTATCTTTCCTATTTACTCACTAATACATGTATTTACTCCTCCTAAGTGAGCTGCAGCTGTTTAAACAGTTTAGCTTATTTCCACTAATGAAGGCACCACCCAGGTTCTGCAGCTCTAATTCTTCATTCAGTTCCCAACCGCACCCACTTAAGCTTTAGAAATTGATTAGCAGATGGCAATCTGTCTTTATGGTATATTATTACAGCCATCACCACAGATGAATGTTAAATCTAATGTGGAGGAAATGCGGTATAGGGTTGGTTCGCCTCTAATGGTATCAATGCAGTGCTTTTATTCTGGAGTTTTACTCCACATTTCACGATGCTTCAGTTATTACTGTAAAATGTTATTTTGAATGTCCATCCATCTCCACTGTCATCCCAATCTCATGGGAAGGTGTATGAATAGCACGACATTAGAGGGACTGTGTGTCATTAGGACGCATTTTAGGCTTTCCGAGTGTCATTTGTACGCTGCTTTTCACGTGTATTTGTACGCCACGCAACAAAACTACGGTAATGTCCCCAGTTAGGTTCAGTCAACAAAACCACTTAGTTAGGTTAAGGAAAAACATCATGGTTGGGCTTAAAATAAGTACATAAACTAAGCAAAATATGTACGAAAAAACAACGTAACATTACTACGAAAAACATATCACAAATGGTGATGTAAGGTTTCCTTTTGGGTGAACTGACCCTTTAAGATACAGTTTTTCAAATCAATACTTTTTCTTAAAGATATTACAGAATCAGTTTGTAAATTAGTTTTTTCAATATGTGTTGATAGTGATTTTTTTTAATGTAATTGTTCCATTCATGGACAAGTAAGACATAAGTAGACAGGCATGTAGTTTTATTCTATGATATAAAAATTGTTGTGAATTTTTTAAGTTTGTCTTTAAAAAGGCGGTTGCTAACAAGTGTCTAAATGGGACTACTAAACGTCATCACGCCGACTCGTCCGCCTTTACAGCCTCGCTGTGTGTACTCGCGCTGATGCGACTGTGGTGTTCTTCGTTAAAGGGACTGTTTTTAACTTCTTACACATATAAATCAATCCGGGTCGGTGTCCCATGCGTGCTCGTGTTTGGCTACGCTGTTCAGACTCAGACTCCAACACAAACTACAGAGAAGCACCAAAACCGCAAAGTTATATCTAGTGAGGCCCGTCTGTTAAACAATGTTGGCCGCGGTCGGAGGACGCGGAGAAGACCGTAGCTTTGGTCTCCAGGACCGGAGTCTCTGCTGTACTCTGCTCCTCTGTCTGCTTGCCTTCAGTCACACACCGCGCTTGTTCTCGCTTGTTATCTAGTGAATGTACAGTGGACATTTGTGCAGAAATAACTGCTGCAGCTCCCCCAGACCAACAGAGGTTTCCCGTGTTTTGTGAAGTGACGGGGCTCCGCAGCGAGAAACGTTATCGTCTCCGACCAAAACTCCGGTGTCTCCCCTGTTCCGTTCGGCCGCGGTCGGGAGGCTGAAGCAGGAAAAGCCAATACTAGGATCAGCATTGATTCATGGAGAGACCTTCGTCTGGTCAGCTAACATTACTGCCAAGCAGCTGAAATATAGATTGATATTGTGGTTTTAGCTGACGTGTGTCGCCTCACTGTGTTGAGCGATGCTCGTTCATGTCTATTTAGAGCGAGCAAGCGCAAGCCCGACGCTGACTTTCGTTGACTTAACGGCCACAGGTGTCGCTGTTAACAAGCATTTCTGATTCTTACAAACAGTCCCTTTAAGGATGTTAGCTTTTTATTTCTGCGGATTGCATTCACACTTCAAAAATCATAAAAGTGATGTTCATTTGTGGAGATTATTTTACAGAACAAACCGTGTAAGTATCATAAATGTTTGTTTGCCACTGAGCTTATTTTCTGCAATAATCCAAAACCCACTGGAACAATATCATTGGCTGTTTATCAAGGGAACTTGTGTGATTCTAACTTCCGGGTTGGCCTATAAAAATATGTCATCCCTGCACCACTCTATTACAATCCTGCGACAGCCACAGATACCAGTTTTTTTTTTCGTTTTTTTTTGTCAGAGCCTTTGATTTATTGATTGCTTTCGGGATGTAATGAGAATTTCAACTAATATAACAAAAACTGTTTTTAAAATCATCTACCAACCCTACCTTTAACTGACAAGCATGGCAGTAAACCTTTCACTGACATCACAGATGCTATAACCTGTCTTAATCACTGTTGAACTTCCTCTATCTAAAACAGGATTTGACAAATGGAACAGTGTGACCTACCTTAGATTAAAAAAGCAATAACTTTTTTTCTGCTCTTATCTCTTCCAGCTTCCTCTTGGTCTTCTCCTGTCTCATACTTTCAGTCTTTGCCACCATCAAAGAGTTCAAAAACAGCTCAGAGAGTGCCTTGTACATCCTGGTAGGTATCATTTCATTTGCTGTAAACCTGTTCTCCATATACATTCATGTCACAGGGTTAACGCCACCATTTTGGTTTGTTCCACAGGAAATTGTGACCATCGTGGTGTTTGGAGTGGAGTACATTGTGAGGATATGGGCCGCTGGCTGCTGCTGTCGATACAGAGGATGGAGAGGGAGGTTAAAATTCGCCAGAAAGCCTTTCTGTATCATAGGTGAGAAAACAGGGTCGGCTTTGCCGGCTGTCATTTCTCTCACTTTGCTCTCTCAGAAGATAACAACACTGACTGTACAGTGTTATTCCATGCAGGAGGATATGATAACCATCTTTGTTATGCTTTCTTGTGATTTTCAGCACATCCGTTGCCTTGAGGTTATGTTAAAGACGAGGTGAAACGAAATTTGTAGCCATAGAAACCTCAATGAAAATTCAACACTTCTAAGTTGCCCCTAAGTACATGGAACAACTTTTGAATTACAAGAAAATTGCTCCTCATTCTACACAGTAAAGTGTTGTTACTCCAGTCTGATTTGATCAAGGATATACTATCTCTGGCTTCCCAGCATGTGCAGAGTTCTATGATTGTGTTTCTCTCTCTCTCTCTCTCTCTCTCTCTAGACATCATGGTGCTGATAGCCTCAGTATCCGTACTGGCTGCAGGATCTCAGGGCAATGTTTTTGCAACCTCGGCCATCAGGAGTCTGAGATTCCTGCAGATCCTGCGCATGCTGCGTATGGACCGCCGCGGAGGCACCTGGAAGCTGCTCGGATCTGTAGTTTACGCCCACAGCAAGGTGACATCATGTCGTTGTTTTTCTGTAGAGGTTCACGAGGAGTTGACCGCACCTTTCTCAATGTTGTGATCAGAGGGTTGGTACCTCAAAAAAAAAAGATTCACTGATTTATGGACGTCCCATTCTAAGTCTATGGGAAAAAGTCTTTTTGGGCCCAATGGCATCACGTGACGGACACGGAAGCTGTAATTCCACCATTTGACCACTCTGTAAGATTTCCTTCAAAGCCCGGTGCTCTTCCTGGGGGGCTTGGTTTTCAGTTCATCAAAGTTAATTGTATCATTTTGGTCCCCTAGAAATGTCTGTGTTTGTTTTTCTTAGCTCCACCCTCTCGCGTCTCTAGTTGCAAAAAGCCAAGATGGCGACAAACAAAAACCAAGATGGTTACGGCCAAAATGACGAACTCAAGACTGCAAACCGGCAGTCCACAAACCAATGGGTGATGTCACATTGACTACGTCCACATCTGATATACAGTCTGTGGTCGGGCGGTAGTTTGTAGCTTCGTGTCGCCGGCTTCCATTGAAAATGACTTTTGCCTGTTGCTGTGTCGCTCATGGTGTGAACACTGCATAAATCAACAAGATGATCAGGTACAGACATAGGATAACAGGTTTTAAAGTTTAAATCTAAGTCTGAGTCACCAGTATTCAACCATGGGAGTTGAAACTAGAAGTGCTTTATTTTCCACTGTGCGTCATCAGTGACGCACTGTTTCCAGTCGTGTCTCTTCCAAATTATTCTGTCATGGTGAGGAGACATATTTCTTTCAGTTTTATTTGAATGAGCTTTGAAATACAATATTAGCTTGCACTAATAAGCTGTGGAAACTGTGTGTGTGTGTTTGTGTGTAATGTGATGAGAGGGGAGAGGGTGGGTGTGTAGCTCGTGTTGAGGGAAATAAAGACGTTTATGAAGTGCTTCGCCACAGTGGGCATGCGACTCATATAATCATGTCCAATATTATTACAGACTACAGGCTGTTTGTTTACAGGGGTTACATCACCACTTTGCAAGGCATCATCGATGGCTCTTTATTGCTTTAGATTCCCTGACGCTCACTGTATTGGTTGTCCCTGTAGGAGCTGATCACAGCGTGGTACATCGGCTTCCTGTGTCTCATCCTCGCTTCATTCCTGGTCTACTCTGTGGAAAAGGAGACAAACAAGGAGTTTGAGACCTATGCTGATGCTCTTTGGTGGGGACTGGTAAGACAAGGGTTTACAGTATCCACATTATTGTTTTGAATACTAATTTTATTTCCAGTTTCCCCCCTGCTTCTGTTACAAAATATCTACAACCTGCATCACACCACTCAAATCCACTAGTGACTTTAACTGATCTTTTCACCAGATCACTCTCACCACCATCGGTTATGGTGATAAGGTTCCCAAGACATGGAATGGACGTTTGCTGGCAGCCACATTCAGCATGCTCGGGGTGGCCTTCTTTGCACTTCCTGCTGTAAGTACGAGGGGCTCGTCAGGGATACATTGAACCCAGTGTCGTTGGCATAAGAGTACGCTTAAAGTGCTGATTGAGCCTCGTTTGTGTTCAAGTCTCTTTCCATCATGGTGTTCATCAGCGCTCATCCATGTTACTGCTCTGCATCTCCCTAAGAAAGAGTGTGTCCAGTTCTGTCACATATTTTTGGTTTTTCCATCACTTTATACCCTAAAAGACCCACCAGACAGTGTTTGGACAAGCACGTGTAAAAACTTTGATGAATTGAATATACCTAGTTTGGATATATTGATCATTGTTCATTGCTCGAGAGTAGCACATTCATGCCAATTTATATTAACCATAGCAAATAATTATACCCCCGTGGCAACGTAGTTGGGGGTATACGTATAGCGCTTCGCTTGTCTGTCCTTCCGTCCGTTTCGTTTCCGTAGCAGAACTCGGAAACTATTTAACTTAGGAACTTCAAATTTGGTATGATGGTTGGTAGTGTGGTGTAGTTGTTGCTTTTGGGGGTTAGAAGTCCAGGGTGCCCAAAGTTTTTGAAATTTTGCCTGAAAACTGGGATTTTTTTCGACTTCTATTTCGTTTCTGGAGCAGAACTCTGAAACTATTTAACTTAGGAACTTCAAATTTGGTAAGATGGTTGACAGTGTGGTCTCGTTGTGGCTTTTGGGGATGAGAAGTCCAGGGTGCCCAAAATTTAAAAGATTTTGGGCACTGTGATCAATAGACTAATTCCATTAGTTCCTAAAGGGCAATACTTTTGGCCCTACTTTAGTAGGGGTCAAGCAGTGAGTGGGGGTATGTGAGCCATGCTCACTTTCGCCTTGTTTCTTTAAAGCTGCCCGAATCAATATTATCTCCACATATCTATGCAGCATTTTAGCATCTTTAAGCTCATTGTTTTAGTTTTACGGCCTACAACTCGGTTCAGTGTCACCGCTCTCATCACTGCCGTTTCCTGCAGGCAGCTGTTTTCAGCGAAAAAGCTCAGATAAACCCACTGTACACAAGTTACTGTAGCAGCTACTGTAGCTGGTGAACATAGTGGAGCATCTAGCAGCTAAAGGACCAGATATTTCCCTCAGGAGTTCATAAAGATAAAAAAGCAGAGCTAAAATGAGAGTGAATATTGGACTTACATTCATCAGGTCAACAAAAACACGACTCCAAGTGCTAATGCTAATGGTAATGGTGCTCCCTGTCTGCTGGATGTGTAAATCGGCAACTGTTGGAGTGTGTTGCAGTGCCCGTTTGGGGGCGTGGCCGTTCGGAGTGTGTGCCCATTCAGAACGGGCCATTGCTTTGCTCCCCAAGTGCTGCTCGCAGTGTTCTCGAGAACCGCTCATCGCTCGATGACTCCAGGGAAGTGAAGAAGAGTTTGGTTGTAACGTTAGTATATCCGGCATCCAACTGCAGTCAATGACCGCAATAAAAGCCCACTGCAGACGACATGGCCGAAGCCCCAAAGCCCTGTCCCCGCTGCAGTAAAGTGCGCTATTGCTTGTTTATTCGGAGTTTATTAATATTGAATGCGAGTCGAAATTGCACCAACTTCGACACTGCACATCCTTGGGCCCCCGGCAATGCACCTCACAAGTGTGAGGTAGATTGAATGAACGGTTCTCGAGACATGCGAAGGAAACACACACACACACACACACACACATATAGATAGAGATTCCTTGGTTTGTAGTTAGATACCAACTATATAAGGTAATGTGTCAGTGTTGAGTTCAAGTGACCAAAAATAATATATATATTAATAATGAATGCTGCTTTAAAATGTGAGACGTATATTAGTATTTGTAACAAATAAACCAGTGAAGAATGACAATTAAGTTATTACATGTTATATGTGTGGTTTTTCGTCCTTACATTGCTCAGTAAATAAGTACAGCAGTAATACAACTTTTTTCACGCAGACATTTTGAGTTGTCCTAGCAGGGAAAGCACAAGTGGAACGAATAACACCAAGGATCATGCAGCATACACAATACCAGGGCCCTGGACCTGGAGCACCTCAACAGAATGCAGCCATTGTTAATGCCATTAATTACTCCTTTGCTTCTCTTGTTATGAAATGTCTGCTGTGATATATTGGAAAAGGATGTGCAGTACTATATATGATAATGTGTACCCCAGCCACCTAATAACTTTTCAGTCTTTTATGATCCTACTCTAGTCACTCAGAAACAGAAAGCACTCTAAGTGAGCCAGCATGTTACATTACAGTTGTCCTCTTTGGTACTTAGACTGTAGAAGTATGCTAAAAGCTTCCTCTGAATCCACAAAAACTCTGCTCATTTTCCCCTTTACATTCAGCTCTCATCGCATGATGTTGAAATTCCAGTCACTGTGTAAATTGATGTTATATCTTCAGTGTTTCTCAGGTGAAACGCTGAAGATATCAGATTCAGCGGTGCTTTGAGGGAGCAGCTAAGACCCACACACATAACAGTGGATTGCTGTATCAGCACTCTGTTCACAGCAAACAGTCACTGCTTTTGCCACTTTTAGCATTTTCTATCACATTTCTATTACCTTGAGGCTTTGTAAACATGTTGAATTCTGTGATATTGTGTATTTACTAGATCTTTATTGTTGGATTTGCTCACTGGTCTCTGTTGTGGAAGGGTTCTACAAGGTGTTGAAGGAGTTGTTGCAATGCCAGCTCCTGGCCAGTAGAGGTCAATAAAGGTAACTGATCACTTTATGGGCTCTCTGTGTCACACTGATCCTGTACAGGGCATCCTGGGGTCTGGCTTTGCCCTCAAAGTGCAAGAGCAACACAGGCAGAAACATTTTGAGAAGAGACGTAATCCTGCAGCAGGCCTCCTCCAGGTATATGAAACCACCCGATTAGACTGTTATCAGGCCATCAAATAGGCGTTATCAGTTGCTATAAGCACCATAGATGTGGGTCATTGGGGGCCTACTACGCCTACTACGTTTTAAAGTAAAAGTGAAACTTAAAAGCCAAATATAAAACTGAATGAAACATCAAGTTTTGAACAGAAACAAAAAGACTTCTTTAGGTTTAGACAGCAAAACTACAACCTTTTTAGGTTTAGGCAATAAAACTACAACTTCTTTAGGTTTAGGCAATAAAACTACGACTTCTTTAGGTTTAGGCAACAAAACTACAACTTTTTTATGTTTAGGCAACAAAACTATACAACTTCTTTAGGGTTAAACAGCAAAACTACAACTTTTTTAGATTTAGGCAATAAATCTACAACTTCTTTAGGTTTAGACAACAAAACTACAACTTTTTAGGTTTAGACAACAAAACTACAACTTTTAGGTTTAGGCAATAACACTACAACTTCTTCAAGTTTAGGCAATAAAACTACAAGTTATTTAAGTTTAGGCAATAAAACAATTACTTCTTTAGGTTTAGGCAATACAATTACAACTTCTTTTAGGTTTTTTAAGTTTTAGGCAAAAAAACCCACTTAGTTAAGTTAGGGAAAAACATAGTGTTTTGGGTTAAAATAACTACGAACACAAAGACAACGACACATTGTTGGTTTCACACGCGACGCAAACTCCAGTCTTTGCCCTGTTTTTTGTGCCCCATCCATCGTCGCAAATTACTAATAACTGCTACTAATAATAATTACTGAGATCGCTAGAGGTCGCTGTCGTGTTCTTTTATACCTTCTTTTGGGGATCTACCATGTGAATAGATGATAAAACCTACTAGTGGGTGTAGTAAGCCCCTATTGACCCACATCTATGGGGCTTATAGCGACTTATAACGCCTATTTGATAGCCTGACAACAGTTTAATCGGACATAACACTATGTACAGATTTATCAAACAGAAATCGTCTCTGTTTCATGACAAAAAGTTAAAACTACTTTCTTATTTCTCCATCCAGGCTGCTTGGAGGTTTCATGCTACCAACCTTTCCCGTACAGATCTGCTGTACACTTGGGATTTTTACGAGCAGACTGTAGCTGTCCCGATGTACAGGTACGTGATGAAGCTGTCTGAATAGTGCTGTACATTATTCAGCATTTTCAATAAGTACAACTGTTTCCTCATATCACATTCTGCCATCGCTCTTAAAACTGGGAAGCTGAACCTACAGAATATCTTCGTCTTATTGTTGAATCAGATACTACCGTCTGTTGAGAAGAATCACACACTGGTGTGACTTTTCACTTTCTGCTTTCATAAGGGTAATTTTACTGTGGATGGGGCTGATGTCTTGGCAGTGACACCAGCACCTCTTTGAAATGCTGTTCAAAAGACAAACACTGCCAGTGGCTACTTTGTAAAATGAACCACTTATTTTGCTGTCCAACTGTATGAATCAGCAAATATAAGCTGACTTTCACAGAACAGTTTTCCCCCCTTTATGCGTCCAGAAGTAGAAGATCACTGCTTGTCTGTTCTATTTGGGAATGGCTTCCTGTTTGGTTTCATTCCAGTAGTAATTTGAGGTGAAAGGGTGATGACCAGCCGAATAGATAACTGCCAAACTAAATGGAATTAGCTTTAAAGAGCCTGACGGCGAGATTTAACCTTCCAACACTGAGCTGGTGAAAGTGACTTGACAGAAATGCTCTTTATCTTTTTCCAGACTTATTCCACCTCTGAATCAGTTGGACCTGCTGAGGAATCTGAAGGGCAAATCATTCAGGTATAAACGTGATGATGATCTCATGATGGATGATGGATGTAGAGATGCTGATAATGGGGATAATAGTGCTGATGACAATGATTAACAGTGAAGCAATAATCTTGTAATAGAAAAGACAAATTTGAAAAAAGGAAAAGAATTTTCAGTCGATGTTAAAGCTACACTAATCACTAAGATCATATTAAAGGACCAGTCTTCAATTAGGGGGATCTATTGTGCAGAAATTGAATATAATATTAATAAATATGTTTTCTTTAGTGTATAACCACCAGATAATAACAATCGTGTCTTCGTTAGCTTAGAATGAGCTGTTTATATCTACAAAGGAAGCGGGTCCCCTCTCCAAAGAGTCCTACATGTTGCACCGCCATGTTTCTACAGCAGCCCAGAACAGACAAACCAAACTCTGTTAACTTTTCCTGCTTGGGCCGGAGTCGATAAAGTTACTCGCTCCTGTCTTTACCGCTGCTCGCTCTCGGCCACCGTAGCTCTCCGTCGCTGCATCCTTTGCTTAGCGCCACCCATATATATATATATATATATATATATAACAACATGGAGCGATGTTGAGTGTAACACATCACCGACACTGTGTAACAGTTTGGTGTCTTCTCTCCTCACAGGAAGGAGTCTCAAACAGAAACCTCTCCCAGGTCTGTGATCTGATGACTTTATATCTCTCTTCACATCCCTTTGGCTTCTCTTCAAATCTGCTCTTAGCTGCTGCTGAGGCACTCTTCTTGGGGGAGTGTGTGTGTACAGTGTATCTGTGTGTGTGTGTGTGTGTGTGTGTGTTGGGGGTTATTGTAAGTCCTGCGTGTCAGATATGGATGTGGTTGTGTTAAGCGCCTCCTTCAAGAACGGTCATGCTGCATTTGCTCACATGGTGCTCGAAGATCAGACTCACTTTGGCCTCTGATACTCAAGCTTTCAGCATTGCCTCGGGGAAAAAGTGATTTTTAACACTTTAACAGCATTGCTTGAGTTTGATCACATTGTTTTTGACTAAAGAAACATGTGTAATTATTGACAATGTAGTAACACTTTATTATAACTTTATAACCATTTGCACATTTAGTGTTTAAACTATGATGTCAAAAAAATCTGCTCTAAAACAGCATTAGAAAGATACTAGCGGGGATTTGAATTCATTCATAACAAAAGAAGTGTTGCAAATTAATTATGAATTATAGTTACAATAAAGTGTTACTGGCATCACAGTATGGCACACACTGCTGTTTTTCTGACTGTATCCACTGCCACTATATCTTTTTGTGTCTCCTCTACTGCCCGCCACTCCAGTAATGAAAGTGCACAAAAAGACAGACTTTGCGGGTGCTGTCCGAGAACTATTAGGTATAGTTGCTGCACAGATACTAACAAGTCTGCACTGCAAGTCTGTGTGCCTCTTTCCATTCCTACCTTTTCTCCTCTCCCTCTTTAAACACGTAAAGTTAGAGGAATCACACAATATGGACTTTTGGTAATACTTCACAATAAGGTACACAAAAACGTGAGAAGTTACTGGGGAACGAATGAGGAACTGCTAGTGAACCGTTAGTTAATGAGTAACTTCTAATCACATTTTATAGAGAGTAGCTAATGATGATAAAAAGAGCGAGGAACGAATCAGAGATGACTTGATGATTGATGAATTGTTAATGAGTTCTTCTCTAATAATTCCTAATGGAGGACTATATAGTAGAAAATGATGAGTTGAGTGAAAAACAGACTGGGAGATCCTTTATTTAGGAATTATTAAATAATGATTAGTTCATGAATATATGTGACTTGATCTGACCACTTTTATGAGTTCCATCCATCCATCTGCAACCGCTTATCCCGTTAGGGGTCGCGGGGGGGCTGGAGCCGATCCCAGCCGACATTGGGCGAAGGCAGGGTACACCCTGGACAGGTCGCCAGTCCATCGCAGGGCTGACACATAGAGACATACAACCATTCACGCTCACATTCACACCTACGGGCAATTTTAGAGTCCACAATTAACCTAACCTGCATGTCTTTGGACTGTGGGAGGAAACCGGAGTACCCGGAGAAAACCCACGCTAACACGGGGAGAACATGCAAACTCCACACAGAAGGGTCCCAAGCCGGATTCGAACCTGCAACCCTCTAGCTGTGAGGCGCCAGTGCTAACCACTGCACCACCGTGCAGTACTTTTATGAGTTATTCCTGATTAACTCTGAATCAGCTGCTGAGCGGCACAAAGCTAGTAATGACTCATTAATTACTTATTACTTGAACATTAGTTACTGTTTTTGTGTCCCCCCCCCCAAAGTAAAGTGAGACATAATATTGAATAGTTACTGAGGATTCCTCATTACTTCCTCATTTTCTAATTATTACTTACCCTTTTTGTGTGTCCC